>NC_089044.1:4031666-5295833 GCF_034140825.1 Oryza sativa Japonica Group
TGATGGAGGGAGAGTTCAAGAAAGAATAAGATCCGCTCAACCCTCACGCCAACCTGATGACGACGATAACCTAGAACCGCCGCTGACCAAATGAGAGGATGCGACAACGACGATGAACGAAGACCTTCCTAGAAAATGCCTCCAGGGAGGTTATGACGCCTTAGGCGTCATTGTCACCCATCCATCTAGACTGGGTTTTCACCTGGGGAATCCTGCCAGAGAGGGGGAGGGTGGCATCTCAACAGCACGCCAAGGGGATCACGTCATCCAAAAAACAACATTATTGCTGGCTCAATGAACCTTGAGCTTCGCTTTTGCTCGCGACACCCTCATCCACTACCATCGTTGCCATCGCAGAGCCCTGCCACCTGAACCACGTCAGTCGCAACGACGTGCCGGCTAACCAAGACCTGCCTTTGCCGTGTCACCCATGCGACAGCACTGCCTCCTCCGGTAGCTCACTGTGCCGCCATCTCGGCTGTCATCGCCCATGTCAGAGCAATTGGGCACCGTCAGCATCCATGCCCGTCGTTGTCCTCCACCCTCCACAGTGCACACCAGGAACCTGTTGCCATAGCCGCACGTCCATCATGTGCACCGCTCGCAAGCTGCTGTAGCTACGCTGGCCGTTCTATTGCCGTAGTCACATTGGCATCCCTCTGGCGCAGCCTGCGTCAAACGCTGTTGGTGTAGCTGGCCACCGCTAGTTGCTTGTCCGCCACATCCATCACTGACCGCCTGCTCCTGTTGGCCATATCAGCTTCCGCTGTTACCGGCCATGCTAGCCTCTCCACTATCGTTGTCCCCTTCCCGCCTCTCATTGCCGTCGCCTGACCCTGGGCCGATACGACTTGGAGATGTCAGATCTAGCCGCGGGGGCACCGGATCCGGTTGTGGCAGCTCTAGATCTGCAACCTCCCTAGCCGGGGGTGCGCCGCCGGCCATCGTCTCATCTAGCTCGTAGGCTTGCTGTGTGCCGTGCCATCTCTCCCATGCCAGAGATGGAGCACCATTGTGATTTCGTCCTGCTACCACCATCCTGGCTCACTGCTTGGTTATCTAGCGGTGCGCTCTGGTGTCGGCGAGGCGACAAAGAGGCGGAAGGGGGACAAGGCGGTGGCTATGGTTTGCCCCCGAGCTGCTCGCGCATGTGTGACGTGGGGTTGCCCTATCCAAAGTTATTTACTTCGAACAAAGTACTTTCTTATGATTATAATTCTGTGTTTGTTATATAAATGAAAAAGTCCAAATAACCCCATAAACTTTGGATGGAAGTCCATCTAGCACCCTGAACTTTGAAACCGGACATTCAACCCCTAAACTTTACAATACCATTTTATATAACCCCCTGAGGCTATGTTCTGTTAATTCCCAAGAGAGGGGGGGGGGGATTGGAGGAGATTTATTCCACACCTATTGTGATATGGAATTATTCCCCCTCAAACCCCTCCAATCCCCTTCAACCCCCTCCAAACCGAATAAGGCCTAAGATGGTTTTGTATAGTGGTTTTTATCTAAGTTTTATATAAGTTGGATGAGTTTGATCACATGTCATACACTTTGGACATATATATTAAAATTTTGACTTAAATATTACTTTTTGCTCCTTATTAGCTTTCACTTACAAATAAGTACCAACATAATAATAGTATGATCTCACTAATGAGTGATAACTTATAACTGATGATATGCAAATATGTTATATTAGTTAGTCAAAATTTTTTGTTTAAGCTTCCAAAATATGCAAAATCATCATCCAAAACCACCTTAGGACGTAATATGGATGGTATGACAAAGTTCAGGGGTTTGGATGTTCGGTTTTAAAGTTCAGTGTGCTAGACGAGCTTCCATCTAAAGTTTAGGGTGGTATTTAGACCTTTTTCTATAAAGGTAATGATATATTAGTAAAGTAATTGTTGGTCAAACAAAACAAACGTATGCTTTGTATTTTGAAATGGTGGGAGTATTAATTCGCTGTAGATGATCTGTGTCTCCACAAGATATGTATGCACAATTTTCAGTGAGCTAGACTATAAAGAGGGACTTGCTTGTTGTATATATGGTCTTTGCTTGCACTATTGATTCTCTCACAAATCAAAATCAAACTCAGCCTTAAATTTAGACTGTCTCTCTCTCCCTATCTATAGTCATCGCCAACCAGATTAACTTGGCTGTCAGCATTGAGCCACATGCCAAGCCTCTGATTGGTGAAGCATATATAACTGATAAGGTGTAGAAAAATAAGAAAAGAAAATCTTTATGTGTCTCTGAATTGTCACTCAGTCCCTTCTTTACCCCAAAACTTTGCCTCATCTCTTACATGCGCATGAGTTTTTCATTGATCCCTTATATACCTATTCTGTTAGTCGACTATGCATTGTTTCGAAAAACAATTACCCCCCTCTTACACTTGTCACTTGTGTACTCATAAAAACATAATTCTCAACGTGCAAAAGGTTCATTTGTAAAAAAAAGGATATATAATAATTACTTGACCATAACTTTGAAAACAGAAATATAATTTTTTGGATTAATTTCAAATCAAACCGTACAATATTTTTCACCAAAATTCAAACCTAATCAGAGTTAATTTTGGTTATCAATTTATAAGTGAAACCCTTGTATGCATTTCAATCAAAACATTTTAAAATGTTAAACTTTAAATTTTATTTTTCAAATTTGGTATGAAATAATTTTCCAAAAGATGTTTACAAGGTAGCAGCAGGAGATGTTATTTTATTTACAAGGCTCAATCTCTGATGTAGCGATGAAGAATCTTACAAAAGAAGACTACTCAACTTCGACATATGAACGTTTTATCTGATGAACTTTGATATTAATTCCTGATGATTCACAAACTTTGTGATGGTTTAGTTCGGACTGGAAGCTTTATAAGTGTTCTGTTCTTGTTACTTATGTTTATTAGAAGTAAGTGTAGTTGTTTAAAGGGACAATTTGAACCATGCCACATAAATTTTGTAAAATTTGTGATATGCCACCCTGACCCACATGTCATTGACTCATGTGGGTCCTACATGTCATTGAGATACGGGTGTGCCGGAACCTTTGACACCTATCTCTGACACACTCCAATGGGATGGCAAATAGAAAGGTGCCAGATTTCAGTACAAAACCGATACATTTCTTTGACGGGGGAATATGTGCTCGTTGTATTTAAAACTCGACTCCTATTTAGAAAAAAAAGGTGCCGGTTCTTGGCGATTTGGCAGGTTGGTGGGCACGTGGACAGCAAAAGCACTATAGTTGCTGGTTATACCACTTCTAGTAACTATAGTGCCGACCTCTATTTGCCGCTCTGTAGTAGTGAAGTCTCCTAGATCTCGCTAGATCAAGTTGATAGAGAGCTAGCCAGGTTCTTTAATTTTGCTTAGTTCCTAGCTTTTATCTGTCGTTTATAAACTCTAAAACTTGTACACTTGTTAGGTTTCTCTCAAAAGCTGTATAAAGAAAATTTTCCGAATTTCCGAAAATATGTGGCCGGAGATGGATTATAGTTACCCGGCATGCACTATTAATATTAAAATTCATGCCCTTTGCCCTTTCACACCAAAAATTGGTCTTTCTATTTAAGAAATAAAAAATGCTCTGGTTAAAAGGATATTACTGGACCAGTTAATGTCTTACGTAGGGGGTAAAATTAAATATGCATCCATGTGCAGTATGAATATACACAATATATGGATGCCTCTTCATTGCACTGCACAACTGACGTTAGTTGTGTTGGTCAAATATTAACGCGTGCACGTGAGCGCGTAAGTGCAAGTGAAGCTCGATGCATGTGTGCATCGTTAAAGAATTCAGGCAAGCGTGCGTCAATAATCTAATCAGCTTTGATGCACACGTACCAAGTACATATCCTTCCGACACGAGGTTAATTAATTTTATTCATTTTGGATAGAGGCATATATATATATATATATATATATATATATATATATATATATATATATATATATATATATATATATATATATATATATATATCTATATATATGCTGGTAAAAACATTTTATAAGAATTTTTGGGTTGGACTTGGTTTTTAGCCATTAACTAATTAACAAAATAGTGGTGAGAGTAAAAAAAAAGTACCTACTAAATGTGACGTCTTATCAATTCGGTCTAGTGGCTCAAACGGCCACATATGCCCCTCACATCAGTGCCGGTTGAAAAGACAGTGGGGGGAGGGGGGGGGTTGGGCAGGAGAATAAGTTTATTTTTTTTTTCATGTCCTAAATTTGAATTGAATCATATCCATTATCAGTACCAGTACCGATGGCCGGCTTTGTCCTGGTTTAGTGGGTACACTATTAGGGCAATTTTTTTTATGGTGGTTACAACATGAGCAGATTATATTGTGGTGAGAACGCTATATATATCACTGTTGCTGGTCTGGAAGAATATACTACCTCCGTCCTATTATAAGTGCAGCCATGGTTTTCCGCGCCCAACTTTGACCGTCCGTCTTATTTGAAAAATTTTTGAAAAAATTTAAAAACATAAGTCACGAGTAAAATACTATTTATATTTTATCATCTCATAACAATAAAAAATATTAATTATAAAAAACTTTCAAATAAGACGAACGATTAAAGTTGTTGCACTTATAATGGGACGGAGGGAGTATATAGTGGGCATTCAAAGGCTTTGTTTCCAAGTTACCTGACAATGATGACATTTTTAACCAAATGGAATGCATGGCATGCATGGAACTATACATGCTTTTATGTAATACTGGGATGAGTGAAGCAAGCAATCTGTCTGGTTGTCCACACAACAACAGCTCCCGTTGAAGAACTCAAGATAATAGGACCAAGATAGCATTCAAATTAAAGCCCCACACGTACGGTCACACTTGACCTGCCTCCTTATATTAAATCATAAAATCAACTTAATTTAATTCTCCTCAAAATGAAGGACGAAAGAGTCAGTTAATATATAGCCTTTTGTTTTTGTTGATTTTTCTTAGTTTAACAATAGCACAATAACAGCAAGATATATATCGAAATATTTTCACAACTTATATTATACGCTAGTAACAGTTTTTTCCCCTCATTTTTTCCGTTTACCTTATTAGCTTATTTATATACGCTTCCTCCTTTTTTCTTTTTTTTAAAAAATAAAAGTTTTCTTTAAATTATTTGTTATTATAGTTTTGTCTTAAGCCAAACATTTATGTAATGGGAATCAATATTAGCAAAATTCGTGTAGTTTAACAACATTTGAATTATAGATTATAAATCATTATATATTATAATGAACGTTTGACTTGGAACAACAAGTAATTTTGAATGGAAAGAGTAGCTCCCTTCTAGTACTCTCGTGTGCATTTTCAACACATTGGAACCGCCAAATCAAGATGTGGTATGAGGTGTGACCAACTGTGACCTTGTAGCAGCTGCTAGTTTCATCCCATTCCTTTTTTTTTTTGAAAAAAAAAACTGCAGTGCCTTCTATAGCTTTCAGTGACTTGGAATCCTTCTCCCAGAAATCCTGCATGTGTTAATAGGTTTTTAATGACAGGATGTTTGCCAGGATGCAGCAGGGGAGACATCTGTTTTGCATATCCTAATGCAACAAAGGGCCCCCATCTATATTAAATTACAATGAAGAGAGCTCAGCTAGCTTCTCTAGTGACATGGAACATGTAATGGAAAAGAGAGTCAAGCCTATCGTGTCCACTAGTTCATTTTATAATTTGGATTATGGTTTGTCCAATGAGAACAAAATTAAGTACTATAGTGCTAGAAAGCATACAAGGTAGTACAGACAATATTTATTGATAACGCTCTGTTTAAAAAAAACAGACACGATATATATACTGGAAGTTAATTATTTTATTCCTAATTTGGTACACAATGAATGAAATGAACCGTTCCTTAGCTTGTATTATGAAGAACTAAAGTATAGAATATGGTTTACTCCTTTCTCTAACTATTGAAATTTCACATATGTGCAACATAAAAAGAATGATCATATTAATTATGTTCAGGGACAAACGTAATGCACATGAAGAAAAGTCAATTAATTTTAATCATCCAAGTATATATAAATCATACTCCAATCAAGAGCTTCATAAATGATCCACACCTGGGGGAAACAACTTTTTTTGGACTAAACAAAACTTCCACCCTAGTATTATATGGCAGTGACTTTAATGTGGAGGACCTACTTACCTCCTAAAGTTTCAGCACTACTATCCTTCCAATGCTACATTTTTTTTTGCCATGGATAACCGAGTTTTGTCACATTATTTACTTTACCAAGATGTCACATGAGAGAGAAGAGAAGAAGAAGAAGAAGAAGAAGAAGAATCAGTTTAAAAAGTCTACGCAAGATGGTAGTCAACTATCCTAGAAATACAATGATCTCTTTGTAGTTTACACTTGAGCTAGCATCAATAGCACTTTTGTCTGTATGACTTCTAAACAGAAGTGTTATAATACTACTCCCTCCATCTACTTTTGATAGTAATATTTCATCTTGGTACAATGATCAAGGATAAGGATAAGTAATTCTACTTATCATCCATTTAAACATGCTGCTAGTTATTCCTCATAAACAAGCGATTCATTAATATTTATATTTCTCGATGTCCATGTAGCCAATCTTATGTAGAAGAATGGAGAGTCACGTATTAAATCTGAGAAAGTCATTAAGAGGATAGGTGGTTGTATTGAAATATGCCTATCAAAAGTAAATTTTTCAGATTTGAAAATATACCTATCAAAAATAGATGGAGGGAGTATTTTATAACAATATTTAATTTGCTCACATAATGATATACTATTGGCAGGTCCTAATCGAATAGGCCTTTTTTTGTATGATGCTGTAAAATTAGTTCTCAAACACTGTTACATAACACCAAATACATGATGCTTCATATATATATACCGTTTCATCTAAAACTGGCACATGTAGGATATTTCCCATCCTCCCGAGCCCCCATATATATGATGGTCAAATTTAAGACCAGCACATATAACGCCTAATTAGTGCTGGCTCATTATAAGAATCATAACTTCTAGTATTGGATACTAGTGCAGGTTTTCTAAAAAAACCAGATTTATGGCCTAGTCTGAGCCATCGGTCGATTTTTGAAGCCACGACCTCTCTATCCACAGTCACTCTCTCGCTCTCTCCTGGAGCTTAGGAGCCATCGGATTTGGCTGCCACGAGCCTAGGGGTGGTCAGATCCACTAAGACGATGGCTCCCTTCCCTTCTCCATTTACATCGAGATCGATTACGGTGGGAGCTCCCTCTGGTGCCTCCCTCCCCCTTCCCTAGCATGACGGCAGATCCCTCCCCCTCTTATAGAATCAGTTTCTAACATGATTCTATGATATGTTAGTTTGTGGATGAATAATTGAAACTTTGTTCCATTTGTGGCATGCAGCTCAGAGGATCGGCTTGATTGATGCATCGAGCTGGCTCGATGGCTTTTGTTTTCCTTTGGTTACCCCGTCTATACCGGTTATACTAGTTGTAGAATTGACATAGATAGATTGGCACTATCTGTGTCGGTTGGGGAACCGGCACTGATGATCTATTTGTGGTGGTGAAATTTGCATTTTAGAACCATACAAAATTATAAATCGTCAAGATTTGCAGCCAATCAAGGGTCGGGTACTCCAATTTGTGAGAAGTAACAGTAGTGCCAAGTACACTGGTCCCAAAATAAATCTCAGAATTGGGGGCATGAGGGAGCCCAAATCTAGGAATAAAAAAACAGGCACGCGCTTTCTTAAGAAACATTCTAAGGAATTAATTAAAAAAATGGAAGTGTAAACTAAACTTTGTTAAAGAGGCCCACATTATCATACAAATTGTGTCATTATAATTAGAGTACTTAATTTTGACAGGAAAAGTCAAATCCAGAAGAATTAAAATATAGTTACACCATCCCAATAATCTAGACCAACTAGTTTCCACCAAGTACAAAATTAACAAAAACACGCCCTTTCAAATATGATGTCTTTGAGCTCATCTTTCGATATGAAGAGTTCTAATTGGGTAGGCACACTGGTGGAGAAACCCTTTGTAGTCCCGGTTTGTAACCCCCCTTTAGTCCCGGTTTTCAAACCGGGAGTACCAATCCGGGACTAAAGATCGCTATCTTTAGTCCCGGGTGAAATAACCGGGACTAAAGATCGATCTTTAGTCCCGGTTGGTAATACCAACCGGGACTAAAGATGGCTCAGCCGCTCCCGGTTGGTAACACCAACCGGAACTAAAGATGCCTCAGCCACGTGGCCGGCTGAGCCATCGTTAGTCCCGGTTGGTGTTACCAACCGGGACTAAAGATCGAGCTGACCTTTTTTTTTTTGCATGGCCCTGTTGCTGCATGGTTTATATATATATATATATATATATATATATATATATATATATATATATATATATATATATATATATATATATATATATATATATATATATATATATATATATATATATAAACCATGCATATATATGATTCAATACATATATATGCATAATATATATATGCATATATATTATGCATATATATATATATATATGTATATATATATATATATATATATATTATATATGTATATATGGTTCAGTACATATGTACATGCATAATATATATGTATTTATACATATATATATGTTATGCAAATGCATATGTGTGTATATATATATATACATTATAGAAAATGTGTACACATGCATATAGAAACATATGTTGTCATGTATTAATTACAATCCATTATGCCGGCTGAGCCATCGTTAGTCCCGGTTGGTGTTACCAACCGGGACTAAAGATCGAGCTGACCTTTTTTTTTTTTGCATGGCCCTGTTGCTGCATGGTTTATATATATATATATATATATATATATATATATATATATATAAACCATGCATATATATGATTCAATACATATATATGCATAATATATATATGCATATATATTATGCATATATATATATATATGTATATATATATATATATATATATATATATATATATATATATATATATATATATATATATATATATATATATATATATATATATGTATATATATATATATTATATATGTATATATGGTTCAGTACATATGTACATGCATAATATATATGTATTTATACATATATATATGTTATGCAAATGCATATGTGTGTATATATATATACATTATAGAAAATGTGTACACATGCATATAGAAACATATGTTGTCATGTATTAATTACAATCCATTATATGTCCTAACTAGCTACGATTTCGACGTAGTAGTAGTAGTCGCTGCTAGCTCAGAAGCTAAGGACCGGTGAATTGTGTTTCCGTCGTAGTAGAATTCACCCTTGGGATCAAGGATTTCTTCGTTGATAAATCCCATGAGTTGTTCTTGAATCCCATATATCCTCGATGGCACCGTAATACGTGGTAGTTGTTCCATCGTGTCCCATGGCATCGACACGAACAGCGCTGATTTGGTTTGTGCTCTTCATGTCTTGGGTTCTCGTGTAGAATATGTACCCATTGATTTCATATCCCTGGAATGTCGCGATCGACCCAGACGGTCCCCTCACCAGGAAGGCAAGTTGTTGGTTGATCGACTCGTTACCCATGAGATGTTGTCGTAGCCACTTGGGGAAAGTATCAATGTGATGCCGTGTAATCCATGCATCGGACTTACCGATGTTCCTGGCGCGAACTAGAGCCAAGTGCTCCTCGATGTAAGGAGCTACTAATGAAGAGTGTTGCAGAACAGTGAAATGGGCTTTACGGAATAAATTATTGTCTACCGTCATTATTGCTTTCCTTCCGAGAGTTCCCTTTCCCCGTAGTCTCCCTTCATGGCGTGATTCAGGTACCCCGATTGGGCGAAGGTCTTCGATAAATTCTACGCAAAATTCGATGACCTCCTTTGTTCCATAACCCTTGGCGATGCTTGCCTCTGGACGAGCACGGTTACGAACATACTTCTTCAGAACACCCATGTACCTCTCGAAAGGAAACATGTTGTGTAGGTACACAGGCCCGAGAATACGGATCTCTTTCACAAGGTGACAAAGCAGATGCGTCATTATATTGAAAAATGAAGGTGGAAATATCAACTCAAAACTGACGAGACATTGCACCACTTCATTCTGAAGGGCTTCTAATCTATCCTGATCGATGACCTTCTGCGAAATTGCGTTCATGAATGCGCATAGCTTTGTTATTGTTGCCCGGACATTGTCTGGAAGGATACCCCTTATTACAACTGGTAGCAGTTGTGTCATCAACACGTGACAGTCATGAGACTTTAGGTTTGTGAACTTCTTCTCCTTCGTGCTTATTATTCGCTTGATATTCGTGGAGTATCCAGACGGTACCTTTATGCTCTCCAAGCATTCAAACATACTTTCCTTCTCTGCCTTGCTAAGAGTGTAGCTCGCTGGACTCAAGTAATGGCTTCCTTTCTCCTTTGGTTCCGGGTGAAGGTCACCGCGTTGTTCCATATGCTTCAGATCATTACGTTCTTCCAGTGTATCTTTCGACTTTCCGTATACACCTAGGAAGCCAAGAAGGTTTACGCAAAGGTTCTTAGTGAGGTGCATCACGTCGATTGCGTGGCGTACGTCCAAAAATTCCCAATATGGTAACTCCCAAAATATAGAGTTCTTTTTCCACATCGCCGCGTGACCATCTTCGCTCTCTATAGGCTGGCTTCCAGGCCTTTTTCCGAACACTACTTTAAGATCTTTAACCATAGCAAACTTGTTTTCCCGCTGCGATGTTTAGGCTTCGTACGGTGGTCGGCCTTATGTTCGAAGTGCTTGCCTTTCTTCCGTACCGGGTGGTTTGCTGCAAGGAATCGACGATGACCCATGTATACAACCTTCCTACAGTGCTTAAGATACATACTTTCTGTTTCATCCATACAGTGAGTGCAAGCCTTGTACCCCTTGTTGGACTGTCCGGATAGGTTGCTAAGTGCAGGCCAATTGTTGATGGTTATGAACAGCAGTGCTCGTAGGTTAAACTCCTCCTGTTTGTCCTCGTCCCACACGGGGACACCTTACTTCTTCCACAACTGTTTAAGATCTTCGACCAGTGGTCTTAGGTACACATCGATGTCGTTACCAGGTTGCTTGGGGCCTTGAATAATAATCGGCATCATTATGTACTTTCTCTTCATGCATAGCCAGAGGGGGAGGTTGTAGATACACATCGTAATGGGCCAAGTGCTATGGCCGCTACTCATCTCTTCAAAAGGATTCATGGCATCCGTACTCAAACCAAACCGTATGTTTCGTGCGTCCTTTCCAAATTCTTTAAATTTTCTGTCGATGTTTCGCCACTGCAAACCATCGGCGGGGTGTCTCAGCATCCTGTCCTGTTGACGCTCTTCAGCATGCCATCGCAACATTCTAGCATTCCCCTTGTTCCTGAACAAACGCTTTAGCCGTGGTATTATAGGGAAATACCACATCACCTTAGCAGGAATTCTCTTCTTTGTTAGCTGCCCATCAACTTCTCCTGGATCGTCTTGTCTAATCTTGTATCGTAGTGCTTTGCAAACAGGGCATGCTTCTAGGTTCTCATACTCCTCACCGCGATATAGGATACAATCGTTCGGACATGCGTGAATCTTATGAACTTCCAGTCCTAACGGGCAGACTATCTTCTTAGCCTCGTACGTTGTCTCGGGCAATTTGTTTCCCCCGGAAGAATGTTCTTGACGAGTTTCAATAAATCGCCAAATGCCTTGTCACTAACCCCATTTTTTGCCTTCCATTGCAAGAACTCCAGAGTGGTATCCAACTTTTTGTGCCCCTGCTCGCAACCTGGGTACAACGAAGTTCTGTGGTCCTCCAACATCTTGTCCAATTTATGGGCCTCCTTTTCACTTTCGCAGTCCTCCCTGGCGTCCTACAACATCTAACCAAGATCATCCGCAACGTCATTACCATCAGCAGCTATTTCCTCCTTGCCCGTTTGATTTTCTTCAAATCCAACATAGTGAGCAAAGTCCGGAATATTGTCGTCTTCCACTTCATCTTCTTCCATTTCAACACCTTGCTCTCCGTGGGATGTCCAACAATTATAGCTTGGCATGAACCCCGACTCAAACAAGTAGAAATGAATAGTTCTGGATGCAGAATACTCCTTCTGATTCTTACACTTATTGCATGGACAACAAATAAAACCCCTTTGCCTGTTAGCTTCGGCCACTCTCAAAAAATAGTGCACGCCGTCAATAAACTCTTTGGACCGCCGGTCAGCGTACATCCATTGCCGATCCATCTACATGAGTAAAAAAAAACCGTACACAGATAATTATTCTTACAATAATGACAGTCATACAATAATTATAAGATATCTTTATTCATACAAAAATCATAAAATATTACACCAAATAATTCTTAAAAACTATTTGTAAAGTTTTAAACTAATTTTAATGTGTTTTACTTCTTTTAATTTTCATTTTAGTTTGTTTTCTATTATTTAAGATTAACTTTCACTAGAGTTTTCCTTCTCAACTATTTTATAAAACCTTGTTTAGCAAATGAACTAAATTTCTATATATTCTTTCTTCCCCACACACATTTTCTCTCTCATCAACTTACAACTAAATTTTGGAGACAAAAAAGTATGCAAAACATAGGTGCAAATGTAGTATGACAAAAAAAAAACATAGGACGATGAAGTTGTAAACCTTTTAGGCACCTTCGATTTGTATGTAATCACCAAAATAAATTCAATAAAAATTTTGGCATGACCTCCCCTCTTTTTTGAAGAAATTTTGAAGCTTGCCCGGGCAGCTGGAGGAGGAAGAAGACATATCTGTAGGGGTGGGACTTTAGTCCCGGTTGGTAGCACCAACCGGGGCTAAAGATCACCAGGATCTTTAGCCCCGGTTGGTAATACCAACCGGGACTAAAGTTACGATCTTTAGTCTCGGTTGGTAATACCAACCGGGACCGGGACTAAAGATCCCGGGGGGGGGGGGGGCTGACATGCCCTGACAGCATTCGAACCGGGACTAAAGATGATCTACACCAACCGGGACTAAAGATAAAATATGCCCGTTACCCTTTTGAACCGGGACTAAAGATCATCTTTAGCCCCGGTTTTTATTGCATCCGGGACTATTGTGGAAATCGGCCGACCGACGAAAGATGGTTTCTCCACCAGTGGCAGGTGACAGAACAAACAATGTGCGGAGGGAAAACTTCCATCTTGAAAAATGTACAGGTCAGATCATTGGAAATTTACTTGCAGATGTGCTGAGGTAAATAAATATCTAGAAGCACAATTTTTTTGTCAGAAATTAATTGAGGAGATAAATATTAGCACTGAAGAGTACTAATAATATTTTCACACACTTCAGAAGCTGTCTTCTTCTTCTTTTTTTTTTGTTTTGTTTTGCCAATCTACGATATGCCAGTACATAGAAGAGAATGAACATATTATGCGCACGTACACACTCAAATGATATTTGAATTGAAAATGAACTATTATCTATGTCAATTTTTTTTTGTATGTTTGTAGGCACATATATTGTGACTGTTAGCACTCAGCAAAGATATCCTTTTGGCTGCAAAATGCATGACTTTGTCTGAAGATCTTCATACAAGTTTGAATCTGAAATTTCTTTTGCTGTTCAGTACTATACCAGAACCTTGATCATGTGTCAAATGCAATGTTGAAAATTGTCAGAATACAGCAAAAAAAAACTACTATTTGCTTGTGATCTCAGTGAGATCAGCAATTCAGCATGAGTGATCTTTCCACCAATCCTATCCTGCACCGGAGAGTATCAGATCTTGCAAACTGAAGGTCGCATCAGAAGTACTCAGAAAGGGAAATAATTTTCTCTTGACTAGCTGAATGTACTGTAGCGTACAGCTGCACATGTGATTGTGAACAGTCAATTCGTATATCTGCATTCTCACAGTCAATTTAATCCTGTAGCAACTGCCGACCAAAGTAATATTGCAGTACTACCTCGACATGACATGAAAGGCTAGACCATTCTCTGAAAATTCAGAGATTTCATATGTCATTGGCATGCATGTCAGTCAATCTGCAGACAAACATTACGAAAGTCTCAAAGAGTTCTGTTTTTGCGCCTACAGGGGTTCCTGTGACTGCAGGCAAACTTCAAAAGTGTCTGTGTCTTTGAGGTCATCTCTCATGAAAATTTAAGCTCCACAACTTACAAACTGATAGTCTTATTATTTCAAGAACATAGAGTAAATTTATGGGTTTTTTAGATAACGAAAGTGGTAAGCGTAGGAAATTAAATCTGCCACCTTTGCATTAGGTGAAATCGGCGTGTCTTTGCATCAATTGAAGAGGAAGTAGTACAGTCTACAAGACCATCCATCCATAGAGAGATGAGCAGCAGCAGCAGCTAGCAGTTGTCATCTCTGCATCTGAAGAACATCTGGTCCATTTTGCACTTGAACATGCACGTAAGACATGTCGTGATTCAGGACTGATTGACTGAGTAGTGATATGGATCAAACTTAGCTGGACAGTCAATTCGTCCATCTACTACACCAGTACTCCAGTAAAAAGTATGGAGTAGTAAAAAAAACATAGACCGTGTTTAGTTTCAAAGTTTTTCTTCAAACTTCCAACTTTTCCATCACATCAAAACTTTCCTACACACAAACTTCCAACTTTTTCGTTACATCGTTCCAATTTCAACCAAATTTTCAATTTTGACGTGAACTAAACATAGTAGTACTGCCTCGACATGACTTGAAAAGCTAGACCATTCTCTGAAGATCAGAGCAGAGATTTCCAATGGCACGTCTATAGACAGAAATTAACTACTCTGATCAGGGCTCTCGAGGTCCTTGTGTCTAATTTGGGATCATATATATATGACATCATATGTGCAGACGAACTTCAAGAGGATGGTTCCCATTTGTCATCTCTCATCTAACTCTGAATCTGAACATCTCTTGCATGTCTTCAGTGAGATCAGTTTGCAACCAGAATATTGTACAGTAGTACCTCGACATGACAAAAGAAAGGCTAGACCATTCTCTGAAAAATCGTATCAGAGATTTCCTACGACATGTCTGTACACAAACATTAACTGAAGTAGGAGTACTACTCTGAAGATCTCTCGTCAGGTGCTTCTGCATGTATAATTTGAATCTGTATTTGCAGACAAAGAGACTGGCTATTCCGATGTCATCTCTGATCTCTCATAAGCAATAGTCACGAGTTACAAACTTATTATACTCCTGTAATTTCAAGAACCAGCTGCCTGATATGGAAATCTGCATGCCTTTTGCATCAATGAAGAGAAAAAACAGTCTATAAGACCATCATCCATCGAAGAGATGCAGCTGACTGGTTGTCTCTGAATGAAGAGCACATATGCATCTGGTCCTTTTGGCACTTGAGATGTCATAATTCAGGACTGAATGACTCAGAAATGTCAGGCACACGCAACGTACTCCTGCTACTAGTACGTATACGTATATGTATAGTACATGTACGCACGTAAGTATAGTGCAGGGCTATCATCAGAGCACCTCGTGTCCATGCCCCATCAGCCTCACTATACTCCTGTACAGTATACTACTGAACTGACTGAAGTAAACTAGCTACTCTGAAGTCTAAACACAATCTAAACACTAGGGCAGTAGAGAGGTCTCTGAACTCCTTTCACAACAGTCTGAACTGACAATATGGTTGCAGCAGTGCATGGTTTCAACTACAGCATGGATCGATTGCTGGCAAGTATATACATATGGTACAGTGATCGATCATGCAATGACAGCAAGTACGTATGGAACAGTACGTATATATGTACTCCGTATCCAGGGACGACGAAGCAACGTCCTATCCTCTGATATCTTTGGGAAAGAAATGCCAGGACGAACAGAGCTAGTATGTACTACCTCTATATTTTACCTCATATTTTACTGTATGACGCCGTTGACTTTTTATCCAACGTTTGACCATTCGTCTTATTCAAAAAATTTATGTAGTTATTATTTATTTTATTCTGACTTGATTAATCATCGAATGTTCTTTAAGAATGACATAAATATTTGCGTATTTGCATTAAAATTTTGAATAAAACGAATGGTCAAACGTTGATAAAAAGTCAACGGCGTCGTACATTAAAATACGGAGAGAGTACTACTGGAGTAGCAACTCTAGCTGTGGAAGAGCTCGATCACATAGCATTTCACTGCAAGACGACGAGGCTATGGAAGAGAGAATTAGTATATGTCAGAAAGCAACTAATGCCAGAGAAAATTACCGGAATGGTAATATTAGGCATTCCCATGGATGTTATAGAAGATTGGTTTATACAATACCATTCAAATGTTCACTTTCTTGATATCAGGGTTCACAATTTTGGACCAAAGTTTTTGAATTCTTGAATTTTTACATTTATCGGCGGTAGATATTGGTAGGATGCGCTTAAGGCCGAAATTTTCAATTTTTTAATCAAAAAATCTTTCAAAATCAGTGAAAGTTCATTTGGGCTTTTTTTTTTTTAAAAAAAAGTCAGAATTACCCCCTAACTACCACGATCATCTGAATCACCGCCGTGAATTAAAAAGTAGATATTTTGTATCCTCGACTATTCAAGTTGGATAAATAACCCCTAGACTTAATCGAGAGCGGTTTTGACCCTATGTGACAGTCTAGTCAGCATTCTTTTTATTAAACATTATGTGGGGCATTCTTTTTATTAAACATTATGTAGGGCCCCACCTATCAGATCCTCTTCCTTGCAACCGCGAACAACAACAATGACCCCGCCACCACCCCTCTTCCTATCTCTCTAGGTTTTAGCCTCGGAAGCGATGGCGACACCGATGGATGTGAGGTGTTTGCCAGTTGAGAGCCCAGCTTCGCCGTGGCACCCTATACACCGCCTCTCTGCCTCATTGAGGCAAGATTGAGCTCTATCATCGTGCCCTCCCTAAGCGAGCCCCTCTGCTGCTGAACGTCACCTCCAACGCCCCCACCGAGCGAGCTCTGTGGCAGCTTGTAGCTCGGGCGGTAGAGCTAGTGGCCTCCATATCCATGGCCATGTTCTCTTGGCAAGGAGTGCGGTGGAGGTGGCGGTGAGCGGTGGACCTCGAGTTCAATTGGGGAGGCCCGACAGCGGAGTCCTGGAGCTAATCCTGATCTGATCTGACTCCTTGGGCCCCAAAGTCGCTCCACCTCCTCCTCCACAAACTCGCGGAGGCCGAGCTCAAGCATCCAATCTGTCTCCTCCATTGAACTTCTATGTCCCCCTTTTGTAAAATCCTCCATGAACCTCGAGGAGATGCACTTAGCAGCGATACTCATGCTCGTCGACAACAAGCTGGATGGAGCCTAGGCAGATGGGGGAAGAAATAGAGCTCGTTGGGCGAGCTTGAGGCAGAGATGGACGAGCTCACTACCTTGTCATGATAGAGCTCATCAGTGTGCTGGGTAACTGCCGTTAGGGAGAGTAAATAGAAGAGAAAAAGGAGGAAGGGGAGGCTGAGGTCTTGATAAGACTGACATGTGGGGCTTGCAATTAATTTAATTTTATTGTGTTATCTGAACTGTTACGGGGCCAAACCCCGCTGCCACGTGGGATGATAACCAGCTTAAAATAGATTATGGTGTTTGTTTTGTCTGATTTGAATAGGTGAGGGTGCAATATATTTGGTATTAGAATTTAAGGGGTAATTCGGATGACCATGATTATTTTGGGGGAGGGAGGGGGGTTGTAATTTCAGATTTTTCCTTATCTTTTTTTTTAAAAAAAAATTCCAAAATTTTGAAACTTCATCTCCCTAAAATGTCCATGCATTCTGAAATATGGGATGTTCATGCATATTCATTGATTATTTTGGTCCACTTTAATGCACCCAAATTTCCGAAATGGTGTAAAACACGATCATGTCACACATCTAGTCCACGGCAATGGCAGAGCCCCAATAAACCTACTTAGGGTTTGTTTAGTTCGCGAAAAGAAAATTTTTGGGTGTCACATCGAATGTTTGACCGGATGCCGGAAGGGGTTTTCGGACACGAATGAAAAAACTAATTTCATAACTCGCGTGGAAACCGCGAGACAAATCTTTTGAGCCTAATTAATCCGTCATTAGCACATGTGGGTTACTGTAGCACCTATTTTTTAATCATGGACTAATTAGGCTCAAAAGATTCGTCTTGCGATTTTCATGCAAACTGTGCAATTAGTTTTTATTTTTATTATATTTAATGCATGCGCCCAAATTTCCAACGAGTTCGCAAAACACCACTCCTGTCACATCAAGTCACTTGAAGTAAGTAGGTCTTTTTTTTTTCATTAATCATGCTATGATTTTATAATTCGCACTCATTCTTGTAACCTTTGTAATAATTAGTTGTATTTTACTTAAAGCAAAGACTGAAATGAATTCTATTATTAAAGGAAAATGTAGTCACTAGCTTGTTCTAAACGGTAACCTCTTTCTGATGCTCGTTTCCTCATTTCTTATGTATAAAAGTCCTTCCTTTTTCTAACAGAAGATCAAAATTCTGACCAATACACGAAATAAATTTGAATTTATGGATGTTTGTAAAACAGAATGACAAATTTTGATAAAAAAAGATAAAACAGTTGAAGCCTTGACTACCGTAATCATAGTCTTATAAAACATTAGAAATTGTAGTAATTACCAAGCACGTAGAAAAAATAGAGAAACTCCTGCAAGTTTCCATAGCTAGCATAAGCGAAGGGAGACAATACATGGGCCGCTTCCCAAACTCTTGTGGGCCGTAACACGGGCCTGCTTTAGATGTGCCGAGGCCCAATTGAGCTGATCACCTTAGTGGAACAAGGGAAGGGAAACGGAGCTGTGTTCGTTTTCCCTTGTTGGAACAAATGCCCTGCGCACGAAAAACGGAGTAGTCCATTAGCGTATAATTAATTAAGTATTACTAGGTTTTTTTTAAAAAAATAGATTAATACAATTTTTAAGCAACTTTCGTATATAAACTTTTTTTTATAAAAAACACACTGTTTAGCCGTTTGAAAAACGTGCGTGCGAAAAAAAGAGAGTGATGGGTTTGGAACCATGAGTAACGAACACAGACCTGGTTATGATGTCTCTTAACTCGTCAATGAATCCGATTTTCATTCTTCAACCAAAAAAACAAGATAAAACGAGTCTCTCAAATATCAAAACCGGTGCAATATTGATCCCATGGCGGTTTGGACAGCAGTTTTAGCTGACGTGGCACCTACGTGGATATTTTGACCCGGTCTTTATCTGACGTGGCTTATGAAGCAAACTTTTGACAATTTTAAAAATAAAACAAAATCATTCTCTTTCATATACTTTCTCTTCTCAATAAATCACAATCATTCTCTTTCATATATACTTTCTCTTCTTAACCAATTATATACTTTCTTCAATCATTCTTATCTACTTTCTTAATACCCGTGTCAACCTTAAAAATGCTTACATTTTGGCATGGAGGAAGTAGTTCCTCCATCTCAGAATATAAGAAGTTTTAGAGTTGGACACAATTATTAAGAAAGTATGTAGAAGCAAATGGTGGAGGGTTGTGATTAAATGAGTAGTGGAGATAGGTGGGAAAATTGAATGGTGGGGAGTTGTTATTGGTTGTGTATAGAATATTGGTGAAGAAGTTGTTATATTTTAGATTAAATCAGATTAAAAATTGTTATATTTTTCGGACGGAGGTAGTATCAATTAATTAAGAAATTGGAACTGAAAGGAATCCGCTGACTTTCAGTGCATGTACTGGCTAGTCTCCACTCCTCATTTCCTCCTGCTTCCCACTTCCCAGGCTGGCGATGGCGGCTGAGCAGTGACCACCGCAAGACTCAAGAACCACTCTCCCGGAGGCCGGAGCCTCACCTGGCCCTCTCTTCCTGCTGCCGGAGCCGCTTCAGGAGCTTGGATTTCGCCGCAGGTGAGTTCTTTAGTCCTCCACTTTATACCCAATCTCACTTTTCTTGTTCAATCCGAGATTCTTCAACCCTAGTAATTTCTGAGTTGTTTCAGGCAAAATAAAAAAATATTCTTTGTTAGTTTTATCTATTAACTCCTATTGACTTGCTTGGGCGTTTATTGGGGTCTGGTGATACATCTTTACTTAGTAAGTTAGCCTTTTCATTTATTGTTATTCTTGGTGGTTAATTTGTAAGCTGAGGCCCAATTGGATAACGGGGATCAAAAGTGCAGAATAGTGTCTGAATAGTTGCATAAATTAGATCATGTTATGAAGTTATAAATTCCCACAAGAATTCCATAGGATGAAATTCGATCCCCGTTATGATTCAACAAGATAATGTTATGATTTAGCAGCATCCTTGGTACTAATGGAATTCTATTCGCTACATAGATATCGAAGCCTACAACCATGGATCTGAAACCAGCAGCAACATAATGTTCACTAGTCTTAGGCTGCAGAAATAGTTGTATCCAAACGAATGAGATTGTTGCTAAGCATCATCTGCAATCTGAATTCACCCTAACTTCGCGAACCTCATGGGCACGGGTTGCCGATTTAATCCTCTGGGTGCATGCCCATCTGTATCAACTAATTCAGAGGGGCTCAACTGGCTCCAAACCACAGACTCACTTTTGAGATCAGTGACAGCCTCTCCAGCGGAACAGGGTGCTGTGGGTTCTCTGAAGACAAAATATATTTTTCAGTTATAATGCCACTATGCCTACCCTACTTTCAGACCCAAATTGCGGTTTTGTCTGGGACAACTCAGCTCCCCATAAGGTTCAATTCTTTGCTTGGCTCCTTGCAAAAGACAGACTGCCGACCTCAAAAAATCTACACACCAAAACTATCATTCCATCCGCTCAATGCAAGGTCTGCTTGTTACGTGATGAGGATGCCAACCATCTATTCCTGCACTGCCCATTCACATCAAGCTTTTGGAACTTAATCGGGATTGCTCTGAATGTGACAGATGTCTCTCAATTACATGTACTAGCTCCTACTACAGCAGTCCCATCGAAACATTTCAAAACCTTCTACCTCCTCTGCTTTTGGAGCATCTGAAATCATCGTCATGAGGTCGTCTTCCGCAACCTGCAACCTTCCCTCAGCAAGCTACTCAACAGATGCAGAGAAGAATCATCGCTTTGGGCAGAACGACTAAAACGGCCAGACAGATTAGTTAGCACTGCTTGGACTACAATTTTTACAACTAGTCTGTCTTTTCTACATTTGCAATGACCTGCCGCTGGCAGCTGTCCATGCTTCAAACTTGTAACTTATAACTTCCCTTTATAAAATGGAAATTCAGGTGGGGAACCTCTCCCCTCCGGTGATTATTCCAAAAAAAAATATATATTTTTCTTTTGGAAGATTTGAAGAGAAAATAGATTGACTTGACTGTTCCTTCTGCATCTACCACATTAGCACCGCCTGCATATTTAATTGAGTTTGTGCAAAACATCGACATCTTTTTTCATCTGACAAATGCAATTAGTTCAAAAAATATATGTTTAGAACGAGGAGAGATATGATATTTCTTTTTACACCACGCATATATTTTCATGTTTATAATCCCTGAAAATATAGTGGTCGAGAAACAAACACTGCAAAAACACACATATAATGGCCTAACACTTTTGTTTTATGGTCCAACGCAGTAGTAATATTTATACTTACCATGCAAACAATAAATTGTATATCAAAAGTACAAAGTGTGTTGATATTTAATCTTATAACCATGAGCCTTAGTAGCCTCAATTTGATCACTAATTGCCTTGGTTTACTTATATGTTTTTGAACTTTTGGTCCCGTGTAGTGTCAAGTTGCATGTGTGAGAGCATCAGGGGATGGGTAGCTTCTTTTGACGTAACTTTATTTTGTCAAAGATTTACATCGTTTAAGCCTCAGGCCACAAGTCTTAAGTTCCTTATGCCTGATAAAATTTATTTGGAGAAGCTAGTAGATATAGAGGTTCGGCTTTGTGTAGCCCTGGCTTTTGCTTTCAGATCCGTTGAAGTTTATGGTGCAGAGTCTTTGAGGGAGGGACTAAGAAGAGGAGGATATAGGTTGTATTTTGAAACTTGAATGGGGAATGGTTAAACTTTCTGTAATATCTAGTGTGTTGTTTTTATGTTGTTCGGTTCTTGTGCGTGTTTGTTTATTCTGCCTCTTGTCTCTCATGTTCTGCTCAGTACAGTTGGCTGGGCTATGGGTTGATAAGAAGATTTTTCAAAAAAAAAAAAAACATGCGATTGGTGATACTAAGTTTCTAAATTCTTGTATTCCACTAAGCTGAAGCTCTTGTATTCCTCTACTTTTTTTTATAAAAAATCGACCACTAAGTTAACACGTCCCGCTGCATTTAATTAAATCAAAATCCCCCCAAATAAGGATGCAAGTGGGCAATCTCACTACCCGCATAAAACCCGCGTACTAGTTTATTTCCCACATGGTAGTACAAAATTTAGAAGAAAAAATAGGCTAGATGTGGAATAAGCGGGAAAAAAAAAACCCGCTTGCCCGCCTCACTTGCATCCCTAACCCCCGAATGTGGTGTGTGACCAGACACACTAATCCTGACATAGGAGCACACTTCTCCTACGGCCTGCAATGCACGAGTGCAGTTTTTTGTGTGAAACCCAGGTTCGAGCCTGGGTCGGCTGCCCATCAACTTGGGCACTTTACCATTGTACAAGCACGCTTGATTCTTCTATCTTTTATAAATGGCACTTTTGTATACCCCATATGGCAAACAAAATCCATATGTTGAAGTATGTCTTTTGAGTTTCCATAAAAAGATGAGGGGTGTCAAAAATGCAGCTTCACCCACAGTAACACTTAGAGTTGAGTGTGGGAGGAACCCTATGGAGTTGATGAGAACTAAATGCACTTTTAATCTCTGTGGCAGCACATTATTAAACGACCAGGCCACAGGTTAACCACACTAAGTTTTGAAGATCATATTATGTAGTCTATACTTCCCTGTCGGCAATGGCCTATATATCTGTGCCATCTGGTATCATTATTAAACTTTAATTTATCCCTTTGTTTAAGGCATGGTTTTAGTTCTTCATTCCATTATATTGATTTGTTTTCACCCTTATTCTTTCAGGTTGAAGACATTTTCCCCGTTTAAGAAGTCAAGGCTCAAGGTCTAATAACATATTACCATGGCAGAGGGTGTTGTTGGAATTATAATTCTGAAGCTTGGTTTAGCCTTGGCAACAGACACAAGTAGGGTTGGTAGAAACTGGCTCTGCCATGAGGCTTCTGCTCTTGCTAGAATCTTTAGTCAGATCCGTGATATGAAGGAGGAGTTGGAGAGCATGCAATCCTTCCTACAAGGAGCTGAGAGGTTCAAGGATACTGACAATACCACGGCCAACTTCATCAAGAAGATCCGTTGCATTGCTTTCGAGATTGAGGATGTTGTTGACGAGTTCACCTCCAAGATGGAGGTGAAACAAGGTGGGTTGGCTTCAAAGATAAAGCAGAGGATTTGTCACATTAAAACTTGGCACCGTCTAGCATTCAAATTTCAAGATATCAAACTAAAGCTGGAGAATGTTGATAGGAGAAAGGTCCGATATGATATGACAGGATTGGTGAAAAATGCAGAACAAAGTGATGCTAATTGCAGATATACTGATCATACATCATACTTTCCAACTGAGGAAGATCTTGTTGGTATTGATGATAATAAAAAGCTTTTGATGAATTGGCTGAGGTGTGATTCGCAACTGCAGAGTGTAATTACCAGTGTGTGTGGGATGGGAGGAGTAGGCAAAACCACATTGGTTGCCCATGTTTACAACAATGTGAAGGTAGACTTTGACAGTGCAGCTTGGATAACTGTTTCAAAAGCGTATCAGGTTGAGGAATTGTTAAGGCAGATTATCAAGGGATTCAATAGTAATGATCTAAAGAGTGAACTCCGTGTTGACATTGTTGACATGGAAAAGAGGACCCTGGTTGAGATCATTCGCGATTATTTAAAACGGAAAAGGTTCCTGCTGGTTCTGGATGATGTCTGGGGTGTTGATATGTGGTTCAAGATTAGAGAGGCTTTTCCTGCCAATAGCATTGGTCGATTTGTTATCACCTCAAGAGTCCATGACATAGCATTAATAGCAACTGGAAATCATAAAATTGAGTTGAAACCCCTAGAAGCGCACCATTCTTGGGAGTTATTTTGTAAATAAGCATTTTGGAACGAGGACAGAATATGCCCATTGGATCTACAGAATTTGGCGCAAAGATTTGTGGATAAATGCAATGGTTTACCTATTGCTATTGCATGTATAGGTCGTTTGCTGTCATGCAAAAGCCCATGTTACTCTGAATGGGAAAATTTATACAAAGAACTAGAGTTACAGCTGAGCAATAATGCGATTCTTGATGTTAATATTGTTCTAAAGCTCAGTTTGGACGACCTTCCATATATTTTGAAAAACTGCTTTTTACACTGCACAATATTTCCGGAGGACTATTTGATTAAGAGAAAAAGGCTGATTAGACATTGGGTCACAGCGGGATTCATCGCAGTTACTGAACACAAGACAATGGAGGATGTGGCTGAGGGTTATTTGTATGAACTTGTAAACCGAAGCTTATTACAGGTAGTGGAGAGGAATGAAAGTGGACGAGTGCGGAGTTGTCGAATGCATGATATCATTCGTATTCTTGCTCTGACCAAATCAAATGAGGAAAGCTTCTGTAGTGTTTATGATGGCTCCAGAACTACTTCAAAACAAAATACACGTCGTCTATCAATCCAAAGTTCTGATATAGAGAAGTTCACTGTTTCTAGTGAGGTCCATCTCCGTGCAATCTATGCTTTCAATGAGTTGGTGACTAGTGATTCACTGAAGTTTTTCTTGAAATCTTTCAACTTGCTATCAACTCTGGATCTGCAAGGTACCCAAATCAGGAAGCTACCGAAAGAGCTTTTTAAGTTGTTCAATCTGCATTTTCTGTGTCTTAGAGACACTTTCGTTGAAGATATCCCTGAAACAGTTGGAAGATTACAAAAATTAGAAGTCTTGGATGCTTTCAATGCGAGGCTAGTCAGTTTGCCACAGAGTATAGCAAATCTTCATAAGTTGAGATATCTTTACGTAGCTACTGATCCAAGGAAAGGTACTAAAGGAGTTGTTCCCTGGATTGGAATTCAGGTGCCTAATGGCATAAGGAACTTGAAAAGCTTGCAAGCATTACAACTTGTTGAGGCTAACTCAGAGACTTTGTGTCATCTTGGTGCTCTGACAGAGTTAAGAACTTTTGCCATCACCCAGGTGAGGAGAGAACAATGTTCTGATTTGTGCAATGCTATCATGAACATGAACCATCTTGCTAGTCTTTCTATTATGGCTATAAATGAGACGGAAACACTCGAATTGGATGGACTCCGTTTACCCCCATCTCTTTCAAAGCTTGAATTAGGAGGGAAGCTGGACAAGGAATCGATGCCTCGGATTGTCTCATCCTTTTCAGATCTTGGTAACCTCACCTTATTGACCTTAGCCTTGTCTAAACTTGATGAGAACTCATTTTCTTGTCTCTTGCTGTTAAATGGTCTACGGGGAATTTGGCTTGATAAGGCTTATGAAGGGAAGAAACTGCATTTCAATGCCATGTCACTTCCATCGCTCCGACTACTAGCAATATCAGATGCTCCGGAGCTGAATGATGTTGTAATAGAACAAAGTGCATTGCAAAACCTTATTCGATTAACACTCATTGATTGTCCAGAGCTGAAGACCCTCCCTGATGGCATTGAACATCTCATAACTCTAGAGGAATTATATATGCGAGGGGCTTCGAAAGAGCTCACGAAGAAGCTTAAGCAAAAAGAAGACTCAAATTATTCCAACACATATCTTATGAAGATCAATCACATCAGAAGGGTTACTGTTTTTCCATGAAATATTTGAGAAACACTCTAGTATCTTCAGCTTATGTGTCTATGGAGAGGTAAATTTTTCACCTGTAGTATCTAGGACAAATTAAAGTTTATCTAGTGGTTGATTGTACTTTATTCAGAGCCTAATCAATGACATTTTAAGCTCCATTTTGATCTTTCTAGACCAGTTTCAGATTATAGAAACAATAATATAATGAAATAAAATTATATATAGGTGGCTAAATTAGCATACTATTGATTGGCTGCGTATAACTATATCCAAATGTGGATATCCATGCTGGATTTCTATCCATTATCTGAAAAAAAAAATAACATACTCATCAACCAATGAAGTGTGTTTTTCCTGCAAAAAGTTCAGTGGTTAACCCTATTCAAAGCTCACCGGTATAATTGGACAGAAACATGATGCTTTCCAGTTTTTTTATAGTTGAAAAGGTGGTATTTAGCTATCTGATTCAATTTGAGTTCCTCTCTTCTACAAATGAATGTGTTTCTGTTTTGATCTGATGCTTATTCCTTCTTCAATTCGAAAATATTTTTTCAAGCCATGTTGTGTCAGAGTACAAGAATGAATCAATCAGATTATCTCGTATTGGATTTGACTTCTCCAGACAACATATCAATAGTGCCGGAATTCTCATGCCATACCTCTGTCACGGCCACCATGTCCCATAATTTAGGACCAGCATGATCTAGCTATCGAATTTCATCAGGCCGGGGATAAACTTTGCTTCTGCACTTTTACCTTGTGAGATGGCAGTGAAAGTTATTAGAGCAACACGCACATTTCATTTTGAATAAATGATGGAAAATGTTTCCCAAACCAATTCCAGAAATTTAAGAGCTAGTGGTGTAACATCAACAATAGAAAAAGTTAATAGAAAAATTCGGAAACCTATAAAGGAATTGGCAAAAACTATTATTGAAGCATTTATTCAACATCCGCAAACATTTTATATTTACTTATGGAGTTATGACTAAGAAACACGGAAGCACTACTTAAAAATACTTTGTCTATGCAGCTCATAAGTGGTTTAGATGGGTGTTTTTGGACCTGCCTGCAACCAAGTTCCAAGGGCCTATGGAAATCGTGATATTTACTTGGGCAGAATTCCGACAGCATGTGGAAACTTAACGACCCGTCCTTGAAAATTAATTTTCAGTTTTTTTATTTTTTAGTTGTAAAAAAGCTCAAATTTTTTTTTGTAGTAGGCATCTATGCACGGTGGCGTGTCATGTGATTTTACGTGCAAAAAAAGGGTAGCAAGTAACGCAATTTTACACTCGCGTGCGGTAATATAGGATTCGAGCCTGAGACCACTACGCGCATGGTCTCCTACCATCTCACCTATGAAGTAATTCAAAGCTAAGGATAGGAGCTATGGATAGGATTTCACCTTGCATAAAACTTGCAACACATATTTTGCACTAGAAATGACTTCAAATGAAAATGTCATCAACTACAAATTACATCAAACAAAAATGTCATCAACTACAAATTTGTATATCGTGCCGAACTAACTAATATTTGACCCCCTAAACGATCTCAAATGAAAAAGTATTCTATTACAAAGTTGTAGATATTGTTGAGTGCTACAGATTTTGTATAAATTTTGTTGAGTGCTATAAAGTTGTTAAGACGTTTCTCAATCACAGCGAGGGTCACACTGCTCAACAGCACACAGAGTTTTGTCCTGATGGCAGTCTACGGTCCCACAAGTAATGGGCAGGCCGGAGCCATGGACATACAATCTCAACTGGTCTTCCATAGGGATCGCCCCGACAGAGATGCCTAGTCTGGATGACCCCTTCATAGAAGCAGAGATTTGTAAGGCAATAAACAAAATGCCATCTGATAAGGTGCTACATCTGGACGACTTCACGAGGAAATTCTTCAAGTCATGCTAGGACATCATCAAGGACGATATCGTGGCGGCATTCAACTCCTTGCACGACGCTCGAAGTACTCACCTAAACCTGCTGAATTCAGCAAACATGGTCCTCGTTCCAAAAAAAAAGAGGGGGCAAAGGGAATTGGAGATTATAGGTCGATAATCCTGATTCACGGCTTTGCCAAAATCTTTTCCAAAGTCATAGCCATCAATCTAAGGTCGTTAATGCACTTGCTGATCTTGGCAAATCAAAGCGCTTTTATCCATGGTCGGACTATCCATAATAACTTCTTGTATGTCAGGAACATGGTGAGAAAACACCATAAAAAGTAGACAGTCGATCTTGCTTTTTAAACTGGACATCTCCAAAGCCTTCGACTCGGTAAGATGGGACTATCTCCTCGCCCTTCTTCCAAATAGAGGATTGCCGCAAATGGCAAAGCTGGATAACGAGCCTCTTATCCACCTCCACCTCAAAGATTATTCTGAACAGAATCCCGCGTTAGGCAATAAACCACGACATGGGACTGCGACAGGGTGATCCTCTATCCCAGCTCCTCTTCATCCTCGTGATGGACCCACTACAGCGCCTGCTGGACAAAGCCACTGAGATAGGTGTAATCAACAAACTGCGAGGCCAAGCCGTGTGTTTTCGCATGTCCATTACGACGCGACTGTCTTCATAAATCCAGATAAAAGGGATGTGAGGGCCTTCTCAGAGCTCTTTCGCCGTTTCGGCAAAATAACAGGGTTATGCATGAATTTGCAGAAATTGCAGGTTGCACCAATCAGTTGTGATAACCTAGACCTCGACAACATTCTGGATGGCATACCAGCTACTAGAGCAGCCTTCCCAATGAAGTATCTAGGACTTCCCTTATCCACCGGAAGGCTGCGCAGATGCAACCTCCGGCCGCTCTATGACAAATCAATGAGCCGCATGGCTAGGTGGCGAGGGAGGCATATAGGCCTAGCGGAGCACTCCACCTTAGTAAAATTCATACTCACATCCCAACCAATCATCCTGTTGATGGGCTTGAGAGCATCCAAGGAATCTCTCGAATTGCTGGACAAGCAGAGAAGAAATTTCTTATGGGCAGGGGATGAAAACTTCACAGGGGGAAGTGTAAAGTCAACTGGACACGGACCTACCTCCCTATCGCCTCGGGAGGGCTCGGCATCCTAAGTCTCGAGAAATTTGCAAGGGCTCTCCGGCTACAGTGGCTCTGGCATGAATGGAAGTCACTGGAGAAAGCGTGGATGGGATCTGAAACGCCATGCGATGACACCGACAAGCTACTGTTCGTAGCAGCAGCAACAATACAAATTGGTGATGGGGCAAACGCGAAATTCTGGGACTCCGCTTGGCTAAAGGGAGAAGGCTGAAGGATATTGCCCCCGCTAGTCTATGCGATTTCCAAGAAGAAGAGCACTGCTCTCCAACAAGCCGCTCTTGTGGACCAATGGCTGCTGACCTTGAATTACCAATCAGCGAGGGCTAGACAACGAAGATGATCGATCAACTCATCACCGTCTGGAGCGCGGTTCGGAACATACAGTTCACAGAACAAGAAGAGCAAATCACATGGAAACTAAGCAACCACGTTGAATACACGACGACGTCGGTCTACAAGGCGCAACTCCTAGGGACAACAACATCCAATTTCAATGCCCTCATCTAGAAGCCCTAGGCGCCACGTAAGTGCAAGATCTTTGCCTAGCTAGTTATCCAAAACATAGTTTGGACTTCAGATAGGCTAGCAATCAGAGGCTATCCAAATAGCTCCACTTGCCCACTATGTCGCCATGCCCACGAGACGGCATTTCACCTCCTAGCAGGGTACAGATACACAAGAAGAATTTGGGATGAAATTGCACATTGAACAACATGCGATCACCTAAGCCCTACTCTATGGCAACCAGCCTCAATGGTGCAAGAGTGGTGAGAGGCCACGGTAAACACAAGAGAAGCGCCAAAGAAGGCACTACGCACGCTGACTGTGCTAGTAGTTTGGAGATGAAATCAGCACAAGGAGGAAGCAAAGACATGAGGTCTGGTGAGTGCGAGAGACCTCGCTACTTGGCTAACTCTGTAAATAGTCAAAGGGCATAGGGACACGGTTCTAAGCTTTTAATATTTTGTTCCTGTACAGTTTTCTTCTACTCTATTCAATGAAATTGGCGGCTCGTCGATTCGTCGAAAAAAAAAACATCCCACAAATATTTTGCTGTCTGTGTTTTTAAAAAAAAAGCTATATATAGCCGGGGTTCATTATTGGACTTTTAATCCGTATAGCCACTTGTTAAACACCCTTCTCCTTAGTCAGTTCGCATGGACACCATTCTTTCAAGTGAACTCGACGAGTTATTCCCTGCATGTTCAGCTCAAGGACGATATGACTGATAATCAGAAGCGAGAAGTTCTACTCTCAAAGTTTGCCGTGCTCGAATCGGCCCACCACGTCTAGGCCGAACAAACAAAAGGGCTATGTTTAGTTTGTTGCCACTTAGAACCTTATCAAAATTTGAAAATACAAAAATTTGGTCGGGCAATAAACTAAATACACTCCAACCATTAGTACCCTATCAAAGAATATTCCTCTCAAAACTATACCAAAATTTGATAAAGACATCAAACTAAAAACATAGCCAACCCGACCAAAATTTGGTAGTGCCAAACTATACCAAAACTTGCATTACCAAAATTTGATAAGGTCGATTTGAGCAACAAAGTGAACACGCCGCTGGGTTGATGGATGCCGCTGCTTCTGTATATTTTCTTCACTCTATTTGGTGGTTGCCAAAGACCTGGCATCTTCCCTTAATCACCCTTTATCCTCTTCGCTACATCTGATCTGATGAGTAGTGTTTGTTGCGCAAATCTTCCCTAATCACCCTTAACTTCTGATGAGTATTTGTTACGCAAATGTTCCCTTAATCACCCTTATTAAATATTCCCTTGATCAAAATCGACGTCCAATTCGATGCTAAAAACACGTGGGCATTGTTGCATGACTAATATGCCAATATGTAATACTAATAGACTTCAACGGCTTCCCTGCACTCCACAAGGGATGTAACAAAGGTTGAGGCATACTAAGCCATTAATTAAGACATTGAATTTACAACCGAATTTGAAAGCCTAGTCATTACAGTAAAAATGGGCATGCAGCAAAATAGAACCTATCCAGTGTTAATTGTCTTTGCAGACTGGAGATCGATAGTTGCCTGGCCATCTTTCATTGAGAACCGATTAGCAAGCATTTTACGGTAATGCCACATAGGCACATACAGACAAGCTTTTAACAGGAGCGTTCTAGTATAGGCGGAACGAACGTCCTAAAGATGGTTTGTTAACTAGTATCATGTTTCATCACAACGATTTTCAATAGTTGATCTAATTTGTTTCAAAATACTTGAATCCGTGCTTCTTAAAGTATTCCCGGAATCCATACACGCTCTGGTCATAGTTGAACTGCAGAAAGTACAAACCATCACATCAGTTCAACTGTAAAACGTCAGCCAGTTTGTGAAGCATAGGACTGACAAGTGACAAGTATTCTCTTCTTTGCGGTAACTAAAACCACTCATGCAGTAAAGTTCAAATTTGAAGGACTATGTACCATAAGTTTGGAATTTACTTACAGGGAGAACTTTCACTGAGTACTTTGTGACATTAGGGTCCACCGCCTTTCCTGGGCTAGCAGCCTAAGAAAGTGCAGAACAAATCATTACAAATACCATAGGTCAAAATTATTCATGCATACTCCCTCCGTCCCATTGCCTCGATTGGCTTATTTTTGGGACAGAGGGAGTGGCTAATAAGATGCTTAGGTAAAACAAAATTCAGTCATAGGGATAAACAAGATGGACTTAATTATATGCCCTATGATATGCCTGGTGCCATATGATATGCCTGGATAGAATCCTATATTCCTATACAACTGGAACCCACTAACCGCAGTTACTTCCCTAAATCAGCCTTAGCCAACCACATCACGTCAGAAATTGTTCGCAATTATCTGTGCAACAGATTGTCTCCTGAAAGCAACAGTTGTGTCTGTTGGATCCATCACACGTGTAGCTGATCTCACCCCAGCGTATACACAGCTAAGCATTTCATAATTAGAAAATGATCCATATTTAAAAATCTAGGAACAAACTACGAATTTGTTTAGCCATGGGAGGTTACTCTGTTTCCAGTGCGGGAAATAGAGATACTATCTCAAGTAAAATAAAGAGACAGAGCAAACTATATTAGGTCATGCTTAAACTGTTCGCTCAGAAACAAGAGATATGGAATATAGATGTCAAGTAAAGATCCTGTAGGAAAAGGTACACTAAAGATCCAACAAGTCAAAATGAACAATTTCCATTGAATTTGTTTATATTTATATTCCTAAAAAAAACAAGATAATCAGCACCATAATCTATCATATTGCCACTCGGACTCACATTAAGATGGCCAGAGGAAGTTAATAAAATGACGAGAGTATGAAACGGAAGTACACCACAAATTTGAGAGGACAAAATGGAAACCAGAAAATGTTAAGTACACAAATTATAACCTGTTCTGGGTTGTAAAATACTTCAATAAACGGATACTCATTCTTTTGCCTCGTGAGGCAAAATCCGGGATACTTTGGGCATTCAACCTGAGCACAGAAAAAATATTCAATGTCTACTTGTTTGAGACTTGAGAGAAAAGGAAAGAAAACAGGTGACAGCAGTAGCACCATGAAATGGTAATAACCGGGATGAACAGCATGATCTAACTTCTTAGAAAATTCTATTATATAAATAGAGAAGCATCCAAAGTAAACAGGAAATCAAAAATCGATCGAATGATTTGACAAATGATACAAACCTTATGGAACAGTATTAGTTGAAGATTTCTAGGCGTTATGTTTCATCTTTGAATTGATCAAGCATATTTTTATTCATAAAATCTATCAAGAATCAAGAATTATATAAAGGTTCATTCCATTTACATATCTAAACACTCTACAGAGCTGCTTGTGTTGTGAATGAGACAGAAAGCAGGACATAAATATATCAACAGAAATATGGAAACATGTTAAGAAATAAAGCACAGGGATTTCACGAGTGAACACGAAACAAAGTAATAGATTGAAACTCTTAAGTTTGTCTATGGATTTTGGAGTCTGGACATCCACAGAGGTTACACTAGATTATGTTGTGCAGACAATTATAAATCAATTGATATTTTATACTTGCAAGGCTTTCAGTGCTATTTAAACATGTAGTTATCCACCTTTTCCAACTAAATAGTGACATTACTAGTGTTCTAACAACAATTCAATGGTGTTTGAACATTAAGGCCGCAGAATTAAAGAAAGTAGCTTACTCGAACAAACTTTACGTGTGGATGAAATGTAGCAGCAGCCTCCTCCAGTACCTTGTCAAGGTGATGAGTATAAGTGCACCTACAGAAGCAATTTTGAGGATTACTATGTGTACTATGTGCAAATCTACTAACTATTATGAGACTAAATATTCCAGCCAGTGCTTCTTAATCAAGAACAAACAAAGGAAGGGTAGATATACTTAATGGTAAAGGCAACAACTACTGGACGGCCTTCATGCAACAGCTGCACGAATTGACGCTCTGACGTGAATGGTATAATTCTTGATGGCCCGAGATCCTTGGGATATCCAGTGTAGTACCTGCCATTTCATCAAAACAGACATGATTAAAAAAGATGGTGTGACTTTTAGTTCGATATTAGGTCCTTATTATTTCACAGATACTATATGATGTTTGATGAGGCAAACATCTCTTGCCGAAATGGCAGTCATTGTTGTCTCTACTTCTATAGGTCCTTTTTTCTATCCCGAATTTCTGGTGTCACTATTCTCCAAAAATGCCTTCAATTTCTCCAAATAAAAGATTCATGGCATGCCGAAAAATTCCATATCAAGAACAAAGAAAAGATGACTACAAATTCACCTGCATGCTGACCGAAGTTGAGACACCATCCGATCAAGAAATGACCCATCCGCCATCCCAGACATTCACCGATGCAGAACTGGATTGACCAAGGTAGTGGAGGGACGAAGGAATCACATCAGTAGCAGCACGAAAAGCATTGGGGCTCAGTTGAACCCCCGATATTTTCGGAAACAAAACTGTAATTGCTACGAAGGTTAAGGCGAGGATATGCGTACGGGTGGTCACGGGCGAGGATGCGGCAGCGAGGAAGCAGCAGGATACAGGCGGCGCCGCTCGCGTGGACGGGAGCGACGAGGGAAAGAGGAGACTGACGGAGGGCACGGACATCGGAGATCGTCTCGCGGAGCTCCCGAGGCGACGGCGGTTGCCTTCTCTCCCGCCTGATCTGCCGGCGGTGAGCTTTCGAGGCGGGAAAACACCCCGCCGCTCCTTCGGCCACTGACTTCAGCCGCCGGAGAAGTCGAGGCGGCGCTAGCTTCCGGCGGCGAACGAGAGGGAAAGAGAGGTGGAAAGGAGGAAGAGAAGGCCTAGGGCTATGGAGTTTTTTTTATTTATAATTTTTTTTATTAAAAGTTTTACAAAAACAATTTTCCATTTTGAAAATTGACGGAAATAATCGCCTACCGCCCTCTGGGAGGGCGATTTTTCCCAGAGGGCGGCAAAAATGACGTGGCAGACGGCCGTTCGCTCTCGGGCGACGGCCGTCAACGAAATTTGCAGGCGGCCCCCTTGCCGCCCTCCGCGAGGGCGATTTTGTACTGTGCGGGGGGCCGCCTGCAAATGGGCGGCGAGGGGGCATGGAATTTTGCAGGCGGCCCCCTTGCCGCCCTGGGGGAGGGCGATTTTTGCCCCCCCTATAAAACCCAGTCCATCCTCTGTGAAATTTCATTATATTCACTAAAAATCCAAAAAAAATGAAAGAGAGAGAGGGGAGGGCAGCAAAAGGGGAGCGGCGAAGCCCTGCTGGTTCACTCACTTCATCACAGGTATGCTCCCATACATCTTTTGCATTTGTACTAATATGTTATGTTTGAGTATATATGTTGCGTTTTAGTTTTAGTTCCATATATTTTAGCACATCTGTAGCACACAGCACATATGTGTAGATCCAGAGCATAGAATATAATAGTATGAATTGAGACATAGACAGTAGTGTTAATTGTAAGATGTAGTTTAGTTTGATCTGGAGAATGTAACGTACTTTTAGAAATTTAGAGGACAATATTGTAGAGAATATAACTTAGGGCGTAGTACAGAAATGCGAGGTTAACGCAGTTAATGTTTTCATCAGGCACAATGTCAAGTAAGGTCACATTTCAGATAGTTCACGGTGAAGGAAATATTAGATTTGGTCCAGATGGTGTTGATCTGTCAGATTTTGTAATGACATCTAAGGGCATCGATAGGCCTGCGGAGAGAACATTTCAGTCAATTTATAGTTGGTTGTTGAGAGGATTTAGAATAGACCAAGAAGTCTACACAATGTCAGTATCTGTTGTAGTGAGTCGTGCAATAGAAGGTTATTTTTGGGAACTAATGCCGATGGACAGCACTGCTGCTTGGAGACGGTATGTGGAAATGGCTTTTGAACGGTCATGGCCCCTCGTTATATTTGTGTCGGTACAAGAGAAAGATACAAATGTTTCAATGCGAACCGAAGATATGGAGGGTCCTAGCAATGCAGGGGATGTTGTTGGACCATCGATGGAAAATGAGGAAAATCAACCAAGGGAGGAGCAGGCCATGGGCATGGCGGATGAGGGGGAGAGAGTCGGTATAATTGTTGATGAAATGGAGAGGGAAGATTCGGATAATGAGCAAGCGGAGGACGACGCATCATCCGATGAAGAAGGTGATGTAATGGCCACTGATTGGGCAAATGAGGACTTCTCTGGACTTGTTATATCAGAGGGTGATCATGTACCCTGGGAGTATAAGGAGAACGAGGTAATTGAGGGTGCAAGGTATGCTCATAAGGATGAGATGAAGGAGGCGGTGAAGCATTGGGCAGTTTCATTGCAGAGAGAGTTTAGGGTGGTCAAGTCAACAAATTATGTGTATGAAGTGAGGTGCATGAAGGAAGATTGTCCGTGGCGTGTCCATGCATATAAGGGTAAATGGAATGATTATTGGAAAGTTAGCATTGTGACCGAGCACAAGTGCTACTTACAAGGGGTGGAGAAGTATCACCGAAACATCACTTCAGCTTTTGTGGCAAGTGAGATGTACAGCAGTGTTGTTGGTAACATTGGCTTTGAACCAAAATCAATTATTAGGCACATCGAGAACAAATTCAAGTACACCATAAGCTATGCAAAGGCCTGGAGAGCCAAACAAAAGATCATTGAGATGAGGTATGGCACATTTGAAGCTTCTTATGATAATTTGCCTCGTTTGTTAGCCACAATTGCCCAGAGGAATAATAATACTTACTATGACCTACATACATTTACATCGGTTGATGATCGAACAAAGAGTGTGCTGCAAAGAGCCTTTTTCTCATTGGGTGCTTGCATCACTGCTTTTGTGCATTGTCGACCTGTTCTATGCATAGATGGAACTTTTATGACAGGTAAATACCGAGGTCAGATATTGACAGCAATTGGGTGTGATGGGAACAACCAGGTTCTACCTATGGCTTTTGCATTTGTAGAGAGTGAGAACACTGAAAGCTGGTACTGGTTCCTAGAGAGAGTGCACATTGCAGTGGTGCGTATGAGGCCCAACGTTTGCCTTATACATGATCGTCATGCGGGTATGTTGCGGGCTATTGACTACTTGCAGAACGGTTGGGATGAGAAGGGACTTCCAGCTAAGTGGCCTGATGTTCGGAGTCGGTGGTGCATACGTCACATGGGTGCAAATTTCTACAAGCAATTCAAGAACAAGCATCTTATGGAGCTATTTAAGAGGCTCTGTGCACAGAACCAAGAGAAGAAATTTAATGAGTTGTGGGACAAGTTGGATGAGTTGACAACGAAGCAAACAGACGAGCAATCTCGCAGACCACAAGTTGAAGGTGACGAGCCTCCCATACCTCTTGGTGCATTACATGATGACCCACCAACAATGAGAAGGAGGTCAGGGTCGTCCATCAGAAATTTCAGTCAGTGGATTGAGAATGAGCCTAAGGAGAAGTGGTCTCTATTGTTCGACACCGATGGATCTCGGTATGGCATAATGACAACCAATTTGGCAGAGGTGTACAACTGGGTAATGCGAGGAGTTCGGGTACTTCCATTGGTTGCTATTGTTGAATTCATCCTTCACGGCACGCAAGCCTACTTTAGGGATCGATACAAGAAAATTGGTCCGTCCATGGCCGATAACAACATAGTGTTTGGCAACGTAGTGACAAAGTACATGGAAGATAAAATCAAAAAGGCACGGAGACATAGAGTTGTTGCTCAAGGCACACAAGTGCATCGGTATGAAATAATGTGTGTTGATAGGAGCAGGCGTGGTATCTATCGCAAGCAAGCCGTGCAGGAATGTGTCTTGAAGGCGGATGGTGGATGTACCTGCAGTTGTATGAAGCCGAAGCTTCATCACCTTCCTTGCTCACACGTTCTTGCTGCTGCCGGTGATTGTGGCATATCTCCCAATGTGTACGTCTCAAATTATTTCAGGAAAGAAGCAATCTTTCATACATGGAGTGAGGAAATATATGGGTTCGGGATCTCAGGATCTTACACAACGCTGAGTGCCCAAGTTTTTTATATTCCTGATCCATCTAAGTTAAGGGTGAAAAAGGGTCGACGCCAAACTAGACGCATCAGAAATGATATGGATGAGTCAGAAGCAGGTGGGAGGACTTTACGCTGCAGCAAGTGTGATCTGCGCGGCCATACTTACAAGAAATGCCCGAAAAATGCAGAAGTTCCAAGCGGCGCAGATGCTAGTCCATCTGGACAGGCAAGTGATGGTAGGCGACCACCTGGTGAAGGAACAACAAGCATGTTTTAACTGCACGTTTCCTCATCGCAGGACCTCGTCTGCCTTCGAGCGCGTTCGCAGGCACGACCGGCTCTTCCACGAGCTCCGCAGGGGCGTTCGCCACCTCTTCGGGCGCGTTCGCCAGCTCTTCCTTTCACGGAGCGTCGATCCCTCGCCCACACGGTACTTTACTTTTTATTACTACTGTTAAATACTTGTACAAAACTGATGGTCCTTGTCCAGCAGGATATGCAGCCGGGATCTTCGGTACTGGGGCCTCTTCGTCTCACGCCGGTAGGACTGGTTCTACTAGCCAGTTCTACGACGACGACTTGCACGGTTCAGACCACCAGGACGTACTAGGCTCCTCTCAGCTTGGAGGAGCTCCAGAGGCGCACACTCAGGAGCAGCTAGAGGTCACACCTGTACAGGCAGGACGGGTTGGCCGTGCCGTACCCCCGGACAGACTCACGTACTCCCAGGGGCACATTAGGGCGTAGGGTAGGAGGGACAGGGGTAAGAGGCCTCGTCAGTAGTGTTCTACCTCTTCAGTCCTTATGTGACCGTTTCTTTTGGCTTACAAACTTGTAAAGCAGTACTACTTTTGCTATTACTACTGCAGTACTACTTGTGTTTGTCTCGTCTACGTAGATCTTTTCATTCATATGGTGCTTGAACAACTTATGCTCACAACAACACACTTTCGGCGCTTCACGGTAGTGCCATATCCAGTAGCGCGCACAGTCCACAACAGCACACATGAAAAGCGGCAGCTCGAGTTATCACTATCAACTTTCGGCGCTGCCTGTCGACATAAAGTGAATCACGCCCACGCGTGATCGTCTTGTCACATCTAATGAATAATGTATCTCATTGAGGTCACATATATTGCAATGAAAACGACGCTATATAATTGACAATCTGAAGGCAACCTCTTCATATCTTCTTTCCCACTAGCACACCACACACGAAAATGGAAGCCTATTAATTGGTAATATGTAATCTAGAATTGAGATTATGTACAACATTCTTCACTACAATTTTACATTTTTGCAGCAAACCAAATATGATCAAATGCAATTTTACCTTACCAAATATTTGGTAGTGCCAAAACTTGCTTATATTTTGGCACTAACAAAATATTTGTACGGTAACAATCCAAATATGCCCTAAAAAATAATAAAATTGTATTTTACCATTCTTGGAGATTTTAATCTTGTATAGTTTTCAATATAAAAAGATTTGCTAACTATTGATATTTATATAAAAAAAATATAGAGCACAGTACAAAATCGCCCTCCCCCAGGGCGGCAAGGGGGCCGCCTGCAAAATTCCATGCCCCCTCGCCGCCCATTTGCAGGCGGCCCCCCGCACAGTGCAAAATCGCCCTAGCGGAGGGCGGCAAGGGGGCCGCCTGCAAAATTCCATGCCCCCCCTCGCCGCCCATTTGCAGGCGGCCCCCCGCACAGTATAAAATCGCCCTAGCGGAGGGCGGCAAGGGGGCCGCCTGCAAATTTAGTTGACGGCCGTCGCCCGAGAGCGAACGGCCGGCTGCCACGTCATTTTCGCCGCCCTCTGGGAGGGCGATTTTTAAAAATCGCCCTCCCAGAGGGCGGTAGGCGACTATTTCCGTCAATTTTCAAAATGGAAAATTATTTTTGTAAAACTTTTAATAAAAAAAATTATAAATAAAAAAAATTCTAGGGCTATGTGCGTGCCGTGTGGCCCAACAACGGCCTAGTGACCAGGCCATGCCCAGCCCCATAAGCCCATAGCTCCAGGAAAACGTCGAATTCGACTCTGGCCGTGTATAGTTACTTTTCAATTTTTTTTAGATAAAATCTATGAAATGCCATCGACAATCATCCTAATCCCAGAAATATCATCAACAAATACAACTTCCTGAAAATACCATTATACAATAAGTCTTTTTCTCCCAGAAATACCATCACCGTCCACCTACCATTCATTCCACACCGTTACAACCATAAATTTGGCCAAATTACCCTCAGTCCAAAATATATCCTCCCAATCCATGCTAAAAGAAAAAAAATGGCGCGATGGTCGCACGTGAGGGCGCGGGGGTCCCAGGCGCCGGTGCGAGGGCTGCAGGAGCCGGCAGCAAAGGGAGAAGCGCCATGACCGCACACCGGGCCGACCACCTGCGCGCCTGCAGCGCCAACCGTCCACCTTGTAGCCGATCCGGCCGGGCACTGCACCTCCATGGCCGCAGCCTTCGTCGATGGCGAGCAACAAGAAGAAGAAGAAGAAGAAGAAGAAGAAGAAGAAGAAGAAGAAGACGAAAAAAAAAGAAAAATAAAGAAAATCGAAAGCAGCACGCACCGCACTACCAGGATACCGCGCCCGCGCCGCGCCGCCGGGCTGCCGCAAACGCGCTCAGCTGTCGTGTCCTGCGCCTATGCCGCGTGGTGCTCGCGCCGGGAGCACGGTCGCCACCGCCTGCGCTTGCGCCTGACCGCTGTGTGACGAAACGTCGTCGCCGCACGGTCGCGCCCCACCACGCCACAGCAGGACTACGCCTCCATCATCGCCGATCGCGTGCCGCTACCAACTAGGCGGGCCCCACCGTGCCTTCTTGGCCTCCCGCGCGTTGCACCCTGTCCCGCACCAGAGCCGTCACGCCGCAGTGCACTGCCGCCACCTGGGACCACCGCGTTGGGCATTGCGGCGCGCTGTTGCCGTGGACTCCGCCTCGCCGCCGTCGCCGATTTGGAGAGCTGCATCGCCGCCGCCGACCGGGAGAGCTGCGCCGCTGCCGGGGCGAGCCGGCTGGATCTTAGGGTTAGGAGCCGCTGTGGTGTTTTTTTTTTTTGCATTTTATTTTTTTTCGAGTGTGTGAATTGGGAGGATATATTATGAACTGAGGGTAATTCGGTCATTCTAACAATTATAAATGGTGTACATCGACGGTAGGTTGACGGCGATGGCATTTTTGAGAGAAAAAGTCTTGTATGATGGTATTGAATGGAAGTTGCGTTCGTCAATGGCATTCTGGGATTAGGGTGCTTGTCGATTATATTTTATGGATTTTCTCTATATTTATTTGTACGTCTTATTTTTCTCATTACTGACATTGTTAAATGTGCCTATGGATATTAGCATCTGGTACATGAGCTTTTGATCTATATGATCATCAGTTTGATCTATATCCTAGGTTCTAAAATGCATTTAGTAGAATTTGGTTCAAATTTGATCAAATTTCATCCAGAATTTCCGAAATTCGTCCATTTCGGTGGACTCTGAATTTTTTATGCAATCGAATCCCAAAACCCTACTATGGTTTTAGTAGTTAGAGTATGATATATATGCGATTTTGCGGTTGAGGATACTAAACAGAGGCCGTATTTAGTTCCCTTCAAACTTTTAAAAATTCCTTCACATCAAATATTTGGATACATACATGAAGCATTAAATGTGGAAAAAAAACCAATTGCACAATTTGCATGTAAAATTGCGAGACGAATCTTTTGAGTCTAATTACGCCATGATTTGACAATGTGGTGCTACGGTAAACATTTGCTAATGACGGATTAATTAGATTTAATAGATTCGTCTCCAGTTTACCGGCGGAATTTGTAATTTGTTTTGTTATTAGTTTACATTTAATACTTTAAATGTGTGTCCGTATATATGCCACTACAAATATGCCAAATTAAAAAAATACCACTACTATTTACGATATTGGCTATGTGCCACTGGGGAAATTAAAATCGTGCCACTCCGTTCTGTTTTCCATCCACTTTCTGTCATCCCCGTCATTTTCTATCCTTGCGTGCCGGTCGGGGCCTGCTGCTTGCGCACGAAGTCGCCGTCGTCACCGGCACTGTCGTCAGTCGTGGTCGTCCTCCTCTAGCTTCATCCGCAGCGTGGCGATCTTGGACGCCGCACACGGCAGGCCCTCCACGCTCCAGTCCGTCCCCCGGCGACGCGCTGGCGGCGAGCACGCGGAACCGCTGCTTGTCCACGCGGTCCATGTCGTCCTTCTCGGACCCGGACTTGGACCGCAGCCGCGCCAGCTCTAATTAGCCAAGAAGAGACAGAGAGCAAGATCGATCGGCTGACCCCATCATGTACCACCACCATGGCGGCCATGGCGAGGTGGCGAGCCTCCACCTCCTCTCGCCTCCCAACCCTCCCTTTTTCGGCGCCGGCGCCACCGTTCCAAGAAGCTACGGCTCCGCTCGCCGCCAGCGACGACGACGCCGCCGCGATGGCGGTGTTTGAGCTAGAGCGCATCTTGGAAGAAGCGGCCGCGGGTCGTCTTGGCTCCAGTGGCGGCGGCAATGGCTCGCCTAGCTCGGGCTCTGACGGTGGGGAAGGATGCCGAAAATGCTCACACCTGGACGACCGGCGGGGTGGAGAAAAATCGGACGCTGTCTGTCACTGCAGCATACAAAGAATCTTTTCTTTTCTTATTTCTTCAGAAGATTTTTTATCGTAAACTATTTATTTAATCTACGATCTGTTTACACCACTAAATTCGTTACAATTAAATCTTTAAAACAAGACCACACATGATTATATTTCGACAAAAAATATTTTAATTTTTTATTGATTTTTTTAATGTTGCATGCGGTCTCCTTTGATGTTTCAACCAGTAGTTTTACAATGTTTCAGCTAGTGTACTCATGATGTTTCACTGTGTACGGATCAAATGTTGCAGTGGAACACGCTATTGCAATAAATCACTCACATATTTTGGAAACCCTCTATTAATGGAATTTGGTTTATTTTTTTGTTTCGCAAAAAATGTTTCACCTAGTGCACTCGCAATGTTCCACTGTATATAGATCTAATGTTGCAGTGAACTGGAATATTTCATTGCAACAAAAAACCCACATATTTTGGAAACCTCCTATTAAGGGAATTCGTTTCATTTTTTGTTTCACCGAAAAATGTTCCACCTAGTGTACTTATAATGTTTCACTATGTATAGATCTAATGTTGCAGTGAATTGAAACATTCTTTCGCTATTTGCTGAAACATTGTTTTTATATAAGGTGAAACAAACACCAGATTTAAACGAGTGAAATATTTTCAATGTACTTAGCGAAACAATTCCGATATACCTGGTGGAACATCGTGCAATATTTAAAAATAATTCAATAATAAGCTAATTTTTTTTTCATCGGAATATATCCATGTGTGGTCTTGTTTTGAAGATTTAATTACAATGAATTTAATGGTGTAATCGGATCATGATTTAGATAAGTAATTTAAGAGAAAAATCAGTTTAAAAAGTAGTTTTGCACGTAAATCGGACGCTAACGTCAGCATGACGTCAGCGTCCGATTTTTCCCTAAAGCATCGGACATCTTACGCGTAGCCCTCTCCGAAGGATGCAGCTACGGCCTGCAGGGCATGGCTTCAGCGGTGGCAGCGGCAGATGGTGTCAAACAAGGAGTCGACGCGGCGGTCGCGGATGAGCAAGCAGCGATAGCTCAGCGAGCTGTGGACGCAGGTCGAGCACCTCCGCGGCGCCAACCGGCGGAGAGTGCCAACACCCCCTATCCCAACATCACTATCACTACATTCCTCAATTTTTACTCTGTATTAAGGTAATTTTTACTTAACTAAGATAAGTATTTATCTAGTTTATTTATGTAGCTTGAAATTATTATAAATTTAGTTAGTTAGCAAGTCTTCTTCTCCGGGGCGGGCCGTAGCCACCGGCCCCAGAGAAGAAGGCCGCTGGCGCCGCCACCACATCGTTGTTGCTCGGCAGCTCGGTGGCCTCAGCGTGCCCTCCCGCCAACGCCGCCGCGTGCGTGCACGCCTTGTCCGACAGCCTCCGGCAGTTAAGCACCTTGCACAGCCGCTTCCTTCCGCTCTTGCTCATCTCCGCTTCCTTCCGCAGCTTCTTGCTCCGTTGCTCGCTGCCGGAGTTAGCCAGATTAACGGGGATGACAGAAAGTGGCTGGAAAACGTGACAAAGTGGCATGGTTTCAATTTCCTCAAATTCCAGTAGAACGTACGTAGCCGATATTGTAAATGGTAGTGGTATTTTTCTAATTTGGCATATTTACATTAGCATGGATTCAATTAACCCTAAATAGGCTGTGTACATCCATTGTAGATGCAGAGGCTGGATTTTAATCTATTTTCTAAAAGAAATACAAATAAATATTGTTTAGGCCAAACTAAAGGTCAAAGATAAATTGCACTATAAGAAAATATTGTCAGTATAAGCACATGAACTGAAGTTGGGAGTTGGGACTAGGTGAATAAACCCACCATTTGTGGGAAAAATGTTTTACTCAAATGCATAATACTTGACAAATACATATATGCTATGTTATAGTTGATTGTAAATACAAAAGGTTTGTCAATGTATATTAGCTGTGGTAAACCGATTATATATTTACATACAAAAGCTCATATATGTACTCTAGTAAAAAAAATGCATACGTATATATGCATATGTATCTATGACCTTATTTTCTAAAAAAAATGTATCTATGACCTTAACTTATGTAAGGAGAAAATGACATATTGCTTTCTAGGGAAATACACACCATGCAGGGTCTCAAGTAAGAATCCCACTATAAGATAATATTTTTAGGGGAAAAAAAGTGCAGAAAAGAATTTATTTTCCTTTTGCAATCAAACATAAGAACCAATTGAACAACCAGTAAAGTAATTACCTTTTGAACCAAGTTGCCCAGAAGCCATGCTCTAGCGCCCTGCACAGAAGAAAAGATGCATTTCAACAGAAAATGCAGATAACTATATGAACATTAAAAAATGACTTAAACGTACATTTCTATATATTTTTATGCCATAAACAGATTCCTAATTACTTTAGAAACTTTGTAACATAGTTACTCGATCACTAATATATAATATTCAATAAACTTGTGTGGTACAAAGGAAGGTGAAACATAATTCAAGAAAATCTTGAGAAAATTGCTGAGATTCCATTTTCCGCTTACTAAAATTTATATGAAAAGGAAAGCACCACATGGCCATAGATTTGGAGGTAAAAGCAACTGAAACATAAGTCATTGTGGCCTCCACAATCTCCTGCACTGTTTCAAGGCTGAAATATTAATCTATAGCCTCCAGCCTAGAGTAACACAAAGGGAACAAATGAGATACATAATAATATGGTTTACCTAACGTGTGACATTTAGATTATGGATATAACACAACATCCTCATGAAAAACATTGTTATTTAAGAATAGAAAATAAGCATTAAAGATGAATCCATCCTAAGCACAGTGAAAATGCAATCATTCCATCATTTGTTATTACCTGCCAAATATATTACAAAGAGAATTCAGGTCCCAACCAAAGATACAAAACAAAGTTCTACAGCTAATGCAAAGATTGACAAACCGGCCGCAGCAGAATAGCACTCAGCTAGATTCAAGGAATTAATAAATAACATGCTTTGTAAGTATAAAACTATCTATTCTAAGCGATACTTTTGTAGGTCTTTCTCCAAAGTAATGGTAACACCACTACGAAAACCATTTTTCGTGGCGGCTATTTTAGATTTTCGCTGGCGGAATTTGAAACCGCCACAAAGAAAAGACCAGTGAAAATCAAGATCTTCGCTAGCATTTATCAACCGCTAGTGATAATTTATTTTTGCAAGCAGTCGTCTTAAGCTAGCCTCCAGCAAAAATCCATTTTCGCTAACGGTTAGCTTAAGACGGCCGCTAGCGAAAATACATTTTCGCTGGCGGGTTACACTGTGCTAGCCGCCAGTGAAAATGCTGGCCAAGTTTAAAAAAAACGACGGACGAGCGACGCTCCATCTGTCTCCGTCAACACTCCACCATTAAAAAATTTCACAGAAATTTACCTACGCATTCAAAAATTCACAGAAATTTACATCAACAATTTACAGTAAAAAATTTCCATTCACCCAAGCATTCAAGCATCACAAAAAACAATACATTAACAAAAATTTGAAGTCATCATCGTGGCGCTGCCCCCGTCGGTGTCGGCGGCGGATCCGGCCTCCTAGGTCGTCGTGGCGACGGATCCAGCCACCCCTGTCGTCGCGACGGCGGATCCGGCCTTCCTGGTGCCGCATCGGCTGGATCCGGCAGGCCCCGAGCTGGCGGCAGCCTACGGCGGTGGTGGCGACGGCAACTGGCGGCAGTGGAGGAGGGAGAGGGAGGAGAGCCCGCCGCCGGACCCATCGCTCACGTCGTCGTCGTCACTGAGACACGCCGCTGAGCCCGCCGGAACCTCCACCAGAACCATCTCCCTGAGCCGACGCCGAGAGCCGCCGTCACAGCCGCTGGATCTATTGCTCCCTCCACCACACCACCGCCCCCTCCATGAGCCGACGCCGTGAGCCATCTTCGCAGCCGCTGACCTCCCTGCCGCCGCCGCTGGAGCCGCTGTCCTCCCCACCGTGCGCCGCCGCCGAAGCCGCTGTTGCTAGACCCGCCGCCGCTGCCGATGGGGAGGGAGGGAGAATGTGGTGGTGGGTGGGTTGAGAGGAGAAGAGATAGAGGCGTGGGTGAGGAGACAGAGGAGGAGAGGGATATTAATGTGTGGGTGGAGACAGCTAGGTTTAAATGCTTTTTTTTAAGGGTGGCCATGTTTTTCCTGGTGGATGTGTTTAGGGACCGCCAGCAAAAATTTTCGCTGGTGGTCACTTAAGAGGTCCGCCTCGAAAAATACGGTTTTTTTATGGCGGATCTCTTAGCGTGGCCACCAACGAAAATTGATTTTCGCTGGCAGTCCACAGCCCCCCAACCCTCATTACATTTTTGCTAGCGGTTTTTGCGTATGGCCGCCAGCGAAAATTATAAGGTGATGCCATGAAAAATTGTTTTTGTCGTAGTGTAATACACAGAAATAAATGATGTTATAATTCTGTAATGCTGACTAAAACATTTTAGGAAGGAAAACAAAGCATCTTTAACATTCTAATTATCATGCTATCTTTAGAAGATGACAATATGGCATTCCAGCAGCCTGGACCATGTGATGTGCTAAAGCACATAATAATACATTCTCATCTCAGAAACATATTTAAATTGTTAGAATTACTAAAGAGCCCTTTGCGCGTTGATTACTAAACAAAGCTTCACAGCCACCCACCGATCTCGCGTTGCTTCCAGATGAGTAATTCTTTTAACAAAGCTTCTCCACGTTTTTTATTTCCATTTAATCATAACTACCGTACTCCTTTTTGGGTATTGTACCCGCCAGGTTTAGTATTGATTTGATGATCTTGGGTGTGCTTATGCCCTCAGGGGACGCCCTGCCCTCCTTATATTGGCGGAGGAGACGCCCTGCCCTCCTTATATAGGCGGAGGAGACATGTTTACAATATAGAGATTTAACGTAATATGGTTTGAATCTCCTAGAACTACTTTACAAACTTATCGAATCAGGATTACAGGTCATTTTCTTGATACACAAGTATGTAATACCTGAGTCCTAATCCTTTACATATTCCACTTCTATATGGGGGAATATCCAGTGAAAACCATCAAATAAGTTAAAACACGTGAAAACCATATCTAAAAGTTTTGTAAATTCATGAAAACATTACTAGAGATAGGTATAGGCATGAAATACATTCATACCAAATCTCAAGTTAAAACTCAACTTCATTTGAGAGAAACAAAAAAGACAAATTTCGGGTGAATAGTTTTCTGTTACTATTCACCTCAAATTTGTCTTTTTTGTTTCTCTTAAATGAAGTAGAGTTTGAACTTGAGATTTGGTATGAATGTATTTCATGCCTATACCTATCTCTAGTAATTTTTTCATGAATTTACAAGACTTTTAGATATGGTTTTCATAAGTTTTCACTTATTTGATGGTTTTCACCGGATATGTCCCCTATTCTATATACATAATATATCCCCTGCAACCAGTTGGATAGTCTGGCCGTGTTGGTATATAGTACCCATAATCTCCACAATGATCTGTATGATAATTCTATTTAATTACTATGCACTCTCTTAGCCATGTTGTGAAGACGCTCTGCTATATCTGTCATCTCTGGTCTTTGATCCACCTCACGATTTAGACACTGCACAACCATGCCTGCTAGATTAACAAGTATGTCAACATCATTTGTCGTTGCAATTTCCTCATCAACAAGCTCCGTCACTGTCTTCCCACTTGTGTAAGCATCAATAAAATTCTGACGTAAGCCATTGTTGTCAGAGTGTGAGGCCTTCTTCCTTGTAATGAGCTCCAACAGCACAACTCCAAAACTATAAACATCGCTCTTGTCGGTTAGAAGACCTGTCTGACAATACACTGGATCCATATAACTCGTATCACCAATGATAGACATTGTGTGGTCATGATCCATGGCAAGCAACCTTGATATACCGAAGTCGGAGATCTTTGGTAGAAGGTCATCATTTAAAAGTATATTAGCAGGTTTCACATCACCATGCAGGATGGTAGTGCTTGTTTTGGAGTGCATATAAGCTAGACCTTCTGCTGATTCTGCAGCAATATGCAAACGTTGATCCAAATTGAGAGGAACTCTGTTGCTGCCATGGAGAATGTCTTCGAGGCTACCTTTTGAGACAAACTCATAGACCAAAATTGGGATATCAACCTCTAGGCAGCAACCTATGAGCTTGACAATGTTCTTGTGGATGACTCGAGATTGAATGATAACTTCATTTGCAAATTGGTCCCTTTTTTCCAAACTAACATGAATTGGCTTCTTCACTGCAACTAATTGATTACTATCTCCAATATGCCCCTTGTAGACCTCACCGAAGCCACCCTTTCCAATCACATTGGCATTTTTCAATATTGGCTTAAGATCCTCCTTTTTATATAGCTTGATATTGTTAACCTTTTCCAATATAGGGCCTCCATTCTTTTTGAAAAATTCTTTCATCTTTTGTTTTTCTCTACGAAGAAGTGCAATGAATATGAACACTGCTGCGATGAAAAGACCACCTACCACACCTACATTACAAAACAATAATATATGAGGATATCAATATGTTTAGCAATTTGATAAATAGTATAACAATGATTTCGATTGAAATAGTTCTACGAACATGAATTAAATATGTGCCCGTTTGCCACTCGCCACATGCACCATCTACATTTTATCTCTTACAAATCACTTGATATATATTTTTTGATACTACTCCCTCCATTGATAAACATAATGGACCTTGACCCTCTCCATTTGTCCTATAAGGCACTTCACAATGAACACTACTTGTCTTATCAATTATCATTCTTCCAATTTTTTCCTATCTTAACTCCAACTACCCTCCCCTATCCAACCGTCCTCACTTATTGAGAGGCATTCTCACTTATTGAGAGGCATTGTAGTCTTTTCTCCCAATTCTTAATCTCTCCAAAGGTGCCCAAAATCCTTTATATTTGTTGATGGAGGGAGTACACAATAGACCATCCATATGTTGCTGTTTTTCCTTGGCTTCAAAAATTACAGTCCACATGGAATGGATCCAAGCAAATGACTATTTTTTGCCATGCATATATATGTGTGTGTCCTATGTGTTAATTAATGCTACCGTACTGATTGTGAACATTGATATATATATATATATATATATATATATATATATATATATATATATATATATAACTTAATATAAAGTAAGATAAGGATATATATGTTTGATGCAGCAAATGCATGCGCATCTAGTGCATGTAGGGAGTGGATTCTAATCCCTCGAGGGGATATCCCCTCGTATACCTTTTTCTTCCAAATTCGATGCAAATAGTTGTGAAAAATTCTAAAAAAAATTGACAATGTAGAGTATAATAATACCTACTAGTTCACCAAAATTCATGTTCAAATTCGATCTACACATCGAGAAAAAAAAAGACAAATTTAGATATAAACAGTACGCTACTATTCATAAGCTGAATTTGTCTTTTTTATATCTCGACGTGTGAGTTGAGTTTGGACTTAAGATTTTGTGAAGTTGTATGTATGTGTTGTATGAATGTTGTCAATTTTTTTTCAGAATTTTTCATAACCGTTTAGATGGTTTTTGAGGAAACGAGGGAATATCCCCTCGAGAGATTAGAATAGTTTCCCGTGCATGTAAATATATGTACATATTGTTGATCGTTCTTGTGGAAGTTGAACTGAACTTGTAGTAACTCAAGCAAATTAAATATTATTCCTATCTAGTATTTTTATGAATGGAATAAAAAAACAATACTAGATAGGAATATTGTATGGTTATTGAATACCATAAATTCATATATAGCATAATACTATTGACGCTCATTGTAATAAAACTATCTCACATTCATCTGCATGACATATATACAAAATTCGCAAATCATGCACTGTTAAATGATTAATCAAAATTTCTTGTCATATTTTTGTTTGATTTTCAATTGAATGTATACTTCTGCGTGTTGAATACACACTCTACAAATTTCCAATGTAAAACTAATTAACATTGATTGACATTATTATACGAAGTGGACGATGAGATCGAATATACGCACACATACCTACAACGATCTGTGCAGGGAGAGGAAAATTTTGGATGCACTATTGACTGTATGGATCAGCACTGTGGGACCCCTTGGGACACCCGCATTCATAGGAACCCGGCAAGTTCCGGCAGTCACCAAAGCACGTGTACAACTCCGGGTGTAGGCACTCATCAATATCTGTGTTAATTTGTACATCAAGTATATCCGGCATAACGATTAGCTGATCATATATATACTGTGGTGAAAATTAATTAATCATGCATCGATATAGTAATAGACAACATGCAAACTAAAGAGGCCATAGATATAGTTTCGAAGACAATGACAGTCGTCAAGAGTATGCAAGCATCCACCCCGGTCACGCACGGCATGTAAAGAACCACCATATACAATGTTTTGTCCTCAATCAATCTTCTATAGCATATCCGTAATTATATATGGGCCTAGTCCGTTATAACATATGGGCATGTTAATTAGTAGTACTCGTATATCCTAATAAGTAGTACCTCAAGGTGGAGCGTCTTTGGGAGGCAGTGAAATCGATGGAGATGGGTGATTCACGCAAAGATTAAGTGAAAATTGTGTGAGGGAAGTAGTAGTTAAAAACGCTTGTATTTACAAACAAATGTTAAGCGCCAGAAGTGTACTCCCTCCGGTTACATAATTTTCGACGATTTGGATAAGGCTAAGGTTAACCTTTTATAATTTTGACTATGAATAATTTTAAAATTATTTTGTTTAAAGGAACTAGAACATATATGGATTTATCTTTCAAAATACTGTCATAAAAACTAAACATGCATTTAGTTATTGTATATATTATAATAATTAAATAAATATGGTCAACAAATATATTTCGAAGACCGTGCCATTGTGTAAAACATCGAGAATTATGGAACTGGAAGACTAGTTGTATATGATAACACATATAGAGTACAGTAGTAATTAACAAACATACCGATGCAACCATTGGGGAGGTAGGGATTGCCATCATATCCACTGTTGCATTTACAAACGTATCCCGGTCCGTTGGTCGAGTCGTGACAGTCGCTGTTGTCGCTGACGCAGGCGTAGCCGCCGACCTGCGCCGCCGTCTTCCTCGCCTGGCTGCACGTCAGGTTGTCGCGGATGGCCCAGTCCAGCCTCACCGGCATGGTCCGGTTCTTGTCCATCCTCAGGTCGGCGGTGCTGAAGGTGTAGTTGTCCTTCTCCACCAGGAAGGCGTAGTCGCAGGGGCTGAAGTTGAGGTTTCTCTTATGGGAGTAGGTGCCGTCGAAGCTCACCGTGTTGTCGGTGATGTCCGGCGGGATGTCGACCTGGCAGCAGCCGACGCCGTCGCAGTCGCCGCTCACCGCGCTGCTGGAGTCGTTGCAGTAGCAGAGGCAGCCGGTGTAGGAGGCGTGGTCGTAGTCACTGTCCACGACCCCGGGCCGGTGCTGGGTCCCGACGTAGGCCAGCGTGTTGCAGCCGAGGACGACGAGGTGGCTGCGGGTGTGCGAGACGCGGTACGCGCCGTCCCGGTTGAAATCCACCCTGGGGCCGCGGTAGCCGTCCACCTTGTCGGAGGAGTTGAAGCACTGCCACCCGATGGGCAGCATCACGCGGGCCTCCGGCGGGTCGAAGGAGAGGTCGCTGACCGGGATGAGGCTGCCGCCGCTGCCGGCGAGGAACGGCGCCGCATCGTCGTCGTTGCAGATGATCTCGAAGCCTCGCCGGAAGCAGCCGGCGCCGATGCCGAAGGGGTAAGGGATGCCCACGCCGCCGCAGTTGCCCGGGCAACCGGCCATCATGGTCACACTCTCACCAGCAGTAGCTGATCTGGAGGAATCCGTCGATGCAATTAGCAGCAGTTGCAACACTAAGACGATCAATGGCGTTGTCGACGTCGACATGGCTATGTTTTCTTGACGTAAAGACATCATTGTATGTTGTCGTTCTCCTCTGCCGATCTTTGATTTCCTTGCTCACTTGATATTTTCTCTATATAGTGAAGTGTGATCATCCAGCTGCCATCTTCCTCCGTTTAAATAATGTATGTGAAGCTGTGTAAGGCTCGAGTCAACTTTTTTGAAACTGATTCAACTGCTTAGTGGTTATTCCCTCCAATGAATGTTGGGGACTTCTTATGCATGGTATTTGCAACAGTGTGTTTACTCCCTCCGTTCAAAAATATAAGGCTACTAATAAAACAAATTACAGATTCTGCCTGTAAACTGTGAGATAAATTTATTAAGCCTAATTAATCCGTCATTAGCAAATGTTTACTGTAGCATCACATTGTTAAATTATGGTGTAATTAGGCTCAGAATATCCGTCTCACAATTTACATGTAAATTGTGCAATTGTTTTTTTCGTTCATATTTAATGCTCTATATATATGTCCAAACATTCGATTTGACTTTTTGGGAAAAAAAATTTGAATCTAAACACGGCCTTAGAAGTTATTCCCTCCAATGAATGTTGGGGACTGCTTATGCATGGTATTTACAACAGTGTGTTTACTCTCTCCGTTCAAAAATAGAAGACATAATCACCTTTGACCTAAAAACCAAGAAACAATAATTATCATCTCCTCGTTTGAATCACCCTAATAAATACTCCATCCGTCCAAAAATAAATCAACTTCTGGAGTTTGAAATATGTCCTAAAATAAACCAACTTCTACCTTATTACCTACACGAATCTACAAAACCAGAAATTTTATTACTTCAATACCCTTCACCTACCGATCAACAAATATAACTTCTACATTAATTGAGGGCATTAGGGTCTTTTGTTGCTCTCCTTAAAATCTTCTTTGGGATGCTAGGGTTTAAGTTTTTTTTGGGACAGAGGGAGTACAATGCATACATCCAATAAATTTAGAAATATTGAGAGTTGAGAATTTAAAAAATAATAATTTAGTGAAGAGAAGGTGCTAGTTAATTGCTTATATGCATATTTGCCTTATATTATGAAATATCTGAAGAAAAGTAGTTGTGCCTAATATTTTGGAATGGATGAAGTACTTTGTAACTCCCCCTATGTAGACTTGTAGGGTGTTAATTTCACCTTTGTGTTCCGTGTCTTTTTTCTTACCGAAAAATTCCTATATATAGTCCTACTCTTATTTTATTACAGTAAATTTTATAAAACGGCACATTTTACGGTCAAAGTTATATAAGACCACAAATATTATGATTTGTGATACAAAATTACAGGTTTTACAGTATATATATTTCATAAAACCCACCTTTATTCAAATTTCAAATGATTTCAAATTAGTGAAGTGCTAAACCGACAACCTTAAACAAGAAATTAACAAGTAAAAGTTTTATGTACATTCCATATTTTAAAACATTAAGTAAATATTTGTCAGATATATATGGGTGGAGTTTTGTGAAACTTTCAAATTATTTACAATAGTTGGGGCTATGTGCCACGGGCCATAATGCTTTTGGTTTTATGCAACTTCGACCATAAAACTTGAGCTTTTCTGAAATTTTCTCAATTTGTTATGCATTCTCTGACAAGTAGTATCAATGAAAAACTACTTATTGATTTGGTTTGCAACAAAATATTAGAAGGGAAAACGAGTTGCTACCACCACTTGTGCTGATCATATATATATATATATATATATATATATATATATATATATATATATATATATATATATATATATATATATATATATATATATATATAACTCCCTTTGTCAAAGTTCAATTTCAAACTTAGTCGGCATTGCTCGTCCTCTATTAGCTGCGATGGACAGTTTACCTTCAAAAGTGACATGATACAAGTTGATACTTAATCGACGTCGTTGCTCACCTAAAAATCTGTTAAATATCGTTTCAAGGATTCGCTGCCCAATTTCTGGATCGCTCAGCAATCTTGTAGCATACTACCCAACTTGCAAGCAAGGGTGTACAAATGATGTTCAATTTATGAAGTACAAGGTGTACTCAGAGTGATGTGCTAAGTTAGTGTATGATGTTCAGTGCACATCAACAACTGTGTCCTCAGGGCCTTGGTCATAATTTCTTCGCTTCTTATATCATTATGTACGAGACACATAGAAATTAACATAATGCTTAACTATACGGACCATCCACAACGCTGGACAGGCATATTCATTGGATGGAATGTCCATTCTTATGGATTATTTCAACTTTTCTTAATGGGTGTTTGGAGAAGATGGAGAAAAATTTCCTGTATAATTTCCCTTTTCTTGGTCTGACTTTTCTTTTCTATTAATTTCCCTCATCAATTTGCATTGCTAGTTGAATTACATACGGCTGAAGGCAGCTGTAACAATATCCAGGACATGGCCTTTTCTCCCCCGAACTAATTAATTTTAGGTTTTTCTCCTATCCTTAAAAAGGTATATACATTCTCATACTTGAGATGTACCTCTTACCAAAACTAACGTTAAAAGCTGGAATATAGTTGAAAACTCATCTTTGCAAATATTCTTGAGTTTTTACTTTATTTTTAAGGTGCTGTGGTAGTTGGGAGGTATACATATACCTTCACCCTAAAAGTTATATACCTCGTAACTAACACTATGTGGTATATATATCACCCATGAATCAGAAAAGGCTCGTCATTACCAACCATAAATTTATCTTCTAATCAATTTATTTTTTATCACTAAAATAATGATATATACCTCTTCAGCGATGAGAGAAAACCTCAATTAATTAATACTCTCTCAGTAAAAAGTAATACCATGAATGTATCCCGTTTCACCAATAAAAGAAATTCCCATCCTTACCTATCACTGCCGGTTAATTAGGTGTATGAGCCTCAAAAGTTTTTACAAAACTTTGCATCATGCTGCATCTTAGTGGATTTTCCTTTAAACGTTTGTACCCATGCCAAAAACAATTCAGAAGAAATCAAATCTTAATTCTAACTTCAAAGTCAAAATAAATATTTAAGTAACCATTGTTACGAGTAGACCCGGCTGAGATGACGCGACCACCTGAACGCCACAGCAACGATCGAGTTGACCTGGCTCGTCCTCGTACGCTCAAGACGTCAATGCGAGGACGATGTCTACCTCGGTGCAACGCACCCACCCGCCCACCACGCACCGGACCATGACAGCCACTGCCCCTCCATCCTCTCCAGGTTTCGCGCAGAAAAGTGCCGCCGACCATCGTGCCTCCTTGAAAACTAATCCCCGCGCAAAATAGAGGGCCCGTTCACTTTGATGCTATTTTCAACCTTATCAAATTTTGGTAAAGTTACCAAAAAAAGTGACTACATTTAGTTTGCTACCAAATTTTGGTAACTATATAAGAAATCCTGCCAAAATTTTGGCAATGCCAAAATTTGATAAGGTTTTTTTTGGCATCAAAGTGAACAGGCCCAGAATGTCTCTTCTTATTTGTACTAGATGTATCACATCCCTTTAAAATCTTTTATATTTTGGAATGAAGGGAGTAACTATTTCTTAAAAACTGGATTAATATGATTTTTAAAACAATTTTTGTATATATATTTTTTAAAAAAAGATGTATCACATCCTTTAAAATCTCTTATATTTTGGGACGAAGGGGTAACTATTTCTTAAAAACTAGACTAATATGATTTTCAAAACAATTTTTGTATATAATTTTTTTTAAAAAAAGTTACACCGTTTAACAACTTAGAACATGTGCACATGAATAATGAGGAATTTGAGTTAGGAAAGCTAGCTAGAAAAAACTCAGCATAACAAGCTCGGCAAACTCGCCACCATGCTACTGCTCCCGGTAAATCCATGTGACATCTCCCACACGGCCACACCTTTGCCTTGTCTGCTTCGTTGTGCGCTATGCGTCCACGCTGCGGCCATGCGCCGAGCTCTTATCCGGCTCGCCTGCTCGCGCGGTCGCGCCCCGCTTGTGTCAGCCACAAGAACACCGGAGGTGCGCAACGACGAAGCCAACGTTGACTCGGACGACTACCGCGCCTCCCTGGCCTCGCTTGCTCCCGCCTTCCTCGCCAAGGCTGTGTTTATTTCACGCTAAAATTAAAAGTTTGGTTGAAATTGAAATGATGTGATAGAAAAGTTGGAAGTTTATGTGAGTACAAAAGTTTAGTGTGATGAAAAAGTTGGAAGTTTAAAGAAAAAATTGAGATCTAACGGTGGCCACACATTTAATGCTACTGTGTCATCCGAACTGCCTTTTCTTTTTCTTGGGCTGTGTTTAAATCTATTCAAACTTCCCACTTTTCTGTCATATAAAATATTTGGACACATGCATGGAGCATTAAATATGGACGAGAAAAAACCAATTGCATAGTTTGCATGTAAATTGCGAGACGAATCTTTTGAGCCTAATTACGCTATGATTTGATAATGTGGTGCTACAGTAAACATTTGCTAACGATGGATTAATTAGGCTTAACAGATTCGTCTCGCAGTTTACAGGCGGAATCTGTAATTTGTTTTATTATTAGTCTACATTTAATACTTCAAATGTGTGTCCGTATACGACACAAAATTTTTTGCCAAAACAAATAAACACGGTCTGATGCCATGCTTCCACCTTCCTCGCCAAGTCAACAAGAAGCACGGCCGCACATTTAATACTGCACCATTCGGCCAGCCTTTTCTTTTTTCCTTCCACTTGCACCTGTACGTGCCATGTCACACTCAGAAAATTAGGCTGTCTTTTATTAGCTTTTCCAACTCATTTTCCTCACTTCTTACATGCCAACTTTTCAAACCGCTATATCGTATGTTTTCTTTTTCAAAAGCTCTTCTCGTAAGACTATAGTTAAATTAATATAATTATCTTCTTTATCTATTTTATGTTCATGGTTTATATAGTTCTTTATTAAGTATAAGTCCTAGTATAGACTTCGTATATCTGCTTCATCCTAAGCTAGTCGATCCATGCTACGGTAACGGTCCAATGACCTTTACAGGTAGCTCTAGCTCCAACTTGTTCATCCATTGGGTGAGAGTACCGGGTGACTTAGTGATATTATTTACTAGCATGAGCATGGTACGTGCTTAGACTAGATAAATATCATTGGATGCGGGTGTGCCCTACGGAAAGTGAGGTAGGCGGCAAGTGGTGACAGCCCTGTCCGTCCTTTGTATTTATACATGTTTGGATATGACGTAAGAATGCATAAACGTCATAACCATGCTGGTAGACCAGTAGAGAGTTATCTCTCGGTAGTACCTAGGTGCTTGGAACTAAGTTCTATGTTATAAGCATGTATATGTTAAGTATATACTAGACATGATTAGTATAGAAGTATAGATGGATTGTAGTTTTCTAATACTAATTTCCTACTAGATCTCCTGTTTGTCCACCAACTTATCAATTATTATCTTATACCCTTTTTAGACCATGGTGAATCAATTATAAGTTGATTAAAGAGATATAAAACATATCATTATGCTGCTCCCTTCCCTGCATAAATACAAATATGATAACCTTGGAGATTCTCATGGGTGAAATGCTACAGCGGTATTCGTCCGCTTGTGGATTTATCTGTAACGTAAGAAATACCAATAAGCATTTCTAGCGCCGTCGCTAGAAACTAGTTTTATAGGAAAAAGTATGAATTACCCTCGGAACTATGATGACATTACAAATTAGCCCCCTTAACCACAAAACCAAGCATTTTAAACCCTGAACTATCTATACCGGACGAATAATCCCCCTCGACCTAATCCAAAGCTGTTTTGTCCTATGTGGCGTACGCGTGAAATCCAATCAGCATTTTCCTTTTAAAAAAATAGTGGGGCCCATCTGTCATACACTCCCACCTATATCTTTCCCCTCTTCCTCTCAATATATCTCTCTGTCTCTCAGAAGTTGCCGGGAGGGACCGACACGGTGGCTGGCGATGGGTGTGGCAGGGGCGCGGCGGGTAACGGGCGTGGCGGGGCAGGGCGAGCGGCGGTCGGAAGGCCACTGTGGGCGGCGAGCATGGCGAATCTCCCCACTACCGGCGACTCTTCTCCCGCCACCTGCCACTGTATCTCCCTGCCACCGACGCCTCCTGGAATGTCCTTGCCGGTACCGCTTCTCCTTCACCGATGGGGTTTGCCTCCACCTCTGCCGTGCCATCGTCGCCGACCGCCCTACCCAAGCTTTGGCCATGCCGGTGAGCCACGCCCTCCTCCGGCTCCTTCTCCGCTGCCGGCCTCCCTCGCCCGAGCCATCACCACCCGCTGCCGCGCGCCATCCTTCGCATTCCAGAGTGGAGGGCGGGCCCGATCGCGCCGGCTGCGCCCCGCCACGCCAGCCATTGGCCAAGGAAGAGGGGAAAGTGAGAGCTGAGATAGTATGATATGAGAGCCTTACCATTTTTAAAAGATAAAAATGCTGACTAGATTGCCATGTTTACGCCACGTGGGACAAAACCGCTCCGGATTGGGTCAAGGGCGGTTATTCGTCTGGTATAAATAGTTCAAGGTTTAAAATATTTGGTTTTTTGGCTTAAGGGGGTAATTTGTACTTCCATGATAGTTTAGAGGGGTAATTCGTACTTTTTGCTTTTTTTATATGTTTATAATCATACTATGATTAATGAAACCATAGTCCAAACAAGTTTACCTTATGTGTTTTCTCTTTCGTATGAAAGCAGGTAGTGCAGGACAAGTTGTGGGAAAGCAGGTAGTGCATGACAAGTTTCAACTTGCCAACAAACTTCATTGATAATCTAGATAAATATGTGAGACAAGTTTGATCTCGCATTGTTCCATCGCAAATTAGGCTCTTGGCACCCAAACCAGTTATCTTCACACCAGATCGCTCGCAGCCATGCTTAGAGGACTCATCGCGAATACTCGGCTCCCTCTGCTTTGAGTGTGCCCGTTGGGGCATCTATCAACACTGGGGATGCCAGATCAAGACGTGTCTTATCACTATGGTGCATTCCAGCCCATTCTGTGGGAAGTCCAATGAGGACGCAAATCCCATCTCCAGCAATTCCTTGAGCTCTCTAACACCTTTATCATCAAGAGGGTAACCCAGGATGCCATCATGTTCGGGAGGTAGAGGCACATCTGTCGTGGCTGGTGTGGGCAGAGGCGCCGAGAGGACTGGTGCATTTGGCGTGGCCAACATAGGCAAAGGTGTGGGGGGGGGGGGGGCATAGCACCAGACGGGAGCGAAGCAAGCTTGTCAAGGAAGGGTGCAAGTGCCGTGGGCGCGGCGGTGGAAGCATGGGAGGTCGCGGAATCAGCGACAATGGTGGTGCCGGGGTCGACCTTCATGCCTTCATGGAAGTGGAACACAAAGTGGATATCATCCGCAACAGCGGCATAGGCGGAGTCGAGGATAGCAATACAGAGAAGGCAGAGGAGTCGGTCGACATGGTGCAACCGAGGGAAGCTAGTGTGGAAGGATGGTGACGAGGAGAGGAGATTAGATTGCGGAACCGGTGGACCAGTAGTCCAATACCATGTTGGAAGGATAGACTCGATGCAATAATGTTTTGATCACAGAGATTACATATATATAGGCTACAACCCTCAATTTATGCAACCAACTTACAGCAACAATATCAAGAGGATAGAAAGGGAACTAGATGGGATCGATTACATGCAGGATAACAGAGAAATATTCTAACAGAAAGGGAATGCTTGAGCGATTGCTTGGTTGTATTCATTGAAAGAGAATTATTCTTGGAAGTTAAGGATAAGGATATCAACACTCATTTTGAAAACATCCACTGGTGGAGAAACCATCTTTCGTCGGTCGGCCGATTTCCACAATAGTCCCGGATGCAATAAAAACCGGGGCTAAAGATGATCTTTAGTCCCGGTTCAAAAGGGTAACGGGCATATTTGATCTTTAGTCCCGGTTTGTGTTACCAACCGGGACTAAAGATCATCTTTAGTCCCGGTTCGAATGCTGTCAGGGCCTGTCAGGCCCCCCCGGGATCTTTAGTCCCGGTTGGTAACACCAACCGGGACTAAAGATCGTAACTTTAGTCCCGGTTGGTAATACCAACCGGGACTAAAGATCCCGGTGATCTTTAGCCCCGGTTGGTGCTACCAACCGGGACTAAAGTCCCACCCCTATATATATGTCTTCTTCCTCCTCCAGCTGCCCGAGCAAGCTTCAAAATTTCTTCAAAAAAGAGGGGAGGTCATGCCAAAATTTCTATTGAATTTATTTTGGTGATTACATACAAATCGGAGGTGCCTAAAAGGTTTGCAACTTCATCCTCCAATGTTTTTTTTTGTCATACTACATTTGCACCTATGTTTTGCACACTTTTTTTGTCTCCAAAATTTAGTTGTAAGTTGATGAGAGAGAAAATGTGTGTGGGGAAGAAAGAATATATAGAAATTTAGTTCATTTGCTAAACAAGGTTTTATAAAATAGTTGAGAAGGAAAACTCTAGTGAAAGTTAATCTTAAATAATAGAAAACAAACTAAAATGAAAATTAAAAGAAGTAAAACACATTAAAATTAGTTTAAAACTTTACAAATAGTTTTTAAGAATTATTTGGTGTAATATTTTATGATTTTTGTATGAATAAAGATATCTTATAATTATTGTATGACTGTCATTATTGTAAGAATAATTATTTGTGTACGGTTTTTTTGACTCATGTAGATGGATCGGCAATGGATGTACGCTGACTGGCGGTCCAAAGAGTTTATTGACGGCGTGCACTATTTTTTGAGAGTGGCCGAAGCTAACAGGCAAAGGGGTTTTATTTGTTGTCCATGCAATAAGTGTAAGAATCAGAAGGAGTATTCTGCATCCAGGACTATTCATTTCCACTTGTTTGAGTCGGGGTTCATGCCAAGCTATAATTATTGGACATCCCACGGAGAGCAAGGTGTTGAAATGGAAGAAGATGAAGTGGAAGACGACAATATTCCGGACTTTGCTCAGTATGTTGGATTTGAAGGAAATCAAACGGGCGAGGAGGAAATAGCTGCTGATGGTAACGACGTTGCGGATGATCTTGGTCAGATGTTGCAGGACGCCAGGGAGGACTGCAAAAGTGAAAAGGAGGCCCATAAATTGGACAAGATGTTGGAGGACCACAGAACTTCGTTGTACCCAGGTTGCGAGCAGGGGCACAAAAAGTTGGATACCACTCTGGAGTTGTTGCAATGGAAGGCAAAAAATGGGGTTAGTGACAAGGCATTTGGCGATTTATTGAAACTCGTCAAGAACATTCTTCCGGGGGGAAACAAATTGCCCGAGACAACGTACGAGGCTAAGAAGATAGTCTGCCCGTTAGGACTGGAAGTTCATAAGATTCACGCATGTCCGAACGATTGTATCCTATATCGCGGTGAGGAGTATGAGAACCTAGAAGCATGCCCTGTTTGCAAAGCACAACGATACAAGATTAGACGGGACGATCCAGGAGAAGTTGACGGGCAGCTAACAAAGAAGAGAATTCCTGCTAAGGTGATGTGGTATTTCCCTATAATACCACGGCTAAGGCGTTTGTTCAGGAACAAGGGGAATGCTAGAATGTTGCGATGGCACGCTGAAGAGCGTCAACAGGACGGGATGCTGAGACACCCCGCCGATGGTTCGCAATGGCGAAACATCGACAGAAAATTTAAAGAATTTGGAAAGGACGCACGAAACATACGGTTTGGTTTGAGTATGGATGGCATGAATCCTTTTGGAGAGATGAGCAGCGGCCATAGCACTTGGCCCGTTACGATGTGTATCTACAACCTCCCCCCCTGGCTATGCATGAAGAGGAAGTACATAATGATGCCGATTATTATTCAAGGCCCCAAGCAACCTGGTAACGACATCGACGTGTACCTAAGACCACTGGTAGAAGATCTTAAACAGTTGTGGAAGAAGGAAGGTGTCCCCGTGTGGGACGAGGACAAACAGGAGGAGTTTAACCTACGAGCGCTGTTGTTCGTAACCATCAACGATTGGCCTGCACTTAGCAACCTACCCGGACAGTCCAACAAGGGGTACAAGGCTTGCACTCACTGTATGGATGAAACAGAAAGTACGTATCTTAAGCACTGTAGGAAGGTTGTATACATGGGTCATCGTCGATTCCTTGCAGCAAACCACCCGGTACGGAAGAAAGGCAAGCACTTCGAACATAAGGCCGACCACCGTACGAAGCCTAAACATCGCAGCGGGAAAACAGTGTTTGCTATGGTTAAAGATCTTAAAGTAGTGTTCGGAAAGGGGCCTGGAAGCCATCATATAGAGAGCGAAGATGGTCACGCGGCGATGTGGAAAAAGAACTCTATATTTTGGGAGTTACCATATTGGGAATTCTTGGACGTACGCCACGCAATCGACGTGATGCACCTCACTAAGAACCTTTGCGTAAACCTTCTTGGCTTCCTAGGTGTATACGGAAAGTCGAAAGATACACTGGAAGCACGTAATGATCTGAAGCATATGGAACAACGCGGCGACCTTCACCCGGAACCAAAGGAGAAAGGAAGCCATTACTTGAGTCCAGCCAGCTACACTCTTAGCAAGGCAGAGAAGGAAAGTATGTTTGAATGCTTGGAGAGCATAAAGGTACCGTCTGGATACTCCACGAATATCAAGCGAATAATAAGCACGAAGGAGAAGAAGTTCACAAACCTAAAGTCTCATGACTGTCACGTGTTGATGACACAACTGCTACCAGTTGTAATAAGGGGTATCCTTCCAGACAATGTCCGGGCAACAATAACAAAGCTATGTGCATTCATGAACGCAATTTCGCAGAAGGTCATTGATCCGGATAGATTAGAAGCCCTTCAGAATGAAGTGGTGCAATGTCTCGTCAGTTTTGAGTTGATATTTCCACCTTCATTTTTCAATATAATGACGCATCTGCTTTGTCACCTTGTGAAAGAGATCCGTATTCTCGGGCTTATGTACCTACACAACATGTTTCCTTTCGAGAGGTACATGGGCGTTCTGAAGAAGTATGTTCGTAACCGTGCTCGTCCAGAGGCAAGCATCGCCAAGGGTTATGGAACAGAGGAGGTCATCGAATTTTGCGTTGAATTTATCGAAGACCTTCGCCCAATCGGGGTACCTGAATCACGCCATGAAGGGAGACTACAGGGAAAGGGAACTCTCGGAAGGAAAGCAATAATGACGGTAGACAACAATTTATTCCGTAAAGCCCATTTCACTGTTCTGCAACACTCTTCATTGGTAGCTCCTTACATCGAGGAGCACTTGGCTCTAGTTCGCGCCAGGAACATCGGTAAGTCCGATGCATGGATTACACGGCATCACATTGATACTTTCCCCGCGTGGCTACGACAACATCTCATGGGTAACGAGTCGATCAACCAACAACTTGCCTTCCTGGCGAGGGGACCGTCTGGGTCGATCACGACATTCCAGGGATATGAGATCAATGGGTACACATTCTACACGAGAGCCCAAGACATGAAGAGCACGAACCAAAACAGCGCTGTTCGTGTCGATGCCATGGGACACGATGGAACAACTGCCACGTATTACGGTGCCATCGAGGACATATGGGAACTTGACTATGGTCCTCTCAAGGTTCCTCTGTTCCGTTGCCAATGGGTTAGGTTGACTGGTGGAGGCGTAATGATTGATGACAGTGGGATGACAACTGTTGACCTTAACAAGGTTGGATACTCGGACGAACCTTTTGTCCTTGCCAATGATGTAACGCAAGTCTTTTTCGTGAAGGACATGTCTAGCAAAGGAAAGAAGGGCAGAGGGCCTGATGAGCCTAAGCGTCAAGTGGTTCTCCCAGGCAAAAGAAAAATCGTCGGAGTTGAGGACAAGACTGACGAGGATTACGATCAGTTGGATGGGCAACCCCCTTTCACGGTGACGATTGACCCTAGCATCCTCCTATCAAATGAAGACACCCCTTACTCACGCAGCGATCACAAGGAGGGAACAATAGTGAGGAGAAAGTACGTGCGGTCAACCGTCACCGCCGATGTAATGCCGTAATTATTGTGTACACGATGTAAACTATTTTGGATGTATTGATTATCCATATAAATCAATTGATGTATGGCATATGTTAATTACGCATGATTATTAGAGGTTTCAACAAGTTTAAATCATGTATATGCTAGTTATATGTGATACTTACAATTTTTAAAAGTTTTAAATCACACAGGTGGCAATTTCATATGTATGTTAATTAGAGTTTTTAACATTTAATTTACTAGCATTCATATGCTAATTATAATTGACTAGAGGATTTTTAAAAGTTTTAAATCACGCAAGTGGCAATTTCATATGTTAATTAGAGTTTTTAACATTTAATTTACTATCATTCATATGCTAATTATAATTGACTGGAGAATTTTTAAAAGTATTAAATTTAATATATTTTTAAAACTATCATTCATATATTAGAGTTTTTCACAATTTAATTTACTATCTTTCATATGCTACTTATATATGACTATTTGAATTTTTAAAAGGTTTAAATCATGCATGTGGCATTTACATATGTTAATTAGAGTTTTTAGCATTTAATTTAATATAATTCCTACGCTAAGTATATATGATGATTACAATTTTTATTAATTTTAAATCATGCAGTATGTACATACATATCTTAATTAGAGTTTTTACCAATATAATAATATCATTCATATATATGCTAAGTATATATATATATTGGAATTTTTATTAATTATAAGTCATATATTTGCTTATTACGATTTATCCACTTAATTTAATTTATTACAGACAAAAATAATTTTTCGAAGTAATTGTCATTAATCTTTGTACTTTAAATAATGTTAATGCATTAACTTCTATTTTATAAACACGTATGTAAGCGAAAATCATATGCAGTGCTATAATCTTTAGTCCCGGTTCTTAACCCTAACCGGGTTTAAAAAGAATTTCGAAATAGCGGGAAAAGATATTTACTCCCGGTTGTTGAGAACAACCGGGACTAAAGATATCTTTAGTCCCGGTTGTTCTCAACAACCGGGAGTAAAGATATTTTCTTTACTCCCGGTTGTTCTCAACAACCGGGACTAAAGATATCTTTAGTCCCGGTTGTTCTCAACAACCGGGAGTAAAGATCCGGGGGTATATATATTCCCGGTGCGCCCTCGTCTTCTTCACCAACACTTAGACGTTTTCGGCCGATCGATCTCTCTCGGCCTCCCTCCTTCGCCGCCACTGCCTAGGGTAAATCCCCGCGCCGACGCCGCCGTATCTCGCCGTCGTCTCGAGGTCGTCGTCCTCGCCGCCGCCTCCGCCTCCTCCGCTGCCGCCGCATCTCTGGGGTGAGAGCCGCCGCCGCCAGATCTCCCTTCATCTCGATCTCTCCGATCTCGATCTCTCTCCGTCGCGTCGCCCGCCACGAGACGCCGCGCCACGACGACGACGCGCCACGCCGACGCCGCGCCAAGCCGCCGCCGGCACGCCACGCCGCCGTCTTCGCCGCCGCGCGCGCAATGCCGCCGCCAGCACGCCACGCCGCCGCCTTCGTCGGCGCGCGCGCAATGCCGCCGCCGGCACGCCACGCCGCCGCCATCGCCGCCGCGCAACGCCGCCGCGCATGCCAACGCCACGCCGCCGCCGCCGTCGCCACGCCGCCGCCGCCTTCGCCGCCGCGCGCGCAATGCCGCCGCCGCCACGCCACGCCGCCGCCGCCACGGCCCCGCAATGCCACGCCGCCGCTGCTGTCGCCACGCCGCCGCCGCCGCCGCCACGCCGCCGCGCCAACCGCCGCCCTGATGCCGCCACACCGCCGTTAACGAATGAGAACGAGAACGATCGAACGAACGAGAGCGAGAACGAACACGTCAACATACGTTGCCGCGAGAACGTGAACGAGAACGAGAACGATCGAACGAACGAGAGCGAGAACGAACACGTCAACGTACGTTGCCGCGAGAACGTGAACGAGAACGAGAACGATCGAACGAACGAGAGCGAGAACGAGAACGATCGAACGAAGACAAGCGAGAACGAGGGAACGAACGTGAACGAGCTAGGGAACGTGAACGAGCGAACGAACGAGGACGAACATTAACGTGAAATGCAATATATATATATATATATATATATATATATATGTTACTTCGTATTTATCCTAATACATCTTTTTGTATCTTGCAGAAAAGACGTGTTGTCGGAGTCGTCCGTCAAGCCTGAGTGGAAGAGCTAGCCCTAGAAGGAATTGGAGCAGGCAAGTGACGTAATAATATAAATGATTGTTATATTTGTACTGCAATTAATTAAGATTATTAGACCTATAATTGGACTTATCATATAAGATTGTGTAGTGTTCTAATATTATTTGAGTTTTAATATAAGATTACTTTATTTGTAATTAGACTTAGTATGTATAATTATTGACTACGGAATTGGTGCGACAAGTAGCAATTGACTATTGTAGTCTTAATTAGACTTAGCATATACGCACGAAACACTTAGCATATACATGACTATTGTAGTCTTAGCATGTAATATTATTTGAGTTTTAATATAAGATTATTTTATTTGTAATTAGACTTAGTATATAATTATTTACTAGCTAGGGTTGTACAATATACGTCTCCTAGACTTAGCTTATATCACGATTTGTAATTAGACTTAGCACGTAAGGTTGTGTAGGGTTCTAATGTACGACATTTACACTTAGCATACATGACTTAGATTGTTAAAACATAAATGTCTCGTGACTTAGCAAATGTTTCTTGTATCAACAGATGGCTGACCGCGATGAGGAACAGATATTGTACGATACAATCGCGGAGGGAAGCAGCCAGTACTGGAATGAAGAAGAGGGGAACGAGGATCCAAACCAGTACTTGAACGAGGAAGGAAACGTGGAGAGGGATGCGGAGGGGAACCAGCAGGGGTACGTGGAAAGGGATGTGGAGGGGAACCAGGAGGAGGAGGCTAGTGGTAGTCAACCCTCCGTTGGACAGAAGAGGGCACGCGGGCAACGAGGTGCAGCGAAGAAGCTTGAGGGTCGGCACATCATAACGGAAGTGCAAGAAGATGGACGTCCTAGTGCCCCGGCCGAAGCCGCCAAGAACTATGTACGTCACAGCGGTTGGGTTGTGCGGGATAACGTGCCTGTCAGTACGGTGTACTGGCGAAGAACAAGGGCATGCGGAGATCATGAGAGCTTTGTCCCAGATTCGGAGAAAGAGATGCTGTGGACCACAATGCTCGAGACATTCACCCTTCCTGCGGGTATAGAGGACAAAGTGAAAAGGTGGACTCTGAAGAAAATGGCAGAACAGTTTCAGAGCTTCAAGGGAGATCTGTACCAGAAGTATATACTGAAGGGGCAGACACCGAACTTCGACACATTCCCAAAGCTAAGGGATCACTGGGACGATTTCGTTGCTTATAAGACAGGTGAACAAGGGCAGGCGATGATGGAAAGAAACAAAGAAAATGCCGCCAAGAAGAAGTACCATCACCACTTGGGGTCAGGAGGCTATAGCGTCGCGATGCCGAAGTGGGAGCAGATGGAGGCTAGCTTGATTGAGAGGGGTATCGAACCGGCAACAGCCAATTGGCCGGAACGATCGAAGTTCTGGTACTATGCTCACGGTGGAACGCTCAACCCAGCTGATGGCTCACTGGTCTTCGGCGATCAGATACGAGAGGCTGCGCGACGACTAACAGATGCAGTGGAAGCCTCCTCTCAGGGCACGTTCCGACCAGACAGAGATAGGGATGAGCTGACACTCACCCTGCAGACTCCAGAGCATCCAGGACGAACACGAGGGAAAGGGGTGATTCCTTGGAAGATTGGTTTCAAGGAGGACATCCACACGTACAGGAGTCGGATGAGGAGCAAGAGAGATACCGAGGCGAAGATTGCAGACCTAGAGTTCCGGGTATCGAGCTACGAACTCAACATGCAAGAGGAGGTGGCAAGGAAGGTTGATGAACGCATGGCCGCACATCGGTCCCATGATCCCCAGCCGACCATTCCTCCTGCAATGGTGATCCCGTCAGGAAACCGTAGCAGCTGCGCCTCAACGGGGCAGGTAGGATCACAGAGCATGGACGCCATGCAAACACAGGACGAATCGACCTGTTCCGTTGATGACATCACTCAGCGGACACCATGTGAGCTGCATATTCCTTTCAAGAACTTATCAATAAAGGTAAGATTTAGCCATTCCGCTAGTTGCTGCTTATATATGTTGATTACTAATAAATAATCTCTCACAACATGAAGGTGGCGTCGGGCATGGCCATCCCAACGGACCCTTCAGGTACTTACCACTGCAGGCCGATTCCAGCAGGATACTCGAAGGTCGAAGTTGAGTTGGTCGAAGGCGCGTACGAGGACCTCGAGCTGGATTACCCTGGAGGAGACGGTGAGACGCATCTACGAGATACAAGCCATGCCATTATTCTATGGCGCAGGCGGTACATCATCCTCCCTGGGCGACAAGCGGCGTCTCGTGCACCATCTCCTCCGGCTCCGCCATCTCCTCCTCAGGATCCTGCACCGTCTCCTCCTCATTCTCCGCCAGCACCGTCTCCACCTCAGGCTCCAGCATCGACTCCTCCTCAGGATCCTGCACCGACTCCTCCTCGTGCTCCTACACCTACTCCCCCGCAAGCTCCTCTTCCGGCACCTTCAAAGTCAAGGGCCCCCCCAGCTCCACCGCCTGCCCACACAAGGGCAACGAAGAAGGCGAAAGTTGAAGCCGCCAAGAACAAGGACCCGGGGTACAATTGCACGCAAGAGGAGCTTGACACTTACGTTGCATCAGAAGTCAAGAGACAATTCAAGCCTCGAAGTCCAGAAAAGAAGATTCCTATAGACCCCAGTGTCAGGAACTTCTTCAGGGGTATGTCTGCATCTGTCAAGGAGGCCATCAAGCTATCGGACTATGAGCGAACGCTGAAGAAAGCATCTTCTGGAAAGTCCAAACCAGTCCCTCAGCTTGGAGAGCAACCAAACCAGGAGATCGAGCCGTTGGTGACCGGTAAAGAAATGACGATAGAACAATTTATTACTGACACCGGTCTAACTACGGATCAATTGCTAGGAGTCGCACCAATCGAAAAGGCGGAAGTGAAATACATGTACAAACTCGGTAAACCGCTTGTCAAGCCTGAGCTGCTGCAGTCCCTACCGACACAAATGTACAAGTTCCATCAGCTGTACATGGAGATGTGCGCCACCGGTAGAGAGATGATCGGAGCGAGGATCAGGGACACGGACTTCTTGCAAGGAGATGACATTCTCTGGATCAATTTCAGGGGAATCTACGAACTATACCAGCTGGACGCCCTCGACGTCTCTATTATGAGTTGCTGGATTTTGTAAGTATATCGTTCAGTTAGATTTCTTACTATACGTCTCCTTTAATTAATTAAGTCCTTGTATATAAGTAGACTATAGAAAATAATATACTCCCTTTTATCGTTGTAGAATGGAGATTCAAAGGGCCCGACGGCGGAGGGTTTTCGATACTAGATTCATCGACCCTCGGAAAGTAAACGTCGCAATGCTCGACCAATATCCACAAGAAACAGAGGACAATCTCGTCCATCTCCTGAATGCGCAGCATTACAAGACGTTCATACTGTTGCCATACAACACAGAGTTAGTTTAATTTTACTGTCTTCCTACATACCAAATTTCATTTCCGTACGAACTTGCTAAGTGTTTCATATGTAATGCATCCCACGCACATTGCAGATTCCACTGGGTGCTTTTACTCTTCGACCTGGAGGCTTGCACCGTCAACGTATATGACTCAATGGATAAAAAAGAGTCTACGTTTGACAAGGTTTTCGAACTTATAGACAGGTACCGTCATAAGTTCCTTTGTTAATTAAGAAAATCTTGTTATGTTAATTGCTACTACGAATCATAGCTTTAAACTCCATGTAGGGCTTGGTATCGGTTCCGTCATTTGGTCCGCGGCAAATGGAGAGAAAGACTTAGGCGGAAGTTCAAATTTCCTGTGAGTACACATGCTCTACATTTATATTTCTCCGATTCAAATACATACAAGTGTATATTAATTAGATCTCTCGTTGTTTGTCATTTATTTGTAGTGCGCAAAGCAAAATCAGGGAACTAACTTGTGCGGCTATTACGTGTGCGAGTATTGCCACTGCCTTGCAAACCAAATCATCACCACAAGAGAGCTCGATGTACGTACAAATAAATTCAAAATTTCATTACGTAGCGATTTCTTGTTTAATTACTAATCAATTTCATACATTCATATAGTTTATTCGCATGAGGGATAACCTGACCACACACAAGGAATTTATCACGGCGGTTCAAGAACAACTCATGGGATTCATCAACGAAGAAATCCTTTATCCCAAGGGTGAATTCTACTACGACGGAAACACAATTCACCGGTCCTTAGCTTCTGAGCTAGCAGCGAGTACTACTACGTCGAAATCGTAGCTAGCTAGGACATATAATGGATTGTAATTAATACATGACTACATATGTTTCTATATGCATGTGTACACATTTTCTATAATGTAAATATATTTTGGTCATATATATATCTATATACATATGCATTTGCATAACATATATATGTATAAATACATATATATTATGCATGTATATACATATAATATAATATAATATATATATACATATATATATGTATGCATATATATGTATTGAAACATATATATGCATGGTTTATATATATATATATATATATATATATATATATATATATATGCATACATATATATATATATATATATATATATATATATATATATATATACACCATGCAGCAACAGGGCCATGCAAAAAAAAAAAGGTCAGCTCGATCTTTAGTCCCGGTTGGTAACACCAACCGGGACTAAAGATCGATCTTTACTCCCAGTTATTTCACCCGGGACTAAAGATAGCGATCTTTAGTCCCGGATTGGTACTCCCGGTTTGGAAACCGGGACTAAAGGGGGGTTACGAATCGGGACTACAAAGGGTTTCTCCACCAGTGATCAAGGGTCAGAAAGTTGTAAATTTAAAATTTAACGATAAGGATATGATCTCTCATTTTCAAAACATCAAGGGTCAGAATTTGGAAAGTTGTCCTCTAAATTATAAAATTTATTATCATTCTGCCATTTTTTATCCTCTATATATTACGATCAATTATATAGATATATTACACCATGCTCAATAAAGTGTTGTATTTTGTGATACTATACATACCATATAATAGTCTTTTGGTTGTTAAAATAATTTTGTAAAAAAATCTTTTGCTACCCATCATATATCAAACTAGTTGATACCCCTGCGCTACGTGATATATATATGAATGCATGTTATACATTATGGAAATGATAAAAGTATATGTTTAAATAATATGGAAAAAGAGGTGGAGATAATGATTTCACATTGCTTGCATATTGAGTTCTAAAAATGCAACAAAATTGTAAATGATATGTCATGTTTGTATGATATTTAAAATACTCTAGATAATGGTTGCTGGTGGGTGATGATATGGCACACTTATATGTAATTTAAAATACTCTAGATAATAATTGCTAGTAGGTGATGATATGACGTACTTGAATGTTGAGTTTTAGGAGTTAGCGGGCATCAATTTTATAGTAAGATATGATACACAATCTGAAATCATAGGCCCGCCTCTGGCACCTCCCACCCCACGTATGTACAGACTATCGTTGTTCATTGCATTGCATGTTTGTTGATACTAGTGAGGGAGCTACTGCAACATTAACGTGGTTCTCCTAATCCATTATCCCTGTGACATGGCAGTAAGCAGCAAGCAGCAAGCAGTTGGAGATGGTTTTCCAAAGAAATTCATGAAACTAGTAGCTTAAGATCAACAAAATCAAAATTTAGAATAAAATATATAGTCAGTTCGGTAGCAACTATGGTTAATGTGTTTGTTAAAATGGTTGGAAGAAATATTTAAATTTATAGTTAAGGAGTTAGAGCTTACATGTAAACACACTTATTTTTAGGCCATGTATACTTACTAGCTCAACATTAATTTGTGGAGATTTGATGTTCGGTTAGGAGAAACCATGCATAAACATGTGTATGTAGTGCAAGAGTACAACATAAGCCTCGATAACGCTACTTGACAAGATCTGATTTTAATACACAATATACCATAACCACATATATGTTGAACATGATAATTTCAAATCATGTTCCATATGTAACGTTGTTTTGCACATGCATGAACATTCCAGAAAATGATCTGTATAATAATTCTATTTAATTACTACGAGCTCTCTTAGCCATGTAGTGAAGACGCTCCGCTATATCTGTCATTTCTGGTCTTTGATCCACCTCAAGATTTAGACATTGCGCAACCATGCCTGCTAGATTAACAAGAAGCTCATGATCATTTGCCGCTGCAATTTCCTCATCAACAAACTCCGTCACTGTCTTCCCACTTGTGTAAGCATCAAGAAAATTCCGAAGTAAGCTATTTTTGTCGGAGTGTGAGGCCTTCTTCCTTGTAATGAGCTCCAAGAGAACAACTCCAAAACTATAAACATCGCTCTTGTTGGTTAGAAGACCTGTCTGAAAATACACTGGATCCATATAACTCATATCACCAATGACAGACATTGTGTGGTCATTATCCATGGCAAGCAACCTTGATATACCGAAGTCGGAGATCTTTGGTAGAAGGTCATCATTTAAAAGTATATTAGCTGGTTTTACATCACCATGCAGGATCGTAGTGCTTGTTTTTGAATGCATATAAGCTAGACCTTCTGCTGATTCGGCAGCAATCTGCAACCGTTGATCCAAATTGAGAGGCAGTCTGTTGCTGCCATGGAGAACGTCTTCGAGGCTACCTTTGGAGACAAACTCATAGACCAAAATTGGGATATCAACCTCTAGACAACAACCAATGAGCTTGACAATGTTCTTGTGAATGACTCGAGATTGAATGATGACTTCATTTGCAAATTGGTCTTTTTTTGCTAAATTAACATTAATGGGCTTCTTCACCGCAACTAACTGATTATTATTTCCAATATGCCCCTTGTAGACCTCACCGAAGCCACCCTTTCCAATGACATTGGCATTTTTCAATATTGGCTTAAGATCCTCCTTTTTGAAAAGCTTGATATTATTGACCTTTTCCAATATAGGGCCTCCATTCTTTTCAAAAAATTCTTTCGTTTTTCTTTTCTCTCTACGAAGAAGTGCAATGAATACCAATAATGCTATGATGAAAAGACCACCTAGCACACCTACATAGTAAAATAATATTATATTAGAACATGAACATCTTTATCAATTTGATAAATGGTAGAACGATGATTTTAATTGAAATAATTCTATGAACTGCAATTAAATATGTGTCGTGGCCACATGCATCCTCTATACTGCATCTATTACATATCACCTCTTGGATTTCTTTAATACTATTCCCTCATCGACAAATATAGTGATTTTCACTATCTCTATTCGTCCACCAATATAAGGGATTCTAGAGTACTACTTATCCCATCAATCACATTGATTTCATTAAAAAAATTCGTATTATCCCCGACTACACTCACACATTCAGCATCTCATTTAACCAAGGGCATCATTGTTTTTCTCTGCATACCCAAAGTCTGTAGTATTTGTTGATGGAGGGAATACACAAAAGACCACCCATTTGTTGTTTTTTCTTTGGCCTCTAAAATTACAGTCGTACATTGAATGGATCCAATCATATGACAATTTTTTTTGCCATGTATATATGTATCCAATGTGTTAAATGTTATAGTACTTTAGTGTAAACACTGTTATATTTTTCTTACTATAAAGTAAGTTTAGGACATATGTTTGATGCACATGCATGCGCGCCTAATATGCATGTTTTATACTTATTGTTGATATCGTTCTCGTTGAAGTGAACTGATAACTTGTAGTAACTGCATGAAGCAAATTAAATATTCCCACCTAGTATTGTGTAGTTATTGAATACCGCAATTCAATATTATTGATGCTCATTGCAATAACACTATCTCATATATATTCATCAGTAATGTATACTTGACAAATACAAAAAATTCGCACAATCATGTACTGTTAAATTAATCAAAATTTTCACATAATAATTTTGTATGTGTTTCAGTGAGTTGAATACCCACTCATACTTTCCAAAGTATATAAAACTAATATTAACGGCATTATTATTCCAAGTGGACGATGAGATCGAATACTCACACATACCTACTACGATCTGTGCAGGGAGAGGAAAATTTGGGGTGCACCGTTCCTTGAATGGATCAGCACTGGAATGACCCTTGGGACACCAGCATTCAAAGGAACCCGGCTTGTTCCGGCAGCGACCATAGCAAGTGTTCGGGAGTTGACACTCATCAATATCTGTATCGAACATCAAGTATACCCAACATAACAAACTAATCATTTATCCATGCCTACCATATAACAGACATATATATGCGGTTTGGAATAACTAATATAACAGTCTAGCACACTTGATCTAGTTTTGTGATATTTTATCTAAGACACTCTAGTTTTATGGCTTTACCATAGGACACTCTAATTTGTGGTTTTTTTCCTGAAAGAAACTCTAACCATTATTTTAATATGTTTCCTTCAAATTGAGAGATAAAACTTTGTGAGGAAAAGAAAACGAGTTTACCCACCTTGCATATTCAAATTTAAATGCATTTTTTGCTGAATTTAAACATATTTTGGAAAACTCAAAACTTGTCACAAAATAATTGAAATAAAAAGTATTCAATATTTTCAAAAACATGAAATTGTAAATATTATTTTCTGAGCTTTTAGAAATTTATCGTAAAATATTTTTATTTCCATAATTTGGGACAACTTTAATATTTTGTACTTTTTAGAACTAGCTAAGATTTGTTCAAATTTGAATATGCTAGGTGAATCAAGGGTAAAATCATCTATTTGAAGGGTATATATTAAAATAATAGACCAAGTGTCTTCTAGTGTCCAGTGACAAAGCCGCAAAACTAAAATGCTGTAGATCAAATGCGACAAATTTAGAGTGTCCCATATAATGGACTTTCATTCTAAGTTTAGGGGTATATAAGATTGTTTCCCCTAATTAAGAAACGCCCATGTCTATGATTTATATCTATACTTGAAAGCGCATGGCCTCTACAATCTCTAATACTTGTTCATAATCAATAACCTTTGAGCAAATAGTCTCTTTAGTCATAAATGAACTAGTGTTGTTTTAAACTTTTCAGCATTAGCCATGATTATGAACACTCAATTCTTTTGCATAAATCAAAAACCAGTGCCTCAGTGTAATATTATGAATTCTATTCTCATAATAAATTTTGTTATGTCATTTTCATGTGTCCAAAACCTATATTCCAACAAACAATGATGGTGAAAATTAGCTGTTATTGGTTGAGCTAATTTTAAAGCGACGGAGGGAGATGGCATGTCTATGTGGTATATGTAAGAAAAAGGACTACGTAGATCAATGCATGTTAAATATTGTTACGATAGATGGATATATGTTGAAATTAATATTGTAAAATGATATGGAGGATGATGATTTGACATGCTTACATATTGAACTCTATGATGTTATATTTATATAGAATGTAATAAATTATATATGATGTGATATTGGTCGCATGAGATTTAAGATGCAGTATTACCCCATCCCAAAATATTGCTATCTAGGATGGGATTTGACCCAACCTAGGACACTAATCTGCACAGTCCGTTTGGATTAGTTGAAGGCCAAATGGGTCTTTTTAGATTAGTTGTCCTAGGTAGCAATATTTTGGGATGGAGGAAATAGTTGGTAGTGGTTGAGGACATAAACATGCTGAGATTTAACATGAAGTGGATTGTAAGTAGGAATGAAAACATCGGAAATGGTTAGAAAACGTCTCAACCATTTCAATACCCATATTTGTTTGAAAATGGTAAAGCCGGAAAAAAAAGATATCGAAAATATCAGAAAACCGGAAATGGTCTATACGGACGGCAACAGCAACATGTCGGTATCGATTGGAAGCAAATAACAAATATCAGAAACATTGAACTATAAAATCGCACATTTAACTCTGCATAACAATATAATACGACAAATTAAATTTAAGGTATGCTATCTAAATTATAAATTTTCTCCTTTTCATACTGTACTCAGATTAGGGATTTGGTTGAGGAGTTGATGGGTCTCTAAAGCATGAGTCAAACTAAGAATTAGGCCATAAATACTAGCATATTTAGAAATAAGGCAAGAACGGGTAATTACAGTAAGAACACGGTAAAAGTTGGTAACGATTGGTACGCAGCAAAATCATTTCATATCTATTTCCATTTTTTTTTACCACTTCCATTTTCGTTTTCGTTGGTAACTGTTTCCACCTAGCTTGGCCGGTTTAAATCGGAAGCACACGCCAGTCGATTGGGAATTTTTCATAACCATTTCCATCCCTAGTTATAACTATATTGAAGGGACAAATAAGTTCATAATTTGGACTAAGGAATTTAAACCACTCTACTTTTAAACTATAGTGTGCACACACACATCTCTACGAATTCTTTGGAGTTGGATCCAAGAATCAACAAAGGCACTTCCTAGGATGGAATTTTTTTATGGGAATGATGAAAGTACTCCCTCCTTCCATAAATATAAGTACTTCCGAGTATTTTTTTTTCGAGAGATCAAGAATAAAGAGAAAACATGGGTGATCGGTTTTCAGTGGGTATGATCGATTGGGTCAAAATTAATTAAAAGAGGGGTGGTTAGGTAGGAGTAGTACTCAATGCATTTATTTGTTTCATATTAAGATAATAAATTTAAACTTTAGTAATACTTACTTTTCTTTTCACATTATAAGATATTTAAACTTTTTTTCCCGTCAAACTTCTTTGAGTTTGACAGAATTTATATAAAAAACATAGCAATATTTTCAACACAAAACAAACATACTATCAAAATATATTAATTTTTTTTAATTTTGGCCCAAGTTTATAAGAAAATTAATAACATCCACAACAACAAGTTAGTTTCATTAGATTTAACATTGATTATATTTTGACAAACTTTGGGTTTGTGTTTAAAATAGTGCTATTTTTTCTATTAGTTTGGATAAACTTAAAATAAGTTTGACTAGAAAAAAAATCAGAATATCTCATAATATTATACAGAGGGAGTTTTTTTTTTCTTGAACGAATGGGTATGTAGCAATTAACAAACTTACCGATGCAACCATTGGGGATATAGGGATTGCCCTCATATCCCTTATTGCATTTACAAACGTATCCTGGTCCGTTGGTCGAGTCATGACAGTCGCTGTTGTCGCTGACGCAGGCGTAGCCGCTGACCTGCGCCGCCGTCTTCCTCGCCTGGCTGCACGTAAGGTTGTCGCGGATAGCCCAGTCCAGCCTCACCGGCATGGTCCGGTTCTTGTCCATCCTCAGGTCGGCGGTGCTGAAGGTGTAGTTGTCCTTCTCCACCAGGAAGGCGTAGTCGCAGGGGCTGAAGTTGAGGTTTCTCTTATGGGAGCTGGAATAGAAACTCACCATGTTGTCCGTGATGTCCGGCGGGATGTTTACTTGGCAGCAGCCGACGCCGTCGCAGTTGCCGCTCACCGCGCTGCTGGAATCGTTGCAGTAGCACAGGCAGCCGGTGTACGAGACGTGGTCGTAGTCGTCACTGCCCACGACACCGGGCCGGTGCTGGCTCCCGACATAGGCCAGCGCGTTGCAGCCGAGGACGACGAAGTGGTTGCGGGTGTGTGAGATGCGGTACATACCGTCCCGGTTGAAATCCACGTTGGGGTCATGGTAGACGTCCACCTTGTCGGAGGAGTTGAAGCACTGCCACCCGATGGGCAGCGTCACGCGGGCCTCCGGCGGGTTGAAGGAGAGATTGCTGATCGGGATGAGATCGGCGCCGCTGCCGGCGAGGAACGGCGCATCATTTTTGCAGATGATCTCGAAGCCTCGCCGGAAGCAGCCGGCGCCGATGCCGAACGGGTAAGGGATGCCCACGCCGCCGCAGTTGCCCGGGCAACCGGCTATCGTGGTCCCACCAACAACAGCCGACGGCGCCATTAGCAGCAGCAGCTGCTGCAATACTAAGGCGATGATCAATGGCGTTGTCGACGACATGACTACGTTCTTTTGACGTAAAGACATTATTATTGTATGTGTTGTTCTGCTCTGCTGATCATTAGTTCCCTTTGCTCACTTGATATTTTCTCTAGAGTGATGTGTGATCGTCCAGCTGCAGTACTCTTCCTCCGTTTAAATAGCTGATCGAGCTGCAATAATATGCATGTGAAGCTGTGTAAGGCTCGAGTCAAACTTTTTTTTAATTTGAAACAGAGCCAAAGTAGGTGAAATAGTTGATGTAGGCCCCAGTTAACGACATTCCCTGCAATGAAAGCTGGGTAGTAATATAGTATTTGCAACCGTGTGCTTGATAATTGCGATAAGTACTCCTTCCGTCTCAAAAAAAGTAAACCCTGGGTTTGCGTGTCCAACTTTGACTGTCCGTCTTATATAAAATTTTTTTATAATTTGTATTTTTATTGTTGTTAGATGATAAAACATGATTAATACTTTGTGTGTGACTTGTCTTTTTAATTTTTTCCATAATTTTTTTAAATAAGACGAACGGTCAAATATTGGGCACGGAAACCAGGGTTTGTCTTTTTTTGGGACGGAGGGAGTAGCTCATTGGGTACCAATGCAAACGGATTGGGATCTACATTACCGTGACTTTGGGAGTATTTCTAGTCGTCCGATCCACGGCGAACGAAGAAGATCGATCGCTACAGTGAATCGGTGAATAGTAACACCGAACAGTATTTTGCACTGTTTGCTACAGTAACTGCGCATCACTATTCCATGCTGTAGCACCAGACCCATTTACTGTGCACGTCTGCCGTTCGCTTCAAAAGTCAGAGGAGCTGCTTCCAATGCAAACTTGCAACCCATTTGTACAAGCAGACTAATAATTTATATTTCAGCCAAATCACCGGATAATCCTCATTTGTCGCGAGATAAGACTTCTCAAATTAATGAAAATATTATCGAGCAACGACTATGGCTGCTCTTGCTACTGCACTTATCTTAACTAGTTGATACCCAACGCTTTGCTGCAGGATATGTGGATAAGTGCCACTACTGGAGAAGAGGTCTTTGGAGGGTCCGTCAATTTCCACAATAGTCCCGGTTCTAAAACGAACTAGATATTACTTCAACGGGACGAAGGGATAACACCAACCGGGACTAAAGATCATCTTTAGTCCCGGTTCGCCTCCTGACAGGGCATGTCAGACCTCTGTCGGGGGGCTTAGGATCTTTAGTCCCGGTTCGTGTTACCAACCGGGACTAAAGATCATATCTTTAGTCCCGGTTGGCACTACTACAAAAGTGATTTTTCTGTACGAGACCCCATGATTTTTGCAAACGGACCATAACTAGTGGCGCCTGCAAAAATCGCACGGCATTTTCGCAAACGGCTTCTCAAGAAGCCCATATGGAAAAATCGATTTTCCCATAGGGGTCTCTTAAGAGGTCCGCATGCAAAAATGACGGCTCACTTAAGCGCCCGCATGGAAAAATCGATTTTTCCATGCGGCTCACTTAAGCGCCCGCATGCGAAAATAAAATTTGAAAAATTTGAAAATTTGAAACTCCAAATTGGATGATTCTTTTTCCTAAATGTTTCTAAAATCATGCTCTATCATGTTATTGTGTTCTTACTGTTATTATTTAGGCCATTTTTTCTTGTGACTTTGTTTTATCAATTTAAAATTTAAATTTCAAATCTTCAAATAATATTATGAAGCAATAAACGATTTCAGCTGAAAAAGTCAACAACAACAAAGTTGTATAACTCATCAAGATCTATAATTTCTATTTTGGTCATTTCTTCATTTGACAGTGATACTAACATTTTCACAAAATTTACATCTCTCTCTTATAGTTTATAAAACTATATAATAGATATGTACATTCTGTGAATAATCTTACAAATCACTTTGTCGGATGAATAAATGACCAAAATAAAAGTTATAGATATTAATGAGTTACACCAATTTGTTATTGACGACTTTTTCGGTTGAAATCATTTAGTATCTGAAAATATTGTTTGAAGTTGTTATAATTTGAAATTCAAATTCAGACTGTTCAAACAAAGTCATATAGAAAAATGACCAATACAAAAGTTGTAGATCTTGATAAGTTATACAACTTTGTTTTTGATAACTTTTCCATTTGAAATCATTTACTACCTAAAAAACTATTTGAATTTCTTATATTTCAAAATTCAAATTTTATATAGTTCAATCAAACTCGGATGGAGAAATGACCAAAAGAAAATTGGTAGATCTCAACGACTTCTACAACTTTATTTTTGGCAACTTTTTCATATGAGTTTATTTAAGACCATAAAATTTGATTCGAAGTTCTCACATTTTTAATTAATTTTTTAATGATTATTTTTACATGCGGATCACTTAAGGAGCCACATGCAAAAATCTATTTTTCCATGCGGCTCCTTAAGTGGTCCGCATGCAAAAATATCAACAGTTTTTTCAGTTTTTTCCCTCCTCACCACTTCAAAAATTTTCATCTCCCCTCCTCTCCTCTCTCTCTCCTCTCTCTAATATCCTCACCCCTCTCTTTTTCTTTCTCTTCCTCTCTCACTCTCTTTCTCTTCCTCTCTCTCTTTTCTCTTCTTTGCGCGTGGCCAACGAGGGGGCGCCGAGCAGCGGGCGGCAGGCGGCGTCGAGCAGCGGGCGGCGGCGGCTCGGCTTCCTTGGCTCGGCGGCCGACAACGACGACGGCCTCGGTGGGAGCGGCGACGGCGGGCGGCGGGAGCGGCTACGGCGGCGGCGGCTGCCGACAACGACGACGGCCGCGGCGGGGGCGACGGATCCGATGCCGCCGCCGACGGATCCGGCACCGGTGACGACGATGGGTGGCGGGGGCGATGGATCCACCGCCGGCGACGACGCTGGGCGGCGGGGGCGACGGATCCGCCGCCGACGACGACGACCGCGGTGGGAGCAGCGACGGCGGGCGGCGAGAGCGGCTACGGCGGCGGCTTGGCAACCTCGGCTCGGCGGCCGACAACGACGACGGCCGCGGCGGGGGCGACGGATCCGATGCCGCCGCCGATGGATCCGGCACCGGTGACGACGATGGGTGGCGGGGGCGATGGATCCGCCGCCGGCGACGACGCTGGGCGGCGGGGGCGACGGATCCGGCGCCGCCGACGACGCCGAGCGGTGGGGGTGACGGATCCGGCGCCGGCAACGGCGGGGGGCGGCGGGAGCGATGGATCCGCCGCCGGCGACGGCGTGCGGCGTGGATGCGGCGCTCCGGTGGCGGGCTAGGGTTTGGTTTGGGGTTTTTTCGATTTTATTTTTTTTGTTTGCTCAATTTATTTTCGCATGCGGCCGGTATAAGCAACTGCATGCGAAAATAGGATTTTCGCATGCGGTTGCGCCGGCCGCATGTAAAAAGGGTGATTTTTACAGACGATTTCGTCCATGCGGTTGGCACAACCGCATGGAAAGATGGTTCTCTGCCGTATAGAAAAACCATATCTGTAGTATTGTGGTAATACAAACCGAGACTAAAGTGATTTGAGATCTTTATGCCCGGTTGGTGTTACCAACCGGGACTAAAGTTGCACAGCTTTATATACCCCTTCTTCCTCCTCCAGCCCGAGCCATTGCTTCAAAATTAAGCTTTGAGGGAGGGAGGTGCTGTAAAAATTTTAAGCAAATTTTTTTGGTGGTAATATACAAATTTGAGGTCTTCAAAAGGTTAGCAACTTCATCCTACTCTTTGTTTTGCTTAGCATCTACATTTGGAGCTATTCTTTTTACATATTTTTCCCTCTAGAAAATGTGATGGAAGATGATGAGAGAGAAAGTGTGTGTAGGGAATAAAGAAGATTATAAATACTTGTTTTAATAATTTCATATAATTTTGTATGAATTATAAAACTAAGCTAATTTAATATTAAAATAAGAAAAACATATTAAATATTTGTTTATAATGTAATTAAAACATGAAAAATATGTACAATGAATTTAATAATAATGATTAATTGTATGAATAATTATATTCAACTATTGTATTATTATGTAATTACCTTGTAAATCTTGGATTTTGTATAATTACGATTTATATGTATTTCATATAGATGGATCGGCAATGGATGTACGCGGATCGGCGGTCGAAAGAGTTTATTGACGACGTGCATTATTTTTTGGGTGTGGCCAATGATAACAAGCGTAACGGTTTTATAAGTTGTCCATGCGACAAGTGCAAAAACCAGAAGGAGTATTCCACCACACGAACTATTCATGCCCACCTGTTTTAGTGGGGGTTCATGCGTAGCTACAATTGTTGGACCTCGCATGGAGAGGTTGGGGTTGCAATGGAAGAAGATGAAGTAGAAGATGAGAACATTCTGGACTGGGCTCAGTATGGCGGATTTGAAGAAAACACAATGGGCGAGGCGGAGCTGGATGTTGAAGGGAATGACGGTGCTGATGAACTTGGTCAAATATTGCGGGACTTACAGGAGGACTGCGAAAGTGAAAAGGAGGTGCAGAAACTGGAGCGCATGTTAGCGGACCACAGAACAGCGTTGTACCCAGGTTGCGAGAAGGGCTACAAAAAGTTGAGTACCATCCTAGAATTCTTGCAATGGAAGGCTAAAAATGGTGTGAGTGACAAGGCATTCGGCGAGTTATTGAAACTCGTAAAGAACATTCTTCCGGAGGGGAACGAATTGCCCGAAAGTACGTACGAAGCTAAGAAGACAGTCTGCCCTCTAGGTATGGAAGTACAGAAGATTCACGCGTGTCCAAATGACTGTATCCTGTATCGCGGTGAGTACGAAAACCAGGAAGCATGCCCTGTTTGCAAAGCACTACGATACAAGATAAGACGAGATGATCTAGGTGAAGTTGACGGACAGCCTTTGAAGAAGAGAATTCCTGCTAAGGTGATGTGGTATTTCCCTATAATACCAAGGCTGAAGCGGTTTTTCAGGAACAAATCACATGCTAGAATGATGCGGTGGCACGCAGAAGAACGTAAACAGGATGGGATGCTGAGACACCCCGCTGACGGGTCGCAGTGGCGAAATATCGACAGAACATTTAAAGACTTCGGCGAGGATGCATGAAACGTGAGGTTCGGTTTAAGCACGGATGGAATGAATTCGTTTGGAGAGATGAGCAGTGGCCATAGCACCTGGCCAGTCACCATGTGCATCTACAATCTTCCCCCTTGGCTATGCATGAAGCGGAAGTACATCATGATGCCGATTATTATTCAAGGCCCGAAGCAACCTGGTAACGACATTGATGTGTACCTAAGACCTTTGGTTGAAGATCAGAAAGTGCTGTGGAGGAAAGAGGGCGTCCCCGTGTGGGATGAGGACAAGCAGGAGCAATTTAACCTACGAGCGTTGCTATTCGTTACAATTAACGATTGGCCTGCACTTAGTAACCTATCCGGACAATCAAACAAGGGGTACAACGCTTGCACTCACTGTTTGGATGAAACTGAAAGTACTTATCTGAAGCATTGCAGGAAGGTTGTGTACATGGGCCATCGTCGATTCCTTGCTGCAAACCACCCTGCAAGGAAAAAAGGCAAGCACTTCAAACAGAAGGCAGACCATCGTACTAAGCCTAAACATCGCAACGGGAAAGCAGTGTTCGAAATGGTGAAGGATCTGAAAGTAGTATTTGGAAAGGGGCCTGGCAGCCAACCTATAGAGAGCGAAGATGGTCACGCGTCGATGTGAAAGAAAAACTCTATTTTTTGGGAGCTACCCTATTGGGAGGTCTTGGACGTTCGCCAAGCAATCGACGTGATGCACCTCACTAAGAACCTTTGTGTAAACCTGCTGGGCTTCTTAGGTGTATATGGTAAGTCCAAAGATACACTCGAATCACGCAATGATCTCAAGCATATGGAACAACGCGAGGGCCTTCATCCGGAACTGAACGAGAAAGGAAGCCATTACTTAAGTCCGGCGAGCTACACCCTAAGCAAGGAAGAGAAGGAGAGTATGTTTCAATGCCTAGAGAGCATCAAGGTACTGTCCGGATACTCCTCGAATGTAAAGAGAATAATAAGCACGAAGGATAAGAAGTTCACAAACCTAAAGTCTCATGACTGTCACGTGCTTATGACACAGCTGTTTCCTGTTATAATTCATGGTATCCTTCCTGATAATGTGCGGGCAACAATAACGAAGCTTTGTGCTTTCATGAACGCAATTTTACAAAAAGTCATCGATCCAGAAAGTTTAGCCGCCCTTCAGCATGGCGTGGTGCAATGCCTTGTCAGCTTTGAGTTGATCTTTCCACCGTCTTTCTTCAAAATAATGACGCATCTTCTGTGCCACCTTGTAAAAGAGATCGGTATTCTCGGTCCTGTGTACCTACACAACATGTTTCCTTTCGAGAGGTACATGGGCGTTCTAAAGAAGTACGTTCGTAACCGTTCTCGTCCGGAAGCAAGCATCGCGAAGGGGTATGGAACAGAGGAGGTCATTGAGTTCTGCGTAGATTTTATTGAAGACCTCGAGCCAATCGGGGTACCCGAATCAATCCATGAGGGGAGACTACGGGGAAAGGGCACACTTGGAAGGAGAGCAATTATGACTGTAGACAACGATTTATTCTGTAAAGCACATTTCACCGTTTGGCAACAATCTTCGTTGGTTGCTCGTTACATCGATGAGCACCTTGCGATTGTTCGCTCAAAAAACAGTGGCAAGTCCGATGCCTGGATTACATGCCATTATATTGATACTTTCCCCGCTTGGCTGCGAGAACACCTCCTGGGTAACGAGACGATTGACCGACAACTAGCCTTCTTGGCTAGAGGACCCTCCGGCTCGGTAACTACATTCCAAGGTTATGAAATCAATGGATACACTTTTTACACAAGAGCCCAAGACAAAAAGAGCACGAACCAGAACAGTGGTGTTCGTATCGATGCCATAGGACACGATGGTCCAACTAGCACGTATTACGGTGTCATCGACAACAATTGGGAACTAGAGTATGGACCACTGAAGGTCCCTCTGTTTCGGTGCCAATGGGTTAGGCTGACTGGTGGAGGCGTAACGATTGATGACAGCGGGATGACAACGGTTGACCTAAACAAGGTAGGATACTCAGATGAACCATTCGTTCTAGCCAATGATGTAACGTAAGTTTTTTACGTGAAGGACATGGATAGCAAACCAAAGAAGGGGAAAGGGCCCGATGAGCCAAGACGCCATGTTGTTCTCCCAGGCAAGAGGAAAATCGTTGGAGTCGAGGATAAGACTGACGAAAATTACGATCTGTTTGAGGGGCAACCTCCGTTTGCAGTGACGGTTGACCCGAGCATCATACTATCAAAGGAGGACACGCCGTACTTATGCAACGATCATAGCGCAGGAACAATAGTGAGGAGAAAGTACGTGAGGAAGACAGTGACCTAGGTTGTTTGATGGAAGATGTAAATTATTTGTATTGTATTTAAGGTCGAACAATTTGGATCAATATATTATTCTCAACTGCTTAATTTGTAATGTATTACTATTTTTCAACCATATGATATTTATAAATGGTTACTTCCATTTATTTACACTTTGAATACAATTAATTAGGCAATATGTTATTTATAACTAATTATTGGTATTTATTTCCACTTTGAAAACAATAAAGTAGGCCATATCTTAATTATAAATGATAATTTCTATTTATTTACACTTTGTATATAATTAAATTGGCCTTATGTTAATTATAAATGATTATTTCTATTTATTTATACTTTGAGACCATTTACTTAGGCATATCCTGTTTATTTCTATTTATTAATATTTCGAAAACATTTAATTCGGCCATACGTAAATTACGTACGATTTTGGTATTTATTTGGACTTTGAAACCATATAAATCGGCCATGTGCTAATTATATTGGATTTATTGGTATTTATTTCGACTTGTAAGACAATTTAAGAAGGCCATAAATCGGTTTTGTGTACACATCTTTAGTCCCGGTTATTAACAGTATCCGGGACCAATACAAATTTTGGAATAGCGGAAAAACATCTTTTGTCCCGGTTCGTGGCTTAAACCGGGACTAAAGATATCTTTAGTCCCGGTTAGTATTAACAACCGGGAGTAAACATTTGTTCTTTACTCCTGGTTGTTACTACCAACCGGGACTAAAGATATCTTTAGTCCCGGTTTAAGCCACGAACCGGGACAAAAGATTACCGGGTATAAATATCCACTGCATCGGCTTCCCCGCGCCGCCCCCTTTGAATCGCAGGAATGGAAAAACGGAGGAATAAGAAAAACGCAGGATTCTGACAGGAATGTATGTGTAAAACAGAGGATTAGAAAATACAGGAAAAACACAGGAATGACCGTTTGATTGGACCACAGGAAAAACGCAGGAATCGGATGAGAGAGATAGACACAAAGGAATTTTTCCAAAAGGTTGGACCTCTTGCTAACTTTCCTCCAAAATCTCTATAGGATTACCCATTCCATAGGAATTTTAAAGGATAGTATAGGATTCAATCCTTTGTTTCAAAGGGTTTTATAGAGAATTTTTCCATAGGATTGAAATCCTTCAAATTTCCTACAATTTTCCTACAAATCAAAGGGGCCCTTAGACTTCTCCGCGATCGATCTTCTTCCTCCCGCGCCATTACCGCGCCAGACGTCGCCGCTGCCTCCGCCGTCGTCGTCGTCGTGCTCGCCGCGCTCATCCGCCCTCGTCAACGCCACCGGCAGCGTTGCCTCCCTCAAGGTGAGGGGCGCGAATCTTGCGCCTTCGATCTCGCACTCTCTCTGTCTCTCCTTCGATCTTGACACGCGCCGGCCGACAGGACCTCGCCGCCATCGTCGTCGCTGACTCCACCGCCGGCCGCCGCCGCCGCGCGCCGATACCACCGCCGCCGCGCGCCGACTCCACCTCCGCCGCCGCGCGCCGACTCCACCTCCACCGCTGCCGCCGCCGCCGCGCGCCGACTCCACCTCCACCTCCACTGTCGCTGCCACCGCCGCCGCCGCCACCGCCGCCGCCGACTCCACCTCTGCTGCCGCCACCGCCGCGCGCCGACTCCACCTCCACCTCCACCTCCACCTCGCCACCATCGTCGTCGCCGACTCCACCGCCGGCCCCCGCCGCCGCCACCGCCGCACGCCGACTCCACCGCCGACTCCACGGTGGAATGTTTGAACGATCGAGAACGTTTTAGCGAACGACGACTTAGCGACTTAGCGACTTAGCGAGAACGACGTCTTAGCGACTTAGTGAAATTAATGACTTTCATGAACGAGGACTTAGCGGCTTAACGACTTTCACGAACGACGACTTAGCGACTTTGACAGACAACAACTTAGCGACTTAGCGACTTTCACGAATGACGAATTAGCGACTTTCACGAACGAGGACTTAGCGACTTTCACGAACAACGACTTAGCGACTTTCACGAACGACGACTTAGCGACTTTGACGGACAACGACTTAGCGACTTTCACGAAGAACGACTTAGCGACTTTGACAGACAACGACTTAGCGACTTTCACGAATGACGACTTAGCAACTTTCACGAACGACGACTTAGCGACTTAGCAACTTTCACGAACGAAGACTTAGCGACTTTGACGGACAACGACTTAGCGACTTAGCGACTTAGCGAGAACGACGACTTAGCGACTTAACGACTTAACGAGAACAACGACTTAGCGAATTATACATGTATACTGGTAGGGTTTAGACGTATGAGCTGTACATGTTGATGTCCATGACCTCACTGTCTTCTTTTCTTTGCACGCACAGATGGCAGACCGCGATGACGAACAAATCCTGTTAGACACGATCGCAGAGGGCAGCAGTCAGTACTGGGTGGATGATGAGGGGAACGAGGATCCCATCCAATACCTGAACGAGGAGGGCAACGATGAGGGTAATCAGGAGGCTAACCAGGAGGGCACCGAGGAGGGGACTGATAGTCAACCGTCGGCCGGACAGAAGAGGCCACGCGGGAAAAGAGGTCCCGCGAAGAAGCTTGAGGGAAGGCACATCGTTACTGAGATTGCCCCAGACGGTGAACCAGTAGCCCCGGCGGGTATAGGACGAAAGTTTGTGAATCATTGTGGTTGGGTCGTGAGAGACAACGTCCCCATCAGCATAGTGTACTGGCGTCGAACTAGGTCACGCGTGGATGAAGATAGCTTTCTCCCTGACACAGAGAAGGACATGTTGTGGACCACCATGCTGGAGACATTCACGATCCCTAAGGCAGATCGTCCCAGATGCAAAGAATGGACCCTGAAGAAAATGGCAGAACTATTTCAGAGCTACAAATCAGATCTGTACAAGAGATACATCCTCAAGGGCTTGACACCTGATTTCAACATGCATAACAAGCTTAGGGATTACTGGGATGCGTTTGTGGCATACAAGACTGGAGTGCAAGGGCAAGCACAGATAGAAAAGAACAAAGCCAATGCAGCTAAGAAGAAATACCATCACCGGCTTGGGTCAGGCGGATATGGAAAGGCAATCCCCAAGTGGGACAAGTTGGAAGCTGACTTGATAGCAAGGGGTATCGAGCCGGCCACGGCTAATTGGCCTGAGCGATCGAGGAACTGGTTCTATGCACACGGTGGATCGCTCAATCCAGGTGATGGCTCCCTCATATTCGGCGATGAGATTCGAGATGCAGCACGCCAACTTGCGGATGCAATTGAAGCCTCTACGCAGGGGACTTTCCGGCCCGACAGAGAGAAGGACGAGCTCACCCTTGCACTACAGAATCCTGAGCATCCAGGACGAACGCGAGGAAAAGGCGTCCTTCCTTGGAAATATGGATTCAAAGAGGACATCCACACGTATAGGAGTCGGATGAGGAGCAAGAGGGATACAGAGGCTAAGATCGTCGATCTTGAGTACAGGGTGTCCACCTACGAGGCAAAGATGCAAGAGGAGGTGACAAGACAGGTGGACCAACGCCTGGCCGAGCAGCGCGGAATGGAAAGACAAGCGCCCGTCATGGTGAGCCCCTCGGGCAACCGCAGCAGCTGCGCATCAACGGGCCAAGTTGGATCAGAGGGCATTGAGGCAGTGGCAGCTCACGAAGCAACCTACTTCCCCGTTGATGATATCACACAGTGAACACCCTGCGATATGCATATTCTCTTCAGGAACTTGTCTATCAAGGTATGCGAAATGCGAAATTTGTTACATATATATGTTGATTAGTAATTAATGAACTATATTTCTTGTGAAGGTCGCGTCGGGCATGGCCATACCCACGGACCCTTCGAGTACATAGCATTGCAGGCCCATTCCATATGGATATGCGAAGGTCGAGATAGAGCTGGTGGAACGAACCTACGAGGATCTCGAGCTTGACATCCCCGGAGGAGATGGGGAGAAGAAACTTGGAGACACAGCCCACGCTATCATACTCTGGTGTAAGAAGTACATCGTGTTTCCCGGGCAAGAACGGCCGCCCGCTCCTCCTTCCCCGCTGCAAGCACAGTCTGCTCCGCCATCACCGCCTCGTCAGTCTCCTCCGGCTCCTTCCCCTGCACCACCACCTCCTCCGCGTGCACCAGCTGCCAAGTCTGCACCGTCAGGCCCGCGGGCAACTACTCCTCTGCGTGCACCTGCTGCCAAGTCTACACCGTCAAGGTCCCACCCATATGAACCCACACAATCAAGGCCGAAGAAGAAAGCCAGATCTGACGAGCCACGGCTCCCCGCTCTCAAGAAAAGGGCGTACGACTTGACTCTAGAGGAGCTCGATGAAGCCGTTAGAGCGGAAGTTAGGGAGCAGTTGAAGCCACGTAGTCCGGAAAAGAAGATCCCTATAGCCCCGGAGGTTCAGGATCACTTTATTAAGATGGCCGAACTGGGCAAACCGGTCGAAGTTTCTGACTATGATCGAACATTGAAGAAGGCTCTTAAAGCCAAGCCTTCAGCAGTGAAGTGCGGAAAGGAAGTCCCTCAGCTGGGGCAACAGCCACGACAAGAGGTTGAACCGTTAGTCGTAGAACCGGCACAACTAGAGATATGCAACTTCCTGAAAGATACGGGACTGAGTATGGAGCAGTTGCTAGAGGACGCACCTATCGAAACGGCTCCGGTCATGTACACGTTTAAACTCGGTGAACCGCTAGTCATGCCTGATAAGATCAGAGAGCTACCTACACAAATGTACCGGTTCCATCAATGGTACATGGACAAATCAGCGATGGGTAGAGAGATGTTCGGAGCTAGGGTGCGAAACTCAGATTATTACCAAGGAGAAGATGTTATTTGGATCCGCTACAAAGAAGTCTTCGACTTATACCACCTGAAGGCCCTCGACGTCTCTATTCTCAGCGCGTGGACTTTGTAAGTACTGTTTATAGTTCAATTTTGTTCCTCCTTTGAACGTTGCTCACACACATTCCTTTTCCCCGTTGTAGAATAGAGATTCAGTTGTGCCGTCAACACAACAAATTCGATACTGGATTCATGGACCCACGCAAAGTGAACACGCTGATGATACAACAATACGAGAAACAAACCGAGGACAATATCGTCCATTTCCTAGTGCAGCAGCATTATAAGAGGTTCATACTACTTCCCTACAACACATCGTGAGTTCCTACAATCATAATTAACTTCAATTTTGTTCCTTCAATTTTGTTCCTACAAAGTTCCTACAATCATACTATGTATCATGTAATGCAAATTGCAGATTCCATTGGGTCCTTCTTCTTTTCGACCTTGAGAAATCCAAAGTTCATGTCTACGATTCAATGGATAAACCGGAGAAAACTTTCGCAAAGATTTTCGAAGTGATATATAGGTATTGTCATATATTGCACTGTCATTATGAATCATTGTATAACTACTAGATCTCAGATAATAAATTAATCCTTCCTAACAACTCTAAATAGAGCATGGATTTGGTTCCGTACATTGGTCCGCGGGATCTGGAATGAAAAACCAACCCGGAGGTTCAATTTTCCGGTTAGTACATGCTAGCTCCAAATTTGTATTGAATCACTTCTTTGTTCTAAATCAGATATGCATACTAAAGCTCTCGTTGTTTCTCTTTCAGTGTGCAAAGCAGGAAAAGGGGACTAACTTGTGCGGCTACTACGTATGCCATTACATGCACTGCTTAGCACACCAAATCAGGACTGGCCAGGACCTTGAAGTACGTAAATTTATTCTTCCGTCAATTATTGCTTACTGGTTTCATATATATAATCCCGTTTTTTTCCAAATAACAGATGATTTACCTGATAGATAACACCTACCACGATGATTTCATAAGGGCTGTTCAAGAATAGATAATGGGATTCATCAACAAGCAAATTCTCGATCCCACAGGAGAATTCTATTACGATGGATCGACTATTCATAAAGCCGGTCCTTCTTCTTCCGATGCCACCAAGTCGTAGTAGCAGAAACAAAGATTACAACGTCCGAACGAACTGTAATATATATCTATATATTCATATATGCACACATGCATTTACTTTTGTGTACTTGGTTTGGTAATATATCTGTATATTTACTTACTTGCAAACTCATATTTTGTTAATATATATATGCATATGGCCTCTAATTACTTAAGTGCACACATATTTGTATATACATACATACATACATACATACATACATACATACATACATACATACATACATACATACATACATACATACATATATATATATATATATATATATATATATATATATATATATATATATATATATATACATACATATATATATATACATACATATATACATATATATATGTACATATATATATGTGTATATATATATATATATATATGTGTGTATATATATATATATATATATATATATATATATATATATATATATATGTATATATATATATATATATATATACACACACACACACATATATAGAAATGTATATATTACACACATGCATATATATGTATAGATATACATATAGTGCACACATATATGCATGTGTGTAATATATACATTTCTATATTATGCATATATATATATATATGTATTTAAACATATATATATATATATATACATGATATATATTCATATATATATATATATATATGTACACCAGGCAGCACAACCAAATTAAAAAAAAATAAAAGAAAATTCTTTAGTCACCAACCGGGACTAAAGATGGAGATTTACTCCCGGGTATTTGAACCGGGACTAAAGACCGCCATCTTTAGTCCCGGATTCTCCCTCCCGGTTCGCTACCCGGGAGTAAAGGGGGTTGCGAACCGGGAGATATGAGCACTTCTCCAGTAGTGTGCTTGCTAAAAATATTATAGAAATTGTATATATACATGTTTAAATAATGTGAAAATGTTGTGGAGATAATAATTTCACATTACTTGCATATTGAGTTCTAAAAATAGAACAAAATTGTAAAGGATATGAACTTACATTATATTTAAAATACCCTATATAACAATTGCAAGTGGGTAATGATGTGGCACAGTTACATGTAACTTAAAATACTCTAGATAATAATTGCTAGTGGGTGATAATGTGGTACACTTGCATGTTGATCCTCACTCTGGCCACCCCTGCCTCCCTCCTTGTGCGGGCACCATCACCGCTCCTCAGCGCGCCGGCCCCATCTCCACTCCTCCCTCGGTGCACCGGCGCCACCATCGTGCCCTCCCTTCGCACGCATCCGCTGCCTCCCTCAGCGAGCCGCGACGCCGCTGTCGCCGCCTATCTCTGCGCGCCGGTGCCACCGCGGCCACGCCTTCCCTCTGCAAGCCGGCGCCATCGCCGCCTGCTTCCCGCATCGCCGTCGCCAGTCACGCCGTGGGAGATGCGGGTGGGAGAGAGGGTTGGGCCAGAGAACGGAGGTCAGGAGATGACAAAGAGATAGGGTTGAAGTGAAGTGTATCGAGGGTATTTTGGTCAGTTTTAATAGTAAATATTTATTTATTTTTCTATTTTCTTCTTGTGAAACCCTAACAGTGCAGTAAAATAGGGTCGGACGGCTTGTTAGATTTTGAAAAGCGGGGTCAAATTAGCAAACTAAAAAAAGTAGGATCAAATTAGTAGTTAGGCTTCAAAACAGGGTAAAATGAGCAATTATCCCATATATGTTAGTTGTTTTGTACGCTGTGTTGACACATTGGCTTGTGCATAATCTTCAATGCGAAGCCTGTAATATGTACCCTATTTTATATTCTTTGTTTGAAAGAATTAGGCATTTAAACAATTCTGGTAGTATATTATGTCCATTGCTGTAAGATGGCATAGTAGGGTTTGTAGAGGTTTACTGGGAGTAAAAGTTTTACTCAAGATGATATGGGTAAATCACATACTTTTATTTTTTATATCATGCGATAGTTTTCAGGTTTGCAATATATGTAGTTTATACAACATATTTTTCATTCTAATTAAACCTTCATTTATGTGCATTGCCCGGCCATCGGTCCAGGTGGTGCACACCTAAAATCGTTTTGCTTGAACTCGACGGGAAAAAAAATTACTCCTAGTTGTTGGTTATTTATGTATGGTAGTATATATCTATGGCATGTTTTACAATATGCTCAAGTGTGTGTGTGTGTATTGTTGGTTTGTTCTAGGAAACAAACAACAAAACAATTTAGCACAGTACAATATGAATCGGGACAGATCCATCCTCATCAGGTTGTGCTGTATACGATATAAAGTGTAGCTAATCAGAGAAACTTCACACGGTGACTGATCTCCTGCAACCACCGGAGGTGCCATAGAAATTTTTTTCACCCTGAATCGTATGCATGGTGAGCAAGGTGGGCTTGACCACCAGAGACTCTGGTTAGGTCAATCTAATCCAACGGTGGAGGCTCCGGTTGTTCTCTTTTGATAAGATAAATCCAATGGCCTAAAATAATGGGTTACCAATTCATGTAAAAATCAAGGGTGAGATGTTTTGCTTTTTATTAAAATTTATATGTTTTTTTAAATTATTAGAGCATCATGTGATAGTTTAGGAGTGTATGTAGGATGCCATGTGACGTTTAGAAGCGTTTGTAAGAAGTTTAATCGATATTTATATAATATTTATATAGAGTCACACATTTGTGCGACTATATTACCTCCCTCTCTATTAAATTTACAATAATAATAATGAACAATGTACATAATGCGTTTATAGAACATATTTGCGTTGTAGATATAACGTTATAACAATATTATCATGGTATCTAATAATTTATCATACGTTGGTGCTACTTTGGTGCATCTTATTATTCTTTGCCATGACGCCTCACGGGGTGAGCTTCGGGATGATTTTTTAAGAAAAAGATAGATCTAACGACCTAAAATCAATTTGAGTAAAAATCGATGGTCGAATGTTTTTTTTTTTTTGGATTTTCTATAATTTAAGAGTGTCAAGTAGTTATTTACAAATATTTGTACGATGTTTAGTGTATATAAAGAGAGGACAGAGGAAGAGTTGGCTAGATCTAGTAGGTTGATGTCTATCTATGTGCTTTTCAGGCATATTGAGAAAAAAAACTAATTATGATTATCATGGGAACAAAAAAAAAGAAATGAACGGAGGGAGGGTAGTTAGGTGCGTGAGAACGCCGGGAGTGGAGTGGACGGATTGAGATTTTTTTAAAAGATAGGTATTACGATCTAAAATAATGAGCTCATCAATTTAAATGAAAATCAATGGTTAAATTTGTCCATTTTATTTAAGTGCCACTTAGCAACTCAGGATTGTTTATAGGGTCTCTCGTGGCATGGACGGAGGAAGATTTTTTTTTTTTAAGATAGACCTAACGATCTAAAATAATGGGGCCACCAATTTAACTAAAAATCGATAGCCGAATTTCTTTATTTTATTAGAGTGCCAAGTGATGACTCAGAAATATTTATAGGGTGCCACGTGGTGTTAGTACAAAGTTTAGTGGACTTTTATTATATAATAGATTTTTTAGATAACGAAGAATTAATATAGGGTCCTCGCTTGATACATAAAGTCCATCGAATCTTTTTCAGAATATAATATATTAGCTACAATCATAATTTAGATTAGGTTAAGGTGATTGGATCATTTCGAACCCTTTCAAACAACTAATTGTAGGATCGAATCGCAGGAACTAAGCCAACCAGAGGGGGGTGAATGGTTGGTATACCCAAAAACCGAAAACTTTTAGCGGAAATAAAAGTTACCCTCGATATCGACGGAGATCGGTCTAACCGAAGTTGATCTGCCAGTCTGACCGAGTGGATGCCGCTGGTCTGACCGGTGTTGAACCTCCGGTCTGACCGCCGAAGTCGCCTGCCGCGCCTGTCGCCGCCGCCGGTCTGATCGCCGTGCTCCCGCCGGTCTGACCGCCGCAGTGCCGCCAATCTGACCGCCGGTGAGTTGCCGGTTAGACCTCCGAAACCCGGTGAAACACAAATCGAAGAACTCTTAAAGTAGATGACGACTTTATTGATTCTCTCTGTGTTTACAAAGTGCACCAACAGCACTCCTTACAAAGATTTCGACTAAACTCGAAACCCTAACTCAAAACTCAACTCAATTACTCTCTAAAGCGATACAAAAACGATACCGGGAAGCCTCACGCTCCCCCTCTATTTATACATGAGGTAGGCAGCCTAAAGCCACGAACCAAACTCATACTAAGAGTCCTAAACACCTTAGGAAACCCTCTAGTACAAGACAAACTTTACATAACCAATCATACCAAATTTGGACTCCTTCTAAATTCAACTCCGCATCCCATACGCACACAATACTTCCATCGTATACCATATGGAATCTCCATCAACCACGTGCATTAATTCTAGCCTTAGTATCCCGCATGATATCTGACCACCACGGACATCGTCTTACCACCAATCCGACTCCCGGTACATCACCGCAAATACTTTCCCGAGGCATCGAGTCACCTACACATGAAACAAACAAAGAAACCATATTCCGAGACCAAGCTATCCCCAACTTGACTCATTGTTAGCAAACAATAGTATTACATACGTATGGAATTCATCTAGAAGCCATAATCATGAAACAATCACGGATATCCAAAGAAATAACCCGAAACCGAAACCGACACAGCGTTGGCCGACCGGTCTGACCGCTCAACACAAGCCGGTCTGACCGGTAACCTCCGCCCGGTCTAACCGGTCCCGACAAAACATTAAACCCTGTTCATCACCTGAAAATTGATTATCTCCAAAACCACTTCGACGATAATCTCCAAATATCAAAACCGATAATCACAGATGCTAATTGTTCATCACAGAATAATAATCAAAACACAGGTTGATCTTACAATCTCCCCCTTGATGAACACATTGGCAAACCTCATTAATAATGTTTTGGTGTTTGGAAAAATAAAAACAAAAGTGGTAAAAGCACACTTCGTACAAATGTACACATCGTGCTAAAAAATCCAAAAGAAAACTTCTCCCCCTTTTTAAAAGAAAGAAATTCCCAATTGAACCAAAAACATGCTTCTCAAAAACTCTTCTCTTCCTTGCTCCAAAAATCCCAAAAATTTTTCATATTCCTTCTCCCCCTTTTTACAATGATTTCATCAAGCATAGGAATTATGTTCATTAGTGTAGAAGAGCTTAGCATACATATAGCATATCAAGTCATGTGTTGCAATAAAAAGAAGATAAACCCATCTATAATATAACAAGCATGCATTAAAGTATAATTATGAACCAAAGATTTTACACTTAAGCTTGAATCTACTATCAAAATTTATGATTTCATACGATTTATAATGCAACATCTTAACAAGCACATAGGTTGAAAAACAAACACTAAACACATATACCTATTGCATTAATCACTCTTTCTCAAATAACCTTTAGCACAAAATAACCAAGAGAATTTTTAACTTTTCTTTTTTCTTGAGCCTTTTTGCTCATATTTTTCTCTTTTATTCCGGGTACATCCCTATCGTCAAGACTGTTTCCAGGGATTCGGCACCCATTATTTTACTCACATCGAATACGTCCTTGTCGTCAAGACTGTTTCCAAGGATTCGGTATTCATTTTTTTATAATTTTTATTCTCTTTTTCACAATGAGCAATTAAAGCTATTTGAGGAATAACAATTCAATAAAGCATATATATAGAGCATTTATAAATCAAACCATATGCTAGCATCAACATTGCATATTTGCTTAATTCAAGTAGAATTTAAGTGTCATACATCATCTCCCTTAAAAGCAAAATCTAAATCTTATGAAAAGACTAGAATACACACAAGCTATGCTAGAGACAAATAAACCTTCAAAGTATTGCTAGCATGCACAAGAAAATACCATATGTATAGAACAAAGCTCTCTTTTCTCAAATTTTTTCATTGTCATATTTTTGCTTGATAAAACCTTGAGGTACAAACTCCCCCTCAAAACATACCAAAAGGAATCACGAATAAGCACTAACTCCCCCTCAAAATAACCTCCAATTCTCCCCGAACAAAAATCAAGAAGAAATCAAAGATTTGAAAAAGACATCCAATTGCCAAAGATATCACCAAAGTTCTCATAAATTGACACGTATCCACTTGTATTAACAAAAACTACTATCTCAAACACTAGCATATGAAAAGCTAATAATTAAAAAAGTAGAATAAAATTATGTCAATTCAAAATTACCATGATGTTACCTTGAAAAGCAATCGTCAGCTCAACATTGAACACTCATGGGGAGTATGCCGCCAAAATACCTACGAACGAGAAGATGTCGAGGCCTCCGTGTTGGGGTTAGAAATAAAAAATTTTGGAAATCCAACACTGAGTCACACGACCTGTAGAACCAGTAGGTACATATGCACTTACAAAATCAGAATCAGACTTACCAGAAAAATTACCTTTCCGCTTCACAAAAGTCTGAGTTGAATTTCGCACAAAATTGCCCCGAGGCCGGTCTGACTGCCGCTGTACCTGCGGTCTAACCGGGCCTGGCAACCGGTCTGACCGCCAGTTCACCTGCGGTCTGACCGCTGGCCGGTCTGACCGACTGGACAATGTCGGTCTAACCGTGGTCCTCGAATTAAAACTCGATTTTTGCCAACGTCGTTTTGCAAAAGCAATTTCTCTTTCCTTTTTCTGTTTATGGGCAAGTCTAAAACAAAAACCAACCAAATGTCCATTTTTTCCACAAAAAGAACAAGTGTACTTCTCACGACAAGTTTGTGAAGTAGATGGTTTTGAAATTGATGGTTTTGCAACAACAGAAGATTTTGCATTCACAACATTTGATTTCGAAGAAGATGCATTCAAAGAAGACATGATGCCAGTAGATTTAAACACAGTGTTCTTAGGCTCAATTTCAATCAAAATTTCACCTCTCCTAGCAACACCCAAAACAATAGTAGGATGTCTAGTATGATGAGCATAAGAATTAAAATCTAAACCACGATTGTGTGTGCTAACTTTAGATTGATCAAGAATCATGTTGAGGTTCTTTTTACCATCAGAAAAATCTTTGCTAAGAACTTTTAAAATAAGAAACCTCCTGAGTAAGAGTAGCACAATTTTTGCAAGCATCCAAAAGATCTTTTTGTTTTTTACAACTTGAGCAAGAAAACACCTTATCTTGTTTAACAATTTCTTCCATGTGTTTAACACGCTCTAAAGCATCTTTCAACTTCAACTCATTCAAAACACACTTTGAACAATCTTGAGAAATCAAAGCACCATTGTTTTGTTTTGCCTTATTTGCACATGAAGCATTGACCAAAGAACTTGCACAAAAAGCAACTTTGTATTTTTTCAAAACATTCTTTGTCAAAATCAACTCATCAACAACACGAGCGTGTAAAGCAAATCCAAGAGAAAAAGAAGACTCCAACTTTTTAGATTTTTCAATCTCAAATTCCAATTTCTTGCAATTAACAAAATTGACATCTCGCAAAGCATTAATTTCAGAAAATAAAACTTCATAAGATTGACAATTATCATCATTAGGAATCAAAGAATTTAATCTAGCAATTTCAGCATTAAGAATCTCAATAGTATGATCCTTCTCATCAATCTCAATAGAACATGTTTGAAGTTTCTTAGCAAATTTGTAAGCAGCATATTCTAATTGATCATAACTAAGCTTTTCTTCATTATCACCATCAGATTCATCAACATCAGAACTTGCATTACGAGCAATAAAAGCTAGATTAACAACTTACTTACCTTTGCTCTCATCTTCATCTTCCGATTCATCAAAAACTTTTATGAGTTCTTGGATTAACCACTGCATGCAATGCTTCTTCTTCTCCTTCTCCTTCATGTTCTTCTTCTTATTCACGTCATCATCTTTGACTCTCCCATCATCTTCCTTCTTGCCTCTCCCAAGCTTAGGACAATGCGAGCGAAGATGATCAAGTGCACCACACTCAAAACAACGATTCGGTTCTCCTCTTTTCCTGTTCCTAACATTTTTCATAGCTCGAGAAAATTTGTTAGATAACAAAACCAAGTCCTCCTCCTCAAACTGTTCGAGTTGTTCATTGGACATGGCATTAAATAAAGCAAGAACAGAAGACTTCGATGAAGAAGCACCAACATCCAAAGAAATTGAAGAAAAAATCAATGCACCAGACTTAGAATCAACTTTACAAGCAAGAATATTCATCTCATGAGTTTTCAATGTTGTGTAAAGTGAATCCATAGTCAAAGTAGACATATTAACAGACTCCTGAATAGATGTAACTTTCATCTCCCAAATAGACATGTCAAGACCATTCAAAAAGTGACGAGAAATCTCAGATTGTGGATAATTAGCATCATAAGAAGAATCAACAGATCTAAGATCACTCAAAATTTTATTAAACCGAGAAAGATAGTCATCCAAAGCTTCTCCAGGTTTCATCTCAAATTTAATATACTCCTTTTTGAAAAGATCACGACGAAGTTCTTTAATATTATTTGTTTCTTGATAAAAATTACTCAAAGCAATCCAAATCTCATGAGCAGTTTGAAGATGAGCAACACGATCATAGTCCGAATGAGAAATCCCACTCAAAAGAATATTGCGAGCTTTGCAATTTTGTTCAAACTCAGTTTTTGTAGCATCAGTATTAATAACTTCAGGAATCACATAAGGATGAGAAACTTTTCTCCAAATATCATAATTCTCAGCCATAATGTAAGATTCCATCCTACTACACCAATGAGAAAAATCCATTCCATCGAAAACATGAGGCTTAGTTGAAAACCTAGCGGGAGTAGCCATGGCAAAAACTCTAGATCGATAAAAATCCAAAGAAGCAAACAAGGCTCTGATACCACTTGTTGAATCGAATCACAAGAACTAAGCCAACCAGAGGGGGGTGAATGGTTGGTATACCCAAAAACCGAAAACTTTTAGCGCAAATAAAAGTTACCCTTGAAATCGACGGAGATCGGTCTGACCGAAGTTGATCTGCCGGTCTGACCGAGTGGATGCCGCCGGTCTGACCGGTGTTGAACCTCCGGTCTGACCGCCGAAGTCGCCTGCCGCGCCTGTTGCCGCCGCCGGTCTGACCGCCGTGCTCCCGCCGGTCTGACCGCCGCAATGCCGCCGGTCTGACCGCCGGTGAGTTGCCGGTTAGACCGCCGAAACCCGGTGAAACACAAATCGCAGAACTCTTAAAGTAGATGACGACTTTATTGATTCTCTCTGTGTTTACAAAATGCACCAACAGCACTCCTTACAAAAATTTCGACTAAACTCGAAACCCTAACTCAAAACTCAACTCAATTGCTCTCTAAAGCGATACAAAAACGATACCGGGAAGCATCACACTCCCCCTCTATTTATACATGAGGTAGGCAGCCTAAAGCCACGAACCAAACTCATACTAAGAGTCCTAAACACCTTAGGAAACCCTCTAGTACAAGACACAAACTTTACATAACCAATCATACCAAATTTGGACTCCTTCCAAATTCGACTCCGCATTCCATACGCACACAATACCTCCATAGTATGCTATATGGTATCTCCATCAACCACGTGCATCAACTCTAGCCTTAGTATCCCGCATGATATCTGACCACCACGGACATCGTTTTACCACCAAGCCGACTCCCGGTCCATCACTGCAAATACTCTCCCGAGGCATCAAGTCACCTACACATGAAACAAACAAAGAAACCATATTCCGAGACCAAGCTATCCCCAACTTGACTCATTGTTAGCAAACAACAGTATTACATACGTATAGAATCCATCTAGAAGCCATAATCATGAAACAATCACGGAATCCAAAGAAACAACCCGAAACCGAAACCGACACAGCGTCGGCCGGTCAGACCGCGGGCCGGCCGGTCTGACCGCTCAACACAAGCCGGTCTGACCGGCAACCTCCGCCCGGTCTGACCGGTCCCAATAAAACAGTAAACCCTGTTCATCACCTGAAAATTGATTATCTCCAAAACCACTTCGACGATAATCTCCAAATATCAAAAGCGATAATTACAGATGCCAATTATTCATCACAGAATAAGGACAAGAAAAAAGAAGCTCATCGTCCTCTCGGGGCCATCGCACGGTTGCTGCCGTCTGCCTCCGAGCAGGTGCTGCCCAAATCACATTGAATTGTGGAGATGTAGAGAGCTTGTTGCAATTGATTACTTGTAACGCCCTTTCTATAGAAGACCTTGTCTTTTCCTTACCCAACATTTCCTACCGTCATACTCTTAATTTGTTATATGCACTCGATCTCTAACATCAATGAAAAACTACTAATTATAATTTTGGTTTGCAGCAGAATATTATAAGGGAAAACGAGTTGCTATGCTACAACCACTTGTGCTGATCATATGGGGCTTGATCAGATTGCTGCTAAAATGAATATTTCCAAATTTTAACAATGCCAAAATTTTAGTAAGTTAGCAATATTGCTAAATTTTGATAGGATAGATCAAATGTGTTGTTGCCAAAATTTTTAGACAGTATCAATATTTAGTAACACACTGAATGCATCGACATGTTTGTCACTTTGCCAAGTTCAACTTCATACTTATAATCGTCGTCGTAGTTCATTCGCTATTAACTACAATGGACAGTTTGTCTTCAAAAGTGACATGATACAAGTTGATAATGCTTTTTAAGTCTGTTGTTGTTTCAAGCATCTGCTGGCAATTTCTGGACCGCTCAATATTCTTGTAGCATATCCCCAACTTGCAAGCAAGTTGTACAAATGTCTCGTTATGAAACTCGATCAGAGTGATGTGTTAAGTTAGTGTACAATGTTCAGAGCACAACAACCATCCGCAGGTCAGCCTCCAATAATTTATGTATATTTTAATTTGGATTGGTTTCTTATATTAGGGTCGTGGTCACAATTTCTTCACTTCTTATATTTTACGAAACACATAGAAATTAACATATATATTGCCTATGTTGAATTTATAAGCACATAATGATTTAATTTATTCCATAAACAAATTATAACATTGCAGATATAAACTAGAATGAACGCATCATTAGATCTACACATGTAAACTAGGCAATAAAACATAAACAGATCAAATATACGCAACATGTTGAACACGTACCGAGGATACCAGAAGACCGGTTGCTCAGCAGGAATTACTTGCGGTTGTGGGCATTGATGATGGCGTGCAGCACGCGAAAGAACAGGAAGACGAGCCGTTATGGTCGAACAGGGAGCAGTCGCGTGAAGCGCTTCCCAAAAACCTTATTGCCGCCTTCTCCAGGTGCAGGACATCGAAGGCAGAGGTTCCGGAGACCTGCTTTCCCGATCACCGGTGCACGTCGACGAGCGGGATGGAGTAGACTACAAGCGACGGCGCAGTATAGAGGAGGAGGCAAACCCTAGATTGATTTCGTATAATGTGTGGAGGTTGTGGCTCAGCATATATAGAGATATCAGGACGCTTGATCAGGACGCCTGCATGATGTCCGCTCCGCGTAACCAAACCGGATAAGTTGCGTGAAACTTATCCGGACTGCACGCCGTTTCATGCACCGGATTTTTCTAAGTGTTTCCAAAACAAACAAATCCGAATTTCCGGCAGCAAAACAAAACTACAAAAGGAGGCTGCATCTGCACAAGGGTGAGGAGCAAATTTTGGCAGACCATTCGATGTGGACGTCGTGCACGCGCGCCACCATGCCATGCCATACCTGTGGCCAGGCCAAGCGGGCAAGCACGTGCATATGTTCCCCCTCTTCTCTCCACCTCATATGCTTCAAGTGGCTAGGAGGGCATCCTCTCTTTTAAGGAGGTCCCCCTCTTCTAAAATAAGTAAGGTGGTATTAAACTCCCCATGCATGCCATCCCATGAAGGATGCTTTTGTGATCTTTCAAAGAATTAATCTTCAAATGGGCCAAGGCCCATCTATTAATTCCAACAATCCCCCACCAAATCTCAAAATCCCACTAAGATTTGCCTTTTCTAATCTATTGTTTATATACCAGCGGTTCGATGGAGACCGATTAAGGTTGAACATCCACCTAGAACTCTAAGGTACACTTACTCACAACTTGAACAATAGACTACGCCTTGAATTGCAAGTCTTGTGCGAGCAAGTTTCACTCAGAGTCTTATTTGGTACTAGACCGTCTGTAGACTACCCCTCGGGTAAAGTGTATAAGTCATACTACTTGGTCTTTTAGTAAGCTTCCTAGAAGATTCACCCAAAATCTCCATAGACTGCGACCAAAAGTCAAGCTCACTGTTGACGGTCATTCGCGATCAGTTTTTCTATTCCAGCCCAGCAACGAAGTGCCCGCCGCAAGATGATTTAGTTCTGAGCGAGGGCTTGACCCGTTGAGGAGGGCATATTCTTCTTCATTGGAAAAAATGGCGAGCTGTATCAATGATTCTCAATGGAAGATCGAAACTTTTTTTAGAAATTATTTGGTTAATAAAAAAAATCTCGGAGGAAAATCAGTAACCTAATCTACAGGAGTAGAAAATGAAGTAGGTCCAGGTATGATCAAGCCCTATCGTGAGCCGGTGCTTGAACCGTGGTTGAGGTGGTTTCGAGCCCTAGTAGCTCTCCTTTCCTCTTTTTTAAGATTTGTACTTTATTTAGAATATTCTTCTTTACACATTTCTGGTATTGAAATACTTTCCGAGTATATGAATGCCAACTTTACTTTATGTTCATGTTATACTGATTATACTGCGAACTTATCTGGGAGACGCATAGGTATGGGTATAATGTTTGCTATTGCAATTACTCTATGTCATGATGATGATATTAGAGTAGTATCTGGTAGTTTAGGAGTGGTGTCTAGATTATTGGGTATCATTATTTAGGGTTATATGCTGTGAATGAGAGGTGAGCCGCTGAGCTGTCACCATCGAGAAGTATCGCGTTAGCATGAAAGTTAAGCTTTCTGTAGACACTATTTCTCTCCGGTGAATCATCTCTATCCCTTGCCTATCCGTAGCTTCGTGTCCTTCGATGTACCTGATTCAGAGTTGACACACACGTTCCCTGTGGAAATCGATACCTAAGAATACTCCCGAGTGAAGTGCTACATTGGTATTTTTTGTATGCTTGCGGATTTTATCTGTAAGGTTAAGAAATACCAACAACGTCGAGGATTGCCTGTGGCTTACGGAGGAAGCTTTGCTTTGGTCGTGAAGATAAAGTCTAGTTTATTTGTTTTTCCGCTGCGTATGTGAGTTTTATTTTGTTATTTTTGTAAGACGTGGAACTGTTTATCAAATTGTCGTTTGTGTACTTTGGCTAGTTGTCATACCCAGAAATTTAGCCCAAATTTTCATACTATTTTGTTTATTGAATCCCTGTTTAGGACTAGCCAGGGTACACAAAATGACAAGTAACAAACAAATCCAAACATAAATAAAGCGTAAAAATACTTACAGAAGAGGCACTTAGTCCTCACACCGAAAGAGAACGATAGCAGCGGAAAAGGCGATCCTAGCGGGGCTTCAACTACACTCCACAGGCAAAACTCAGCTGGGGTCTGAGCCTTGGTCTTCTACCTTTGTCTTCAGCTCAGAAGCACTACACTTCTGAAAAGGGGGAATAATAGCAAGACTGAGTACAACCACCATACTCAGCAAGCCACACCAATGATGCAGATGTGCAAGAGGAGACTGTAAAACATTTTATTGAGCAAAACAGTAAAACAGTTGAGTAATTACGGTAATATTAAACCTCCACTGATCAACGCTACACCACGTTGAACAGGCCCAACCAACCCACCTGAACTACAGTGCATTGGGTCGATTTATTAAGTGTGGGACTAATCACGGTGAATCTGGTCGATCGCCCATAATTGTACCCAGAAGACACGATCCACCGGCATGTCACCGTACCCGGCCGGACACATCACCATGTCAAGTGATTGTGACAAGACCCTTCATATAACCCCCTTTGACCAAGCACACCATACCTCAGGTTTCACCCCCACTCCCCACGGGCAACGGGCAGTCCCCTCTCGTGTCTAGGTGAATCCGGAAGCGACAAAGGCCGTCGCAAGGCCCATCACATCCACCCTTGCCGGGATGCGTCAGACAAAGGAAAGTTATACTTCAAGTCAGGCAGTTACCCATTCCCGCTTGTGGCAAGCGCTGTATATATGTCTTCCAATGCATCCCGCGAATTGGTCCTTAATTGCCATGGGTGCGACCAGCAAAACCATGCACCCACAGCCCACCATTTAGTCGCATTTTAGTTGAATAATTATGGCCAATGAAACATGGCCGGATGTCTCGAGCACAATGCTCGTTCTGATACTAAAAAGGTCTAAGACTGCAATTATCCCATCAACTTAGCTAGTGGTAATTAAGCATGGCTAAGCATATAGTTCTAGCTGGGTCACATAAGTAACATGAGCTAGTCGATTTATTACCCGATGTTGACAAAGGATAGATATCAAGTAAATATAGCACAAGCGAGCAGATAGGTAATACCCGGATCCCATGTAATTAGCAACACATGCATATTTATTTGCAAATGGTAAAACATTTATAAATTGGGATCAACATGCTCAAGGGGGAATGTGTGACTTGCCTTGCTTCTTCAAACGATCTTCTGAACTCTGATCCTCGCGACCGCGAACTTCCAAAACAACGGATTCTACATGCTGGCACGCAAAATGAGGAAAAACTCTAATAAAAACCAAGCAAACAATACATAAAAAGTAAACAAACATGTAGAGCTCAATTTTAGATGAGTTCTGCAAGTTGAATGGCTCAATTTGGAGTTCGAATGAATTATATATGAATTTTAGAAGTTTTGAGCCATTAAAATGAATTTCTAGAATTATCATCGAATTAATGCGCAATTATTAAATAATTTTGACGTCAGCCGAGGGGGAAGGGGTGGTGCCGACAAACTGGCCCCACCCGTCGGTGACTCACGGGAGGCGGGTGCATCGTGGACCAAGTCCACGCACGCACCGGCCCGCGGGCGCACCACATGGCAGACACGTGGCGGCCATGACAGACGGGAGAGCGGAGGTGGCGCTGATGTGGCGCCATGATGGCACCCACGCGGGGCGGCCTAGATCGGCTATGGCGGCCGATCAGGCGACCACGGGTAGGCGCAGTGCGGCAAAGGGGTTGGGCGGCCACGGGCGAGCAGGGTGGCGGCAGCCGGGCGGAAGGCGGCGGTGCTCGGCCCGATGGTCGCCGGCAGCGGGTGGCAGCGGCGCACACGGGAGGCGGCGGGGAAGGGAGAGGGGCCTCACCGGGACGACGGGGACGGCGAGACGAAGACGGGAAGGCAGCCGGCGATGAGGATTGGCGGCGGCGCTTCTTGGGTTGGGGTCGGGGACGGTGCTCCGACGACTCCCGACCGCGGCGGAGGTGCAGCCGAGGGCCAGCAGGACCTGGGGAGCAAATAGGAGGGGTTAGAGGAGGGAGAGGCGTCGCGTCACGGTGAGGAACACCGGCCGAGCACGGCGTTTGCGGCGGGACTCACCGGGGAGACAATTACGGCGGCTCCCGGCAGCGAGGAGGTGGTGGCCGAGGGTCTTCTCGTCCTTGCGTGGCCGAGGGAGGCGACGACGCACGACGAGGAGGTCGGGAGCGGCGGGAATCGGCGATCGGAGGCGGCAAATGAAGCGGCGGCCTTGCGTCGATGATGAAAGTGGTGCTCCGGCGGTGGACTGGGCAAACAAAGTGGCGGCCGGCCTTGCTCTTGCGACGGCGAAGCCAATGGCACAAGCCACGAGCCGCGGCAGCAGTTGAAGCGGCGGTGACGGGCACTTCGACTTCGACTTCTTTTATACATGCACGATGGGATCCATGGAAATCAATTTGGGAATGGTGAGAGTAGATCCTTTCTTCCTATATAGTTGGTACCCACTACAAGCATTAACTCATATAAAGCAGCATCTAGGTTCATCCACGTCATCGGTGTTTTTCAGCCGTCCGATCAATCCGTCTGCTCAAGTACCATGCCGTAGGATCAAACTGTCATCAAGTGATCTGTAGATAGACAGGAGGCCCAAGAGCTGGGCTGATGGGCTCGTAGCCTCCCACGTCTGTTTCTCTCAGCCCATCTCTATAGTACCCTTAACGATTTTGCTAAACATCTGGCGACAAATTTTTCCCCCAAAATCACTCGGATTTCCTTCCCTTGGATTAGTCTCTGCATGATTTAATTAGCGGCTGTGATGCCTTCCTTCCCACGCACGCATGAGGCTAGCAACATCTAGCTTGGCACATAATTGATGAGTACACGCCTCGCACGTCGATGCGGCTAGGCAAAGAGATTGAAGAAAATTACATTCCTATATAACTAAAATTACATTCGTAAATTCAGTTGATACGACATGTAAGTGCACTGTAGTTTTGGTAAAAATATTGCGTAAGTAAATATATATTTGTTATGTCCTTTAAAATATAAAATTACAGTCCTATATAACTAAAATTACATTTGTAAGTTTATTTATATGGCATGTAAGTGTACCGTAATTACACTACAGTGTAACTACACTATAGTTACAGTGTAACTATAGTGTAATTACATTGTAACTTTTAGTAGATGGGTTGGTGATATTTTTTCTTACAATGTAAAGATCTAACAAATAAAATATATGCAATATATGTTGATACATGTATAGACTCTTCTAATCAAGTGATCAAATGAGCCTAATCCAACTAATCTAAAATCTGTGTGATTTGGACCCAAAAATCTGTCGCGTGATGGATAGCTAGTCCCACTCTTAATCACAGAGGTCAGGCAGGCATAGCGTCGGAGGATTTTTGCACTGATATTGCACACAGAAAAATGCTCTTTTATGCCCGCAGCAACGCGCGGGGTATTAACTAGTTTAGTAAATGGCTATGTCAATTCTTGCCAACATAAATGGCTATGTCAATGCCTATAAATGATGCTCTTGGTATAAACAGTATGTGTTTGTGGATGTGACAAGTGATACTCAACCCTTAGCATCTTGAGACAAAAATTTGGATTCTCTAACTTATTGGGCTAGAGGGAATCGAAATAAGTATAAGTCTATCTTTAGTGACACTAAGTAGTCCTACTAGCCATATTTTGAATAGAAAAAAAATCTTCAATTAATATATCCTAAAATCCATAAGGACATCTATAGTATACAAAGAAAAAAAAATGTTAGTTTAGAAACTAAAAATATCAAGGTATACTAAATATTTAAAAAAAAAAGGAGAAACACACGAGAAGGCAAGCAGGCAAGCACGAATAGAAGAAGGCAAAGCAACTGTGCATGCAGCACGTGCACTTTAATGGCTTACAAGGGCACCCACAATGGTTATCTATAGGCTCTCTACAAGAGATCCATGTCAGCATATTTTCTTACTTGGAAGATATTAAATGAAGAGAGATAGCAAAGCTATCTACTAACTTAGAGATAGTCTATAGAGAAAAACGAGGCAATGCATGAGAGAGCTATAGATACCCATGTAGACATACTATTGATGTGGTTTACTATTAATCTAGTCTATTGCTGAGATGTACATGTTTTATAGAGAGCACCTTACTTTACCATTGCGGGTGCTCTAAGTAGGCTAAGGGTGAGTTTGAGGAGGAGGGGATTGAGAAGATTGGGGAGATCCGCAAAACGAGGTGGGTCATTAGCGCATAATTAATTGAGTATTAACTATTTTAAATTGTAAAAATGGATTAATATGATTTTTTAAAGCAACCTTTTTATGAAAATTTTTGCAAAAACACACCGTTTAGTAGTTTGGGAAGCGTGCGCGTGAAAAACGAGACGTTTTCTCACCCAATGTTACTAGAACTAACGCACCCTAAGTTTAGAACGTCACGAATTCATAACTTTAAGTGAAAGCCTAATACATCAATAATTTTAAAACTCAAGGGAGTAGGTTATTACGACACAATATTTTATCATAAATTAAAAACTGAAAAGTTCCAAGTAATTTTAGTTTATAATTTATATGCCGCAAGGATAATTAGGAGAAAATAAATCATTGAAAAAAACATGTTTAGAATAGAGTAAAGACATTTCAATAAAAAGGTCACCCATAAAACATTCATAAGAAAATTTCAAACGCATCAAATAAGTGCCCGCGCATGTGCACGGGTTTTCTTCCTAGTCTATCTATCTATCTTCTATTATATACTAAAAGTCTATTAAACTTCTTACAAACGCTTCCAAGTCGCCTTGTAGGACACCTACAATCGTTCCTAAGCTGCCACATGTCGGTTTAATAATTTAAAGAAAAAACTAAAAAAAGAAAAATATCTAACCATCAATTTTGGACCCACACATATTAAGTACATCAAAATTAACTCCTCCGTCACCATCCCTCCGGGACCCACACCTATGGACGTACGTTTCCGCAAACTCACTCTTGCACGTAAATCTACTCTGATTCTCTTTTATTTTCCTTTTTTTTCAGGATTTTTTTTCTAATTACACTATACATGTACATCGTAATTTATTATAGATCCGTTTTTAATAGAGATGGGTCTGCCTCCGCGAGCTCAGTTGATGCCATCTAACTCTTGATTCTTTCTTTCTCTTTTTCTAATTACAAGATACATGTACACCATAATTTGTTATCATAAATTATTATTTGTTTTTTATGGAGATTGATTTGAGTGTAAACGTGCAAGCACTAGGAATTTACAATCGGAGTAATTAGGTGCTGTAAATAAACAATTATTTTAAACCATCTACACATTTAGTTTATAACTTTAGCGGTTGTAGACTTTTCTTAATTAAATAACCAATTCAAGACTCCATATTGACTATGTCTGCACTACTGTATCATACAATGCCTTAAGTGTCATTCCTACCAACACTTCTATGCTGCCATGCCATGTGACAATATCTAACCTCACCGATGATTTTCACTTAGGTAGACATGTTATTTTAGACCATTAGATCTAATCTATATGTACTTACCTGTTGAAAAATAAATAAATATGAATTAAAAAAATAAAGCTTACCTACTTTTGTAGGAATAAAAAAACATGCACAAATACGTACGACAAAAACCGATAAAGCCAAAAAAAGAATATGTTGGGAGTACCATTTGGAAAATAATCCAAAGTTTTTAAAATAGAATTTTCCATAATATAAAACAAAATATATTACTCCACAAATATATGCAAATGCAAACTAGATATATAATATAAATATCAAATCAATGGTCTTTAAACATTAATATTTTAAATTACATGTATATTCAATTGTAATCATTGTATTCCTTTAATTAAATGAAATATTTATCTCTTATAAAAGTATATTAAAAAAGAATACGTTGGGAGTACCATTTGGAAAAAAATCCACAGTTTTTAAAATAGAATTTTCTATAATATAAAACAAAATATATTACTCCACAAATATATGCAAATGTAAACTAGATATATAATATAAATATCAAATTAATGGTCTTTAAACATTAATATTTTAAATTACATGTATATTCAATTGTAATCGTTGTATTCCTTTAATTAAATGAAATATTTATCTCTTATAAAAGTATATTATGATCCTAAATACATCATGAAACATTTGACAGATATATAATAATTCATGTTATGATAATTTTTAAATAGTTCACATCATATTTTAGGACTAAAATATCACTGGATAAATATACTACACTAATTTAAATCTACATATTTGAAAAATTAAAAATATAATTTAGTTGTTTTTTAAGTAAATCTGATATAATTTTAATTTGTTTTGATGTTACGTTTTCAAACTTTTTATTTGGATTTTTTCCAGAACTTTTTTATTGGTATCTAAGGCTATGTTTGTTTGTCTGGATTGGGAACCCATTTGTTGCGCACGGAAAATGGAGCGGTCCATTAGCACGTGATTAATTAGGTATTAGCTTTTTTTTCAAAAATAAATCAAAATGATTTATTTAAGGAACTTTCGTATCGAAACTTTTTGAAAAAAACGCATCATTTAGCAGTTTAAAAAGCGTGCGCGTGGAACATGAGGGAGGTGAGTTGGGAAAGTTATGAGCAACATACATGGTTCATAGATATGACAAAAGTATCAAAAATATTTCCAGCCTATAATCTTTGCTGTAATACAACCCTTTATTCATCATTAGATTTATTGTCATATATGTAAGTTTTTTTGCCAAACAAATGAACACCATGAACAATATACTACACATGATATATTCTCAAGAAATTCCAACATGTCAATCATAATTGATAGATGTATGCCAAACGCTCCACGGATGTGACTATAATTATACTCCCACGAATTAAATATTGTAAATAAGTTTGAAAAAATAAATGCATTCTTTAAATTAGCAAAGGTGTTTAATGTGATTATCAACAAAAGGTGTTGAAAACAAAGCACGCGTTAAATTATATGTTTCTTTAGGATATTTTTTAAGTAACATTGAATAATGAACCTCACTCTCTTTTTTTCCCAAAAGAGTAATCTACGTATACTAAAAAAAATTGAGTAGTGACAATTAACACCATAAATAAATTGCGGCAACTCTATACCACAAATCTAACAAAGCTTAAAAAAACTATTTTGATCACCTTCATCTTCTGTCACCAAACATGAACAGTTCACAACGCTAAAGTAAGTATAGCATGGACATAAATATGGCTGAGTTAAGGTGGCTCCAGTATACAGATACTCCATGAGAGTGTGATAGTAATTAAATTGGCATTAAAATTGTGCTTCAGGATGATCTTTATGGGCATGACTACATCGATATGGGAATCATCTTTCAACGCAATAGAAAAAGAAATATTAGTGGTTATGATCGGCTTCACCCATAAGAGAGGCATTCATATCTATCTTAAATGGCGTTATCTCAATAATTGGTAGAAGTGGTATTTTTGTAATATTTAGATATGGATTTAGAAATAACTGAGACATGAACACTTAGGTAAATAGTAGATATTTTAAGCGTATCACATATGCATTACACTTAATCTATTGGTACATATGCAGTTTCATCTATTAATAGATACTCAGCTTTTAGAACAATAATAATAAGTTGTGGTGATAATAGGATAATTTATACGTAATCAGGACAGAGTTATTTTTTTAAAAAAAATCTAAAAGACATTCTTATCATTTAAGTATATTAAAATTGATGGTTTATCTCATGGCATAGAAATGATGAGATATGACTTCTTTTAAAATTATTTTATAAATAAATAATAAAAATAAGATGCCCGCACATTTGCGCGGGCTTCCTTCCTAGTTCAAATAAAAGCTGTACTTTGGGAGGTAAAACAATGGAGGTCCCTGCAGTTTCATTCAATTCCAAAGGAGTTAAAACCAGTTCTTTTTCATCTTGAAATATTATATTATATTGTGTATAGTATATCACAAGCTTTCATGATTCTTGCGACTGGCATTTGCTTCCACAACCGTGCTGGACGGCGTACAGCGATAAAACGGAATTGCAATACACCAAATTACCAAAAGCTCTCTCGACATCCTTCCTTGCCCCCTCTTGATACGCAAATGATTTATGCTTATATGTCTGAAGGGAGAGGTATAGTCTTCACAAAAACTGCCCATTTAGGGTAAATTCCATCGGCAATGTAGTAGCCTCTATCATATTGTGTAACATTGACACTGAAATACACTCTCAGAGACTCTCCTTTCAACTCTTCACCAAACAATGGTGACTGATTTAGCACATTTATGTCATTGTTGGATCCAGCAAAAATGGCATGTCATATCTGTAAATCCTGCGAAGCAACTGCAAAAATGGCATGCCATATTGTTGGATCCAGCAAAAATGGCACGGCTACACAGGGAATGCCAGTGTTTCGTGGGCTTTGTTATCGTTTCGCGGGGCATTTTTTATTTTATCTTGACACGCACGGTGCAACGGATCAGCAGGGCCACCAAAAAAAAACACCAGATAAGGGACACACATAAGGGATGGTTCGCTACAATGGGGGAAATTGTCATATGTAAAATGACGTAGTGTTGTCTTGCGATCGACTGCAGAATAAGGTATAGCTAGTTTCTTTTTCTTCGATATCTCTCCTCCAACTCAGCAAAAATCAAGCGTGGATTGTTTTACCTACAACACTCATGCCCCATTCATAGGATGGAATGTCCAATCTTATGGATTATTTCGACTTCTCTTAATCGATGTTTGGAGAAGCTGGAGAAAATTTCATGCCCTTTCACTTTATTTCATACCCACATGTACCATCCCCCTTGAGTCACTGAATAGTGGGACCCACTTGTCGGCGCCACCTCTCCCCTCGGTTGACGCTATAATCTACCCTATAATTCACCAACTACACTCCTACAATCCTCATTCATCAAATCCGACGGTTCAGAATCATCCGATCCAACGCCTCAAAATCGTCGCGGCCGCCTCCTGTCTCTCGCATCGCTCCATCGCCCTATCCAGCGCCATCCGCCATCGCGACGCCGCCACGCCAACGACGGCCATCCCTCTCCCGTCGGCCGGTGTCACCAACGTCATCGATCTCTTCCGTGCCTCCGCCCGAGCCGATCTCTCCCGTCCGCATCGCCACCGACGGCCGCTCACCGATCTGCTCCGCCAGCGTCGATCTCTCCCGTCAGCATCGTCACGGACGGCCGCCTTTGCCGATCTCCTCAGTGCCCAAGGTAAATTTTTGCTCACAAGAATTTGACCAGGTTACAATCTGAATGAATTCCTGCTTTTTTGGAGTTCTGATTTTGGTAATGCACATAGAATAGTGTTACAGAGAATTTGGTAATGGAGATAAAATAGTGTTGCAGAGCCCTTATTGTACAACTAGACCCCATCCATCCCTTTGTGTCATCATGTGTATACTACAAATTATGGGAATCAACTGAGTTCCACTGTACTATTGCCACTGGTAATAGGATTTTATTACTATACTCCATTTTGCTACGAGTTGCAAAACAGGATGGTGATACAGGTAATCAATTTGATTTGAGTCTTTTTTCCACTGTCATGAGATAGGTACTGCTACTGCTGCAAATTTTTCCCATATAGCAACAACCCAGTTATCTGGATTCACTACTTATATTTGTGTAAGTAGATACCGGGGTGGGTAGATAAATATGTTTCTGATGAACTTCAAACATACGAACTGAAATTTTTGCCAATGACTTCACATATTTATTTGTGATAAATCTCCTCTCACATAAGACAAACAATTAGCAATATATGGAGCATCAGCATGTACTGTATTTGATAATTTGTTCCCTTTTTTCCCTTTATGACAGTGACTTAGAACTAGAAGTTTGGGCATTGGGTCTTAGAAACCCGTGGAGATGCAGCTTTGATTCCGCGAGGCTTTCCTACTTCTACTGTGCCGATGTTGGTCAGGTAACATTCAGCATTATATGAGCAACTCATGATAATTTGCTACTTTTAAATTTAATACTATTGGTTAACAACTGATGCAGTAAAAGTAGTGGTTCTTCATCAGTTCTTCTTTTTAAGGAAATTGTCCATTTTACTCCATAAAGTATGCTATCAGTCGTCAAGTGCGCTGGCTTGCCAACATCAGGTCGCTGCCTTCATATAGTGTTTCTCAATTCCTGCATTTTGTTTCCACCTCTCCCTTGCACGAAGCCCTCTGCTATCCACCAGCGTACAACCTGGGAGCAACTTTTCAGATGTGCTGGAAGGTAGATGTAGCTAGAGGTTAAGGATATTCCTGATAGGTTCTACGCTTGGGTTGTTGCTTATCTCCTGGTTAAGTTGTTTATATTTGCGCCTAAATACCACTTCGCTCTTGTCAGGAACAAACATCGATTCTTCATATTGGATTGGAGTTACAAAATTAGCATTTCAGTTTGCAGTACATGACAGATTCATGTGTTATATCGACTGAAATTCATATGTTAGTTCTGAGCTCAATAATGTACACAATGTTGGAATGCATAGTTGTTTGGCGGGCTTTGGCAAGGGTTGTTTCACTTCTGAACTTTATTCATTTATTTACCCTATATTTGCTATTTAGAGAAAATATAATGATCTCTATTTTGACATGTGATGGAATAAATTTATGCTTTGGGCACTGTAAGTGTTTATCTATGGCTTGCTTTTTGAAGCTTTATGCCTATGCTTTGAAAATTAATGTATGGAGTATATTTGTGATATAGTCAAATTGATGAGGAAAATCATTAAATTTTAGAAATATATTCTTTTTCTTATTACATTACCTTAATTCAGCACCTAAAATCAACATCATCTTGCTTGTCTTGCTTGAGTAGTTTGGTACATTATACAAGATTGCTGCATAAATTTTTTTAATGAATACTTGCAGAAAACTAATGTTGTTGTTTCAGATTCAGGCATTCAGCACATGGTATATTTCAGAATATGTATATAGCTATGTTAAAATTTCAGAATGTAAATAGGCATACATGGAAGCACATGATAAGACAGTTTAAGTTATAAGTTACCATGGCTAAGATTCTGAAAGTCTAAACTTTGGAATATTCATTGATAAAAGTTAATTATGAAAGTCTTAACTTTGGTTTGAAAGTCTGAAAATCTGAAATTCCGAACATGCAGCGGCTAATATCGATTGATCAATTGAGGCGCGGCCCGTGCTGCCCAAGTGAATCGTTCCAGATCATCTGGTACTATTTGTGAACTAGAAATTTATTTTGTAAACATTCACCGCCATTAACTTTTGAGGTAGATGACACCAAGCTGAAGCATGTTGGACATTTTTGGTCTGCTTAAGTACTTGGATCATTTAATTGGCTGAAATGCACATGTAAATTTGTTTCACAGATCCATTAAGTTTATAGTACTTTCTGATCGGCGGGAAGACCTTGGTGACTGGGTGAGCGACAAAGCCGCCTGCAGACTCAACTTATGTCTTTGCTCTGTATGTTCTACTGAGGGAAAGAAGATGCAAGGTCTCTTGGACTCTCAATTCTCTTAGGCCAGGTGATCAAATGAAAAAGAAAAATGCTTTTGAGACTGAAGTTCTATCGTAAACCAGATATAGATCAAATATTAGATGCTATGGGCTTCTATGTCTATGCCTGATTGTGAAGTTGTACAATAGGCTTGCATTGTTTCAAATCAAAAGATAGAAAAGTCACGATGTTATTTTACTCACATCGCTATGTAATTAACAATATAGTAATTGGCTCTGTCATTCTTTTTTTAAGAATGTTAAACTTTAATAGTTTAATTTGCATTACTACATACTACCGTAGCGTTAGCACGGGTCAATTACTAGTACATAAAAATTTTATTATAAATCCGGTTTAATTCCTTAAACTCATTTAATTGGCTTGAAACTTTAAAATTCATATCTAATTCATACGAACTTCAAATTAAGCCATCCAATTAGAAAAATTCATCAAAAATTAACCTCTACATGTTTATTTACTTTTCATATACTGTTTAGTTGATTTTTATTAGCGGTTTTCCTCGTTTTGTGAGCCAATATGCAGATTCCATCGTTTCGAAGGATCAGGACCACGAGGAAAATAGTTCGGATGATTAAGTGAAGAAGCAAGGCAAATCACACATTCCTTCATTCAGAAGTACAGTGATTCTAAGCTAAAGATAGAGTTAGAAGAGCAAGATTTATATTCCAATTAAATTTTTACCAATGGAGTAGAGCTAAAGCTCCCCTAGGATCGTCGTTTTTTCTGCTACTGCTTTCTTTTCAGTGTGAGTACTAAGTGTCTTCACAAAATTTACTCTTTATTTAAAAAAATCAAACTGAAATTTATTTTTTATTAGAATTGTTTGGATTTTATCGGCTTTTTTCCGCTTATCAGGATGGTGGCCATCTGGCATCTGCTTTGTTGCTTGTGCATGCAAGTTTTCTCTTTGCTTCTCTCTGGAGCAGTGGGGTATTAGAGTCTTGGTGAAAGCAATTAAGCGTTGGATATGGCAGCTAGAAGCGCTGAGTTGTTGCGAGGAATGGCATGTGTTTTTAGCTGCTTATCTCGGTTTCGAAATCTATGGGGCCTAGTCTTCTTGTTGTAGAGGGGAGTACACAGCAGTAGGAAGAGCTCGGTGATAAAAACGTGCTGAGAGAAAAAGCAGCAACCTAAAACAACAGACTCTAGTACTCCCTCAAACGGAGGTTATAACTAATAAGACATTTTAACTTTGGTCTAAATTAAACTACTTGAAATTTAACTAAATTTATACATAAATATAGTAATATTTATCATAACAAATTAGTTTCGTTAAATAAATAATTAAATATATTTTCATAATAAATTTGTGTTGAGTTGAAAATATTATTATTTTTTCTATAAACTTGGTCAAACTTTAAAGCAGTTTGATTTTAACGAAAATCTAAATATCGTATAACCTGAAACGTACTCTATAAAGACTAAAATAACACCAAAATAACACCACTAACATTTTCCCCTTTTTCCCAACTCACTTCTCTTATTTTCCGCACGCACGCTTTTTAAACTGCTAAACGATATATTTTTTGCAAAAATTTTCTATATGAAAGTTGCTTTTAAAAATAATACTATTAATCTAATTTTTAAGTTTTTAAGGCTAATAATAAATTAATCTTACTATAATCACGTGCTTGGTTTTCCGTGACGCATCCCAAACACAGCCTAAACAAGAACGGGTCAGAAAGGTGCTAGGGGACTGGTAACACTAAGTTTGCCTACTCGTTCAGTTTCATAAGAAAAATTATGAGTAAATTGCATCTCCGATACACAAACCTGTTAGGTGGGTGTAATCTAGTGCACGAAATTATAAAATACTCGTTTTTTTCATGAACGTGTCTGGTGCATGCAGAGGAAGGCGAAAAGGACACTACATGGCTAATCTTATTGATTTAGGGGCTCATTAGGATACTATGTAAACATATATGTGAGAAGGTTGCCATTAAACATACACCTCTTCAATAAAAATAGTAAAAATAGAAAAAGAGCAATGATATAAGGGTGGGAAATATATGAAATTCACCACTTCCTTGACGAAGGATAAAGTAGAGATCAAATTTATAAATATTACATGTCTTGTGCATACACATTACACATATACACGTCACATCCTAATCAATATCAGCTTCGTAAAATTAATATTGCCAAGCTATTTTGGTCCTCATTTGCACGAACTAGACAAGTTCGTGTACCGAAATAAGAATTTCAATGCAATTTACTCGAAAATTATTCACCTGTGGAACCTTTTAAACAAGTTTATCTGAAATTTGCTCAAATGTTTTTGATGCCATATCTCTGACAACCCGACCGAACCGTGAGCGGGGTGAGCCTGAGCGATGCAGCGGCGAGCGCGCGGGGCGGCGACTAACGGCGGCGGTGGGCACCGGCCACCAAGGCGGAGAATGCGGCGGCGGCTGAGATGCGGGCGCGCGGTGGGCGACGAGATCGAGCCGTCGAGCTACACGCGGCTGCCTACACCCCCGGACAGATTGCTCCTCCGCCGCCATTTCTTGCATTCCCTAGGTTTTGCCTGTGGCAAATCTGAACTCAAATCTGTGAATCGCTGGGGCTCAAAATCAGAAGAGGAGTTCTCGTGAAACCCCAGATCTAGGCTCTCTTGTGGGTCTTGCTCACTATTCGGGCAAAGGGTACCCGTCGCATTGATCTTGCTAAGAAATTTTTTCCCCCCCCGAAATAGTTCATAACGCAGTGAGGTTGGAGGAGTCTGCTAAGTCGATGTGCAATTTGTCCTCATGTTGGATGCAATTTTCTAGTTTATACATTTTTGTGATGTTACTGGCTAATTATATTATTAATCTGTTCAGAGTTGGTGGTATAGTAACATGGGAGGAACCTTGATTGTAGGGGCAATAAAAAAAAAGCTAGAAACATGTGAACTCCAAACCAACAAGTCTGGTTCTGCTTGATTTGTTTAAGAGACTAGAACTACATTATGACCCGACTCGATGCATCCAACTTGATCGTGAAAGAGTTTACTTTAGACCTATTCTTTGAGACGGGCTGGTGTCATTTATAACATACAGAAATCTGTCTCAATCGAAGGTTGTTTATCTTTCAGTTTCAATACAAATATCTTGTCAAGTCAAAATAAAATGTGGCTTCATTAATAAGAAGATGATAGTACTAGTGGAGCACAGTAGAATACTGGACTAAGGAGAAGTCAACTTATGCAGGTCAATTTTTTTAATTGTCAAGAACATGGCCCAAGACATCAATGACATAACTTAAGGACGAGGATGCAAATATAGGTACAAAGTTTTCAGCTCTTCAGCATGCATATACCATATCACCGCTCTTCCTCTACTGAACCCTTCTATCAGTCGTGCTGTTCTTCTTACTGGCATGCCACAGGGGGAGATCTTTAAATCCTCTTATGCTTCTGGCTAGCTAGATCAGAAGAATCACTTTAATGGTATTTTTTCTTTCCCTCGTGTTATTTTTGTCCATAAGAGATTTCGATATCATGACTAACATGGATAGGTTGTCACAGTTAATGCATTCTTTTATACATTCTAGCTGGAGTACTTCAATCTTTTGTATGCAGTTTGCTATTTTCTTCAGTTCTGCTCTATGGATATATCTATTACCTCTATGATCACTGGTTGCGGCGCTGTAAACTTATGCTTCAAACTATGTTATTTAAAAAAAATATTTAGTAAATATATATTTAGATGCCATCTTTATATAGTTAAAAAATTTGCTCCCTCGCTCTCCATAAACACAATGGCCAGTATCTTTGAAAGCTCAAAGCTTTATCTTGACTGCTATTATTTCCAGCTAATCTAATATGTCAAGTTTCAGATGTGAACAAATTAATTTTAGTTTCGCAGTTGCTTATTATTTGGATGGAGTATTTGGTGAATCTAAGGTCTGATTTGGAATGTACAAATTTAGGACAACTTCTGTGGAAATTGAACTAATTTACACGAAACTCTTGAAAAATTCCTACCTTTTCTAAAGGAGGCCTAAAAATTTTGGACTCAACCACCTCCTCCCCAAAGAGATAACATTACCTTGATTTTTACAACCATTGCTTTCTCAAAATTTCCCAGTTTTTTATTTCATATTTTACTCCCATGTTTATATTTCTGGGTCATGTGCAGCCCATTAGGGCTGAAAGCAGCAGGCGACCTCCCTAGGGCCAGCAGCACTGCAGGTTAACAGTACCATTGTGGTTATCATTCATGCGTGGTTACTGTTTACAGTCGGTGTTCAAATTAAAGGTAGAAATGAGATCGATTAGTTAGCTACTTCCTCTGTTCCGTATTATAAGTCATTTTAGGTTTGTCCTAAGTCAAACTTCTTTAAGTTTGGTCAAGTACTAATATTTTCAACACAGAACAGATGTACTACAATAATATATTCAATGGTTGATTCAATTTGAGGTTGTAGATGTTGCTACATTTTTCTATAAAATTCGTTAAACTTGAAGAAGTTTGACTTAGGACGAACCCAATATGGAATGGAGGGAGTGTTTCCTTAAACTTAGCGATATGTGCCTTAAGAGTCAAGTTATCCCATCTGTATGAAGATAGGGGTTATATCCTCTTTCTCCCTTGCCCTTGTGGTGCACTGCCTCAATGGCATTTTCATGATACTTGGGTCCAGGGACACCTTACTTGGACTGAGGGTTCTAGTCCCAGCATGCTCATTATATTATATATAAACGTTGTACAAGTAGCAACGATCATGAATACACAACATAACTTTATATATGGTTGTAAGTAAAGCATGCAATAAACTTGTAACCATTATCTGTTAAGTTTCGTTGTAAATAATTGGACTGGTGCATGAGAAGTTCCACCATTAGAATTGAATATATATCATTTCACATTTAGTTTCAGGGTCAGGCACTATGTACCCAACTACCCATTTTATAGTTCATTATGTTGAGATTTCAGCAGTATGCCAAGCTAATCTCCAAATTTATTCAGCAGGTGAGGTGAAGAACACAATTAGATAGCACTTCCCATTGAGAAAGTATGGCAGAAGCTGCAGTAGTCCAGGCCCTCATCAAGATTGGCACGACTTTTGGAGACGCGGCATTGCAATCGCTCAAAGACATCATAAAGAAAGAAGTAGCTCTGTTACAGGAACTACCAGAGCTCGCAAAATCCATTGGGAGGGAACTGGACATGATCAATAGCTTCCTTATGCAAGTGCGGGCGAAGATCCACAGCACTGACAATGAAGTTCTGAAACGCTGGGTGGTGAGAGTACGCCAGGTGGCCTACCATGTTGAGGACATAATAGATGAGTACTCCTACAATGTTGCTCTGCTGCAGGAGGAAAGCTATTTAAGTAGAATGATGCGTGCGACCTACTATGGTGTAACTTTCCATGGCATTGCTACTGGACTGAAAGATGTACAAAATGATATCAAGCAATTGTCGGATACTAAGACAAAATTTGCAGAGTTCTTCAATGAGTTACATAGCAACACTGGTAGTAACACACAATCTCATCTATCACGTGATAGATCCCTCCATACAGTTAAAGAAGGTATTGTTGGTATGACAGAAGAGGTAGATTTACTGAATTCATGGTTATCACCCAATGATCTCACTAGAGTAGTTTTATCTGTGTGGGGTCTGTTTGGGCTGGGGAAAACAACTCTGGTGAGAAAGGTGTATGAATCTGTGAAAGAGCAGAAGATCTTTGACTGCTATTCTTGGATTGAGGTACCACACGAGTACAACAATGATGTAATGTTAAGGCAGTTAATAAGGGACCTATCACAAGACCAAAGCCAAATACCTGGAAACCTGGACAGTATGTATGGCAGCCAGCTGGTTGATATATTATGTGTGGTGTTATCCGGCAGAAGGTACTTGATTGTGCTCGATAATGTCTGGGATGCCGATGCATTTCATGGCATATCAAGCTTTTTGATCGACAATGGTAATGCTAGTCGGATAATCATCACGACTAGGACAAGTGATGTTGCTTCACTGGCTCAAGACACATACAAGCTCAAGCTTAAGCCCTTGGGTGATGAGGCTGCAATGGAACTATTTTGCAGAAGGGCTTTTCATAATAAAGACATGAGATGCCCCCCACACCTGAAGGATCTGTGCGAACAGATTGTGAGAAAGTGTGGTGGCTTACCATCGGCCATCTATGCTATAGGCAATGTGCTTGCTGTCAGAGAACAGACAGAAGTAGCATGGAAAATAATGAATGATCAGTTCCAGTGTATGTTAGAGGACAACCCTGGCTTGGGAGAAGTGAGGAGTGCCCTGAGTGTTAGCATCTTGTTCCTTCCAAGGCATCTCAAGAACTGCTTCCTCTATTGCAGCTTGTTCCCACAGAACTACCGGTTGTCACGTGAAAGCCTTGTGAAGCTGTGGACAGCAGAAGGATTCATAACGAAGAGAGGAAGCAGCACTCTGGAAGAAGTTGCAGATGAATACCTGATGGAGCTGATCCGAGGAAGCTTGTTGCAACTCCTGGAGACAGATGAAATTGGCAGAGTAGCCTTCTGCAAGATGCATGACATTGTGCGTGACTTGGCTCTGTCCTACTCCAGAAAGGAGATGTTTGGCCTGAGTGATGGAGACCTCCAAACAGATCAAAAGGAAGATGTTCGTCGCCTGTCAATATCCAAGTGCAACAAGAATGTGGGATCAATCTTGGAGTTTCCTCGCCTTCGGACCTTCGTCGCTACCAATGGAGGCGCAGAGTCAGACCTGTTACATTCTCTCATACAAAAATCGAAGTACCTTGCTGTTCTGGAGCTGCAAGACTCACCCATCGACATAATTCCAGCAAATATTGGAGAGTTGTTCAACCTGCACTATCTTGGATTGCGGAGGACCAATGTGAAATCACTTCCAAAATCTATCGAGAAACTTACCAATCTGGAGACTCTGGACCTGAAATACACCGGGGTAGATGTGCTGCCCAAGGAGATCTGTAAACTGAAGAAGCTGAGGCACTTGTTCGCCGAGAAACTCATTGACCGTAATCGCCAAGTGTTCAGATACTTCAAAGGTATGCAGCTGCCACATGGATTTTCACACATGAATGAAATTCAAACCCTTGAAACAGTTGAGGCAACGAAGGACTCCATTGAGCTGCTGGGGAAGCTGACTGCACTGAGAACCCTGTGGGTTGAGAATGTGCATCGCGCTGACTGCACAAAGTTGTTTGATTCATTGTCAGAAATGGAGAATCTCTCAAGCCTGCTCGTTAGTGCCAGCGATGAATATGAGGTCCTTAACTTTGATGCATTCAGTCCTTCTGAGATGAAGCTCCAGAAGCTCATCATTAGAGGCTGCCTCGAGAATGACACATTTGACAAGCTTATGTTCAAAAACCTTGGCTCACACATCAAATACTTGTCACTAAGTTCCTCGAGACTCGGCAATGATCCGTTCCCGCTCCTCGCAAAGAACATGAAGAACCTCATCTACCTGAGCATCAGGAAGTGGTGCTGTGCTGAGGAGGTGGCTCTCCGTGAAGGGTGGTTCCCTCGCCTGACAACACTCTTCCTTGGTGACATGAAGCAGGTGCACACTATTGTCATCGAGCCGTCAGCGGTTGAGAGCTTGGAGGCGCTGTACTTGGTTTCTCTGACGGCTATGACAGCGGTTCCGACAGGCTTGGAGCTCGTTGGGTCGCTCAGGAAGCTCGTTGTGTGGGGGCAGTCAGACGATTTCAAGCTGGAGTGGAAGAGGGAGAACTGGGAAACGAAGCTGCGCCATATTCCGGAAATTCGCATTTAATTGATCAAGAACTGCTTAAAATATGGATGGATTATATCTTGCATGACTACTGAATCGGTCTCTGGACTGATTCCTCCTGCTTTGGTTCCACCTGAGTGTGATTTGTTTCTCTTTGTCTGAATTTTACGTTTGTAATATGTCTGAAGTTACTGAACTTCTATGATGTAATCTAAATTCTGAATTTTCTTGTACCAAACTACCGATTCTTGTTTGTGTACTACATATATTGCTTCTTAAGGTCCGTTTGGTATGGCTCCAAACTCCAATTCCTAGCTCCTAACTTCAATTCTAGCTAGAACACTCTTATAGGAGCTGAAGTGGGTGTGAAAGTGTTTGGATAAATTGGCTAGCTTCACGCCACCACGTTCCTTGTTAGCATTTCATCGAACACCTAGTTGGCGTCGCCCTGCCGCTGCCGCCACCATTCAACCCGCACGCCGCCGCTCACCCCCGTCCCCCGCCGCCGGCGGTTAGCCCATGGGCTGCCGCGGCCGCCGCACGCATACCACCCCGTTGCTCGCGCAGGTCTACCCGCACGCATGCTCGTCCAGCCGCTCGCGCCCCTCCCGTGCGCCGCCTGCCTCCTCGGCGGCCGCCATTGCACACGCGCCACGCCTCCGCTACCAGTGCGCCTGCAGTGAGGAGAGAGAACAAGAGTACAGGGGTGTGAAAGGGGGAGTTGAGTGGTATTTTTGTATAAATAGACTAAAAAATAAAAGGCTAGTTGGTCTTTTGGGGTGAAGTGAAGCTGTGGAGCAGTAAAAACCCAGATCCACCCCCATAGTAAAAATTAGTGGAGCAGCTCTCCCAACTTTGTTCCAAAAAAATAGTGAATCTGTACCGTTTGGCACAGCTTCAGCTCTAGGTAAGTTGGAGTTCGGAGTTATAACTGTATAGTGTCAAACTGGGCCTTATATAAAGCTGTGAAGCTTCGTGTTATAAGACCTAACAAATTTTGATTGTTGCACCTGATTTATATGCTACCTGTTGTTTAGGCTTTGTTAATGTAGTTAAGTGAGAATATATATATATATATATATAGTAAATTTGTTTGGTGCTCCAAGGTGCCCGGGCACCATTGTTGAAATTGAGCATATACCCAATTCAAATGAGTATGAAACTTTTTCAATTACTTAGGTATTAATATTAACTACTTTACTAACTAGTTCAAAACAAATTTGAACTGAATTTGAACTTGTTTTTGTTAGATTTTGATTCTAGGTATATAGTATCTATACATATAATTAGTTAGGTATGTAATCATGGATTATGAAATAAAGTTAAATTTGAGTTGTTTTGTTGATAAGTATAGGTATGAATCAAATTATTATAACTAGGTATATACTCACAATTTGAAAATTTTGAAAAATTTGAGTGATTTTGTGCATTTGATACCATGGTGCCCGGGCACCATGGTGCCCCATATGAGTGTCATATATATATATATATATATATATATATATATATATATATATATATATATATATATATATATATATATATATATATATATATATATATATATATATATATATATATATATATATATATATATATATATATATATATATATATATATATATATATATATATATATATATATATATATATATATATAACTGTGCTTTTGTGAAGCACCCCCGCCCAAAAAACCTGATTTATGAAATTTGGTCTTGAATAAAATCCTGAAACTTTAATACCACACGTATTGCTTTCAGATCGCCTATAATTATCAGTTACTGATGGTAGCTTTTGGAGTACTTTCATTTGTCTCGTTTCTGCTTGTACCTGCTGCAGTCTTATAATAAAACCCCCAAGGTCCTTTTGAAACAAAGGATTTGCAGATAAGTTTTGTAGGATTTAAATCCTACTGAAAATTTTCCATTTTGACTGCTCGTGGATTTTAGAGGAAAGTTAGCAAGTGCTTTAACCTTGTATTTCCGCGGCCTGTTTAAACATCTCGTATTTCTTTTTTGTGTTTTGTAATTCTCTATTTTGCATATGCATTTCTTTTGAAAGTCTTTCCGTTTCTATATTTTCTCAATACTTCAATCCGAAGGAGTCCTAAAATAAAATTCTGAAATTTAAATGCAACTTATCAATCCTACATGAGAAATTCTGTTACCAAAGTACTTACTCCATATAAGCTTCACATAGGACAGAGGAAGTCTGTTATATAACTTATGCAAGTTTTTCATAGGAACAGCATTATTTTGCATTCCAAGATTGGTTTCCCTAGGGCTGGACGGAAAACTCGAAGCTCGTTAGCTCGCTCGGCTCGTAGCAGGCTCGGCTCGACTCGACTCGGCTCATTAGGATAACGAGCCGAGCCGAGCCAAGATTTTAGCTCGTTAGTATAACGAGCCGAGCCGAGCTAACTCGCGAGCTGCTCGCGAGCTGAACGAGCTGCGCTTTCTGGACTGCAGGCCGCATCCACCTGTGTCCGCAGGCCACAACCCAGTAGCCCAAAAGCCCCCCCAGCCCACACGCACATATAGGAGAAAAAAAAACCCTAAGCCTCTTGCCCTTCTCACTTCCTCAGTCCTCAGAGTCTCACGCGTGGCCGCACAGGCACCTGGCCGCCGCAAGCTTGCGGCTAGGGTTACTGCAACAGCGCCAGCACGCGACGCGGCGCGCCGGCGCCGCGACCAGCGCCTCTCCGTCCGTGAGTCCACGAGCAGGTCCGGTTCCGATCCTCACTCGGTCACTCATCTTTCCTTTTTCCTCTAGATAGATCTACATTTGCTGATTGCCGAACTGCTACTAAACTGCTGACTACTATGCTCCAGGTCCAAGCCCTCAGTCGGGGTCGCAGCCATGGAGGGTGAGAATAATGCATCGCCGCATCCTCCAAGTTTGGAGTCGAGGAGTAAGCTTCGTGGACGACGAGGAACAAGCACTCGGTCTTCATCGAATCCCACTGTGTCCTTGGAAGTGGTGGTATGTTATCTAATTTAAAATTGCTAGTTCGTACAGTATAGACTTGAATGTTGATTTAATTATTGCTATCCAGAGTGCTGTCCAGATTATTTAGTTACTTCCATGTAGATGTAGATAATGAATTTATCCCCAAAAATGAAGAATGTCACACTTAATTTTAATGCAATGGCAACGATTCAGCTATACATTAATACATGTATATTTCCTTATGCAGCCATTGGAGAAAGTTTCAGAAGATGAAGACGATGATAACAGCTTCGACCATAGGGATGATATGTCTGAAAGCCTACCTACAGTTGATGGTGGAAGTGGAAGCCAGAAGGGTGATGATGAGTTTGATGATGGTGGATCAAAGGCTAAGAAGGCAAAGACAGGAGGGAAAAAAGCTGGTGTTACAGTGTCTCCCAAGTGCAAGATAGCAAGAGGCAAAAGAGCTGAGTGCTGGAAACATTTTAAGGTTATCAATGTCCCATCCAAGAAGGAGAGAGGTGTCATGGTGACAAAGGCAAAGTGTAAGTTCTGCCATAGAAGCTATGTGTATCATCCAGGTGGTGCTACAACAACTCTGAACCGGCACCTGGCTGGTTGCACACAATATCAGAACAAGTTGACAAAGGCTAAAGCTCAAGGTACACTAAACTTTGGTCCAGAAGATGACAACTCTCTTATTGTTAATCCTACTGAGTATAATCATGAGCACACTAGAGAACTGATTGCCAAGATGATAATTGCTCATGAGTATTCATTTCGGATGGTAGAACATAAATGGTTTAATATCTTGATGAAATGGATGAATGGTAACTACGAGTTTATTGGTAGGAAGTCTATAAAAAATGAATGCATGAGGGTTTATGAATCTGAAAAAAATCAACAAAAGAGGAGTTTGAAAGAGGCATAATCAATAAGTTTAACCACTGATTTATGGACGTCTAATCAAAACCTTCAGTACATGTGTTTGGTGGCACATTATATAGATGAGAATTGGGTTATGCAATGCCGTGTCTTGAACTTTATCGAGGTGGATCCTCCCCACACTGGAATTGTCATAGCTTAGGCTGTTTTTGAATGTATGGTAGAATGGAAAATAGAAGACAAGGTCACAACAATAACTCTTGATAATGCTACAAACAATGATACTGCTGTTACAAATTTGAAGGCAAAGCTTCTTGCTAGAAAGAATTCAGTATTTGATCCTAGTTACATTCATATTCGTTGTGCTGCTCACATAGTCAATTTGGTTGTTAATGATGGCCTTCAACCAATAGATAATTTGATAAGTTGCTTGAGGAACACAGTGAAATACTTTAAGAGGTCTCCATCTCGCATGTATAAGTTTGTGGAAGTATGCAACAATTATTCTGTCAAAGTGGGCAGGGGTTTAGCTCTGGATGTTAAAACAAGGTGGAATTCAACTTATAAAATGCTAGATACGTGCATTGACTATAAGGATGCCTTTGGCTATTACAAAGAAGTAGACACCAGCTATGTTTGGAAACCTTCAGATTCAGATTGGGTCTCGTTTGGAAAAATTAGGCCAATATTGGGAACAATGGCAGAGGCTAGTACTGCATTTTCTGGGTCACTCTATCCAACTGCCAATTGTTTCTATCCTTACATAGTGAAAGTTAAGAGAGCTTTGATAGAGGCGCAAAAATCTGAAGATACATATTTGAGGAGCATGGGTGCTGCTATGTTGGACAAATTTGATAAGTATTGGGAGGAGAAGAACAATGTTATGGTTATTGCTACAATTCTTGACCCTAGGTTCAAGATGAGGTACATTAAATGGTGTTTTGCATAGATTTTTGACCCAATTAGGTGTGAAATTGAGATTAATGACATCAACCAAGAGTTGGAAAGACTCTATAACAAGTATGAGATATTACATCGGCAAAAGATGGGTGAAAATGGCACGAACAGGCAATCAACCTCAGCCTCAGTTGATACAACCAGCTCAATGGCTTCTATTGCAAGTGATTTCCAGTCATTTTTGCAATCTACTGTTACAGAAAGTTCAAAATCTGAGCTGCTGATTTATCTAGATGAAGCAAATGAGGCCATAGATAACAAGCATTTCAACTTACTCAGATATTGGAATGTGAACTGTCATAGATTTCCAGTTGTGTCTAGCTTGGCAAAGAGGTTCTTGACTGTTCCAGTGAGCAGTGTATCATCAGAGTGTACATTCAGTACTGCAGGTCGAGTTCTTGATGACTACAGAAGCTCTTTAAAGCCAGCCACAGTTCAGGCATTAGTATGTGCATCTAGCTGGATAAGGGGCCCTTATGATGACAACAATCATCCTCTTCTTGTGGTACAAACTTGTTCTCTCTGTTTGACTTTATTTGTCTTGTGACATACTAATATTTGTCTATATTTATTTAGATTGGAGATGGTGAAGATGATGTTGAGTCTATTGAATTCCCAAAATGCGTGGTGGCAAGCAATTAGTGTCTAGTGGGTATATGTGCTTATTGTCCTTTTTTTGTTATTTGTTGGCTTGTTGTTGTTGCTTATCATCTTGTTAACACAGTGCTGTTTGTTGTACTATTATTGACCCTATAGGAAAGGGAGGAGGACTGAAGGAGAGACATTTTACCATGGATGAGAAGTGTTAACTGACCATGCCTTTTGTGTGTTTGCATGGAAATACAGAATGATGGAACTTAAACAATGTGTCATTCTGCTATGTTAACTTATGTAGTTATGTTTATGCGCCCTTCCTGTCTAGCTGATGTAGTCGTACTTTGCAATTTGCATGGATGATAGTTGATAGATGAATATGTGATGGAGACATGGACGATGGACCTAATTTGTACTCTATTGCGTGTATGCGCATGATGCTTGCTGCTAGCCTGCATGATGGATAAATATGTGTTATATGACTCATTGAAATGTATGGTAGTTTACATTTTACATTTTTTTGTCCCTGGCTCACGAGCCAAACGAGCTAGCTCGAGCTTTTTGCCGAGCCGAGCCGAGCTAGCTTTTTAGCTCGTTAGGGTTAACGAGCCGAGCCGAGCCAGCTCGTTATCTTACCGAGCCTGACCGAGCCGAGCCGAGCCGAGCCGAGCCAGCTCGATATCCAGCCCTAGGTTTCCCTAAACCGCTTTTCTCAGTGGTTGACAAACTTTATCCATGGATTTCTTGAATTTATGGCTAACCCCCTCCACAGGCTGCATCTTCTAGCTTTGCCAACACTATCAATGACTGAGTGAGGTAGAGATGAATTAAATTTAAAAATATACTGTTCATTCAATTTTTTCTTAGGAATATTCGGGATGCAAAAACTTGTGCAGAAATATATCATCAGTGTCGCAATTCCGTTGCACGAAAATGACGTGGGGATGACATCGTGGACGATATCGCACGGCGAAAGCGCGAGACATGATCTCGCGCGGCAGCAGTGCGAGACCGTGCGGTCTCGCGGAATGGAAGAGCGAGACCGAATGGTCTCGCAGAAGCCATCAGCGACACTGTTCAATGGGATCTATTTGATTAGTGATTAAGTACATAATTAACAATTAACTAATAATAATTAGTGTTTAATTATCCTAACTAATTAATCGCTAATCAAGATAATTAACTGCTAATTAAATCGGCAAGGCACGGTATCGCTCTTTGCGTGAGCGATAGCGTTGATTGCTTGAGTGGTATCGCTGTTTGCTTGAGCGAGACCGCTGCGCGATACCGGTCACGACGTCATTTCAACATTATTTTCGTGCAATGGTTGTGCGAGACCGATGGTATATTTGTGCGAAAGATTTTGCATCCCGAATATTTCTAATAACAAATTGAATTAACAGTATATTTTCAAATTTAATTCAGGTAAAGATAGAGAGCACATTAAGTATGAAGGCATGGAAGAAAAGAACGATGACCCTTTGCTCTTTATGAATTCTTCTCAAAACTTAGCTAGTTTCACGGCCGTTTGAGAAATCGACTAGCAACATAAGAATCAAAAATTGGATTTATCAATCACAAACAAACCAACAATTAAATACCAAGATACAAAGAAAAAAAAAATCTTCTATGAAATTTCAACTCTTTCCAAGGTGGCGTACTACTACATCCATCCTCTCATGCATGTTCAAGGAGCAATTTGCTTCGGCCGACCTGCAGTTTCTCTTGCTAGCAATTATCTAGGCAATACCCACCCTTGTACCCGTTTTGGATACAAACTTGGCGACAGTTGAAGTGTCCTCCTGGACAGCCAGTTGGAGCGGGTGCACGTTCATTATCGCAATCAGGGGCGGATCCACAGTTGTACGTAGCTCTGGGTCAGATGACCCTGATGGACTTAGCCAACCCTGTGTATTCGTCAGCATTTTGTAGGCGGTGACCCCAGAAGCTGAAGCCTGCCGAACAGAAATCTCAGTCACAGAGGAAAACGTTAAAACAGTTTGCTCAGTTCTTTGAAAATTTATGCACTCACTACTCCCGAGTCCCAATTAAATTGGTGTATCAGCGCATATTAATTAATATCTAACATGTAGGTTATGGATCGTTGCCCAGCCAGCTTTACCATATTTGATCTGTTAACAAGTTAGCAATTTTAGCTATGTACTGTGTCTATCCGATCGATCCATGCAATTAGATTAGTAGTTTAATTTGCTAGTAATCAACTACTACACATTAGGCCTTTAAATTAGCAAACAAAAAATTGCCGAAGGAATTAAGGCTGAGTTCTTTGCCTAACTTTCCCTACTCATCTCACTCGTTTTCCGTGCGTACGCTTTTCAAACTACTAAACGGTGTATATTTTGCCAAATAAAAAATACAAAAGTTGCTTTAGAAAATCATATTAATTCATTTTTTAGAAAAATTAGTAAATACTTAATTAATTATAAGAAAATGCGTTGCTCCCTTTTGCATGCATAGGAGGTGAGAAACATACCTCCCGAACACAGCCTAAGCGTTTGTTAGCCCCAACTTTTCAATGGCTCCCACTCACAAATTCTTAGATAGTTTTAAATAAAGTAATTTAAACCTCACTGAAATAATCTTAAACTAAACCTCACTGAAATAATCTTAAACCACTCATAGTTCTAAGCTAATTTTTTTGAATCTAGTGTACGTGACTTTATACTACAATGCTCCCAAACTAAATACCTTCCAAACACAACGTTTGTATATTGTACAGGTCTGACCCCAATGACTCAAAATTCTAGCTCCATCCCTGATCACAATGCTCATCGAGCATCGTACCGATGGCCTTGTTTGGATCCTCCAAGCTATTAAATAGCCCTCCTAAATCTTGCTATTTAGGAGTATTAAACGTAGATTACCGACAAAACCGATTCCATAACCCCTAGACTATTTTGCGAGACGAATCTAATGATGTATATTAATCCATAATTAGCGGCTGATTACTGTAGCATCACTGTAGCAAATCATGGATTAATATACCTCGTTAGATTCGTCTCGCAAAATAGCCTAGGGGTTATGGAATGGGTTTTGTCAGTAATCTACGTTTAATACTCCTAAATAGCAAGATTCCGGAGGGCTATTTAATAACCCTCCGGATCCAAACAGGGCCTATGTTGAATGGACGATGGTGTAGATGTTGAAGTTAACCATGTTTCAACCATAATTATTAGGACCGGACCGGAAAACAAAGCGGCCAAGCCTCGGTTCAGGGATTTTCTGGTCCAACCGGTTGAACCGTAGGATAGCTTTGTGATGTAGTTCTTTTATTCAAGGGAAGGTGGAGGGTTCGAATCCCCATCCCAACCTTTTTCCCCCCATTTTCTCAACTCTCTCTCCTCTCGGTTCCCTCCTGCCATCCTTCTCATCATCCACGTGCGGACCCACCAGTCTAGAGGCCCTGGTTTCGGTTTTTTTTCAGCCAGACCATCGATCTGGTTCAATCCTAATAATTATGGTTTCAACCTAGTCAACTAGAGAAGCAAAATCTATAACCTTTAGACTAGTAGTACAAAGAGGAATACCCACATAAGTGAAGGGGAAGTGCCCGGTGAATAGCTAAAGTCGTCGGCTAAGTTTTCAGCTTTATCATGGTACAAATTAAACGGAAACATGCATTAAATATGTATCATGATAAATATAATAAAATCAGGTTACAAACTTCATCACAAATATTTGTGAAAATTCACTTTCAGACCAGTAGAGGCAACATACCAACCCATGATGATGATTTCCCAATCATTCAATACACTGGTGACACTTTGCTCTTTATGAATTCTTCTCAGAACGAGCTAGTTTCACGGCAGTTTGAAAAATCGACTAGCAACATAATAATCAAAATTTGGATTTATCAATCACAAACAAACCAACAATTACATACCAACATACAAAGAAAGAATATCATCCCTGAAATTTCAACTATTTCCAAGGTGGTGTACTACTACATCCATCCTCTCATGCACGTTCAAGGAGCATTTTGCTTCGGCGGACCTGCAGCTTCTCTTGCCAGCAATTATTAAAACAGTAGCAATGAGGTTGATCAGTGCCATCATCTAGGCAATGCCCACCCTTGTACCCGTTTCTCATGCAAACTTGGGCACAGTTGAAGTGTCCTCCAGGACAGCCAGTTAGAGTGGGGGCGCGTTCATTATCGCAATGCTCGTTGAGCGACATTCCTGTGTTGGAACAAGCATCAATTAAATATCGATTGATGAGGGTATAAAAGTACATGCACCTATGTTTACACGGAGTTTTCCTCTCTGCCTACAACCAGGGACTATGTAAATCTTAAATTTTTGCAAGTGCATCAAGAACCCATCGGGAAAATATATTTACATAGGCGGATATCTTTGCATGGGAGAAGATATATTATATCATGCATGGGAGAGCCCTGTGGGTAGAAACGACGATTTAACAAGTGTTGAATACTTACCATGGGAGAAGAGGAGCGCGAATATGAACACGTAGACAACTATTACAATCTTGCAAACCATTGTGAAAACTTGAGTGACTAATTGAGGGTAGGAAGGCAGGGTCAAAATATGTTTATTTATAGTACTTCGGAAGACTAAAAATGACAGAAATTAAATGAATATGCTCGAGATGACAGCTATTAATTCATCATTAATGTTTACTTTATTTGTAACCATGGGTGGATAAGGTTCAAGATAATTTCATTGGTTGTTATTTAAGTTAGAACTTATTAGCTTGCAACTATATTGTACTCTATGAACATAAAAGTGAACTCATTGAGGATGACATGGCGTTGCTAGAGAAATGATTCTAGCTTATTTTGGATGATCATTGATATTTAGATAACTGTATGAAACCCTATGCGTTACTACGGAAGTTTTGTATGACAATAGTATAAATAACATGTAAGGTAGCTAGACGACGTAACTTTATGTAATTTTTATAATTTTCATAGTTGATTGACTACTGAGAGAAATCTATAAGCAATTAAGATGATGTGGTTTATAACCACTTAAATCATATATAGATTGATCATTCAAAAATAAGCTTGAGGTGATATGGCTCAATGAGAGAAAGAAAAGAAGGTAGACAACATAGATTAATCATGGAAAGATAAAACTAAGGTAAATATGACTTTGTAAGAGAAGAAAACTGTAGAATCAAAGTGTGTTTGATTATTACTTTGTGATGAATAATTAGCATGCGTGATGATTGGATTTTAATATTTGGAGATAATTGGCGAAATGGGTTGCTGATTGTGTAACCGGTTAGATCGGATGGACTAGGCCGGTCAGACTAGCCGGCGTGATGGTCTGACCGGCCGGCTCTGTGTCAGTTTCAGTTTCGGGTTGTTTATTTGGATACTCATGATTGGTTCATGTTTATGACTTCTAGATCGATACTATGCGTATGTGATACAATTGTGTGCTAATGTTGACTCAAGTTGGAGAGAACATGTGCTCAGATATGGTTTCTTGGTTGATTCATGTGTGGGTAAGTCTTGATATACCTCCGGAGAGTGTTTGCCGGTGATGGATCGGGAGTCATTTTGGGAGAAGATGACGTCTGGATGATTAGGATATCATGCGAGATGCTTAGGCTAAATATCAATATGCGTGGTTGGTGAAGATTTCATATGGTATACGATGGAGATAATGTGTGCATATGGGATGTGGAGTCGAATTTGGAAGAAGTCCAAATTTGATGTGATTGGAGTTTCAAAAGATTGTTTCTTGTACGAAAGTTTTCCTAAGTTATAGGACTTCTTGTACAAGTTGGGTTCGTGGCTTTATGCTACTTACCTCAGGTATAAATAGAAAGAGGGGGAGTTGAGCTTAGAGAAAAGTTAGGGTTTCGAGTTTAGTTGAGAGTTTTGAGAGGAGTGTTATTATTGCACTTTGTAAACACGAATAGAAGTAATAAAGTTCAATCTACTTTTGAGAGATCTTCGATTTGTGTTTTCTCAGGTGCGATGGTCCAATCGGTGGGACATGGGCGGTCAGATCGACGTCATCGGCCCGGTCAGACCGACGGCTCCATGGCGGTCAGACCAGCGGCGGCGACAGGCGGACAAACTAGAGCAACTACACTAGTTAGACAGGAGGTCTTCAAGCAGTCAGACCGGCACATCTACTCCTGTTAGACCGATCTACATCAAAATGGGTAATATCCAAAACCGACAAGACAACCTGAAACTGACATCGAATAGAATCCCGCCGGTTAGACCGTCAGGTTCGCTGATTTGACTGCCGCATAACATGCGGTATGACTGATGGCACCCGGCCAGTCTGACCGCCAAGGCCAACAGCAACCATCACTTGACAAAACCAATCATCTATTAAACTCCGAAATCTCATCACAAGAGACCAGTCTTTCACATAAAGAATATCGCATACCACCAATGTTTTCATCACACAAATCTAAATCAACTCCTTGATTTTACATCTTGTCTCACATCTCTATTTCGGTAAAGATAACATATTGGTGTGTGACATGCTACCATTAAGAATCAACGGTTATACAACATCCCCACCTTACCTCCCGAAACCCTTTAGTCGGAGAAATGCAATATCAAAATAAGAACTAGTGGTTCTGTAACACCTTAACTTGCAGAAGCCCATCTCTTCTGATGAATAAACCCTCGTTAGTATTGCACCACAATACATTTTCGTTCCAAGCTTCATATGAAATAACAATTGAACCAAAGGTTTCGAAACACATAAGTTTGTATTTTGGTCTGAATCTATCTTAAACTCTCTTTGTAGAACTGACCACACGCCAACACCATATAATTAACATGAGTAACACGAAACTCTACTAATAGGAGTTTGCCGTCGACAACGAGGCGCCTGTGATGACTTCGTCAATCTTCAGGATTTGCCGCCCAGTCTTCGAAGATGTTCATAGGGGTAGGGTTGCGTGCGTGCATTCATAGGGATGAGTGTGCGTGCATTGTGAGTGTCTGCGTTGTACTGTGTAATTCTCAAAAAAGATATGGGATTTACACACTGCAGGGAATAAGGGGGCTAGGGGAGAGAAGGAAAGAGAATGACTTTAGGAAGAAGATGTTTGTTCTGTTCAAATCAGTTCGAACTTCGCATAACCTTTAGATGGGTCAATGCTTTTGTCTTACACAATCCATGCAACAACTAGGTCCAATACATGCGTGTATGTGGCATTATACCCTCTCATTGAGGTTTAGCTTGTCCCAATGTTCCTATATTGATGAATTCATAAACTTCAAACCAATGTTGAAGATATTATAGTCATAAAGTTTTACAAAACCATAGATATTATAGTCATAAAGTTTTACAAAACCGCATTATTCATAATTTTTCTATATTTTAAGGTATAAAATTAATCACATCTCAAATTTATGGCATGTTTATCCATATATAGTATAAATGTTATATCTATCCTTTTGTATTTTGATATAGAAATATGTCAAAATGATTAATGGTGTGGTCTTGTAAAACTTTATGACCATAATACGCAAGTTATATGTCACGTCCCAATATCACTGTGATTTTGTGCAACTTGAATCATATTAGGTGAGGTTTTCTCATGATTAAATTAGCCTAGTTAAAATATAGGTCGACTTCGATCGCTGGCATGAATGAAATCGTCGAGAGTTTAAAAATATCATCCTATGTGCAGTTAACATCTGGCCTAGTACATATCGTTATCTCGTGCAATAATATATTTTGCCCCATTCGCATATTATATACTCTCCCGTTTCTAAATATTTTACGCCATTGACTTTTTTAAATATGTTTGACCGTTCGTCTAATTCAAATAATAATTACTTTTCATATCATTTGATTCATTGTTAAATATACTTATATGTATACATATAGTTTTACATATTTCACAAAAATTTTTGAATAAGACGAACGGTCAAATATGTGCTAAAAGGTCAATGGTGTCAAATATTTAGAAACGGATGGAGTAGTTTGCAGAATATATTTCTCTAAGATATTAGGGTGTCCTTGCTTCGTGTGTCAACGAGACACCTGGCCTCACAAGTCGTCGATCATCTACTCGGCATTCGACGGAGACTAATGCAACACTGATTGCCGGCCCTGGTTTCTTTATTTGCTTAAATCAGAACAATTTGAAATTATTGTACATCCGCTGCTTCAAATCGTTCAACTTTTCCTGAGTTAAATGCTTGCGTGTGTGTATATATACGAGAAAAGTTTATGGTCCTTAAGTCTTAAGTAGCAATACAACCAAAACTAAAATTTTACAAGGTATCGAGAAACCGAGTTTATCGTACAAAATATGACACCTCACAGTATGTCAGAATGGCGAGAACTCACCAATCTATATATCCTATATAGTTGGCAAAAAAACTAAACATAAAAGTTAAACATGCATTGAGCCACATCATCCACAAAACAAGAGCCATTGGATCATTTTCATGATTAATCCAATAGGATATTAAATATTAACGGTTATTATTTTTCATTTATTATGAGGCAACTCAACATTCATTCACCACTTAGTGTAGTATGCTATAAAAATCACTATAAGAAGTATTTTACTTTTCATATGTGAGATGTTTTTATAGGTTCATAATATTACTTATTTCTATGCATTAACATTTTATAACTGCATTGCACATATGAATAGTATGTAGTAACACACGGGGTATCATCTAGTATATGAGAATTGATAGCTATCATGCTCTCGTGAAGTTGCATGGATGAATTTTAGGACATACTTCCTCCGTTTCATATTATAAGACTTTCTAGCATTGTCCACATTCATATATATGTTAATGAATCTAGACATATATATGTGCCTAGATTCATTAACATTTATATGAATGTGGGCAACGCTAGAAAGTCTTATAACCTGAAACGGAGGTAGTATCAGCGAAGAGAACTACTTCCTCCATTTCACAATATAAGTTATTCTAGCATTTCCTACATTCATATTGATGTTAATGAATTTAGATGGATGTATATGTCTAGATTCATTAACATCACTATGAATGTGAGAAATGATAGAATGACTTACATTATGAAACGGAGGGAGTATATTACATTGGTGGAAATGAACAGATGATTAACAAACGTATCAACAAAGAGAACTACATTACTACTAACATAACCCTAGGCATGAAGAAAAAACAAGTACTAGATTGTTTTTGACAACTGAGGTATTAGGGTTCTGCTGAGTCCGGAGGGGTGGTCTTGTCTCGTATAGAGAGGTCGTATTTTTCTGCATTAGTAGTAACTAGAAAAAATGCCCGTGCGTTGCAACGGGTAAATGCTATTTTAATTTTGTTATTGTTATACGGTTTAGGTAGGGCAAAATTGACTGTAGGAATTCTCTTTGATATATATTTTTTTAGAAAATCATGAGCTGCAATGAGGAGTATGTATTTCATCTTAAGTTAGCATGCGAGTTTTTTTTAAAGAGATTTCTTATACAACTCCTTTTATATTTTCAAAAGCAAACAAGCTTAAAATCCAACTCAAATATGGATCTATATTTTCAAACGCGCACGAATTTAAAAACTGACTCAAACACAGATAACATAACAAAATACCGACAAAAATATTTTCAATTTTTATAATAGTAAAGATAAACAAGAGGACGGCTTGGTCTAGGTTACTGGTGCTTATCCTAATGACTTGGTCAACGTGCATGCACGGGCTGACTTGAGGACAACGGCAGATTGGCCTAAGATGTCGATTTGCATATGCACGTGTGCTGTGGTGTGCGGACTGCAAACTTGTGCCTGACAGGAGCAGTTCATGGGCTGCCCAGTTGGTAGCTTGGGCCAGGCGGGGCTTTTTCATACGCGAGCGCAGTTACGGATATGGAAATTAATCGGATAGTAAGCTGATCCGAGGGAGACGAAAAACACAAGGCAAAATACCCAGACGTACACCGATTCGGAATTGGCTGACGTACGAAAAGTTATGCAAAAACATCTTAAACTTTTATAATAGTAGAGATAATAGAATGGTTTCATTATCTAAAATTACCTCGCTGCAGATAGTTTGACTTTACTAAAGGATAATTTTACATATTAGACTAAAGAATAGCTATACCCAACCAATCCATTCAATCAATGGAAGATTCCCACGGAACAACATAGCTTTTTGCATCCATAAAAACAACTAACTTACCTTTGCTCCGGGGGACCCTACAATCCCTGAGAAGGTGGTCTCCCTCTCTCATTGAAGCACTATACTGTGCATGATTATTCAAATCACTTAATTAAAATTTGGTCTAAAAATTATCCAAAATGAATTAAATCATTAGAAAGTTCGCAGTCCAATCTCAGACCGGAGATGTTCTGATCTACACCGTACATGAACATGGAAATGTTTGTATTCACCCAAGAGTTCGCTATTGCTGTTTACCGGGAACCAAAGGTGCCAAATTTTGGTCTAGATGACGCTTACATAATCCACAAGATGAAAAGACCATTATAAATGTGTGTGCTGGTTTTTTTAAAAAATCCGGCACATAAACTGACCGAACCGGAGATTTAGAAATTTTGTCGAGTGAATGGAAGAGGAGCCGAGCGCTTTATCTCGAGCGTATCCTCTCCCCCTCACGTGTTTTCACCGACTTGCTCCCTTCTCTCCCCCCCCCCCCCCCCGCCCTCTTCATTCCACCTCTTCGATATAGATGGTTTGAAGGCACGGTGAATGGCGCGGGCTCTAGCTGGTGCGCTCTTTGTACGCCGTGCTTTCCTACACCTGTTCCTCCACCCACTAGGGTGGCCGGATTTGTCGCCATGAGCACGGGCCTGGGCAGATCCACCAATGCGAGCTCGGGGCTTGTCGATCTGCCACCACGTGCTTGGGGGTGTTGGAATTTAATCCAATTAATTAATTGAGTCATAGCCTAAACATTTTGACTCATTTAGAAACTTCTACTAAATTCTTTATTTTATTCATCAATCTCAATTATTCTTATATGGTTCGAAAACCATTTAGATGAACACTTTAATGTCTTATTTTGTTCATCCATCTCAATTTATTCTTACATGGTTCGAAAACCATTTGGATGAACGTTTATTTTTAATGTCTAATAAGGTGAACAAGCTTTATTTAGTGTTTAGCACCATAATCCAATCTCATAACTTCATTTGATTTTAGCATTAGTGTCTTAAATTTCTTAAAGGAAATGGGAGGTCGCTTATGGGTAAACATAGCCATAAATGATCATTTGTTGGCTAATTTCTTAACTTAGTGAAATTTTCACTTAAAGCTAAACAACGCCATTAAAATCTAAGGGAAAGAATATCTCTACCTCATGAGACGTTTCAAACTCCCCTAGTTATGTGACATAAGCGACAATGACACAAATTCAAAGACGTCTTACTTCCATCATTATAGAATAATTATTCTCCTCATTCTTGTTTAAGCTTAGTTCACTAATGACACAGCGGAATTTAAAACATCATCAATGTTTGATTAAGTCCACAAATGGATTTCTTGTGTCTGCACCCTATATGTGACTTGTCTTTCCATAACAAAACTCTCAAGCTATGTTATGTATATTTAATTGTGCAAGTCACAAATTAAGAGATACAAAATTCTAGCATCCACATAATGGAGCTATGAGTCATAAATAAGGTAGAATAATCTTCTCTTATTAGAGCTCTTGATGAGCTCCCACTGATTTTATAATTTATGTAATGGAAGCATAATACCTTATGAACTTGAATCACTTGATTTTACTTTAGCTTTTCTTAGCGAATTATCATCTCAGTAATGATAGATGTCAAAAATTTCTATGGGTGAAGTGTCTCGACCTTAATGAGACGTATATTCTCCCCTAGAAATATGGCCGAAAAATAAGGCCATAATTTCGACAACGTTTCATAATGATTCAACCCAAAATAATGCTATTAATCTTCTTATTTAACTACTTTCTTGAATCAGGACATTAAGCATGTCCCTATTTCTTGCAAAGAACTTACACAAGAAAATTTCAAGAGTAGCATACATAGGACATAGAGGCAATTTTATTTCCCCTTGCGAGGAAATTGAGGGGGAAGAAGCCAAGGAGGCGACGCCAAGCTGATGCTTCCCATTCCCGGCGAGGGACGGTCCAAGATGGCACGCGCACGAGAAGACCGACGCGGCCGCAAGGAGGTGAAGTGGCGGCGATGCCGCTTCCCGGAAAAATTCCGGTGGATTTAGGGGCTTCAAAATCCGGTAAATTCCCGAACTCAAAACCCTAATCTTGAGTTTAATTTGGATTTAATTCAGGTTTTGGTCTTAGGGTTCTTAAAACAAAAATTAGGGTTCTTCGAATTTTGGGGATTTTGGGCCGATTTGCTCCGCCTTATTGGGAATTTCGGGAAATTTCAATCTTGTTTATTCCCTTTGCTTAATAGTGGGGAATTTCAATCTAGTTTATCCTCTTTCTTGTTTGCTGAGTGCTAGCCGAAAGCTTAGCTTCAGTCTAGGAATTCCTAGTGTGAGAATTGGGAATTTCAATCTCGCTTATCCCAATCCTCTTCTTCTCTTAAATTCTACTACTAAGCAACGAAATTAAATTCTTCAATAACTTTGCTTCTTCTACTGTTGACCGAGACCAACAGTATAGCATGGCTTAATATGCAACCAAGACTTAAAAAAATTAATCTAATCTAATTCAAAATTGTTCAGGCCGAATCAATCTTGAACTTTGTAAGGGTGGCTTCTAATCACAGGGATCATGTGATTATGAGGGAACATGAAGGCTAAGCTAAGCTCTGATATCACAATGTTGGAATTTAATCCAATTAATTCATTGAGTCTTAGCCTAAACATGATCACCTCTTGCTTATGTGGAAATTAATTGATCTACTGACCTGTGTTTGAAGCCATTGCTGTTCTTCTTTCTTCTTCTTCTAGAGATACCTCACGAACCTCTTCCATTGTCTAATCGATCGGGCGATTGATTTAGGGTTTGAGATTAGAGAGAGTCGAGTCGTCACCCTGCCTCCCTCCTTCTCTTTCTTTATATAAGCGACACTGGTGGGGCTCGAGGGCTTATCTCAATCTAAAATTCGAATCTATTTTGTACCGATCACACAAAACAGATTTATCTCTTAGTTTGTTTCTTGTTAGGATAAGAAAACCGGTGGGATTTTAACCTTCTCCTAACTAACCGGCATTAGCCGATAAAATCAACTAACAGTGGGTGACTGCATTCACCATCGATGACGGGAGCAGAGGCGACGGTGGTATCTGGGGATGGCATTGGATATTGATTTTGTTTTTTTCAATGTTGATTATGTGATTGTGTTCTTGGGTGTTGGCGATCGGGAGCTACTCGAGCCGCTTGATGCATCCGCTCGAATCAAGCCGATGCATTGAACTGGCCTTTTTTTTTTATATGCATGGAAGCTCAAAAGTGACGGTTCTAAAAACTGGCACTTTTGTTCTGCCTCATCGTGCCGTCTGCTGGGCGTCGGCTGGGAAATCTAGTATCTATGTGGTTTCCCCAGCTGGCACAATGTTGCTTTTTCTTTTTTTTTTCTTTTTTTTTTTGTAGTGACAATACCAAACAGATGATTCTAGCTTGCTGCCAGACAAGAGGCCCTTCCGATCACATGATGGACTCAGGTTGGGATCGAGGCTTCTCATTTTTTAGTTGCTTTAATTTGTCTCTTTTGGTGCCTCTAAAAATATTTACGTACTACCATGCTCCTTTAACTATTGTGTTACTTTTTTTTTTCGTCTTTCAGTGTACGGCATCCCTAAAAAGAGTAAAAACTAAGGAGTAAAAACTATTGTTACTAAGGAGTAAAAACTATTATTGAAAATCCTGTCGTTACCCTGCAGCCAAATATTCCAGCAACGTGTAGATGAAAATGCCGTCAAAGAGCATCCTGTGTACCATTGATTTGCTTATTTCTGCATGCCGACCACCACGTCACCACGGTTTAGCCAAGTGAAAATTAAATCCTTGTCAAGACGTCAGAGCACTGAAAATGATATCATTTGTAAACTGAACAAATGAATGGAGCACAATACTCTCCGAAGTTTAACATAACGTCTCCATGTATCCTAAAGACTGGGGTATATGACATTTGAATAGAAGATACCCCTTTTGAATAATTGTTCAGGAAATGTCTACGAAACTTCCTCAATAATGATTCGCATTTGGTATTTGATAGTCCTGAAAAGCGCCCCCTCACTGTGTCATCTTCCTCCTGTCAACACTGGCTCTACCGAACTTTGAAGTAGCTAGCACTCTCAACTCTCAGGTCGAAGCATAACTCCATGGCTGAAGGCGTTGTAGGAGCCCTGATTGGGAAGTTGGGTTCTGCCTTAGCAAATGAGGCAGCTAGCTTCGCCTCATCAATTGTCTGCCATGAAGCGTCTGCTCTTGCAAGGCTCTTTGGTGAGATCCATGAGGTCAAGGAGGAACTGGAGAGCATGCAAGCCTTTCTCCATGGCGTTGAGCGGTTCAAGGACACGGATGAGACAACCGGCATTTTCGTCAAGAAAATGCGGGGCCTCACTTTCGAGATCGAGGATGTCGTCGATGAGTTCACCTACAAGCTGAACGACAGGCATGGAGGGATTGCAGCCAAGATGAAGAAGAGGATCACCCATGTTAAGACCTGGCACCGTCTTGCGCACAAGCTGCATGAGATCAAGGCCAAGCTTGAAAGAGCTGATAGGAGGAATGTTCGGTACATCATGAGAGGTTTTGACCAAGAATCAGCTAGGAGGAGCACTGATCATTCAAAATATAAATATGAAGCCTTTTATGTTGCAAGAGAAGACAACCTTGTGGGGATCAAGACGAATAAGGAGTTGCTGTTGAATTGGCTCGGAGATGATTTGGAACAGAGTAGTATGATTACAACAGTTTGGGGGATGGGTGGAGTGGGTAAGACCACTTTAGTTTCCCATGTGTACCACACTATTAAAGTGGACTTTGATGCTACTGCATGGTTAACTGTCTCAAACAGCTACCAAGTTGAGGATTTGCTGAAGCATATTACTAGTGAATTTGGCATACCTTCCAATGCTACCAAGTTGATGGAGAATATTCATAACCATTTACAAGGTAAAAGATACCTTCTAATTCTCGATGATGTTTGGGGTGTTGATGTGTGGTTCAATATAAGGGATGCATTTCCTATGGATAAAAACAGCCGATTTGTTATTACCTCAAGAAATCATCAGGTAGCATTGCTAGCAACAAAAAATTGTATAATAGAAATGAAACCTCTAGAAGAGGAGCATTCATGGCAACTGTTTTGCAAGGAAGCATTTTGGAAACATGAACAGAAAATATGCCCAGCAGATATAGAGACTCTAGCTCACAAATTTGTGGACAGGTGTAAAGGTTTGCCCATTGCAATTGCATGCATCGGCCGCCTGTTATCGTGCAAAACCCCTACTTATTCTGAGTGGGAAGATGTGTATAATGAGTTGGAGGTGCAGCTGACGAATAATGTGATAATTGATGTCAATATTATCCTGAAAGTCAGCTTAGAGGACCTCCCATACAATCTCAAGAATTGTTTTCTGCTGTGTGCATTATATCCAGAGGATTATAAAATAAAAAGGGGTAAGGTAACAAGGCACTGGATGTCTGCTGGATTTATACCGGAAAAGGAGAATAAGACATTTGAAGAAGTTGCAGAGGGATACCTTAATGAACTTGTAAATCGAAGCCTACTTCAGGTAGTGGACATGAATGTGGCTGGGAAAGTGACCGGTTGTAGAATGCATGATATTATCCGGATTCTTGCCATCACCAAAGCAAACGAGGAATGCTTCTGTACAATTTTTGATGGAACTAGAACATTTTCAGTAGAGGGAGCACGTCGCTTATCAATCCAATGTGCAGACATTGAACAATTGAGTTTATCAGGGGCGACTCATCATCTCCGTGCACTGTATGTTTTCAATAACGATATCTGCATTCACCTGTTGAATTCCTTCCTGAAATGTTCGAACATGCTGTCTACTTTGGATTTGTCACGTGTTCGTATCAAGTCACTGCCGAATGAGATATTTAACTTGTTTAATCTTCGTTTCTTGTGCCTTAGGCATACTGGTATTGAAATTCTCTCCGAGGAAATTGGACGATTGCAGAACTTAGAGGTTTTGGATGTGTTTAATGCTGGATTATCGACTATCCCAAAAGTTATAGCGAAGCTCCGGAAGTTGCGATACCTGTATGTTGGCAATTTATTTTTAGAGGACAAGTACAAAGTCGCAGTTTTCACTGGAACAAGGGTTCCTGAAGGCATAGTGCACTTGACAGGATTGCACTCACTTCAGTATGTTGAGTCAAATGAAACAATTTTGAGTCACCTCGGTGTTTTCACAGAGATAAGAAACCTTGGTGTTGCCAACACAAGAACTGAACACTTTTCTGGATTATGCAACTCTATCATGAAGATGATCCATCTTGTCCATTTGAGGATTTCAGCGTTAGATGACGAACAAGTGTTGAAAGTGGAAGCACTTCGTTTGCCTCCAACTCTCTCGATTCTCGAACTGAAGGGGCAGCTGGAGAAGGAGTCAATCCATCAGAGTCTATCATCCTTATCACACCTCCACAACCTATCCAAGTTGGTAATGGCATTCTCAAAGCTTGACCAAGACTCTCTTTACAGCCTTCAGATGTTGCATGGTCTATGCTTTCTTCACCTTATGAGAGCTTTTGAAGGGGAGAAACTGCATTTTTGTGCAGAATCCTTCCCGAAACTCCGGACATTACGAGTGTGGGATGCTCCAAATCTCAGACAAATTGAAATAGAAGAAAGTGCAATGCAAAGCCTTGCAAGGCTAACACTTCGTGACTGTCCAGAACTGATGACAATTCCTGATGGCATTGAGCACCTAGCAGCTCTGGAGGAACTTCATCTTGAACAAGTAAGCGAGGATCTCATAGAGAAGCTTCGGCGAAAAGGTGGGGAACCAAGTAAAGATCTTCTGAAGATCAATTACATAAGGAAAGTCACTGTTCGAGTAATCCACAAAAATATTTGGGAGAGAATTCGGTGAACAGGTCCAAGTTCCTTCTTACTAAGGTAATCCTTGTTTTCTCTGTAGTATATAGCTAGGATTGGACCATCAATTACTATTGTTTAATTGGTCAATGTGGATGCAGCTATCCTTTCAGAAATAGGTGAACCGGAGTGATCTTGTGATTACAGATAATCAAGGAGAGTGCTCACGGTGGATATGGCAGATACAGAGAGAGCGTAAGCTATTACAGTTGATGAGGTTGCTCTGCTGCCTGCTTTGCAAACGAGGTACGAATACGATGAGATTTAAATCGTGACCCAACTCAATTAGCCCCTGTAAAAAAAAATTTTGGCATCATTTGTTATTTATTTGAAGTCTCTACTCTGACATCATTATCGCACCTCTAGTCTAGTCTAGACTAGAGTGTTCTTAATTTAGGGACGTCCAGTATCACATATATTTGCAATTTAAATGTATATTTGAAAGTGTACTTTAAATTTAGAGATGTCCCGTATCACGCAACTTTGAAATTTAAATGCAGTTTTTTTTTTGTCCGACTGCAGATGACGCATGGGGGACTGTTCTCCACCTCGATCATGGACCACCAAATGTCTTACCACTCCAGAAGAGCATGGGCAGGGATCTGGGACAACATGCTAATTCTAGACCATTGAATGTTGTATGCTGAGCATATGTTTATGTTTAAAATGTTGCCTAGTTAATTGATCATAGTATACAAAATTGTGTGTAGTGAGTGCAAATAGGTCGAGTAATATGATTTGTAAAACCTTCACTGCAATACAATACAAACTAAATTGAAAAAAAATGGGACACAATCAAATTGTTTTTAAGTGGCACTTAGACATAATATGTTGGTTTATTGGGTAGGATCCAGTGCGGTGACCACTGTGCAGTCACTACCAATGACATTTGGGCTCACATGTCGGTGGCAATGAGTACAACAACAGTCACCCCTGCAGATCTTAGTCCGGTTGGTTTACACAATTCGAAGTGTTATCTTATTTCTTTTTTATAAAACCCTCTCCCTCCGTCTCTAAATGTTTGACGTCGTTGACTTTTTTAAACATGTTTGACCATTCGTCTTATTAAAAAATTTAAGTAATTATTATTATTTTTCCTATCATTTGATTCATTGTTAAATATACTTCTATGTATACATATAGTTTTACATATTTCACAAAAGTTTCTGAATAAAACAAACGGTTAAACATGTTTAAAAGAGTCAACGGCGTCAAATATTTAGGGACGGAGGGAGTATTTAGCATGAAGATTCATGTGTATATCAATCCACTTCTCTCCTCTCCCATAGTGCAGCCCAAATGTTTCGCGCGGCACATCCCGTAAAGGCGTCGTTGCACAGCTGGTGAAGTGGGCTGTGCCGTGCCAAGCAGGGGCATCGACCGTCATCTTCCTCCTCGCGCCACTGCCGTTGTCTTGCGGTCTTCGCCCCGCGCGTCTCTCTCTCTCGCCAGCACAGTCCTCTTGGCTCCTCCTGTACGCCCCACGGCCACCGGCTTGTCGTGATCCTTATTAGATACTTCGGTGATTCTTTGAATTGGGTTGTATTCTGTGATGGGCCGCAGATGGGCCAGTTGCGTGTATGTGTATCGATGTGCCGTGCTGGTTCGGCGGTGGCATCAGACACATGTGCGTTGTGCTGCCATTTATATGGCGAGCTGAGCTATAAAGCATTTATCGAATAAGAAAAACTCAAACCAACAACCTCTCATCGTCTACCTCTGTTCTGCTCTACTCCTCCTCTCATTCCTCAATCGCGAACCTGATTCCCCTTCAATCTCCGAGCGTTTCGCCGGAATCCGAGAGTTCGTGACATCTGGTATCAGAGCTCAGGTTGGGCGCATCCTGGCGAGGAAGAAATCTCAAGCAACTCTTACTCAGAGAATGGGGGCGGCGGAAGAAGAGATCGAGACGTTGGGAGAGCGCGTCACCGAGCTCACCACCAACATCAACATCTTGCTGGGAACCATGCAAGGGCTCGAGAAGTGGATTCCAAGTGTTGATGCAGGGATCAAGGACCTGCGGAGCACGGTGGAAGGAATTGCCGCTCGCGTGACGGATCTTGAAGCAAGGCCCCAGGCGACATCAGCAATGGCGACGCCAATGCCCGATGGGCACCGCGGAGAAGAACATCACCATGGTTTTGATTCTGGAGCCAATTCGGTTCAGGATCGAACCCTGGTGAAGGGTAAGCCAATTTTTCGCAATTCGCCAGTTAATTTTGAAATTGGGGAGAGTTCTGAGCGTGGGGCTCCGGGATCTCAGAGTGGTGGACGAGTTGGAAATTCTAGGTTGCCTAAAACTGATTTCCCAAAATTTGATGGTGATAATTGTTGACAGAAAACACGAGGCTTGGGAGATCTGCTTAACTCCAGTGCAGGTCCAAAACTCACCTTCGGATGTATGAGCGTGCCAGTTGATTTGATCTTGTAATCAACAAGAAACAAAGACAAAGAAACTGTGGTTAAATCCAAAAACGATAGCCGATTAGCTAGGAGCCGATGACATATCATTTATCTTTAGGCCGATGTCATATGTACATCGATCAGCAAGTATTAATAAACAAATCAGAACTAAATCTACTCGATCGGCTGTAGATATTAATGGTATATAATCCTTATATCGATATATACTTAAATCAAATGATTGGGATAGATCGGTCACCTTGCCGAGACAGTATAAATCACTTAGATCGAAATATATATTAATAATGAGATTATATATATATTCATAGCATAGCCGATCAGATAGATCTAGCATGTATCGGCTAATACTCCGATACCACTCTATATTAAGATATTAAAGCAAGTAGAATATACTAAAACAGAAGCCTAATATATTTAGATGCAACAAGATATTTAATATAAAGGGCTGATTTAACATATCAGTCAAGCATATAGGGTAAAAGTAGTTAAATCAGATAAGATCGGCTGAAACTCCGATACTACCCTAATCGGCAACCAGAAGGCAGGCTAGAGATTGAAATTCTAAGCACGACTTAATAGATCAAACTCAACTGATGCAGCATTAAGTATGAAAAGAAGAACAATATCTAGACAATCAAGTCGCTGGATGTGTCATAGAGTGGTAGATATCCTATATAATCTAAGCCAACATCGTTATTTAACCTAATCGGCTGCCTTCTATTAACAGATGTTAGCCGATTGTAGGTTAGATGACGATATTGTCAGAGGTTATATAAGATATATGATAACTCGACGAATTACATAGACAAGATTAGAGTATCATACAGATGGAAGCACTAATCCCGAGAACGCAAGCCGCCATAACAAGTTTTACCTCTTGTTGAAGATCGAAACCGATGCAGCTCAACCCGAAAGCAAGAACTCGTCGAAACAAAACAAAAGTAAAAAGGGTGGCGATGCACCGAGATTGTATTGAACGCGTGTGTAAATTACTACATAGGCCTCGGGGTCTATTTATACCCAAGAATTACAAGATATGTCCATATCGGACACAACTATTATCTCTAACAAACTCTAAGATACCATAAGTCTTTGCGGCAGACTTTTGCACATATTTATCTCTAAGGAATTTACATAAAATATCCTAATTAATAAATATAATTGCCTTCTCAGGACTCTATCCATGTACGGCAATCATCTTGAAGCACATCAACTCAAACCCGATGTCGTATACGAGTCATATTGTCGGAATCGGCTGTATCACTTAACCCAGTCTGACTCAGACTTAGCCGATCTCAGTCGTAGCCAATCCGGACTCCAGCCGATTCTTACTCTGTTTCCGCGAGAACCCTTATCTTCGATTCCACTTCAATCTAATCTCCATCTCCGATGCTGATATTACCAAATTTGGTCGTTAACAATAATCCTAAATTGTGGAAAACCAATAGCGAGAAATACTTTAGTATGTACCATGTGCCCTATGAAACTTGGTCAGCCTTTGCCACCTTACACTTCACGGGGAATGCTGCTTTGTGGTTGCAGACTTATGAGGAAATGCATAGTGTTGAAAGCTGGTATGAACTGTGTGTAGCAGTGCATAGTAAGTTTGGAGGGATAGGTACCAGCAACACCTTGAGGAACTAGATGGTCATAGCCAAATGGGTAGTGTAGAAGAGTATTACAGCAAGTTTGAAGAGCTTATGCATAAGGTGCTAGTGTATAACAAGGGGTATGATGAGACTTTCTTTGTTACAAAATTTGTGGGAGGGCTTAAAACAGAAATTAAGGCAGCAATCAAGCTGCACAGGCCTCGTTCTGTTGATGCTGCGTTGTCTCTTGCAAAAACACAGGAGGAGCTTTTGGGGGAAATGAACAAGAAGGCACCAGCGAAGCAGACATTTAAAGAGAGCTACAAGACTTTCAACAAGACTCCATATCAGGGGAAAGGCATTTTGGGTGCACCTCCTGAAGAGGGTAAGAAGTTGGAAGAAAAACCCAAGTGGGAAGAGAGGTTTGACTCTCTGAAAGCTGCAAGAAGAGCTAGGGGAGAGTGTTTCAAGTGTGGTGAAAAATATGCTCCCGGACAAAAGTGCCCAAAGTCTGTACAATTACATGTGCTGGAAGAGCTTTTGGAGGTATTACAGCTTCAAGAAAGTGATGAGATGGAGAAGGAAGAAGGAAATGAAAGTAGTGAGGAAGAGGAACTTGTGTTGTCTGAATGTGCACTGTCTGTGGTGATTGGTAAGAAAACCATACGACTTCAAGGGATAATTCAGAACCAAGAGTTGTTGATTTTAGTGGATTCGGGAAGTTCCAGCAGTTTCATAGCTGAACATGTGGTTGATAAGCTTCAGTTGTCAACTCAAGATATTGTATCCACAAAGGTAACCATAGCAGATGGGGGGCAGTTATGTTGCACAAAGGTGGTTCCAAATGTTGAGTGGTGGTGACAGGGGCAAAGTTTTGCTAGTGTACTCAAGGTGTTGGGACTTGGCATGATATGATACTTGGGATGGACTGGTTGGAACGATTCAGTCCAATGTGGATTGATTGGAAGAGAAAAAGGATGAGATTCCAACATCAGGGAAACAATGTTACTTTGACAGGGGTGAAGGATCAGACAGATCATTGTAGACTTATCTCAGGGAGACAGTTGGCAGGGATGGCAAAGAGGGGGGCCATATCTCAGATGATTCAGCTCTGTATAATCAGGGAGGAGATTGAGCAGCAAGAGAAGATGCCCTCTGATGTTCAACAGTTATTGCAGGAGTTTCAGCAGGTTTTTCAGGAACCCATAGAATTGCCTCCCAGAGGGATTTTGACCACAGTATTCCATTGACACCTGATGCAAAACCAGTTAACATCAAGCCTTATAGGTATGCCCCAACACAGAAGGATGAGATTGAAAGACAAATCAAGACAATGCTGCAACAAGGCATAATTCAACACAGTGTAAGCCCCTTTGCCTCTCCAGTTCTGCTTGTGAAGAAAAAAGATGGGACCTAGAGATTTTGTGTGGATTATAGAGCCCTCAACAACATTACAGCCAAGAACAAGTATCCCATGCCAGTGGTGGATGAATTGCTAGATGAATTGGCAGGATCGCAATGGTTTACTAAGCTGGATTTAAGATCTGGATACCACCAAATTCGACTACTGGAGCAGGATGAATGCAAAACAACCTTTACGACACATCAGGGTCTTTATGAATTCAAAGTGATGCCATTTGGTCTTACAAATGCACCAGCAAACTTTTCAAGGGCTGATGGATACAATCTTTGCTGACATGATCAGGAAGTTTGTTCTTGTTTTTGTTAATGACATACTCATCTATAGTCAAAATCTGACAGAACATGTGTCCCATCTCAAGGCAGTTTTGGCAAGGCTCCAGCAGTACCAACTCTTTGTTAAAATTAGTAAGTGCTCCTTTGCTCAACCACACCTGAAGTACTTAGGTGTCACGTCCTGATAAATTCATCCCAAAATAAAAATCATTTTCTAAAAGGAATAATAGAATTAATTAAAATTCGAAAAGAAATTGGCAAACACTAAAATACGTACAAGAAAAATTTGAATGTGGCCCGAAGAATTTTTGTTAAATTCTCCTTGGTCTAAAATGAGCCCTCAAATTTTACTTGAATTTTCAGAGCACCGGAAATATTTATTAAGCAACAACAACAATTATCAAAGTTTATTAAAAAGAAAAACCTAAAAATAAATCCTCCTTCCTCCTTTGGGCCAAGTCTGGCCCAAAGTCCTCCCTCTCTCTCCCTTGGCCTGCGGCCAAAGTCTCCATCTTCTCCCTCTCTTTTTCCTTCCCCCTCTCTCTCTTGGGCCGCCCTTCCCTTCCCCCCTCGGCCCAGCTCCCTCCTCCTCCCTCTCTCTCCCGGGCCGCCTCTCCCTCCTCTCCTCCTGGGCCGGCCGCCCGGCCCAAGCCGCGCCCCCTGCCCGAGCCGCCCTCCTCCCGCATGCGCACGCGCCCGTCACGCGCGCTGACCGCGCCCCGCGTGGGTCCCACCCCCGGGTCGTCGTCCTCCTCCCGCCCGGCCTCCTTCCTCTCTCTCTCCCGTGCAAACCCTAGCGCCAATTCTCCCCAAAATCCACGCGATTCAAACCATGGTTTCTGAAATTAATTGGGGGGTTTTAATCCCCATTGATTCCTCTTCAATTCCCCCCAATTTCCCCCTTGATTCGTGCCCCCAACCGCCGGGAACGGACGCGCCAACCCCGGCCACCTTCCATGGCTGCCGGCCACAAATTCCGCCGCCGTTCCCCGCCTCTCCCGTGGCCGGCTCCCTCTCCTCTCCTATAAAATGGAATCCCCATCCTCTGTTCTCCCATTTTAGCCTCCTCCCACGTCTTCCCGTGCCCGCACCACCTCTCCCCGCCTTCTCCTTCTCTCTCTCCGGCGCCGGCCGACCTCCAGCCGCCCCTGCCGTCGCGTCAGCACGCCGGCTGGCCGTGCCGTCGCCTTCCCCGGCGTCGCAGCAGCCTCCTCTCCCCCGGCCTGCCCACCGTTTCACGTGGAGACCCCCGGAGGTGCGCCCCCGCTGGCAACAGTGGTGTTGTCGCCACTGTTCCGCCTCCGGCCGCCTTTGCCGAGTCTCCTGCGCGTCGGCCGACGTCGCCACCACCTCTCCCGGCACCGGAACGCCGTCCTCTTCCCTGGCCAGGCCACGGCGTCGCCCCTAATTTCGCCGGAACACCGCCGTGCTGTGTCGGCCTCTCCATCCACCTCGCCGGAATTTCCCCGGTCGGCCCTTCCTCCACCCGTGCGCCGTCGTGTGCACCACCACCACCTCCGGCATCGCAGCGGCAAGGTCGCCCTCGGCCTCGCCTCCCCTTCGACCGAACTCCACCGGTGTTCGTCGTCGTCGTCATCGTTCGTCCTCGCCGGCTCGTCGTCTCGCTGCGCTGCCACCGTCGTTGGCATCGCAGTGGCGTGTTCCACGCCGTCCTTGCCTCCGTGCAGCTGCTGCCGGCTTCCCTCGTCGCCTCCTCGCCGGCCCCGGTCGTCATCGTCGTCGTCCTCTCGTCGTTCCCGGTCGTCGTGGCGCTCGTCCCTCCGTTGAGCCGTTCTCGTCCATCGTCCGCGTCCGTCAAGCGAGCCGCGGCAGCCCCGTCATCATCTTCGTCCTCGGCTCCGCGTCGTCAAGCGTTGCGCCGGCCGCGTCTCGCCTTCGTCCAAGGATCGCCGCCGAAGTCGTCTCCTCGCCGTTCGTCCGTCGTTCTCGGCCGCCTCTGCCGCGCCCGTTCGTCATTGTCGTTCCCACGCCTCGTCGCGTGGTGGTAAGGATCCGTCCTCTCGCTGCCCCATCCTCGTCCTTTCGGTGTCGCCCCGTACCCGTTGTGCGGTTGTCGACCCCGGTACCCGTGTACCGGTGTCGGTAGTCGTTCGCTTGTGCGTGTGGTGACCATGTTAGTGTGCCCGCTCGGTAGCCACGTGGTTTCCACGTGTGCAGCCCGTGTGGTGTCTAGTGGAGTCCGTTTGTCGGCCACTCGCCTCGGTTGACACACGGGATCTGTTTCTGTCGACCCGTGGACCGTCTCTGTGTACCCGGTCCACCGTGGTCCCTTAGGTTGACATGTGGAGTTCGCATGTCAACAGTGCAGCCTTCCTGTCTTTTCCAGGCTAGCGCTTACACATGTTTTATAGTTGCAAAGCTTAATTATAATAATCCGCAAATCTTCATATAACAGCATTAAACTTCGGATGATCATATCTTGATCATACGAACCCCGAATCGACCCGTTCAAGTCTCCTAATGTTTGTTAAAACCTAAAGAACCGTGTGCTTTCTTTTTATGTATTGTTATTGCTTCTTTATAGGCTTGTAGCTTTGCTTGTGTGCTTCGCGTAGCTTCTGTCGTTCCGGAGGTTCCCAAAGCGTGGTTCGCGGTCGTCGCCGAAGGTTCGGAAGGCCGTTCTCTCTGAGCAAGGCAAGTCACATCATCTTTGAACATATTGGATCCCAGTTTGTGAAATTATTTTGATTTAAATTAATGCATTATCGCTTTATTTAAATTCCCGCATTATCACTGTTTTATTTAGCCATGCCTATTTACCTTTGTTATGACCTTATTATTATTGCTATTGTTATTATTACCTTGTTCACCCTAGAATAAACAAAACCCCAACTAGTGGGTACTCTATTTATGGTTCCACTAGTATGAATTTAGGTAGATGCTTCGCTGATTAATTATGCAACATTAGGTGGTTTTATAACTTTAGACTTTGGGAATTCTCATATCATTAGGACAGTATGGAATGGCTGGCTTATGTTGGAATTGGACACACACCTCCCCCTCTTTTCAAAACCCCTAAAACGGTTTTAGGCTGGGCACAAGGTGCGTGGTTGGGTTTTGTTAGTCGTACCTCGGGTACTATAAGGATTAAGCTCGGGCCTCTCTTGCAAAGCACTACCGTACTTCCACATGTCTAGTGGGTAAGGCTTAGTTTGTGGCTCAGTCTGGTTATAAACAAAGGTACACGGATGGAGATGGACGAAGTCAGGGGTCGATGGACATCTCTAGGACAAATGAAGGCTACACGAGCTGCGGCCCGGTAGTCGAGATGTCATGGCACAGGGCTGGTGTCCTGCTGCTAGGGGCTCAATCCTGCCTACCTGTCCCGGAGGTTCCGGCCGTAGGTGGGGTTGGGACGGTACTCTTGTATATGGCTAGGATGGGTTGGAAACTATGTCATGTCTTCCGTCCGTATGCCGTGGTGGTATGTGGCACGTGGTTACACGTGAGGAAGACGTGTCTTGTGGGTAAAGATGTACACCTCTGATCAGAGTATAATCTATTCGAATAGCCGCGCCCTCGGTTATGGGCAAGCCTAGCAATGTACCCAAGTTAGTGTTTTAAATTCTTAAAACCTGCTTAACAACTAAAATGTGGAATGGTTGGCCTGGGTTGGCTTGGGACTAGCTGGGACCCAGGGTCGGGTTGCCAGTTCGGTCTGAATCATCGTAGGCCTTGGGTTAAGGCAGGTTCGTGTGGGTTCACGGCCTTGATTAATAATACTGTATAGCACTAGGATCATCTTTATAAAATGGCTTTGGGCAACTAAGTGACTTTTAAATGCTGTTTACTGCAAAACTTAACCCCTATATTATTATCCCCTTGTACTCCCTTGCATTAATTATGCATCTCCGGTGTGACTTGCTGAGTACTGTGGTTGTACTCATTCTTGCTCAATCTTTCCCCCTTCAGTAAGAGAAGCTTTGGAGAAGATGTCTTAGGTGGAGTCCTGGCTTATACCCCAGTTGAGCGCTTGTGAAGATGGAGCCGTAGGCCCGCTAGTCCGCTGCTGTTTATTTTTGTTTGTCAAGCCTGAAGTGCCTCTGTAATAATGTAAATATTATCGATATAATAAAGATGTGCGTTTTGTATCATGTTTATTTGGTGTACCCCGGCTTTTCCTTGGACAGGGATTAATACACTAGCGTTTGGGAAAAGGCAATTTTCTCGGTCGCGAAATTAGGGCACATTATTGTGATTGAAGGAGTGGCAACTGATCCAGCCAAAATTCAGGCAGTCCAGCAATGGTCACCACCAAAGACTCAGAGGCAACTACGAGGATTTCTGGGACTTGCTGGGTACTACAGAAAGTTCATACAACACTATGGCATATTGGCAAAACCTCGTACTGAATTATTGAAGAAAGATGTGCCATACAAGTGGACTAAAGTTGAACAACAGGCTTTTGACATGATCAAACAGAAATTGGTTCAAGCTCCAGTTCTGGCATTACCAGACTTTTCTAAAGAATTTGTGGTTGAGACAGATGCTAGTGGTGTAGGCATTGGGGCAGTCCTGATGCAAGGTGGGCATCCACTAGCTTTCATTAGTAAGGCTCTCAGTCCCAGATCTCAAGCTATGTCAACTTATGAAAAAGAATGTATGGTTGTTTTGTTGGCAGTAGATAAGTGGAGGCAGTATTTGCAACATGCGCCCTTTGTCATTCACACTGATCACAAGAGTTTGATCCATCTGAATGAGCAACGGCTGACACCAAGTATTCAACACAAAGCTTTTATCAAATTGATGGGTTTACAATACAAGATCAGATACAAGAAAGGGGAAGACGATAGGGTTGCTGATGATCTGTCTTGGAAAGATGAGCAGCAAGAAATCTATGCAATTTCAACAAGTCAGCCTAAATGGTTGGAGATGGTTGTGGAAAGTTATCACAAAGATCCAGCCACTATGCAGCTGATGCAGAAACTAGCTCTTCAGCCTGAGGGCATGGATGATTTTGCTTTGGTGGATGGGGTGATTAGGTTTAAGGGAAAATTTTGGCTAGGCAACTATCATGAGGCCAAACAGGCAGTATTGTTATCATTGCACAGTAGTGGGATTGGAGGTCACTCTGGCATACAGGCTACCTACAAAAGGATCAAGCACCTGTTCATGTGGCCAAAAATGAAGAAATATGTCATTGAGTATGTGCAAACCTGATCAATCTGCCAGCAGGCTAAAACTGAACATTGCAAGACACCAGGTACACTTCAACCACTACCTGTTCCCTTGCAGGCTTGCCACACAGTTAGCATGGACTTTGTGGAAGGCTTGCCCAAATCTGGAGGATATGATACTATACTTGTTGTGGTAGATAAATTCACCAAGTTTGCCAAGTTTATCCCTTTGACTCACCCATTTACAGCTCTCACAGTAGCAAAAGCTTTCATTCACCATATTTACGATGTGTTTGGAATGCCTCAAGTTATAATTTCAGATAGAGATAGAGTGTTCACCGGTGCACTTTGGCAGGAGCTATTTTGGTTGGCCGATGTGAAGCTGAACATGAGTTCATCCTATCACCCCCAAACAGATGGGCAAACAGAGAGACTTAACCAGTGTTTGGAGTCATATCTGAGGTGTACAATTCATGCTTGTCCCACAAAATGGGCAGACTGGTTAGTCCAGGCTCAGCATTGGTATAATACATCTTCCACAGTGCTTTGGGCAAATCTCCATATGAAGTAATGTTTGCCAAGCAACCAAATCAGTTTGGTCTAGTGAATCTTGGAGAAAGCACAGTACCTGGTATCCAAGTTTGGCTTCAAAACAGAGTCCATCTCAATGACATCCTCCAACAGCAACTTCTAAGAGCACAGCAACGAATGAAAGCACAAGCAGATAAACATCGCTCAGAGCGTCAGTTTGAAGTTGGTGATATGGTCTTTCTGAAACTTCAGCCCTATGTTCAGATGTCAGTAGCTCGACACTCTTGTCAGAAACTCTGTTTTCGATATTTTGGACCATACAAGGTGCTGGCTCGAGTTGGTGCAGTGGCATATAGATTGGAATTACCCACGGGCAGTGCAGTTCATCCTGTTGTGCATGTGTCGTTGCTGAAGAAGGTGCTGAAACCCAACATACCTGTAAGTAATGATTTACCCTTAAATTGCTTTGATAATCCTGATACTGTCCAACCTGAAGCAGTTCTACGGAGACAATTGATTAAACGTGGCAAGTTAGCTGTTCCATATGGTTTGGTGCAATTGTCGGGGCTTCCTGCTTCTCTGGCGACTTGGGAAAATCTTCGTCAACTTCAAGCACGTTTTCCGTCATCACCAGCTTGGGGACAAGCTGATACTTAAGGAGGGGAGAAATGTCGTGATCCTTAAGTCTATTAGATACTTCGTCGGTGATTCTTTGAATTGGGTTGTATTCTGTGATGGGCCGTAGATGGGCCGGTTGCGTGTATGTGTATCGATATGCCGTGCTGGTTCGGCGGTGGCATCGGACACATGTGCGTTGTGCGGCCATTTATATGGCGAGCTGAGCTGTAAAGCATTTATCAAATAAGAAAAACTCAAACCAACAACCTCTCATCGTATACCTCTGTTCTGCTCTACTCCTCCTCTCGTTCCTCAATCGCGAACCTGATTCCCCTTCAATCTCCGAGCGTTTCGCCGGAATCCGAGAGTTCGTGACACTGCTGTAGTGCTGCACCACCCTCCCCAATGACCGGGTGACCGGCTTCTCTTCTCTATACACAGCGCGCAATCTGACCTGTACATCCATCCTCTCAGTCTCAATGGGGTAATCCAGGTGAGGTGGCGACGAGGCCCCAGCTCTTGCCCCTTTGCCGCCCGCTGCCGGATTTGAGCAGATTAGGCACTTACTTCCTTTCTCCCGAATGATAGATTCAGCACAAGCGCCAATCTATCATTCGCCGGCCAATGCTAATCGGGTTATCAGATTTATTGGAACTTAATTGTACTACTACCTCCGTTTCAGGTTATAAAACTTTCAGATTCATTAACATATATATGAATGTGAGCAATGCTAGAAAGTCTTATAACCTGAAACGGAGGAAGTAATTTATAATGCATTTGTAGCACCTATTCTCAAGTTAAGCAGATAGGGTGCACTAGTGCCATAGTAGTTCCTTCCTGTTCCCACAATGCCACAGAACAATTGATGGTTTATTTGGAAATCCCATGGCATTTCTAAACAACTGATGGTTGCAGAAGTGAGCACTACTTTGTGCTAATGGGATTAAAAACTTATTAATAGTTAATAATAGGCTTAGTCAGTATACACCCTAGTTGACATCTAACCACTGCTATTCTATTCCATTTTGAAAAGACAACAACCGTGGTGTCTGCTCCCGTGACTGCCAGGCTGACTTGTGGGCCCACATTGTCGGTGAGAGGGGGAGCGTCTCCGGCCGCGCACGTGTGGGGCAGAGAGGTGGTGGGATACACGCGGTCTGCAAGGATGGAGGAGGGTGCGCCGGATCTGCCCCTCCCGTCGCCGACGCCGGAGGATCCTCACGGTTGTATGCTGTCGTCGTCGCCCGAGCTCACTGCCGCCCTCGTCGACGAGCCGCTGCCGCCGCTCTCGCCTCGCCCACTGCTCGAGCCTGTCGCACCGTCGCGAGGAGTGGTAGAGGGAGAACGAGGAGACAGGGGAGGAGCAGGAGAGCGATGGTGAGCTCCTGGTCGCCGAGCGGGCGCCGGATCTGCCCCACCCATGGCCATCACTGATGGATCCATGCGCATGGGGGGCGGACAGGCGGCGGGATCCGTCGATGAGAGGGGGGACAGAGAAGGGCAGGAGCACCAGCCACTCGAACTGCTCAAAGACGGCGCGCCTGATTGGTCAGAGTTGTGTCTTTGATATTATTTTTCTTTATTCTTCCTCCGATTATGTGAACTTCTCGTATAAATTATATTTTACCAAGTACAAGTAAAAATAGATTATTCTTAAATAAATATGCATGCAAGCATTGCTAGTTTTCTCTTATTTTCGGATATACTGACGGTCGAAATTGGTCTGTAACGACCGTCAACAATAAGCTAAGGTTATAATCCACCCTAGTATTGTTGTGCTCAAGCCCCAAGAGGCCCTTTAGTTCTAAAGCAGAGAACATAATCCGCAGTCAGCTAGTTCTGCCGTAGATCGTCTTGGTTTTCTATGTTTATTGACTGTGGCATTCTCTTCTTCTGGCACGATTAGCTAGATTGTATTACTATCATGAGGAATGTGATAGTGCCATCTGAGAATGAGAAAGCTTGAACAAGGTTAAGCGGGTTGTTTAATCAATAGGACGCCATGAGCAAGGCAAGTCAGTATATGCTTCCCTCCTTGAGCATGTGTATCCCTTTTTAATAAATGTGTTGATTGCAAATAAAATTGCATGTTACTTACAAAATGTGTACCCAAAACTTGATTATAAGCCACCTTGAAAGTGTTAACCAAACTCCTTGTTGCGTTCGTCTTATATTATGCATTGGTCAATTAATGATATGGCTTAGCAATGATAGTTTAGACTTTCGTATACTCCATGCTTGAAATATGGATGTGAACACAATGATTACTCTCGGATGGGTGATTATCGGAAAGTGGATTGCGTGGGTGATTATCAGAAAGCGGATGGAGACATGGGCACCAACCGATGTTTCAAAACCTTTGGGAAACCAAACACTTAATCAAATGATTTGTTTTCTACTAGGGTGGCACAGATGGAATTTGGATGGCTCTACGAAATGGCTAGTCACCGACCTTGGTCAGTCAAGGACTGACTTCTAAGCTATGCAGTAAACAAATAGAGTACAATTGTATTTCTTGAATGGGTATAGACCCAGTGGATTCAGTAATCCGAGTGGGGCGACATCCCATACATGGTTGGTTCTGTACTCAAATTGTTGTGACGTTGCATCCAAGTGTCGTAGTGATATCAATGTCAAACCTAAAATGCACCATAGTTATATATAAAACTAGGTGAAACCCCGCACGTTGTTGCGGGAGCTTGGTATGATAATAATAAATTGAAATAATGTGTAAGATAGCTAGACGACAGAAACTTGCATAATTTGATGTGGTTTATCATAATTTAAATAGTATATAGAATGATGATCCAAATGTAAAATTAACGTGATGTGACTTTATGAGAGAAGAAAATGAGGGAGATCATTCCAATGATAGATTAATCATTTGAGAGCTAGAAACAATTGAGGTGATATAGCTTAATGAGATAAGAGAGAAATAACATTAACTAATTAAGTGAGGATGAATTGTGTAGGTATATAGATATTATACAAAATGATGGAGAGATATATTGAAATATTTTGATAATTACATGGAATGATGATTTAATATGCTTGGATTTTAAAAGCTCTAAAATTTAAGTGAGGATGAACTATATATGCATATAGGATATTATAAGAAGTGATGGAAAGATATATTGAAATATTATGTGAATTATGTAGGATGATAATTTAATTAACATGCTTGTATTTTAAAGCTCTAAAACTTAATAAATTAGCATGCTTGCATGAGGTTTGAGATGTAATAATTGTTAGTGGATGTGATAGCTTTGCATGTTAAGTTTAGTGGGCCTTAACTTTATAGAAAGATAGGATGTAACCATCTGGATGCCCGGGTTTGAGGTCTCCTCTCACCGCTAGCTCGAGTTAGGGATGGGCACTTGGAGTGCATGAGGGTTATAGTGTCATGCGTTGGGTGCATTACTGACTGTGAGTAAATCATACATCCACTATGTGAATAAAACAAATCTATCGAATTGCGGTGCTCGCGATTAAAGAATCTCCGAGACTTGTAATACTCCTGACCAGCCTTAGATATTTTAAACTTGTTTACATTAGGATTTGGAAGCTATGTGGCCTATCCACTCTTTGCATGCGGGAAGGTTGGCATTGGTGATGATATATGGTAAGTTGGATACGAGGGTAAAACGAACCTAGAGAAGCTTGGGAAGGTGAATGGAGCTCTCGTTGATGGTTAACAACTTGAACTTAACGTTGTTTTCAGTTAAAACAACTAAGTCATAGATTTATGAATTAATTTGCGAAAATTAGCTTTATGCAAAAAAAAAAAAACTAAGCCATCCTTGAATCCCAGTATACACTGATACATCTTGTAGTGTTGTCTTGATGAGTACGTTTGTACTCACTGTTGCTCGTTTACATTTTTAGCATTGGAGCAGGTTAGAAGCGAAGACCTTGCTAGCATGCTCGCTTGCTTAGTGGGATGATCGGAGTGGTAGTTGATACTAAGTCATGATCCCAATCAACGGTTTGTGAGCATGTTGCCTGGGTCTAGCATTAATCTGGATTTCCATTGTTGTTTATGTGATAGGATGTGGCATTATTAGCCTTATTAAAGGTATTAAACTCTTTTAGTTTAATTTTATTTTGTTATATGTTTCTTACTGGTTACACTTGTTTTTACCACCTAATAATTGAGGGATTGATATAGGGAAACTTAATAGGTTTCCAGTTTCCTAAACTGGGGGATAACAAGGCCTAGCATGAAAAAATCCGCCAATGGGCACCATTAGGCCGCATTTAGATCCTTGTCCTCTTACCACCACTTGAAACTCCTTGTTTGCCTCACGCTACCACCATAGGGGTGTCGTAGGCTCTCCGGACCTTCCATTACAATTGAGACATGAAGTGAATAATTCAAGTCATCAAACAAGTATAATGAAATATCAAACGTCTCGAGAGAGGAATATCGGAGACATTGCTGGGCCTTTAGTCTGCCAGCTAACTTCAGTCTGAGATGTGCCCGTCAAACTACTCGAAGGCGGCGACAAGATGTGTTACACATTCAGGAGACTTGACAAAAATGGCTAAAGATCTACAACATCTCATATGTTTTTAACTCATACTCATGTGAATCTAGCTCCTAAGATATGCACTAGATTCACACTTTCATCTTAAGGATGGTTACACATAGCAAACACAATAAGATGAGAGCAATTAAAATTTACAACTAATTTAGAGATACATAGGCCGATCGGCCAAATAAATATTAGATAACAGCGGAAGCTTGACTACCCAATCACAAGCACACCGACTAGGGGTTTACCCCATTAAGTTCTCATTCTAGAAGAAGCAATCAGAACCCACATCACTCAAAGACTAAGTCTAAACCTGCAAACAAAAGGTTATATCAACAGCAAGAACCCACATCACTCAAAGACTAAGTCTAAACCTGCAAACAAAAGGTTATATCAACAGCAAGAGTCAGTACATTAAACAAGTTAATGTACTGGCAAGCACAAGTCAATCATAACATACTACATGTAAATGTAAGGCATATATTCAAAGGAAGGCAATATGTAGTTCAATTTCACCATAAAGCAAGTTTTATTTTCGCAAATCCTTTGTAAAGGAGTTGATGCTTCAATTAACAAAGATAAGTTTTTAAGTTTGTAACATTTAGTTCATCATAATTCCATCATAGTCAATCTCTTGATGTCATCCTTGACAACAAGTCATAATATATCATCACACTTACACAACTCAACACATTTTATCAATTTCAAACCAAGTCACATGTTCACATTTTTAAAACATAGTCTATACTCATGACACTTCACCAAAGCGCTCATGACCATGAGAACGGCTAATCGATTAGTTTAAAGAACTCCTGCAGAGTTTGTACGGGTTTACCCACATAATGTGATAGAAGCCCGGAGGCTACACTCTAGTTGGTTCAGTGCCGGCCAAGCACCCCACACTCTACATTATGAGTGCGGACTAGAGGTCACAATGAAGCCTTTACACTACTTAGAATCTAGCCTTGCACCAGCACGATATGTGTTCATCCTAGGCATACTTGGAAATATGTCTAGAACCGTTAAGTGGCGGGCCCACGCCTTAAACTTAAGGCCGTGGTGGCGGACACGACAGGAACCCACCACGTGGCACAATACCGTTGTATTGGACAGACTTAGTCACCTAAACTACCACATCGGGGTAAATAGGAAGTTCCTCTGAATCATCGACTAATTCCTTAGAATTATCGACTAACTAATACACACCGGCCAAACAGAATGCAAGGCTAGTCCTAAATAGATTAATTAGCTTAGGCCATCCCATACTAGCACATGTGGATGTACGAATAACTTTAAGTTGGTGACACAAGTTCGGTCCTTACGGACTTGAGCAAACACTCCCCCCTATCGGTATGCAACTAACACCATATGCACACCACTTGCCGCCCAAGTCTAAAATCACATTTTACACATTTTAGTCCACAAATACCCATCACATTCATTTTATTCCAGAAAAGGTTCATGTGTCAAAATCATATTTTAATCATAGGTGGAATGAGCATTTGCATATTTCTAAGCATGGTTAAGCAAGTAGTTGCATATAGAGCATATATAAACCCATTTGAGCACAAAAGAGTGTACTCTAACCATTTCTAGGGGTTCAAGCAGCAAGGATCACAATTATTCAAGGTAAGGAATGCAACAAATAGGTAATAACTACCTTATCCCAATTTTAAATACCGATATAGTCTAAGTTCATATGCATCTTTGCAAACAAATATTTTCATTTATCAAATCATGGGATTCAATGTGTTCAAAGGATGTGAGGAGAAAACTTGCCTTAATACTAAGAAATGTTAGCGCCTAATCCACTCCTTCACCGATTATGCAATGACCTAAATAAAGGACACGCTATGCAATTAAACACCGAAATAGGTAAAAATCCAAAATGCTCTAAAATGCATGATTTGTACACAGTGTGTTGGTACTGGTTTAAAATGAATTTAGGTGAAAGAATTTCTATTTTATCACTTTTTATTTGGGAGTTATGAATTTTAGAAATTATGTCGGTATATAATAGTATAGGTTTAGGCAATGCTACCAAGTATTTTTGCAAAGTGGTATTTATTAGATTAGACTTCTCAGGGGTGTAGAGATGTGTTTTATAATACTAACACATTTGGTTTCACAATTTTTAGAGTTATTATGAATTCTTTATGCATTTTACAGGTTATAACATGTTATAGGTGTATAGTGTCCTACATGCACATGCCTTTGGTATTTGAGGTTCAGAATTTATTCTACTTTTGTTGCGATGAATGAAGCAAATAATTTTGTTAATTAATCTATCCTTAGTTCACAAGTTTAGGGCCTTTATTATTTTAGTTCATATTTTATAATATAGAGGGGTTCTATATGGATGACTTTATAAATATCAACCTAGGAATTATCATTTGAGCTAAGTTCCTCTAAGTTTTGGTGAATGGGGATGGAACTATGGCCTCACTGGTCTATCAAGTTTTATTTAGGTTTATTTAGAGCTAAGTGCATATATACTTATACATATCTATGTATTACCTTAACAACACTATGTGTTTAAATTCTTATTTCACTAAGTTAAGATTTTGAGCTATGTTCTCTACAAAAGGTGTCAAGTTTTATTTTACTATATTGAAGCTCACTATTTTCTGGTTCTATAGAAACTTTCTTCATTCCAATTGGACTAAAAATGAATTTTCTACAAATTTTACAAATTAAAGGCTGCTCTATGTTGGTTATTCCTTACATAAATATTTAGAGGCTTTTATTATAAAAAAATATATATTTTTATTTTACCAATTGGAAATACATGTTTTGGTGATCCTACAGAACTTAAGTTTACTCAAATTAAAGCTAAGTTGAATTTTGTATGAATTTATAAAGTTTAGCTTATCTAAAACTAGTCATTTTAAAGATAATAGTTTTAGAGGCATTTGATACAAAGCAAGTGATTACTTTTATTTCAGCTAACCAGAGAGTGCATGATGATGAATTTGTAGAATTTGAGTTTGTCCCAAAACAAGTTAAATTAAATTTTCTATGCATTTTATAAGTTTGTGTATGTGTTACGTATGCTTTACCTTAGACAAATTTTTGAGACAAAGTTTGAACAGTGAGTGTCAAGTTTTATATTTCTAAATTAAATTTCATAACTTTGTGAATCTATAGCGACTGGAATCATCTCAAAATGAGTTATATTTGATTTTATATGAATTTTCAACTTTGAGTGTTTTTCTGTTGAAAATATAATGTTTTAAGTGTTTTTCTTTTATATTCTCAGATTTTAGAAGGGATGGGTCCACCTGTTAGTGAGAGATCAATATGCAAAAAGGCCTCTAGGGTTCCAGAGATTAGATCGTGAGGTCCCTAGAACGTGTTTTAACCAAATTTATTAGGAATCCTCGAGTTTTACAGTTTTTACTAATAGATTCTTGGTCCCACATGTCAATCTAACATATTTTACATTTTAAACCTTACATGTTTTAAAATATCTAAACGAGATCCCTAGCGCCTAATGACGTGGGGCCCATTCGTCAGCGAGTCAGCGCCTGGGAGAGACAGGGCAGACAGAGCAGCGGCGGCTTGGCGAGCTCCTCGCCTGCGCCGGCGATGAACGGCGGCCGATCTCGTGATGTGACCAAAAGAGAAGATTTTCCTAAGCTTCTTGCGCATCTATCCGTGGTTGTCTCAAGGTTAGAGGTGGTCGGAATCAATGGTGACGGCGGTGCGAGCGGCGGTGGTTCTCGGGGTGGTGGTGCATGTGTGCATGGAGGTCGTTTAGAAGCGAATGCAAAGCATGCATGAGGTCTTCAAGACTACAGGGTGCTCACCGTGGGTCAAGCTAGGGTTGTCGAGGTCTTGGCAGCAGCGTCGACTTGCGGAACGGCTCGGCGACGGCGCTCCTCCTCAGGTGAACGGCGACGGCTCGAACGGTACGACGAGCTGCTAAAAGTAGGCATGCACGAGGGCTGTGAGGTCATAGAGATGGTGTCTGCGCGAGGAATCGAACAATGGCTCACCGGAGCGGCAGGAATCGAAGATCGACGTTGGCGGCCGGAGTTGGGGAAGAAATCGGTGATCTCAGTGTACAGGCTCCTGGGGTCGAGCCGATGACGATGGCGCAGCGGCTTGCTCCGGGATGGACTAGGGTGGTCGGGCGACGATGATGCCGAAGCGGCGGCGTTCCGAAGCTCCCGTGGGCACGGTCGCGTTCCGGCGTCACCACTGCATGTCAAGAGGAGAGATTAGGTGGAATGGATATGGCATTGATAGGAGGTTTCAGATCGGGAAAGGAGTCGAGACGACCGCGGCACGATGGCGATGGCGACGGTCGTCGTCTCCACGGCCGCCGGCGAGAATGAGGATGACAGAGAGGCAGAGGGCCTTTCTCCCTCGGCTTCTTCGGCTCTAGAGTGTTGAATGGTGAAGGGCGACTGAGTTGGCGGAGTTGAAGGTGAAACTCGGCGTCGGCACGTCAGCTCCACGCGTCGAGCACTCCCTCCGCCAACGATCTCTCTCTCTCTCTCGTCTGTTCAATCGGCTGGAGCGGTGGAGAAGTGGTTTGACAGAGCTAGAGCTAGCTCTAGTGGCTGTCAGGTGGGGCAAGGACGAAGTATACTAGTAGGTGGAAGGGAGAGGTGTGGGTAAATACATGGGTAAACTTGATTTTGGATGAATTTTCGGAATTATTTTCTCCTCTAACTTTGTAGCTTCATAGCTTAATGTGTGGATCAGATTAAGTAGTGTTGATTTTACTGGAAGTAGATGTTTATACTTAGTTGCCATTTTTTTTGGTTGCACTTAAAAATTATGGATAGATTGATCACAGAAATTAAACAAAGATCGGTTATCTAAGAGCTAGATTGAATTTTGAGGAGGCTTAAACAGAGGAATAAAATTCTAGAAAAATTATATTGAGATATGATAAATAATATAGTATTTATATAAATTATTTACCTCATATACTTTTATGCATTTTAATTCACTTTTGGGTGAAGTATGGTTTTAGCCAATAAAGGATTTTAATTAGTCTACTATGTGACTGTTTTGATTAATTTATTTGAGGTATCAACTTGAGTGTTAATATCTGACCAAAATTACAGTGAATAGTTTGTGCTAATCATTGTCTACATAAATTTTCCCATGATTTTATCTTGTACAAAATATTTTAGAGAATTAGGATGACCTTTTCTTTGTATATGAGTTCCCTCTTCATAATTGCATCTAATATTATTATAGGAATTACTTTAAACTTCTTTCGAACTGAGAAGATGATATTTGAGTAAATATTATGTCCACATATTATCACCCAAGATTAACTATAAGTTTATTTAGTAATTTAACCCTTTTAAGTTATGCTCATGGGACCTATTGTAAAATGCGAGACCAAAATCCAAATGCACAAGGGACTCGAGTCAAGGCATGCATTATGCACATGTATGCTCATTTGCTTGGTGGAATTTATGGTCTAATGTTAGGAATGAAAAGGTTTTATTTTGTTGTCAAATTTTATTTATGCAATGGTTTAGATTGGTCTCACCTAAGTTAAAACGGAAATTTTTGGCTCTCAAAATTGTAAAAGTTTGCCTATATCTATTTTGTCTAGAAATTTTTAAGTCCTAAAATTTCGGGTATGTTACAAGGGGGGAGCTCATCGGCGGTTATGAATGAGGCTAAAGTATGAGACAGAGAGAGATAGAGAGAGAGAGAGGGGGGGAATGAGAACGGATTTGAGGATGGTAGACGAGGTGAGACGGTAACATGTGGTTGTGGTGATTGCTATGGCCACCTTATCTTTTCCAGCACACAGGTGACACCGCCATCTTCAATGTTGGCCAAGAGGCAGCGTCCGCATCATCGTCATCACCATCGCAATCCTCATTGATCTTCATAGGTGAGTTCGGGGGGGGGGGGGGGGGGGGAGGGCGGGCGGGGGTGGTGGTGGGGGGGGAGGGGGGCGCAATGGCGTGAGGTCGAAGTCATCGTGGTGCGACAGATGCACGCATGCTCACTGCTGCCACGGTTTCGTCGTTGACCTCTAGCTTCACTAGGCCCCCATGCTATCCTAGAGTGCTACCGCCTCGTCAAGGTTTGCCTCCACCTAGATTTGACTCCGCAATTTGCTTCTCTCTTATGGCAGCGCCAACTCACAGAGGCTGGAGCCGCAAGGGAAGCTCGTGGAGGACGCTTGATGGTAAGCGGTTGAACTTGTACGTGTAGGACCTGGGGGCATGGTTGTGCAACTGGCGGTGAGGTGGGCTCATGGCCAATGGAGGGGAAGGCCACACAAGAGGAGGCGAGAGAAGAGAGAGTATAGAGGAAAAGAGAGTGTAGAGTTTCTGGTATGACAGTAAATTGAACTTTTGTGGTAGTTGAGGGGGAAAAATATTCAAACTTAACCCTTTTAACAATGAGTAGATTTGCATTGGTCGTTACTGCCAGATTTTGTTTTAAAGTAGAAGAGATAAAGACGTACTTATCCTTGGATGGTCTGCGACTTAATTAGGACTCTCCAAACAAGCACCAAAGGGGATATTATTCAAATGTTGCATCTGCACACATTTATCGCCTTACCCTAGTGGCCTAATCCACTTCTGCTACCACAACTATCCATTCATCTAAAAACCAAATTAGAAAAAATAAATACATTCTGACAGAAAAGGAATATATCCAACTAATGAATGACAGTTGGAAGATAAATAAAACGATAATTGAGTAGAAAATTCTTTTAGAAAACAATTGAGTAGATAGAATATTAATAACTACCCAATTTGGTTCAGCCTTCTAACTCTATATAAACACGCCCACAAAGGCATATGTTTCAACCCCCACACCAAAACATAATAAGGTTTGCTTTGGCCTTTGCATCATTATATATATCTCCTCCCATGGCGCATCTCAAGAAGGATGCTAGGGTTCTCTTACTTACAGCCATTGCAGTCATGGCGATGATCTTCTCACCTTGTAACGCAGAAGGTACAATAATCTATTCTCTTCAGATTTCTATCTTGCACTAATTTCTAATAATACACAAAACTGTAAATACTACAAACATCTTATATTCAAACACAATGATACTCAATTTAAAAATAATGGAGTCTTTTTATGCACCATTAATTTATTTCTTATATCTATGTATAAAACGTACTCCAACACTTATTTATCCTATTTACAGGCATAAAATTTTGTTTCAGCCTATGCATGCATTTATACGCAAATATATAACATACTGATTTAGTGGCATTACTACACGTAACTACTCGGTGTACTGAGCACCTCTAGGTGTTTTAGGTCACATTAATCGTAATAATATATTACATAAAAATTTAGAGGATCCCTGTAAGTTTTGTTGTGGATTCGTCACTGCTGATGCTATTGATATTACAGTTGCAGACAAGTGCTACACCGTATATAGATGCACTCTTCCAGCATGCAACGACTACTGCATCAAGCTGGGTGTACATAACCCACAAGTGACATGCAAGCTCAGCTTCCCACCCTCCGACTACTATGACACGTGCTGCTGCGGCACGTGGGACGACAAAAGCGTGGGCGCACGCCGTCTGCTGTCCCGTTGACATTATAAACTAGCCGTGCCCCCCCGCGCGATGCGCGGGCATCATCCAAGATCTTTAATCATAAAAGAAAAAAAAAGCATGATTGAAAACAACATAGCTTGCAACAGTGCTATACAACAACAACTCGATCAGAAAAAGAATATCACGATAGAATATCACGATGTTCTAAATTTTGATTGATGTAATCGTACCATAATTTTTTTATAATCAATGTTACACTAACAATGGGTATCTCGGTGCATAGTACAATTACAACAACGTGAGTAAAATAAACAACATTTGTATTTCAATACCTAGCTGTACCCAGGAAGACCAATGGGGCGATGATTAATTGGAAGGATAGTCAATCAAAACTGTGTCAGCACATCACAGGTAGTAATTGCAACTTATATTGTACATATTTTACAATCTATACTAAGACGGCCATGAAAAAAAAACAAATAGAAATCAAGGTTTACTTCTCCATGATCCAGAACCTATGAATTTGTAGCCAGTTCTGCAGATATGAGAGTTCAATATTCTTGCCAGCTTGTCAATAATTAGCATCAATCTACTTTAGCCACCAATAAAAGAAAAAGGGAAGTAGATCCACCTTTTAACCTTGATGAAGAGCATCAATATGTTCTTAGTACATGATATATAAAATAATGAACACCATGCATATCCCACGTAACTGTTAAAAATATATTTTCAACGGAATGAAACAGTTTCTAATTTTGTAAATCATGTTGAGTAATATGTAGCATCAGTATATATATAATAGCTTGAAATTACCTGGCTGGTGGTCGTAGAAGAATCAATGAAAACGTGTATCAAACCATAAATCCATGATTTACAAAATATGGAACAAACCATTAAAATGCTATCACAATATTTGGTTATCCTGTTAGTTAAGGTCCAATGCTTGCCTCTTATTGTGCTCTTTGCAATCCCAGAGAACGAAAATGGCTAGTGAGAAACTGCCAAATATATATATATACATAGACACATACAAAAATATATGCTATAGTTTAACTGAATAACAGTTTATGCATACTACTTGGTGCAATAAAAAATAGAGTAGGGAATGATGTTTACCAGTACAATTAAATGATGATCATGTATACGGAGATAAAGATTAGACAACAAATAAGAATTCCCAAGGAACTACTAAAATAACTGAAATAATACCAGGAAATAACAGGTAGAGGAACACCAAAGAGCAATTGCCATGCAGCTGGAACCTACAAGCCTTGAACCTGAAGTATGAATAAAAGGAGAAGAATTAGCAAATGAAGCCTCCCATGTGAAGCAAGAGCATTTTTGTGAGAAAAATAAATGAAATGAAATATGCAGTGTGTTGTTGTGTACGCTAGAAATGTTGATATAGCATGATGGGCATATGAATCTAGGTATTTAAGAAAAAGGAAAATCACACTGCACATATTTGCTCTAGTAATAAACTGAGCTGCTCATAGAGGCACGGGGCCATATGTACCAAAACAAAGTTGCTTATGTGAGGCAAGGACGTAGAATATGCATGTAATTAAGCGTATGGCAAGATTATATGAAAAATAGTTTGTAGGCGATACAATACAGCAGGAAGAAAGTGAATTTGACAAACCTTAGTGGAGATAGGACTGAACATGTAAACACAAACAGAATGGGACCTGTGGAAAACATATATGAATATATTGTCTGCAGCTTATAGCTAGCACACTAACCTGAAGCTGGAGAGTCCGGCAAAGGCTCCTTTCGTTTATGCTGTGATGTAGTTGTCGATGGCCCAGAAGAGCATGACATCGTGTGAAAGCTCAATGAAGAGTGACAAGGCCTTGCTGAAACAATAATAATCCAATGCAATATAGCTTTAGTACACATATACACAGGATACAATATATCTAAAGGAAAGTATATACATATGCAATATTTGGCTAGAAGCACTAACAGATTGATAAATTAAGCGGCAGTAAATATACTCTCATAGCCGACGAAATAGAGCATAAGACAATAAGACAATGATAAAATTGATTGAATATTTACGAATAGGCTGGCCATGGTAGGGAGCTATTTTAGCAGCAAAACATGAAAGAAGCAAGTATGGTGCCAATACCTTGATGTCCCCCCAATGTACAGCAGCTGTAACCTCTGCCATTGCTGGCTTTTAAGACCTCTGGTCTAGCATGCAGTAACCCATAATGCAAATAGCTGTAAAGAAATGTATATATAAGTGGTCCAATGGCTAAAAATTTTAAATAGGTAATGTGATTCATTTTCTACAGCTAACAACCAAAAAAAAAGTAATAGAGTATAAACTGATCGTTCTATGTGAGATTAAGAGTTTGCTGTAGAACACTTCATAGACATTCGCGTGATATAGAGTATGCCTTGGGAATGGAGAGCACAAATTATAGGCCGACCATGAACAAAGGAACATGTATTAGATCTCAGATATGAACTGAGTGCTACCTGCAAGCAAAGCTCCTGAATGAGACTCACAAAGCAACGCCAGGTTCAAGTTGTTTGGGGACACACATTATGCAACATTTTCAATAACTCCGGGGGTGAATTGATGTCGCTTTTCGATATTTCTGCACTGAAATCAGGCAAGACCTGCAACAATGCTTTGCCTTCATTGCTTGCAACCAAAGAAGTGGCAATAGTCGAAATGATTTTTGAATCAAGAGCTATATTCTTTGTTATCATTTCACGAATTAACTTGAGAACTTGGGTAAGGGGACAGAGAGGCAGATCGGGATAGTGGTGGTGGCGCCGTGCTTCGTAGCCGCCACAGTCACCGAGCTCCGGCAGCGACGGGCCAAAGGAATGAATCCGCAAAAGGCGGTGCCGGCGGCGACGGTCGGGCGTCGCGGAGGGAGACGGCGTGGCGGCGACTGCCGGGCGCCGCGTGAGGAAGACGGCGCGGCGGCGACGGCCGGGACCCGCGGGACGAAGACGGCGCCGTCCGGGCGCCGCGGGACGAAGACGGCGCCGGCCGGGCGTCGCGGGAGGAAGGCGGCGCTGCGGCGTGGCGGGAGGAAGACAGCGCGGCGGCGGCGGCGAGAAGAGGAGGATTTGGGGATTTTTGGCAGGGAGGCAGCGAGGATGTCTAGGCGGTGGCTGGTGTGGTGATTGCGTGGACTAAATATAGCGAGGACGGAGGGGATGGAGGGATGGAGCGATGACCGTGTGGACGGCTGGATGGAATCACCAGCTGGACATCTGACGGCACATGCATGGCGAGGGACTGTAGTACTGTAGCAGCATTTCTCTGGCCTGAGATGAATCGCAACACTGTTGGTAGTGGGTCACGAATGATATGATTGGTTGCAATGATATATGTTGATTTGATATCGATCAAGAGGTGATTATAATTTGTGATAATTCAACCATTGTGATTAATAAATTGTGATGGAAGCGCTTGTGCTTTTCGTATGAAATAAAACAAGTCGCATTGCATTTTTCTTTTAATTCCACTAAAAGTTTTCGATTTTTGGTGTTCCTACCATTCACCCTCCTTCTTGTAGGCTTAGTTATTATTGTTCGATCCTGCGTATCTGTTTATCCATAATTAAGTTTTACTTCGTTTGGAACCTTCGATAAATAAGGTTTTTGTCATCTACTAAACTTATGACTCTAGTAGTGTATACTTGGGGTGGTGTCAGAGTTTGGTTTCGTTGGCCCTCACATATGCATGTTGAGACTATGTTCTTTTTACATGTTTAGGGCCTCCTTAGGGTAATAAACTAACATTCTATTTTTTGTGTTTATATGTATATGGATGTGTACAAAGCACAAGACATGTGAAGCAAAAGCTCTAGTAAATATCTAACCAACTATCTTGTCGGGATCCACTTATTGGAAACTTGTAGCGAGTTGTCCTGTGGTTGACGACTCGACTTCTCTGCTCTAGTTGTCTGGTTTTGTATTGACATCTGAATAGGCTCAACCTTCTATCGTGGTAGCGGTATAGAAATTGGGGAAAATGTTATGATAGAATAAGAGCAATCATGGTAGGGCTTATGTTGGACTAGGTCTCATATCCTTATCAAGGACTTATTACTTATTTGTTGTAGACGTACTCTATTCTTGTTTGAGTATTGTCTCTGCACATAACAGGTATGTGGTATTCCTACCGAGGTATGTCCATGTCTGTGGGGTTATACATTGGTAGTAGTTCCTGAACTGTATTCAAATAAGAACCACTTGTTTTCACTTTCACTATCTCAAGACCACCATGAGGGTTGTAGGAGGCTCACCGAGCTTTCTATTTGGGCTAGCGAAGTCAGGGCAGCTCCAGCAGCAACAATGGTGCGATGGTCAGAACAACATACCCATGAGATGGGAGGCTACACTATGGCTTTCTATAGGTGCAAGGAAGTCCACATAAGATCAATACAACAGATGGAGGAGTAAATTCCCTGTATGCACCTCAAAACTGACTCAATCCCTTCCATGCCCTCCAATTTTGACCAATCCCCTGTGTGCCCTCGAGATTTTGTTGTGTTCCCTCCCATGTCCCTACCGTTAGGCATCTGTTAGTTCTGTTAGTGCATACATCCATTACATTGTGAGAAAATCCCCTGTGTACCCCTAAAAGTTCACCTAATTCCTTCTGTACCCCTGAATTTTTCTCAATCCCTTACATACTCCTGAATTTTAGTTTGGATCCCTTCCATGCCCTTTCCGCTAGTTGACCGTTAGTTGACCGTTAAATTCTTATGAAAAAGTCCATTTTGCCCTTTGGTATAAAGAAGCATATAAATTAATAGAGTATATTGTTGAAGTATAGAAATTTGTTATATGAGACTATTATGTTTATGAGATAGTTATGCACCATATTATTTGCGATAAATGTACTTTTAGATATGACATAAAAAAATTAATACTTATTTATTAGTTATTAAAAGATTTTTTTTAGCATATGTGTTATGATAGTAATAAACAAATCTGTTGTATTACTATGAAAACACATATGCTACATAAAAGAACTTTTAATAACTAATAAATAAGTATTAACTTTTTATATCATATGTAAAAGTAAATTTGTCACAAATAATATGGTGCATCACATACTCATAAATATAATAGTCTCATCCAACAAATTTTTACATTCCAATAATATGCTTCATTAATTTATTATGTTTCTTCATAGCAAAGGGCAAAATGGACCTTTTCAAAAGAATTTAACGGTCAACTAGCGGAAAGGGCATGGAAGGAATCCAAACTAAAATTCAGGGGTATGTAAGGGATTGAGCAAAATTCAGGGATATATAAGGGATTAGGTGAACTTTCATGGGTACATAGGGGATTTTCTCTTACATTGTCAGTAATTTCAAAAAAGACCAAAATGCCCAGCAAAACCCTAGGTAACAACCAGCAAGGCAGCAACAGTGAGAAATCCCCAAATAATATCCAATCTCTTGTCTCCCGTCGACGCAGGCAGCGCTGTGCGCCGCCGCCGTCCTTTCGCGGCCGTCGCTGCCGTTCTGTCACGCCCTGAAGTTCCCCTTTCCAGCTTTAAAATTTGTAAAATAAATCGTCTGAAGAAATTGTTCAATTTAACCTAGAGCTAATTCCTCAAATTAATAAATGCAAATAATAATCGAAATCGACATATGGAATTTTTCTTGGGTTCTACATGTCAAAATATGCTAACAGGAATTTTAGTGGAATTTTCAGAGCCTTGGAAATAATTTTAACCAATTAAAATAAGCAAAGTGCAATATTAAATCCCTGGGAAAATCCTTTTTCCTTTTTATCTTTTCTTTTCCCTCCTTTTTCCTTTTCTTGGGCCGCCGGCCCATTTCTTCCCGCGCCGGCCCGCTCCTCCCTCCCACTCCCAAAGTTCACCCGGCCTCCCTCTCCCTCTCGGGTGCTGACAGGTGGGGCCCACCTATCAGCCCTTTCCCTAACCTCTGGCTGCCCACGCCCGCACCAACCGCCGCCGAAACCACCGCCCACGCCGCCACGTATCCCGCTGCTCCCGCGCCCACTCCACGCCCCGCGCCCACGTCGCCGCGACGCCGCCCACGCCCTCGCCTTCCCGCCCGCGCCGCGAGCCCACCAGGGGTGGATTCAAATTTTGAATCCCCTCCCACTCTCTCTCTCTCCACCTCCCACGTTGCCGGCGAAATCGGGAGCACCCCGGCCACGTCCGTCTCTCCCGAGCCCCAATAAAGCTTCCCCGCACTCCCCTCCACCTTTTTCCTCTTTCCACCACTCCCTCTCGTGCCCTCTATCGCTCCCGCGCCGCTACACCCGTTGCCGCCGCCTTTTCCACTCCTCCGGCCGCCGCTCGCCGCCGCTAGCGCCGCCGCCGAGCCGCATCGTCGTCGTCTTCGGGTTCGCATCGCCGAGGGCTACATCGTCCACCCCTCCTCCGTCGAATTCCGCCATCGGAGCCCGCCGTTCGTCGCGTGCCGGTGAGCCCTTCCATAGCCGCCGTCGTCGGCCATGGATCTCACTCGCGTGGACACCCTCTCTCCCTCTAACCTCTCTCATTTTCTCTCTTAGGGTGTCCTGGAGCTCGGCCGCCGTTCGCCGTCGCCCTCCGGTCGCTCACCGTCGCCGTTCGTCGTCGTCTCCTCCCGCGCCGGCCGAACCCCGGTGAGAACTCCCTCCCCTTCTCTTCCTCTCGCGCGCGCCGCTGCTCCCCGCATGCGCGTCGCCACGATGCGCCGTCGCCCGCGTCACCGGCCGCCGCCATCTTCTCGCCGGTCGCCGCCGCCGCTCGCCTAACCGGTCGGCCGGCTTGCAGCCGAGCTGAGCCCGGCCAGTGCCACCTCTTCCCCATGAGCCGCCGCCCGGTGGGCCCCGCCTGCCAGTACCCCCTCCCTCTCTCTCTCTCCTTGAGTCACTGACCCGCGGGTCCCGCGTGTCGGCGCCGCACCCCCCTTGCTGACGTCAGCCCTAGGGCAATATTGCGCAATAAATACATTAAGGCTTTTCTTTAATAGTAAAAACACAGAGAATCTTCTAAAAATCATAACTAATTCATCCGAGCTCCGATTAAGTCCATTCAAGTCTCAGTAAATTCATAAAAATGCATAGAATCCATTAAAATTGGTTTTGTTTCCTGTTTCAGTAGTCTTATAGCCTGTTTTGCTTGTGTGCTTTGTTTGTCGCGTAGATTTCGGCCGTTTCGTCGATCCACGGTTTCTCGAAGACGTTGCTGTGGTCTCATCAGTGCGAGAGCAAGGCAAGTCATGCATTATAATTGATCATATTGTACCCAATTTACAAATGTCCCGCTTTTCTATTAAATATTGCATCGTTTTACAATATCACGTGGGATGGGTCCTACTACTCAGCCATATATTGTTTACCTTATGCCATTGCTAACTCGGGTATTAAAATGACTAGATGTTGGTTTAGGAAATGCTTAGCCATGCTTAGTTCTATTAGTACACAAAAAGGGAATCACATTAAAGCATAGACTTTGATTATTGGCAATAGCTCTGGATTAGTGCCACCGTAATGGTGTTGGCTAATTAAAATACACTACATGGTGGGCTGTGGGTGCATGGTTTTGCTAGTTGTGCCCATGGCGATTAAGGATCGGTTCGCGGGAAACCCTGGAAGAATTTATCGTGCTTACCACAAGCCAGCGTGGGCAACGGCTGGGCTTGTAGTGTAGCTTTTCTCTAGCCGACATACCCAGGCGAGGGTGGGCGTGATGGAGTTGGGTCGGCCGGGGTGTCCGGTTGATCGGCTTCCGGATTCACCGCGGCACGAAAGGGGGGCTGCCCGTTGCCTGCTGGGGACGGGGGCGAACCCTAAGGTGTGGTGCGATCGGTTAGAGGGGGTTATGCGAAGGGTCCTGTCACGGCCTCTTTCCGGTATGTCGTGGTGGCATGTCGGCGCACGGAAACGTGTCGTGAGGCTGTGTCTTGTGGGTACAGTTGTACACCTCTGATCAGAGTAAAACTATTCGAATAGCCGTGCCCGCGGTTATGGGCGGTCGACCAGATTCACCGTGATTAGTCTCACCCCTAGTTAGCTTTTGGAACTGGTTAGTTCAGGTGGTGGTTTGGGCCTGTCTCAACGTGGTGTAGCGTTGAGCAGTGATTGGTTAATATTGATTAGTTACTGCAACTGTTTTACTGTTTTCAACAACTGCTTTTAAATGCTAGCTTTATGCAAAAAAACCTTTAGCCTCCCTTGGATATACCCTGCATCATACCTCCTCTTCCGGTATGACTTGCTGAGTACAGTGGGTAGTACTCAGTCTTGCTCTCTTTTCCCCCACACCAGAGTTGAAGTCCTTCTCAGTTGAAGATGTCTCGAAGAGGTTGGTTTCGTCACTGCCGTCAAGGATGCCTGTGGAATGGAGTCGCCCGCTGCAGGAGTCAAGTCTTCAGGCTTAGCTCGCTTTTATCTTTTTCCGCTGCATTTGTAATCTTTTATATTTTTGTAAGACGTGGATCTGTATGTCAACAATTGTCGTTTATGTACCCTGGCTGGTCCTGGACAGGGGTTTAATACACATTCAGCTTAGTAATTCTGGTTCGTGAATTTCTGGGCGTGACACGTTCCTCCCGTGGCCACCGGCCTTGAGCTCCCGTCCCCGCCGTCGTTTTGACGTCGGTGGTCCTGTCGCCCTCGAGCTCTCGTCAGTGGCGGTTTCGGCTCCCTTCGGCTCTGGCGACGGTGGCTTCGGCCCTAGCGACGGCAGCGAATTGACGTTATAGGTGCTATCCTGGTTGCTCAAAATCTCGGCAGTAGTGGCCCAGGCAGCAGCCGCCTTGTTGAGAAGTCTCAGTGGTGGCTGCTGCTGGTTCCCGAGCTCCATCCCCTACTGCTCCCATCCGACTAGGTTGATTTCTTTCATATGTAGATGTGTATGATTTCTTCCCTTCTTATTGACTGTTGATATTGAGAAGGGAATGCAAGATGTGCATGTATAGAGCAACTATGTATGTAGCTAGTTGATTTAGTTTCCTTTTGGTACTATTAAATTAGCTCATGTACTAGATAAGTGGTATAATAATATTACTGCTATATTTTGTTGTTCTGAGGTCCTGTAAGTGCTGAAATGATGCCTAAGATTGCTTGCTATGGCCATGAATTGTTATGCAGTTAGGTACTCTGCCATATTTTGCTACTGTAATGCCCAGGATTGCTTGCAATGGTGATGTACTATGCCAGCGATGCTCATAACATACACAGTACTTGCCTTGTTCTTTTAGTTTGTCACTTGCATTCGTTTTATGGCCATGATGCTTATGATCCACATAGTGGTGAGTGCATGGATGGTCCACGAAGTGCCTTGTCAAAATTTCTATAAATTGCTGACCATTCTATAAATTTTCTGTGCACTTATTACTCAGTCTCATAGAATATGATGCACTCATGGATATTTCAATCTTTCTCAACCTCTCAAATACAATCAGTCACTGAGAACTCAAATTGCACTCTTAAGGGCATAATGGACATTTCTAGGTAAATTAACCACTCAATGCTATGAGAACTAACGGTAGGGACATGGGAGGGATCACAACGAAATCTCGAGGGCACGCAGGGGATTGATCAAAATTGAAGGATATGGAAAGGATTGAGTCAGTTTTGAGGTGCATACAGGGAATTTACTCTAGATGGAATGGCGGCAGCGGCGTTCAACCAGAGGTGGGAAGGAAGCTCACGATCTCTTCACTTTGCCAATGGATCAGGGATTTTCTCGAGTCATTTTGCAGCTGGGGTTGAGAAGTTGATGGTGCAGTAATTCGGCCTGGGTTGCCCCTTGGTGTCTGGACACTGGAGATGGGAAAGATGATGCCAATCTACCTCGTGCACGATTCTTGGTGCTCTGTCAGGAGTTCTCTCAGGCAATGACTTCCTTGGTCTGAATTGATCAAGTCTGATGGTGCTGTGGCATGGCCAGAGGAGCAATGTGCTTGCCAGAATGCGAGCATCACGTGGCGGCGGCGATCCTGATGCTGCAGAGATGGATAAGAGGGCGGCTGGTCAGTGCAGTTATGCAGAGTATTGTGCCATGTTCCCGCGAATAGAGATGGGCTGGGATGCTGCTAGGTGGACCACAAAATTGGGGAGGATGAAGGTACAAAAACTTAGGTACATATGGATTTGAGTTCATCTCAGGATTTTTTTTTCAACATTTTCTCTTCTCCGAATCGAATTGACCAAACTTATTAATGTTTTTAAGGCCTGACCATTTTAATGCAGCATTTGCAGGGAGCCTAGTTTCCTTTGACAAGGTGAAGATTCAAAATTCGAGTTAAGTTGCTCCCAAAAATTCAGACAAAAGAGTGATTCGTTTGAATTTATTCAATGGCTAAACTATTGAATTAGAACCGATCTATCTATCTATCTATACCTATGCCTATGGTAATTGTGACTTTCTACGAGGCCTCACATTAACTAGAAAAATCTAATCATTGATTAGATTAATGATAAAAACACAACCACATATTTTACAATTTTAAAGAAACTTTTGTCTTATTATGAAAATCTTGTAGATTCTCATTCATGCCATGCTAGAGGATGGCAAATGCTTGGTGTTGGAGGAAGTTCTTAGGATGGCAAATGTATTATAAAATACATTTTCACCAAATTTCAAGCTCAAACTCAACTTTATTTAAGAGTAAAAAAAAGACAAATTTAGGTGAATAGTAACATAACACTATTCACACGAAATTTGTCTTTTTTTTTCTCTTTACCGAAGTTGAGTTTAGAGCTGATATTTAGTGAGAATGTATTTCATATCTATACCTATCTATTGTAATTGTTTCATGAATTTTCAAAATTTTTAGGTACGATTTTCTTGAGTTTCCAACACTCAACTCGTTTTCACCGGATATGTCCTCAGGGAGGCGGAGAAGGGCGAAGGGAGTAGATGGCAATGGATAAATGATTGTGACAATTATACAGAGGCCTGAATGTACTTTCATTATCTAAAATAAATAGATGCCTGCAAAAATGGAAGTTATCTAATGGATAACATCTATGGACAAGAAGCTGTTAGATTTAGCCTATTGTAGTTGGTAATAATAGACAAATGGATAACTGAAAGTTAATGGAATACTGTGAATTAATTGTGTGCCAATTTTAGTTCAGTCTCTTTGTTCCATATAAGCATAGCAACAGAAGCATATTTTTTTCATTCTCAATAGAAACATGGCTTAATTCTCTGCAGCAATTCACATATTGTCGAAACAAGATTTCGGCAATATTAAAAGGGGGTGGCTATCAAGCTGGAAAAGTAGATGAGTTTGGAGACAAGGAATTTCATATAGGTTCAGGCCTTCTTATTCAAGAAGTAATACGCTACTCCTGTCCGGGGATTGATCCGCCGAGTCTGTTATTGATCGTATGATCTGGGAGAAAAATCATGTCCCAAAGGGACCCGGACCCCTCCTTATATAAAGGAAGGGGTCCGTATTACAAAATACAGTCCATATCCCTAACGGAATATGAGATTACAGATAAAATACAATCGTAACCGACTATGATCCTGGGTATTTTCTCGACATACAAGTTTAGAAACCAACCCGAGTCCTCATACAGATATTCTATCTAAATTTGGTACCCTGTACCCAGCTAGATTATAACTGCCGTGTAGATATGGGGTATCCATAATCTCCACAGTAGCCCCCGAGACCTTTGCAGTCGACGAAATAGCCTTCTCAGAACAAAAAACAATAATCCGAGTGCTTCAATTCCTCCTGCTTTAGCCTGTCGAGTACTAAAATCAAAGACTGTAAAGGGCGAAAATAAAACATGGCGCATCGAGCAAATGTACCTAATTAGGTGTAGCCCCCGACTATGTGGTTAGTTAAAAACTAAACATATAGTCAAGAACCAAATGGTTTTACAACCAAACATCATATAGCAAAGCACGCGTGGTATCCAGTAAGACACCCAGCCGACTACTTCTTAGCTTTAATATATCAAGGAAAAATATGAAAAGGCCCGAGTGATAAACACTCAAAAGGTCCACAAATAGACATATTTGGCAGGAATCCGAGTAAAAGCTCTGAAGACAATCCACCAAATATGATAAAAATCATGGTAATCAACGAGTCTAATAGCCTAGGCTATAACTCCTACAATTACCAAAATAAGCTTATAACATGATAAAGAGAATGACTACTAATAAACCAGTCATCTCAAATTAACCCAAACAGCTTTTGCAACCTAAAAAAGCTTACAAAAATAGTATAACACTTTTCTGTTGGGTACCTTTTATCTGCATCGTAGTAATTCCAAAGAATTATCTAACCGCATTAAAAAGGATTTTAGCAGCATCGGGTCACATCATTGTGAGCACAAATTGACAAAGCAAAAAGCGCCTAAGTCCCTAGGGATCACAACGGGCCACGCTGGTAATAATATTGGGCTAAAGTACCGTACAGGCCCAGGCCTGTTAGCACTCCCGATACCCTAACAAAACACTGAAGTCCAAGTGACACTTCATCTTCCCCGCTGAGACTCTCGCCATTTCCCCACTCCTTGCTACAGTTCTAAACCGCACCGACGAAGCTAGGGTTCATCAATCCGCTCCAATCCATCCTCAAAAATTCCACGAAATTTCTCCGCGCGTCCAACGCACCGATTTCCCATCACCTTCCAACCATATCTCGGACTAAATTAAACCATCTAGTTCACATTCATGGCGGAATTGAGAGAAAGCTTCGAGAGTCAGTGGGCGCCCTCCGATGTAATGGAAGAAAATCTGAAAAAAATGGTGGCGCACGGCGTTCTTCCGGCGAAGGAAATCATCGGGTGGCGACCAGCGTTCGGCGAAGCGTTCCCGACCCCCGATACACACGAGATCGTGGTATTTTCTCACTTCTTCTATGGCGGATTTTCTCTTCCAACCTCAAGATTCTTCTGAGGAATTCTGAACTTCTACGGGATTAGCTTGCATCATTTGAATCCAAACTCCATAGTTCACATTGCCAATTTTATTCATGCTTGCGAAGCTTTTCTGGGCATTAAGCCTCATTTTGCCTTGTTCCGCCGCATCTTTTTCCTCAAGCCCCAACCGAACAAGAACAAACCATGTGTCGTTGGGGGGGCTGGTTTCCAACTCAGGGGAACCTTGAGCCAAAAATATTTCTCCATGCCCTTTAAAACCTCAAACAAAGGCTGGCATGCAAACTGGTTTTATGTTCAAAATCCTGAGCCCACACTCCCCGAGTACTGCTGCCTCCCTCCAGTTTATCAGGACACATGGAACTCACTGCCTATGGGGAATGAAGCTTCTCAGGCAGTAGAACTGATGGACCGCATGATAAAGCTGAAAGAACAAGGTCTGCAAGGAGAACAGATCACCCGACATTTCATTAAGAGCCGGCTGGCCCCAATCAAAGAAAGATCTCGCACGACCTTTGAATTCGACGGCAAACATGACCCCAACCGTGAAGATCCTGAATCTCTTGATTTCAAGGTCATGAAGGAGAGAATGTACAAAATTTTCTCGAATGCAATTGTAGTCAGCTATTCGCACTTGCTGCTAGTGGTGCCGTACAACGCCTTCAACCCTCCTCCACCGGTAAGTATCGATCATCTCAACCTTTCTATAAAGCATGCCTTTATCTTCTACCAAACTGACGGAAAACTTGAAATATAGGAATTTGCTTTGATGAAATCTGAGCCCCCAATTGCTCAACACCGCTCACCTCATGGGAAAACTAGCCAAGTTAGTGGAGGGCCGAAAATTTGGTCTGTTGATCAATCGGACATTTCAAAACCTACCAGCCAGTCGGACTTCCGCAAGAGGAAACTAGCCTTGAGTGATGATGAAGGCGATGACGCTAAAAAAACTGGTGGCGAGGAAACAGCTGGAAAACAACCACGGCAGGCTAATCCAAAGAAAAAAACATCCAGTCGTCCCATGCCGAAAATCAGAAAGTCTTCCAGGTACAAATCATTTGACAGTCTTCCTTGTATTGAAGCTCATTCATTAAAATCATACTGACAATATAATTCAAACTTGTAGGAAACCATCCGACATAGATCCTTCTAAAAAAGACCCCAAGCCGACTGGCATGGAGAGAAGTTCTTCAAAAGAGACCAGGTCGACTGCAGGGGATCGCCCGAGTGACGAACAGCCGGTGACCGACAATGTAGATCCCAGCAACGAGCCCCCGATTGGGAGCCAGTGGGCCGAAGCTGGGATCGGTGCTAATCAGGAGCCCCCGACTGGAAACCAGTCGGATATGGAGCAAAACAAGGACATCCCTGAAGTAGAAGCTCGAGCTGACAACCCTCCTAAAAAAGATGCCAACGTCGACCCAGGGTCCAGCTCTCCTGCTAAAGTACAAGGGCCTGCTCGTCCCCGACCGGAAATAATCATAGGTAAATACATCCTTCGAACTCAATCTGATCAACAAACTTTTCTTCAATTGCTTCATCTTTATTTATAAATGCCTAAGGCCCAATGGTCGGCGATGAAGAAGAAATCCTGAGGATCCAGTCAGCCGAGGATTCACACCCACCCACTTTAATCAAGTGGTGGGACGATGATAAGCAACCTCAGGGAATCATAATAAACAGGCAAAAAGAAGATGAGGAAGTGTGCTTGCTGAAAAAGGCACTCAGCCAAGCCACTCGCATTGTAAACGTAAGTTTCCCTATGCTCAGCTCCAACTATCCTGTTTTCCATTTTACTTAAATGCCAATAAATTTGTATTGCAGAGAATCCATCTCAGGAACGAGGCGAAGACCGTAACTCTTGAAAAGTTAGTTCCTCATCTCGGAACTCTCGAGGCGACCAGAAACCAGCTGCACGAAGTTAAGGAGCTCGCCAGGAAAACTGAGCATGATCTAAGAGATTGAGTTGCTGAGCTCCAAGAGTCCAACTTCGAACTAATCGGTTCATCAAAAGGTAAACACAATCTCTGCCTGGCCTACTTGTGCTACCATCCTTGTCATATCGATTAATCAAAAAACAATACAGTAAAAGCTGCCAGGATTTCTGAATTAGAGAAGCGGGTCCAGACTCTGGAGAAGGACAAAGCCGAATTGGCAAAGCAGAGAGACTCGGCTCTGAAAGATGTTGAAGGTACTGATGACTAATACCTCCTATCTTCGTGACCACTTGTTGATGTGAATATATCTGTGCAGACCGCAAAGTCAAGTCCTAAGTCCAATTTGACGTCCTGGTTAACAAAATCAAGAGGCTTGAGGGAGTTAGAGATGAGGTTGCCAACACCGCTGCACCACTCGTCCAAGCCATGTTCTATAATAACAATGGTCCGAGTTCATTCGATGCTACTGAAATTTTCGACAAGCTGAGAATTGCTCCAAATACTTATTTTAAGAATATCAAAGAGGCTGGAAGTATGGGAGCAAGCCTAGCGTTGGCGATGACCAAGTCCTTGTACCCGAAGATTGATATTGACGCCGTTGACGGCTTTGCGGACAGGACAAGCGAAGAAGCTGCTCTCGACCTCATCAATGACGCGCAGAAAGCCGCCGACAAGATAGCTGGTGACATAGTTAGGAGATTCCAGGACAACGACCTCCGGCCGGCTGGATCTAACAATTCTGATGATGAAAAAACTGATACTGATTGATGTTGTATTGTAATAGTGATTCTGATAAAAATGATGATGATGGAGGTACAATTTGTACAATACTGATGAATTTATGCTGTGCATGATATTTCAAACTTAGCTCCTGATTTCTTAAAAGTTTTTGTCAAACTTTGTTGAGCCTAAAACCCGCAAAAGTTGTTAAAAAACTTTCAGTCCTCATTGACTAAACCAAAAAATCAAACAGAACAATGATAAATCAAGTAAGCAAATTGAATTGATAAAAATCACACTCCATTATTATAGTAGTCAAGAAAAGGCTTGGTGTTAGCAGTCAAAGAGGAAAATACAGAAGTAATGCCTATGCATAAAAACGACGAAGATGTTCAATATTCCAAGAGTTGTCGATATGGGTACCATCCTCACGTTTGAGTCGATAAGAACCTGGCCGAGTGACTTCAGATATGATAAACGGTCCTTCTCACAAAGGAGATAACTTGTGCCGATCCCGTGTAGTCTGAATTTTTCTCAGAACCAGATCGCCGACTAAAAAAGCTCGTGAGCGAACATTGCGATTGTGATAACGGCGCAACCCTTGCAAATACCGAGCCGACTGAATTAAAGCTGCTTCACGGCCTTTGTCACACCCCAAAAATTCAAAATATATATAAATTGTTGTTTAAATGGAATTTTTAGAAATAATTTTTTTAAAAGCCTAGAAGAGAAGATCTGTTTTTAATAAATAAATTCCAATATAAAATGGGGCCAGATAAAATTTCATTAAATACTTTGCTTAATTCTATAATTCCTAGATTTTTCTGGGATTTATTTGAGCTAAGGAAGTATTTTTAATAAATGGAATTGCATTTAAGAAATAATTTAAATTGAAAAAGGTTTTAAAAGTCCTCTTTTGGCTTTGGGCCGAAAGCCGGCCCAAAACCCTCTCTCTCTCTTTCCCTCGGCCCAGTTCGGCCCAGTCCGCAGCCGCCCGCGCGCGCGCGCGTTCGGTCGCTGACAGGTGGGTCCCACCTGTCAGGCCCGTCGTCTTCCTCGGGCTGAAACCCTAGTTTCGCGCCGCCGCCGCCGCTTTCCAATCCGGCCGCCCCCTTCCGTTTCCGGCCGAATTGATAGAGGGGAAACAATCTCCGGGATCTCCTCTACCTTTTCTCCTTTGGAATCATCGGCTAAATCGGTTTGGAAATCGAGGGATTCGAGTTCGTCTCGGATTCGTTTTTCCCGAACCTTCCTTCCTCGTCGCCGGCCGCCGTGGGCCTTCGCCTTCGCCTCCGAGCCCCTTTAAAAGCCTCCCCGGTGTCTCCTCTACCCGCCGCCACCCTCGCCTTCGCCTCTCGTCGTCGGAATCGCTTTAGCGCCGTGAGCCCTAGCTTCGCCGTCGCCGCCGCCGCTCCAGCCGTGCTCCGCCGTCGCTCCAGCCGTCGCCGTCGCTCGGGAAGGACGTCATCGTGGTCGCCGTTGCGTCGCCGTCCTCGTCTGCCTCTTCGCCGTCGCCGGAGATCATCGGAGCAACATCGCCGTCGTCGACCCGAAGAGCTTCGCCGTTTCCTCCTCGTCGCCGTCGCCGTCCGTTGATCTTCCGCCGCCGTTTTGGTCACCGGTGAGTTCGCCGCGTCGTCCTCTACGTGCTGGTGCCCTCCGTTTGTGCCGTAGTGCCGCCGTTCGCCGGCGAGCGTGCGCCGCCCGAGCCGTTTGCCCCGCCGAGCCGCCGCCGCCGTCGGTGACGTCATTGCCGACGTCATCGGGGTCGTCCGCCGTGAGCCGCCGTGGACCCGATCGATCTCGGCCGTCCGATTTGGATTGGTTCGATCTCGGCCGTCCGTTCGCGTGAACCGCCGCCCGTGCGCCCGGTCCACCGAAACCCTAGCCCGCTGACGCAATAAATCCCCTTTTCCTTTTCAAAAATAATTCAATATTACGTCATAATTCAATTTAAACCGATTTAAGTGTTTTAATCTGATTTAATCTTTAAAAATTCATAACTAATTCATCTTAGCTCCGTTTTAGTTGGTTCAAGTCTCTAATTTTTTCTAAAATTGAGATCTACATGTTAAAAATATCCACATGTACTGTTCATGCTTGTTTATGTGCTGTTTTGGTGATTTTGTTCTTTTCTGCTTAGATTCCGTCGTTTCCGGAGAGTCCGTTTTCGCCGAAGAAGAGTTTGAAGAGTTCCAAGGCCAGCAAGGCAAGTCACACAGATCCCAAACAACCCTTTGAGCATGTTGATCCTATTTAAAGCTATTATTTCTTTTCAACTATTGCATTTATTTTCGAATGTCATTGGGTGGAATTAACCTATTGTTTGTTATAGCCCTTTTGTTCTTGTTTACCTTATTCCTTGATACCTTGGGTTATTATAACTTGACTAGTTGAGCTTTATATATTGGTTCAACTAGATATTAGAAATAATTGCTTAGCCCTGCTTAGAAACATTAGCACACTTATGGGATAACTAATGACTCACTGTTATTTAATGATGGCTTAATGATAGTTCACGATGGTTAATCGTGAATAGTTAATTAATTAATGTGCCAACTAAAACCTGGTAATGGTGGGTTGTGAGCACATGGTTTTGCTGGTCGTGCTCATGACAATTAAGGACCGGTTCACGAGTTTCGGTTGTGAAACATTAATCGTGCCAACCACAAGCCAGCATGGGCAACGGCTTTATCTTTTGTATAGCATGGTTCATTGCGGGGCACCAGACTGAGAAGTGGCGGAGATAAGCCCACGGGGGTCGCTGGGGAGTCCATGCCTTGTTTATAAGGGGGTGATTATGATCCAGGAAGGTGCGCTGCAGTGGATTGTGTTGTATAAGGGGTATTGTCACAACTCCTTTCCGAGGTACCGTGGTGGTATTGAGGCACATGGTGACATGATGTGGAGTTGTGTCTTGTGGGTACAGTGGTACACCTCTGATCAGAGTAAAACTATTCGAATAGCCGTGCCCGCGGTTATGGGCAGGTCTAACAATGTCTTTCGTGATTAGTCTCACCCTTCTCATCATAATAAAAGATGCTTTAACTGGTAATAATTTGATTAGCTCCTGGTTTGGAATGGTACATTTTTGGTTTGGAGATAGAACTGTGCAGCCGGGATGGTTGTTCAGAATGGTTGGGCCTATGCAACAGGGTATGTTGTATAGCGTTGGATTAATATTATTTAATTACTTAACTGTTTTATTAAATTCTCAAATGTTTGCTAAATGCTGCTTCTGCAAATGAAACCCTATTATGCCATCCTTTGTTATCCTGTGCACTTGCATATTTGCTGCGTGGCTTGCTAAGTATGTCATATACTCACCTTGCAATCATTCATCAGAGGAAGAGTTCTACAATGAGGCTGATGGCGTGGAGGATTAGGTGTAGCCTTGGTCAAGCTGCCTGTGGAGTGGAGCCGTCTGCGCCGTTTATTTTATTTTCCGCTGCTTAGATCTTTATTGATTGAGAGGAACTATCTACCTCTGTAATGACATTTTATTCGCTTATTAATTAGAGTAATAATTGTACTCTATTATCAATTTGTTATTGTGTGCCTCGGCTGATTCCTGGACGAGGGTTCACACACATGTAAGCGTTTGGAATTTTGGATAGAAATTCCGGGCGTGACAGCCTTCTTCCAGTCGGTTCATATCATCTACTCGGTCCTCTTCATAGCGCTCCTCGTTGAAGTTCCGAAATCGTAGCGATTCAAATTCCACTTCACTCGGCAACATTGCTTCTGCTCCATAAACTAGGAAAAAAGGCGACTGGCCAGTAGCTCAACTAGGGGTGGTGCGCAAGGACCAAAGTACGGACAGCAGCTGTTCTACCCACTTGCTGGCGTAAGGACGCAGCCGGTCGAAAACTCGCGGTTTTATTCCTTGAAGTACCATGCCATTAGCACATTCAACCTATCCATTGCTCATGGGATGCGCTACAGAGGCATAACAAACTTTGATGCCGAAGTCCTCACAAAAATCTTTGAATACTCCGCCCGTAAATTGGGTGCCGTTCTCAGTGATGATCCGATTGGGTACCCCGAACCGGTGTACAATGTTAATGAAGAAATCTCTAGCTTTGTCTGCCGTAATTTTAATGACCGGTTTAGCTTCGATCCACTTGGAAAATTTGTCGACAGCCACAAAGAGATGAGTATAACCGCCGACTGCCTTTTTGAACGGGCCAACCATATCAAGCCCCCAAACTGCAAACAGCCAAGACAATGGGATGGTTTGCAACTCCTAGGCTGGTAAATGAGTTTGTCAGGCGAAAAATTGACAACCCTCGCATGTTCGCACAATTTTGTCGGCGTCGGATACAGCTGTAGACCAGAAAAAACCCTGCCGATAAGCCTTGCCAACGATGGTTCGCGCGGCAGCGTGATTGCCACAAATGCCTGAATGTATATCCTTTAACAATTGTCTTCCTTCTTCCAAAGACACGCAGCGTTGCAGGATTCCTGATGGACTTTTCTTGTATAACTCGGTTTCATGTATGACATAAAGTCTGCTGCACCAGGAGATCCGCTCGGCTTCGTCTTTATCCGAAGGGAGTTCTTGCATGGTCAAAAATCTTATGAGGGGCTCTCTCCAGTCGGCTTCAATCATGCTTACATCTTGGGTGTCCGTAGCCTCGATTATTTCTTTCCTTCGTACAGTCGGCTCATAAAGATGTTCGACGAATACGTCAGAAGGAGCTGCTTCTCGGTTTGAACCGAAATTAGCCAATCTGTCAGCTGCTTCGTTGTTGTGTTGAAGAACATGGGTGAGCTCAAGTCCATCGAATTTGTCTTCCAACTTGCATACTTCCTGCCGATAAGCAGCCATATTATCATCAAGGCAGGGCCATTCCTTCATGACTTGATTGACAACCAACTGAGAGTCTCCACGGACGATCAAACGCCGAATGCCCAAAGAGATCGCAATACTTAATCCATGAAGAAGCACCTCATACTCTGCCACGTTATGGGATGCAGAAAAATGTATCCACAATACATAGCTGAATCTTTCTCCAATCGGGGAGATTAAGACGACCCCCGCTCCACTGCCTGAAAGCCTCTTCAACCCGTCAAAATGCATAGTCCAATACTCCACCTTCTCCTCGGGTATGTCTTCTTGGCACTCGGTCCACTCGGCGACAAAGTCGGCTAAAGCTTGGGATTTGATCGAAGTTCGTGGCTTGAAGGATATATCCAGGGACATCAATTCTAAGGCCCACTTTGCAATTCGTCCATTTGCTTCGCGATTATGAAGTATATCCCCAAGTGGGAATGATGTGACCACCGTGACCGAGTGACCTTGGAAGTAGTGAGATAATTTCCTAACGGTAATTAAGGCACCATATAATAGCTTTTGAACTTGAGGATATCTTGCATTGGAGTCGGCCAAAACCTCACTAACGAAGTAGATTGGTCGTTGGACTTTTTGAACATGGCCTTCTTCTTCACGCTCTACAACCAGGACTGTGCTCACAACTTGGGAAGTCGCCGACACGTATAACAACAGCGGCTCTTGCGGATGTGGTGAGGCCAAAACTGGTGGAGTAGTGAGAAGTTTCTTGAAATCTTCAAAGGCTTTTTTTGCTTCGGGTCCCCACTGGAAATTGTCGGCTTTTTTCAACAGCTTAAAAAAGGGCATCCCCCGCTCTCCGAGTCGTGAAACGAACCGGCTGAGCGCCGCCATGCAACCAGTCAGCTTTTGGACATCTTTCTGGGAGCTCGGCGGTTTCATGTTGAGAATGTCGTTGATTTTCTCTGGGTTGGCCTGTATGCCTCTATGAGACACCATGAATCCAAGCAGCTTCCCTGACGGTACTCCGAAGATGCACTTTTCAGGGTTTAGTTTCATCTTGAAAGCGCGGATGCTAGCAAAGGTTTCTTCTAAATCCGCAATCAGATCATCCTTCTGCTTGGTCTTGACGACTACATCATCAACGTAAGCTTCAACATTGAGGCCGATCTGAGTTGAAAAACATCTCTGAATCATGCGTTGATAGGTGGCTCCCGCGTTTTTCAATCCAAAGGGCATGGTGATGTAGCAGTAAGCCCCAAAAGGCGTAATAAATGGGGTCTTCAAGCAATTGGATTCTTTTAGTCGAAAAAACTGAGTAGCAATCCAAAAAACTGAGTAGCTCGCAGCCGGCCGTTGAGTCAACTACCTGGTCAATGCGAGGTAACCCAAAAGGATCTTTGGGACAAGACTTGTTGAGGTCGGTATAATCGACACACATGCGCCATTGCCCCGTCTTTTTCCGAACCAGGACTAGGTTAGCCAGCCAGTCGGGATGAAGGACTTCTTTAATGAAGCCCGCTGCTAACAGCTTGGTCAATTCCTCCTTGATCGCATCCTTCCTATCCTGTGCAAAACGGCGGAGTCGTTGCTTGATGGGTTTAACGTCTTCCTTAACGTGTAAAGAGTGCTCATTCACCTCTCTAGGAATACCAGGCATATCAGATGGTTTCCACGCAAAGATACCTTTATTATTTTGAAGAAAGGTGATGAGCGCGCTTTCCTATTTACAATCTAACTCAGCGCCTATTACAGCAGTCTTAGTTGGATCAGAGGGATCTAAAGGAATCTTTTTGGTCTTGGCATCGCTTTCTCCGCTCTTGGGCATCTTGGTTGCGGGCACTTCTCCTTCGCCTGCTGTGGACGCGGCCAGTCGGATTTCTTCTCGGGAGAGCGCGATCTCATGGGTCTGGGATATGACACGTGACGGCTTGTTTGATGTCACTCCGAAGGGATATGACTCCTCGAGGACCCGGCATCTTCATCATCATGTAGGTATAGTGCGGAACGGCCATGAACTTGGCTAGCGCTGGTCGACCAAGTATGGCATGATACGCCGTCTCGAAATCAGCAACCTCAAAACAAATGTTTTCCGTGCGGTAGTTCTCCCGAGTGCCAAAAGTAACCGGAAGAGTGATCTGGCCGAGTAGTGTAGCAGATAGTTCTTCACGAGGGATCTGCATGTCGTCCAAGGTCTTGGCAAAAAGGATGTTGACTGCGCTGCCACCATCGATGAGGGATCTGCGGAGCTTGACGTTGCGAATCACTGGGTCTAGTACCAGGGGGTTCCGCCCCGGGTGGACCACTCGGTCGGGATGATCCGAGCGGTCAAACTTGATTGTCGTTTCTGACCACCGAAGATATTGGGGCGTGTTGGGCTGGACAGCATTGATCTCTCGTTCAGTCAACTTTTGTTTTCTCTTGGATTCATATGCCAGGGGTCCGCCAAAGATGTGGTTGAGTTCCTTGCAATAGTCCTGAAAACCAGTCGAGGCATCATCTTCGTCATCCTTCTTCTTTGACGTACTTTGATCTCCGTCAATACTTTTGTGTGTATTCTCGGCATACTGCTCTGCAAATTGTTTGTAGACGAAGCAATCTTTGGCTACGTGATTAGAATTTGGATGGTGCGGACATTGGGAGTTCATGATCTTATCGAAGGTGTTGATGCGCGAACGTTGTCGGGAGGATGGTGCAGTAGTTGCCACGAGTTCCTCGGGCTTACGCTTGCGGTCCTTGTGACTGGTACTTCCACTCCCTCCAGTAGTCGGCGTATCTTTCTTCGGCTTCCAGGTGGTGCCCGACTGCTTGGACGCAGAAATAGCATCTTCGGCTTTGGCATACTCAATAGCTTTTTCAAACATCTGCTTGACTGTCCTCGGAGGCTTATGCCCGAACTTGCCGACTAGGTCTTCGTGGCGAATGCCCTTGGTGAAGGCGGCGATGATGACGTCATCGGTGATGTCGGAGATCTTATTGCGCTGTTCAGAGAAACGTCGGATGTAATCTCACAGGGATTCTCTAGACTTCTGGACAACGTTGTAGAGATCAAACTGGGTACTAGGGCATTCGAAGGTGCCCTGGAAATTGGCGATGAAGTGTTCGCGAAGTTCCGCCCAAGATCCAATTGTGCCACGCGGTAACCCGTGGAGCCAGGACCGGGCGGAATCTGCTAGGGCCACAGGCAGATAATTCGCCATGGCTTTGCTATCTCCTCCTGCTGCACGGATTGCGAGCCCGTAGACGGTGAGCCAAGACTCCAGGTTAGTGGTGCCGTCATACTTCTCGATTCCAGTCGGTTTGAAGCCGGCTGGCCAATCCACTCAACGCAGGTCGGCTGTGAAGGCAGCAACTCCATCCGCATCATCGTCGTAGCGGTCTGGTGAACGGTAGGGAGCATAGCCTCTTGCCGCACGGCGCTGGTTGATAGTTTTGCGAAGATCGATGGGGTGCCTGTGAGGTCGTTCGACTCGGCGCTACCTGTGTCGTTCGGGAGGTGAGTGGACGGATCGCTCATCGTGACCCCTGTCCCTACGACTGGATCCTGCACCGGCGATGCTGAGGCTTGGTTGGTGATAATCTTGAGATCGAAGAGCGGGAACTCAGCTACCAGTCGGCGTGCGAGTGCTTGTGGAGTTAGCCGGGACTGAGGCGGCGATCATGGTCTTCGTCTGATTCAAGATGTTGACGACGTGATCAGCCTGATTGAGCGCATCTTCCTAGAGGAGGGTGTCGAGGAGGGTGATTGCTACAACCGCGTTTTGCTGGGGCGTGCGGAAAACCGCTGTCCCATCGACGTCTTGCTGTCCGATGAGATCACGTGCTCGTCGCCCAGATTCCAAGGCGCGCTGTCGTCGATCCTCAGCCTCCTTTGCAGCCCGTTCACGATCTTGTTGTTCACGCTGTAGTCATTCTTGCTCTTGTCGTTGTTGTTCTTCCTCCAGTCGGCGACGTTCAGCTTCTTGTCGGGTGCGCTCTTCTTCTGCTTCTCGGGCTCGGCGCTATTCTGCCGTCTCATTGTCAGCCATGAATACGCCAAAGAAAAGGGGTGTGTAGTCGTCCTCGTAGCTGTCGTCAAAGTCGTCGAAGTCACCGTAGTCGTAGTGATAGCCAAAGTCGTCGTACTCGAGGATCTCCGTTGGTCAGGAACTGACACCGGGGGAGCTGAGGTAGCCATCCAATTCTTCCGTCAAGACTGTCCCGAGGGGTTGGAGTATGACGCCGACCTCCCTAGAGCTAGATTGGATCTGTGCCGAAGCCGGACCCCGTCTAGGTCTTCGGGTTGGAGACGCCTTGGTCGTGAAGACAGCAGCTAGATCATCGGGGAGTCTCATCAGGATTGGGGGATAGGACCCATCATCTTGATCTGGTCGTGTTGAAGTAGATTGGATCTCGTCCGAGTGGTTTGGAGCCAACTTGGGAGAGATGATCTTGGGGTAGACCTCGGCTGAGTTCGGGATACCGAACGGAGCGGAGATCCGACCTCTTCCCGACTGGTTTGAATCCGAGTCGAGGAGAGAAATCTTGCCAAAGTCGTTGGTGATGAAGTCGAGGCTGCCGAATCGGAACACCTGCCCGGGAGGGAAGACGAAGTCGTCGATGCCGGAGACAGAACCCATCGTACTAGTCGGCGAAGAACTTGACGCTACCCCTACCTGGTGCACCAACTGTCGAAACAAGATTTCGGCAATACTAAAAGGGGGTGGCTATCAAGCTGGAATAGTAGATGAGTTTGGAGACAAGGAATTTTATATAGGTTCAGGCCTTCTTATTCAAGAAGTAATACCCTACTCCTGTCCGGGGATTGATCCGCTGAGTCTGTTATTGAACGTATGATCTGGGAGAAAAATCATGTCCCAAAGGGACCCGGACCCCTCCTTATATAAAGGAAGGGGTCCGTATTACAAAATACAGTCCATATCCCTAACGGAATATGAGATTACAGATAAAATACAATCGTAACCGACTAGGATCCTGGGTATTTCCTCGACATACAAGTTTAGAAACCAACCCGAGTCCTCATACAGATATTCTATCTAAATTTGGTACCCTGTACCCAGCTAGATTATACCTGCCGTGTAGATATGGGGTATCCATAATCTCCACACATATATATCTCCTCACATGGCGCTACTTCACAAGGCTGATAGGATTCTGTGTTCTTTGCAGCCGTTGTAGTCATAGCGATGGTCATGTCATCTTCTCGTGCATATGATAGTATGATATTGTATGCCCACCTTTATTTCTATTTTACAATATTTACTTTTTACGAAATTTAAAATACCATATCAGTTTTATTGTGTTAAACTTGTTCAAGACTGTTTTGTTTTTGCGCGAAGAAAATGCCACATATATAGTATAACAAACCGCAGCTCTAAGGCGGCAAAAGGCCAAAAGCTAACCACATTTTGGTTATGCTATTCCCTCGCAACAACCTCGTTTATTAGCTAGGCTCTATTGATGTTTAAGGCTCTGTTCAAATAGAAGGATTGCCTGATCTTATCAAATAGGCATGCAAAACAAGATGAGTGATTAGTGTATTGGTAATTAAGTATACTACTATAAACTTGGAGAACGGGTTTATTTGATTTTTTTTAGAGAAACTTCAATACTGTAAATGCTGGTAAAAAGACACACCGTTTAGCATGTAGTTTCAAGGAAATGTGCCCACTGTAAACGAAGAAGTTGCTCTCCCTAAAGGCAGAACCGATCGTAACCTCAATCTTACACAAAGTTTGATGGAGGCGGATTTGAGAGGCAAATGAAAAGTAATATGAAGGCAGTATATATATGCAGCTGGTCTTATACAAATTACTCGCACAATTTCATATTTAATTTCTCTCGTATTTATACAAGCATATAAACATTTTGTTTCATTTGGATATGCGTACAAATACAGACTAGATCTGACCTTACACTGCATTCTGGAATCATGCGTGCAGCAAATTGCTATCCGTTGAAACCATGCACGCTTTCGAAATGCGAAGAGTTCTGCAAGAGCATCAATTTCAAGAGCATCGCTGCCGACATGCAACATTACTATACCAGGCCCGGACTATGACACATGCTGCTGCTATACATTGCACGACAGCAACCATGCACGCCAATTGATGCTGTCCAGTTGACCTTGGTTTTTACTTGCTATAATTCACAGTGACAAGACGTGATCTACTCAAGAAACAGCCTATAATGCACGCCAATTCACAGTAGCATCCTAATACTGTCAGGGAACCCAAGGATCGTGAGGATCCCGGACGAACACCTCACACTCACACACTGTAGCGATCCGGCAAAGACGCAAAACAGAGGAATAAGAGGATTTTTGTGCAGCGTAACCAACTGCTGCTTTTCTGATCTTGCTCCATATATAGAAACGGAAATTGCAACTGAAAAAACAACAACCAACACCGCTTCTCACGCCGGCAATTTGCTGCGTCCATCCCCGTCCTTGCCTCCGTGCAGCTGCTGCCGGCTTCCCTCGTCGCCTCCTCGCCGGCCCCGGTCGTCATCGTCGTCGTCCTCTCGTCGTTCCCGGTCGTCGTGGCGCTCGTCCCTCCGTTGAGCCGTTCTCGTCCATCGTCCGCGTCCGTCAAGCGAGCCGCGGCAGCCCCGTCATCATCTTCGTCCTCGGCTCCGCGTCGTCAAGCGTTGCGCCGGCCGCGTCTCGCCTTCGTCCAAGGATCGCCGCCGAAGTCGTCTCCTCGCCGTTCGTCCGTCGTTCTCGGCCGCCTCTGCCGCGCCCGTTCGTCATTGTCGTTCCCACGCCTCGTCGCGTGGTGGTAAGGATCCGTCCTCTCGCTGCCCCATCCTCGTCCTTTCGGTGTCGCCCCGTACCCGTTGTGCGGTTGTCGACCCCGGTACCCGTGTACCGGTGTCGGTAGTCGTTCGCTTGTGCGTGTGGTGACCATGTTAGTGTGCCCGCTCGGTAGCCACGTGGTTTCCACGTGTGCAGCCCGTGTGGTGTCTAGTGGAGTCCGTTTGTCGGCCACTCGCCTCGGTTGACACACGGGATCTGTTTCTGTCGACCCGTGGACCGTCTCTGTGTACCCGGTCCACCGTGGTCCCTTAGGTTGACATGTGGAGTTCGCATGTCAACAGTGCAGCCTTCCTGTCTTTTCCAGGCTAGCGCTTACACATGTTTTATAGTTGCAAAGCTTAATTATAATAATCCGCAAATCTTCATATAACAGCATTAAACTTCGGATGATCATATCTTGATCATACGAACCCCGAATCGACCCGTTCAAGTCTCCTAATGTTTGTTAAAACCTAAAGAACCGTGTGCTTTCTTTTTATGTATTGTTATTGCTTCTTTATAGGCTTGTAGCTTTGCTTGTGTGCTTCGCGTAGCTTCTGTCGTTCCGGAGGTTCCCAAAGCGTGGTTCGCGGTCGTCGCCGAAGGTTCGGAAGGCCGTTCTCTCTGAGCAAGGCAAGTCACATCATCTTTGAACATATTGGATCCCAGTTTGTGAAATTATTTTGATTTAAATTAATGCATTATCGCTTTATTTAAATTCCCGCATTATCACTGTTTTATTTAGCCATGCCTATTTACCTTTGTTATGACCTTATTATTATTGCTATTGTTATTATTACCTTGTTCACCCTAGAATAAACAAAACCCCAACTAGTGGGTACTCTATTTATGGTTCCACTAGTATGAATTTAGGTAGATGCTTCGCTGATTAATTATGCAACATTAGGTGGTTTTATAACTTTAGACTTTGGGAATTCTCATATCATTAGGACAGTATGGAATGGCTGGCTTATGTTGGAATTGGACACACACCTCCCCCTCTTTTCAAAACCCCTAAAACGGTTTTAGGCTGGGCACAAGGTGCGTGGTTGGGTTTTGTTAGTCGTACCTCGGGTACTATAAGGATTAAGCTCGGGCCTCTCTTGCAAAGCACTACCGTACTTCCACATGTCTAGTGGGTAAGGCTTAGTTTGTGGCTCAGTCTGGTTATAAACAAAGGTACACGGATGGAGATGGACGAAGTCAGGGGTCGATGGACATCTCTAGGACAAATGAAGGCTACACGAGCTGCGGCCCGGTAGTCGAGATGTCATGGCACAGGGCTGGTGTCCTGCTGCTAGGGGCTCAATCCTGCCTACCTGTCCCGGAGGTTCCGGCCGTAGGTGGGGTTGGGATGGTACTCTTGTATATGGCTAGGATGGGTTGGAAACTATGTCATGTCTTCCGTCCGTATGCCGTGGTGGTATGTGGCACGTGGTTACACGTGAGGAAGACGTGTCTTGTGGGTAAAGATGTACACCTCTGATCAGAGTATAATCTATTCGAATAGCCGCGCCCTCGGTTATGGGCAAGCCTAGCAATGTACCCAAGTTAGTGTTTTAAATTCTTAAAACCTGCTTAACAACTAAAATGTGGAATGGTTGGCCTGGGTTGGCTTGGGACTAGCTGGGACCCAGGGTCGGGTTGCCAGTTCGGTCTGAATCATCGTAGGCCTTGGGTTAAGGCAGGTTCGTGTGGGTTCACGGCCTTGATTAATAATACTGTATAGCACTAGGATCATCTTTATAAAATGGCTTTGGGCAACTAAGTGACTTTTAAATGCTGTTTACTGCAAAACTTAACCCCTATATTATTATCCCCTTGTACTCCCTTGCATTAATTATGCATCTCCGGTGTGACTTGCTGAGTACTGTGGTTGTACTCATTCTTGCTCAATCTTTCCCCCTTCAGTAAGAGAAGCTTTGGAGAAGATGTCTTAGGTGGAGTCCTGGCTTATACCCCAGTTGAGCGCTTGTGAAGATGGAGCCGTAGGCCCGCTAGTCCGCTGCTGTTTATTTTTGTTTGTCAAGCCTGAAGTGCCTCTGTAATAATGTAAATATTATCGATATAATAAAGATGTGCGTTTTGTATCATGTTTATTTGGTGTACCCCGGCTTTTCCTTGGACAGGGATTAATACACTAGCGTTTGGGAAAAGGCAATTTTCTCGGTCGCGAAATTAGGGCACATTATTGTGATTGAAGGAGTGGCAACTGATCCAGCCAAAATTCAGGCAGTCCAGCAATGGTCACCACCAAAGACTCAGAGGCAACTACGAGGATTTCTGGGACTTGCTGGGTACTACAGAAAGTTCATACAACACTATGGCATATTGGCAAAACCTCGTACTGAATTATTGAAGAAAGATGTGCCATACAAGTGGACTAAAGTTGAACAACAGGCTTTTGACATGATCAAACAGAAATTGGTTCAAGCTCCAGTTCTGGCATTACCAGACTTTTCTAAAGAATTTGTGGTTGAGACAGATGCTAGTGGTGTAGGCATTGGGGCAGTCCTGATGCAAGGTGGGCATCCACTAGCTTTCATTAGTAAGGCTCTCAGTCCCAGATCTCAAGCTATGTCAACTTATGAAAAAGAATGTATGGTTGTTTTGTTGGCAGTAGATAAGTGGAGGCAGTATTTGCAACATGCGCCCTTTGTCATTCACACTGATCACAAGAGTTTGATCCATCTGAATGAGCAACGGCTGACACCAAGTATTCAACACAAAGCTTTTATCAAATTGATGGGTTTACAATACAAGATCAGATACAAGAAAGGGGAAGACGATAGGGTTGCTGATGATCTGTCTTGGAAAGATGAGCAGCAAGAAATCTATGCAATTTCAACAAGTCAGCCTAAATGGTTGGAGATGGTTGTGGAAAGTTATCACAAAGATCCAGCCACTATGCAGCTGATGCAGAAACTAGCTCTTCAGCCTGAGGGCATGGATGATTTTGCTTTGGTGGATGGGGTGATTAGGTTTAAGGGAAAATTTTGGCTAGGCAACTATCATGAGGCCAAACAGGCAGTATTGTTATCATTGCACAGTAGTGGGATTGGAGGTCACTCTGGCATACAGGCTACCTACAAAAGGATCAAGCACCTGTTCATGTGGCCAAAAATGAAGAAATATGTCATTGAGTATGTGCAAACCTGATCAATCTGCCAGCAGGCTAAAACTGAACATTGCAAGACACCAGGTACACTTCAACCACTACCTGTTCCCTTGCAGGCTTGCCACACAGTTAGCATGGACTTTGTGGAAGGCTTGCCCAAATCTGGAGGATATGATACTATACTTGTTGTGGTAGATAAATTCACCAAGTTTGCCAAGTTTATCCCTTTGACTCACCCATTTACAGCTCTCACAGTAGCAAAAGCTTTCATTCACCATATTTACGATGTGTTTGGAATGCCTCAAGTTATAATTTCAGATAGAGATAGAGTGTTCACCGGTGCACTTTGGCAGGAGCTATTTTGGTTGGCCGATGTGAAGCTGAACATGAGTTCATCCTATCACCCCCAAACAGATGGGCAAACAGAGAGACTTAACCAGTGTTTGGAGTCATATCTGAGGTGTACAATTCATGCTTGTCCCACAAAATGGGCAGACTGGTTAGTCCAGGCTCAGCATTGGTATAATACATCTTCCACAGTGCTTTGGGCAAATCTCCATATGAAGTAATGTTTGCCAAGCAACCAAATCAGTTTGGTCTAGTGAATCTTGGAGAAAGCACAGTACCTGGTATCCAAGTTTGGCTTCAAAACAGAGTCCATCTCAATGACATCCTCCAACAGCAACTTCTAAGAGCACAGCAACGAATGAAAGCACAAGCAGATAAACATCGCTCAGAGCGTCAGTTTGAAGTTGGTGATATGGTCTTTTTGAAACTTCAGCCCTATGTTCAGATGTCAGTAGCTCGACACTCTTGTCAGAAACTCTGTTTTCGATATTTTGGACCATACAAGGTGCTGGCTCGAGTTGGTGCAGTGGCATATAGATTGGAATTACCCACGGGCAGTGCAGTTCATCCTGTTGTGCATGTGTCGTTGCTGAAGAAGGTGCTGAAACCCAACATACCTGTAAGTAATGATTTACCCTTAAATTGCTTTGATAATCCTGATACTGTCCAACCTGAAGCAGTTCTACGGAGACAATTGATTAAACGTGGCAAGTTAGCTGTTCCATATGGTTTGGTGCAATTGTCGGGGCTTCCTGCTTCTCTGGCGACTTGGGAAAATCTTCGTCAACTTCAAGCACGTTTTCCGTCATCACCAGCTTGGGGACAAGCTGATACTTAAGGAGGGGAGAAATGTCGTGATCCTTAAGTCTATTAGATACTTCGTCGGTGATTCTTTGAATTGGGTTGTATTCTGTGATGGGCCGTAGATGGGCCGGTTGCGTGTATGTGTATCGATATGCCGTGCTGGTTCGGCGGTGGCATCGGACACATGTGCGTTGTGCGGCCATTTATATGGCGAGCTGAGCTGTAAAGCATTTATCAAATAAGAAAAACTCAAACCAACAACCTCTCATCGTATACCTCTGTTCTGCTCTACTCCTCCTCTCGTTCCTCAATCGCGAACCTGATTCCCCTTCAATCTCCGAGCGTTTCGCCGGAATCCGAGAGTTCGTGACACTGCTGTAGTGCTGCACCACCCTCCCCAATGACCGGGTGACCGGCTTCTCTTCTCTATACACAGCGCGCAATCTGACCTGTACATCCATCCTCTCAGTCTCAATGGGGTAATCCAGGTGAGGTGGCGACGAGGCCCCAGCTCTTGCCCCTTTGCCGCCCGCTGCCGGATTTGAGCAGATTAGGCACTTACTTCCTTTCTCCCGAATGATAGATTCAGCACAAGCGCCAATCTATCATTCGCCGGCCAATGCTAATCGGGTTATCAGATTTATTGGAACTTAATTGTACTACTACCTCCGTTTCAAGTTATAAAACTTTCAGATTCATTAACATATATATGAATGTGAGCAATGCTAGAAAGTCTTATAACCTGAAACGGAGGAAGTAATTTATAATGCATTTGTAGCACCTATTCTCAAGTTAAGCAGATAGGGTGCACTAGTGCCATAGTAGTTCCTTCCTGTTCCCACAATGCCACAGAACAATTGATGGTTTATTTGGAAATCCCATGGCATTTCTAAACAACTGATGGTTGCAGAAGTGAGCACTACTTTGTGCTAATGGGATTAAAAACTTATTAATAGTTAATAATAGGCTTAGTCAGTATACACCCTAGTTGACATCTAACCACTGCTATTCTATTCCATTTTGAAAAGACAACAACCGTGGTGTCTGCTCCCGTGACTGCCAGGCTGACTTGTGGGCCCACATTGTCGGTGAGAGGGGGAGCGTCTCCGGCCGCGCACGTGTGGGGCAGAGAGGTGGTGGGATACACGCGGTCTGCAAGGATGGAGGAGGGTGCGCCGGATCTGCCCCTCCCGTCGCCGACGCCGGAGGATCCTCACGGTTGTATGCTGTCGTCGTCGCCCGAGCTCACTGCCGCCCTCGTCGACGAGCCGCTGCCGCCGCTCTCGCCTCGCCCACTGCTCGAGCCTGTCGCACCGTCGCGAGGAGTGGTAGAGGGAGAACGAGGAGACAGGGGAGGAGCAGGAGAGCGATGGTGAGCTCCTGGTCGCCGAGCGGGCGCCGGATCTGCCCCACCCATGGCCATCACTGATGGATCCATGCGCATGGGGGGCGGACAGGCGGCGGGATCCGTCGATGAGAGGGGGGACAGAGAAGGGCAGGAGCACCAGCCACTCGAACTGCTCAAAGACGGCGCACCTGATTGGTCAGAGTTGTGTCTTTGATATTATTTTTCTTTATTCTTCCTCCGATTATGTGAACTTCTCGTATAAATTATATTTTACCAAGTACAAGTAAAAATAGATTATTCTTAAATAAATATGCATGCAAGCATTGCTAGTTTTCTCTTATTTTCGGATATACTGACGGTCGAAATTGGTCTGTAACGACCGTCAACAATAAGCTAAGGTTATAATCCACCCTAGTATTGTTGTGCTCAAGCCCCAAGAGGCCCTTTAGTTCTAAAGCAGAGAACATAATCCGCAGTCAGCTAGTTCTGCCGTAGATCGTCTTGGTTTTCTATGTTTATTGACTGTGGCATTCTCTTCTTCTGGCACGATTAGCTAGATTGTATTACTATCATGAGGAATGTGATAGTGCCATCTGAGAATGAGAAAGCTTGAACAAGGTTAAGCGGGTTGTTTAATCAATAGGACGCCATGAGCAAGGCAAGTCAGTATATGCTTCCCTCCTTGAGCATGTGTATCCCTTTTTAATAAATGTGTTGATTGCAAATAAAATTGCATGTTACTTACAAAATGTGTACCCAAAACTTGATTATAAGCCACCTTGAAAGTGTTAACCAAACTCCTTGTTGCGTTCGTCTTATATTATGCATTGGTCAATTAATGATATGGCTTAGCAATGATAGTTTAGACTTTCGTATACTCCATGCTTGAAATATGGATGTGAACACAATGATTACTCTCGGATGGGTGATTATCGGAAAGTGGATTGCGTGGGTGATTATCAGAAAGCGGATGGAGACATGGGCACCAACCGATGTTTCAAAACCTTTGGGAAACCAAACACTTAATCAAATGATTTGTTTTCTACTAGGGTGGCACAGATGGAATTTGGATGGCTCTACGAAATGGCTAGTCACCGACCTTGGTCAGTCAAGGACTGACTTCTAAGCTATGCAGTAAACAAATAGAGTACAATTGTATTTCTTGAATGGGTATAGACCCAGTGGATTCAGTAATCCGAGTGGGGCGACATCCCATACATGGTTGGTTCTGTACTCAAATTGTTGTGACGTTGCATCCAAGTGTCGTAGTGATATCAATGTCAAACCTAAAATGCACCATAGTTATATATAAAACTAGGTGAAACCCCGCACGTTGTTGCGGGAGCTTGGTATGATAATAATAAATTGAAATAATGTGTAAGATAGCTAGACGACAGAAACTTGCATAATTTGATGTGGTTTATCATAATTTAAATAGTATATAGAATGATGATCCAAATGTAAAATTAACGTGATGTGACTTTATGAGAGAAGAAAATGAGGGAGATCATTCCAATGATAGATTAATCATTTGAGAGCTAGAAACAATTGAGATGATATAGCTTAATGAGATAAGAGAGAAATAACATTAACTAATTAAGTGAGGATGAATTGTGTAGGTATATAGATATTATACAAAATGATGGAGAGATATATTGAAATATTTTGATAATTACATGGAATGATGATTTAATATGCTTGGATTTTAAAAGCTCTAAAATTTAAGTGAGGATGAACTATATATGCATATAGGATATTATAAGAAGTGATGGAAAGATATATTGAAATATTATGTGAATTATGTAGGATGATAATTTAATTAACATGCTTGTATTTTAAAGCTCTAAAACTTAATAAATTAGCATGCTTGCATGAGGTTTGAGATGTAATAATTGTTAGTGGATGTGATAGCTTTGCATGTTAAGTTTAGTGGGCCTTAACTTTATAGAAAGATAGGATGTAACCATCTGGATGCCCGGGTTTGAGGTCTCCTCTCACCGCTAGCTCGAGTTAGGGATGGGCACTTGGAGTGCATGAGGGTTATAGTGTCATGCGTTGGGTGCATTACTGACTGTGAGTAAATCATACATCCACTATGTGAATAAAACAAATCTATCGAATTGCGGTGCTCGCGATTAAAGAATCTCCGAGACTTGTAATACTCCTGACCAGCCTTAGATATTTTAAACTTGTTTACATTAGGATTTGGAAGCTATGTGGCCTATCCACTCTTTGCATGCGGGAAGGTTGGCATTGGTGATGATATATGGTAAGTTGGATACGAGGGTAAAACGAACCTAGAGAAGCTTGGGAAGGTGAATGGAGCTCTCGTTGATGGTTAACAACTTGAACTTAACGTTGTTTTCAGTTAAAACAACTAAGTCATAGATTTATGAATTAATTTGCGAAAATTAGCTTTATGCAAAAAAAAAAAAACTAAGCCATCCTTGAATCCCAGTATACACTGATACATCTTGTAGTGTTGTCTTGATGAGTACGTTTGTACTCACTGTTGCTCGTTTACATTTTTAGCATTGGAGCAGGTTAGAAGCGAAGACCTTGCTAGCATGCTCGCTTGCTTAGTGGGATGATCGGAGTGGTAGTTGATACTAAGTCATGATCCCAATCAACGGTTTGTGAGCATGTTGCCTGGGTCTAGCATTAATCTGGATTTCCATTGTTGTTTATGTGATAGGATGTGGCATTATTAGCCTTATTAAAGGTATTAAACTCTTTTAGTTTAATTTTATTTTGTTATATGTTTCGTACTGGTTACACTTGTTTTTACCACCTAATAATTGAGGGATTGATATAGGGAAACTTAATAGGTTTCCAGTTTCCTAAACTGGGGGATAACAAGGCCTAGCATGAAAAAATCCGCCAATGGGCACCATTAGGCCGCATTTAGATCCTTGTCCTCTTACCACCACTTGAAACTCCTTGTTTGCCTCACGCTACCACCATAGGGGTGTCGTAGGCTCTCCGGACCTTCCATTACAATTGAGACATGAAGTGAATAATTCAAGTCATCAAACAAGTATAATGAAATATCAAACGTCTCGAGAGAGGAATATCGGAGACATTGCTGGGCCTTTAGTCTGCCAGCTAACTTCAGTCTGAGATGTGCCCGTCAAACTACTCGAAGGCGGCGACAAGATGTGTTACACATTCAGGAGACTTGACAAAAATGGCTAAAGATCTACAACATCTCATATGTTTTTAACTCATACTCATGTGAATCTAGCTCCTAAGATATGCACTAGATTCACACTTTCATCTTAAGGATGGTTACACATAGCAAACACAATAAGATGAGAGCAATTAAAATTTACAACTAATTTAGAGATACATAGGCCGATCGGCCAAATAAATATTAGATAACAGCGGAAGCTTGACTACCCAATCACAAGCACACCGACTAGGGGTTTACCCCATTAAGTTCTCATTCTAGAAGAAGCAATCAGAACCCACATCACTCAAAGACTAAGTCTAAACCTGCAAACAAAAGGTTATATCAACAGCAAGAACCCACATCACTCAAAGACTAAGTCTAAACCTGCAAACAAAAGGTTATATCAACAGCAAGAGTCAGTACATTAAACAAGTTAATGTACTGGCAAGCACAAGTCAATCATAACATACTACATGTAAATGTAAGGCATATATTCAAAGGAAGGCAATATGTAGTTCAATTTCACCATAAAGCAAGTTTTATTTTCGCAAATCCTTTGTAAAGGAGTTGATGCTTCAATTAACAAAGATAAGTTTTTAAGTTTGTAACATTTAGTTCATCATAATTCCATCATAGTCAATCTCTTGATGTCATCCTTGACAACAAGTCATAATATATCATCACACTTACACAACTCAACACATTTTATCAATTTCAAACCAAGTCACATGTTCACATTTTTAAAACATAGTCTATACTCATGACACTTCACCAAAGCGCTCATGACCATGAGAACGGCTAATCGATTAGTTTAAAGAACTCCTGCAGAGTTTGTACGGGTTTACCCACATAATGTGATAGAAGCCCGGAGGCTACACTCTAGTTGGTTCAGTGCCGGCCAAGCACCCCACACTCTACATTATGAGTGCGGACTAGAGGTCACAATGAAGCCTTTACACTACTTAGAATCTAGCCTTGCACCAGCACGATATGTGTTCATCCTAGGCATACTTGGAAATATGTCTAGAACCGTTAAGTGGCGGGCCCACGCCTTAAACTTAAGGCCGTGGTGGCGGACACGACAGGAACCCACCACGTGGCACAATACCGTTGTATTGGACAGACTTAGTCACCTAAACTACCACATCGGGGTAAATAGGAAGTTCCTCTGAATCATCGACTAATTCCTTAGAATTATCGACTAACTAATACACACCGGCCAAACAGAATGCAAGGCTAGTCCTAAATAGATTAATTAGCTTAGGCCATCCCATACTAGCACATGTGGATGTACGAATAACTTTAAGTTGGTGACACAAGTTCGGTCCTTACGGACTTGAGCAAACACTCCCCCCTATCGGTATGCAACTAACACCATATGCACACCACTTGCCGCCCAAGTCTAAAATCACATTTTACACATTTTAGTCCACAAATACCCATCACATTCATTTTATTCCAGAAAAGGTTCATGTGTCAAAATCATATTTTAATCATAGGTGGAATGAGCATTTGCATATTTCTAAGCATGGTTAAGCAAGTAGTTGCATATAGAGCATATATAAACCCATTTGAGCACAAAAGAGTGTACTCTAACCATTTCTAGGGGTTCAAGCAGCAAGGATCACAATTATTCAAGGTAAGGAATGCAACAAATAGGTAATAACTACCTTATCCCAATTTTAAATACCGATATAGTCTAAGTTCATATGCATCTTTGCAAACAAATATTTTCATTTATCAAATCATGGGATTCAATGTGTTCAAAGGATGTGAGGAGAAAACTTGCCTTAATACTAAGAAATGTTAGCGCCTAATCCACTCCTTCACCGATTATGCAATGACCTAAATAAAGGACACGCTATGCAATTAAACACCGAAATAGGTAAAAATCCAAAATGCTCTAAAATGCATGATTTGTACACAGTGTGTTGGTACTGGTTTAAAATGAATTTAGGTGAAAGAATTTCTATTTTATCACTTTTTATTTGGGAGTTATGAATTTTAGAAATTATGTCGGTATATAATAGTATAGGTTTAGGCAATGCTACCAAGTATTTTTGCAAAGTGGTATTTATTAGATTAGACTTCTCAGGGGTGTAGAGATGTGTTTTATAATACTAACACATTTGGTTTCACAATTTTTAGAGTTATTATGAATTCTTTATGCATTTTACAGGTTATAACATGTTATAGGTGTATAGTGTCCTACATGCACATGCCTTTGGTATTTGAGGTTCAGAATTTATTCTACTTTTGTTGCGATGAATGAAGCAAATAATTTTGTTAATTAATCTATCCTTAGTTCACAAGTTTAGGGCCTTTATTATTTTAGTTCATATTTTATAATATAGAGGGGTTCTATATGGATGACTTTATAAATATCAACCTAGGAATTATCATTTGAGCTAAGTTCCTCTAAGTTTTGGTGAATGGGGATGGAACTATGGCCTCACTGGTCTATCAAGTTTTATTTAGGTTTATTTAGAGCTAAGTGCATATATACTTATACATATCTATGTATTACCTTAACAACACTATGTGTTTAAATTCTTATTTCACTAAGTTAAGATTTTGAGCTATGTTCTCTACAAAAGGTGTCAAGTTTTATTTTACTATATTGAAGCTCACTATTTTCTGGTTCTATAGAAACTTTCTTCATTCCAATTGGACTAAAAATGAATTTTCTACAAATTTTACAAATTAAAGGCTGCTCTATGTTGGTTATTCCTTACATAAATATTTAGAGGCTTTTATTATAAAAAAATATATATTTTTATTTTACCAATTGGAAATACATGTTTTGGTGATCCTACAGAACTTAAGTTTACTCAAATTAAAGCTAAGTTGAATTTTGTATGAATTTATAAAGTTTAGCTTATCTAAAACTAGTCATTTTAAAGATAATAGTTTTAGAGGCATTTGATACAAAGCAAGTGATTACTTTTATTTCAGCTAACCAGAGAGTGCATGATGATGAATTTGTAGAATTTGAGTTTGTCCCAAAACAAGTTAAATTAAATTTTCTATGCATTTTATAAGTTTGTGTATGTGTTACGTATGCTTTACCTTAGACAAATTTTTGAGACAAAGTTTGAACAGTGAGTGTCAAGTTTTATATTTCTAAATTAAATTTCATAACTTTGTGAATCTATAGCGACTGGAATCATCTCAAAATGAGTTATATTTGATTTTATATGAATTTTCAACTTTGAGTGTTTTTCTGTTGAAAATATAATGTTTTAAGTGTTTTTCTTTTATATTCTCAGATTTTAGAAGGGATGGGTCCACCTGTTAGTGAGAGATCAATATGCAAAAAGGCCTCTAGGGTTCCAGAGATTAGATCGTGAGGTCCCTAGAACGTGTTTTAACCAAATTTATTAGGAATCCTCGAGTTTTACAGTTTTTACTAATAGATTCTTGGTCCCACATGTCAATCTAACATATTTTACATTTTAAACCTTACATGTTTTAAAATATCTAAACGAGATCCCTAGCGCCTAATGACGTGGGGCCCATTCGTCAGCGAGTCAGCGCCTGGGAGAGACAGGGCAGACAGAGCAGCGGCGGCTTGGCGAGCTCCTCGCCTGCGCCGGCGATGAACGGCGGCCGATCTCGTGATGTGACCAAAAGAGAAGATTTTCCTAAGCTTCTTGCGCATCTATCCGTGGTTGTCTCAAGGTTAGAGGTGGTCGGAATCAATGGTGACGGCGGTGCGAGCGGCGGTGGTTCTCGGGGTGGTGGTGCATGTGTGCATGGAGGTCGTTTAGAAGCGAATGCAAAGCATGCATGAGGTCTTCAAGACTACAGGGTGCTCACCGTGGGTCAAGCTAGGGTTGTCGAGGTCTTGGCAGCAGCGTCGACTTGCGGAACGGCTCGGCGACGGCGCTCCTCCTCAGGTGAACGGCGATGGCTCGAACGGTACGACGAGCTGCTAAAAGTAGGCATGCACGAGGGCTGTGAGGTCATAGAGATGGTGTCTGCGCGAGGAATCGAACAATGGCTCACCGGAGCGGCAGGAATCGAAGATCGACGTTGGCGGCCGGAGTTGGGGAAGAAATCGGTGATCTCAGTGTACAGGCTCCTGGGGTCGAGCCGATGACGATGGCGCAGCGGCTTGCTCCGGGATGGACTAGGGTGGTCGGGCGACGATGATGCCGAAGCGGCGGCGTTCCGAAGCTCCCGTGGGCACGGTCGCGTTCCGGCGTCACCACTGCATGTCAAGAGGAGAGATTAGGTGGAATGGATATGGCATTGATAGGAGGTTTCAGATCGGGAAAGGAGTCGAGACGACCGCGGCACGATGGCGATGGCGACGGTCGTCGTCTCCACGGCCGCCGGCGAGAATGAGGATGACAGAGAGGCAGAGGGCCTTTCTCCCTCGGCTTCTTCGGCTCTAGAGTGTTGAATGGTGAAGGGCGACTGAGTTGGCGGAGTTGAAGGTGAAACTCGGCGTCGGCACGTCAGCTCCACGCGTCGAGCACTCCCTCCGCCAACGATCTCTCTCTCTCTCTCGTCTGTTCAATCGGCTGGAGCGGTGGAGAAGTGGTTTGACAGAGCTAGAGCTAGCTCTAGTGGCTGTCAGGTGGGGCAAGGACGAAGTATACTAGTAGGTGGAAGGGAGAGGTGTGGGTAAATACATGGGTAAACTTGATTTTGGATGAATTTTCGGAATTATTTTCTCCTCTAACTTTGTAGCTTCATAGCTTAATGTGTGGATCAGATTAAGTAGTGTTGATTTTACTGGAAGTAGATGTTTATACTTAGTTGCCATTTTTTTTGGTTGCACTTAAAAATTATGGATAGATTGATCACAGAAATTAAACAAAGATCGGTTATCTAAGAGCTAGATTGAATTTTGAGGAGGCTTAAACAGAGGAATAAAATTCTAGAAAAATTATATTGAGATATGATAAATAATATAGTATTTATATAAATTATTTACCTCATATACTTTTATGCATTTTAATTCACTTTTGGGTGAAGTATGGTTTTAGCCAATAAAGGATTTTAATTAGTCTACTATGTGACTGTTTTGATTAATTTATTTGAGGTATCAACTTGAGTGTTAATATCTGACCAAAATTACAGTGAATAGTTTGTGCTAATCATTGTCTACATAAATTTTCCCATGATTTTATCTTGTACAAAATATTTTAGAGAATTAGGATGACCTTTTCTTTGTATATGAGTTCCCTCTTCATAATTGCATCTAATATTATTATAGGAATTACTTTAAACTTCTTTCGAACTGAGAAGATGATATTTGAGTAAATATTATGTCCACATATTATCACCCAAGATTAACTATAAGTTTATTTAGTAATTTAACCCTTTTAAGTTATGCTCATGGGACCTATTGTAAAATGCGAGACCAAAATCCAAATGCACAAGGGACTCGAGTCAAGGCATGCATTATGCACATGTATGCTCATTTGCTTGGTGGAATTTATGGTCTAATGTTAGGAATGAAAAGGTTTTATTTTGTTGTCAAATTTTATTTATGCAATGGTTTAGATTGGTCTCACCTAAGTTAAAACGGAAATTTTTGGCTCTCAAAATTGTAAAAGTTTGCCTATATCTATTTTGTCTAGAAATTTTTAAGTCCTAAAATTTCGGGTATGTTACAAGGGGGGAGCTCATCGGCGGTTATGAATGAGGCTAAAGTATGAGACAGAGAGAGATAGAGAGAGAGAGAGGGGGGGAATGAGAACGGATTTGAGGATGGTAGACGAGGTGAGACGGTAACATGTGGTTGTGGTGATTGCTATGGCCACCTTATCTTTTCCAGCACACAGGTGACACCGCCATCTTCAATGTTGGCCAAGAGGCAGCGTCCGCATCATCGTCATCACCATCGCAATCCTCATTGATCTTCATAGGTGAGTTCGGGGGGGGGGGGGCGGGGGGGGGGGCGGGGGGGGGTGGAGGTGGTGGGGGAGGGGGGCGCACTGGCGTGAGGTCGAAGTCATCGTGGTGCGACAGATGCACGCATGCTCACTGCTGCCACGGTTTCGTCGTTGACCTCTAGCTTCACTAGGCCCCCATGCTATCCTAGAGTGCTACCGCCTCGTCAAGGTTTGCCTCCACCTAGATTTGACTCCGCAATTTGCTTCTCTCTTATGGCAGCGCCAACTCACAGAGGCTGGAGCCGCAAGGGAAGCTCGTGGAGGACGCTTGATGGTAAGCGGTTGAACTTGTACGTGTAGGACCTGGGGGCATGGTTGTGCAACTGGCGGTGAGGTGGGCTCATGGCCAATGGAGGGGAAGGCCACACAAGAGGAGGCGAGAGAAGAGAGAGTATAGAGGAAAAGAGAGTGTAGAGTTTCTGGTATGACAGTAAATTGAACTTTTGTGGTAGTTGAGGGGGAAAAATATTCAAACTTAACCCTTTTAACAATGAGTAGATTTGCATTGGTCGTTACTGCCAGATTTTGTTTTAAAGTAGAAGAGATAAAGACGTACTTATCCTTGGATGGTCTGCGACTTAATTAGGACTCTCCAAACAAGCACCAAAGGGGATATTATTCAAATGTTGCATCTGCACACATTTATCGCCTTACCCTAGTGGCCTAATCCACTTCTGCTACCACAACTATCCATTCATCTAAAAACCAAATTAGAAAAAATAAATACATTCTGACAGAAAAGGAATATATCCAACTAATGAATGACAGTTGGAAGATAAATAAAACGATAATTGAGTAGAAAATTCTTTTAGAAAACAATTGAGTAGATAGAATATTAATAACTACCCAATTTGGTTCAGCCTTCTAACTCTATATAAACACGCCCACAAAGGCATATGTTTCAACCCCCACACCAAAACATAATAAGGTTTGCTTTGGCCTTTGCATCATTATATATATCTCCTCCCATGGCGCATCTCAAGAAGGATGCTAGGGTTCTCTTACTTACAGCCATTGCAGTCATGGCGATGATCTTCTCACCTTGTAACGCAGAAGGTACAATAATCTATTCTCTTCAGATTTCTATCTTGCACTAATTTCTAATAATACACAAAACTGTAAATACTACAAACATCTTATATTCAAACACAATGATACTCAATTTAAAAATAATGGAGTCTTTTTATGCACCATTAATTTATTTCTTATATCTATGTATAAAACGTACTCCAACACTTATTTATCCTATTTACAGGCATAAAATTTTGTTTCAGCCTATGCATGCATTTATACGCAAATATATAACATACTGATTTAGTGGCATTACTACACGTAACTACTCGGTGTACTGAGCACCTCTAGGTGTTTTAGGTCACATTAATCGTAATAATATATTACATAAAAATTTAGAGGATCCCTGTAAGTTTTGTTGTGGATTCGTCACTGCTGATGCTATTGATATTACAGTTGCAGACAAGTGCTACACCGTATATAGATGCACTCTTCCAGCATGCAACGACTACTGCATCAAGCTGGGTGTACATAACCCACAAGTGACATGCAAGCTCAGCTTCCCACCCTCCGACTACTATGACACGTGCTGCTGCGGCACGTGGGACGACAAAAGCGTGGGCGCACGCCGTCTGCTGTCCCGTTGACATTATAAACTAGCCGTGCCCCCCCGCGCGATGCGCGGGCATCATCCAAGATCTTTAATCATAAAAGAAAAAAAAAGCATGATTGAAAACAACATAGCTTGCAACAGTGCTATACAACAACAACTCGATCAGAAAAAGAATATCACGATAGAATATCACGATGTTCTAAATTTTGATTGATGTAATCGTACCATAATTTTTTTATAATCAATGTTACACTAACAATGGGTATCTCGGTGCATAGTACAATTACAACAACGTGAGTAAAATAAACAACATTTGTATTTCAATACCTAGCTGTACCCAGGAAGACCAATGGGGCGATGATTAATTGGAAGGATAGTCAATCAAAACTGTGTCAGCACATCACAGGTAGTAATTGCAACTTATATTGTACATATTTTACAATCTATACTAAGACGGCCATGAAAAAAAAACAAATAGAAATCAAGGTTTACTTCTCCATGATCCAGAACCTATGAATTTGTAGCCAGTTCTGCAGATATGAGAGTTCAATATTCTTGCCAGCTTGTCAATAATTAGCATCAATCTACTTTAGCCACCAATAAAAGAAAAAGGGAAGTAGATCCACCTTTTAACCTTGATGAAGAGCATCAATATGTTCTTAGTACATGATATATAAAATAATGAACACCATGCATATCCCACGTAACTGTTAAAAATATATTTTCAACGGAATGAAACAGTTTCTAATTTTGTAAATCATGTTGAGTAATATGTAGCATCAGTATATATATAATAGCTTGAAATTACCTGGCTGGTGGTCGTAGAAGAATCAATGAAAACGTGTATCAAACCATAAATCCATGATTTACAAAATATGGAACAAACCATTAAAATGCTATCACAATATTTGGTTATCCTGTTAGTTAAGGTCCAATGCTTGCCTCTTATTGTGCTCTTTGCAATCCCAGAGAACGAAAATGGCTAGTGAGAAACTGCCAAATATATATATATACATAGACACATACAAAAATATATGCTATAGTTTAACTGAATAACAGTTTATGCATACTACTTGGTGCAATAAAAAATAGAGTAGGGAATGATGTTTACCAGTACAATTAAATGATGATCATGTATACGGAGATAAAGATTAGACAACAAATAAGAATTCCCAAGGAACTACTAAAATAACTGAAATAATACCAGGAAATAACAGGTAGAGGAACACCAAAGAGCAATTGCCATGCAGCTGGAACCTACAAGCCTTGAACCTGAAGTATGAATAAAAGGAGAAGAATTAGCAAATGAAGCCTCCCATGTGAAGCAAGAGCATTTTTGTGAGAAAAATAAATGAAATGAAATATGCAGTGTGTTGTTGTGTACGCTAGAAATGTTGATATAGCATGATGGGCATATGAATCTAGGTATTTAAGAAAAAGGAAAATCACACTGCACATATTTGCTCTAGTAATAAACTGAGCTGCTCATAGAGGCACGGGGCCATATGTACCAAAACAAAGTTGCTTATGTGAGGCAAGGACGTAGAATATGCATGTAATTAAGCGTATGGCAAGATTATATGAAAAATAGTTTGTAGGCGATACAATACAGCAGGAAGAAAGTGAATTTGACAAACCTTAGTGGAGATAGGACTGAACATGTAAACACAAACAGAATGGGACCTGTGGAAAACATATATGAATATATTGTCTGCAGCTTATAGCTAGCACACTAACCTGAAGCTGGAGAGTCCGGCAAAGGCTCCTTTCGTTTATGCTGTGATGTAGTTGTCGATGGCCCAGAAGAGCATGACATCGTGTGAAAGCTCAATGAAGAGTGACAAGGCCTTGCTGAAACAATAATAATCCAATGCAATATAGCTTTAGTACACATATACACAGGATACAATATATCTAAAGGAAAGTATATACATATGCAATATTTGGCTAGAAGCACTAACAGATTGATAAATTAAGCGGCAGTAAATATACTCTCATAGCCGACGAAATAGAGCATAAGACAATAAGACAATGATAAAATTGATTGAATATTTACGAATAGGCTGGCCATGGTAGGGAGCTATTTTAGCAGCAAAACATGAAAGAAGCAAGTATGGTGCCAATACCTTGATGTCCCCCCAATGTACAGCAGCTGTAACCTCTGCCATTGCTGGCTTTTAAGACCTCTGGTCTAGCATGCAGTAACCCATAATGCAAATAGCTGTAAAGAAATGTATATATAAGTGGTCCAATGGCTAAAAATTTTAAATAGGTAATGTGATTCATTTTCTACAGCTAACAACCAAAAAAAAAGTAATAGAGTATAAACTGATCGTTCTATGTGAGATTAAGAGTTTGCTGTAGAACACTTCATAGACATTCGCGTGATATAGAGTATGCCTTGGGAATGGAGAGCACAAATTATAGGCCGACCATGAACAAAGGAACATGTATTAGATCTCAGATATGAACTGAGTGCTACCTGCAAGCAAAGCTCCTGAATGAGACTCACAAAGCAACGCCAGGTTCAAGTTGTTTGGGGACACACATTATGCAACATTTTCAATAACTCCGGGGGTGAATTGATGTCGCTTTTCGATATTTCTGCACTGAAATCAGGCAAGACCTGCAACAATGCTTTGCCTTCATTGCTTGCAACCAAAGAAGTGGCAATAGTCGAAATGATTTTTGAATCAAGAGCTATATTCTTTGTTATCATTTCACGAATTAACTTGAGAACTTGGGTAAGGGGACAGAGAGGCAGATCGGGATAGTGGTGGTGGCGCCGTGCTTCGTAGCCGCCACAGTCACCGAGCTCCGGCAGCGACGGGCCAAAGGAATGAATCCGCAAAAGGCGGTGCCGGCGGCGACGGTCGGGCGTCGCGGAGGGAGACGGCGTGGCGGCGACTGCCGGGCGCCGCGTGAGGAAGACGGCGCGGCGGCGACGGCCGGGACCCGCGGGACGAAGACGGCGCCGTCCGGGCGCCGCGGGACGAAGACGGCGCCGGCCGGGCGTCGCGGGAGGAAGGCGGCGCTGCGGCGTGGCGGGAGGAAGACAGCGCGGCGGCGGCGGCGAGAAGAGGAGGATTTGGGGATTTTTGGCAGGGAGGCAGCGAGGATGTCTAGGCGGTGGCTGGTGTGGTGATTGCGTGGACTAAATATAGCGAGGACGGAGGGGATGGAGGGATGGAGCGATGACCGTGTGGACGGCTGGATGGAATCACCAGCTGGACATCTGACGGCACATGCATGGCGAGGGACTGTAGTACTGTAGCAGCATTTCTCTGGCCTGAGATGAATCGCAACACTGTTGGTAGTGGGTCACGAATGATATGATTGGTTGCAATGATATATGTTGATTTGATATCGATCAAGAGGTGATTATAATTTGTGATAATTCAACCATTGTGATTAATAAATTGTGATGGAAGCGCTTGTGCTTTTCGTATGAAATAAAACAAGTCGCATTGCATTTTTCTTTTAATTCCACTAAAAGTTTTCGATTTTTGGTGTTCCTACCATTCACCCTCCTTCTTGTAGGCTTAGTTATTATTGTTCGATCCTGCGTATCTGTTTATCCATAATTAAGTTTTACTTCGTTTGGAACCTTCGATAAATAAGGTTTTTGTCATCTACTAAACTTATGACTCTAGTAGTGTATACTTGGGGTGGTGTCAGAGTTTGGTTTCGTTGGCCCTCACATATGCATGTTGAGACTATGTTCTTTTTACATGTTTAGGGCCTCCTTAGGGTAATAAACTAACATTCTATTTTTTGTGTTTATATGTATATGGATGTGTACAAAGCACAAGACATGTGAAGCAAAAGCTCTAGTAAATATCTAACCAACTATCTTGTCGGGATCCACTTATTGGAAACTTGTAGCGAGTTGTCCTGTGGTTGACGACTCGACTTCTCTGCTCTAGTTGTCTGGTTTTGTATTGACATCTGAATAGGCTCAACCTTCTATCGTGGTAGCGGTATAGAAATTGGGGAAAATGTTATGATAGAATAAGAGCAATCATGGTAGGGCTTATGTTGGACTAGGTCTCATATCCTTATCAAGGACTTATTACTTATTTGTTGTAGACGTACTCTATTCTTGTTTGAGTATTGTCTCTGCACATAACAGGTATGTGGTATTCCTACCGAGGTATGTCCATGTCTGTGGGGTTATACATTGGTAGTAGTTCCTGAACTGTATTCAAATAAGAACCACTTGTTTTCACTTTCACTATCTCAAGACCACCATGAGGGTTGTAGGAGGCTCACCGAGCTTTCTATTTGGGCTAGCGAAGTCAGGGCAGCTCCAGCAGCAACAATGGTGCGATGGTCAGAACAACATACCCATGAGATGGGAGGCTACACTATGGCTTTCTATAGGTGCAAGGAAGTCCACATAAGATCAATACAACAGATGGAGGAGTAAATTCCCTGTATGCACCTCAAAACTGACTCAATCCCTTCCATGCCCTCCAATTTTGACCAATCCCCTGTGTGCCCTCGAGATTTTGTTGTGTTCCCTCCCATGTCCCTACCGTTAGGCATCTGTTAGTTCTGTTAGTGCATACATCCATTACATTGTGAGAAAATCCCCTGTGTACCCCTAAAAGTTCACCTAATTCCTTCTGTACCCCTGAATTTTTCTCAATCCCTTACATACTCCTGAATTTTAGTTTGGATCCCTTCCATGCCCTTTCCGCTAGTTGACCGTTAGTTGACCGTTAAATTCTTATGAAAAAGTCCATTTTGCCCTTTGGTATAAAGAAGCATATAAATTAATAGAGTATATTGTTGAAGTATAGAAATTTGTTATATGAGACTATTATGTTTATGAGATAGTTATGCACCATATTATTTGCGATAAATGTACTTTTAGATATGACATAAAAAAATTAATACTTATTTATTAGTTATTAAAAGATTTTTTTTAGCATATGTGTTATGATAGTAATAAACAAATCTGTTGTATTACTATGAAAACACATATGCTACATAAAAGAACTTTTAATAACTAATAAATAAGTATTAACTTTTTATATCATATGTAAAAGTAAATTTGTCACAAATAATATGGTGCATCACATACTCATAAATATAATAGTCTCATCCAACAAATTTTTACATTCCAATAATATGCTTCATTAATTTATTATGTTTCTTCATAGCAAAGGGCAAAATGGACCTTTTCAAAAGAATTTAACGGTCAACTAGCGGAAAGGGCATGGAAGGAATCCAAACTAAAATTCAGGGGTATGTAAGGGATTGAGCAAAATTCAGGGATATATAAGGGATTAGGTGAACTTTCATGGGTACATAGGGGATTTTCTCTTACATTGTCAGTAATTTCAAAAAAGACCAAAATGCCCAGCAAAACCCTAGGTAACAACCAGCAAGGCAGCAACAGTGAGAAATCCCCAAATAATATCCAATCTCTTGTCTCCCGTCGACGCAGGCAGCGCTGTGCGCCGCCGCCGTCCTTTCGCGGCCGTCGCTGCCGTTCTGTCACGCCCTGAAGTTCCCCTTTCCAGCTTTAAAATTTGTAAAATAAATCGTCTGAAGAAATTGTTCAATTTAACCTAGAGCTAATTCCTCAAATTAATAAATGCAAATAATAATCGAAATCGACATATGGAATTTTTCTTGGGTTCTACATGTCAAAATATGCTAACAGGAATTTTAGTGGAATTTTCAGAGCCTTGGAAATAATTTTAACCAATTAAAATAAGCAAAGTGCAATATTAAATCCCTGGGAAAATCCTTTTTCCTTTTTATCTTTTCTTTTCCCTCCTTTTTCCTTTTCTTGGGCCGCCGGCCCATTTCTTCCCGCGCCGGCCCGCTCCTCCCTCCCACTCCCAAAGTTCACCCGGCCTCCCTCTCCCTCTCGGGTGCTGACAGGTGGGGCCCACCTATCAGCCCTTTCCCTAACCTCTGGCTGCCCACGCCCGCACCAACCGCCGCCGAAACCACCGCCCACGCCGCCACGTATCCCGCTGCTCCCGCGCCCACTCCACGCCCCGCGCCCACGTCGCCGCGACGCCGCCCACGCCCTCGCCTTCCCGCCCGCGCCGCGAGCCCACCAGGGGTGGATTCAAATTTTGAATCCCCTCCCACTCTCTCTCTCTCCACCTCCCACGTTGCCGGCGAAATCGGGAGCACCCCGGCCACGTCCGTCTCTCCCGAGCCCCAATAAAGCTTCCCCGCACTCCCCTCCACCTTTTTCCTCTTTCCACCACTCCCTCTCGTGCCCTCTATCGCTCCCGCGCCGCTACACCCGTTGCCGCCGCCTTTTCCACTCCTCCGGCCGCCGCTCGCCGCCGCTAGCGCCGCCGCCGAGCCGCATCGTCGTCGTCTTCGGGTTCGCATCGCCGAGGGCTACATCGTCCACCCCTCCTCCGTCGAATTCCGCCATCGGAGCCCGCCGTTCGTCGCGTGCCGGTGAGCCCTTCCATAGCCGCCGTCGTCGGCCATGGATCTCACTCGCGTGGACACCCTCTCTCCCTCTAACCTCTCTCATTTTCTCTCTTAGGGTGTCCTGGAGCTCGGCCGCCGTTCGCCGTCGCCCTCCGGTCGCTCACCGTCGCCGTTCGTCGTCGTCTCCTCCCGCGCCGGCCGAACCCCGGTGAGAACTCCCTCCCCTTCTCTTCCTCTCGCGCGCGCCGCTGCTCCCCGCATGCGCGTCGCCACGATGCGCCGTCGCCCGCGTCACCGGCCGCCGCCATCTTCTCGCCGGTCGCCGCCGCCGCTCGCCTAACCGGTCGGCCGGCTTGCAGCCGAGCTGAGCCCGGCCAGTGCCACCTCTTCCCCATGAGCCGCCGCCCGGTGGGCCCCGCCTGCCAGTACCCCCTCCCTCTCTCTCTCTCCTTGAGTCACTGACCCGCGGGTCCCGCGTGTCGGCGCCGCACCCCCCTTGCTGACGTCAGCCCTAGGGCAATATTGCGCAATAAATACATTAAGGCTTTTCTTTAATAGTAAAAACACAGAGAATCTTCTAAAAATCATAACTAATTCATCCGAGCTCCGATTAAGTCCATTCAAGTCTCAGTAAATTCATAAAAATGCATAGAATCCATTAAAATTGGTTTTGTTTCCTGTTTCAGTAGTCTTATAGCCTGTTTTGCTTGTGTGCTTTGTTTGTCGCGTAGATTTCGGCCGTTTCGTCGATCCACGGTTTCTCGAAGACGTTGCTGTGGTCTCATCAGTGCGAGAGCAAGGCAAGTCATGCATTATAATTGATCATATTGTACCCAATTTACAAATGTCCCGCTTTTCTATTAAATATTGCATCGTTTTACAATATCACGTGGGATGGGTCCTACTACTCAGCCATATATTGTTTACCTTATGCCATTGCTAACTCGGGTATTAAAATGACTAGATGTTGGTTTAGGAAATGCTTAGCCATGCTTAGTTCTATTAGTACACAAAAAGGGAATCACATTAAAGCATAGACTTTGATTATTGGCAATAGCTCTGGATTAGTGCCACCGTAATGGTGTTGGCTAATTAAAATACACTACATGGTGGGCTGTGGGTGCATGGTTTTGCTAGTTGTGCCCATGGCGATTAAGGATCGGTTCGCGGGAAACCCTGGAAGAATTTATCGTGCTTACCACAAGCCAGCGTGGGCAACGGCTGGGCTTGTAGTGTAGCTTTTCTCTAGCCGACATACCCAGGCGAGGGTGGGCGTGATGGAGTTGGGTCGGCCGGGGTGTCCGGTTGATCGGCTTCCGGATTCACCGCGGCACGAAAGGGGGGCTGCCCGTTGCCTGCTGGGGACGGGGGCGAACCCTAAGGTGTGGTGCGATCGGTTAGAGGGGGTTATGCGAAGGGTCCTGTCACGGCCTCTTTCCGGTATGTCGTGGTGGCATGTCGGCGCACGGAAACGTGTCGTGAGGCTGTGTCTTGTGGGTACAGTTGTACACCTCTGATCAGAGTAAAACTATTCGAATAGCCGTGCCCGCGGTTATGGGCGGTCGACCAGATTCACCGTGATTAGTCTCACCCCTAGTTAGCTTTTGGAACTGGTTAGTTCAGGTGGTGGTTTGGGCCTGTCTCAACGTGGTGTAGCGTTGAGCAGTGATTGGTTAATATTGATTAGTTACTGCAACTGTTTTACTGTTTTCAACAACTGCTTTTAAATGCTAGCTTTATGCAAAAAAACCTTTAGCCTCCCTTGGATATACCCTGCATCATACCTCCTCTTCCGGTATGACTTGCTGAGTACAGTGGGTAGTACTCAGTCTTGCTCTCTTTTCCCCCACACCAGAGTTGAAGTCCTTCTCAGTTGAAGATGTCTCGAAGAGGTTGGTTTCGTCACTGCCGTCAAGGATGCCTGTGGAATGGAGTCGCCCGCTGCAGGAGTCAAGTCTTCAGGCTTAGCTCGCTTTTATCTTTTTCCGCTGCATTTGTAATCTTTTATATTTTTGTAAGACGTGGATCTGTATGTCAACAATTGTCGTTTATGTACCCTGGCTGGTCCTGGACAGGGGTTTAATACACATTCAGCTTAGTAATTCTGGTTCGTGAATTTCTGGGCGTGACACGTTCCTCCCGTGGCCACCGGCCTTGAGCTCCCGTCCCCGCCGTCGTTTTGACGTCGGTGGTCCTGTCGCCCTCGAGCTCTCGTCAGTGGCGGTTTCGGCTCCCTTCGGCTCTGGCGACGGTGGCTTCGGCCCTAGCGACGGCAGCGAATTGACGTTATAGGTGCTATCCTGGTTGCTCAAAATCTCGGCAGTAGTGGCCCAGGCAGCAGCCGCCTTGTTGAGAAGTCTCAGTGGTGGCTGCTGCTGGTTCCCGAGCTCCATCCCCTACTGCTCCCATCCGACTAGGTTGATTTCTTTCATATGTAGATGTGTATGATTTCTTCCCTTCTTATTGACTGTTGATATTGAGAAGGGAATGCAAGATGTGCATGTATAGAGCAACTATGTATGTAGCTAGTTGATTTAGTTTCCTTTTGGTACTATTAAATTAGCTCATGTACTAGATAAGTGGTATAATAATATTACTGCTATATTTTGTTGTTCTGAGGTCCTGTAAGTGCTGAAATGATGCCTAAGATTGCTTGCTATGGCCATGAATTGTTATGCAGTTAGGTACTCTGCCATATTTTGCTACTGTAATGCCCAGGATTGCTTGCAATGGTGATGTACTATGCCAGCGATGCTCATAACATACACAGTACTTGCCTTGTTCTTTTAGTTTGTCACTTGCATTCGTTTTATGGCCATGATGCTTATGATCCACATAGTGGTGAGTGCATGGATGGTCCACGAAGTGCCTTGTCAAAATTTCTATAAATTGCTGACCATTCTATAAATTTTCTGTGCACTTATTACTCAGTCTCATAGAATATGATGCACTCATGGATATTTCAATCTTTCTCAACCTCTCAAATACAATCAGTCACTGAGAACTCAAATTGCACTCTTAAGGGCATAATGGACATTTCTAGGTAAATTAACCACTCAATGCTATGAGAACTAACGGTAGGGACATGGGAGGGATCACAACGAAATCTCGAGGGCACGCAGGGGATTGATCAAAATTGAAGGATATGGAAAGGATTGAGTCAGTTTTGAGGTGCATACAGGGAATTTACTCTAGATGGAATGGCGGCAGCGGCGTTCAACCAGAGGTGGGAAGGAAGCTCACGATCTCTTCACTTTGCCAATGGATCAGGGATTTTCTCGAGTCATTTTGCAGCTGGGGTTGAGAAGTTGATGGTGCAGTAATTCGGCCTGGGTTGCCCCTTGGTGTCTGGACACTGGAGATGGGAAAGATGATGCCAATCTACCTCGTGCACGATTCTTGGTGCTCTGTCAGGAGTTCTCTCAGGCAATGACTTCCTTGGTCTGAATTGATCAAGTCTGATGGTGCTGTGGCATGGCCAGAGGAGCAATGTGCTTGCCAGAATGCGAGCATCACGTGGCGGCGGCGATCCTGATGCTGCAGAGATGGATAAGAGGGCGGCTGGTCAGTGCAGTTATGCAGAGTATTGTGCCATGTTCCCGCGAATAGAGATGGGCTGGGATGCTGCTAGGTGGACCACAAAATTGGGGAGGATGAAGGTACAAAAACTTAGGTACATATGGATTTGAGTTCATCTCAGGATTTTTTTTTCAACATTTTCTCTTCTCCGAATCGAATTGACCAAACTTATTAATGTTTTTAAGGCCTGACCATTTTAATGCAGCATTTGCAGGGAGCCTAGTTTCCTTTGACAAGGTGAAGATTCAAAATTCGAGTTAAGTTGCTCCCAAAAATTCAGACAAAAGAGTGATTCGTTTGAATTTATTCAATGGCTAAACTATTGAATTAGAACCGATCTATCTATCTATCTATACCTATGCCTATGGTAATTGTGACTTTCTACGAGGCCTCACATTAACTAGAAAAATCTAATCATTGATTAGATTAATGATAAAAACACAACCACATATTTTACAATTTTAAAGAAACTTTTGTCTTATTATGAAAATCTTGTAGATTCTCATTCATGCCATGCTAGAGGATGGCAAATGCTTGGTGTTGGAGGAAGTTCTTAGGATGGCAAATGTATTATAAAATACATTTTCACCAAATTTCAAGCTCAAACTCAACTTTATTTAAGAGTAAAAAAAAGACAAATTTAGGTGAATAGTAACATAACACTATTCACACGAAATTTGTCTTTTTTTTTCTCTTTACCGAAGTTGAGTTTAGAGCTGATATTTAGTGAGAATGTATTTCATATCTATACCTATCTATTGTAATTGTTTCATGAATTTTCAAAATTTTTAGGTACGATTTTCTTGAGTTTCCAACACTCAACTCGTTTTCACCGGATATGTCCTCAGGGAGGCGGAGAAGGGCGAAGGGAGTAGATGGCAATGGATAAATGATTGTGACAATTATACAGAGGCCTGAATGTACTTTCATTATCTAAAATAAATAGATGCCTGCAAAAATGGAAGTTATCTAATGGATAACATCTATGGACAAGAAGCTGTTAGATTTAGCCTATTGTAGTTGGTAATAATAGACAAATGGATAACTGAAAGTTAATGGAATACTGTGAATTAATTGTGTGCCAATTTTAGTTCAGTCTCTTTGTTCCATATAAGCATAGCAACAGAAGCATATTTTTTTCATTCTCAATAGAAACATGGCTTAATTCTCTGCAGCAATTCACATATTGTCGAAACAAGATTTCGGCAATATTAAAAGGGGGTGGCTATCAAGCTGGAAAAGTAGATGAGTTTGGAGACAAGGAATTTCATATAGGTTCAGGCCTTCTTATTCAAGAAGTAATACGCTACTCCTGTCCGGGGATTGATCCGCCGAGTCTGTTATTGATCGTATGATCTGGGAGAAAAATCATGTCCCAAAGGGACCCGGACCCCTCCTTATATAAAGGAAGGGGTCCGTATTACAAAATACAGTCCATATCCCTAACGGAATATGAGATTACAGATAAAATACAATCGTAACCGACTATGATCCTGGGTATTTTCTCGACATACAAGTTTAGAAACCAACCCGAGTCCTCATACAGATATTCTATCTAAATTTGGTACCCTGTACCCAGCTAGATTATAACTGCCGTGTAGATATGGGGTATCCATAATCTCCACAGTAGCCCCCGAGACCTTTGCAGTCGACGAAATAGCCTTCTCAGAACAAAAAACAATAATCCGAGTGCTTCAATTCCTCCTGCTTTAGCCTGTCGAGTACTAAAATCAAAGACTGTAAAGGGCGAAAATAAAACATGGCGCATCGAGCAAATGTACCTAATTAGGTGTAGCCCCCGACTATGTGGTTAGTTAAAAACTAAACATATAGTCAAGAACCAAATGGTTTTACAACCAAACATCATATAGCAAAGCACGCGTGGTATCCAGTAAGACACCCAGCCGACTACTTCTTAGCTTTAATATATCAAGGAAAAATATGAAAAGGCCCGAGTGATAAACACTCAAAAGGTCCACAAATAGACATATTTGGCAGGAATCCGAGTAAAAGCTCTGAAGACAATCCACCAAATATGATAAAAATCATGGTAATCAACGAGTCTAATAGCCTAGGCTATAACTCCTACAATTACCAAAATAAGCTTATAACATGATAAAGAGAATGACTACTAATAAACCAGTCATCTCAAATTAACCCAAACAGCTTTTGCAACCTAAAAAAGCTTACAAAAATAGTATAACACTTTTCTGTTGGGTACCTTTTATCTGCATCGTAGTAATTCCAAAGAATTATCTAACCGCATTAAAAAGGATTTTAGCAGCATCGGGTCACATCATTGTGAGCACAAATTGACAAAGCAAAAAGCGCCTAAGTCCCTAGGGATCACAACGGGCCACGCTGGTAATAATATTGGGCTAAAGTACCGTACAGGCCCAGGCCTGTTAGCACTCCCGATACCCTAACAAAACACTGAAGTCCAAGCGACACTTCATCTTCCCCGCTGAGACTCTCGCCATTTCCCCACTCCTTGCTACAGTTCTAAACCGCACCGACGAAGCTAGGGTTCATCAATCCGCTCCAATCCATCCTCAAAAATTCCACGAAATTTCTCCGCGCGTCCAACGCACCGATTTCCCATCACCTTCCAACCATATCTCGGACTAAATTAAACCATCTAGTTCACATTCATGGCGGAATTGAGAGAAAGCTTCGAGAGTCAGTGGGCGCCCTCCGATGTAATGGAAGAAAATCTGAAAAAAATGGTGGCGCACGGCGTTCTTCCGGCGAAGGAAATCATCGGGTGGCGACCAGCGTTCGGCGAAGCGTTCCCGACCCCCGATACACACGAGATCGTGGTATTTTCTCACTTCTTCTATGGCGGATTTTCTCTTCCAACCTCAAGATTCTTCTGAGGAATTCTGAACTTCTACGGGATTAGCTTGCATCATTTGAATCCAAACTCCATAGTTCACATTGCCAATTTTATTCATGCTTGCGAAGCTTTTCTGGGCATTAAGCCTCATTTTGCCTTGTTCCGCCGCATCTTTTTCCTCAAGCCCCAACCGAACAAGAACAAACCATGTGTCGTTGGGGGGGCTGGTTTCCAACTCAGGGGAACCTTGAGCCAAAAATATTTCTCCATGCCCTTTAAAACCTCAAACAAAGGCTGGCATGCAAACTGGTTTTATGTTCAAAATCCTGAGCCCACACTCCCCGAGTACTGCTGCCTCCCTCCAGTTTATCAGGACACATGGAACTCACTGCCTATGGGGAATGAAGCTTCTCAGGCAGTAGAACTGATGGACCGCATGATAAAGCTGAAAGAACAAGGTCTGCAAGGAGAACAGATCACCCGACATTTCATTAAGAGCCGGCTGGCCCCAATCAAAGAAAGATCTCGCACGACCTTTGAATTCGACGGCAAACATGACCCCAACCGTGAAGATCCTGAATCTCTTGATTTCAAGGTCATGAAGGAGAGAATGTACAAAATTTTCTCGAATGCAATTGTAGTCAGCTATTCGCACTTGCTGCTAGTGGTGCCGTACAACGCCTTCAACCCTCCTCCACCGGTAAGTATCGATCATCTCAACCTTTCTATAAAGCATGCCTTTATCTTCTACCAAACTGACGGAAAACTTGAAATATAGGAATTTGCTTTGATGAAATCTGAGCCCCCAATTGCTCAACACCGCTCACCTCGTGGGAAAACTAGCCAAGTTAGTGGAGGGCCGAAAATTTGGTCTGTTGATCAATCGGACATTTCAAAACCTACCAGCCAGTCGGACTTCCGCAAGAGGAAACTAGCCTTGAGTGATGATGAAGGCGATGACGCTAAAAAAACTGGTGGCGAGGAAACAGCTGGAAAACAACCACGGCAGGCTAATCCAAAGAAAAAAACATCCAGTCGTCCCATGCCGAAAATCAGAAAGTCTTCCAGGTACAAATCATTTGACAGTCTTCCTTGTATTGAAGCTCATTCATTAAAATCATACTGACAATATAATTCAAACTTGTAGGAAACCATCCGACATAGATCCTTCTAAAAAAGACCCCAAGCCGACTGGCATGGAGAGAAGTTCTTCAAAAGAGACCAGGTCGACTGCAGGGGATCGCCCGAGTGACGAACAGCCGGTGACCGACAATGTAGATCCCAGCAACGAGCCCCCGATTGGGAGCCAGTGGGCCGAAGCTGGGATCGGTGCTAATCAGGAGCCCCCGACTGGAAACCAGTCGGATATGGAGCAAAACAAGGACATCCCTGAAGTAGAAGCTCGAGCTGACAACCCTCCTAAAAAAGATGCCAACGTCGACCCAGGGTCCAGCTCTCCTGCTAAAGTACAAGGGCCTGCTCGTCCCCGACCGGAAATAATCATAGGTAAATACATCCTTCGAACTCAATCTGATCAACAAACTTTTCTTCAATTGCTTCATCTTTATTTATAAATGCCTAAGGCCCAATGGTCGGCGATGAAGAAGAAATCCTGAGGATCCAGTCAGCCGAGGATTCACACCCACCCACTTTAATCAAGTGGTGGGACGATGATAAGCAACCTCAGGGAATCATAATAAACAGGCAAAAAGAAGATGAGGAAGTGTGCTTGCTGAAAAAGGCACTCAGCCAAGCCACTCGCATTGTAAACGTAAGTTTCCCTATGCTCAGCTCCAACTATCCTGTTTTCCATTTTACTTAAATGCCAATAAATTTGTATTGCAGAGAATCCATCTCAGGAACGAGGCGAAGACCGTAACTCTTGAAAAGTTAGTTCCTCATCTCGGAACTCTCGAGGCGACCAGAAACCAGCTGCACGAAGTTAAGGAGCTCGCCAGGAAAACTGAGCATGATCTAAGAGATTGAGTTGCTGAGCTCCAAGAGTCCAACTTCGAACTAATCGGTTCATCAAAAGGTAAACACAATCTCTGCCTGGCCTACTTGTGCTACCATCCTTGTCATATCGATTAATCAAAAAACAATACAGTAAAAGCTGCCAGGATTTCTGAATTAGAGAAGCGGGTCCAGACTCTGGAGAAGGACAAAGCCGAATTGGCAAAGCAGAGAGACTCGGCTCTGAAAGATGTTGAAGGTACTGATGACTAATACCTCCTATCTTCGTGACCACTTGTTGATGTGAATATATCTGTGCAGACCGCAAAGTCAAGTCCTAAGTCCAATTTGACGTCCTGGTTAACAAAATCAAGAGGCTTGAGGGAGTTAGAGATGAGGTTGCCAACACCGCTGCACCACTCGTCCAAGCCATGTTCTATAATAACAATGGTCCGAGTTCATTCGATGCTACTGAAATTTTCGACAAGCTGAGAATTGCTCCAAATACTTATTTTAAGAATATCAAAGAGGCTGGAAGTATGGGAGCAAGCCTAGCGTTGGCGATGACCAAGTCCTTGTACCCGAAGATTGATATTGACGCCGTTGACGGCTTTGCGGACAGGACAAGCGAAGAAGCTGCTCTCGACCTCATCAATGACGCGCAGAAAGCCGCCGACAAGATAGCTGGTGACATAGTTAGGAGATTCCAGGACAACGACCTCCGGCCGGCTGGATCTAACAATTCTGATGATGAAAAAACTGATACTGATTGATGTTGTATTGTAATAGTGATTCTGATAAAAATGATGATGATGGAGGTACAATTTGTACAATACTGATGAATTTATGCTGTGCATGATATTTCAAACTTAGCTCCTGATTTCTTAAAAGTTTTTGTCAAACTTTGTTGAGCCTAAAACCCGCAAAAGTTGTTAAAAAACTTTCAGTCCTCATTGACTAAACCAAAAAATCAAACAGAACAATGATAAATCAAGTAAGCAAATTGAATTGATAAAAATCACACTCCATTATTATAGTAGTCAAGAAAAGGCTTGGTGTTAGCAGTCAAAGAGGAAAATACAGAAGTAATGCCTATGCATAAAAACGACGAAGATGTTCAATATTCCAAGAGTTGTCGATATGGGTACCATCCTCACGTTTGAGTCGATAAGAACCTGGCCGAGTGACTTCAGATATGATAAACGGTCCTTCTCACAAAGGAGATAACTTGTGCCGATCCCGTGTAGTCTGAATTTTTCTCAGAACCAGATCGCCGACTAAAAAAGCTCGTGAGCGAACATTGCGATTGTGATAACGGCGCAACCCTTGCAAATACCGAGCCGACTGAATTAAAGCTGCTTCACGGCCTTTGTCACACCCCAAAAATTCAAAATATATATAAATTGTTGTTTAAATGGAATTTTTAGAAATAATTTTTTTAAAAGCCTAGAAGAGAAGATCTGTTTTTAATAAATAAATTCCAATATAAAATGGGGCCAGATAAAATTTTATTAAATACTTTGCTTAATTCTATAATTCCTAGATTTTTCTGGGATTTATTTGAGCTAAGGAAGTATTTTTAATAAATGGAATTGCATTTAAGAAATAATTTAAATTGAAAAAGGTTTTAAAAGTCCTCTTTTGGCTATGGGCCGAAAGCTGGCCCAAAACCCTCTCTCTCTCTTTCCCTCGGCCCAGTTCGGCCCAGTCCGCAGCCGCCCGCGCGCGCGCGCGTTCGGTCGCTGACAGGTGGGTCCCACCTGTCAGGCCCGTCGTCTTCCTCGGGCTGAAACCCTAGTTTCGCGCCGCCGCCGCCGCTTTCCAATCCGGCCGCCCCCTTCCGTTTCCGGCCGAATTGATAGAGGGGAAACAATCTCCGGGATCTCCTCTACCTTTTCTCCTTTGGAATCATCGGCTAAATCGGTTTGGAAATCGAGGGATTCGAGTTCGTCTCGGATTCGTTTTTCCCGAACCTTCCTTCCTCGTCGCCGGCCGCCGTGGGCCTTCGCCTTCGCCTCCGAGCCCCTTTAAAAGCCTCCCCGGTGTCTCCTCTACCCGCCGCCACCCTCGCCTTCGCCTCTCGTCGTCGGAATCGCTTTAGCGCCGTGAGCCCTAGCTTCGCCGTCGCCGCCGCCGCTCCAGCCGTGCTCCGCCGTCGCTCCAGCCGTCGCCGTCGCTCGGGAAGGACGTCATCGTGGTCGCCGTTGCGTCGCCGTCCTCGTCTGCCTCTTCGCCGTCGCCGGAGATCATCGGAGCAACATCGCCGTCGTCGACCCGAAGAGCTTCGCCGTTTCCTCCTCGTCGCCGTCGCCGTCCGTTGATCTTCCGCCGCCGTTTTGGTCACCGGTGAGTTCGCCGCGTCGTCCTCTACGTGCTGGTGCCCTCCGTTTGTGCCGTAGTGCCGCCGTTCGCCGGCGAGCGTGCGCCGCCCGAGCCGTTTGCCCCGCCGAGCCGCCGCCGCCGTCGGTGACGTCATTGCCGACGTCATCGGGGTCGTCCGCCGTGAGCCGCCGTGGACCCGATCGATCTCGGCCGTCCGATTTGGATTGGTTCGATCTCGGCCGTCTGTTCGCGTGAACCGCCGCCCGTGCGCCCGGTCCACCGAAACCCTAGCCCGCTGACGCAATAAATCCCCTTTTCCTTTTCAAAAATAATTCAATATTACGTCATAATTCAATTTAAACCGATTTAAGTGTTTTAATCTGATTTAATCTTTAAAAATTCATAACTAATTCATCTTAGCTCCGTTTTAGTTGGTTCAAGTCTCTAATTTTTTCTAAAATTGAGATCTACATGTTAAAAATATCCACATGTACTGTTCATGCTTGTTTATGTGCTGTTTTGGTGATTTTGTTCTTTTCTGCTTAGATTCCGTCGTTTCCGGAGAGTCCGTTTTCGCCGAAGAAGAGTTTGAAGAGTTCCAAGGCCAGCAAGGCAAGTCACACAGATCCCAAACAACCCTTTGAGCATGTTGATCCTATTTAAAGCTATTATTTCTTTTCAACTATTGCATTTATTTTCGAATGTCATTGGGTGGAATTAACCTATTGTTTGTTATAGCCCTTTTGTTCTTGTTTACCTTATTCCTTGATACCTTGGGTTATTATAACTTGACTAGTTGAGCTTTATATATTGGTTCAACTAGATATTAGAAATAATTGCTTAGCCCTGCTTAGAAACATTAGCACACTTATGGGATAACTAATGACTCACTGTTATTTAATGATGGCTTAATGATAGTTCACGATGGTTAATCGTGAATAGTTAATTAATTAATGTGCCAACTAAAACCTGGTAATGGTGGGTTGTGAGCACATGGTTTTGCTGGTCGTGCTCATGACAATTAAGGACCGGTTCACGAGTTTCGGTTGTGAAACATTAATCGTGCCAACCACAAGCCAGCATGGGCAACGGCTTTATCTTTTGTATAGCATGGTTCATTGCGGGGCACCAGACTGAGAAGTGGCGGAGATAAGCCCACGGGGGTCGCTGGGGAGTCCATGCCTTGTTTATAAGGGGGTGATTATGATCCAGGAAGGTGCGCTGCAGTGGATTGTGTTGTATAAGGGGTATTGTCACAACTCCTTTCCGAGGTACCGTGGTGGTATTGAGGCACATGGTGACATGATGTGGAGTTGTGTCTTGTGGGTACAGTGGTACACCTCTGATCAGAGTAAAACTATTCGAATAGCCGTGCCCGCGGTTATGGGCAGGTCTAACAATGTCTTTCGTGATTAGTCTCACCCTTCTCATCATAATAAAAGATGCTTTAACTGGTAATAATTTGATTAGCTCCTGGTTTGGAATGGTACATTTTTGGTTTGGAGATAGAACTGTGCAGCCGGGATGGTTGTTCAGAATGGTTGGGCCTATGCAACAGGGTATGTTGTATAGCGTTGGATTAATATTATTTAATTACTTAACTGTTTTATTAAATTCTCAAATGTTTGCTAAATGCTGCTTCTGCAAATGAAACCCTATTATGCCATCCTTTGTTATCCTGTGCACTTGCATATTTGCTGCGTGGCTTGCTAAGTATGTCATATACTCACCTTGCAATCATTCATCAGAGGAAGAGTTCTACAATGAGGCTGATGGCGTGGAGGATTAGGTGTAGCCTTGGTCAAGCTGCCTGTGGAGTGGAGCCGTCTGCGCCGTTTATTTTATTTTCCGCTGCTTAGATCTTTATTGATTGAGAGGAACTATCTACCTCTGTAATGACATTTTATTCGCTTATTAATTAGAGTAATAATTGTACTCTATTATCAATTTGTTATTGTGTGCCTCGGCTGATTCCTGGACGAGGGTTCACACACATGTAAGCGTTTGGAATTTTGGATAGAAATTCCGGGCGTGACAGCCTTCTTCCAGTCGGTTCATATCATCTACTCGGTCCTCTTCATAGCGCTCCTCGTTGAAGTTCCGAAATCGTAGCGATTCAAATTCCACTTCACTCGGCAACATTGCTTCTGCTCCATAAACTAGGAAAAAAGGCGACTGGCCAGTAGCTCAACTAGGGGTGGTGCGCAAGGACCGAAGTACGGACAGCAGCTGTTCTACCCACTTGCTGGCGTAAGGACGCAGCCGGTCGAAAACTCGCGGTTTTATTCCTTGAAGTACCATGCCATTAGCACATTCAACCTATCCATTGCTCATGGGATGCGCTACAGAGGCATAACAAACTTTGATGCCGAAGTCCTCACAAAAATCTTTGAATACTCCGCCCGTAAATTGGGTGCCGTTCTCAGTGATGATCCGATTGGGTACCCCGAACCGGTGTACAATGTTAATGAAGAAATCTCTAGCTTTGTCTGCCGTAATTTTAATGACCGGTTTAGCTTCGATCCACTTGGAAAATTTGTCGACAGCCACAAAGAGATGAGTATAACCGCCGACTGCCTTTTTGAACGGGCCAACCATATCAAGCCCCCAAACTGCAAACAGCCAAGACAATGGGATGGTTTGCAACTCCTAGGCTGGTAAATGAGTTTGTCAGGCGAAAAATTGACAACCCTCGCATGTTCGCACAATTTTGTCGGCGTCGGATACAGCTGTAGACCAGAAAAAACCCTGCCGATAAGCCTTGCCAACGATGGTTCGCGCGGCAGCGTGATTGCCACAAATGCCTGAATGTATATCCTTTAACAATTGTCTTCCTTCTTCCAAAGACACGCAGCGTTGCAGGATTCCTGATGGACTTTTCTTGTATAACTCGGTTTCATGTATGACATAAAGTCTGCTGCACCAGGAGATCCGCTCGGCTTCGTCTTTATCCGAAGGGAGTTCTTGCATGGTCAAAAATCTTATGAGGGGCTCTCTCCAGTCGGCTTCAATCATGCTTACATCTTGGGTGTCCGTAGCCTCGATTATTTCTTTCCTTCGTACAGTCGGCTCATAAAGATGTTCGACGAATACGTCAGAAGGAGCTGCTTCTCGGTTTGAACCGAAATTAGCCAATCTGTCAGCTGCTTCGTTGTTGTGTTGAAGAACATGGGTGAGCTCAAGTCCATCGAATTTGTCTTCCAACTTGCGTACTTCCTGCCGATAAGCAGCCATATTATCATCAAGGCAGGGCCATTCCTTCATGACTTGATTGACAACCAACTGAGAGTCTCCACGTACGATCAAACGCCGAATGCCCAAAGAGATCGCAATACTTAATCCATGAAGAAGCACCTCATACTCTGCCACGTTATGGGATGCAGAAAAATGTATCCACAATACATAGCTGAATCTTTCTCCAATCGGGGAGATTAAGACGACCCCCGCTCCACTGCCTGAAAGCCTCTTCAACCCGTCAAAATGCATAGTCCAATACTCCACCTTCTCCTCGGGTATGTCTTCTTGGCACTCGGTCCACTCGGCGACAAAGTCGGCTAAAGCTTGGGATTTGATCGAAGTTCGTGGCTTGAAGGATATATCCAGGGACATCAATTCTAAGGCCCACTTTGCAATTCGTCCATTTGCTTCGCGATTATGAAGTATATCCCCAAGTGGGAATGATGTGACCACCGTGACCGAGTGACCTTGGAAGTAGTGAGATAATTTCCTAACGGTAATTAAGGCACCATATAATAGCTTTTGAACTTGAGGATATCTTGCATTGGAGTCGGCCAAAACCTCACTAACGAAGTAGATTGGTCGTTGGACTTTTTGAACATGGCCTTCTTCTTCACGCTCTACAACCAGGACTGTGCTCACAACTTGGGAAGTCGCCGACACGTATAACAACAGCGGCTCTTGCGGATGTGGTGAGGCCAAAACTGGTGGAGTAGTGAGAAGTTTCTTGAAATCTTCAAAGGCTTTTTTTGCTTCGGGTCCCCACTGGAAATTGTCGGCTTTTTTCAACAGCTTAAAAAAGGGCATCCCCCGCTCTCCGAGTCGTGAAACGAACCGGCTGAGCGCCGCCATGCAACCAGTCAGCTTTTGGACATCTTTCTGGGAGCTCGGCGGTTTCATGTTGAGAATGTCGTTGATTTTCTCTGGGTTGGCCTGTATGCCTCTATGAGACACCATGAATCCAAGCAGCTTCCCTGACGGTACTCCGAAGATGCACTTTTCAGGGTTTAGTTTCATCTTGAAAGCGCGGATGCTAGCAAAGGTTTCTTCTAAATCCGCAATCAGATCATCCTTCTGCTTGGTCTTGACGACTACATCATCAACGTAAGCTTCAACATTGAGGCCGATCTGAGTTGAAAAACATCTCTGAATCATGCGTTGATAGGTGGCTCCCGCGTTTTTCAATCCAAAGGGCATGGTGATGTAGCAGTAGGCCCCAAAAGGCGTAATAAATGGGGTCTTCAAGCAATTGGATTCTTTTAGTCGAAAAAACTGAGTAGCAATCCAAAAAACTGAGTAGCTCGCAGCCGGCCGTTGAGTCAACTACCTGGTCAATGCGAGGTAACCCAAAAGGATCTTTGGGACAAGACTTGTTGAGGTCGGTATAATCGACACACATGCGCCATTGCCCCGTCTTTTTCCGAACCAGGACTAGGTTAGCCAGCCAGTCGGGATGAAGGACTTCTTTAATGAAGCCCGCTGCTAACAGCTTGGTCAATTCCTCCTTGATCGCATCCTTCCTATCCTGTGCAAAACGGCGGAGTCGTTGCTTGATGGGTTTAACGTCTTCCTTAACGTGTAAAGAGTGCTCATTCACCTCTCTAGGAATACCAGGCATATCAGATGGTTTCCACGCAAAGATACCTTTATTATTTTGAAGAAAGGTGATGAGCGCGCTTTCCTATTTACAATCTAACTCAGCGCCTATTACAGCAGTCTTAGTTGGATCAGAGGGATCTAAAGGAATCTTTTTGGTCTTGGCATCGCTTTCTCCGCTCTTGGGCATCTTGGTTGCGGGCACTTCTCCTTCGCCTGCTGTGGACGCGGCCAGTCGGATTTCTTCTCGGGAGAGCGCGATCTCATGGGTCTGGGATATGACACGTGACGGCTTGTTTGATGTCACTCCGAAGGGATATGACTCCTCGAGGACCCGGCATCTTCATCATCATGTAGGTATAGTGCGGAACGGCCATGAACTTGGCTAGCGCTGGTCGACCAAGTATGGCATGATACGCCTTCTCGAAATCAGCAACCTCAAAACAAATGTTTTCCGTGCGGTAGTTCTCCCGAGTGCCAAAAGTAACCGGAAGAGTGATCTGGCCGAGTAGTGTAGCAGATAGTTCTTCACGAGGGATCTGCATGTCGTCCAAGGTCTTGGCAAAAAGGATGTTGACTGCGCTGCCACCATCGATGAGGGATCTGCGGAGCTTGACGTTGCGAATCACTGGGTCTAGTACCAGGGGGTTCCGCCCCGGGTGGACCACTCGGTCGGGATGATCCGAGCGGTCAAACTTGATTGTCGTTTCTGACCACCGAAGATATTGGGGCGTGTTGGGCTGGACAGCATTGATCTCTCGTTCAGTCAACTTTTGTTTTCTCTTGGATTCATATGCCAGGGGTCCGCCAAAGATGTGGTTGAGTTCCTTGCAATAGTCCTGAAAACCAGTCGAGGCATCATCTTCGTCATCCTTCTTCTTTGACGTACTTTGATCTCCGTCAATACTTTTGTGTGTATTCTCGGCATACTGCTCTGCAAATTGTTTGTAGACGAAGCAATCTTTGGCTACGTGATTAGAATTTGGATGGTGCGGACATTGGGAGTTCATGATCTTATCGAAGGTGTTGATGCGCGAACGTTGTCGGGAGGATGGTGCAGTAGTTGCCACGAGTTCCTCGGGCTTACGCTTGCGGTCCTTGTGACTGGTACTTCCACTCCCTCCAGTAGTCGGCGTATCTTTCTTCGGCTTCCAGGTGGTGCCCGACTGCTTGGACGCAGAAATAGCATCTTCGGCTTTGGCATACTCAATAGCTTTTTCAAACATCTGCTTGACTGTCCTCGGAGGCTTATGCCCGAACTTGCCGACTAGGTCTTCGTGGCGAATGCCCTTGGTGAAGGCGGCGATGATGACGTCATCGGTGATGTCGGAGATCTTATTGCGCTGTTCAGAGAAACGTCGGATGTAATCTCACAGGGATTCTCTAGACTTCTGGACAACGTTGTAGAGATCAAACTGGGTACTAGGGCATTCGAAGGTGCCCTGGAAATTGGCGATGAAGTGTTCGCGAAGTTCCGCCCAAGATCCAATTGTGCCACGCGGTAACCCGTGGAGCCAGGACCGGGCGGAATCTGCTAGGGCCACAGGCAGATAATTCGCCATGGCTTTGCTATCTCCTCCTGCTGCACGGATTGCGAGCCCGTAGACGGTGAGCCAAGACTCCAGGTTAGTGGTGCCGTCATACTTCTCGATTCCAGTCGGTTTGAAGCCGGCTGGCCAATCCACTCAACGCAGGTCGGCTGTGAAGGCAGCAACTCCATCCGCATCATCGTCGTAGCGGTCTGGTGAACGGTAGGGAGCATAGCCTCTTGCCGCACGGCGCTGGTTGATAGTTTTGCGAAGATCGATGGGGTGCCTGTGAGGTCGTTCGACTCGGCGCTACCTGTGTCGTTCGGGAGGTGAGTGGACGGATCGCTCATCGTGACCCCTGTCCCTACGACTGGATCCTGCACCGGCGATGCTGAGGCTTGGTTGGTGATAATCTTGAGATCGAAGAGCGGGAACTCAGCTACCAGTCGGCGTGCGAGTGCTTGTGGAGTTAGCCGGGACTGAGGCGGCGATCATGGTCTTCGTCTGATTCAAGATGTTGACGACGTGATCAGCCTGATTGAGCGCATCTTCCTAGAGGAGGGTGTCGAGGAGGGTGATTGCTACAACCGCGTTTTGCTGGGGCGTGCGGAAAACCGCTGTCCCATCGACGTCTTGCTGTCCGATGAGATCACGTGCTCGTCGCCCAGATTCCAAGGCGCGCTGTCGTCGATCCTCAGCCTCCTTTGCAGCCCGTTCACGATCTTGTTGTTCACGCTGTAGTCATTCTTGCTCTTGTCGTTGTTGTTCTTCCTCCAGTCGGCGACGTTCAGCTTCTTGTCGGGTGCGCTCTTCTTCTGCTTCTCGGGCTCGGCGCTATTCTGCCGTCTCATTGTCAGCCATGAATACGCCAAAGAAAAGGGGTGTGTAGTCGTCCTCGTAGCTGTCGTCAAAGTCGTCGAAGTCACCGTAGTCGTAGTGATAGCCAAAGTCGTCGTACTCGAGGATCTCCGTTGGTCGGGAACTGACACCGGGGGAGCTGAGGTAGCCATCCAATTCTTCCGTCAAGACTGTCCCGAGGGGTTGGAGTATGACGCCGACCTCCCTAGAGCTAGATTGGATCTGTGCCGAAGCCGGACCCCGTCTAGGTCTTCGGGTTGGAGACGCCTTGGTCGTGAAGACAGCAGCTAGATCATCGGGGAGTCTCATCAGGATTGGGGGATAGGACCCATCATCTTGATCTGGTCGTGTTGAAGTAGATTGGATCTCGTCCGAGTGGTTTGGAGCCAACTTGGGAGAGATGATCTTGGGGTAGACCTCGGCTGAGTTCGGGATACCGAACGGAGCGGAGATCCGACCTCTTCCCGACTGGTTTGAATCCGAGTCGAGGAGAGAAATCTTGCCAAAGTCGTTGGTGATGAAGTCGAGGCTGCCGAATCGGAACACCTGCCCGGGAGGGAAGACGAAGTCGTCGATGCCGGAGACAGAACCCATCGTACTAGTCGGCGAAGAACTTGACGCTACCCCTACCTGGTGCACCAACTGTCGAAACAAGATTTCGGCAATACTAAAAGGGGGTGGCTATCAAGCTGGAATAGTAGATGAGTTTGGAGACAAGGAATTTTATATAGGTTCAGGCCTTCTTATTCAAGAAGTAATACCCTACTCCTGTCCGGGGATTGATCCGCTGAGTCTGTTATTGAACGTATGATCTGGGAGAAAAATCATGTCCCAAAGGGACCCGGACCCCTCCTTATATAAAGGAAGGGGTCCGTATTACAAAATACAGTCCATATCCCTAACGGAATATGAGATTACAGATAAAATACAATCGTAACCGACTAGGATCCTGGGTATTTCCTCGACATACAAGTTTAGAAACCAACCCGAGTCCTCATACAGATATTCTATCTAAATTTGGTACCCTGTACCCAGCTAGATTATACCTGCCGTGTAGATATGGGGTATCCATAATCTCCACACATATATATCTCCTCACATGGCGCTACTTCACAAGGCTGATAGGATTCTGTGTTCTTTGCAGCCGTTGTAGTCATAGCGATGGTCATGTCATCTTCTCGTGCATATGATAGTATGATATTGTATGCCCACCTTTATTTCTATTTTACAATATTTACTTTTTACGAAATTTAAAATACCATATCAGTTTTATTGTGTTAAACTTGTTCAAGACTGTTTTGTTTTTGCGCGAAGAAAATGCCACATATATAGTATAACAAACCGCAGCTCTAAGGCGGCAAAAGGCCAAAAGCTAACCACATTTTGGTTATGCTATTCCCTCGCAACAACCTCGTTTATTAGCTAGGCTCTATTGATGTTTAAGGCTCTGTTCAAATAGAAGGATTGCCTGATCTTATCAAATAGGCATGCAAAACAAGATGAGTGATTAGTGTATTGGTAATTAAGTATACTACTATAAACTTGGAGAACGGGTTTATTTGATTTTTTTTAGAGAAACTTCAATACTGTAAATGCTGGTAAAAAGACACACCGTTTAGCATGTAGTTTCAAGGAAATGTGCCCACTGTAAACGAAGAAGTTGCTCTCCCTAAAGGCAGAACCGATCGTAACCTCAATCTTACACAAAGTTTGATGGAGGCGGATTTGAGAGGCAAATGAAAAGTAATATGAAGGCAGTATATATATGCAGCTGGTCTTATACAAATTACTCGCACAATTTCATATTTAATTTCTCTCGTATTTATACAAGCATATAAACATTTTGTTTCATTTGGATATGCGTACAAATACAGACTAGATCTGACCTTACACTGCATTCTGGAATCATGCGTGCAGCAAATTGCTATCCGTTGAAACCATGCACGCTTTCGAAATGCGAAGAGTTCTGCAAGAGCATCAATTTCAAGAGCATCGCTGCCGACATGCAACATTACTATACCAGGCCCGGACTATGACACATGCTGCTGCTATACATTGCACGACAGCAACCATGCACGCCAATTGATGCTGTCCAGTTGACCTTGGTTTTTACTTGCTATAATTCACAGTGACAAGACGTGATCTACTCAAGAAACAGCCTATAATGCACGCCAATTCACAGTAGCATCCTAATACTGTCAGGGAACCCAAGGATCGTGAGGATCCCGGACGAACACCTCACACTCACACACTGTAGCGATCCGGCAAAGACGCAAAACAGAGGAATAAGAGGATTTTTGTGCAGCGTAACCAACTGCTGCTTTTCTGATCTTGCTCCATATATAGAAACGGAAATTGCAACTGAAAAAACAACAACCAACACCGCTTCTCACGCCGGCAATTTGCTGCGTCCATCCCCACAGCTGCGAGACGTGCGTCACGCCCATGGCGTATGACGTGGGAACGCGAGATACTCTCGGATCCCTCACAACGCATGACTTCCACAAAAGACAGCAAGCTCATGCAAGACTGACTCAAAAAACAAGGAAATAAACCTGCTAACTAAGGTACACAAACTTTATTCTAACAAATCTCCCTCTAAGATTGTTGTACCTGTTTTATTGGAAGAACACCAACCTTTCCTCGCATTTCCTGGAATTTTTCTCGTGGTAGCGCCTTAGTCAAGAAATCAGCGAGTTGCTCTCCGGTGTTGATGAATGCCGGCTTAATTTCCCCGTTCTCCACAGCTTCACGGATAAAATGATATTTGGTTTGGATGTGCTTGCTTCTATCGTGAAAAATGGGGTTCTTCATCAGGGCGAGTGCGGACTGATTGTCCACCCTCAACTCGACAACCTCAGCTGCAGCACCTCTGAGATCGCCAAGGAGCCGGGCAAGCCATATGCCCTGGCACGCAGCCGATGCAGCCGCGATGTACTCAGCTTCACAGGAGGAAAGCGCCACAACTTTCTACTTCTGAGATTGCCACCTAACAGGATTGTTGCCAAGGAAGAACAAGACCCCTGTAGTGCTCTTACGGGTATCAAGATCTCTGGCCATGTCACTGTCGCTGTAGCCGTGCAGCTTCCCTTCTCCTCCTCTCATGTAGCGGCATCCAAACTGAATTGTTCCTGCCACATACCTGACAATGCGCTTCACTGCCACCATGTGCTCGACCGTCGGCTTCTCCATGAAACGGCTCACATAGCCCACAGCAAACGCCAAATCTGGTCTAGAATTCACCAAGTAACGGAGACTACCCACCAGGCTTTTGTACTCGGTGGCGTCGACCAGCGACGCCATGCTCTCCTTGCTGAGTTTAAGCCGGGGTTCCATGGGCGTAGAACAGGGATTGCAACCTTCAAGCCTTGCCTTTTCCACGATCTGCGCCGCATAGGCTGCCTGGTTCAGAGTGATGACACCTCCTTCTTGATGCACTTGGATCCCTAAATAAAAACTTAAAGAGCCAAGATCGCTCATCTTGAATTCCTCCATCATCTGCCTCTTGAACACAGTGATCGTGTCTTCATCTCCGCCAACGATCACCAAATCGTCCACATACACACCCACCAGCAGCCTCCCGCGGCCAGTACCACGTGCATATAAACCATGCTCCAGCGGGCTTTGCTCGAAGCCGATTTTCTTCAAAGTGGCATCAAGCTTAGTGTTCCAGGCTCGAGGGGCTTGGCGCAGCCCATACATCGCTTTGTCAAGCCTATACACCTTGTCCTCTGCTCCTTCCACTTCAAATCCCGGCGGCTGGACAACATACACTTCCTCTGTGAGCTCCCCATTTAGAAAAGCCGATTTTACATCCATGTGGTGCGCCATCCATCCCTCCTGTGCGGCAAGGGCAAGAAGCAAGCGAACAGAGTCGAGCTGAGCCACAGGAGTGAAAACCTCATCGAAGTCCACTCTGGCACATTGCACATACCTCTTAGCCACCAGGCGCGCTTTGTGCTTGACGACGACTCCCTGTGCATCCTTCTTGAGCTTGAAAACCCACTTGAGCCCAATAGGCCGGTGTCCAGCCGGCAAGTCGACAAGCCGCCAGGTGCGGTTCTCTTCGATCGAGGCGATCTCGTCGAGCATAGCACGCCGCCATGCCTCCTCCTTTGCTGCTTGAGCAAACGAGGTGGGTTCCTCGCTACTGACCATCATCAGTTCCTCCTGGACATCCCGCACTGCGAGACCCGGCGGTGTAGCCGGCCCCAGCAAATCATCAAGGCGCCTGTGTCGAAGTGGAGCATCGTCGTGGTCCGCGTTGAGGTCGTCTTCTCCCCCAGGTGGGGGCGAAACGAACTCAACCTCCGATGCAGCAGCACGCACTACAGGTGTTCGACATGGTGTCACAGGGCTCGGGGCAGCTTGTGAGGACCCCCCCGTGATCGGCGAGGCGAGCTCCCCCGCGTCCGCGTGCGTCACTGGCATTGTGCCAGGCTGGAACACGGAGGTGTACTCGATGACAAAGTCGGTGTCGTCAGGGGCGCCCAGTTCGCCATTCCAGTTCCACTGGGCTACCTCGTCGAACATGACGTCACGCGAGACATGGACCCGCCGCGCCACGGGATCGTAGGCCCTGTACGCCTTTGAGCCTGGTTCATAGCCGACGAAGATCATCGGCTTGCTGCGGTCCTCCAGTTTCTTGAGGTGCGAGGTGTTGACCTTCACGTGGGCGACGCAGCCGAATGTGCAAAGGTGGTCAAAGGCCGGCGTGCAGCAATTCTAGAGCTCGTAGGGAGTCTCACTACCCACGCTCTTGGACGAGACCCTGTTCAGGAGATAAACAGCAGTAGTAATTGCCTCCCCCCCAGAACATACCCGGCAGGTGCTTGGCCTTGAGCATGCTCCGGGCTGTCCCGACGACGGACTGGTTGCGACGCTCGACGATGCCATTCTGCTGAGGGGAGTAGGGCGCCGTCAGCTCGCGCCTCACGCCCAGTTCGGCACAGTACTCCTGGAAGTGCGCCGCCGTGAATTCTCCCCTCCCCCGATCTGTGCGGAGGGCGCGAAGCTTGTGCCCGCTTTTGCGTTCCGCCGCCGCCTGAAAACGGCGGATGGCTGCCGGTGCCTTGTCTTTGCTGGGAAGAAGCGCCACCCACATGAAACGGCTGTAGTCGTCGACGAGGAGGAGGAAGTAGCGGTTGCCACTTGGAGTTGGTGGAGTGATGAGGCCACAGAGGTCGCTGTGCAGCAAAGCGAGTGGTTCGGTCTGGCGGTACTCGGCGCTCTGCGGGATCGGGGCTCACCGATGCTTGCACGCCAGGCAGGCCTCACAGACCTGCTCCACCTGCTTGAGGAGTGGCATGCCGCGCACTAGTTGTTCGCGACCCATCTTGCGTAGCACGGTGAAGTTGGCAAGGCCGAACAGTGCGTGCCAGTACCAGGCGTCGTCCCCAGCGCGCGCAGTCAGGCAGACCGGACGGGCGAGCGCGACGTCGAGCTTGTACAGCCGCCCTGGACTGCGTCTGATTTTTGCAATGAGCCACATCTCCTTGTCACGGATTCGCATGAACCCGTGCTTCACCCAGACGTCGAACCCCACCTCGTTGAGCTGTCCAATACTAATAATATTCGCGGCAAGGCGCGGAAGATAATAGTAGTTGTTCATGGTGCGGGGCTCACCATTTTTGTACTGGAAGAGGACTGCACCACAGCCCTCTATGCGTACGACCGAGCCGTCGACGAGACGAACGTTGCCAGTAATGCCGGTGTCGAGGTCGGAGAACACCGTACGACACCCCGTCATGTGGTTCGACGCGCCGGAGTCGACAATCCAGCTTGTCACGTCGCGGTCCACGGCATCGTCGACGGCTGAGAACACCTTCTCCTCGACGATCTCCACCTCAGTGCGCTTGGTGGTTGATGATGTTGTCGGCGCGTCGTGTTCTATAACCGCCTGGTTACCGTCGAGGATGTCAACACACCCCCCGGACAGAAACATGAGCGTTGGCTCATCATCTTCGACCGCATGGACCTGATCATTGCGCCGTGGCTTGCTCCTGCAGTCCTTGGCCCAGTGGCCAAGTTTGCCGCAGTTGTGGCATTTGTCGTCTTTGCGGGCCGGCCGAGAGTACGCTGATTCCGAGCTCGCAGCCCCTCCGCCACCATTGCGGCCCTTGCCGCCACGGTGCTTGCCGCGATTCTACGAGCTACCGCCGCCGCCCCCTTTTGCCTCCTGCTCCTTCTTTTTGTGACGCTCGTTCCACTCTGCCTCCGTCAGATACAGAGTGCCGCCGTTGTTAGCGGGCGAGGAGATCTGTCCTGAGTCCTCAGCCGCCTTGAGCCTGCCGGTGACTTCCTCCAGCGACAAGGTAGAGATATCGAGCAATTTTTCAATGGAAAGAACAAGTTGATTGAACCTGGGACGCGCGACACGCAGGTATTTCTCGACGACCTTGTCTGCGGGCTCAGGATCGCCCAAGGTGGCGAGCTGGTTGGTGATGGTTGTCAAAGGCAGAGCGAAGTCCTCAACGGTCTCGTCGGCACAGAACACCAGCTGCTCGTACTCCGCGCGCACCTTCTGCGCGCTCGCCTTGCGAATGCGGTCGTTGACGACGCGCATCGTCTTGATGCAGTCCCACGCCGCCCTAGCCAATGCTTCGGTCGCCAGGATCCCGATCATCTCGGGCGGAACTGCGCTGCAGATGGCGTCAAGCGCCATCCGATCCTCGTGAAACACCACCTCCACGCTGTCCGGCTCGACCGCCGCCCACAGGTTGCAAGCCTGCAGCTTGATCTTCATCAGCAGCGCCCAATCGTTATAATTGGTCTTGGTCAGCAGCGCATAGTTATAACTGGGCCGCCTCTATCCTTCACCACGCAGTGTATAACCAGCCCGCGATCACCCCCGCCGCTGCCCGAGGCGCAGCCGCCGGAGTCGAGAGGAGAGCGCGCAATCGGCAATGACGAGCGACGACGCAGCATCAGGACTCCCTCCAATGCACGATCACGAGTCCACTCTCTAAACCTCGCTCTGATACCAATTGTCAGGGAACCCAAGGTTCGTGAGGATCCCGGACGAACACCTCACACTCACACACTGTAGCGATCCGGCAAAGATGCAAAACAGTGGAATCAGAGGATTTTTGTGCAGCGTAACCAACTGCTGCTTTTCTGATCTTGCTCCATATATAGAAACAGAAATTACAACTGAAAAAACAATAACCAACACCGCTTCTCACGCCCGCAATTTGCTGCGTCCATCCCCACAGCTGCGAGACGTGCGTCACGCCCATGGTGTATGACGCGCCGCTTCTGAAGCAGCAAAGGAGGCTGTTTGGATAAAGAAATTTGTTTCTCAACTAGGTGTGATGACTAGTGCTTCTAGCCCTATGGACCTCTATTGCGATAATAGTGGTGCCATTGCGCAAGCCAAGGAGCCTAGATCGCATCAAAAGTCCAAACACATTTTACGGCGGTATCACCTTATTCGCGAGATAGTGGGAAGAGGAGATGTGAAGATATGCAAAATACATACGGATTTGAATGTTGCAGATCCATTGACAAAGCCACTCCCTCAGCCTAAGCATGAGAGACACACTAGGGCAATGGGTATAAGATACGTCCATGATTGACTCTAGTGCAAGTGGGAGACTGTTAGTGATATACCCTAGAGGCAATCATAGAGATGATTGTATCACATACTATGTTTACATATTTATCCGACTTTGTTCCTTGAAATAGATAAACTTATTATTGGTTAATGAATATGTGATTCTTTCATAAGACTCTTTATGTTATGTGTTACTATTTCTAAAGGATCCCTGATCAAATATCATATATGGAACAAATATGTTTAGATGATCAGCACATGTATTAATTGATGATCATGTCTCATGGATCATGGTATAGAGATACCAAATTAATAATGTGGACACATGTTAGTGAACATGTTGTTGGATAGACCCAACATGAGACACTGCAAGAGCCATATGTGTTGTGTCATCAGTGATCTCATTTAGTGTTGGTGTTGAATCCTTAGACCTTAGATTATCATGGTTCCCAACATGTGTAGTAGCTTACTTAGGGACTGCTAAACGCTACTCCGTAATTGGGTAGTTATAAAAGTAGTTTTCGGGTATGCTACGGAACATGTAGTGGGATATGAATAATCAAGATGGGATTTGCCCCTCCTATGGAGAGATATCTCTGGGCCCCTCGATGTTGTAGATTATGGAAGTGCATGGCCATGCCAAAGGTGATTGAGGAGTCAATGACAAGTTATATAATCTATCAACAGGTTCGAGTGAATGATTGAGCTATTAGAGGATGGCACATATCTAGCCTTGAGCTTAATCGATATCGTGAAGCAAAGGGGTTCATACAAGTATATACTAGAGGTTCAGCCGATATGATCTTTATGTATGCCCGGTGGGTCAATACGTTCTGCTAGGGGCCACTGTTGACGCGTGGACTGAAAAAGAGTTTTCGGGTTACAGCCGAGTATATATGAACCTACAGGGTCGCACGCTTAATGGGCCGGAATAAGGGGATTGGATAGAGATCCAATATGAGCTTAATTCGGATAGGGATCCGAATAAGGGTCCTACGGGCCTTGGAGGCCTAAGTGATGGATCCTATATATTCGTGAGGGGTGTGACCGGCGGAGGCATTGCATCACGTGAGAAACCCTAGCCGCCACTTCCCTCCCCAAGCAAAACCCTAGCTGCACGCGGGTGCTAGCACATCTGCGCGTGGCGTTCCGTCCCTGTACGTGTGGATACCGGTAGAGGCGCTGCTGGTTTGCGGTGCTGATCGGCATGGGAGTACGGCGAGGAGAACGCACGAGGAGGAGATGGTCGAGCCGGTGCGATCGACTACTTCCTCTACATCAACGCGCGCTATTTCGCGAGAGTTTCTTCGACTTCTCAGCGTCTTCTTCCGCTGCGCAGTGCGTCGAGTGGTAACGATCTATGATCTAATACTTGCATGGTTCCTGGTTTACACGATAGAAAATTTTGATTTATGCTATCGTAGCCTACGCGTATCCCAACATTTTTACGATACATGGGAGAGAGGAGACGTTACGTTGAACTTTGGAGAGTATTGTGCTCCATACATTTGATCATTTACATATGATATCATTTTAAAAATTTCAATGCTCAGACGCCTTGACAAGGATTTAATTTTCTCTTGGCTAAACCGTGGTGACGTGGTGGTCGGCATACTGAAAAAAAAAAGCAAATCAAGGGAACACTGGATGTTCTTTGACGGCATCTTCATCTACACCGGTTGGAATATTTGGCTGCATGGTAACGACAGGATTTTCACCCTGTTTAGATGGAACTGTTTAGATGGAACTAAAAGTACTTTTTAAGTACCATCATATTGGATGTTTGAACACTAATTATAAATATTAAACATAGACTATTAATAAAACCCATCCATAATCTTAGACTAATTCACGAGACGAATCTATTGAACCTAATTAATCCATGATTAGCCTATATGATGCTACAGTAAACATTCTCTAATTATAGATTAATTAGGCTTAAAAATTTGTCTCGCAAATTAGCTTTTATTTATATAATTAGTTTTGTAAATAGTCTATATTTAATACTCTAAATTAGTGTCTAAATAAATACAGAGACTAAAGTTAAGTTCTTGATCCAAACACCACCATGGTTCTTATACTTTTTGGTGGTTCAGGTAGTTTACAATAGCAAATATATGATTCTAGATAACTAGCAAAGATACTTTAATTCGTTCCTTTTGGTGCCTCTAAAAATATTTACGTACTATTCATGCATGTGAATGTGATCTCCTTTAACTATGGTGCTACATTCTTTTCGACTTTAGGTGAACGGCAACGCAGAAAAAGCTTTTCGCCAATGTTGGGTATTTATTTTCGCATGTGGACATGACCCTCGGAGCCAAATAGCCTCCTACAAAAATACAAACCGGGGTGAAGCACGCTGTCCAGGCGGACCACTTAAGCGGTCCGCCTGCAAAAATACCCTTCATTTTTGCAGGCGGACTTCTTATGTCGTCCGTCTATGAAAATAGACTTGGAATATAAATAGAGCTGACCTAGGCTGGATTTTTTCGAAGTACTTAATCTCCCTCACCTCTCCTCTCCTCATCCCTCCCCTTCCCCCTCCTGTCCACACCTCTCCTCTCCCCTCCCCTCCCCTCACCTCTCATCCTCTCCCCAGTCGCCAGCCAAAGGCGGCGGTGGCTCCCGGCGGCGGGCAGAGGCTCCCCTCCCCTCCCCTCGTAGATCCAGCCGAAGGGAGGCCGGGGAAGGGTGGCGGTGGTGAGGCGCGGGGACGGCCACGGCGCGGGGCAGCGACAACAACGTGTGGGGAGGCGACGACGACGCGCGGGGCAGCGGCGGCGGCACCCGGCACGGCTCTCCTCCGCTCCCAGATCCGGCCGGGTGGAGACCTTGGGAGGGCACGGCGATGAGGCATGGGGACGGCCACGGCACGGGGTGGCGATGACGACGCAAAGGAAGGCGACGACGCCGCGTGGGGCGGTGGCACCCGGCGCGGCTCCCCTCCCCTCCCAGATCCAGCCAGAGGGAGGCTAGGGGAGAGCGGCGGTTCCCCTCTCTCCCAGATCTGGCCGGAGGGAGGGAGAGGCCGATGGCGGCGGCGGCGACCCCCACCACCAGCATCGGCAGTTCCCCTCACCTCCCCTTCCTCTCCCTCTCCCTCCCAAAACCCTAACCCTAGATCGGCCGGAGGTGGATAGGAGCATGGGTGGGAAATGGCGGTGATTTTTTTTTCGTCCAGAGGATTTTCGCAGGTGGGTAGCTAGGCCGCCTGCGAAAATCGAGGCATTTGTATTTATGCAGACCGTTACTCCGCCTGAAAAAAAGATTTTTGGCCTCCTAAAAAAATGATTTTTCTAGAAGTGCTTCCTGTTTCGTTCGAAAAATAAGATGTGATGTAAGTGTCGATATATTGCAAAAGTTGGCACCTTGGTTCCCGGTAAACAGCAATTAATTAATACTGGAGCTTTCGGGTGAATATATAGTAATCTGCAGTACTGCACATGCAGTACCGTAGACTTAACATGTGGGACCCACATGTCAGTGAGCAGTACTGCATGTGCAGTATTGGACCCTCACTCATAGTACTCCATTCCAAAATATAAGCACAACTGTTTTTTTTTTTACATGTTATGTAATATAAGGTATGCATGCAAACAATTAACTAATACATCATCTTCACTATATTATTATTTACTAAATCCTCCACCCTAAAATCTCTAATTCCATTGGGTGAATGCTTTGTATTTACTAGGATGATTCAAACAATGAGATGATAATAATTACTTCTTTGTATTTGGGTTAAGGGTGACTGTGCCTTATATTTTGGAACGGAGGGAGTAACTTCGGAACTTCTGTGTTCATATCCAAACTTTTGGTTTATGAATAATTGGTGTCAAAGAGACCGTACTTGACACTTTCGGGTTTAGATCAGATCATCTGGTCAGATATTGGACCGCAAACTTTGTATGTATTATATATCCCAATCCAAATCGAGAACAAGATGAACTGTCACACCTTGATTTTCATTTCAGGGATTAATAAATTATACCTAGAATTTTATACCAAAGTGCAATTATTACCTATGAAGTAAATCTAGGAAATAAAATTTCCCAAATAAAACAAGCCTAGATTTAATTTTTATTAAATTTTCCATGATTAATTACACTCTGAAATTTTCTCTGAATTTTCATAGCTCAATTGCTAATTTTGAGAAACATCATTTCAGTATTTATTCATTTAAAAATCTAAATAAAAACTCTCCTTTCTCTCTTGGCCATTTTCAACCCATTTCCTTCATGAGCAAAGCCAAGCCACATCATTGCAGTACTTATTCATTTAACAATCTAAATAAAAACTCTCCTCTCTCTTGGCCATTTTCAACCCATTTCCTTTCTCAGCAAAGTCAAGCCAGCTCGCTTTCCTCCCTTCTTCTCCCCTCAGCCTCGGCCCGCAAGCGCCCGTCCAGCCTGAGTGACCATGCCAAAAGGGAGGCCAAGAGGAGCCGAAAGTGGTTCAGCCAAATGTTGGCGGGTGTTAAATGCCATTTTTATGCCGCCAATACTTGCATAAATCAGAAATTATAAAGCATCCAGCATAATGGTAGTGCTTCATTCTAACAAATTCCACGAGTGATGGTGAATCATTGTATGCAGGTAATAAACCATCCAAGTTGAGGGAAAATATAGACAAAAATGGAGGAGAATACCATCCATAAAAGATTTGGGCACATAAACTCATCCAAACATAAAAAAGTGGGCTCAACCAGCACACCATTGGGCTAAGAAGGCAGATATCGAGACCCAGGAGGAAGCCCATGGGCTGGGGCGCTGACCAAGGTTCGGCTGAGCCGCCACTAGCTCCTCTTGCCATCTACTTCCACGTGGACATCTAGGATCACCTCCCAATGAAAGTTGCGGGGCATTTTTGACAATTCCAACTGCAATAACCGTCATTAGGAGGCTATAAGTGGAGCTCTCATTCTCCATTGCAACACACACCAATTTTGAGCTAAATTACAAGAGGCTCTGTTGTTCATATATACTAGATTAGGAAGAGAGTAAGGAGAAAAAGTTGGAGGGATTCCGGAGTGGTCGGTGCTTTCCTTTCTACTTGTTGTACCTTGTTAATTACTCTACTTGAATGGAAATATCTTTCCCGAGTAATTAAGATTTCCTTTGTGAGAATTATTTCTTAGTTAGTTCCTATTAGCATACTGGATCATTGTTCACTATAAATATTATTTATAGTGCTTACTTTGGTGAGTTAAAATATTAAGGTAGTAATTAATTGCATAGACACGGTGTCTAGGTGATTAATTTCCAGTGATTGTTGCATATCCACAGATCGTTAGAGGTTGTTGTAGAGGTAGTGATAGCCCTCAAGATCATCACAGTCCTCCCTTTCCAGGTATGGAATAGAGCATATTCTGGTAGCAGCGAGCAAGCCAATGCCTGAAGTATCGTGATAGGATTAAACAAGCTTTCTGTAGACACTGTTTCTCACTAGGAAATCATCTATATCCTTTTCCTATATATAGGCTTTGTGTCCTTGGATAAGCCTGGAGAAGAGTTGAACACACACGTTCCCTGTGGAAATCGATACCTTAGAATACTCCCTGGTGAAGTGCTACATCGGTGTATCCGTATGCTTGCGGATTCGATCTATGATCATAAGAAATACCAACACCAAACCACTATTATGTTCTCTCGGGCCCAACTTTGGCAGGGACGTTCCGCTGATACCAGGAGTCCATTTAGGCCTGTGCAATTGAAGACGGTGGATCCAATGGTCAGCCGAACCGTCATTGGTGCCCATCGCCATCTGCCGCCACATGGAGGACCAGGATGCATTCCAAATGATGATTATGGGTGTAGAGTACAACTTTTAGAATCTTAGCTTTACTTTAGTATGTTGGCTTGGTAGAAGAGGGGAAGCTCCGGATGGAGTGCCCCGAATATTGGAGTTTTCTCCGAGACTTTTACGGATGAGTACCAGAGTGTCAGCATTCTTCCGGCGAAGTTTCGAAGAAGCGTCGGGATTGTCGGCCTTCTTCACGCTTGTATCTTGGCGAATGCTTGCTTTTATAAATGCCCTGTTTGGACACTAATTAGAAATATTAAATGTAGACTAATGACAAAACCCATTCCATAACCCTGGACGAATTCGTGAGACGAATTTATTGAGCCCAATTAATCCATGATTAGCCTATGTGATGCTACAGTAAACATGTGCTAATTATGGATTAATTAGGCTTAAAAATTTTATCTCGCGAATTAGCTCTCATTTATACAGTTTAGTTTTATTATTAGTCTATGTTTAATACTTCGCATTAGTGTCCAAACATCCGATGGGACAGGGACAAAAATTTAGTCCCTGGATCCAAACACCACCAAAGTAAGTGTTCGAGTCTTCTTTATGTTCTTCACTTAGTTTATTTAAGTGAGAGATATTCTCATCAGTGTGGGTTTGTCGCTTAGTGCGTAACTAAGTGCTTTAGTACTAGGACTCTAGATAAAGAAGGAAGTTCCTGCACTATGCTAGAATAGTAATTAATAACTTAAGTGTGGTGTCTAGGTTAGAAATTAACTTCATTTGTTGTGTGCTCCACCGAAAGTATGGTAGGTGGTAGGTGGTGATAGCCCTATTCGTCCTTTATATCCCTCCATGTTCGGGTACATTATAAAGCTCACGATATATTGGAGGATGTACAAACCATCATCAACTAAGTGTGGAATTACCCCTCTAATTTGACCATCGGCTTTTGATTATTTGAACTTTCTCCATGCAATAATAGGTAAAGCTATTCTTTAGTTCAAACTATCCTTTATTGAAGGCAAACTTTCCAGAGCGAGGTAATTTTAGATGAAGAGACCATTCCATTAATACCAACGCATGGAAATATGACCTCCATCCATCCATCCATCCATCCATCTATCTATCTATCTATACCTATACTAATTGGGCGCTTTCTACAAGCTCTCAAGTTAAATAGAGATAATTGACCGTTGATTAGCTCTTAGAATCAGAGCCGTAGATCCTACTCCCTCCGTCCCAAAAAAAAATGAATCTAAGACTGGATGTGACATATTCTACTACGATGAATATGGACAGATATATGTCCAGATTCGTTGTACTAGGATTCACATCCTGTACTAGGTTGGTTTTTTTGAGATAGGGGTAGTATATAATTTAACATTGTGGACCAGTTTTCCTTTTTCTACTTTGTGGGCACTTTTCAAAGCCTATCAAACGCTCCAACTGCAACCGTGTTTGATCGGATTACAGTTACATAAACTAACGTTATTATTGTGTTGCTTCTCGATCTAGTTTCCCCCACCGGCCATGCTAATCTCGATTGAATTAATGCACATCAAACGAGTCTCAGAAACAGCCATGTGCCCATGCCTGAATTGTATTTAGAACTCGTATTAATTAAACATGCCCAGATGTATAGAGAACATTAGATTTAGACTTGAAAAACCATCTTTGGTCGATCGGCCAAATTCCACAATAATTCCAGTTGCTAAAAACCGGGATTAAAAATATTTTTAGTCTCGGTTAAAAAGCCTAGCGCTACTTTTTGATCTTAAGTCTCGGTAAGATCATTTGCAGTCCCGGTTCAATAGGTTGAAGGCCCCCAACAAACTAACCGGGACTAGATAGATACCAACCGGGCTAAATATCTCTTCCCCCACGATAAACGTGCGCTCTCTCTCACTCCCTTATCTCCTCACGCACAGTGCCCTCTCTCTCCTCCTTATCCCCTCTCCTCCTCCTCCTCCCTCCTCCACTCCTCCTCTTCCCTTCTCCCTCCTTCTCCTCCTCCTCCCCTCTCCCTCTAAGTCGCGGAGAGCCACAGCGCACCCGGCGGCGGCCCGCGGGGACGCACCCGGCGGCGTCCGGCAGGGCCGTGGAGGGCCGCACCCATGTTGGTATTTCTTAAGAATATTACTAGAAATATGAATTCCCAGCAATAATGCTAGAAATGGTCCTCATATATATATGGGTTTACAGAAAGGATCCACAAGTCCATGGATATATCATTGTTGATAGTCCTTAAATCATAATATCTGACCATCAATATCTGCATATAATAGAATAAAGTATGATATCCAACATAGTGGTAGGGCTTATTTCTAACAATTTCTATGAGTGTTGGTTTATATTCATATGCAGGTGACAAACGATCAAAGTTGAGAGGAAATATACATGAAAGAGGGGGGAGAATCAAACTCGTGTCCGAGCTTATGGAGTTTTGGACCCAAAAACCCAATTAAACACCCCCAAATGGCCCAATCCACCATGCCAATGGGCTAAGGGCCTCAAAATTAGTGTCCACGAGGAAAAACGAGCCGAACGGAGTCGTCCCGGGTTCAGTCGAACCCATCTGGAGGCCGTTGATCACCATATTTCACATGGATGGTCCTAATTTCATCCCAATGACGGTTAGAGGGCAGTTTGGTCATTTCCCATACCTGTAACCATCATATGGAGGCTATGAATAGAGCTTCTCTCTCTCATTTCCAACACACAACTTTGAGATGAATTACACAAGGCTCTATTGTATCTTTTGTACATTAGAATAAGGTAGAGAGTGAGGAGAAGCTTTGGAGTAGTGCCCGGAAGTTTGGCGCTGATCCGACTTCTACCTCAACGAGTGTAGCTTCCTAGAAGGAATTCTGGAGGAGTAACGGAGCTGTCGGTACACTCTGCTCCGGGTTCAGAGCACTTCTTCTATAAAGTAAGCATTCGTGTTCCTTTCTAATGTTATTTAATTACTTTGTCTAAGTAAGATAGATTTCCATTTTTGCGGGTTCATTGTTTAGGGCTTGTTTGGTACAGCTCCAACTCCTAAATATTGCTCTAGGAGTTAAGTCTGAAGTGAAGTTGAGCTGCCTAAACCCAGCTCCACAACTCTAGTACATTTTGTGAGAGAGCTCCACCCAACTCCACTTCCAGTTTTGGTGGAGCTGAAACTGTTTGGCTGAGCTCTAGCTCCAGGAGGGGTGGAGCTGGAGCGGGAGCTGTGCCAAACAGGCCCTTAGTATTTATACTAAGTGCTCTAGTACTAGGACTCCGGATAGAGAAGGAAGTTACTGCGCAAGTATTAGAGTAGTAATTAATAACTTAGACGTGATTTTTAGGTTACATTACCTTTGTTTGTTGTGTATCCCACGGATTTGTCAGAGATACGCGGCAGGTGGTGACAGCCCTAAATCCCGTCCTAATAATCCTCCACGTTCGGTTACATCATGGAGCTATAGCCGGAACCACGCTGGCAGACCAATAGGGGTCGGTGCCCGAAGCAACAGATAGGGAATTACCTTTGCTTAGCTTAGATAAATAAAACACATAGAGAGTCCTCTTAGCCTGCCTACCATTAGATGTTGTCCTTGGATAGTCTTAGCCTTAGGTAGATTACACACGTTCCCTGAGTTCGATATCCTTTTGGGGTCACCCGAAGGTGAAGTGTATTGGTATTTGATACGGTTACAGATAAAATCCGCAAGCGCACGGATATACCGATGTAGCACTTCCCCTACGGAGTATTACAAGGGTATCGAATCCAAGGGAACGTGTGTGATCAGAGCTTCCTCCGGTTCATCCAAGGACACCAAGCAAATGATAGGCAAGGATAGAGAGGATTTACTAGTGAGAAACAGTGTCTAGGGAAAGCTTAATTTTAATCCTAACACAATACTTCAGGCACTGGCAACCCGCTGTTCCCAGATGTCGCTCTACTATGTACCCGGACAGGGAGGACTTCAGTGATCTCGAGGGCTATCACCACCTCTACACTCACCTCAACGTACTGTGGGATACGTAGCAATTACTGGATAACAATTACCTAAACACCACGTCTAAGCAATTACTATCTACTTTAGTGTTTATAACTCACCAAAGCAATCACTATATTTTAGTTGCTTATAGTGAACAATAATCCCATATGCTATTTAGGAACTAACCAAGAGATAATTCTCACGAGATAAATATAAATTACTCAAGAAGAATATTATATTGAATTCAGAGTAATAAAGAGAATAAAAGAAATAGGAGAAGATTACCGACAACTCCGGAATTCTTCCGACTCCTGAATCCTGCCGTACAAAATAAACGAATACTAACCTACTGCTATGACCCATCGATTTTGCCATGGTTGCCATGCTCCTGCATTCAGCCGACTCCAGATCAATGACCTCTCCTCCTGGGACACCAACGGATGGCATCGTCTCCAGATCGATTACTTCTGCTTCACTGACGCAGACTGTGAAGAGAGGAGCCATCGCTTGAGGAAGGGGAGGAGCCATCGCTGGAGAAGAGCACACTTCTCTGTACTGCCGCCAGCCACCCAGTCGCCGTTGAATCGCTGGTCTGTCACCGCGCCGCCCCCCAAAACCCCAAATTTTGCGATAAGCAGTTCGGTCTGTTGCGAGCCACACGGAAATTTTAATTTGATAATTTCGCCCTGAATTATTCCGCACATATTTTAATTAGAAAAATTTATCGGATCCACCGAGACAAACCTGTTATGATGAGTGAGGGAGTACTCATATCTGATTGATCAGATGAACGGTGGATGGGAGGGGGAGTATGTACTACCTAGGACTCCTAGAACCATTTTCCTATATATATATGGCACTTACATAATCAAAGTCTAAGCAGGGTTAAATATTTATATAGGTAGAGTGACACGAAACAAAGCACTCATATATCTCATTCAATCATTTCTAAACAAAGTGGAAGAAGAAATAGAAAAACAATCAATTCCTATAATTCTAATATACACTCAACTTTAGTCTACATCCGCTAGTATACAACCATATAGCCAATACCCCCTAACTGTGTACTCCTGGTGTTTCGAGAGACCACCCCGGATTGCCGAGTTTCTTACGACAACCTGTCATGGCCATCCAACCGGGGCTAAATACGGAGGAGTACCCTCCCTAGGAAAGTTTCTTAGGATTATACACTATAGTGGAGAAATACTCGTACGAAGCTGTCACCATCAGCGGCCCACCTCGACTGACCCGTAGCATATAAACCCAGATAATGATACTTAATAATCTAGACACCATGTCTACATTATTAAATACTACTCTACATCCCTCGAGATGACATAGAGCAACCGAATAATCGGACATTAAACCTTACCACTACACCTCTCTGGTAAGCTAACTATACGGCTGTACTGATATAGATATAAAGTAAAGACAATACTTAGATTAACAAAAGTATCAAGAGCATATGAAAAAAATATTTCATTAATTCCGAAAGTCTTACAAAAGAAAAAAGTAAAGCTATTACAACCATACCGAAATTCCTCCGAAGACTCCGAGGACTCCAAGATGCTATTCTATTCTACTCCACTTAGCACTAGAATACTAAACTAAAGTGTAGAAGAGATATTGAAGCTTGCTTGAGTGTGTGAAGGAGTGGAGGAGGTGAAGCCCTTTTATAGCGTGAGGAATGACGGTTGTGGTGGTTGGAAAGGTCGGTAATACTCTCCAACCCCCATTGGGAGTGAATTCCCACCGTCTGATCAAAGCCCTGGATCAAATGGCGATGGGACTAGTTCAGCCGAACCCTAGGTTGGGCCAACCAGCCCATTACTCGGCAAGCCGTCTCCTCTTCTGCTTCTGAACACAGAACAACGAATTATGGGCCCATTTGATTGTGTCATTTCTGAGTTTCTGGCCCATTCCTCCACAAGTCTAATTCTTGACAGCATCTGATGGATTGTTCAGGTGTTTTGTTGTCGGTTCTCCTTCCATTTTGTATCTCTTTCTCTATAGATAGATAGAATCCAAGTACAAGTGAAAATTGATAATTCTAAAACAAAATATGCATTGCAAGCATAGCTAATTCTCCTTTATTTTAGTTATATCGATGGTCGAAATTGGTCTATAACGACCGTCAATAGCCCAACGGTGGCTGGATTTTTTTTCTTTTTTCGTTGTTAATTTGTGAATGATTGTTTGTTGAAAATAATTTGTTCATTCGATCTGTGATTTGAGAATGAGTATATTGTTGTGATTTGAGAATGAGTATGTTGTTGTGGATGATTTCGGATGTTTTTTAAATGATTTAGAGAAATCGGGCGTGAGATATGTAAAATAGAAAAAAAAACACCGTGTTACCAATTGGGACTAAAGATCCATCTTTAGTCCGGGTTATTTCAACTAGGACTAAAGATTTCAATCTTTAGTCCTGAATTCATAGTCCCGGTTATGCAACCGGGACTAGGGGGGTTACGAACCGAGATTTAAAAGGGTTTCTCTAGCAATGTTAATTAGTTAATAAATATGGAACTATGTCCATGATGACGCTCTTTCTTATGGCCCGATCTTCTGGTGAGGGGAGAACTCTCGCTTTGATCGAGTGCGATGTTTGTGACTTGGCTACCAACCAGAACAAGTCCGTATCCGTGTAAAAAAAAGAGAACAAGTCTAGGACATCGTGCAATCGCTACACCACCAACAATGTCGTACCAACAGTGACGTGCGGTTGATGATCGCTGCAATGCAAATGAGAGAACACTGCAAAAACAAGATAAGATGCAATCTAAATATTGTGAATAGGCAATTAAGTACAAAGGAATAGTTACGATTGAAATGGTAGATCTAATCGACCCGAGAAATCAACACACCAACTATTGAGAGCTCTGGATCTATAGTCGCCGACTAATCGAGCGAGGAATAGACACAAGGTGAGTGGCAAAATTAAACTAAACAAAACCCAATTGTTTTTAGGGTGTACAAAGCTATTTAGAGAGGAAAATAAATCTAGGGTGTTCTAATTCATGGAGGTGGAGGGAGACACTTTCGACATGGGCCTAGTCTATTACAAGGCCCAAGATCCAAGTTCGATTTCAAGAACAACACTGCTTTGTTTTGACGATTCCCACCATAGCTACTACCTCGCCACCTCTTGCCGTTAACCTCACCTTTGAAAACCTAGCCGATTTGGGGATATTGTGTGGGATTTGAGTTGGAATGCGCTAGTTAGGGTAAGTTATGTGAGAAGGTATATGCGGAGAGGGTTGAGCGCAAATGGGTTTCCTGTGTGGCACGTCACGTTGGCGATCAAACACAGTCAAAGGATGGTTGGACCAGGGGTGGTACATTAAACCAAGGTAACAGATCTAAATATGTAATTTTCAAGTTCATGGAGATAAATAACACCACCACACAAGTTTAAGGGTCGGACATGTATTTCACTCTTTATGTATGTATTGACAACAATGGACGCAACTTCGGCTCGGGCGCCCGACGGGAGGAGGTTAATATCGGGCGCTGACGTTAGCATGACATCGGCGCCGAATTTACATGCAAAACTACTTTAAACTGATTTTTCTCTTACATTACGTATCCAAATCATGATCCGATTGCACCATTCATTGCAATTAAATCTTCAAAACAAGACCACACATGGATATATTCCGCTGAAAAAAATTTAGCTTATTATTGAATTTTTTGTAAATATTGTACGATGTTTCACCAGGTATATCGGAATTGTTTTGCTAAGTAGATCGAAAATATTTCACTTGTTTAAATTGAGTGTTGTTTCACCTTATATAAAAACAATGTTTCAGCAAATAGCGAAAGAATGTTTCAGTTCACTCCAACCTTAGATATATACATAGTGAAACATTATGAGTACACTAGGTGAAACATTTTTTGTAGAACAAAAAATAAAACAAATTCCCTTAATAGAGGGTTTCAAAAATATGTGGGTGATTTGTTGCAATGGAGTATTTCAGTTCACTGCAACATTAGATCTATACATAGTGAAACATTGTGAGTGCACTAGATGAAACATTTTTGGTGGAACAAAAAATAAACCAAATTCCCTTAATAGAGGATTTCCAAAATATGTGGGTGATTTGTTGTAGGTAAGGACAGGGATTGTGGTGGGGCCCAATGGCATATACACGCGGCCGCGCGCGCAGGGCGGGGGCGGAGGGGGGGGTGGGGGGGTTGCTCCCCGGCCCGGTGGACCGATCCCTATCATTTCCAGACAACAACACACTTGTCAAGAAGTATTTCTACGTTGTTTAAAAATGTAAGAGGCTAATTAGTTAAATTTAAAAAATTGAATTGATTAGATTCCTCGAAGCACCTGATTATGTAAAAATAATATGATTATATCATGAATAATATGGCCTGTGAGCAATTTCTGACAACCTACCAAACCGTTGACTAGTAAATTTTTTTATAAGGCGGTGGCCTTTGTGCTCACCTCCATTGCATAGTTCCATTTCCCAAAAATCCCAACTGAGCATTTCTCAAATCTCCGGTTCTCCAATTTCCGAAGGTTGTCAGGCACCATGGCGGAGATGATCGCCGTCTCCCTCTCGGCAAAGGTTGCCGGCGCGCTGTCGAGACCCGTGGCCATCAAGCTCTGCTCTCTCGCCGGGATTCCCTCAGGCATCAGGGCGGCGGCGCAAGACCTCGAGCTCCTCCGCGCCTTCCTCCGCTTCGTCGACACCCGGCACGGCGGCGGCGACGCGCTCGCCGACGCTTGGGTTGACCAGGTACGCGACGTTGCCTTCGAACTCGAGGACGTCGCGGACGAGTACACCTTCCTCTCCGGCCACACCTCCTTGCGCCGCCGCTGCGCTAACGTAGCCGCCTGGCTCACGCTCTCCAGGCGGCTGCGGGTGGCGCGGGAGAGGCTCCGCGAGCTCTCGGCCACCAAGGAGCAGTACGGCATCCGTCCTGCTGCCCAGGCCTCCATCTCGGCTGCTGCTGGTGAAGGCGAAGACCCCGTGGCGGTCATCGGCCGGAGGCTAGCAGAGAGGTCACACTTCGTAGAGGAGGATGAGATCGTTGGTTTCGCGGCGCATACAAGGTTACTGATGAAATGGCTGACCGGGGATGCTGATCCCCAGCGTATGCGGCTCTTAGTCTGTGGCATGGGCGGAGTTGGCAAGACAACTCTTGTCACAAACGTGTACAAGAAAGTTGCTGCGAGCTCCCACTTTGATTGCCACGCGTGGGTCACTGTCTCCAAGAGCTTCACGACGGAAGACCTCCTTCGAAGAATCGCCAAGGAGTTTCACCGGGACGTCCTTGCCGGCATGCCGTGGGACGTGGACAAGATGAACTACCGGTCACTGGTCGAGGCTTTGCGTGGGCACCTCTCCAACAAGAAATACTTGCTTGTGCTGGATGATGTCTGGGATGCACGTGCGTGGTACGAGATCCGCGAAGCTTTTGCCGATGATGGAACAGGAAGCCGGATAATCATCACCACACGCAGTCAAGAGGTCGCTTCTCTGGCATCATCCGACAATATCATCAGGTTAGAGCCGCTCTCTGAGCAGGAAGCATGGTCCTTGTTTTGTAAAACCACGTTCAAGGAAGACGCAGACCAGGAATGCCCAAATCAACTGAAGCATTTGGCTACTAAGATTCTTGAAAGATGCTATGGTCTGCCATTGGCCATTATATCTGTTGGTAATCTGCTCGCGTTGAAGGAGAGAACATTGTTTGCCTGGAAGAACGTCCATGACAGCCTTGTGTGGTATGGAAGCAGTGACCATGGAATTGGTCAAGTGTCAAGCATACTGAATCTGAGCATTGATGATCTGCCACACCACCTCAAGATATGTCTTATGTATTGCAATATATACCCGGAGGATTTCTTGCTAAAAAGGAAGATCCTGATCAGGAAGTGGATAGCTGAAGGTTTGATTGAGGAAAAGGTGCAGGGCACAATGGAGGAGGTTGCAGATGATTACCTGAACCAGTTAGTGCAACGTAGCCTGTTGCATGTCGTACTGCACAACGAGTTTGGACGTGCCAAGCTATGCCGTATTCACGACCTGATCAGGGAATTGATTGTTCACAGGTCAACAAAGGAGAGATTGTTTGTAGTCTCAAAGCGCACAGTGACATTAGAGCCAAGCAGAAAAGCTCGCCATGTTGTACTCGACCAATGTACAAGTGATTATCTGCCAGTTCTTAAGACAGCATCGCTTCGTTCCTTCCAAGCATTCAGGTCAGATTTCGATGTTTCACTCTTGTCTGGCTTTAGGTTATTAACCATGCTGAACTTATGGCTCATTCAGATACATAAACTACCTAGCACAGTGGCCAATCTTGTTAATCTGCGGTATCTTGGAATCCGTTCCACTCTAATTGAAGAGCTCCCACGGGAGTTGGGTCAATTACAAAACCTACAAACTTTGGATGCTAAGGGTGTGTTTGAGGAGAAGGGGATTGGAGAGATTGGGAAGATACGCAAAACGAGGTGGGCCATTAGCATATGATTAATTGAGTATTAACTATTTTAAATTGCAAAAATGGATTAATATGATTTTTTAAAGCAACTTTCCTATAGAAATTTTTTGCAAAAAACGCACCGTTTAGTAGTTTGGGAAGCGTGCGCGCGGAAAACGAGGAGCTTTCTCACCCAATGTCACTGGAACGAACACAGCCTAAGTGGTCCATGGTACAGAGATTACCAAAAAGCATAACAAAGCTCAAGAACCTGCGTCACCTGATACTGTTTAGACGGCAATCTGCAGATATCACTTTTGGAGTCCCTTGTACAGCGATTCCAGTTCCAGTGGGGCTTGAAAATATGACCTGCCTTCAGACTCTTAAGTACATTAAAGCTGATGAGAAGATGATTAAGTCCTGAATTTTTTTGAGAATTAATATTATTTTTATGGAAAATCGCAAAAGTAGTGGCCAACCGGGGAAAATCGCGAAAGTAGGTCCCTGTCGAACGGGTGCAATTCGATAGGGCACCTATCGAACGACGGGCAGTCGACAAAGCCCTGTCGAACGGCTGGCGTTCGACACGCTCACCTGTTGAACGGAGGGAGTTCGACAGGGCCCACCACCCGGCGCCGCGAGACCTGTCGAACCGGGTGCGTTCGATAGGGCCCTCCACCGACCCTGTCGAACAATGGGCGTTCGACAGGCCGGCTTAAAGCCCCATCCACCCAGGCCGCGAGTTCGATTTGTTTGAGGACCACATCGCCAGCCGCCGCCGAGAGTCGCCACATCGTCGCCGTGAGCGCCGGAGGGAGCGAGGGGAGGGGATAGCAGGCTGGAGAGGAGGCCGAGGAGGCGCCGGCCGGGAGGAAAGGGTTGGCGACGCCCTCCAGCAGTGAAGTTAAGGTATACATTAGTAATCCCTAAGTACAATGCATATGAAAGTTTAATAAAAAATTGGTTTAAGAGTTGTTAATTGTTTCGCATTGTTCGATGTTAGTATGTATGGTTAGCACATATTTGTTATTGCTAAATGTTGGTAGAGGTATCTAAGTAATTGTACGGTTAAATTAGTTATTAGTTAGTACATATTATTGATATGTTGTGTGTTAAAATAGGTACAAAGGTGTTATATTTTATTTGGATTATTAAACTAGTTGTTTGTTACTAATAGTTGTAAATTAGTACACGGCAATGTAGTATAAGTTGTAATAGGGTAATTATCGAATGATTAAATGATTAAACGTGAGACTATTTGTCATGTTTTATCAGGATGTCAGGTGATATGCCCATTCGTCTGTATTATGGCGATGCTCCTATACAAATATGTGATAGCGGGGTGGATTTGACTGTATATGCCTTCCATGATACTAATCTGAATGCACCGGAGCATATGGGTTTGAACGACGTGTTAGGGTGGTTGTATAATATGTTTGGGGTAGATCCAGTGCACGATAAATTTGTCATAAATACCGTGTGGCCAGTGAGGGGTCAACATGGATGGCAGTGGAGAGTAGTGGAGGTTGCGTCAACTGGGAGTTGGAGGAAGTTTGTTAGTAAAGTAAGGGAGAAAGGCTATAGCCTGGCAATAGTGGTGCAGAAGACAACATGTGTTGATCGATCGGGGGAGTCAAGTCATGCCGTGGTGGAAGAAACTCCGTTGGAAGGTGGACAAGCTGAAAATGTTTGGCGGACTGAGCAAGGTCGAGGGGAAGAAATAGTAGAGGGTAATACACAAGGAGAGGTCATTGTTTGTGGTACTAATCGTGAGGCCAACGACTCGGACGATGAAGAACCGGATTCGCCTATGCGTGTTGATGCAGCGGAGGAGAATGAGGCGGTAGTGGATCAGATGGAAGTGGAAAACGAGGAATACCTTGCGCTTGTAGTGGAAGGAGAAGATACAACACTGTGGGACAACGAAACTAACATACCCGATGGTTGGACGACCATATCAATGAGTCGTACGAAGGTAAACGATGATTTAGATGCCCACTGGTGTTACGATAGTAAGCAGGTGAAAGTTGGACAGATGTTTCATGACAGAGGTCACTTACAAGATGCGCTGAAGAGGTGGGCATTTGTCCAGAAGCGTGAGTTCAGGGTGAAGGTTTCAAATAGGACGACGTATGACGTGAAGTGCATACAGGGTGGATGTCCTTGGAGAGTGCATGGTTACAAGCCACAACATGACACTTTATGGGTAGCTTCGAGGGTTGAGCAACATACGTGTTTGTTGGAGAATACCCGTCTGGTGCACAGAAACCTGACAGCGGCATTTGTGGCACAAATGGTATATTCAAAGGTGGTTAGAAAAACATCTTTGTCCCCTTTCACCATAATGCATGACGTTGAGAAAGAGTACGGATATGAGATATCGTACGACAAGGCTTGGAGGGCAAAACAGAAAGCATTGGAGATGAGGTTTGGAACTTATGAGGATTCTTATCACAATCTTCCCTCACTATTGGAGGTGATGCAGGCAAGAAACCCGGGCACACACATGGCTATTCTCGATGAGGTGAATGAATATGGGGAGAATGTTCTTCGTCGGGCTTTCTGGTCATTTGGGTGCATGATAGAGGCCTTTAGAAATTGCATTCCTTTGCTCTGTGTTGATGGCACTTTCATGACAGGCAAGTACAGAGGAACAATTCTAACCGCGATCGGAGTCGACGCGGATAGCCATGTCGTTCCTGTTGCTTTTGTATTTGTTGAAAGCGAGAACACATCAAGCTGGCTATGGTTTTTGCGGCACATTAAAATGTGTGTTGTTGAAAACAGACCAAATGTGTGTGTTCTGCATGACCGACACGCCGGTTTGCTATCAGCGATACAGAAGCTTCAAGAAGATGTCACACAGTCCGTGCCATGGCCAGATTTACATAGCAGATGGTGCATGCGACATTTTGGGGCTAATTTTTATAGACAATTCAGGAGTAAGAGATTGATGGACCTGTTCAAGAAGTTATGCAAGCAGAATCAACAAAGAAAGTTTGATGCCATATGGGATCAACTGGATCGTTTGACCACTACACACATGGAAGAGGTTAGGAAAAAACCTATAGTTGCCAGACAGGAGGAGCCGGAGGGACTTGAACCCATTCCTAATGAAGCACCAAGTATTACTCGGCGCAGGAAGCGTGGAAGGGCCACGAAGTGCTTCACGGAGTGGGTAGAATTTGAGCCAAGGGAGAAATGGTCGTTGTTGTACGATACAGATGGATCGAGGTATGGTGTGATGACAACAAATCTTGCTGAAGTGTATAACTGGGTTATGAAGAATACACGACCTCTACCACTTGTTGCTATCCTGGAGGGCATCACGAGGGGTACACAGAAGTATCTCTGTAAAAGGTATTCCATGGCTAGTCTGAACCTCAGCAAACCCAGTGTTAAGTATAGCCCCGCTATTACACAGTACATGGATGAGAAAAGTACGAAGGGAGGAATCCACAGAGTGTGGCCTGCTGGGAATAGAGAGTTGTTATTTGAGATACGACTTCCTGACAAGAGTGGTGTCGGCATTGGGACTACTGACATCACATTGGAATGCACGTTGTGGCCAGAGTATCACGCTTGCAAATGCAATTGCAACAAGCCTTACCTGTTACATTGGCCATGTTCCCATGTTCTTGCTGCTTCCGCAAAAGGGGGTGTTGATGGAAACATTTTTGTTTCTCCCTACTTTAGAAAGGAATCGTGGGAGGCAACTTGGCGTGGTGAATTGCGTGGTTGGCGTGCCGTGTGTGATTTCACTCGTCCTCCTCCAGGGCAAGCCAATTGGGTTCCTGACTAAAATTTATTAGTTGATACTAAGGGTCGTCGCCAATCTCGCAGGATCAAGAACCTTATGGATGAAGCTGAAGTGAAAGATCGTTCTCATCGTAAGAAAGCTTGCATTCTTTGCGGGGAGAACCATTCCCGTAAAGATTGCAGCATGTACAATGTAGGGCAAGATGCCACAGGCGTTGATGTTCGTCGCGTTCCAAAGGGGAAGTCGAAGAAGAAAAATAATCCTTAGTTCGCTATTATCCTTGGTGGACTCCCTACTTTGAAGATCGTTATCGTTCAATTTATGTTTAGTGCGTCTGTAATTTTAATTTGAACTTTCTTGCACTTTTATTACCCGAATCTATTTGTAATGGCCTTGTAATTTTCATTTTGAACTGCACTGCACTTTTAATATCGTCATGTATTTGTATTGGAATTGTAATTTAAATTTCGAACTGCGCTGCACTTGTAATATCATAATATATGTGTCGTGGGCTTGTAATTTTAAATTGAAATGTACTGAACTGTTCTTATCTGTATCTATGTGTGCTGGTACTGTAATTTTAAATTGAAATGGCATGCAAATTTGTTACTTGAATTATGTTGCATACATTTACTGTACTGTTACCATACGTGCATTGTACTAATGTGGTTTTCGATCTGCAGGTATGGCTGATCAATATGATGGGCAGCTGATAGACAAGGAGATCGATAGGAACCATCGATCGCGACGTCTTAGTACAGGAACTTTCTGCAATGTGCTAAAGATGCGAGGACCGGATCAATATTGGCGTATTGATCCTCGTTGGGTTTCAAGGTGTGTGAAAATATATTGTTTTTACTAATACAAGGTGTTTATATTTTCATGTATTAATAACTTGCGCTCTGTCATGTTGTAGGCTGTGAGCAGCTGGGTTGTTGACATTTGCACGGTTGGTCGAGCCTTCACGTGCAAGATCCGAACGAATCCACATTGACGCGGCGCTTCTGAGTGCTCTTGTGGATAGATGGAGGCCTGAGACCCACACTTTCCACCTCACAGTTGGAGAGATGGTGCCCACTCTGCAGGATGTGTCTTATTTGTTGGGGCTGCAGATAGCTGGGCAAGCAGTTGGCCCAACAATGGTGAATGCTGGATGGGCGGATGACCTTCTAGCCAGTTTTGGTGGTGTGCTGCCTGTTGCACTGGAGGATCTCACAGATGGGCACGGGCCTACGAAAAGTTGGTTGAATCAGTTTCGACAGGATGTCTTCCCTGATGACCAGGAGGAGTGGATCGTGCAGCGACACTTAGTCGCTTACCTGTTGTGGTTGTTTGGATGGGTGATGTTCACGGGAACTCACGCTGACTCCGTGGACAAGCACTTCATGCACTTTGCGGAGCAGATTGCAGAGTTACCTATCGTGGAGATTCCACAGTACAGTTGGGGGTCGGCGGTACTTGCGGCGACATATGCCGGACTGTGTGATGCTTGCGTGAGGAACAGCAAGCAAAGTTCACTCCCTGGATGCCCGTTGCTACTTATGTTGTGGGCGCACGAGCGCTTCGACATTGGGAGGCCTCAGCTTGACTCGTACGCAAACTACGGTTTGCGAGAGATGTACAGGTCTGGTGTTGATGACATCGACGATCGTCCCACTATGGGATCCTTGTGGACACACCGTGAGGTATTTTTTGTTAAATTCGTTTATGTTATCATTATGAATACTAGTTCACAAACTTTCCTTATATGACTAATGAAAACTACTACTTGTTACAGCCGCAGTGGGTTAGCGGGACGATACGTCGTGTCTACACTCAGTTTGTAGCTGACTTTGATCAGCTTACGCCTGACCGTGTTCGGTGGACTCCCTACACTCAGCACGATGTCAATGATCGTGCACCGCACGGTCTCGCGGATCTTTGCACGCGAGATATGCAACTCTGGATGACGACTTGTCACCTCGTGGTGGACGTGCACGTCGAGCCACACAATGTCCACAGGGTTCTCAAACAGTTGGGCATGTATCAGGACTTCCCTCCGAGAGATGGTCGTCCTTTGGCTGATAGTCTTCATAGGTTAGTTCACATTACAGTTGTTTAATCCTACATTTTTTAAAATAAATCACTGCACAACATTTTTTCTGATGTGTGAATTTGTTGTTGTGCAGGTACTCCAGAAAGGGGCTCGGGCTTTCCTACGAGCTAGTTATTGTGACCACGGTTCAGCCGACGGTACAAGAGTGGGAGCACGCAGCTGATAACTTGGCACTTCAGACACCTCCAGACGATGGGAGTTATTATGGAGCTTACCTTCGTTGGTACCGCAGTGTTACACGATGGAGGTGTTTTCCTCCACAAGGAGATAGCACCGTCCCCCACCAGGCAGCGATTACTGACACGTTTGCCCCTCAGCCTAGATCAGCTTACAACTCAATGGTACGTGTTTATTTGTGGAATTTGAGCAACTAGTTCAATATTTTTAAAAACTTAGCAAGTAGTTCAGTATGTCTAATAAATGTGCAATTGGTTCAACTAGTTCCTTTTCTTACATAAATGTGGAACTAGTTCAGTATTTATAAATGATGTGCAACTGGTTCATTATTTCTAACAAATGTGCATCTTGTTAAATACTCTTAATAAATGTGCAACTGGTTAAATAATTTTAATTGCCTTGATTATTTGTGGAACAGGCGGAATTTGTTGAGCACGTTCACGTGGAGTCCGACACCCTGCTGCAAAGACTAGAGGCGAGACCTCCAGTCGTCAGGCCTGACGACGTGGCGAGCATCCTTCGCAACTTCCGTGCACGTGCTGCCGCACTACTACGTCGTGTCTCCTGTCGGAGCGCGGCAGATGTGGTGCAGACGTCGGGCCGACGGCCATCACCACCACTATCCCGACGTTCCAGCTTGGATCGGAGTGGTCCATCCTCTTCACGTCGCGGGTACGAAGCGGCCCACACATCTCACTGTCGTCCTTCCTTTCAGCACACCCCAGCACCGGAGTACACCAGGGGGTCAGCCGGATCAGGGGTACCCACGTCGAGCACGGCACCACCACGTCCGCAGGTATTCCAAACTCCGCCTTATGTTCACCCCTCGCAGGGAGCATCTGGGTCGGCACACTTCCCTTACATGCCAACGGGGGACAACGTGTTGAACACACCAGCATAGGGACTTCATATCACTCCGCGTGCGCCAGAGCAGGGCCACACACAGCACACATGTAAGTCATTTTAAACAATAACACGCTTTAGTTTCTAATTATATGTATCGTTACTAACTACGCCATATTTTTTGGTTTCTCCCTTTGTGCAAACAGACGATGAGTACGGTTCGGCGTCGACGCATCACGGAATGCCTGCTTACTCCCCTCGCACAGCATTCATTGAGGACTTCTTTTCCACTGATCCTCCCCAGGGGGAAGTAGGGATGGATTACTGGCACGCAGCACCTCAGGTCACACAGCCGACGCAGGAGACGGAGGCCGGTCAGGGGTCAGACGTGACACCACAGCAGGCAGCTAGAGATAGGCACCCCCCTGATAATTTGACATATCCCACTGAGCAGATTAGGCGTAGGAAGAAGGGAGGACCTAGCAAGCGTGCGAAGGGCACTGATCGTCCTTGACTTATCTATTTGTATTAAACTTTTAGTCATTTATGTTCTGTCCGTACTATTTGAGAAACACTTTACGATTAACTTAGTACTATCAGTACTATTTCATAAACTTCTTCGGATAATTACTCAGTAGGATACCCTTCGAATGAATCATGACAAATTATCATTCAAATATACAAATAATGAAACTAAATAATTCAAATATTTTAACCAACAAATAAATACTACAATTTCTGACCAAACATTATCAAAACCCTAAATCATATACATATAACATTACAAAAATATTTTCCTTTCTTACACACTAAAATAAATTACATATTATTAAAAAAAATAACTTATTACAAATAAATGGAGAACGCGACCCTGTCGAACTGCGAACTGCGCCAGTTCGACGGTTCGACAGCCCTCCTGTCGAACAGGGGCAGTTCGACAGCCCTGCCTGTCGAACGGGGGCTGTTCGACAGGTCCTGTCGAACGGCAGCCTTCCGATCTCCTCGCCAGTCGCGCTCTGGCCGTTCGATAGGCGCCCTATCGAACTGCACCCGTTCGACAGGGACCTACTTTCGCGATTTTCCCCGGTTGACCACTACTTTTGCTATTTTCCATAAAAATAATATTAATTCTCAAAAAAATTCGCTTGAAGCAGATGAGAAGCTTAGAGCTATCCGGTGTGGATGACAGCAATCTTCTTCATTTGCCATCATCCATCTCCAAAATGAGCTGCCTTCTGCGCTTGGGAATTATCACTAGGGATGCCAATGTTGAATTGGACATGGAACCATTTAATCCTACACCGTCTAAGCTACAGAAACTTAATTTACAAGGTAGGTTAGTAAGAGGTAATTTACCTTCATTGTTTGGCTCCCTTAATAACCTCATGCAGTTGCAGCTGCATTCATCTGATCTCAAGGAAGATTCTATTGGACTACTCTCTTATCTCCCCAGACTATTACATCTAAGCCTCATCAATGCATACAACGGGAGGAGCTTGACCTTTATAGATGGTTCTTTTCCAGCGCTTAAGAAACTAAGCTTGCATGGCCTGCCTAATCTTTCTCACCTAGAGTTTCAGAAAGGGAGTCTTGTGGATCTACGTGAGCTGATGCTTGGCCGATGCGTTCAGCTAACTGAAATACCCCAAGGTATTGAGAACCTCACTCATCTTGAGAAGATGGATCTTTTTGAACAGCCAACTGTGTTAATCCAGCAGATACAGAATGGGGAAGTATTACAGGAGCATCGTCACCAAGACTCCAATCAGTGGCCGAGCCAGGAATTTTGTAAAGCCTGGGCAGTGAACAAGCTTGACTGAAAACCATTATAATCAAATATGTAAGCCTAAACTAAAACCACTACAATCCAATACTGGTTATGTGTTTATGTGCTGAAATTGTCATTGAAGTTTAGAAAATAACACTTCTGTTCAATATTAAGGCCAAGTCATTCAAGAGCATAATTGATTATGTGTTTATATGCTGAGCGCGCTGCTCATGCGCTCAATGGAGCCCGGAGGAGACCAGGAGTCGATCAATGCCCGGTGGAGGTAAATCAAGCGCTAACTCTGATAACATAATAATCTTAAAGAGCATACTTTGGGGTAATGGGATTTTGTTGGAGAAAAAAATTATATGAACCTATCACTTGTTCCAAATGAGGATAGAGAACCAGCAGCCGAGGAGCCGTCCTCATCAATGACCCATTGTCTGTGACGGTCGCCATACCAGTCACATATGGGGATAATTATGACCATCACAGGTGAGGAGTTATGTGGCAGTGTGAAGTGCTTTTTATTAACGGGAGTTCTTGCAAGTAGGAAAATATAATGTTGGGTAAATTTCAGCTAACCGTAAGCGTTATATGGTCCAAGTTATACAGAACCATAGAGCTTTTGGTACGTGGCACATAGCACCATATATTGTGATCATAAAGTTTTATAAAATCACATTATTGACTATTTTGACATTGATTTTCCACACTTTTGAATTCCATAATAACATATCGAATTTATGACTTATTTATCCACCATATAACCGTTACATTCATGTAAATATAGTCTTTTAAAATTTTGATATAGGAATATGTCAAATTGGTTTACGGCGTGGTTTTATGAAACTTTAATACAATACTACTAGGGTAATTTGCCACGTACCAATTTTTTTTGTGGTTTTATATAACTTGGACCATGATAGGTGGGGTTGTATGAATAGTCTATTGTTCTAAATATATATATACGATGGACGATATAATTTAATATGTAACCCTACGTTGGTCTCCCTCACCTTCCGTTACTAATGTTGAATAAATCACTCATTGCATTCCCAATTTCGGCATTATATCCTCCTTTGCATAACGAAAGGTCCTATTTAGCACCGCTCCAGATCTCAAATCCATATTAAATTTAAAGTTTATATACTGAATTATAGTGGTTCAAAATTTTAAATTTCATCCAACATGAGAACAAAATGATTTTTCTAAATGTTATCAACGTCATCATGGATCTAGATCCATGTATTTATGAAGTTAAGAATACCCAGCTCCAAAATTTTTTTGATGTGCCAACGAGAACCTAAGAGTCCCAAAAATCAGAATTCTCCATAAGTGGAAGAACAAAAGCACGTTACTGCAAGGCTATCAGTAGCTCTATTTCCTGCGAGAGGAAAAAATGCATTGTCTTAGTGCTATGCAATGGACACGAATCCATGCTATGAATAGTTAGTCCGCAAGCAGGGAAAATCACACTACTGCGGAACAAGACATCTGTCTCAGGCAGGAACCTTTATTTGTGTCGGTGAGAAGCTGCATCACGGATTATTGATCAGTGATGTGAAAAGTTATTTGTATCGGGACGGCAGTCGTCACCGATGAGAGTGATCTGTGTTGGGCCGATACAAAAGATAGTCAACGATAGGTTTGACTAGTCAAAGAAGTCAAACTAGAACCCATCACGAATAACTCATCGGTGACGGCTTCTATTTTTGACCCGACATTGATGCACGCTGGTGACATTGATTTTTTTTAACCTGTCACCGATGAGTAATTACCAAAAAAATAAATTTATTTTTTGCTAGCCATGTCCACTGCAAAAAAAAAAAAAAAAAAAACTGAAACACAGATATATATTACCATTACCAACATTCTCAGCATCCCCAACATCCCAGCATTCCCAACATTTCACAAATATATTCACATGCTATACATCCATAAATTCACAAATACATATACATGCATTTCACAATCACATCCATTTCACCAAATGGTCGAACCGAGTTATAATTTGGAACAAGTAATGTAATTAACAATGCAAATGTATACAAAAGAATCAGATATTGTATTACATATAATATATACATAAATATCACATAATCACATGTTTTTTATAAGAATTGATAAATGTTCAACAATTTTTGGATGGGCTACTTTGAAACAAAGCTTCCTTTTGAAGATATGATTTTCGCAAGTATGAAGGCAGCTATTTCCTCCCTAATGTGCGCGAAGTTGTGCGGCGGAATGTTGTTAATCCTAGCCTGCAAGTGAAGTGCCAAGTCAGTATGTACATATATATACACACAATTGAACTACTAGCTTTTATTTTTATAATTGAGTACACATGAGCACAAACCTCAACATCTAGCAATGTCACCTTATTTAGCAAAGTCTTCACGCTATGGCACACGTGGAAACCACAAGTGTGACCAACTTGTTGACGGCATAGGAAGTCTTGGTGGTGATAGAAGTTGGTGATTCCTTCCTTATGCTTGTCCCCTTTTTTCACGTATTGGGTCCACGCGTCATTAAATGCACCTTCAAGCACGGAAAAGTCATATTTCTTACTTGGGACAATTGCTCTTTAACCCTATTTTAAAGTCTAACTACAAATTTGACCCTATATTTTCAACATGTCCTGTGTAAAATTATCTTTCCTATCATTCTAAACTGGTCCATATACATTCGTTATTTTCCACCTCTTCTTTTGTTTTCTTGTTTCTAATGCATAGTAATGTAGAATTCCTCTACATCCACTAGTACAGGACAGAGCTGTAGTAGCACAAACCTGTAATATGTGTTACAGAGAAATATTGCAGTAGCACAAAACATGTGTTACACGGATAGATTGTAACACGTACTAAAAGCTAGGGCAAAACTGTTTTACAGGAAGATTAATAGTACTCCATCCGTTTCATAATGTAAGACTTTCTAGCATTGCCCTCATATATATAGATATTAATGAATCTAAACACATATATATGTCTAGATTTATTAACATCTAAATAATTGTGGGCAATGCTAGAAAGTCTTATATTGTGAAACGGAGGAAGTAGCATATAACATGTGTTACTAAAGTAGAATTACAAGTATCTTTGGTTTTGTGCGCATAGAAGATGGGAAACATATTCTCATATTGATTTTTGGTAAAGTCAATATGTAGCACCCAATTAGAAAGAGACAGAGCAACAAAGTACATGCTGTTTGACAATCCAATTTGTTTAATAAAACTTATATAGATTAATGAGGAAAAATCTTTTAAGTGCTGGTCTGTAGGATTTTCTTTTGTGCAGTCAAGAAAAAGAAAAACATAAAACTAAGCAGACTTGTATTTGCGTAAAAAGAAACAAAATTTATGTGAACGGGAAATCCAGACTGCAGTACTTGTAATTCTAATTGAGTTAGAACTTGAAACCTGACAATGAAAACTTGATTTACAACAAAGACTTTGAAACACAGCATGCATATTTCTGAAATGTCCTAGAATTTAGCAAGTTGAAACAGAAAAAAAAAACAGTGCATAGAACTTGAAAACTGACATAGAAAAGAAGTCCACATTAACATTGACTCGCTACAACATGAACAGATAACAGGTGAGCATTATTCATCAAAGAGAAACACAAAAGTATAAAATGAAAGAAGTGGGTTAAGAAATAGGTTGGCCTACTGCTCTACGTTAGCACTTAAGAAATAGGTTTTAAATAATCCCTTCAAGTAGCATAGTTTCTCAAGTGCAAGTGCACAATCATTAAGTTCTGTCAAACAAGGCGAGCAGCTACCTAACCTAACAGATCAGGCTGGTTAAAGAATCAAGAGAATGCGTACTTTACAGAAATAAGCACCACACCAAGCCAGTGATTTAGAACATTAGAAGCAGCTAAGCACATGGTGACAAGCCAACAACAATGGGTCTCTAGCTCTATAAACCTAACAAACATGGTTTCACACATAATAGCATTACCTGTTTATCTTGCTGAATCAAGCACACTATTCCGTGATAGTGTCCACAAGAACCATGAGACCAAGACCGCATTCCTCATGCAGCAGGATGCTTTCCTATGGCCCTGTTCTTGTGCTGCTTCTGCTGTCTTTCGTCTCTCCAGCCGGCTCATTGCACCGAGCAGGAAATGCGCTCCCTACTCCGGTTCCTCGCCAGGCTATCCCAGGACATCGGCCTCACTGCATCATGGCATAATAGTACAGACTGCTGTTCCTAGGAAGGCATCATTCTGTGCCAGCGCACCATCTTTTGCTGTGCTTGAACTCAGCTATAACCAAATCAGCGGAAGAATCCCTTTGGGGCTCAGTAATTGCTCCATGCTGACATTGCCGAGTGCTGGCCACAATGTCACGCCAAGGGAGTCTGGCCACAATGCCACAATGTCAATAAGAATTCTTTCCCTCTCTCCAAGTCTTCCTGTTCTTCTCTCTGTTTCTATCTGTTTCTCTCTGTTCTTCCTTCCGACGAATCTCTGTTCGTGACATTTGGTATCAGAGCCATTGCAATCCTGGAGAAACCTCGGTTCCAAACTCGTTTGCAGTCACAAGTCAACGCCATGGAGAAGCAAGCGGGGGATTTTGAGAAGATGTTGGCGAATATTCAGAACGCCATTGGAGCAGTCGCGGTGAAGCAGGATGAGACGCAAGCGGTGGTGCTCAAGTTGGATCAATCCATGGCGAGTTGGCGTCCTCAAGTCGATGCGGCTGTCAAGGATTTGCAAGTGGAGATGGAGGAGTTGAGGGCTCATGTGGAAGCTCTGGAGAAAACTCATGGCGAGTTGGGCAATTCGTCGAACACTTCGACGGCGTGCAAGTTGCCACCGCCACGGGTGTCTCCAGAGGTGGACAAGCGATCACCTCTACTTCCTACGCCGCCGGAATTTCTCGCTTCTACTTCGGCTGGCGAAATTGGCTTGGATAGCCACCGCGTTGCATCTCAGTACCGGGGGAGGGCACCGGGAGTGGTCCCTACTCTCGTGCCACCTCCGGTCAAGGGTACGTCTCATTCGCAATTTCATTCTCGCAATGCTTTTGAGTCTGGAAATTTTGCGGGGCGGGATGAAATTGAGGGATTCGAGGATCGTAGTTATAATCACAGGCTGCCTAAGTTGGATTTTCCTCAGTTTGATGGTTCGGATCCACAGAGTTGGCGCATGAGGTGTAAGCATTATTTCGGGGTTTATGGAACACATCCGATGTTGTGGGTTCGAGTAGCCACGATTTACTTCACTGGGAGAGCTGCTTCATGGCTGCGATCCTCTCGTTCTCACATGCTTTTCCAGGATTGGTCTGCTTTTTGTGCTGCGGTCGACAGAAAGTTTGATCGTGAACAGCATCAGTCGTTGATTCGTCAAATTGAGCAGATTAAGCAAACGGGGTCTGTAGAGGAGTTTTATGAGCGATTTGACGATTTAGTGAATCAGCTTCTGGTTTATGATCCTAGTTACAATTCCCTTAGCATTGTTCATCGGTTTACTGAGGGATTGCGGCCTAATTCGTCATGCAGTACTTTTGCAACGTCCTCGCAACCTCGAAACTGCTGTTGCTGTTGCTTGTTTACAGGAAGAATGGGTGGAGACATAGAAATCTAAGGATTTTCGCAACACGAGTGACCAGGCTGTTCGTGTGAAGGGAGCTTATCCTTTGCCACTTCCACCACCAAAATTGTCTGAGTTGACTCAATCTGGAGCTTGGCAACTACCAGACCAAGTCAAGAATGGTGGCGTACCTCATAAGATTCGGGCACTCAAGGCGTATCGCCGAGCTCAAGGACTGTGTTATCTTTGTGCAGAGAAATGGTCCCCAACACACAAGTGTTCAGGAGCAGTGCAATTGACAGCTGTTTAGGAAGTTTTTGCCTTATTGCATCAGGATGAGGAGGATGCTGGTGCTACTCCTTTGTCCGACAACTCTGATACAGGTACACATATGGCCATCTCTCTCAGTGCTATTCAGGGTACGGTGACTGCTCAGACAATGAGATTGCATGGAGTTATTTAAGGGTTTGAATTCCTCATGTTGGTGGATTCGGGTAGTTCTTGTAGTTTTATCAGTACAGTTGCTGTTGCTCAGTTGTCAGATGTGCTACAGTAACCTGTTTCTTTGCAAGTAAAGGTGGCAAATGGTAGTATTTTGCAATGTCAAACTGAGTTACCTTCAGTTCACTGGGCAGTTCAGGGCCATCAGTTTTGTTCATCACTGAAACTGTTGCCACTTAGCAATTACGATGTTATCTTGGGCATGGATTGGTTAGAGCAAAATAGTCCTATGGATATTGATTGGCTGAACAAGAGTTTAAGTTTCCATCATGATGATCATTTCATCACTTTATCTGGTGTGGTTCCTTCGGTTCCTCAGGCAGAAGCTTTGTCATGTCAAGAATTGCAGCTTCTGCATACTCAGGGTTCTGTGGAGGGGTTAATTTAGTTGTTTGTCAGTGAATCAGATTCAACTATATCAGAGATTCCTGTCAGCATTCAAAACTTATTGCAGGAGTATGAAGAAATTTTTCTTGAACCTCAAGGGTTGCCACCAGAGAGAACCTGTGATCACACAATTCCTTTAATTCCTGGAGCACAACCTGTGAATGTGCGTCTTTACCGATATACTCCCATTCAAAAGGATGAGATTGAATGACAAGTTCAGGAGATGTTGGATAAGGGTCTTATCAAACCAAGTTCAAGTCCTTTTTTCCTCTCCAGTTTTATTCGTTAAAAAGAAGGATGGATCGTGGAGGTTTTGTGTGGACTATCGTCACCTTAATGCTATCACAGTCAAGAATAAGTATCCACTTTCGGTGATTGATGAATTATTGGATGAATTGGCAGGGGCTTCTTAGTTCTCTAAGTTGGATTTACGTTCGGGTTATCATCAAATTCGCATGAACCCTGCTGATGAACACAAGACAGCCTTTAAGACTCATAATGGACACTTTGAGTTTCGTGTTCTTCCTTTCGGCCTTACTAGTGCTCCAGCAACGTTTCAAGGGGTCATGAATGATGTCTTAGCTAAACTTTTGCGCAGGAATGTCCTGGTTTTTGTTGATGACATTCTGGTGTATAGCACCTCTTTGGAAGATCATGTGTCTCATTTGCGACAAGTCTTTCAGATTTTGACTGATCATCAGTTGAAGGTTAAGCTACGGATGATGAGAAGATTACTACCATGCACAATTGGCCGGTTCCCACATCTGTCAAGGAACTTCGCAGTTTTCTTGGTTTAGTTGGTTATTACCGCAAGTTTGTTCGACATTTTGGAGTGATTTGCAAACCCTTAACTGAATTGTTGCGTAAAGGTCAGTTGTTTGTCTGGACATCTGTTACAGAAGAGGCTTTTGTTACCTTGAAGAATGCTTTGATTTCGGCTCCTGTTCTTGCCATGCCCGATTTTCATAAGCAATTCGTGGTAGAAACAGATGCTTCAGAGAAGGGTATCGGTGCTGTCTTGATGCAGGATGAACATCCTGTTGCATTTCTTAGTAAAGCTTTGGGGCCGCGTACTTAGGGTCTATCCACTTATGAGAAAGAAAGTTTAGCAATCATATTAGCTGTGGATCATTGGCGCTCATATTTGCAACATGCTGAGTTTATCATTCGCACAGATCATCGTAGCTTAGCCTACTTGGACAATCAGCGGTTATCAACTCCTTGGCAACAAAAGGCTTTAACAAAGTTACTGGGATTGCGCTATCGCATCAGTTACAATAAGGGTTTGGAAAATGGAGCAGCTGATGCTTTATCTCGTCAAATTCCTGATGAGATTGTTGAGGTTTCAGCTCTATCTGTTAGCATACCGGCTTGGTTACAAGATGTTCCTGCTGGTTATGTCAATGATCCTCACACGCAGCGTGTTCTGCATTCTCTGACTACGAATGGCAAGCATCACACTAATTTTGAGTTGCAGTCTGGTGTGTTGTATTTCAAAAGCAGGATTTGGATTGGTAACAATGATTCTTTGCAGCAACAGATTTTAGCTAACTTGCATACTGCAGCCATTGGTGGTCACTCTGGTACTTTAGTTACTTATCACCGAGTGAAACAGTTGTTTGCTTGGCCTGGGCTTCGGCAATCTGTCAATAAGTTTGTGCAATCCTGTGAAAGTGGAGCATGTTAAGTTGCTAGGATTGTTGCAACCTTTAGAAATACCCGATCATGCTTGGCAGGTAATTTCTTTGGACTTCATTGAGGGATTACCTTTGTCAACATCTTGCAATGTGATCTTGGTCATTGTGGACAAATTTTCCAAGTTTGCACATTTTCTGGCTCTTCGTCATCCTTATACTGCTTTGACAGTGGTACAGTTGTTTATGTCTGAAGTGCATTGCATCCATGGGTTGCCTAGAGCAATCATATCGGACAGAGATCGGGTGTTCACTAGTCAATTGTGGAAAGAGTTATTTCGTCGAGCTGGCACTCAACTTCGTATGAGTTCCTCGTACCATCCTCAATCCGATGGACAAACGGAGCGGGTTAATCAATGTTTGGAAACGTTCTTACGTTGTTTCACTCATGCATGTCCTGCTCAGTGGCAACGGTGGTTGGGGCTTGCTTAATTCTGGTATAATTCCTCTTATCACTCGGCTCTTGCCATGTCCCCTTTTGAAGCAATGTTTGGCCGTAAACCTGCTTATTTTGGTCTCTCTATTGCTTCTGTGGGAGCTCCTGATCAGCTCAATTCCTGGTTGGATGATCGTAATAACATGAATTCTTTAATTCATCATCATCTTTTGCGTGCTCAGCAGCGAATGAAGTATCAGGCAGATGCACATCGCTCTGAACGATCATTTTGTGTGGGGGATTGGGTATTCATGAAGCTACAGCCATATGTTCAGCAATCGGTCATGACTCGAGCTAACAAGAAGCTATCATTTAAGTTCTATGGTCCATTTCAGATTGTGCAGCGCATTGGCAGTGTGGCTTATAAGTTGGATTTGCCTGTTCTACCTACTCTGCATCCGGTGGCTGGGCAACTTGCTGTTCCTGGTAAAATACTTCAGCGTCGTTTACGACGTCGTGGCAACAAGATGGTGTTGCAGGTGTTGGTGGAATGGTCTGGTGTTTCTTCTCCTGCCACTACTTGGGAGAATTTGGAGGAGTTACGCCATCGCTTTCCAGTGGCACCAGCTTGGGGTCAAGCTGATTTTCAAGATGGGGGGAATGTCACGCCAAGGGAGTCTGGCGCCGAGCAATCAGTTGAACTGAATGGGCCGTCAAGTGAAACTCGGCCCAAGCGCATGCGCCGTGCAAACCCACGTGTTAGTGGAGGAGATTGGACTCAATAGTTGTCATGAGCTAATCTCTATAAATAGATGTGTGTGTGAGAGGGGAAAGGATGACGATTATGTACTGAACAGAATATCTCTCTCTCTCAATAAGAATTCTTTCCCTCTCTCCAAGTCTTCCTGTTCTTCTCTCTGTTTCTATCTGTTTCTCTCTGTTCTTCCTTCCGACGAATCTCTGTTCGTGACACAACAACATCATTGGGGCTCTTCGAGACGATATCTTCGATATTAAATCTTTGAAGCACCTCTGATTTCCTAATAATCAATTAGAAGGATAAATTATTGGCATCACCAAGCTAAAAAATCTGGTGAGATCTCGGAGAAAACAGGCTAAGTGGCAGTATCCCAAAATGTCTTCACTGGTCTAGGGGCAATCGTTCCACGAATATTTGGTGTTGCCATAAGTCTCACACGTCATTGGGGCGTCTAAGGCTTGGATAGTACCGTACATCTTCGCCTTGTCCTGAGCGCATTCGTCCAAGCGCTTTAGGAGTTACATCTTAGCGTCGAGCATGTCCATCTCCTTGACAGTGTCCATGCCCTGCTGATGAGAGGTTGGAGTCGTTCTTCACTCCAGCTTTGGTCGGAGACCATCTTCTCAATTAAGTCAGACGCGCGAGCATCAGTTAATAAGAAAAAGGCTTCTCCAGCAACAACATCGATATGATCACGGTTCGACTATGTCAACCCATTGTAGAAGTTCCGAATGATGAGCCAATTGTCTATCCCATGGTGAGGACAAGCCAGGATGTACTCCTAGAGTCTCTCCCACACCTCTGGAAACAACTCATTAGTTTTTTGCTGGAAACATGAAATTCTTCCATGAAGAGCGTTGGTTTTGCCCACAGGGAAAAACTTCGCAAGGAACGCAATTGAACACCTCTCCCATGTGTCTATGTCACCTCTCTTGGAGTAGAACCATTGTTCCGCTCTCTTGAGTAGAGAGAACGGAAACAAACGGAACCCGATGGCATCCTAAGTCACCCCCTTTATGACAATGGTGTCACAGAGCTCCAAGAATTGTTGGAGATGGCCATTATCATCCTCATTGGCCTTCCGATAACGGGGTAGTCTACACCATAGTTGTCAGACCCATTTTGATATCAAAATTGGCATCCCCAGTGTTGATAGTCAGCCCAACGGACACATTGGAAGTAAAGGGAGCTGAGTATTCACGAAGGGTCTTCTGAGCCATTGGTTGTGAGCGTGAAGGAGCAAAGATGACTGGTTTGGGTGCCGATAGCTTGATTTGCGGAGGAACGACACGAGGTCAGACTCTTCTCACAAGTTTCTTTGGAATATCAACGAAGTTTGATGGCAGCTCGAAACCGGTCATACACTACCTGTTTTCACATAAAGAGAAAACAAATCATGGTTAACCTGTTTAGATCAAGGTTTCATTAATCATAGGATGATTATTCATGTATACAACTTTAACCGGTGTCTTCCAAGGCAATGACGCCAAAAATGTTTATTGCTATTTCTTATGTTCATAGATAAATCCGCAAGTGCACGGATACCGCTATAGCACTTCACACATGAGTATTTCTGTGGTGTAAAAACGTAGTTTATACACCATTAATCAATATATAATTAACTCACCATAGTCTAAACAGGGGGTTAGGATATATATGATTAAGAGTACTGTGAAACACAGGAGATTCACCTCTATTAATGTTTAGCAGAAACGGGCTTTGGAGAATACTTAACATATATATGCTTACAAACTATGACTTAGTTCTAGGCACCTAAGTACTATCGAGATACCACTCCCTGCTGATCTGCCAGCATGGTTATGGCATTTACGTACTCTTACGCCATACCCTAACGTGGAGTAATACAAGGGACGAACAGGGTTGTCACCACCTGCCGCCTACCTCACTTTTCATGGGGCACACTCACATCCAACGATATTTATCTAACCTGAGCTCTATGCTTATGCTAGTAAATAATATCACTAACTAATACTGGGACTCCCACCTTTCGGATGGACAAGTTAGAATTAGAGCAACCCATTAAGGTCATTTGATCGTTACCGTAGTATGGATCGACTAGCCTAGGCTAAAGCAGATATACAAAGTATATATTAATTATAGAAACATATTCAATAAAGAAATACACAGACTAAGAGCATAAATAAATAAAGAAGATTGTTGGAGGCATACCACGAAGGGCCTTCGGCCTAACCTGCCAAAACCAAGAACTTAGGCGAGAAGATCGATCCAGAGACAACCTGTGAAGGATGGAGAAAGGAACCAGACGGGCGGATGCCGCGCATCGGGCTTCGCCAGACAATGACCTCGTCGGAGGGCCGCAGGGGCGAAGATGATGAGGCGAGGGCCATAGCACGAAGGCGAAGGCTTCGCCCAGCACCGAACCTTGTCATAAAGGGGCCCCGCGGGCCGTTATGCTTCCTAGAGTCTTCGCCAAACAATGGGCCGAGCTATTTGGCCCGATAGGGGCCCATATATGAAAAGGACACTATGTGCCCCCAAGGATATCCCTATCATAAGGGTAACCATGTAAATTTCCCTGTAAAGCCTAAACCCTAAGAGGGAGAATCTGCAATAGGATTATAAATAGCCCCCTAAGGCCATGTAATAGAGAGATCCAAAAATTTTTACTAAGCAATATAATTGTCTTTACTTCCAACTACTGTTGAGAGAACCACGCCTTTCGACGTGACGCAGTTGTCCGTTCGACAACAAAGATAATTCCATTAATTAAATTATAGTCTTATAAGAAGAGTTAAGTACCAGAATCTCCGAGAAGACTATAGGACCGAAGATACTCCATGCCTATTTCTACTAAAACAATAGAGAATACAATATAGATAGAGAGGATTGCTCCTTGAGGTGTGTATTGCGGGTGAGGGAATGAGCTCTTTAAATAGGCTGCTTATGATGGTTAGGGAGGTCGGTAACTCCCACAACCGTCATTAGGGGCCAATGGGGAGTCGCCACGTGGAGGGTGGACATGAGGCGTGGCAATGTCGGTTCGGCCGAACCCTCAGCACCGCCGCCCTCCACTGCCATTCACTAAGGAATGACAGGTGGGCCCCTATGACGATTCCTGGTGGTTTGAGCTAACTTATGGGCCTCTCAATTCGTGTGCTCGCACTGGATTCACTGGAAAGTGTGTTTCCATGCATGTCGGCTTTATTTCTCCTTTAGTTTGGTGTTTATTCTCTACATCCATGTTAATTCTCCAAGTATAATAGAACTATATTAATTATTACTGAAATACGTATAAGAAATGCTAGTTTTCCCTTTATTTATTTTGATAGATGGCGAACGATATTGGTACTTAATGACTGTCAAGACCCATAATCATAAGTATGTTACCTACTTAGATGGAAAGTACCGACATGTATAACTTTAGTTTTTAACTTACTAAATATTAACGCCGCAGGTATCATTGGATTCTCTTGGTCATAGTGCCAAAGTCTGTTAAGGTGACAAGCCAGCAAGAGGCTATATTTATTGGAGGTGACTTCAACTTAGTAAAATCAGCAGAGGAAAAATCTAATGGACTGTTAAATTCAATGCTTCCCTAGCTAATGCTGACTTGATAGAGCTGCTTGGGTTGGGGAATAAATTTAGGCAAAATTTGTTACAGAGGACACTCAAAGTTTGTGGCATTTGCTGTGAGACACCCAAAGAACACGTATCTTCTCATGGACACTGCAAAAAATGTGGTAATTAGCTACTGTACACCTACCGCATTATTTTATTAGTTTCGGTGGGTGTCCAACAACTAATTACCACATTTTTGCAGTGTCTACGAGAAGATACACGTTCTTTGGGTGTTTAACAGTAAAGGCCGCAAACTTTGAGTGTTCTGTAGCAAATTTTGCCATAAATTTACTTGAACCAATAAGCAACTAAACCATTTTAGAGAGGTGTTGGGTAGGGTGTTGGTGTTAACTGTATAGGAAACCTTGTATCCTATCACCCTTCTGCGTAGTCTGATAAGAGTTGGTTAAGATCACAATACAATCATGGTGGAATTAGAAGTGCAACAGTTACTGAAAAGAGGGAGAAGATTCACGTTTGAAAGCTCTTGGATGAAGCGGAAAGGCGTTAAACAATGGGTGATAAATAATTGGCCAAAGAGAAGAAAACAGCACATCCTGGATCACTGGAGGTGCTCCTACAGAGGTACCAGCAGAATTACCAGGTCAAGCATAAATATAGAGGTACTCCTATCTATAAACAAAATTACCTCTAGAGATAAAAAAACAAAATTACTAGTTACTTTTATCTTAACACAAATTTACTTCTATATGGAACTAAATTATTTCTATCTGGAATCAAAGTTATTTCTATTGAAAACCAAAACAAAGTTAGTTTTATCTATAAAGAAAATTAACTTTGGTTATAGACTTATTTATAGCTGCAACAAAGTTCTTTCTATCCAGAATCAAATGTAGAATTGAACACAAGAAACCAAACCTACCAGAGGGGGTGGACGATAGGAGCACAAAAACCAAAACTTTTAATAGAAATAAAAGTTTACCCTCTAACTTGATGAAGTCCTCGGCGTAGCCGGTTTAACCGCTGTGTGCACGCCGGACTAACGGCACCTTAATCACTAAGTTGTCAGTAGATCTGAGGACGATCGTACGGTACAACGCATGGGCAAATCTTAATGAGCTAGTTAGTGAGCAGTTTGTACACAGCTATATGAATATGAATGGAACCAGAAAATTTTATTTTAGTTGTATTGAATGTCAAATACAGAGTAGTTCACAACTGATAGTCTAATCATCAAAAAAAAGAAGTTCTATTGAAGCTATAAATATGTATTTATCATTTTTACTAGTTTTGCATGGACCAAGCAATTGGTGTTTTAATTTACTCAATTCTGTACTTGTTCATACCTAAGAGTTGAATGTTTTTGGTTCGCCATTTCAGTTAGAGCAGAAAACAAAGTGTTCACAAATAATGACTGAGGCAAATGCCATGCCTGTTCACAATTATGTTCAGTTAATACTCTCACCTCTCGTATTATAAGTCGTTTAACTTTTTTCTTAATTAAAATTCTCTAACTTTGATCAAGTTTATAAAAAAATAGTAATATCTTCAACACAAAATTAGTTTCATTAAATTCAACATTGAATAAATTTTGATAATATGTTTGTTTTATACTAAAAATGTTATTATATTTTTCTACAAACTTAGTCAAACATACTCCCTCCGTCCAAAAAAAATCAACCTAGGAGGGGATGTGACCCCCTTTGTCCCAAAAAGAATCAACCTATAATATTCTAATCCTATGTTGATTCTTTTTGGGACAGAGGAAGTAGAAGAAGCTTGAATAAGAAAAAAGTTAAACGACTAATATGAAACGGAGGGAGTAGGCAGTAAGTTCAATCACTATTTGCATGTTTGTACTTTGTACTAGATGGCTGATATTCTAAAAATTTAAAAAAAATCTCATAACTACTAATTTCTTATTGACATGTATGACATGAAGATTGGTAATTAGTGCGATTGTGATCTATTGGAAGGTCATCACATAGGACCAAAAAAATCATGATGATTATGGTATTTAGTTCTATTATCTTAAAATACATACTAGGATATCATGATGATTATGTTCTGTATGCGTCATGTGGTCAGTACCATTGTTCACCATTCTTCCATGGTGTAACAATTGTCCTAGAGATACTCCCTGTATTGACAAATGATGTGTTGTGAGGGTAGTATGAGGTTGATCGGGGGTAAGATAAGAGGATATTTAAATGGGGATGATTAATGGGATTAGTAATATAATTTATGTACGAATTGAGTAGTAGGAAGGTCACAATCCATCCAGCCAGCCAAAGTGGTCCCTTTCTTGTATTACTTGACATCTTTGTTGAAGACATGGAATTTAATATCCAAGACAGCAGAGTGGAAATTTATTTACTAACATAGTTCTTTCAGGAAACACTCCAACTGCAATTGCTGGGAGCCTTCCTCTTTGCGTACCATTGCATTTAATTATATGCCATCCTCATCTCCCTAGCCATTTTCTAGCTTTGTCCTGGGACTTTGTCCTGAGACCCTGAGAGGAATTCACTAGAAACACATCAATGGCAGAGGGTGTTGTGGCCTTGCTGATACTGAAGCTTGGTTTGGCCTTGGGGAGAGAGACTTCAATCTTAGGTGCAAAGAAGCTCTTCCATGAAGCAACTGCTCTTTCACGGCTCTTCCAAGGAATCCGCGAAGTCAAGGAGGAGCTGGAGGGCATGCAATCCTTTCTCCGAGGTGCCGAGCGGTTCAAGGACACGGATGAAACCACTGCCAACTTCATCAAGAAGATCCGTGACCTCGCTTTCGAGATCGAGGATATTGTCGATGAGTTCACTTACATGCTGGAGGATAGATCACATGGAGGGTTGGCCTCCAAGATCGTAAAGAGCATCAGACATATCAAGGCATGGCGTCATCTCGCATCCAAGCTGGAATACATCAAGCTCAAGATAGAGAGTGCTGACAGGAGAAAGGTGACGTACGACATGAGAGGAATTTCAAGTGTAGCTGGCAACATCGACGATTGCTCGACATCTTCAGGTAATTTTGCAAGGGAAGAAGATCTTGTCGGGATTGGAAAGAATGGGGAATTGTTGACACATTGGTTGAAAAACAATTTGGAACAGCAAAGAAGCATAATTACTACAGTTTGGGGAATGGGTGGAGTGGGCAAGACAACATTGGTTGCTTATGTTTACTATGCTGTAAAGACAGAGTTTGATGCAGCAGGGTGGGTAACTGTCTCTAAAAGTTACCTAATTGAGGACTTACTGAAGCAGATCATCAGAGGATTCATCAACAATGATCCACAGGAGGACTTGTATAACCACATCGATTTTTCTACCATGAGAATCACAAATTTAATTGAGCACATCCGTAATTATCTGCATGGTAAAAGGTATGTCCTAATTCTGGATGATGTTTGGGCTGTGGATGTTTGGTTTAAGATAAGAGCTGCCTTTCCTTCAGATAGCACCGGTCGATTTGTCATTACATCTAGGATACATGAAGTAGCACTGCTTGCGACAGGGAACTGTATAATTCAGTTAGAACCACTTGGACCACAACATTCATGGGAATTATTCTGCAAGGAAGCATTCTGGAAAAATGAAGAAAAAGTTTGCCCACCAGAACTTGAGATTGTGGCTCAAAAGCTTTTGGACAGGTGTAGTGGCCTACCCATTGCAATTGCATGTTTAGGTCGCCTGCTGTCGTTCAAAGAACCAAGCTATGATGTGTGGGAGAATCTTTACAAGGATGTGCAATCACAGCTGACTAATAATGTGATCCTTGACATCAATGTTGTTCTAAAAGTTAGCTTGGAAGAGCTTCCACATGATCTAAAGAACTGTTTTCTACACTGCACCATGTTTCCAGAGGACTACTTGATGCCAAGGAAGAGGCTAGTGAGGCATTGGCTGACAGCAGGATTCATCAGAGAAACAAGCAACAAAACCATGGAGGAAGTTGCAAACGACTATCTGCATAAACTCGTAAACCGAAGCCTATTGCAAGTAGTAGAGAGGAATCGAAATGGAGAAGTGCATACCTGTCGAATGCATGATATTATCCGCATTCTTGCTTTGGCAAAATCAGAAGAGGAACATTTTGGTAGAGTTTATGATGGCTCCATGGCCTTTCTAGCAGAGGGTACGCGACGTTTATCGTTCCAAAGTTCAAATATCAATCAACTGTCTCGATCAGGTGCACCTCATCTACGCCACCTCTACGTCTTTGGGAGTTCTCTAAGTATCGATTCGTTGGCACCCTTTCTGAAATCGCTCAAATTGCTGTCATCGTTGGATTTGCAAGGGGTTAATATCAAGAGCCTGCCACATGTGGTCTTCAACCTATACAATCTAAGATTCTTAGGTCTTAGAGATACTAACATTGAAGTTATTCCACGATTGATTGGAAGACTTCGACACTTGGAAGTCCTAGATGCTCGCTACACTAAACTGATGACCTTGCCTAAGGACATTGTGCAACTTCGGAAATTGCGATATCTAAATGTAGATATGATTCCAGAGGAAGCAGATAAGAGGGTTGTGTTTTTCAGTGGAATCAGGGTGCCTACTGGAATAGTACAGTTGACAAGCTTGCAAACGCTGCAAATGGTTGATGCAAATAGCGAAATTCTACGCCATATTGGATCATTGACACAATTGAGGGCTTTCGCTGTTAGCAAAGTTAGAAAGGAACATTGTGTCTATTTGTGCAATGCTATCATGAAAATGAGTCATCTTTTTCAACTAAAAATCAAGGGAATAGATGAGAAGGAAATCTTACAGCTTGAAGAACTTCATATGCCTCCTGCTCTTTCAACGCTCTCATTAGGAGGACAGCTAAGTGCAAATTCATTGCCTCATCTTGTCGTCTTGTCAAATAAGAGTAGCTGTAACATCACTAGGTTAAGCCTCGCCTTTTCCAAACTCAGTGAGGACTCATTTAGCTGTTTACTGAACTTGGATAGTTTGTGCGAACTTCATCTCTTGAAAGCTTATGAAGGAAACAGGCTATACTTCCATGCAACATCGTTTCCAAAACTCAAGCGCTTATTAATATGGGATGCTCCCTGTCTGAACAAAGTTGAGATTGAACAAGGTGCAATGCCAAGACTGGTTAAGTTAATTCTAAGAGACCTTCCAAAATTGAAGACGCTTCCTCATGGCATTGAGCATCTTAGAGTACTTGAGGAGTTAGAGGTCCGAGATACTTCGGAGGAGCTTATAGAGAAGCTTCGGCAAAAAGGACAAGACATTGGATGCAAAGCTCATAAGAGTATCGGCCATATCAAAAGGATCAGTATTCATGGGACACGATAGAATGTCAAGGAAAGTATTGGAAGACTGCAGATCAGCAGCTAACAAGTTACATCATGCTGTAATTTTTGGGTCGCCACAAAAAACCTTTGGATTACACCAAAACATCATTACCCTTGTAATCTATTTTTTCGTATTATGCAAACTAACAGATTACCAGTGTCATGTAGATGGTTGCAGTGACCAGAACAACAGGCGCACTAGATGCAACCATCATTGATCACGGCAATGAGGGGAAATAAACATGTTTGCACTAGTGAATTGCACAATCTTCTATAGAACAGAAGTACAGAAGCAATGTGTCCTGAGCAATCAAAAAACCAAAGAACAGGGCTAGTGCATTTTGTCTTCCAGGTGATCAATCTTTTATTGTTGTGTGATCTTAGTGGCACTACCTAATTAACAGAACTATGTTCGTGTTTCTTCAAGCATAATGCCAAATCCAAACAACACTCATCTTGTATTAAACAGGAAAAGGACCAAATTAAAGCAATGTAGACATAAAAATAAAGTTCGCAGTTCAATCCATCATGCAGCAGCCGGGTGGACTTCTTTTTAAAAAAAATTAACAGTGGTCAGATGTCATCTAGGGTGTGTTCTGACTATGCCTATTATCAACTATTAAGTTTTTAATCCCATTAGCACACAGTATTGCTCCCTTCTGCAACCATCAGTTGTTTAGAAATGTCATGAGATTTCCAAATAAACCATCAATTGTTCTGTGGAATTGTGGCAACAGGCAGGAACTACTGTCGCACTAGTGCACCCTGTCTGCTTAACTTCACAATAGGTGCTACAAATGCATTCAAAATTAGTACAGATAAGTTCCAATAAATCCGCTAACCTGACTAGCATCGGTCGGCGAATGATAGGTTGGCGCTTGTGCAGAATCTGTCATTCGGGAGAAAGGAAGAAGGTGCCGAATCTGCTCGAATCCGGCAGCGAGCGGCAAAGGGCCAAGAGCTGGGGCCTCGTTGCCACTTCACCTCGAATACCCCCATCGAGAGGATTGATGTAGAGGCCAGATTGCGCGCGGTTTGTAGAGAAGCTGGTCACCCCGGTCATGGGGGAGGGTGGTGCAGCACTACATCAGGTGGCCATACGTGGGGCGTACAGGAGGAGCCAGGAGGACTGTGCCGGCGAGGGAGAGAGACACGCGGGGCGAAGATCGCAGGACAGCTGCGGCGGCGGCGCGAGGAGGAAGATGACCGGCGGCGATGCCCCTGCTTTGCTTGGCACACCAGCCGTGCGGCTGCGCCTTAATGGGCCGGGCCGGGCCGGGCGGAACATTTGGGCCGCCCTAGTGGGGGAGAGGAGTGAAGTGGATTGAAACACACATGAAACTTCATGCTAAATATAACGCCCATATGGGTTTTATCTCTACTATTATAAAAGGAAATTGCTACACATCCGACTAGTATGTACGACTTAGCATCCGACCAGTACTTACCTGCTCCTTGCTCTGGCCCACATGGAGAGCAGCTGGCTCGTTGGTGTAAATTGATTAGCAGATACGGCAGGGTCGGACTGGGGTCGAACAATAGGGTCGGATGTATAGCAGTACTCATTATAAAAATTGAAGATGTTTTTCGGGTATTTTTGGTACGTCATCCGTGTTTGAGTCAGGTTTTAAATTTGTTCGCTTTTAGAAATACATATTCGTGTTGTGCATTTGGAAATACAAAAGGTGTTGTATAAGAAATCTCTTTAAAAAAGCTTGCATGTTAACTTGAGATGAATGCTGGACTCCTAATTGCAGCACATGATTTTCTAGGAAAAATTCCAAGCGAATTCCCTGAATTCTACCATAGCCAAACCATATAACAATTATGCGAAGTGAGCATAGCTCAACTGGTTAGGTTTCTTGTGGTGGAACCAGCCCACCCGGGTTCAAATCCTAGATTTGACACGGGTGCTCGCATTTACGGCTAATTATTCTTTCAGTGGTAGGCGACGTACCCATCGACAGCGAGACGCCTGTGGTGACTTCGTCAATCTCAAGACATGCCGGCTCAGTCTTTCGGAGGTGCTCATAGGGGTAGGGTGTGTGTGCGTGTTCAAGACATGCCGGCTCAGTCTTTCGGAGGTGCTCATAGGGGTAGGGTGTGTGTGCGTGTTCAAGACATGCCGGCTCAGTCTTTCGGAGGTGCTCATAGGGGTAGGGTGTGTGTGCGTGTTCATAGGGGTGAGTGTGCGCACGTTGTGAGCGCCTACGTTTGTACTGTGTTTCTCAAAAAAAAAATAAAAAAAATAACAATTACAAAATTAAAATAATATTGACCCGTTACAACGCACGGGTATCTTTTCTAGTAAGAAAAAAAAAGATAACACGTTCGAACTGCACTGTCCATTCTAATAGCTCGACTGGAGGTCCACCCTTTATTGCATGTCAACTAGATGGTTACGAAAAATTTTCAAAAAAATTGATAAGATAAATCAATATGTAATATATCACTCCACAAATATGCAAGTTTAAATTCAAATTTTACGAGTTGTAACAAAAATAACAAATTTAATTGTAAATATACCTATAGTAATTTGAGTTTTGTTTGTTATTTTTGTTACAATCTGTGGAAGTTAAATTTTAACTTGCATGTTTGTGGATTGATATACTATGTATTGATTTATCTTGTTCATATTTTTTTAATTTTTTTCATAACTATTTAGACAACGTGCAATAAACGGGTGGACATCCACCGAGCTGTTAAAACAATTTCCCGTTCGAACTGTTATATAGGTTGTATTTAGTTCAGCGCAAAGTCTAGATTTTGGTTGAAATTGAAGATGATGTGACTGAAAAGGACTGAATTTTGGATCCAAACTTTGGATGTAAACACAGCGATAAGTGTGTAAACCAAACGGACTGAGATCCGTTGCTGTACTCATTGCCACCGACATGCCAGCCACACATGTCAGTGGTAGTGACAACTGACAACACAGGGGATCCTGCACAATGAACCAACATACTATGTCCAAGTGCCACTTAAAACAATTCGATTGTGTCCCAATTTTTCATTTTAGTTTGTACGGATTAAGTAAATTTATTGTACTGTAGTGAACCACATTGAGATCGTCAAATCAATACAACACTCACTCAGTTGATACAATTTTAAAACAGAAATAGGTATTACCTCTAATCGAGAGGATCTGAAGTCTATAAATTTTTATTCATTTACTCATTAAAAACCGTTTTAGATGTCGTGTGTTACCCCTTTTGTCATTGTCGATTTCTCATTATCGGTCCGCGGTAATAGTTACCGTCTGTTTTACATCCCTAGCCCACGGGTGCTGCTTTGGCTGTTTGTGTATGACCACCACAGAGATCCATTGGCTACTGCTGTCGCTTCTCCTCTTCATCTCAGGCTGGATAAGTACGTTTCCTAGATGACAAAACAGAACAGTGTACAAAGTAATGGTTGCGGCGGCTAGGGATGGCAATTTTAGCACGGGCGTGGATGTGACTTTTTACCCATGGACACGCCCGCCCGAGACCCGAAGACGTTATGCACAATAGGTGGGTTTCATTTTTTACCCGTGGATAACCCATGCCCGACCCGATACATATGTATTAGCTAATTTTGACTCATTTCTTAATTCTTATACAATTTCTCTCGGTTCATTTGTGATGCTAACTGATACTAAGTTGTGATGTAATTCAAATTATTGTTGATAACCGATAATTTGATAAATTATTGATTTTATTTATCTTTGTTAAATTATATATCTTTCAAGTTATTATTCATGTGAGATCCATTGGGTACCCGCCGGATATACCCGCGCCCGCCGGGCATGGGTACGGGCACAGAGTTTTGCCCGCTAGCTCTAGTGGGTAGGCTTCAGGCGGGCAATGTCAGGCATCAGGTCGGGCATGGTTTTACTCTACCCGTGCCCGACCCGACCCATTGCCATCCCTAGCGGCGGCTACTAGTCCAAGTTGCACGTGCCACCGTCGCGATATCTCGACTCTGAAAAAACAGCACCTTTGCATTATTTGCACTTGCCAACAACAAATACGGTCATTTTTAAAAAAACTTTGATCACTATTTTCAATTATAATATATATAGATATATTAATAAATACATTATTTTGTTCAAGCACTTTTAAGACTAATTTATGTACTCCAATAATCAATGTTTTTAAAGTTTCAAACAAGTATTATTAACAGATCGAGAGTAAGACGAAGCTAGCGTGACCAACCACATCGAACCATGGCCGCCACGCACATCCTCTTCTTTCCCGTCGTCCTCCACTTCTTCTTCCTCTGGCCATACGCGGCCTCGGCGTCCGGTCTCCATCCGGTCGTGCTGCTGCCGGGCGCCACGTGCAGCCAGCTCGAGGCCCGCCTCACGGACGCCTACTTGCCGCCCTCGCCGCAGTGCGCCGCCGCCGCGCCACGCGGCGCGCGCTGGTTCCGCCTGTGGAAGAACTCCACCGCGCTGGACGACCCCACCGTCGCGCCGTGCGTCGCCGACCAGCTCAGCGTGGTGTTCGACCGCGTCGCCGGCGACTACCGTGACACGCGCGGCGTCGAGACGCGCCTCCTCGACTTCGGCTCCACCCGTGGGTTCCTCGCCGACGACCCCGCCGACCGGTAAGCCGCCGCCGCCGCCGCCCGCCGCCGTTGACTCCCATGTATACACAATCATCTCGTGATGAGAAGAACTCTACATTTGAGCAGAGACCTGTGCATGGGGAGGCTCGTCGAGGCGTTGGAGAGAGTCGGTTACCGCGACGGCGAGACGCTCTTCGGCGCGCCGTACGACTTCCGGCAGCCGCCGGCGGCGCCGGGGCAGCCGTGCAGGTCGTTCTCGCGGTTCCAGCGGCGGCTCCGGGCGCTCGTCGAGCGCGCGAGCAGGACGAACGGGGGCAGGCCGGTCGTCGTCGTGTCGCACAGCCAGGGCGGCTACTTCGCGCTCGAGTTCCTCAACCGGAGCCCCATGGCGTGGCGGCGGAGGCACGTCAAGCACTTCGTCATGGCGTCCACCGGCGCCGGCGGCTTCGTGGGCTCGATGCGGTTCCTCGCCACCAGGGACGACTCCCCGCTCGGCCGCGTCGGGCGGAGCTCCGCCATCAAGTTCACGCCGCTGCCGTCGCCCAAGGTGTTCGACCGCCACACGCCGCTGGTGATCACGCGCCACAAGAACTACACCGCGGAGGACATGCCGGAGTTCATGGCGGCGGTCGGGCTACCGGCGTCCGAGGTGGCGCTGTACGAGACGCGGGCTCTTCCGGTGGCGATGAGCTTCCGAGCGCCGGTGGTGCCGACGACGTGCGTCAACGGCGGCGGCGTGCCGACGACGGAGACGCTGGTGTACTGGGACGGCGACTTCGGCAAGGACCCGCGAGTCGTGTACGGCGACGGCGACGGTGTTGTGAACTCGGCGAGCATACTGGCCCTTGACACGGTGATCGGCGACGATCCGAAGCAGGTGTACTACAGATCGGTCAAAATCGCCGGCGCGTCTCACGTCGGGGTCGTCTCGGATGCTGCCGCCTTGCGGCGTGTGATCGCTGTGATTCTTCAAGACAATTTTGTGTGAACTCGAGAAGATGGCGTCGCTAAACACTACAAATTGTACTTCGGTAGTCCAGAGTACCGGACACATCATTAATTAATTAATAGTAACAGGAAACGTGTTCTACACCTGGACCAAATTGGATAATCTCAACCTATCGTGTCTGCCAAATTAAGGATCAACCATGAAAATAAATCGACTACTACAATTAATGGCATCGACAATGTACTTTAATAGTAGTGAATAAGTAGTAAATGATCTCTTACTAGTACTATTATGAGGACAGGCAATTACCAAGCATTTATATATGCTACTACCGGCAGGAATGAGTAAAATACAGTTGTTTAGATTTTTCAGACAACTATCAGGCATTTGTGAGTGAAATTCGAACGGTATTTTTTTTGGCCCCATCTTAATACCTCACATCTATCCATATGTATTGTGGTGCCTGATTCAACTACTACTAACTAACAAATGGTCCCACACTAAGGCCCTGTTTAGATTCCTTGGCAACATTTTATACCTGTCACATCGAATGTTTGGACACATATATGGAGTATTAAATATAGACGAAAAATAAATAATTACACAGATTTTGCGTAAATACGAATCTTTTAAGCCTAATTGCGTCATGATTTAACAATGTGATGCTACAGTAAACATTTACTAATGACATATTAATTAAGCTTAATAAATTCGTCTCACGGTTAACAAGCGGATTCTGTAATTTGTTTTGTTATTAGACTACGTTTAATATTTCAAATATGTGTCTGTACGTATATCTGATGTGACACGCCAAAACTTTACACCACTTATCTAAACATAGCCTAATGCACACCTCCGTACTATGCATTGCTGTTGCTAACAAAGATAGGTCGGTTTTATTTTACAAATAAAGTATTGGAGTAATATATGATGCTATATTTTCACTAGTACATTATTACGTTGGTGATGTATAAGCTTGTCAGTGGATATAAATTAGAGTGTGTTTAGTTCCACGTTAAAATTTGACGTTTGACTAAAATTAATAGTTTGAAGAAAAAAGTTAGAAGTTTATGTGTGTAGAAAAGTTTTGATGTGATGGAAAAAGTTTGAAGTTTGAAGAAAAGGTTGAGAACTAAACAAGGGCTTGCTCCATCCGTCGTATTTTAAGTGTAACCATAAGTTTCCGCGCCCCACTTTGATCGTTCGGCTTATTTGAAAATTTTTTATAATCAGTATTTTTGTTGTTATGAGATAATAAAACATGAATAGTACTTTACTCGTGACTTATGAAAAGTAATTTTTTTTACTCGGGACTTTATGAGATAATAAGATGGACAGTTGAAATTAGGCACGGAAAAGTATGGTTGTACTTAAAATGGGACGAAGTAGGGGTGAAAACGGAGCGGATATTATTCGATCCGATCCGCTTCGAATCCGTCCAATGTGAGGATATGGTAAGGGTTTTTAGATATCCGGCCGGATGCGGATGCGGATTTTGTCACGCGGATGCGGATGTGGTATCAACGATATCCGACGGATGCGGATTATCCGATATTTTAATCGGATTGTCCGATGTACTATTTGGCGGATAATCCGCAACTTTCAGGCCACACAACAACTCTATTCAGCCCATTTTACATCGGGCGGCCCATCTAGCCTATCTAGTGATAACAATCCGGCTCAGGTGGGGTCGGCCAAGACCCAATAACTTAAGGTTGCCCGGACCCCAACAGTTCTTTGGCACACCCACTCAGGGAAAGGCCCAATCTCCCTAAAAGACTAGTCCGGTAGGGGAAGGGTGGCTCTCCCTTTTAAGGTGGCTTCCTCCTCCCAAGCTAAGCATGGTGGGATTATTCAGAGGCTCACACGGTCGCCGCTCGACTTTAGCGTCTCTCGTTTGCATTGCAGGGATCATCAACCGCGCGTCACGGTTGGTACGACATCGTTTGTGGTGTAGCGATTGCACGGCGTCCTGGACTTGTTCTGGTTGGTAGCCACGTCGTAAACATCACACTCGATCAAAGCGAGAGTTATCCCCTCACCAGAAGATCGGGCCACGAGAGAGAGCGTCATCAGTTGGTATCAGAGCTGGGCCCTTGTTAAGGGGGTGGGAATGATGAGGACATCCTCCACTATTACCCGCTGGCAGAGACGCTAAAGTCGGGCGGCGACCGTGTGAGCCTCTGAATAATCCCACCTTGCTTAGCTTGGGAGGAGGAAGCCACCTTAAAAGGGAGAGCCACCCTTCCCCTACCGGACTAGTCTTTTAGGGAGATTGGGCCTTTCCCTGAGTGGGTGTGCCAAAGAACTGTTGGGGTCCGGGCAACTTTAAGTTATTGGGCCTCGGCCGACCCCACCTGGGCCGGATTATTATCATCTAGTGTAATCTAATCCAATCATCCCCCAAATCTCTCTCTTTGTGACTCTTCTCTCGATCCCTTCTCCTGCTTACACACGCGTCGCCGCATGGCACCGTAGGTGCGCCGCGCCGCCGCTATAGCCTGTTGGCGCCGCCGTCGCTCCTCCTTATAGTTCGCCGGCAGTGTGTTGTGTGTTGTGTACTGTATGCAGTGTGTTGTATGGAACAGTGTGTTGTGTGCTATATGCAGTGTGCTACTGTGTTGTGTGGCTGTGTGCTGTATGCTTGTATTGTGTCACGACCGGAAATAACCCAACGGGCGTTCCTTACGTGCGTGCATTAATCCTTGTCCCAGGAGGCAAGGTACACCAAAAGTTGATACAATTCAGAGTTTAACAAGCGGAAGCGTAAATAGTTAATTTATTACATGGGCAGCGAAGGCCCAACACACACAAAGACAAACGAGAAACAGCGGAAGACTAGGGCGACGACCACAGGCACTTGACGGCAGGCACGAGCTAGACACCAAAGCCTTCATCCTCCAGGAACTCCTCTTCTAGGTTTGGGAAAAATTGAGCAAGACTGAGTACAACCACCGTACTCAACAAGACACACCCACAAGTGCAGAATAAATGCAAGGGAGTATAAAGGAGTTATACTATAAAGGGTTAGGGTTGCAGTAAACAGCATTTAAAGATATTTAGTTGCTCAAAGCTATTTTGTAAACACGATCCTAGAACTATACAATATTATTATCAAGGCCGTGAACCCACACGAACCTGCCTTAACCCAAGGCCTACGATGATTCAGACCGAACTGGCAACCCGACCCTGGGTCCCAGCTCGTCCCAAGCCAACCCAGGCCAACCATTCCACATTTTAGTTGTTAAGCAGGTTTTAAGAATTAAAACACTAACTTGGGTATATTGCTCGGCTTGCCCATAACCGAGGGCGCGGCTATTCGAATAGATTATACTCTGATCAGAGGTGTACATCTTTACCCACAAGACACATCTTCCTCACGTGTAACCACGTACCACATACCACCACGGTATACAGACGGAAGTCGTGACATAGTTTCCAACCCATCCTAGCCATAGACAAGAGTACCGACCCAATCCCACCTACGGCCGGAACCCCCGGGACAGGCAGGCAGGACTGAGCCCCTAGCAGCAGGACACCGGCCCTGTGCCATGACATCTCGACTACCGGGCCGCGGCTCGTGTAGCCTTCATTTGTCCTAGAGATGTCCATCGACCCCCGACTTCTTCCATCTCCATCCGTGTACTTTTGTTTATAACCAGACTGAGCCCCAAACTAAGCCTTACCCACTAGACATGTGGAAGTACGGTAGTGCTTTGCAACAGAGGCCCGAAGACCGGTCCTTATATGGCCGAGGTGCTACTATCCAAACCATGCACCCCTAGCCCAGCCTAAAACCATTTTGGGGATTTTGAATAGAAGGAGCGGTGTGAAGCCAATTCCACCATAACCAAACCATTCCATAGTGTCCAGGTGATATGAATATTCCCAAAGTCTAGAGTTGAAAAACCACCTAATGTTACCTAATTAAAATAGCGAAGCATCTACCTAAAATCATACTAGTGGTACCATGAGTAGAGTGTCCACTAGTTGGGGTTTTGTTTGATCTAGGGTGAACAAGGTAATAATAACAATAACAATAATAATAAGGTCATAACAAAGGTAAATAGGCATGGCTAGATAAAACAGTGATGACGCGGGAATTTAAATAAAGCGATAATGCAATAATTTAAAGCAACATAATTTTATAAACTGGGATTCAATATGTTCAAAGATGATGTGACTTGCCTTGCTCGCTTTCCCAAACGTCGGCTTCAACTTCCACGAAGAGCGGATCTTCCGAAGCTGCAGCGTCTACACGACCAACGGAAAAGAAAAGGCTTTTACTCTAATAAACTCCATATAACAAGCAGAAACAAAGCACAAAAATGGGTTCTTGACTTCTTAAGGAAAAATTAGAGACTTGAACGGTCCAATTCCGAGTTCAAATGGCCAAGTTATGGCCATTTGAAGTTTATATGCTCTTTAAATGAATATTTGCGAATTTCTTCATTTAAATTTTAATTTAAAATTGGATTTATTGCGTCAGCCGAGGGGAGGAGCGCGCGGACCGGGTCCACGGGAGTGGGGCCCACGCGGCAGCCCCACGGTCCACGGTGGACCGGGTGCACGCGGCTCACACCAGCCGGCGCCGTGGGTCCCACGCGTCAGCCGCACCCGAGGGCGCGGGCGGCTGACGGCCGGGCCCCACATGGCAGCCGCGGGGCGCGCCCGAAGGCGGCCACGCCGGCACAGTCGACGGGAGGTGGCGCACCCGTGCCCCGATGGTCGCCGCCGGCGACCACCGGCGCGGCGGAGTGGCGCCCGAGAGAGGGGAGGGAAGGGGGAAACGAATCGGCGGTCCACGGCTCACCCCGGGTCGACGGCGACCACGGGAACGGCGACCGGAGCGGAGAGAGGCGGCGGCGCGGCTCGGGTCGACGGGGACGGCGGCGTTCCGGCGGTCGGCGACCGAAACGGAGAGGTGGACGAGGTCGGCGAGGTTGCGGCGAACCCGAAGAAGGCGACGCCGAAGCGGGAGAAGGTCCGGGGCGACGACGGCGGCGGACCGGAGCTTGGCGGCGACGGCGGAGAGAGAGAGCGACGGCGCGAGCTCGATTCCGGCGGAGAGAGAGAGCGGCGAGTGGCGGAAACGGCGGAGGGAGGCACGGGGAGTGTTTATATAGGGTTGGGAGGGGGAGAGAGCGGCCGGATGAGGGGGAAACGGGCGCGGAAGATCCGGCCGCCATTGATGCGCCGGCGAGGTTAGGGGAGGAGTTTCCAAATGAATCCGAGGGAGAGAGGGAGGGAAAAAATGGGGGGAAAGAGGGAGGGAATCACGGGGAATATTTCCCCCCTCTTGATTGCACGCGGGGCGGACGGAAGCGGCGGGATTCGCGGCGGCGGCGGCGCTAGGGCTCGGGTGAGGCGGCGGGAGCGGCGGGAGGAAGGGGATGACGGGTGGGCCCCACCCGTCAGCGAGGGAGGCAGGCGGGCCCGCTCGTCAGCGGCACGCGCGCGGGGAGGAGGCCGAATGGGCCGCGGGGAGAGGAGAGGGAGGGGGAGGGAGCTGGGCCGAGCCGGCCCAAGAGGGGGAGGGGGAAAAAAGGACTTTTTAGGGTTTTTCTTTTTATAAAATCATTTTAACTTTGTTTATTTCTTCTTAATTATTATTTGTGCTCTGAAAATTCCACTAAAATTTATTTACGCATTTTAGGCTTTTAGGAAATATACAAAAATCCTCCAAGCCTTATTTGACTTTTAACTTTGCACATTTTAATTGTTGGAGGCTTTCTCACGGATTTTAATTATTCTAGGCATAATTTCGAGGATGTATTTTAGAGTCGTTTTAGGACGCGACAAACCTACCCCCCTTAAACGGAATCTCGACCCCGAGATTCGGAAGAACTGGCGAAGAGATCGGGATGGGCTGCTTTCAGCTCGTCTTCACGCTCCCAAGTAGCTTCTTCCTCGGCGTGGTTGCTCCATTGGACCTTACAAAAACGGATTACCCGGTTCCTGGTCCTGCGCTCCATGGTGTCCAGGATTTTCACTGGCCTCTCCACATAGGTCAAGTCTTCTCGAACTTCAATTTGCTCTGAGTCGGCCTGCTCGGATGGCACTCGAAGACATTTCTTGAGTTGCGACACATGGAACACATCATGCACGTCGTCCAAGGAGGCGGGCAGCTCCAACTGATAAGCGACTTCTCCGCGCCGAGCAATGATACGGAAAGGACCCACGAACCGAGGTGCGAGCTTCCCTTTTGTCTGAAACCTGTGTACACCTCGCAATGGCGTGACCCGAAGGTACACGAAATCGTCCACTGCGAATTCCAGGTTACGGCGACGGTTATCTGCATAACTTTTCTGCCGGGACTGTGCCACCTTTAGATTATCCCGAATGGTTCTGACCTTCGCTTCAGCTTCTCTCAGGATATCAGTCCCGAACACTTGACTTTCCCCAACTTGGTCCCACAAGAGCGGTGTCCGGCATTTGCGCCCATACAACGCTTCATAAGGTGCCATTTGTATACTGGCTTGGTAGATGTTATTGTAGGAGAACTCGGCATAGGGGAGACTCTTATCCCAGGTCTTCCCGAAATCTAGGACACATGCGCGAAGCATATCTTCTAGGATCTGATTTAGACGCTCGGTCTGTCCATCTGTCTGCGGGTGATACGCGGTGCTGAAATTTAATCGGGTACCCAGCTCTTCTTGGAGCTTCTTCCAAAAGTGAGAGGTGAATTGGCTTCCCCTATCAGATACGATTTTCTTGGGAACGCCATGGAGACTCACGATCCTAGCGAAGTAGAGCTCGGCTAGTTTGTTCCCTCCATAGGTGGTCTTCACAGGAATAAATCGAGCTACCTTGGTTAATCGATCCACAACTACCCATATAGAATCATATCCACCTTGGGTTTTTGGAAGTCCGGTGATGAAATCCATCCCAATTTCATCCCATTTCCATTCTGGTACTTGGAGAGGTTGGAGAAGTCCGGCCGGTCGTTGGTGCTCTGCCTTGACACGCTGGCACACATCACAAAGGGCTACGAACTCTGCAATTTCCCGCTTCATACTAACCCACCAGTATTTCTCTTTCAAGTCTAAGTACATCTTCGTACTGCCAGGATGGATGGAATAAGGACTTTCGTGAGCTTCCTGAAGTATCAGCTGTTTAAGTTCTCTATTATCTGGAACGCATACCCGATTTCCGTTCCATAGGGTCCCGTGTTCATCCTTTGTGAAACCAGCGGCTTTACCCTGTTTCATATTCTTGAGGAGTCCATGCATGTCCGGGTCGTTCTTCTGAGCCTCGCGGATTTGATCGAGCAAGGTGGGCTTGGCTTCCAGCGTAGCCAAGAATCCACGACCAACTATGCTTAGGTTCAGGGCTTCCATCTGTTGACTAAGTTCGGGTGGAATGCCACGGACGTCAAGAGTGTTGCAATGGCTTTTTTGACTTAGAGCGTCGGCAACCACGTTGGCCTTACCAGGATGATAGTGAATTCCCACATCATAATCCTTGATGAGTTCTAACCATCTCCTCTGCCGAAGATTCAGATCCGACTGGGTGAAGATGTATTTCAAACTCTTATGATCAGTATATATTTCACAGCGATTCCCAATGAGATAGTGCCGCCAGATTTTTAGAGCATGAACCACCGCAGCTAACTCCAAATCATGGGTAGGGTAGTTGCCTTCATGAGGCCGTAGCTGGCGTGAGGCATAGGCCACCACATGACCGTCCTGCATGAGTACGCACCCCAATCCTTGGCGCGAAGCGTCACAATACACCATGAAGTCCTTGCGAGTATCCGGCAAGATTAACACTGGCGAGGAAACCAGCTTTTCTTTGAGAGTTTGGAACGCCTTCTCGCATTGCGGGCTCCACACAAATTTCTCTTCTTTCTTCAACAACTGTGTCATGGGTCGAGCGATTTTGGAGAAGTTCTCGATAAACCTCCGGTAGTATCCTGCCAAACCTAAGAAACTGCGAATTTGAGTGACTGTCTTGGGTTGCTTCCAATCAGTGACGGCGGTCACTGTTTCAGGGTCCACAGCAACTCCTTTAGCAGATATCACGTGCCCTAAGAATTTGACTTCGGACAACCAGAACTCACACTTGCTAAGTTTGGCATACAATTGATGTTCCCACAACTTTCCCAACACCAGACGGAGATGGTGCTGATGGTCTTCCTCTGATTGTGAGTACACCAGAATGTCATCAATGAACACCACAACAAACTTATCCAAGTATTCCATGAACACTTTGTTCATTAAGTTCATGAAGAAGGCAGGTGCATTGGTTAAACCGAACGACATCACCGTGAATTCATACAGTCCGTATCGCGTGGTGAATGCGGTCTTAGGAATATCTTCTTCACGAATACGTAATTGGTGATATCCGGAACGAAGATCAATCTTGGAGAATACGGTGGCACCTTTAAGCTGATCGAACAGATCATCGATCCGGGGAAGAGGGTACTTGTTTTTGATGGTGACTTCATTGAGAGCTCTGTAGTCAACGCACATCCTCTTCGTCTTGTCTTTCTTCTCCACAAAAATCACAGGAGCACCCCAGGGGGAAGTACTCGGACGTATATACCCCTTTTCTTTCAACTCTTCCAACTGTTTCTTGACTTCGGCCAATTCATTTGCTGCCATACGGTAGGGTCGCTTGTACAGAGGAGTGGTTCCTGGAGCAAGATCTATCCGGAACTCAATCTCTCGCTTGGGCGGCATACCGGGTAGTTCTTCCGGAAACACGTCTCCGAACTCCCTGATGATGGGGATTTCTGACAGTCCTATCTGATGAAGTTCTGAACTACTGACAGAGGTTGGGGGTGCAAAGAAAACAACCGGTTGTTCCGGCCCTCGGTACAGAGTGACGGTGCGTCTTGCACAATCCACTACTCCTTGGAATTGAGCCAACCAATTCATCCCAAGGATCACATCCAAGTTCTTGGTGTCTAGAAGAATCAGATCCGAGGGAAAAGGAATCCCCTGAATTTCTATAGGGACGGCAGGACTATAATACTTTGCGGTCATAACCCCTCCAGGGGTGGTGATGAGCAGAGGGTTCCTAAGCCTTTCTACCCCCAACTGATTTCTCCCCACGAATGGCACAGATATAAACGAGTGGGAAGCTCCAGAGTCGAACAAAATGGTAGCAGGGATGGAATGAATGAGGAACGCACCAACGATGACGTCTGGAGTTGTCAGCACGTCCTCGGCCGTCACGTGGTTCACACGACCCCGAATGACATCCTTACCACCGTTGTTGGAGCGGGGAGGCGCTTGGCCTTGCTGGCGCCTCGGCTTTGGGCATTTATCCGCAAAGTGCCCGGGCTCGAAGCAGTTGAAGCACAGACGCTGCGGACCTTGAACGTCCCTGCGGCCTTGACCAGGCTGCACGGCTGGCATAGGAGGACGGGGCGCACGAGTCCCTTGTTGACTCTGCTGTTGCTGCGGCTGTGGGACGCGCACCACGAATTGAGGTCGGGGCGCGGAGCGAGGTTGCTGCTGCTGTTGCTGCTACGAGGAGGTTCCCCCTGGATAGGGATTGGTGTACCGGACCCTTTGGTTAGCACCCTGTTGATTGCGGACATTCGCCAAGCGGCGCTTGTGCGACTCCAGTTCCTTGTGCTTGGCTTCCAAGCGGATGCTCTTGTCCACCAGACGTTGGAAATCCGGATAGTCACCGGAGACTAGACGCACGGACAGCTCAGGGTCCATTCCTGCCAAGAACTTCTCCTGCTTTTCCTCATCTTCCCGTACATCCTCCGGGGCGTACCAGGCCAGGTTGTTGAACTCATGCAAATACTCCATCACGGAGCGGTTGCCTTGCTTCAACTCTCGGAATTCCCTTTTCTTAAGGGCCACGACTCCGGCGGGCACATGGGTCCTCCGAAAAGCGGCGGTGAAGCAGGCCCAAGTAATAGGCTGCCCCTCTGGCTGCGTAGCCTGGAAATGGTCCCACCATAGAGATGCGGGCCCCTGCAGTTGGTGGGTGGCGAAGACGACTTTCTCCTCATCGCTGCACTGCACAGTGTCTAGCTTTTTCCCCACAGCATGCAACCAATCCAACGCATCCACAGGGTTGTTGGAGCTAGAGAAGGTAGGTGGACGGATGCGGAGGAACTCGGCGAGTTTAGAGTGTTGTGGGGGTGGTGGTGGAGCATTCTGTTGTGGCGGATTTTGGAGGTGGTGGAGGAAAGCAGTCATCATGTTGGCCTGCTGGGCGAGGATTTGGGTGAGAATGGCGTTGGTGTCTGGTGGTGGTGGTGAAGGCGGAGGAGAAGGTGGAGGTGGGCTGCCATGGTTGTTGTGGTTGCTGCCCTCAGGTTTTTTGCCATCACCGGTATTAGCACTTCTCCTGGTCGTCACCATCTGAAAACCCCACGCAGAACCAGCAAACAGAGAGAGCTGACAATTAAAGCTAACCACCCACGACTACCATAATTCTTGAATTTATTACTGCTATTGAATTGGTTCATTAAAGTTCAAGTTGCTTAAGCAAATAAAATAAAGACAGGCTCCGACACAGTTATGCCACACACCGGCATAACCATGCCCCACACGACTCCAACAAGAAGACAAACGAGAAAGAACACACGCGCAAGCCTACTAACTGCTCGTCTACCGCTGCGACGGGCCAGGACGGAAGGTGAGCAACAGCACATCCTCCGTGCTACCAACGCCGGAGGCTTCCCCCTCCTGGGGAACCACGGGTGCGGGCTCGGCACGAGAGGTCTCCACGAAGCAGGTCCATGCCAGGGACTGACGAACAAGCTCGGGCCTGGAGGTGCTCTTGCGGGCGGTGATCTTCTGGCTGCGGCAGACGCGGCGGTGCTTGGGGCGACAGACCTCTCCCTGGGCGATCTTGAGCTGATGCAGCTGCGCCTCCACTGCATCTAGGTCCTTCTTCAGCTGCTGATTCTCCTGACGCAGCTCCAGGATCTTCATGTTGTTCTCGACCATCCCACGGCGCACCATCTGATGGGAGTCGATACGAGCCGCGTCGTACGCCTCCACCATGCGTGCCAGGTGCATGATGGTAGCGTCATCTTCCGAGCTAGCATCCCGGAAGGTGGCGTAGTCGCGGGCTCCTCCGCGGCGAGGGTGGTAGCGGTAGGGCGAGTGCTGCAACTCGTCCGGGTAGCGCTGGTGAAGAGTGCCGATGGCGAGGAGAGCGGCGCTCTGGCAAGCGGCGGAGAAAGAATCTCCACCCGCGGTGACGGCCAACGAAGTCCGCTCGGGAGAGCCAGTGAGGATCACTGCAGTGACCTCCCAAGCAGCGTGAGGCTCTGCATCGTCACCCTCCTGCTCCGGAAGCGGCCTGCCCTGGTAGTCCACTCCATGTGGATACCCCAGGACAACGCACATGCCCCGCAGCTCCAAGACGAAACCAGTCATATCCAGACCACGACGGCTGACGCTGCCGGCCATCTACAAACAAAAACAAAAAGAAAAGCAACATTTTAAAGGTCAGATTTTGGCGATAAATGAAGCAGCAGGACAGAGAGAGACTAGAGGATTTTCTCAAATAAGACAGGGTTTTTATTTTTGAAAATATTGCTAAGGCTTGGGATCTAAGGCTCGTCCTAGGGTCAAGGGTGGCTCTGATACCAACTTGTCACGACCGGAAATAACCCAACGGGCGTTACTTATGTGCGTGCATTAATCCTTGTCCCAGGAGGCAAGGTACACCAAAAGTTGATACAATTCAGAGTTTAACAAGCGGAAGCGTAAATAGTTAATTTATTACATGGGCAGCGAAGGCCCAACACACACAAAGACAAACGAGAAACAGCGGAAGACTAGGGCGACGACCACAGGCACTTGACGGCAGGCACGAGCTAGACACCAAAGCCTTCATCCTCCAGGAACTCCTCTTCTGGGTTTGGGAAAAATTGAGCAAGACTGAGTACAACCACCGTACTCAACAAGACACACCCACAAGTGCAGAATAAATGCAAGGGAGTATAAAGGAGTTATACTATAAAGGGTTAGGGTTGCAGTAAACAGCATTTAAAGATATTTAGTTGCTCAAAGCTATTTTGTAAACACGATCCTAGAACTATACAATATTATTATCAAGGCCGTGAACCCACACGAACCTGCCTTAACCCAAGGCCTACGATGATTCAGACCGAACTGGCAACCCGACCCTGGGTCCCAGCTCGTCCCAAGCCAACCCAGGCCAACCATTCCACATTTTAGTTGTTAAGCAGGTTTTAAGAATTAAAACACTAACTTGGGTATATTGCTCGGCTTGCCCATAACCGAGGGCGCGGCTATTCGAATAGATTATACTCTGATCAGAGGTGTACATCTTTACCCACAAGACACATCTTCCTCACGTGTAACCACGTGCCACATACCACCACGGTATACAGACGGAAGACGTGACATAGTTTCCAACCCATCCTAGCCATAGACAAGAGTACCGACCCAATCCCACCTACGGCCGGAACCCCCGGGACAGGCAGGCAGGACTGAGCCCCTAGCAGCAGGACACCGGCCCTGTGCCATGACATCTCGACTACCGGGCCGCGGCTCGTGTAGCCTTCATTTGTCCTAGAGATGTCCATCGACCCCCGACTTCTTCCATCTCCATCCGTGTACTTTTGTTTATAACCAGACTGAGCCCCAAACTAAGCCTTACCCACTAGACATGTGGAAGTACGGTAGTGCTTTGCAACAGAGGCCCGAAGACCGGTCCTTATATGGCCGAGGTGCTACTATCCAAACCATGCACCCCTAGCCCAGCCTAAAACCATTTTGGGGATTTTGAATAGAAGGAGCGGTGTGAAGCCAATTCCACCATAACCAAACCATTCCATAGTGTCCAGGTGATATGAATATTCCCAAAGTCTAGAGTTGAAAAACCACCTAATGTTACCTAATTAAAATAGCGAAGCATCTACCTAAAATCATACTAGTGGTACCATGAGTAGAGTGTCCACTAGTTGGGGTTTTGTTTGATCTAGGGTGAACAAGGTAATAATAACAATAACAATAATAATAAGATCATAACAAAGGTAAATAGGCATGGCTAGATAAAACAGTGATGACGCGGGAATTTAAATAAAGCGATAATGCAATAATTTAAAGCAACATAATTTTATAAACTGGGATTCAATATGTTCAAAGATGATGTGACTTGCCTTGCTCGCTTTCCCAAACGTCGGCTTCAACTTCCACGAAGAGCGGATCTTCCGAAGCTGCAGCGTCTACACGACCAACGGAAAAGAAAAGGCTTTTACTCTAATAAACTCCATATAACAAGCAGAAACAAAGCACAAAAATGGGTTCTTGACTTCTTAAGGAAAAATTAGAGACTTAAACGGTCCAATTCCGAGTTCAAATGGCCAAGTTATGGCCATTTGAAGTTTATATGCTCTTTAAATGAATATTTGCGAATTTCTTCATTTAAATTTTAATTTAAAATTGGATTTATTGCGTCAGCCGAGGGGAGGAGCGCGCGGACCAGGTCCACGGGAGTGGGGCCCACGCGGCAGCCCCACGGTCCACGGTGGACCGGGTGCACGCGGCTCACACCGGCCGGCGCCGTGGGTCCCACGCGTCAGCCGCACCCGAGGGCGCGGGCGGCTGACGGCCGGGCCCCACATGGCAGCCGCGGGGCGCGCCCGAAGGCGGCCACGCCGGCACAGCCGACGGGAGGTGGCGCACCCGCGCCCCGATGGTCGCCGCCGGCGACCACCGGCGCGGCGGAGCGGCGCCCGAGAGAGGGGAGGGAAGGGGGAAACGAATCGGCGGTCCACGGCTCACCCCGGGTCGACGACGACCACAGGAACGGCGACCGGAGCGGAGAGAGGCGGCGGCGCGGCTCGGGTCGACGGGGACGGCGGCGTTCCGGCGGTCGGCGACCGAATCGGAGAGGTGGACGAGGTCGGCGAGGTTGCGGCGAACCCGAAGAAGGCGACGCCGAAGCGGGAGAAGGTCCGGGGCGACGACGGCGGCGGACCGGAGCTTGGCGGCGACGGCGGAGAGAGAGAGCGACGGCGCGAGCTCGATTCCGGCGGAGAGAGAGAGCGGCGAGTGGCGGAAACGGCGGAGGGAGGCACGGGGAGTGTTTATATAGGGTTGGGAGGGGGAGAGAGCGGCCGGATGAGGGGGAAACGGGCGCGGAAGATCCGGCCGCCATTGATGCGCCGGCGAGGTTAGGGGAGGAGTTTCCAAACGAATCCGAGGGAGAGAGGGAGGGAAAAAATGGGGGGAAAGAGGGAGGGAATCACGGGGAATATTTTCCCCCTCTTGATTGCACGCGGGGCGGACGGAAGCGGCGGGATTCGCGGCGGCGGCGGCGCTAGGGCTTGGGCGAGGCGGCGGGAGCGGCGGGAGGAAGGGGATGACGGGTGGGCCCCACCCGTCAGCGAGGGAGGCGGGCGGGCCTGCCCGTCAGCGGCACGCGCGCGGGGAGGAGGCCGAATGGGCCGCAGGGAGAGGAGAGGGAGGGGGAGGGAGCTGGGCCAAGCCGGCCCAAGAGGGGGAGGGGGGAAAAAGGACTTTTTAGGGTTTTTCTTTTTATAAAATCATTTTAACTTTGTTTATTTCTTCTTAATTATTATTTGTGCTCTGAAAATTCCACTAAAATTTATTTACGCATTTTAGGCTTTTAGGAAATATACAAAAATCCTCCAAGCCTTATTTGACTTTTAACTTTGCACATTTTAATTGTTGGAGGCTTTCTCACGGATTTTAATTATTCTAGGCATAATTTCGAGGATGTATTTTAGAGTCGTTTTAGGACGCGACATATTGTTGTATGCCTCATTGCCTCATGCATATCGTACTGATGAGTGAACAACTGAACTGAACACTATATTTTTAAATTTTAAGCAACGCAGTGAACTGCAGAACTGAACACTTATATTATGTTTTCGATGGATGTGTTATATTAAGCAAAATTGTATTATTGATGTGTTTTGGTTGGTTTTTCCTAGAGAGCTGAGATCATATTCATATGTTGTTTTTGCCATCGTATTGCGGCTAATTGTATTGCCGTCCTCTTGTTGTATGTATTGAATACAAACTTGACATCCGACAACTTTTTGTCCGTTTCCGAACCGAGTCCGCACCAACTCCGCAATGAATCCGACGTCCGAAATAATCCGCTCCGCATTTGCATCCGCACGTCATCCGCACCCGCTTAAAAAAAATGGTTTAGAATATGATATAGCTATTATTCGTCCGAATCCGATCCGTTTTCACCCCTAGGACGAAGGGAGTAGTATACAATCTTATAGATATATCTCATCATTGTGTACGAACTTGTGCGTGCGAACCTAATTCCAAAACGATATGAGTAATTATGCTGGGTTAAAGTCCGATTATGTTGTCACAGCGCACGCGTCGTGGCACGGAACATGCGGTATGTGTAAATTACACTTATACATACCTTTTCTTTATTTTATTCTTTCATTATTTTATATTTATATATGCCGTACTCTCTTTTGATTTTACACGTTTTTCAAAGGTACAATAAACATTGCTTATTCTATATTTGATACGTTTGATTGAGCCTATGTAAATCTACTTAATTAACATCAATTTGACACACGGACCTACATAACATCCTAATATTAGTATCTAACTTAGTAAAATTTAGTTATAACAGGTTACATCAATAATATTTTAGTTATTTGAGGATAAAATTAAATTTCTAATAATATTATAAGTATTTTTAAAATGTTTGGTTAAATTATTTTGATGGATGGTACCATAAGTAATGAAAGATTAAATAATTAAACTCAATGTTGAAATAATAAATTACGCAAGGTGCCGCAGCACGCACATATTAAAATAAGCGCAGGTAGGGCCCTATCTTTTCGCTTATGTTTATATTTATCAACCAAAATTTAAATTTTTAATTTTTAATTTCAAGTTGATGTTGGGGTTTTTCATCGAAGTGTATTTTTTAGCTTTTGTTTTTAGATTGCTAAGAACACGTATATAAAAGTTTTATTTATAAATTACTTTTCACTTGTAAATATATCGTTTGGCTTATTCCACGGGACGATAGCTTTTACATAAAAAAGTCAAGGAGTGTAAAACTTAGTGGGCCATGTAGATTTGGGCCCAGCAAAAATAAATCTCGCCGCCATTTTAGGCCCAAACAAATGCAAAATGCTTGCGGAACAAGTCCACCGGCGGTCCGTCAACTTTTACGTCTAGTTTGTATCATATTCCTAATCCTTGATACCAGATATCTTTGCTCCTAAACTATACAAAACCGTGCAATTTAGGTCCAATAGAAATATGAATATCCCGTTTCGCTGACGTGACATCATAGTCAATAAAATAAAAAATAAAAATATTATGGGGCCCACATACAAGTGAGAAGAAAAAAAGTGGGGTCTGCATCTTAAAAGTGGGGTCTGCATCTTTCCTTCTTTCTTCACTCTTCTTCTCTCTTCTTTCACGTTCCTGACGAAATGCGGCACGTCGGCGCCATCTCATGTGGTCACGGGGGCATCAAGTCCATCGCTGCCGGGACACCACAGAAATGGGGTTCAAGGGATTTGATGAGGGTGGCATCCTGTCTATAGTTGCCAGGTGCTCGACGCACCTGCTCGAATTGATTAAGGTGAGGATGTAGCTAAAGGGCGAGGCTTTGGCAGGCGGTGGGCGTCACGACGGAGGCGGTGAACGCCTCCACGGGGCTCCAGCGAGCGGACGACCTCGTCGGCACGTCGTCGCAGTCGCGGCGGAGGCAAAGGCGGCAGCTAACGCCCCCACGGGCCCTCGCCATGGACGAGCTCGTGGGTGATTGGCTCCGCCATTCAGCGGCGGCACTCGGAATCCTCCTTCGCCGAGGAAGCTGGCTGATAGTCATCGGCGCGCAGATCCTGCCCGTGGAGGGCGCGGCAGGGTTCTTTTTCGGGGTGTTGGGCTAATCCAGCATGTAGGCGGCGGGGTCTTGAGCCCCTAATACTGACGTGAAGACTATAAGAGCCCCACGAAGACCCTACTAAAATAGTGTTGGCCACCATGCTCTGGAAGGATCCGGCCCCTCCGCCATCGAGAGCGGCGGCGGTGCTCTGAGGGGACGGGTGCCGTTGGTGCGCGGATCCAGCCGCCTCTGCCCTCGGGAGCGATGGTGGCGCTACTGACACGCGGACGCGGATCCAGCAGCAACCCCTGTGGCGGCTCGTCGCCATCGCCACGCCGGTCACCCAGGCTCACCAGGGGCCCACGCCGATGAGCGCCGCCACCACTGCTTCCTTCACCCCGGCGCGCTCATGCTGCTGCGCGACTCCAAGGTTACCGCCCGCTCGCTCCGGTCCGCTGCCACAGTGGTGGTCGTGCCCATGTTGTCATCCGCGCGCATGGTCCCGCCGTCCGCCGCCTTGACCGCGGGAGATGGCACCGGCGTGCCCATTTCGTCGGGACTGTGAGTGAAGAGAGAAGAAAAGAGAAGAAAGATGAGATGTGGACGCACTTTTTTTTTTCATTTATATATAAGGCCCTATATTTTTTTTACTAGGATGTCACGTCAGCGAAACTGGATATTCATATTGCTATGGAATCTGAATTGCACGTTTTGTGTGATTTAGGGGTGAAGATTAGATTAGGGATGTCACTCGACGTAAAGTTGAGGTACAGCGGGTGAACTTATTCCAATGCTTGCAGGTGTCTGCCGCCTTTCAGGCCCAAAGAAAGGTGGTGTTTAGATCCAGGGGCTTAACTTTAGTCCCTGTCTTTAGACACTAATTTAGAGTATTAAATATAGACTACTTACAAAACTAATTACATAAATAAAAGCTAATTCACGAGATAAATTTTTTAAGCCTAATTAATCTATAATTAGAGAATGTTTACTGTAGCATCACATAGGCTAATCATGGATTAATTAGGCTCATTAGATTCGTCTCGCAAATTAGTCCAAGATTATGGATGGGTTTTATTAATAGTCTACGTTTAATATTTATAATTAATTTTCAAATATCCGATGTGATAGGGACTTAAAAGCATGTAAACAGGGCCTAGTCTCGCCATGCTTGACAGTTGCTCCGCCGCCGCTGCTGTTCCTCGTTTCCGGTTCGCGAATCCAGCTCCGTCAAGGCGCTGGATCCGGCGCCCTCGCACTGGCAGCATCTCTGCTCTAATGCCCGAGTTCGTCTCTTCCTGCCACTCAAGGATAATCAACTCCCAGTTCCTCCCCCTCGCGCGAAATGGGGGGCGATCTACAAACCCTAGAAGGTATTCGCACGCGCCGCTTACCGGATTTGAGAGGAGGACCGAGTTGAAGCGGCGTGTCAGGATGAATCCATGCTCGGAGGTTCTCTTTGTTTAAAGGTAAATCGAGCAGAGCCGAAGTCCCCTGTTTCTTCACCAATGTTTTCTTAAAGAATTTAGGTTTTATTGATTATTTCTGCTTTGCTAACTGCTGCTATAGCTCGCTCTGCGATCCAACCATACAATTGTTGAATTGCACTATTTTAACTGCCAATTTATGTAGAGATACAAAAGCTTTTGAAGGGTTTGGCTAGCTGTGATGAAAGCAGAAAACGATACTTTTGTCATGACATGTCCCCACTTATTACTTGTACTATTGTATTTCAATTCATCAATTGTAACATGATTTACTAGGCCAAGAAAAATAGATTAACTACCTATCATTAGCAAATAACATAGCAGTTAGGCCTGTGGAATAGGCCTATAAAACCCAAAGTCCCCACCGAAGGTGAATACTATAGGAAAAAAACATGTAAGTATCCAATCTGTACAATTGGTTTTCACAAGATTGAGTTATGACACTGTTAAACAGTTTAGGTGCTTACAGTCAAATATCTTACATAATTACATCAACTAAGTTTTACATTGACCACTCTTAAGTCTTAACCCGTGGACACCTTCCAATTTCATCTCTGTTTTATGACTTGAATGATAGGTAGACAATGTTCAGTTGGAGATATTGATTGATCTTACTGAAACTTTGGTTGTAAGAAATCAACAGGCCATGGCTGGAGATAGTGACTGCTATCATGGTGTTGCATGTCTTGGTTTGCTATGCTTGGCGTGTCTATACACAATGGCCTGGTAGACCAAATATGATCTAAACTGAAGTAGAGCTAGAAAAACCTTGATAGGACAATCTGATCATATAACACCCCTACACCAAAGAATGTGCCGAAGGAAATCATAAAGACAATCATGCTATTGGTATGTTTTGTGGAGACAAATGGTGTTTCTGTTGAATCACAATGCTGTGTAAGCATAGGACCACACAATTTTGGGTTCCCATCAAAGCTATTACTCGGGAACGTGCTAAGCTGGCCGACATTTGGAACTGACCCTTCAAGGTCATTGTTAGAAATGTTGAATACTGAAAGGAAGTGCAATTCGTTCAGTGCATCAGGTATTGTACCATTAAGATTGTTTCTTGACAAGTCAAGCACCTGCAGGTTCGTGAGGTTGTAGATTGAATCTGGTATCTTTCCAGATAATCTGTTGGAACTCAAATTAAGTAGAAGAAGCGCCTTCAAGTGACCAATCTCGTTAGGGATCATGCCAGTGAAGTTATTAATGCCTAGATTCAGCACTTTAGGGAAAGAACTAGTTATTCGGTACTGAAGTGAATGACTTCTAGAGATAGGCAGCTCAAAGGTCTTCATTGCAACATTGCCTGTTTGTAACATTGGCATCTCCACTAAGGCTAATGGAATTTCCCCTGAAAGACTGTTGTTTGATATATCTATATGGAATAAGAAGTTTAGGCTGCTGATCCAGTAAGGTACTGGACCATTTAGTTGATTGTTATATAAAAATAGCATCTCCAAATTTGTCAGCTTTGATAACCAGCGAGGTATTTTTCCAGTCAATGAACAATCATTCAGGGAAAAAACCCGTAGATTTTCAAAACCATAAATCTCATCATCCTTTGGCATGGTCTCATGGATGAAGTTGTATCCAATAAACAAGGTGGTTAGGGTCCTGCAATTCTGAAGTATCTGAAGTGCATTTGTGATATTTCTTAGAGAGATCCCGACAAGTGATACAAATGTGAGGTACTTCAGATTACCTATTTTCTCTGAGAGCTGGCCATGGAACCTGTTGTAAGACAGCCGTAATGCAATTAGATTTCTGCATGAGTAGATACTTTCTGGAACTGTTCCAGTGAAGTTGTTCCAGATAAGATCTAAGGACCTTAGATTGCCTAAGGTGGAGAAGTTGACATTGTCAAGATCTCCTGATAAGTTGTTGCCTCCAAGGTTCATGGTCATGAGTTTTGTGCAATTTCCTAGACTTGATGGCAACTCTCCAAACATGTTGTTGTATTCCAAATTGAGCTTCTCCAGTGTCTTGAGCTGTCCTATGGAATTTGGGATACTGCCATTGAGCCTGTTTTCTCCAAGATCTATGGTCACCAGATTTTTTAGCTTGGTGATGCCAATAATTGATCCTTCTAACTGATTATTAGGAAACCAGAGGTGCTTCAAAGAGGTAATATCGAAGATATCGTCTGGAAGAGCCCCAATGAGGTTGTTGTGGCCAGCACTCAGCAATGTCAGCATGGAGCAATTACCAAGCCCCAAAGGGATTCTTCCGCTGAATTGGTTATAGCTGAGTTCAAGCACAGCAAAAGATGGTGCGCTGGCACAGAATGATGTTGGAATCGGCCCAGTAAAGCTGTTGTTGCTGGCATTGAGCGTGATCAGATTGTTCATCATCTCCCATGTGTTGGATGGGAACAGTCCTGTAAACAAGTTACTTGAGATGTTCAATACCTGCAGAGGCCGGTGAGGGGTTGAAGACGGCAGCTCACCAAGTCCTCCTGTGAGACGATTAAAACTGACATCAAGGACCACGATGCTGCTGGATGACACCAATTCCAGCGGTAAGCCACCAGACAGTGAGTTGTGGGACAAGTTAAGGCACACCAAGCTGGTGAGATCACCAAGCGATGGTGAGATGTGCCCTTGAAGGCTTCTCGAGGCCAGTGAGACCTCGGCTACTGTCCCTTCTCTGCTGCAGGTGATGCCTTCCCAGGAACAGCAGTCTGTACTATTATGCCATGATGCAGTGAGGCCGATGTCCTGGGATAGCCCCGCGAGGAACTGGAGTAGGGAGCGCATTTCCTGCTCGGTGCATGAGCCGGCTGGAGAGACGAAAGGCAGCAGGAGCAGCACAAGAACATGGCCATAGGAAAGCATCCTGCTGCATGAGGAATGCGGCCTTGGACTCATGGTTCTACTCGTGGACACTATCACGGAATTGTGTGCTTGTTTCAGCAAGATAAACATGTAATGCTATTATGTGCGAAACCATGTTTGTTAGGTTTATAGAGCTGGAGACCCATTGTTGTTGGCTTGTCACCATGTGCTTACCTGCTTCTAATGTTCTAAATCACTGGCTTGGTGTAGTGCTTATTTCTGTAAAGTACACAATCTCTTCATTCTTTAACTAGCCTGATTTGTTAGGTTAGCTAGCTGCTCACCTTGTTTGACAGAACTTAATGATTGTGCAGTTGCACTTGAGAAACTATGCTTCTTGAAGGGACTGTTTAAAACCTTCTTAAGTGCTAATGTAGAGTCAGTAGGTCAACTCACTATTTTTGTTTGTCTTCTTTTGTACAGAAGGACGTATCACGTACCCTGTGCTAATAAACTCTCTGCAGCAGTTGTAGTTGGAAAGTCTTCAGCAGTTGTACTGGTTCTGTACAAAATATTATACCTGCCTCAGGGGATCTCCTCAGAAATAATGCAGATGCCAATGCTGCAACCTGAGAAGGTTGCTGTTTGCATCATAATTTGGCTTTTAGTTAGTACATATGGGCAGGCCAATTTATTTAGAATAGTTTGCTGGAATTATCATGTGGTTTGCTTGAGAGTACTTTGAAATATATGTGTGCAGGAACTTATGATGCATTGCTCGGCTGATCTGTGTAAGATGCTGGGGGAGCGGCACCCGTTTAATTGGCTTGGGCATGCAGCAGTAGCATAGGAGAGTGAGATTTGGCGACTGAGATCAATGCTTGCATGATGATTTTACTAGCTGGCTGTATTAGTTTGCGAGGCAGTTGTTTTGCAGGGTACACAAATGCAAATAGAGCTGTGCACAGGAGGGTGATCAAGCCGGTGATGGAATTTGTGCAGATGGATACTGCCGGCGTGGCTCGTGTTACACTGTAGGTGCTCGGTTTGATCCACGCGGGGCCTTTTGCCGCAGCCCGCAGGTGACAGGCGTTGGAGGACTACCGAGTAAATTTGCCTGCAATAAGACCGTCGTCAGCGTGTGTTACGGCGATAGAATGAAAGAGATAAAGTTTGGTAACTGATTGAGTCGTATTCGGCCAAGGGATTTGTTTCAGTTTAACGTGCAAGCCGAATACCTGGTGTTTAATCCCTATATGTACTAGCGTATTAGGTTAGTAGGAGCACCCCGAGCAATTTTATCAATCTATTATTCATCTTCTTTTCTTTTTAGTTCTTTTCTATTTCGTTTTCATGGCTGAGTTCTTTATCCTTTGCTAGTTTGCTCGGAAACGAGTCGTTCGTCGTCACATAAGTACGATATTTATCCTCTTTGCTAATTTGCTTGTAAATTAGTCGTTTGATTCCATGAAAGCGAATTAATCTCGAAATCGGTTTCACTAGCCGATTTTGATCTATCGATTTTAGCGACTCCGTTGATTACACCGCAAATCGTTAGGTGATCTTGGTCACGAAAAAGCGTCAACAGTTACCACCCATTTTGATCCATGGATATTTGAACTGTTGTTTGCCAGCTGATTTTACTTCCTTTTTGTGAGTAGTTCTTTCCATTTTTCATGCTTATCTTCACCTTGAAATGTACAGGATACTAAACTGTAGAGTATAGATCTTATAGGATCATATGGACAATAAACAAGCGCGTAAATACCCTCGAACTCTTGTCTTTGTCTAAAATTCATCCCTGAACTATAAAACAAGGTATGTTACGTAACCTAACTATAAATACTAGACACTTATCCCCTTAGGCGGTTTTACGGTGGTTTTGGTACACGGTCGGTTCGATGAATACTCTATAGCCTATCATCTGTGGTTGTAGACTTGTAGCCATATGTAGAAGCCGCAAACCTCTCAAAGACACAACTTCATGCGCTGCCAACAGAGGTATAGAAGGTGCTCCTTCCCATGCTGGCGGCTCCGGCATCAAAGGAGCTACTTCTCGCATCACCGAAGCGCTGCGGTTACGTATACTCGCTCCATCTTCCTTCAACAAGTGCACATCGCCAAAGCGGCCGCTCGTGTGTGATGCCAATGGAAAGGGAAATTAATCGCACACATTGGCTTGGCCCAGCTAACCTCAAGAGTCAAGACTTGATGCAGCTGACAACGGCTAACTCCCACACGTACTGTCCTTTTTCTACTGGCAGGTGCAGGCGCACGCGCTAGCTTTTGCGTGGGTCTTTACCGGTTCAGCCCCACATGTCAGAGAGGGAATCATGCTAAGTGAGAAGGCAATCAAGGCCGTTCCCCTAGCTTGCGCGTGCCTCATCAGCAGCCTCAACTTTGCCAGTCGGGATAAAACTGCATCGTAACTTAACCAATCTAATTGTGGCACGAAGACAAAGCTACAAAGTAAGAATACACAGTGATATCCAATATGGAAGTGGAACACCGCAGGAGCACCTCCAACCTGCCGGCCTTGAAGAGGTTGATATTAAGTTCACCTAACCATATTTGTGTCATGCATGAAAACACAACAACCCACTTCCTTTACAATATTCTAATAGGCCTTGTCTTTCTCAGAAGCTATACATCACGACGGTATATTGTCATTTCCAAGAACTCTGCTATCATCGGCCGATCAACAGTAGTCCCTTTTATCTTTTGGTTTTAACAATTTTTCGCATGTAAAATATTATTTACTTACAGTGTTAATTTCATCATCGTGAAGTTATTTTAAAAAATTCTATCTCCATCTGTAAAAACATGGAATGAACACAATGTTTTAATTAAAAATACTCCTGACATGGCATTTCAAATTTTTGTTACGGATCCAAAATATTAACATTCAGAGTAAATATGATGATAATTAAGAATCAATTTACAATACAGGGACCTTTGTTTACAACATGCAATAGAATTGATAACACAAACATGCATACCAGTACATCATAATCCCACTTAAAACGTGATCAATTGATTCAGTGTCACGCACTCACACTAATTACTCTACCGTGGTGAAATACCCAAAGTGCAGAAGACGATCGACCTTTGCATTTTATTCTTCATAGTGGTGATTAATTTTCCTTCAAACCACGTGAGAGTGGATTACGCAGCACGATTGACTCTATTGTGATTCCAGGTCCAAAGGCCAGCAACACTCCCCACTCAGGCTGTTGCTGCATGTCTTGTTCCTTCTCCCGACGGCGGCGTAGTTCATCAAGAACGAATGCGATTGTTGCACCACTCATGTTCCCATATTCACTCAGCACTTGGCGGCTCGCCGCAAGCTTCCATGGCTGTAGTTGGAGCTTGTCCTCTATGTTATCAAGGATTGCGCGACCGCCAGGGTGCACTGCCCAGAAGAGGTCGTTCCAGTTAGGATCTGTGTTTCCGATAGATCGGAACGCATCAAGCAAGCACTGATGGATGTTGTCCTTTATCAGCGTCGGCACCTGGATAGAGAGGTGAAAATCTATGCCACTGCTAGTGGCCTGCATGCCGAGTGCGTGCTCGGTTCCTGGTATCATGGTTTGCGAGGCGGCAACCATCTCGAATAGCGGGCGCTCACCATCGGCCGAGGGGTCGGCACCGACAATGACTGCACCAGCACCATCCCCGAACAGTCCATGGCCAATGATTTTGCTTTCGTCCGGGGTAGAGAAGCATATCAGTGTCAGCTCGGAGCAAGCTACGAGGACACGCGCACCGCGGTTATTCTCGGCGATCTCCTTTGCGAGTTGGAGTGCCCTGCCACCACCTGAGCAACCGTGGAGACTGAGAATGGTGCGAGAAACGGAAGGGCGTAGTTTGAGCAATGAAGCCAACTGGAGGTCGGCACTAGGTGCACGACAGCCTGAGTAGGTGCTGAAAATAAGGTGGGTGATGTCAGTGGCCGGACGGCCCCACTCAGCAATGGCTTTCCGCGCAGCGGACTCGGCGAGCTTGGGGACCTCGGTAGCCACGATGTCTACACGAGTTTCAAGGGAGGGCGAGTGTTTGTCAATGATCTCTGGGTGGGCACTTATAAGCTCCGCGTCAAGGTGGATGTAGCGCTTTTCTATACCAGATTTGTGACCTGAAATGGAAATGAAAACCCATGTGTATATTTAATTTGTTACTACTTTGTAATCGTGAGGTTACATAAAAAATAAAACATATTATTGAACATTTATACATGCTTCAAATTAAAATATGAATACCAATTATTTTTTGCTTGAATAATTACATGCAAGCACTTCCCTTAAGAAACTAAACCACACATTTGATTTCTCTGTATGTCCTATCCAAATATTTAGGAAGATATACATGCTTAAATTTTCAGAAGAGCGTCGTAGTACATGAGTTTTATTCGAACAGTACATGAGTTGTCTGACGACGTAGTCGTGCATCCATAACTCTACCCACTAATTTCCAAATCATATGTGAGTGCTATTTCAGTAAGATGCATGGATTAATCTTTGTAACTTTCCTTACTTATATGTACAAGAGTTCTGTGGCTTGCATGTGTGATGGTAGGGTGAGGAAGTGACAATAGGTGGAACAGCTATCATATTTAACAAAACCATGACAGTAACAATTATTTTTTTTGTTCGAACAATTACAAAACTAATATATGATATAATGAAAGCACTTCTCTTAACAAAATTAAAATCACACATTTAATTTATATAGGTCCCTATCCAAAAGTTAAGGTTTATAGCCTCGTTTTTCTCTACATACCATAAATATATTATTTATGTATGGTTTATAGCGAATGATAGCATGATATATACTCCGTGATATTTAAGCATTTGCAAATTTTTCACACTAGAGTTAGTAAAAAATGATTAATAATAATGATGATAAGTGCAATTATTGATCTACTTACATATCCTCTTCATCTTATCCTTGAGCTCAGTAAGATGCTCGCTCTTGGTTAGACCAAAGTAGTAGTCAGCAAAGTTATCCTGACACACGATGTTTTCTGGGTTTGCAGTGCCAATGGCGAGGATCGTTGCAGGACCTTCCGAATGCTGTGTGCCACGGCGGTTGTCACCAATAGCGGCGGTAGTTGCTCCAGGCATGGTCGATGCAAAAGGAAGAACTTGTGCTTATGGAATTAGTTGCCTTACAGAGAGAAAGAGGTGGATATGCGATGCGCCTATGAATGAAAACTCTAGCAGTTGGCTGTTGGCTTTATACTAGTTGATCGATAACCAGGCCTTGTTAGCTCCCAAATATGTTTCCATTATTAAATGACACAAAAAAAAACTAGTAAAGAAAACCTTCACATGTTCTATGGAGTGTTTAAAACCGCAATAAATTTTCTATTGACAACATAATATAACCTGAACAAAATCACATGAGAGATTTTATTTGTTTTGGATCGTGAGGTCTGCATTACGAAGCAGCTACTACGGTCTGGAGTATGGACATTGTTTTCCACTGGTGTGATTAGCTTGATCATCGTGCAAAGCAGTCATCCCCAGCTTTAGGAGCTGTGCTTACGTTTATAGTATTGGGAGAAGCTGCAACCTGGCCGATGATCAAGGAATTTTTTTTCTGCACAATCACCATACTCCTGCATTAAGCTTATTCTTCTGTATCAAATGAGTGATTCACAGGAAAATCAAGAACCCAATCGTGCACTGGAGATTATAAGTCATAATGTTCTTATTTATGCTCTAGGATTAGATCGATCTAGAGAATATTTTCTTATTTACCTTGCAATCGCCCAGATTTAAATATAATCCAAAATTATAATTGAGATTTTAAATAATTAACTTCACAATCAACCCTGCATCTCTTAAACGAATTGTTGGCCTGGCCACGAGAATCAAGCATCCAATAAACAATATGGATCAACTCATGACCGTGGCGTGTTAAGCCCGTGGTGATGTTCATGATCGTCGGAGATTAAATGCATTGAGATATGCCACACTGTTGCAGATGTAACCTGGACTTTTAAATGCATACGGAGATGGCTGATGTCGTCTCAGTGTCATTAACTGCTTGTGAAAAAAAATTCCTTTCTTCCTATATAATTTAGTACTCACTACAACAAATCATTTACTACTGTAAAGCTTACAATCTATGAGGTCACATCATCATCTACAAATCATTTACTGTTGTAAAGATTAAAATCAGTGAGGCCACATCATCATCTAACCCTTGCCATTAGATCAACTAAGGAGGTAGCCCGCACACAAGCACGGGGTATCTTATTTATGTTCCATAAATTTTATTACTGGAAAGATGTACCGGTGAACTTAACATAAAATATTATTTGTAAACAATTTAAATATATGATCTTTATCTTAAAAAAAATGTTTGATATTGCTGATTCTCGGCATGACGTTTATATTTATAAAATTATAAAGATCTTGGTCTATTATTTGTAAACAATTTAATTATTGTGCTATCATCTTATTAATATCTTATAAAATTATGCAACCATATTTTCTTCTTTTGAATATGAGTATGTGACATTTCTAAATTAAATGTTAGTATCAATTATCCTAACAATCAATCCCATATCCGGTCATTGAAACATTTAAATCAAAATCATATTCAATATAACGACTTAGTTTGGAGTCTTTTCTTATCGCATGTATTATTACTCATTATTGTGATTATTTTTCTTATTTACAAAAATAGCAATGGTAAATTTCAAACTGGTTATTTGTAATTGTTTTGCTACTGTCAATAAATAAATAAATAAATAAATGTGTGATAAAGCACATTTGGGCAACACAACCATTTTATATGAAAATGTTGTGAAGTACACCTCCGTTATTTTTTTTAGAAAAGCAACCTTCCATGTAAACTTAATCTTTAAACATTTGTGTTTTTTTCTTTTTCTTTAGTAGGACTATTTAAATGAATTTGTAAAAGGAATCCTTGAATTTTTTTGCATTTCAATCAAATAATTGTAAATAATAATTTTATATGACCTCAAGTCCGCCTTATTATCCTCTATGCTCACACCACAATGTCACTACCACAAACCTCAACGCCGACTGTCTTGGTTCCACTGTCCACCTCCCTCGATTTTGTTAGCACCGCTAGCCTCATCATCACTTGCCGGCACCTCCCTCAATGTTAAATGTGGAAATTGATCGGGTGCCTTATTTAAAGTTTCTTAAATTTTGTTGTCGTCTGGGTTTGCATATTATGAGTTTTTCTTCAAGTCATATTTAATATATTTTATATATCTAACTGTATTGTGTGAAATTGAAGGGGCTCATGCGCATATAATTAATTTATGCCATTTTAGTATACACACTGGCAAAGGATGCACTTAAGTACGACAGATAGCAGGAAGGATTTATTGTATAGTCACTGGCAATTTCTGGAATCTATCTACGGAATGGCAGATAGCACGAAGGATGCACTTGAGGCCAAATTCGGAGTATCTGATGCTAGCAGTGGGCTATATGTCATGGAGCAGTTCTATGACTAAAAGATGGACGATGACCGTTCTTTAGTTGAACAAGCTCATCAGATTCAGGCACTGGCAAAGGAACTTGAGAATAATGGAACTTGAGAATAATGGTTGCGACGAGTTGCTGGACAAGTTCGTGGCGGGTTGCATTACTGCCAAATTGTCACCTTCTTGGTCAAATTTTGCCACTTCTATAAAACACGAGAGACAAGAGTTCAGTGCCACAAATCTTATTGGCTCTTTAGGTGTGACATCCTGGCCCAATCAGGATGAGATCGACCTGTGTGGCCCAAGAGAGCTATATGCATGTTTAGTACCACCTTACTAGTTTAGCAAGAGTGGAACCAACTTATAAGAGCTTATCCCTCCAACCATATCATTCCCGGGTTAACCCTTTTACACGAAGCGAGGATGGAAGTTTAAGCGGGGTGGTGTGTGTAAGTGCGACTACTCGTCAGACTATGTAGTTCCGGAGGGTGGGCTAAATGGTATCAGAGCGGTGGGCTAAATGGTATCAGAGCTGACGCTCATGGTTGCGCGTACGGGTCAGTATGCGGGCATATGACGCATGGCGCATGTGAGCTCTGTGTGAGGCAGATGGCATGGCATATGTTGCCAACACTGGACGTACGGACGTGCGCTAAGAGGTGGCGTCTTCCTGGACATTTTCCTATATGCCTGTGTGACCACATGGGTAAGTTGAGCCGACGAGGACATCGGATCCTTTGAGGGGAGGTGTATGTGACATCCTGGTCCAATTAGGATGAGGTCTGTGTGGCCCACGAGAGCTGTGTGCATGTTTAGTATCACCTTACTAGTATGGCAAGAGTGGAACCAGCTTATAAGAACTTGTCCCTCTAACCATATCACTCTCGAGCTAACCCTTTTACACAAAGCGATGACGAAAGTGTAAGTGGGGTGGTGTATGTAAGTGGGCCTGGTATGTAAGTGGGCCTACTCGTCGAATGGACTGGCTACGCTGTTCTGGAGGGTGGGCTATAGTAGGTGTCGAGGACAAGGCGAGGGCAAAGGACAACCGCAGTAAAAACGATGAGGGAGGTTCTAGTGCCAACTTGGTGTAGAAGAAGAACCTTTATGCATCCGACAATAACAAGAAAAAGGTCAAACCTGATGCCAAACCCAAGATTGCAACCACTTTTAAGAAGAAAGGCAAGGGAAAGACATAGGGTAACTGCTTTGTGTACGGTGAGCCTTGTCATTGGGCCAAGGGTTGTCTTGATCGCCAGGACAAAAAGTCTACAAGCATGGTTATTAGGATGGAAGAGGAAAATTGGGGTATGGTAATTTTTTATCTACAGTACTTTCTGTTTTTACTCACTTGAGTGGTAGATGATACATAGTGCTAATATTCATGTTTGTGCTGAAATTTCCTTGTTTTCTTCTTATCAGGACGGGAGATGTTCCTCCTTACTGATGGGAAACGGTTCGCTTGCATTCGGAAGAGACCGTGCAGCTCAAAAATTTGCATCATGTCCCCTTAATAAAGAAGAATCTTTTCAGCGGCTCTTCACTTTGTAGAGATGGTTTAATCTTGTGTTTGTGTCCAATAAATATGACGTATCTAAAGTGGAACATTTGTTGGTAAAGGTTAGACAGTAGAGGCTTGTTCCCCTTTTCTTTAGATGATGTGTGTAATAATGTTGTGAACCATGTGAGCAATGATGATGACTCTAATGTTTGGCATTTGCGACTTTGTTATGGGATTTTGGTTATATGAAGTGCTTAGGTAACATGAGTTTAATCTCGAAATTCACTTTGGTCAAGTATTCTAAGTATCATACTTGCGTTCAAGCAAAACAACCTCGAAGCCTCACAAGAGATTGTTGACTAAAGCGGGAAAGAAATACTGCATGACACTTATAGATGATTGCACTAGATTTTGCTATGTGTACTTATTGAAAACAAAAGATAAATCATCGCATTACATTAAAATCTATAAGGCTGAGGTAGAAACCAACTTGAAAGGAAAATCAAACTGTTAAAGGTTTGTTAAGGTTTGACTGAGGTGGAGAGTATTTGTCAAATGAGTTTACTTCATTCTGTGAAGAGTCCAAAATTATTCATGAGAGTTTTCACCCCAGTCAAATAGGGTTGCTGAAAGAAAGAATCGCACTTCAATCAGTTGGTGAATGCCATGTTAGACACTGTGAGACACTGTGGGGCTTTCCAAGAAATGGTGGGGTGAGGCTATATTGACTGCATGTCATGTCTTGAATAAAATTCCTACTAAGAATAAAGGAGTAACACCATTCGAGAAATGGGAAAAGAAAATGTTAACTCTCTCATACTTGCGCACATGGGTCTCATACTTGTGCACATGGGGTTCTTTCGCTAAGGTCAATGTGCCTATAGTCAAAGAGTACAAAATTGGACCCAAAGCCATGGATTGTATGTTCCTTGGTTATAATATCTGCAACATGGGTTATAGATTCTTAATTGTAAATTATGGAGTGTTTGACATGCGTATTGGTACAATTTTTGAGTCCAGAGATACTACACTTTTTAAGAATGAATTTGCCATGAAAGACGCAGCTAGCTCTTCTAGTCAAGAACCTATTTTGTCTCTTGAGTTTTTGCCGGTAGAACACGATAATCAAATGTCTGTTGAACCTATTTTCTTGATATACATTATCATGTCAACCACGGGTGCCGGCACTACTAGAGGAGTAGGGAATGACAACACTGGATGAAGAGAAACTGAGAACGTTAACATCAACGGAGGCAACATCAATGCATCATCATCATCTTGAGCGTTTTCTGTATATGACTATTGTCATCTCGGTGTTGAACATATTTCTAGATGCTATTGTTCATTTTTATCACTCACTTTTTTGCATATGTCATGTTTATTGTGTTATATTTCTAGTTTAAAATATGCCGAGTTTTGATTATATTTCCAACAAAAATCACCCCATTTTTATAGGCTTTTTTTTAAACACTGCCTTTAAAATTGTAACTTTCACATGCGGCAGTTTAGGAAAATCGCCTGTATGAAATACACCTATTTTCACATACAGTTTTCTTTATAACCTATCAAATAGTTTTGTTCACAAGTCGTGTTGGAATTAATGAATGGGCCTTAGCCCACTCGAAGATTAATTCTTTGGAAAATCACAAAAGCCCACCTCATGGGATGGCATGCATGTGGAGTTTAGTACCACCTTGCTTATTCTAGGAGAGGGGGACCTCCTTAAAAGGGAGGATGTCCTCCTAGCCACTTGAAGCATGTGTGGTGGAGAGAAGAGGGGAAACACACACACGCGCTCGCTCGCCTGGCCTGGCAGGGCAGGCGGCGCGCGTGCACGACGTACGCGTCGAATGGTCCGAAAAATTGGCTCCTCACCCTTGCGCAGATGCAGCCTCCTTTTGCAGTTTTGTTTTGCTGCAAATTCGGATTCGTTTTTGTTTTGGAAACGTTCCGAAAAATCCGGTGCGTGCAAACGGCGTGGAGTCCGGATAAGTTACGCGCGACTTATCCGGTTCGGTTACGCGCAGTAGAGATCGTGCGGGCGCCCTGATCAAGCGACCCTTCTCTATATAAACCGACCCGCCGTCTTCACGCAGTATATGCGAAAATCAATCTAGGGTTTGCCTCCTACTCTGTACTGCGCCGTCGCTCGTAGACTACTCCATCCCGCTCGCCGGCGTGCACCAGCGATCGGGAGAGCAGGTCTCCAGAACCTCTGCCTTTGACGTCCTGCACCGGGAGAAGGCGGCAATAAGGTTTTTGGGAAGCGCTTCGCGCGACTGCTCCCTGTTCGTTCGCGACGGCTCGCCTTCCTCTTCGCTCGCGTGTTTCGTGCCTTCGTAGACACCTGCGAAAAGTTTCGACCAAGCAGCCAGTCTTTTCGTCACCTCGGTATGTGTTCAATATGTTGCGCATATTTGATCTGTTCATGTTATTCTGTGTAGTTTACATGTGTAGATCTAATGATGCGTTCATGCTAGTTTTCATCTGTAATGTCATGATTTATTTATGGAATAAATTAAATCATTATATGCCCATAATCTCAACAATCCAAAAACCTTATTATAGGCACTGTGATTTTACTATGGCTGGTTTTGCCGATGCACTGAGGCCAGATAAATTCACCGGTGTGCATTTTAAGAGATGGCAGATCAGGGTCACTCTGTGGCTGACAGCTATGAAATGCTTCTGGGTGAGTACTGGCAAACCTGAAGGAGTTCTTACTGCTGAACAGCAGAAGCAATTCGAGGAAGCCACTACTCTCTTTGTGGGATGCATTCTTAGCGTTCTTGGCGATCGTCTGGTCGAGGTGTATATGCATATAACCGACGCTAAGGAGTTGTGGGATGCACTGAATACTAAATTCGGTGCTACTGATGCTAGCAATGATCTGTATATCATGGAGCAGTTTCATGACTACAAGATGGCTGACAACCGTTCTGTAGTCGAACAGGCTCATGAGATACAAACCATGGCTAAGGAACTCGAACTCCTTAAGTGTGTCTTACCCGACAAATTTGTGGCTGGGTGCATTATTGCGAAACTACCTCCATCTTGGAGAAGTTTCGGTACTGCACTCAAACACAAGAGACAGGAATACTCCGTTGAGGGGTTGATAGCGTCTCTTGATGTTGAGGAGAAAGCTCGGGAAAAAGATGCCGCGTCTAAGGGCGATGGTGGGCAGTCCAGCGCCAATGTTGTGCACAAGGCCCAGAACAAGAGCAAGGGGAAATACAAAGCTCAGCAGACCACCAACTTCAAGAAGCAGAAGAAGAACAACAACAATCCTAATCAGGATGAGAGGACTTGCTTTGTGTGTGGCCAAGTTGGTCATCTGGCTAGGAAGTGTCCACAGCGCAAGGGGATGAAGGCACCTGCAGGGCAGACTTCTAAGTCTGCTAATGTGACCATTGGCAACACTGGAGATGGAAGCGGGTATGGTAATTTACCTACTGTTTTTTCAGTTAATCAATCTACTAATTGGTGGGTTGATACTGGGGCCAATGTACATGTTTGTGCTGACATCTCATTGTTTTCTTCTTATCAGGTCGCACGGGGTTCCACCGTCCTAATGGGGAATGGGTCACATGCTTCTGTTCATGGTGTTGGCACGGTAGATCTGAAGTTTACTTCGGGAAAGATCGAGCAGCTGAAGAACGTGCAGCATGTCCCTTCTATCGACAGGAATCTTGTTAGTGGCTCCCGTCTGACTAGAGACGGATTTAAGTTGGTTTTTGAGTCTAATAAAGTAGTCGTGTCTAAATATGGATATTTTATTGGTAAAGGTTATGAGTGCGGAGGCCTGTTCCGCTTTTCCCTTTCTGATTTCTGCAATAAGTCTGTGAACCATATTTGTGGCAGTGTGGATGATGAGGCTAATGTTTGGCATTCACGTTTATGTCATATTAATTTTGGCTTGATGTCTCGGCTTTCCAGCATGTGTTTAATTCCTAAGTTTTCCATTGTCAAAGGTTCTAAGTGCCATAGTTGTGTGCAATCGAAGCAACCTCGCAAGCCTCACAAGGCTGCCGAGGAGAGAAACTTGGCACCACTAGAACTCCTACATTCAGATCTTTGTGAAATGAATGGGGTGTTGACGAAGGGTGGAAAACGATATTTCATGACATTCATTGATGATGCTACTAGATTTTGCTATGTGTACTTGTTGAAAACGAAAGACGAGGCTCTAGACTATTTTAAAATTTATAAGGCAGAAGTTGAAAATCAACTTGACAGAAAGATAAAAAGGCTTAGGTCTGATCGTGGTGGAGAGTTTTTCTCGAACGAGTTTGACTTATTCTGTGAGGAACATGGCATCATACATGAGAGGACGCCTCCCTATTCTCCCGAGTCTAATGGGATTGCTGAAAGGAAGAACCGCACACTGACTGACTTGGTGAATGCCATGTTGGACACCGCGGGACTGCCTAAGGCATGGTGGGGGGAGGCATTGTTGACCTCAAATCATGTGTTAAACAGAGTTCCTAACAGAAATAAGGACAAAACACCATATGAGATATGGATTGGTAGAAAACCATCACTTTCTTATTTGCGCACATGGGGGTGCTTGGCGAAAGTCAATGTACCAATAACGAAGAAGCGCAAACTTGGACCTAAGACTGTGGACTGTGTCTTTCTGGGATATGCTCATCATAGCATTGCCTATAGATTTTTAATAGTTAAATCCGAGGTACTGGACATGCATGTTGGTACAATTATGGAGTCTCGTGATGCTACATTCTTTGAGAGCTTTTTCCCAATGAAGGATACACATAGTGGTTCGAACCAACCCTCTGAAATAATTCCCAGTTCAATCACACCACCAGAACAAACTGAACATACACATGAACTTGTCTCTGAGGAGGATGTCAGTGAAGCTCCTCGAAGGAGTAAGAGACAAAGGACGGCTAAGTCTTTTGGTGATGATTTCACTGTGTACCTCGTGGATGACACTCCTAAGTCAATTTCAGAAGCATATGCATCTCCTGATGCAGACTACTGGAAGGAGGCTGTCCGTAGTGAAATGGATTCCATTATCGCTAACGGGACTTGGGAGGTGACAGAGCAACCCTATGGGTGTAAACCTGTGGGGTGCAAGTGGGTGTTCAAGAAGAAGCTTAGGCCTGATGGTACTATTGAAAAGTACAAGGCTCGGCTTGTTGCTAAGGGCTATACTCAGAAAGAAGGCGAAGATTTCTTTGACACTTACTCACCTGTTGCTAGATTGACTACAATTCGTGTGCTACTTTCCCTAGCAGCCTCACATGGTCTTCTCGTTCATCAAATGGACGTTAAGACAGCTTTTCTTAATGGAGAGCTAGATGAGGAGATCTATATGGATCAACCTGATGGGTTTGTAGTTGAAGGTCAAGAAGGCAAAGTGTGCAAATTGTTGAAGTCTTTGTATGGTCTGAAACAAGCTCCTAGCAATGGCATGAGAAATTTGACAAAATATTGACATCTGCAGGCTTTGCAGTCAATGAGGTAGATAAATGTGTGTACTATCGCCATGGTGGGGGTGAGGGAGTTATTTTGTGCTTGTATGTTGACGACATACTGATATTTGGAACAAACCTTGAGGTGATAGATGAGGTTAAATCATTCTTGTCTCAAAATTTTGATATGAAGGATTTGGGAGTAGCTGATGTTATCTTAAACATTAAGCTAATTAGAGGTGAGAATGGGATTACACTCTTGCAGTCCCATTATGTGGAGAAGATCTTGAATCGCTTTGGCTACATTGATAGTAAGCCTTCTCCAACACCTTATGATCCTAGCTTGTTGCTTCGCAAGAACAAGAGAATTGCTAGGAATCAACTGGAATACTCCCAAATCATTGGCTCGTTGATGTACCTGGCTAGTGCAACTAGGCCTGATATCTCCTTTGCTGTGAGCAAGTTGAGCCGATTTACCTCTAATCCGGGAGATGATCACTGGCGTGCGCTTGAGCGAGTAATGCGCTATCTGAAAGGTACTGTGGAATTGGGGCTTCACTATACTGGGTATCCTGCGGTACTGGAGGGTTATAGTGATTCTAACTGGATCTCTGATGTGGATGAGATCAAAGCCACTAGTGGATATGTTTTCACACTGGGTGGTGGTGCTGTTTCATGGAGGTCTTGCAAACAGACCATTTTGACGAGGTCAACCATGGAAGCAGAGCTAACGGCACTGGATACTGCTACTGTTGAGGCAGAATGGCTGCGTGATCTATTAATGGATCTGCCTGTTGTTGAAAAACCGGTGCCGGCTATCCTTATGAACTGTGACAATCAAACGGTAATTGTCAAAGTGAATAGTTCTAAGGATAATATGAAATCGTCTAGACATGTGAAAAGACGATTGAAGTCTGTCAGGAAATTAAGAAACTCCGGAGTTATAACGTTGGATTACATCCAAACAGCGAGAAACCTGGCAGATCCCTTCACGAAGGGACTATCACGAAATGTGATAAACAATGCATCGAAGGAGATGGGTTTGAGACCCATGTGAGTTATACTATGGTGGTAACCCAGTCTATGTGATCGGAGATCCCGTGAATTAGATCCTGGGAAGAACAAACCATTAGTAAACTAGAGGAGAGTATCAATATATATACCCTCTCCAAGTGAAGATGCATGTACTCTCATGAGCTGCAAGGCAGGTTGGCTATGCCTTAATGAGTTCTGTTGGCTTTAATTAGCGAAGATGTTGTCCTGCAGAGCATTCTTGAAAGAACTCACCTTTGTGAGCTTGACTGTTGGTCGCAGTCTATGAAGATTTTGGGTGAATCTTCTAGGAAGCTTACTAAAGACCTAGGAGTATGACTTATACGCTCCACCCGAGGGGTAGTCTACAGACGGTCTAGTACCAGATAAGACTTTGAGTGAAACTTGCTTGCACAAGACTTGCAATTCAAGGCGTAGTCCATTGTTCAAGTTGTGAGTAAGTGTAGCTTGGAGTTCTAGGTGGATGTTCAACCTTAATTGGTCTCCATCGAACCGCTGGTATATAAATAATACATTGGAAAAGGCAAATCTCAGTGGGATTTTGAGATTTGGTGGGGGATTGTTGGACTTAATGAATGGGCCTTAGCCCACTCGAAGATTAATTCTTTGGAAAATCACAAAAGCCCACCTCATGGGATGGCATGCATGTGGAGTTTAGTACCACCTTGCTTATTCTAGGAGAGGGGGACCTCCTTAAAAGGGAGGATGTTCTCCTAGCCACTTGAAGCATGTGTGGTGGAGAGAAGAGGGGAAACACACGCGCGCGCTCGCTCGCCTCGCCTGGCCTGGCAGGGCAGGCGGCGCGCGTGCATGACGTACGCGTCGAATGGTCCGAAAAATTGGCTCCTCACCCTTGCGCAGATGCAGCCTCCTTTTGCAGTTTTGTTTTGCTGCAAATTCGGATTCGTTTTTGTTTTGGAAACGTTCCAAAAAATCCGGTGCGTGCAAACGGCGTGGAGTCCGGATAAGTTACGCGCGACTTATCCGGTTCGGTTACGCGCAGTAGAGATCGTGCGGGCGCCCTGATCAAGCGACCCTTCTCTATATAAACCGACCCGCCGTCTTCACGCAGTATATGCGAAAATCAATCTAGGGTTTGCCTCCTACTCTGTACTGCGCCGTCGCTCGTAGACTACTCCATCCCGCTCGCCGGCGTGCACCAGCGATCGGGAGAGCAGGTCTCCAGAACCTCTGCCTTTGACGTCCTGCACCGGGAGAAGGCGGCAATAAGGTTTTTGGGAAGCGCTTCGCGCGACTGCTCCCTGTTCGTTCGCGACGGCTCGCCTTCCTCTTCGCTCGCGTGTTTCGTGCCTTCGTAGACACCTGCGAAAAGTTTCGACCAAGCAGCCGGTCTTTTCGTCACCTCGGTATGTGTTCAATATGTTGCGCATATTTGATCTGTTCATGTTATTCTGTGTAGTTTACATGTGTAGATCTAATGATGCGTTCATGCTAGTTTTCATCTGTAATGTCATGATTTATTTATGGAATAAATTAAATCATTATATGCCCATAATCTCAACAAGTCGTCCATGATACGGAGGCAACTTCAACCATCTTCATATGCATTTCAAAATCTAGGCTACATAAGGAACGAATGTTCTAGGACATGTGAAAACTTTTTTTTTATAATGTGGCATATCTCTCTGCATTTAATCTCCGAAGATCATGAGCCTCACCAGGGGCTTAACACGTCAAGGTCATAAGTTGATTCATTTTGTTTACTGATTGTTTATTGGATCCTTGATTCTCGTGGCCAACAATTTTTTTATGAGATGCAGGGTTGATTGTGCAATTAATTATTTAACATCTCTTTCATAATTTTGGACTGTACTAAAAGGCTGGACGATCACAAGTATGAAAATATGCACTAGGATTAGATCGATCTCCAGTTATACATTATGATTTGTAATCTCGAGAGCACGAATTGGATTCATAGTTGTCGGGTCCTTGATTATCCTGTGATTCTGTGGATCACTCATTTGATACAGAAGAATAAGTTTAATTTCCTTGATTATCGCGGCCAGGTTACAGCTTCTCCCAATATTATAAACGTTGCTTCAAAAAAAAAAAAAAACGTATAACCACAGCTCGTAAAGGAGGGGGATGACTGCTTTGCACGATGGTCGAGAGCTAATCACACTAATTAAGTGGAAAACAATGTCCATACTCCAGACCATAGTAGCTGCTTTGTACATGCCATGGCATGCAGACCTCACGATCTGTAATAAGAAAAATCTCTCATGTGATTTTGTTCTGGTTATATTATATGTTGTCAATAGAAAAAAATATTTTTGTTTTAAATTAACACTACATGGAACATGTGATCAAGGTTTTCTTGCAGAAATTTTTTATGTCATTTAATAATGGAAACATATTTGAGAGCTAACAAGGCCAGGTTATCGATCAACTAGTATAAAGCCAATAGGCAGCTGCTAGAGTTTTCATTCATAGACGCATCACATATCCACCTCTTTCTCTCTAAAGGCAACTAATTTCACAAGCACAAGTTCTTTCTTTTACATCGACCATGCCTGGAGCAACTACCGCCGCTATTGTTGACAGCCGCAGGTGCACACAGCATTCGGAAGGCCCTGCCACGGTCCTCGCCATCGGCACTGCAAACCCGGAAAACATCATCCTTCAAGATGACTTTGCTGACTACTACTTTGGTCTAACCAAAAGCGAGCAACTTACTGAGTTAAAGGACAAGATGAAAAGGATATGTAAGTAAATTGATCATTGCACTTATCATCATTATTATTAATCATGTTTTATTAACTCTATTGAGAAAAAAAATGCAATTGCTTAGATATCAAGGAGTATACTGCTATCATTCAATATGAACCATATATATATTTATGGTATGTAGAGATAAAAAGAGGCTATAAACCTAAATATTTGGTAGGACACATATAGAAATTAAATATGTGTTTTTAAGAAAAGTGTTTTCATGATGTCATATATTTGTGTTGTAATTGTTCGAACAAAAAAAATAATTTTTGCTGTCATGGTTTTGTTAAATATGATAGCTAGCTGTTCCACATATTGTCACCTCCTCACGCTACCATCACACATACACGCCACAGAACTCATGTACATATAAGGAAGTGTACGCTTTTAACAAAAACACAATCCATGCATATGAGAAAATTTCATAAGAAGAAAAAAAATATGCACAACCTAATAGCAAAAACTACTTGATGCATGTCTATCACGCTACTAGTACTTCTCACGTAATTGTCCGCGTCGCTCGTTAAGTCTAAATCGAGATGCCTCTCGAAATAGATTTTGCGGTCACACTACTAGTACTTCTCACGTAATTATCCGTGTCGCTCGTTATAAATCGAGATGCCTCTAGAAATAGATTTTGCGATCTTACTAATCTTTCTACTGAAATAGAACTCACATGTTCATAATTGTTGGCACTGTGATGTGGAACTTAATTGGTAGAGTTATGGATTCACGACTACATCGTCAGACAACTGGTGCTTGAATAAAACTCATGTAATATGGCGCTTTTCCGAAAATTTAGACATGTACATCTTCCTATAAATCAAAAGTGTGATTTAATTTGTTAAGGGAAGTGCTTGCATAATATCATATATTTTAAGTTTTGTAATAATTATTCAAGCAAACATTAATTGCTCATCATATTTCAATTTGAAGTATGTATAAATGTCCAACCATATGTTTTAATTTTTTATATCTAACCTCAGGATTACTAAGTACTAACCAATATACGCGTGGGTTTTCCTTTTGTATTTCAGGTCATAAATCTGGTATAGAGAAGCGCTATATCCACCTTAATGCCGAGATCATCCGTGCCCACCCAGAGATCATTGACAAACACGTGCCCTCCCTTGAAACCCGTGTAGACATCGTGGCTACCGAGGTCCCCAAGCTCGCCGAGTCCGCTGCACGGAAAGCCATTGCTGAGTGGGGTCGTCCGGCTACTGACATCACCCACCTTATCTTCAGCACCTACTCAGGTTGTCGTGCACCTAGCGCTGACCTCCAATTGGCGTCATTGCTCGGACTTCGCCCTTCCGTTTCTCGCACCATTCTCAGTCTTCACGGCTGCTCAGGTGGTGGCAGGGCACTCCAGCTTGCAAAGGAGATTGCCGAGAATAACCGCGGTGCGCGTGTCCTCGTAGCCTGCTCTGAGCTGACCCTGATATGCTTCTCTACCCCGGATGAAAGTAAAATCGTTGGCCATGGACTGTTCGGGGATGGTGCTGGCGCAGTCATCGTCGGTGCCGACCCCTCGGCCGATGGCGAGCATCCACTATTTGAGATGGTTGCCGCCTCACAAACCATGATACCAGGAACTGAGCACGCACTCGGAATGCAGGCCACTAGTAGTGGCATAGATTTTCACCTCTCCATCCAGGTGCCGACATTGATAAAGGACAACATCCATCAGTGCTTGCTCGATGTGTTCCGATCTGTCGGAAACACAGATCCTAACTGGAACGACCTCTTCTGGGCAGTGCACCCTGGCGGCCGCGCGATCCTTGATAACATAGAGGACAAGCTCCAACTGCAGCCATGGAAGCTTGCGGCGAGCCGCCAAGTGCTGAGCGAGTACGGGAACATGAGTGGTGCAACAATTGCATTTGTTCTTGATGAACTACGCCGCCATCGGGAGAAGGAAGAAGACATGCAGCAACAGCCTGAGTGGGGAGTGTTGCTGGCCTTTGGACCTGGAGTCACAATAGAGACAATCGTGCTGCGTAACCCACTCTCACGTGGTTTGAAGGAAAATTAATCAACACTATCAAGAATAAAATGCAAAGGTCATCTTCTGCTGTTTTGGTATTTCACCTCGGTAGAGTATTTAGCGAGTGCGTGACACTGAATCAATTGATCACGCATCAGTGAGATTACGATCCACCGGCATGCATGTTTGTGTTCTCAATTCTATTAAATGTTGTAAACAAAGGTCCTTGTGTTGTAAAATAATTCTTAATTACTATCTTATGTACTCGGAATGTTAATATGTTTGGATCTGTAACAAAATTTGAAATACCATGTTATGAGTATGTATAATTAAAACAATGCATTTATTCCGAGTTTTGACCGATGGAGATGGATTTTTTTTTATAAAAAAAAACTTCAAGCCGATGAAATTAACACTGTAAGTGAATGATATTTTACAGGCACAAATTTGTTAAAACCAAAAGTGAAAAGGGGCTAATGTGTAAAATCAAAGTGTGTTTGATTATTATTTTATGATGAATAATTGGCATCTAAGATTATTGATTTTGATATTTGGAGATTATTGTCAAAATGATTTTGGAGATGATTGATTTTCAGACGATGAATAGGGACTACCGTCAGATTTGATCCAGTTATGTTAACGGGGGATACCTATAAACCGGATAAATGGGATATTGGGGTACGTTGGTACGAGGATCTATACGATACGACATCAAAACAGACAAGAAACAAGGATTATACTGGTTCAGGTCCCTCATAAGGTAATAGCCCTAATCCAGTTTATATGAGATTGATATGGAAAACTACATAGTACAAAGAGAACAGATGAACTCGTTGATACCGATGAGATCCTTGTCGAGACTATTCGACGAGATCTCCCGTGGCTTCGGCTTGAGTCCTTTGGCTTTGTAGACTATGGTGGGTGTGTTGGCGCTATGATTCGGTGATCCTGAACCCCTCCGGGGGTGTGCCTTTTACACTGTGAGTTGCCTTAGTCTCCAAGTATAACTCGGAGACAACGAACCCTGCACGATATAGAATAGTCCCTATCCTTTTTGAGTAGGACTCTGATAGTCTCCGGCCCGTAAAGATATTTTCCATAATATCTTGTATATTTCCTTATTGCATATGGAAACATATCGTAGGATATGAGGTATACCAATCTGGTACACTTGGTGAATAGTAGGATAGGATGTATGCCTTATTCGTAACCCTGACAGTAGCCCCAACTTCAATTTAAATGAACTCTCGTTGTCATCCGCGACTTCCTGGTCAATGTTATAGCTCTCTTCTGGTCATTCTCGATAAGAATCGAAAAGACACTGAGTTCTCAATTACACTGGAGGAAGTTCAACAGTCTATATAGGTGAATTTAATTTGAAGTCCAATCAATCCTGTCAGCAACGGGTCATAGAAAATTTCAGCGGCAATCTCTCTCCTTCCCTCAAAATACGAACTGTCAAGTAGTGCGCTTATATAAAGAAGTTTCTGGATCCATTTCAAGTCTGTTTGCCAAAAAAAGGCCTTTCCAACTTTCTTTGCGTCCAGACTCTCAGCTTCTGCAATCTCCTGAAGAAAACCCTAACTTTCCTCTTCCTCTCCGGTGATCCTACGATGGTGATGGATCTTGGGGCTTCCAGCACCGACACCGCAGCCATGAAGAAGCTACAGGTAGAAGGAGCTCTCCCCGGCCATGAGCACCTGGTGCGGGAGGAAGGTGGTAATCATCCTTAATTGGTCTTAAGTCGGATGGTCATTGTTGAAGACTTTGTTCGTTGCAGTTTTTTGCCTCCGCTATCCGAATTCCTCCTTCTGATTCTGAACTTCTATGGCCTTTCTCTTCTGCACCTTAACCCCACCTCCATCGCTTTTTTGAGTATTTTTGCTCATCTTTGCGAAGCCTACGTTGGGGTGGTACCCTTCCTTGATATTTTTCACTACTACTATGAGCTCCGGTGGAAGGAATCCAACAGATTTGGTCTCCGGATGCTATGGATTTCGTCTCTAGGACTGCATGAAAGCGTTTTACATCCACTTCAAATGCCATTTGTCCCGGAGCCACTGGAGATCAAAGTGGTTCTATATCGAGCTACAGGATCTCGATCTTGTTCTGATCGTTCTAGAGGACAAGCCTGAACGTTCTCAGGATTGGACCTTGAAACCCCCACTGACTCCCTCCCTCCTAGAATTCGTCAACACCATCAGTAGCCTACGAGAACGGGGTCTAACTAGGTATGAAGTCGCTCAAGACTTCATTTCCCAGCGGATTCAACTGCTCCAAGCCCACGCTCACCCAACCTTTGACTACACGGGGAAGGACAACATGACGTGGATCTCGACGCGGGGTACTTATTCTGGTGTCCTCGTGTCCGCTATTCTTTTGATGTCGGGGAATTTGTATTTATTCTAAAACAATCTTGTCCCTTTTTCCTTTGCAGATCTTAGCGACAAGACGGTGTCCCAGCGAGTGGGACAGGTGCTGATAAGCGCGGCGTTGGGCGTCGACGAGCCGCCCAGCGCCATCTACGAGTTCGCGGACACGAGCCGCCTAGTGCCATCTATGAGTTCGCGGACGCTGACCGGACCGTCATCATTAACGTGAGTGCCCGACTTGATTTTGTCGAACTTTCGTTTCTGTACTTGGAAGGCGAAGTGACTTCACCTCGTGCATGCACTTCCCCTAGTTGATGCCATTGGACCACTGGTCGACTACCAAGCTGCTGCCTCCTTGAATGAGAAGGTCTCTCAGGAGACAACGACAACGGTTGGGTCGGTGCCGAGTGGGATCGGCACCAAGAACCCAAAGAGGAAGTGGGCTACCACCGTCCCGAGCCAGTTCTTGTTCTCTGAGGATGGGAAACTGAAGCGAAGCAAATTTTGACTCCTAGTTCAATGCAGTACTCCTAGAAATCCTCGCTTGTGAACTAGGAGCCGTTATCGGTGAGGATGTGGTGAGGCAACCCATATCTGCAAAAGATCTCTTTGATAAAGTTGATGGCATTGTTGGAATTAATTTCTCGTGTGGACTCTGCCTCAATCCACTTTGTGAATTTATAGATTGCAATGAACAAGAACTTGTATTCTCCTCATCCTTGTGGAAACGGTCCGAGTATATCGAGTCCCTAGCATGAGAACGGCCATGTCAGAGGGATAGTTTGGAGCGCTTGTGCTGGCATCTTGGTGTGTTTGCTGTAGAACTGACAGGCTTCATAGCGTCTTACCATATCGCAAGCATCTTTGAGGGCAGTTGGCCAGAAAAACTCTTGTCGAAAAGCTTTTTCGACCAAGGTATGCCCGCCGACGTGCGATCCGCAGATTCCTTCGTGGATGTCGAGATGTAAGGCTTTTGCATCGTCGGTCAAAACGCATTTGAGGAGGACGTCATTCGGGGCCTTTTTGTATTGATCGTTGTCGATCAAACAGTAAATTTTGGCCTGTCGAGATAGCTTCTCTGCCTTTGCGTTGTCCTCTGGCAACTTGTCAGCACCCAAGAAGTCAATAAGTGGAGTTCGCCAGTCTTTCATTGTCTTGATGTCAACAATGACATGTTCGACCTCTTGAGCCCCCGAGGAGTTGTCGGTATTGGCCATGGTACCTTCGTCGTGCGACTCTTTTACAGACGGTTTTGTCAGGACATCTAAGAAAGTTCCTAGTTCAAGAGGTTCTCTTCAGGATGCTTGTCGTGCTAAGTCATCTGGTTCAATGTTATCCTTGCTATAAACGTGTCGAACCTCGATGCCGTCAAACTTCTGCTCTAGCTTCTTGACTTCAAAGAGGTACTTAGCCAACTCAGGATTGGAGCATTTGTAATCCTTATCCACTTGGTTTGCGACTAATTTTGAGTCCCCTCTCACAATCAATCGTTTAACTCCTAGTGCAACGGCTGCTTGAATACCAGTGAGGAGTCCTTCGTACTCGGCTGTATTGTTTGTTGCTCGGAAATTGAGGTGAATTTCATGTTTGAAATGATCTCCTGTTGGAGCAGTCAAAATGAATCTGGCTCCTGCTCCTTGGCTGTTGAGTGTACCATCGAATGCCATGGTCCATGTCTCATTATCCGTTTGGCTGGTTGGTCTATTTTCAGGGATAGTCCAGTCAGCTACGAAATCAGCGAGAACTTGGGATTTGATGGTTGTTCTTAGTACGAAATGGACATTAAATTGACTGAGCTCGACTACCACTTTGCAATGAGGTCGACAACGTCTTTGTTCCTGACGACTTCTCCTAGGCGAAAAAAAGAGACAACTGTAACTTTTTGTGCCTAGAAGTAGAGGCGCAGTTTCCTTGATGTCATGACTACAGCGTAGAGCATCTTTTGAATATGTGGGTACTTGGCTTTTGCGTCATGGAGGTCTTCGTTCACATACAACACTAGGTGTTGCACCTTCTCCCTCTCGACGATGATAACTGTACTCACAGAATATGGTGTGGCAGCGATGTATAGATAGAGCTCTTCGTTAGGTTGTGGGGCAACGAGTACAATGGATTTGACAGGTAGCGTTTGAGTGTGATGAACGTGTTCTCAGCATCCTGAGTCCACTCGAATTTGTCCTGCTTTTTGAGTAAAGTGAAGAAAGGTTGTGTTCGTTTTCCCATCTTGGCTACGAAGCGACTAAGTGCTGCTATACATCCGGTCAATTTCTGAACTTCCTTGAGTCAGGTGGGTGACTTCATGTTCTCGATGGCCTTGATCTTTTCAGGGTTTGCTTCAATGCCTCTTCCTGATACGAGAAAGCCGAAGAACTTCCCTGATAGTACTCCGAACCTGCACTTCTCTATGTTCAGCTTGAGGCGATGTCGTCGGAGGTTATTGAACGTTTCTCCGAGGTCATCGATTAGTGTGTCACCGATCTTCATCTTAACGACAACGTCATCGACGAAAGCCTCGATGTTTCGTCTGAGTTGGTTACCAAGAGCCCCTTGGATCTCACGCTGATATGTGTTGCCGGCGCTGATTAATCCAAAAAGCATCATGGTGTAGCAGAAGACACCGAAGGGTGTGATAAATGATGTCTTCTCCTCGTCCTCTTTTCCCTTGCTGATTTGATGGTACCCGAGTAAGCGTTAAGGAAACTTAACAACTTACAACCGGATATTGTATCCACCAATCGGTCTATTCGAGGAAGAGGGAAGTAATCTTTGGGGCACGCATTGTTGAGGTCGGTGAAATCCACGCACATTCTCCACTTCCCATTGGCTTTCTGGACCATGACCGGGTTGGCAAGCCACTCTGGGTGGAGTACTTCTCGAATGAAACCGGCCTTGAGAAGTTTGTCCAATTCTTCTTGTATGGCCTACTTTCGGTCTGGTGCAAATCTCCGCATTTTTTTTCTTAACTGGCTTGGCATCGGGTCGTACCATCAGTTTGTGCTCGATCACCTTTCTAGGTGATGAGGACACAACTAGCTCGGATATAATCATGACTACCTTATGTATTAATCAACCAAAGGTGCATATGTTCTACATTAGATTTACTTGTTATATATTTGAACAAACGTTTCTACACAATGAGTTTTGTGTGTTTTCATTTGCAGAGGTACTTGCTTGGGCAAAAGAAAAGAGACCGAACGTAAGGAATGCATGGATGATTGAAGAAGTTGATTGGAGACCAAACCAAGACCTTCTCCAAGTCTTCTTTCATCTCACCACGTCACTTTTGGTCCATAGAAGATAAGAGATAAAGTTCTACATGTTTTGGATTTGGATTCGGGCCTCCTGACAGCATCAACTTCAAACGGACCTAGCCGCTGATCTAGAAGGAATTTCGGGGCCCGTGAGTACTTCTTGGAAAGCTTAGGGAGTCTAATTTCAGATGGTTTTGGTCCCACATCAAAATTCCTACCGAGCTACTGGGAATCTGCAAAACAAGCCACATATCTCATCCAGTCTGAATCTGATTTAGGTTTTAGGCCTTGTAATTGTATCATGGGCTTAGCCCATAGGGGTGTGTGCCCTAGGGCAACCCTAGGACGTCCCTAATCATACTTAATCAGTAGTCGCCATCGTTTAGAGTTGGGTTTTGCTTAGATTATTCTGTCGAGAACAGTTTCGCTGCTAGATCGGTTTGTAAGACCCCAACTTGTGAGCTTAATCATTCATCTGCAATTTTGGTTGTATTCTATTTCGTTCTTGTTTGTGTTCTTCGATTGGCAAACAGGTTTTAGCCTTCTTGGCGAGGTCATCCGCATTTCGACATGGGTGATAACCAGAGGAGACGTGGTAATACGATTGCGGAGCGTGTGCATTCAAAAAGCCGGATTTATTTTGTGTCGCGACTCCGCCCAAATCGTTGTTTATCAGAACTTTTCGGAAGATCGGGAACCCTAGTCATCATCACTAGGGACTCCTGGTATGCCTGATGGTTGCCAAGCAAACGCGTCTGCATTATCGCGGAGGAAGGTGATGAGCTCGAGTTCCTATTTGCTACCTAACGTTGCCCCGATCTTAACGGTCTTGTCGGGGTTGGTGCTGGTTAGCGGGACAATCTTGATTGCGTCATCGGGTTTTGGTGCTTTGTTGGGCTTGCTCACTTTCCTGGGTGGCTCGGTTGTGGTGGGTGGTGTGGGAGTATGTTCGACCATGTCGAGGCTCCTCTTGTCGCAGTGCACCGCTAACTTCGCATTTCCCTGGATAGTGATTGTCCATTTTCGTCCTGGTATCTTGAGAAATTGGTACGCGTAATGGGATGCCACCATGAACTTCGCGAGTGCAGTTCTCCCTAAGAAGGCATTGTACACAGTGCCGAACTCAGCAACATCGAAGGTGACCGATTCTGTTCCAAAGTTATCGGCCTGTCCGAAGGTAACTGCTAGCGTAATTTTTCCCAATGGTTTGGATGATGATTCTGGAGTGATTCCATGGAAGGGCCGATTTGAAGGTGTTAGCTCGCTTCGTGGAATGCCCATTTCATCTAGAGTGCTAGCGAAGAGAAGATTGATGGAGCTACCACCGTCGATGAGGACCCGTGCAATTTTGATATTCCGAATAGTGGGCTCGACCACTATTGGGTATTTTCGTGGTATTGTTGTGGTCGTCGGGTGGTCTGCATCGGAGAACTTGATCTTTTGGTGAGACCATTTCATCTTCGCAGTAGTCCCTTGTGATGCAGAATAGACTTCGTGTTCAACCTTCTTGTACTCTCTCTTGGAAGAGAACGTCATAGAACCGCCAAAGATATGGGTGACATGGAGGTCGAATTCTGAGAAAATGAGTTCGTTATCGGGTGCAAGTACTTCGGTATCTACTTTGACAACGCGTACTCGTTTCCCTTTTTCCACTGCCATCTGTCTTGCCAACGCCTTCTTGAAGACCAGACATTCTTCTAGAGAATGAGCGTTGGTTTTATGTATCAGGCACCATTGTCGTCGCGAGTCGTCGCCTTGGGGGTTTGGACTAGAACTTCTGTTGTCGCGTTGCGCTTCCCACTCTTACGACTTCTCATTTTGCTAGAATCTGGTGCTTCTTTGTTGGTTGTTTCCTTATCCTCGCCTGTCTTCCCCTTTCCATCTTTTCATCTTAAGGCATCATTTGCTTTAGCGCACCTATCGACAATCTCGAATAAATTGCGTGCGGAGGTAATCCGTCGTGTCGCCAGCTCCTGGGTAGTATAGCGATCTCGGACACCTGATTTGAACGCGTGTAGCACAGAAGCATCAGAGATTTCGGGGATCGTATTTTAGCATTCGTTGAAACATCGAATATAGTCCCTCAAGGATTCACCGGAATTCTGAGTTAGGGCGTGTAGGTCGTCCGCTGGAAGTTAGCGACAAACTACTGCCACAAGTCTTCCCAAAAGGAAATTGAGCGAGGAGGGAGATGAACCAGCCATGATCGGGCTGATCATTTTAACGTGGCAGGCAAGTAATTTGCCAGAGCGTTATCATCCGCCCCAGCATCGTAGACAACTGTAGAGTAGACATGGAGGAACTCCTTGGGGTCTATGCTTCCATCGTACTTCTCTATTGCTCCTGGTCGGAATTTCTCAGGCCATCGTACTTCTCGCAGTGTGGGTGTGAATGATCCGCATCCACCTCCCAGTATGATAGGCGGTCGGTGCCCATGCTATTTTCTAGGTGGTCTGGTTGATGACAAGGACGATGAAGATGATGATGACGAAGGTCCCCTCGGATCTGGAGCATGGCTCCTGGATCGGCGCCCTTGTTGTCGATCTTGATGAGAACCTGGAGAGCACGACTCCCGCCATCATTGATCGTCATTATCTCGTTGTTGACCTTGACTGTTGTCGTCCCGAACTTGCTGTTCTCGGCGGTAATCATAGCGGTGACTTCGACGATCCTGTCGGTCTTGGTTCTTATTGGGGTGGCCTCCCCGATTCGCGGATTTATTCCGTCACGGTGGAGGATGGCACTGGTGAGCATCGTTGTCGACTCGTTTCTCCCGCCGGCGCTTATCTAAGTGATCGCGTAAATCGCGATTACCTTGTGGCGGTGGGGTCTGTTGACGAGGGACACGAGGTGAAGCATTGTGGGGGTTTCGACCCAGATCTCAACTTGGGTGATTGCAAGGGTCATGGCTGACTTCTAGATGCAGCAAGTCTTGAGCTAGTAGTTCGGCGATTGCTGCAAAAGCACTATTCAAATTGGCCACTGTCTCCCGAAGTCGCTGAACCCATTGCTCACCGTTGGGATGCAAGACCGGATCGAAAGGGCTCTCTCTTAGGTTCGAGTTCACAGTGTCTAGATGTTGAGCAGGAGTGCGCGCGGGTGTCATCCGCATTTGCACGAGCAGATGGTTCAGCACCGCCCTCCGCATTGATCGCGTTCACATCTCGTGGAGCGTTTGACGAAGATGATTCTCGATCCTCCAGACCGTGCAGGACCGATGGTTTGTGAGTATCTAAACCCACGAATCCTACCAAACGATCTAGGCTTTTCTCTGCGTCCTGTTCCTTCGCGACATACCAAGATTGGACTCGCGGTTGTTGAACATGAGGACGTGAAGACTTGGTAGCGTTGAGAAAAACTCTTCAACTCGAGAGATCATGCATCTTCAATTTAGGGATCGGACACAAGGTGGTATTTGTTGGTGAAGTTCACTGGATTCCTCGTTCTTTGTAGGCTCTGATTTCGTCCTTTACATGTTGCAGCACCGGGCAGTCCGATAGGGATTGCTTGGGTGTTTTATGGATAACACACCAAGCAGTTGATTTCTGAGAGAACGTCCTTGTTAGCGTCTGGTTCCCGATCGAGGGACGAGAAGTGGCCACTTGAGGTTGTTCCCGAGATGTTGTTGTAGTCGGTGTCTGTTTCTCTATATAGACGGAAGAAGGCACCAATGATGTGTCGTATCTCGAAGTCGTAGCTACGACGTTCTCGCTCCCGACAGAGATTGGGCCAAACGAGATCGGTATCGCAGAGTAGACCAGAAAGACGATGGATCTGACTTGAGTCCACACTAGCGGAGTAGAGGTTGGATCTACTGCACTGGGGCCGATGTAGACGAAGTTGTCGGAGTAGCTTGAAGTCATATTGGCAGAACCTTGAGCACCAAGTCCCCCTACCTGGTGCGCCACTGTCGATGGGGGATACCCGTAGACCGGATAAATGGGCTATTGGTGTACGTTGGTACAAAGATCTACATGATACGACATCAAAACAGACAAGAGACAAGGATTATACTGGTCCAGACCCCTCGTAATGTAATAGCCCTAATCCAGTTTATATGAGATTGATATGGAAAACCACAGAGTTCAAAGAGAACAGATGATCCTCGTTGATACCGATGAGATCCTTGTCGAGACTATTCGATGAGATCTCCCGGCGGCTTCGGCTTGAGTCCTTCGGCTTCATAGACTACGGTGGGTGTGTTGGTGCTATGATTCGGTGATCCTGAACCCCTCCGGTGGTGTGCCTTTTTATATCGTGTGTTGCCTTAGTCTCCAAGTAGAACTCGGAGACAAGGAACATTGCATGATATAGAATAGTGCCTATCCTTTCCGAGTAGGACTCTGATAGTCTCTAGCCTGTAAGGATATTTTCCATAATATCTTGTATATTTCCTCATCGCATACGGAAACATATTGTAGGATATGAGGTATACCAATCTGGTATACTTGGTGAATCCTAGGATAGGAGGTATGCCTTATCCGTAACCCTGATAAGTTAGACCAGCATGTATCATGCGGTTAGACCGGCCAACCCGCGGTTTGACTGGCTAACATGTGTCGGTTTCCATTTTGGGTTTTTTCTTTGGATATTCGTGGGTAATCCATGTTTATGACTTTTAGATGGATGCTATGTGTATGTAATACTATTGTCTGCCAATATTGAGTCAAGTTAGAGAGAACTTGTGCTCGGATATGGTTTCTTGGTTGCCCCACGTGTAGGTGAGTCTTGATGCCTCGGGAGAGCGTGGCCAGTGATGGATCGGTAGTCAACTTGGGAGAAGATGATGTATGGATGATCAGGATATCATGCGGGATGCTTAGGCTGAAGATCAATGTATGTGGTTGGTGAAGATTCCATATGGTATGCAAAGAAGATATTGTGTGTATGGGATGTGGAGTCGAATTTGGAAGGAGACCAAATTCAGTACAATTGGAATTTGTAAAGTTTGATTCTTGTACGGGAAGGTTTCCTAGGAGATTAGGACTTCTTGTATGAGTTTGGTTCATGGCTTTAGGCTGCCTACCTCAGGTATAATAAAGAGGGAGTGTGTAGCCTCACAGTGTCGATTTTGTGAGAGTTGAGTTTAGAGAAAAGTTAGTGTTTCAAGTTTAGTCAAGATTTTTATGAGGAGTGATGTTGTTGTATTATGTAAATACAAATAGAAGCAATAAAGTTTCAATCTAGTTTGAGAGATCTTCAATTTGTGTTTGCTCAAGTGCGGCGGTCCAACCGGCGGGACACCAATCACATATCCGGGCCTGTCTGTCCATGAGGGGAGATTGACAGTGGCAGATTTGGCAATTGCTCCACATAAAATTGAAAATAGCCTTGCAACTTGGAACTGTCGGCACTTCTCCTATGGAGGCAAGGCTTTTTGATCAATTCATGTTTGAGTCGCATTCCTATGATCAATTCACCACGGTATGGATTCTATCATAGCAAGGTTTTTCTGGGAGGGACTGGAAAATAAGAGTAAATATGACATGATTAAATGTGAAGCTCTATATAGACCAACTCTAGGGTGATGAACATTGCTCTGCTGAGCAAATGGATTTTTAAATTAAAGACAAGCTGCAATGATCCTTGTTGTGACCTGCTCAGGAGGAAGTACTTGAAGGAGGTTTTTTTTTTCAATCTAGTGCCAACGGGGGATAACAGTTTTGGAGAGGACTGGATGCGGTTAAGAGCAGTAGTTAAGAAATTGGAAGTGGGAAGACAGTTAGCTTTTGGGATGATGTCTGCCTAGGAGAAACTCCTCTGAAGGTTCAATACCCTTACAAATACAGCATCTGCACTGACAGAAAAGAGACTGTCTGGCAGGCCAAGGAGGGAAAACTGGGTAATCCACCTGTGAAGAACCTTGGGAGAAAAGAAACTGGAGGAATGGAATGATTTTCAAGGAAAATTAAGAGGGATCCACTTAAACAATGAGAAAGTTGTTATGAAATGGAATGTTCTTCAAGGAAAATTAAGAGGGATCCAGTCAGTACTTTTTACAACTAAATCCCTTTAAAGAGAGATATTGTTTGGTGGAGTGAGAGAGATGAGACTGCAAGAAGTATGGAAGACACCTGCTCCCTTAAAAGTCAAGATCTTCTTCTGGATGATGTTGAAAGGGAGAATTCAGGCAGCCGAGCAACTTAAGAAGATGAACTGGAAGGGGAACTCTTTATGCAAATTATGTGAAGAAAAGGAGGACGTGGATCACCTGATCTTTAGATGTGCGCCGGCTAGGTTCCTCTAGTGCTGTATTACAGATGTGCTAAATTGGGACTTTGTGCCCTCTTCTAGAGCTGATTTGCTAACTCTAAATCAGGGGCTTGGCAAAAAGAAGATGGCTCTGCTATGTTTTTTCGCTGCATGCTCCTGGGCCATCTGGTTAAGGAGGAAAAATAAGGTGTTTAATGATAAATTGATGAATGATGTTTCGCACCTTCCTCACAAGGCCGTGCCTTTTTTGGTACAATGGAGAGGTCTGGCGCCACAGAAGCAGGTTGGAATCTCGGAAGGACTCACTGCTTGGCAATATACACAAGATGGGAGATCAAAGGAGCGCATGAAGCTATAGAGAGCGGGGGTAGGCAGTGCGCTATCAATCTAGTGTAATATATTTCTTCTTGGGTGCTTAGGTTTGTTCTGGTTGTGATCTGGCTTGTACCCCCATGATCTCCTTGCTTCGTTGGTCTTTCCAGCTTTCGTTTTTCTTTTGCTGTTTTTCTGTGTGAATCTGTTATGCTTTTTATTAAAAACTAGGTGATGAGCATTTGTCTAAAAAAATCTAATCACTAATTAGAGTGTTGGATATACCCGGTTTTTATAGTAGTGATCAGACATATACTCCCTCCCTATAGATGGCCAAATGGGCTGCACGCCTCGCCACGGACCGGGTACGACAAGGCCCGGGCTGAGATCAGTTGGGCCGGCACGACCTGACCTACAAGCCGAGGCGGGTCGTGCCCACCTACGGGCTGCAACAACGACCCAAGCACAACCCAACAAGACTCTGGCCATGCCAGGAGGCCCGAAGGCCCAACAGCCTATCATGCTTCTCCATGGAATAACTCTATTTTTCCTCTCCCATCTCTTTGGGTTGTATCTTATATAGCTAGAGTAAGTCTATTTTATGTCCCTCTTCTCTTCGGATCGTGCCATATCTCTAATAATGAATTCAATGCATGTTACCGACCGGAACAAACACCACGTGGCACGGCATGGTTCGAGGATACTCCCATGCGTGAGTATCTAATGTAAAAATTAAAAATTGATTAGGAGTTCAATAAAAAAATCGCCGGTCCCATATCTCTGGAAAGGTCGTGCCTCTTCCGCTCCCCATCGCTTCTCTGGATAAATCGCCTGGTCCTGTGGTTCTGTCTCTTCATTAATCTCCTCATCTATCTATGAAAATATAAGAGCAAGTTTAATACTATAGCCAACTACTAGCTTCCAATTATCTATAGTTAATTTAATAGTCAATTCATATAATAGCTACCTATAAACATATATACTACACTATTAATATATGGTCTCACCTATCATACACAGATTGTGTCTTGGAGTCCATGCTGCAGCTGGCTACAAATTTATCTTCTCGATATGTGTTTATAGTTGGCTTTTAGTCTGCTATTTTATCTGCTCTAAAAGACACACCCCGAAGTCTTAAGATATATTTGCAAATTCCTCTAGAAAAAAAAACATTTCAATGAAGAAGGATGTCATCTGATCCACAATTTCTTCCGTTCAGTTCCCATAAGACCATAAGAGGAACTTAATTATTCGATTATTGTATTGTGTTACACCTGCTGCTATCAGCCTACTCCCTCCATCCCACAACAAAATAAATCTATGACTGAATGTGACACAGCCTAGTACAATGAACCTGGAGAGATCTATGTCCAAATTCATAGTATTAGGATGTGTCATATCTAGTACGAGGTTGGTTTTTATGAGGGAGTACTTTAATTAAGAGAGTAATAGCAGGTCTAGATGGAATATGTGCATGTGCTATGCCTCCTCGTATTCATTCTTCAGGATTTATTTAGTTAGCATATAAATTTCTGACAACATGTTGATGTATTTATAAGCGTCAAATGAGATGGCATCACAGGGCTAGCGTCCCAGCTAAGGTGTTCGATACGCCCAATTTAAGATGGCCCATCTACTATTGCACGCGGCAAAGCCGTGGGTACTTTCTAATTTATCTCTAAATCTCTTCTCTCGCGTCGCCCTCCCCTTGGTGGCACGAAAGGCAACGCCACGCCGCCACCCTCCTTCCCCGCCTCCTTCTCATCCTGCCTTGCCGCTGCGGCCGCAAGGACGGTGGCGGCAGGGCCTCGTCTCACCCACCCCGTGCTAGGTTGCCGGGGGAGGCTGTTCGGGGCGGTGACGGTGGTGGCCAGATCCAGGCCGAGTCCGGCCAGATCTAGCGGGGGGTGGCTAGCGGCGGAGGCTAGCGGTGGTGGCAGCAACGCCTGGTGGCGGAGATGGCGGCGACATCGGCGCAGCCCCGTCTAGATCCAGACCACCCCAAGTGGATCTGGCCAGGTGGCGGCAGGCCGTCGCGGATGAGGCGGGACGACGCGTCTTCATTGGAGGCAGCAAGTGGTGGCAAGGAAGGATATAGCGGCGGGGTAGGAGGCGCGGACGTCGGAGCGGTGGAGGGCAGCGGTTCGTGCAAGTGGTGACGGAGGCTGGCGAGGCACGGGCGGCGCGTGCAGGGGGCAGCGGAGGCCGGCGAGGCACGGCCAGCGTGTGCAGGCGGTGATGGAGGCAGACAAGGTGCCGCCGTGCAGGTGGCCGCGGAGGCTGCTGGCGGAGGCCTGCGTGTGGTACACCGGCCGCGGAGGTCGGCACGGTACGAGGAGGTGCGGTCGGTGACGGCAGAAACCAGTACAGCACAAGGAGACGCGGCTGGTGGTGGCAGCGGCTTGCCGGCTGTCCGGTGGCGGCGAGTGGGAGGCCTGCGTGGAGGATTGTGGACGCTGGCCAGCGAAAGGCGTTGGTGCAGCAATGTCCATGCGCTAACGGTGAACGGTCGGTGGTTGGAGCAATGGGGAACAACTTTTGATCAGCAGGCGGTGGACGGCGGGTGAAAACCCTGCCCAGCGTTGGCCGGGTCGGCAACGGTGGCGTTCGAGCGCCACTCCCCTGATGAGGGCGTTGTCATGCCGTCTCACCTCCTCTAGTGTGGTTACTGGGTGAAAGCCCAGTCTCAGTTCTCTTTGAGACCTTGACGGATGGCGGTGGTGATTCTTTCGTTGCTTTTCTCCTTGGAGACATTGTCTAGACACCCCCTTGCCAAAACCTCCCAAGCAATTGGTGCAACCACGCTCTAGATTCTTATCCTCTTTTGTCGGTGTCCTGGCTTCCGCAAGTTGGCTACGTCGGAGGGCCTAGGGGAAGAGTGGTTCCATTCTTCTCTCTCACCCTCTCTTCTTCAGTCCCAAAGTTTTGGATAGAGCGTGGTTTTGTGTTAGTGTTGACAGAAAACACGAACCCTGGGAGATCTGCTTAACCGTTAACAGTTAGTTGTAAGTGTTGGGTTTTGGGCGATCTCGACTGTATTACGTTGTTGGCTTAGCGGCGGTCGGTCCCGCTTACCACCGGCCAGTCCGGTGCTAGCCTTCTCCTGGGTCTATGTGTTGGCACTGTCGGTGTGTGGATGGTTGTATACTTTTATTCTTTTTCCTGGTTACTACCTCCTAGGATTGTAATATTTTATTTTTCTCCTGCTTTATCAGTAGAACTTCGTTAAAGAAAAAAAAGGGGATATGACGTATTCTAATAACATGAATCTAGTTTATTTTGAGATAGAGGTTGTAGGTCAGTTCGGATCCGTTCACACACTTTGTCACCACACTTATGGGAAGAAGTGATTTTTTTAATCCCTAGGATAAAAAATGATGGGCAAAATTTGCTACAGGACACTCAAAGATTGTGGTCTTTGCTGTGAGACACCCAAAGATCGTATATTTTCTCGTGGGCACTGTAAAAAAGTGGTAATTAGCTGCTGGACACTCCTCCCATTATTTTATTAATTTTGATGAAAACGGAGAGAGAAACTTTGGTTAAAGACAAGTTTGCCCATGGGCCCACTTGTCATTCACTTATCCTCTCTCTCTTCCTCTTCTTCCTTGTGCTGCTATGTGTGCCGCCGCTCGTGCCTCTCCCGTCTTCGCCTCCGATTGGCGCGGCAATGGTAGCGGAGGACAACGTGGCATCCGCGGACTGAATCGCCTCGGCGTCGTGGGGATGTTGCGCCTGCTGGAGCTGCTTGTACGTTGCCTTCACTGCCGACACGCCATAGGATGCCATCGCCAGGACCGCGTGCGCGGCGGCCAAGTGGCGCGGCTAGGCGAGCGTCGTGCGGAGGCGGTGCGGCTTTGCAGGCATGGCACAGCGCGACCACCGGGATACGGCGGTCGTGGCCAGGCGCGGCGCGGGTGCAAGCTGGCACGGCAATGCGGATATGGAAGCGACCCGACGAGGATGGTAATGGCGCAGCCTAGTGGTGTAGTGGCCGGCCGAGGGGCGGTGGAGCAGCATGGACCGGCCGTGCGGCGGCGGGGTGGTGGCGCGGTATGCGCGATTCTGGCCATCCAGCGGGCGGTGTGGTGCGGCATGGCGCGGTGGCCAGATGTGGCACGGCGACCGGGATGCAGTGGTCGCAGCTTACCGTGCGATGACGATGACGGCAAGGGTGTCTTCGACCTCGTCTTCTCCACTGACGGCCGCCTCATTGCCTCCGTTTCCAACGAGAGGGGATTGAGTCTGGTTCAACCAGTGTTTACAAGCAAAACGGCACGGGGGCATTTTGGTACTTTCAACGCCCTTTCTTTCTCCAGTTCAGCTAGAAATAATAAAATAATGGAAGGGGTGTCCAGCAGCTAATTACCATATTTTTACCGTGTTCATGAGCAAATACACGATCTTTGGGTGTCTCACAACAAAGACCACAATCTTTGAGTGTCCTATAGCAAATTTTGCCAACTGTCGAGCTTTGGTTGGAGGAAGGACTACAGGGAAAACGTCGTTTGCCTTTGTCCTTTCAGAGCAAGTTTAATAGTATAGCCATCTATTGGCTTTAAATCATCTATAGTCAATTTAATATCCAATTTATACAATAGTTATCTATAAACATGTACTGCATAATTAACGTCTAATACCACCTGTCATACACACATGCATCTTGTAGTCTGTGCTACAGCTGGCTATAAATATGTAGCCTGATGTTTTTATTTATCCTCTTTTATCTACTTAAAATATTTCCAACCGGCACCTATTGGTCGGCACCAATACAAGCAGCCGGCACCTATAGGTTTGCACGAGCCAAAAAAAAGAGCCAGCTCGAATCGAGCCGAACTCACAATCGCCTTCACTGTGCCATGCCCCACACAATCGCCTTCACTGTGCCATGCCCCACATCTAGTTGTTTGAAATCCCCAAATCCCCACATCACATATCATCCACAAATCACATTTGAAACCCCCAAATCTCCACATCACAGATCATCCACAAATCAAGATCGAAACATATTCAACAAGAAAATCATCCACAAATCAAAAAAATCTTAAAAGAATCTACAAACCATCCCAAAAAAATTTCTCAGGCTCCGCCGCCTACCACCACCGCCCGCCGCCTTCCCTCTCACCAGATCCGATGGAGGGGAGTGCACCGCCGCCGGCCATCCCCGAAGGTCCACCACCTCCCTTCCGGCTAGATTCGGCGGAGGGGAGGGCGTGGCCGCCGCCTCCACCTGACCACCGGCGAAGCCCGCCGACTCCCAAATGCCCTCCCACACATGCTCCCCTCTACGCCGCCGCCTCCGCCCGCGGGGTGCCCGCAGCCTCCCCTCCCGCCGGATCTGGCGGAGGGGAGGGCGTGGCTGCCGCCGCCGGTTGCTAGCTGAGGGGGCTCGCCATCTTCGCCGCTCAGCCACTGCCGAGACGCGAGAGAGAGAGGGGAGGGAGAGAGACGCAAGAGCTGAGAGAGAGGAGAGATGGATAAGGCGGAGAAATGAGTTGAGAAGGACCACTTGTGGTGCGGTGCTTGTAGGCTCGGCTCAAAACTATAGGTGCCGGTTTTTAAAAAAAACCGATGCCGGTTCTTTTATAAAAACCGGCACCTATAGTATAAGTGATGGTTTTTTCGCTAAAAGCGGCACCTACAATGTTTAAAGGTGTCGGTTCTATGTTTTTTCATCGTAGGGAGGTGGGAAAAGCTCATATGTGTTGGTTTTAAATGAATCGGCACCTATGAGAGAAGCCGTTCTCTATTAGGGTTTTTTTTAGTAGTGATTGTACCTGCTCTGTGTGCATTTGTTGTGAAGCTGGCAACGGTCATCTTCGATCGGATGCATTTCTGATTCTTTGTTCCTCTCCTATGTACGTATGACTGTATCTCTAATTCTACTAGCAAAATACCCGTGCGTTGCACCGGGTAATCATACGGTGACTGAAATTTGATTTGAACTAAAGTTTTCTGCAATATTAATTACACTCTTTTAAATTATAGCAAAAGTGGTCTTGCGTTGCAACGAAAAGAAAAAACAGATAAAATTGAATTAAAACATATTAAATTCTAATTAAATTCTAATATTTGGTATTTTTTAAGTAGGTAGGTATATAATTAAATTAATTTATAAATAAAGTAAGTGTAAGAAATAAAATGTTATGGTTGATTTAACTTTTATTAAATTTCCTATATTAATTGCACTCATTGAAATTTTCTTGGAATTTACATTGCTTAATTGCTAATTTTGATAATACAAATATCATTTCAGTATTTATTTGAAATTTTCTTGGAATTTACATATCTTAATTGCTAATTTTGATAATACAAATATCATTTTAGCGTTTATTGAAATAAAAATCTAAATAAAAATCCTTTTTTCTCTATGGGCCTTTTTCAACCCGCAAGAGAGCAAAGTCTACTTAATACCCCATACCCCCATACTCTTCTCTCGCTTAGTGGACCGCCGGCCCACGTGCGGCCCAAGTGGTGCGGCCCAAACCCTCAATCGATCTCAGCCGTTCGTTTTGATGGACGCCTCAGATCAGTTTAAAATTGATGAAAACCTAACCCTAACCCTCCCCCTCCCCCCAGCCGAGCCGAGCCGTCCGCCTCCTCCTTCCCCGCCCCCAACGCCGCCTCCTCCTCCCCCTCTCCCTCTCCCCACCAGCGCCTCTCCCCCTCCCCCTCCCCCCAGCCGGCCGACTCCCTCGCCACCGGCGCCGTCCCTCCCTTCTCGCCGGCACGACGCGGCGACGGTGGGGTGCGGCGGGGTGTGGCGGCGCCGCCGCCTTCCCCCACGGCGAGCGGCGGCGGCGACGGCGGCGCCTCCCCCACACTGAGTAGCGGCAGCGGCGGCGGTGCCGCCGCCCTCCCCACAGCGCGACGCCCCCACCCCCACTCTCTCCACTTCCCTCCCTTTCTCTCTGTGTGGCAGCGGCGTGAGGGGAGGTGCGGCGGCGGTGGTCCCGGCGGAGCGGGAGGGGTGGCGGCCCGGACGGCGTGGAGGCAGGCGTCGGCCGGCCGCCGTTTTTTTTTTTGCAATTTTTTTCATGGCTATTGCTAACCGAATCGTATTATGTATGGACGAAAATTAGATGTGACGATCGGAAAAATACGAATATTTATATTAGTTATAGATATCACGATCACCGGACTAATTGACTTTCCCGGCTAATAAACACTTATCACGAGCTCTATCTGATGCATCGTGTCCTTGTTTCACTCCTATGGACGTCACCACTGACGCCGGGTGTGTTTCCTTCTTTTGTTGTAAAGTTATTAGAGTATACGGATACACTTTTGAAATATTAAGTATAGATTAATAATAAAATAAATTATAGATTTCGTCTGTAAACTGCGAGACGAATTTATTAAGTCTAATTAATTAGCAAATGATTAGTGTAGCATCACATTGTTAAATCATAGCGTAACTAAACTCAAAAGATTATCTCGTAATTTACATGTAAACTGTGTAATTGGTTTTTTTTCCTATATTTAATATCCTGTGTGTATGTGTCTAAATATTTGATGTCACGTTTTTTGCAAAAAAATTTTGATGTAAACAAGGCCCTAGACTGCAAGGGGTTCCTAAACAATCAGGCTTGTGAATCTCGAGGCCTACCGGCCGATTAAATTTAATCACATCTGTTGGTTGGCAGGGACGAACGACTAGAAGCCATCGATCACACTATGATCCATCTTGTGCAGCAGTATACGCCAGACAACCAAATATTTGCGTCTTTTCAAAATTTGACAATTTTCGCAAGTCTTTTACTTCTCCACATAGAAAGCTTTCGTTTTTGGTCATTGCTCTCACGGAAATAGCCGTCATGACGTGAGCATAGTAGAAAAAATCGAACCGGTACTTGAACCGTGGCAGCTGCTGGGTCACCAGGTCAGTGGTCTAACCGCCGGTTCATCCGGGTCAATTGCAGAACCGGCCTACTAGTTACTATCATGTATATCCTTGGGATAAGTCCATTTTACACCCTTCAACTCTTTGCTTCGTCTAAAATACACCTACCAACTTTAAAACCGGGTATTTGGCACCCCTAAACTTTCAATACCGTCCATTTTACCCTCTCGAGCGGTTTTCAGCTGGTTTTCACCTATGTGGCGCTGACGTAACGGTCCAGTCAGCAAATAAGGAGAGCCACCTCTTCTTCCTCCATCTCTCATCCCCTTTCTCTCCTTCGTCTTTCTCTCTCTATCCATATTCCTCCCAGGTCAGGAGAGCAGCAGTGGTGGCGGTGGAGCTCGAGCGGGGCAGTCGGGTAGCGGCGAAGCTCGCGGACGGCAACCACATTCTAGATCTGGCGGTGAAAGTGGTGTGGGCGACGATGAGCTCGCAGACGCCAATGCCAATGTTGCCGGCGAGCTCCATTTATGGAGCCACCCGCTACCCCCCAACGCCTGGAGCTCCACGTCCTTCCGCCGCCGATAACACTGCCCAACGAGCTCCAGTTGAAGGCGGATACGGCGCAGGCAGCTCCAAGTGAGCTCACAGTGGGGTCGACCCGCATCCATCAACCCTCGTTGGAGCTTGCCGACGACCCCGTCTTATCCGTGCTCCGCGACCCCTCTTCTTCGACCTCGGTCAAGGGGGCGGGCTCCGATCCGTGTTGAGCTCGCCGTCAACCTCCCTCTTCTCGCATCAATCTCGCCACCGACCTCCCTCTTCTCTCAAGCACGGCGAGATCTCGGCTGATCTCGGAGAAGATAGGTTCGGTGTTGAGCTTGTCACGGTCTAGATCTGGGGGCTAAGGCGTCGACGACGCAAAGAGGCGGAACTCGCCGGAGCCCAAGTTATCGGCGAGATCGACCTAATCTCTTCTCCCCCTACCTCCCCGACGCCCGAGCACATCCTCCTGTATGCACCGGCGAGCTCAAGCTCCGGCTGCCCTCTGCCTTCCCGAGTGGCTCCTCCTGCATGTGCCGGCAAGCTCGAGCTCTGGCTACCCGCAGTCTCCCCGAGCGGCGCGAGCGTCTCCTCCGTGTGTCGTCTTCGATCCACCCACCGAGCGTCTCCTCCTCCTCTAGCGTGAAGGTCTCGAGCGTGCACGGTGCCGCAGAAGCTTGTTCCGTCGACTGCAAATACCACCTGCTTGCTTGTTGTGGCTTCCTCGCCGCGGGGAGCTGCTTCCCTGCTCAGCCATCTCTGCTGGCGCGCAGACCTCCTCCACCGATGACCGCAGCAGCTTGTTGGAGATGCTCCGAAAAAGTTGCCTTCCTCCGCCAATGACCGCGTAGACTTCCTTGCCGCTGCCGCTTGTGAAAAAGTTGGTCAAAACAACTGTCCCTACCATCACCCATTTAATCCTATGCATCTGAAGTGTCGTCCAAGTGTGCAAAAACCACAGCAAAACAGCTCTAGGGGGCAAAGTGTCTGGTATTGACAGTTCAGGGGTATAATATATCCGGTTTTGAAGTTTAGGGGTGTATTTTAGACAAGCATAATAGTTCAAGGGTGTAAATTGGACTTATCCCGATATCCTTTCACTAGGTGATCTAAACAAGTAGCATTGTATCCCAATGGTAACGTGTGAGTGTTTATAACAAAGCCAATCAGGTTCGATCCCCCATAAAGCATATTTTTTCACATATTCTTCTAATAAATAGGTATTGGGCCTTACCAGCTAAGGACTTCGGCCTTCGCAAGCCCTATCTCTTTGGCCCACTAATCGAACCGCCGTTTTCGACAAAAGCCGCACGGTTCAGCCAGGTCTCACCGGGTCAACTGCATGGACGGTCTCTGAAGCAAACCGAATCGGCGAGGTCTTCGTTCCGGTTTTTTCGGTCGAACCGTCGGGCTGGTCTGGTTTTTTTTACTATGGACGTGAGCTGCCAGTTTATTGAACTGCTGACTAGAGTGAAAGAATAATCATCAGGACAAAGATCATCGTGAATTCCTCCGAAACTTTATAAAGCCAACGTGAAATTTGTGTTGGTTGTGCATGCAGGACACATTAGGGCGGGTCAACGTTGCTCACCATGGCTTACTATATATTCAACGCCGCTCGCAGCCTCGCGCTATATATACTTGTGGCTGTCCGATTTGAGGGCATTTGTTTCCGTTTTTTTTTTTACAACCCGTTTGATCGGAACAGCTGCTAGCCATGAAGAGAAAGACGTTTGTGCTGTTCCCGTCGCTGGGCGTCGGACACCTGAACCCCATGGTGGAGCTGGCCAAGCACCTGCACCGCCAAGGCCTCGGCGTCGTCGTCGCGGTGATCGACCCACGCGACGATGATGCCACGTCGGCCGACGCGACGGCGCGCCTCGCCGCGGCCAACCCTTCCGTCACGTTCCGCATCCTGCCGGCGCCGGCCACGGCCAGCCCGGACCCCGGCCCGCACCGTGTCAGGCGCAGCCTCGACACGCTCCGGCTCGCCAACCCGGTGCTCCTGGAGTTCCTCCGCTCGCTGCCGGCCGCTGTCGACGCGCTCCTGCTCGACATGTTCTGCGTCGACGCGCTCGACGTCGCGGCCGAGCTCGCCATCCCCGCATACTTCTTCTTCCCCTCCCCGGCAAGCGCCCTCGCCGTCTTCCTCCACCTCCCGCATTACTACGCCAACGGGACGTCATTCAGGGAGATGGGTAAGGCGGCGCTCCTCCGATTCCCCGGCATTCCGCCGATCCGCACCGTGGACATGATGGCGACGATGCAGGACAAGGAGAGCGAGACGACCAAGATCAGGTTGTACCAGTTCAAGCGGATGATGGAAGGGAAGGGCGTGCTGGTGAACAGCTTCGACTGGCTGGAGCCCAAGGCCCTGAAAGCGCTCGCCGCCGGTGTCTGCGTGCCCGACAAGCCCACGCCGAGCGTCTACTGCGTCGGGCCACTGGTCGACACCGGCAACAAGGTAGGGAGCGGCGCCGAGAGGCGCCATGCGTGCCTCGTGTGGCTTGACGCCCAGCCGCGGCGGAGCGTCGTGTTCCTCTCCTTCGGCAGCCAGGGCGCGCTCCCGGCGGCGCAGCTGAAGGAGATAGCTCGTGGGCTCGAGAGCTCCGGCCACCGCTTCCTGTGGGTCGTGAGGAGCCCGCCGGAGGAGCAGGCCACATCACCGGAGCCGGACCTGGAGCGGCTGCTTCCGGCGGGGTTCTTGGAGAGGACGAAGGGCACAGGCATGGTGGCCAAGAACTGGGCGCCACAGGCGGAGGTGGTGCAACACGAGGCGGTCGGCGTGTTCGTCACGCACTGCGGGTGGAACTCGACGCTGGAGGCGATCATGTCGGCGCTGCCGATGATATGCTGGCCGCTGTACGCGGAGCAGGCGATGAACAAGGTGATCATGGTGGAGGAGATGAAGATCGCCGTGCCGCTCGACGGCTACGAGGAAGGAGGGTTGGTGAAGGCCGAGGAAGTGGAGGCGAAGGTGAGGCTGGTGATGGAGACCGAGGAAGGGAGGAAGCTCAGGGAGAAGCTGGTGGAGACGAGGGACATGGCGTTGGATGCCGTCAAGGAAGGTGGGTCTTCTGAAGTGGCATTTGATGAGTTCATGAGAGATTTGGAGAAGAGCAGCTTGGAGAATGGCGTTTGTAGCTGATCAAGCAGAGTTACGCTCATGACCGAATAGAAATGGTGATGGTTTCTTGATTCCATTTTTTTTTTTAAAGTTGGCGTAACTGAGGACTCTGCATAACTGTATTGGTGCATCAATGCGTAGCTGATGGGTGGGGGCTAACAGAAAGGAAAAATTTCAAAAACCACCCCAAATATCACTCTAAGTTTAAGATGCCCCCCTATAAGAAGATTTGTTGCAAATTCCCACCTCCTAATTCACCTTATTTTGATTTAGGCACCTTCTCTCTACGGGCCTGTTTGGTACAGCTCCAACTCCTAAATATAACTCCAAGAGTTGAGTCTGGAGTGGAGTTGTGGAGCTGTCTAAACCCAGCTCCACAACTCTAGTACATTTTGTGAGAGAGCTCCACCCAACTCCACTCCCAGTTTTGGTGGAGCTGAAACTGTTTGGCTGAAATTAGCCAAGTCCCGCTCGTCGTGATGATTTGTCAATAGGTCCCTTTTGCATTAGATTGTGTGGCCTTAATTTCTTATTAAACTATATTGAAACCTGCTATTTTAGGTCATTTGACCAATTGCAACGGATGAAGTCATACAGTTCTAATCTAGCTATATGATTACTGCTTCATGTTCAAATGTTTCTATATGCTCATTACGTCTATGAAAAAAAAAGAGTATGTTGTTTAGTACACATGTCAGTTTGGAATATATATATAGCTAGTACACTATGAAAAACAGTGTTGGTCATGATAACACAACGAAATGATCGTCTTATACAGAACAAACAACATAATCACTTACTCCCGCCGAGTGGGACTCAGTTAATTTCGCCAAGAGATTCTTCAGAAATCACGCATATGTGAAGAGAAGGTACCTAAATTAAACCAAGGTGAATTAGGAGGTGGGGATTTGCAACAAATCTTCTTATGGGAGGCATCTCAAACTCAGAGTGACATTTGGGGTGGTTTTTGCAATTTTCCCTAACATAAATTATTGATCTAGTTTAGGCCTTGTTTAGTTGGAGAAAAATTTTGGGTTTGGTTATCACATCGGATATACGGACACATTTAAAGTATTAAATGTAGTCTAATAACAAAACAAATTACATATTCCACCAGAAAAATGCGAGACGAATTTACTAAGCCTAATTATTCCATCATTAGCACATGTTTACTGTAGCACCACATTGTCAAATCATGGCGCAATTAGGCTTAAAAAATCGTCTCGCAATTTACACGTAAACTGTGTAATTGGTTTTTTTTGCCACATTTAATACTCCATGCATGTGTCCAATTAAGCATTGGATGTGATGGGTGAAACATTTTTGTTTTGGGAACTAAACAAGGCATAAAATTGAAGGCAAAATTTGCTATACGACACGCAAAAATCCTGTAATTGGATGGGAGACACCGCAAAAATGCGACACTGCCCATGGATACTACAAAAGTTGTGTAATTGGCTGTAGGACACCAGAGATAATATTTTATAATTTCTGAGACAAAAGAGGGGAGAGAATTTTCTAAATGACCAGATTGGCCCCGGCGTCACCCCATCTGAACCAGACCCAGTCGGAGTCTGCTAATGGGGTTGGGCCCACATGTCAGCATCGCCAGCGGTGATGAGGTTGTGTGGCCCTGTCCGGATGGGAGGCAGAGAAGCGGCAAGGTTTGCAGCATCGCAAGCAGTGATGAGGTTGTGTGGCCACGACGTGTCGACGGCTCCAAACTTCTCCTCGGCCCCTAGCTCACCCTGTAGCGTCACACGACTTCACTCTCCACTCCATTGCGAAGAAACTGAAGCCGGGTGTTCCATCTCATCCTCCTCGCCCTCATCTTCTCTGTCGGCCGTGTTGAAGACGAAGGCCGTCATTGCCATCGAGTCGCGGTCATCTCTATCTTTTACCCATTCCATCATCTCCTTTCAGTGCCATCTCCATTCCACCTAATCCCACCCCATTTCGTGCAGTGACGGCGTCGGAACGCGACCTCGCCACCGTAGCTTGGGAGCACGCTCCGAGCACCACCGCCACAGCGACCTCGGCGTTCCGACAATAGTGGAGCATGCCCGGCCAAGCTGCCTCGCCATCATTACCACCTCGAGCACCTCTTCAAAACACTCCAAGAACCACCAAGATCGATGAAGTGAGGAGGAAGATCAACCTTCTCTTCTCCGGCACCGGTCTACCGCCATCGTCGTCAAATTCGTCCTCGCCAGTGAGCCGTTGTCCGATTCCCCTGTACACATGTCGTCCCTATGAACTCACCACCCTCAAGCATGCCACAACCTAGTGTCTCGTCAACCCTTTCGTGCCATCATCGTCGTCGTGGTCACCGCTAGTAGACTTTCTCCATCGTCATCGCTATCTGGACCTTGCGGAACCCTGCACGCGATTCGGTGAATACTCTAGAGCCCCTAGAAACCACATGCATGCATTCCCTTAGGCTAAATCGAGCTCTAACACGACATTCACTACCATCCCGAACTTGGCTGCCGACCGTACTGCTGATGCCATTGATTCCGTTCACCATTGCTTACAATAAGACCACGATAGCTTCGCCTTAGATCCCTGTACAAATTCTCTTTTGACCGCAACCTCATCCGAGCCGCCGTTCACCGCTGGCGACGCCACAAACCTCGTTGCTGCCTTGCCTCCCATCCACCACCTCGCTGATGTGTGGGCCTAACCCTATTAGCGGACTCTGACTAGGTCGGGTTTAGATGGTGCGACGCCGGGGCAATCTGATCATTTAGAAAATTTTCTCCCCACTTTTGTCTCGGAAATTATAAAATATTATCTTCGATGTCCAACAGCCAATTACACAACTTTTGTAGTGTCCATGGCAGCGTCACGTTTTTACGGTAGGCTAAACATTAGCCTAGGTGATATGTTTGGATATAATTAGTTTGGTGTTAAAATCATTTAGAACTACTATTAGGAGCGCAGTTCCAAGCACCAAGTATGCATCAGCTCAGGCTCACCCCACCCCACATCCCGTCATTCCACTCCTATTGTTGTCGGAGTAAACGATTTACTCCTATCGTGCGCCTCAACCACCCACCTTTATTCGAGTAAACGATTTACTTCGATAATAAAAACAACTCCCCTGCTTCTGATCCCACCCAATGTCCCGCATCGTGCTCCCACCATTATCAGAGTAAATGATTTACTTCGATAAAAACAATTTCTCTGCTTCCGGTATATATTCTATTTTTCCCGTACCCAACCAACCACTCTCGCCCCCACTTCATTTTTTTCCTTTTTTTTTTTTGGATCTGAATCGATCCACCATCCCAGCCCACAGATCGGCGACACACCATGCAGGAGGATGATGACACCGTGGCAGTTGATGGCGGTGGCCTGGGCGGTTGAGGTGAAGGCACTACTTCGGCCTCACTGTCGGACGCTGGGCCGCACCTTAACCAGCAAGGAGGTGTTCACCTAGGCCAATAGCAACAATCAGCGGCTGCTCCATGTCGGCGAATCTGATAGAACAAGCAAGTAAGGAAATGACACTCTGATTTGCATCTGCAAACTCTCCTTCAACTTGACGCATGAAGCCCCAATTTTTTTTAAAAATCAAATTAACGTGCAATCTCCAATATTACCTGATCTTAATTGATGGACTGCACAGGTCCTACATTTGCACATCGTGCTCCATGTGGTTGGCCGCAGAGGATAGGGTGGAGTCTGGTGGTGATGAAGGTTGTTTGCTATTTTTCTTTTGCTCGTCATCCCTATTGACATGAACGAGAATGTTTTTGCATTTTTCTCGTACTTGCTGGATGATGGATGGCTGCTACTGCGCAACATCGAGCTCATCTCTATTCCACACCGCTACATCCTTCCATGATTCCATCGTCGACTACTGCTCGCCACCTGGTTGCCCTCTCCACTACCAATCACAAGACACAGACCGTACTCTTTATCCTTATAGCAAAGATCCAGCAAAGCCACCAGACGGATTTTTGGTTTTTTGGCCGAATCTTTTTTTTTCTAGTTTGATTCACCTGTGAGTAATTTTATCGCTTATGTGTGATTGAGCCTGTAATTTTTTCATTCATACGACTATTTTGTGATACAGATCAACAATACTCTTACTATCAGTTTTTACTCTTATGCTGTATATTGAACACATCAGTAAACATATTACTACACGATGGCTACGAGATCTATTAAACACATCAGTAAACATATTACTACACGGTGGCTATGAGATCATGGCTATATTAAGAGGAAGGTGATAATTGTTTTCCTCGCAGACCACAAAATCTCAATTTTTACTCTTATAATATGTATTGAACATATCAGTAAATATATTACTACATGGTGGCTACGAGATCATGAGCTGTATTGAGAGGACATGGTGGCTACGAGATCATGGGCTGTATTAAGAGGAAGGTAGTAATTGTTTTACTCATAGACCACGAAATCTAAACAATATTTATAATATTGGTAAAAGAATTACTAGCGTTGTAAGCTGGTAGTAATACTTTTACGACCATCTAGGTATGGCGTCATACGATGTGAAGGCATTCATGCGAGTAAATTTGTTACTTTTGAATGAGCAGATGTGGGAGGCTGAGAGTAAATGAAAAACTCCACAGAGTAAATTCGTTACTTTTGAAACGTGCGGAGATACTAGAAAAACAGAAAACTCGAAAAGAAAAACAAGACGGTAAATATTTTACTAAAACGCGAAAACACTACAGGTAAGGAACGAAAAACAGAAAAATATTTTACCGGGCCCATTGATGAAGCACGGATGAGATGGAAAAGAGAAAAAAGAAACACGGAAGGTGGAGTGGTAAAAAACGAAAAAAACGAACCGAGAAAAGGTGGGATGCGGAGGAAAAGTGGGGTGGTAAAAAAGGGAAAAACCGAAAGGAGAGGGCGTTGTGCGACGCTCGAACTAATATTCCGTGTTGTAGAACGTGGAATAGCGCTTCTCTCAAATTTCAGTGGTTTCCGAAAGTGTGAACCCTTTACGCTACTTGCATTCCTGTGTCTTTTGAGTGCTGGTGAAGCTCTCGGTGCTCGGTGGTCGCCTTAGCTCGGATGACTTTTTTGAAATTCTCTCCTCCTTTGCTTGTATCTCTATGACAGTCACTCAGCTAGTCAGTATTGCTATTTATTTCTTTGATATTTTCTAACTATATATATATATATATATATATATATATATATATATTACCGAAATTGATTAAAATCGGGCAACCGGGGGAGGTGGGAAGAATCGGTCGCTTCCCCTCCCCCCATGCGCACACGCTCCCCTCTCCCCATCTGGATCCACCCACTTCTTCCCCCATTTTTCCACGAAAAATGTTTCACCTAGTGTATTTATAATGTTTCACTATTTATAGATCTAATTTTGCAGTGAATTGAAATACTCTTTTGCAACAAAAAAAACCCACATATTTTAGAAACTCTCTATTAAGGAAATTTAGTTTATTTTTTGTTCCATAAAAAATGTTTCACCTAGTGTTCTCACAATATTTCGCTATGTATAGATCTAATGTTGCAGTGAACGAAATATTCCATTGCAACAAAAAAACCCACATATTTTGGAAAACTCCTATTAAGAGAATTTGGTTTATTTTTTATTCCACCGAAAAATGTTTCACCTAATGTAATCACAATGTTTCACTGTGTATAAATCTAATGTTGCAGTGAACTGAAACATTCTTTCGCTATTTGCTGAAACATTATTTTATATAAGGTGAAACAACACCCGATTTAAACGAGTGAAATATTTTTGATCTACTTAGTGAGACAATTCTGATATATCTGGTGGAACATCGTGCAACATTTAAAAAAATCAATAATAAGCTAATTTTTTTCGTCAGAATATATATATGTGTGGTTTTGTTTTGAAGATTTAATTACAACGAATTTAATGGTGCAATCGGATCATGATTTGTATAAGTAATTTACGAGAAAAATCAGTTTAAAATATTTTTGCACGTAAATCGGTCATCAGCGTCCGATTTTTCTTGAAATCGTCAGGCGCCCGAGCCATAGGCAGCCCCGAGCTAGGAAAGGATTAACCATGTTTATTCTAGAGACTACAAATTCTATTGAAAAGGGAGAAATATATTAACCTAGCCAAAAAAAAAAAAACTCCTACCGTGTCACCGCTCATTCAATGTAAAAAGGCCAACTATTCACATCTTCTCACGAAGGGAAATAAAAAGTCTAGTATGACTGCATTAAGTCTATATTGGGTCCCTTATATAGTTTTCTTCTCTACTCATTGGACCGTTCCGTACTGGGCCAGCCCACCGTGCCACTGTCAAGCCAGGCCGGTATTGGCCCGACACTAGTCATGTCATGCTATGTTTGGGCCGGGCCATCGGGCCTTGAGCTTTATGGCCATCTATATCCCTCCCTTCAAAAAAAACTCACTTTTGGACTTAAATCTGCACTTTTGGACTTAAATCTGAATATAGAAGTAGTTCTTTTTAGAATGGAGAGAGTTCCTAGCTCGATTTAATATAATCGCTCCCGCGAGTGGCACACTGAGGCAAAAGAACTGTATGATATTTGCACCGGCCATAATACGACCTCGTGATAATTACATCAGAACGGATTGCATGGCATCCGTACAATCCGTTGTTTTAATCTTGATCATATAGTTTCCAGAGAAGGTATCGCTAGCTTTTTCATGATTTCTACGGACGGCATCGGCTTGACGAAGACGCAAATCAGGATTTTAATTAATCTCCTTGATGCTTTTATTGTTGAGAATGACCAGCTTGACCTAGGACAGCGATCAGCAAAATGAAGACTGTTCGGTGAAAGATGCGCGTTGACGCCACCGACGTAGAAGCTCGAGTTTTCATCAATCTCTGTATAAACAAAAGTCAAAATTTGCTAGAAGACACCAAAAGATTGTAGCTTTTGCTGTGAGACATTCGAAGATCGTGTATTTACTCGTGGACACTGTAAAAAATGATAATTAGCTACTGAACACTCCTCCCATTATTTTATTATTTCCGGTTAGGGGAGGAAATAGTTGTGTAAGTACCAAAATGCCCTAGATACTGTTCTTTCTCTCTCTTCTTTTCTTTTCCCCTTCTTCTTCCTCGCAGCAGAGCAGAGGCGCGACGGCGGTTGGCTCGAGCCGGGATGGCTCAGCCACGATGGGGCAGCGGCGGCATATCGCCGGGGTTCACTGCCGACGGCGACAACGCACGGCAGCGTCCCGGCACACAACTTCCTCTCTCTCTCTCTTCTTTTCTTTTCCTCTCTCTCCCGACGCACGTCGACGTGGTGTGCTGCCCGTCCTACTCTTCCTACCTCCACCCGCCGCGGCTCTGGCTCCGCACCGCACCGGAGTCGCTAGAGCTCATGAGGCTCCTCCTCCGCCACGTCGACCGCCACATCGCCCGCCTCGGCATCGTCCTCGCCGCCGCGGAGTTCGTCTTCACCGAGCCCCACTCAAAGCGCCTCATGCTCCGCCTCCGCGCGGCGAGATCCTCCTCGACAGCGGCCGCGTCACGCTGGAGCAGGGCCACGTCGTGAAGTTTGCTGTCCACGGCCGCCTCTGCGACGCGTGCGCCATGGCAAGAGCGCGGGCACAGGCGCTGGCCGAACCCCCCAACCAGTGCGGCTGGTTCGCTGTCGTGCAGGTGTGGCAGCGCGCGTCGCATCGCCGCACGCTGCTCCACCTCGAGCAGTAGGTCGTCACCCACGGCACCGCTGGAGACGCCCTCCGTGTCGGCACGGCGCGCGGTGTCGGCGGGCTCGACTTCTTCGTGTCACGCTCCCACTCCGCCCGCCTCATCGACCTTGTCACCTTGCTGTCGCCCACCCGCGTCGTCGCGTCCAAGCAGCTCGTCTCGCACGATAGCAATAACAGCAGCTCCGACGTGAGGCACACCTTCACCGTGGAGCTCTGCCCATTGTGCCGCGACAGAGAAAGAGAGGAAGAGATGAAACGAGAAAGAGAGGAAGAAGAATAGAGAAAGAGGGATTGATAAGTGGGCCCATGGGCAAACTTGTCTTTAACCAAAGTCCCTCTCTCCGTTTCGACCGGAAATAATAAAATAATAAGAGGAGTGTCTAGCAGCTAATTACCACTTTTTTACAGTGTCTATGAGCAAATACACGATTTTCGGGTATCTTACAGCAAAGACCGCTATCTTTCGATGTCCTACAACAAATTTTGCCTAAACAAAATATGTGAGTGTGCCATACATGTTCACCACCGACGGTGCAGCGCTGCTTCATGTGCAGCGCCCGCCTTGCATTTGTGTGGGTATTTAGATGCAAGAAGGCAATATCGCCCTTAAATAGACTGCATATGCGTATAGTGATGTGTCAATATCAACAATTGGAGAGTGTGAGATGATCGTGCAATCTACAAACTTACGGTATTGATAGCCAGAGCATCCATCCTGATGCATGCATGCACATTACAAAAAGGCCTCTATTTTTTACTAGTACTAACTAGGGATAAAAACGCTACGAAAACGGACGGAAACTATCTTTTTTATTTTCGTTTTCATATTTTTTCGGAATCGGAATCGGAAAACCTGGATACAAAAACGAAATCGAATATTATCAAAACCGAAAACCCGGAGCGAAAACGAATCGGCGCTGGTAACGAAAATTTATCGGAATACCAAAACCCCTCAAACCGATAAATCCAATTCCCAAGTCTCAACGGTCAACAATTCATCATAAAACACAATCATACAAGTCCAATTGTTAAGTCTCAACAGTAAATCTTAAAACACAATCTATAGAATAAATTATCTATGTTTAAAAGAGTAATGATGTTGATAAATCCCAATGCAGAAAAAAAATTCATATGTAACTTCAGATCTGCATAGCAAATATTTTTTAAAAAATAACAACCAAACACCATGATATTCAATATTCAGTTCTTACAAAAAAGAATCCAAGGTATTTCAGTCACAAAATTTTTGGAAATTCCGAGAAAATTTCTGGAAAGTTTCCGATCGGATTCTGAGTTCCGACGGAAACTGTCCTTATCATTTTCGATCCCGTTTCCGAGAAAATATTTTCGAATTCGTTTCCGTTTCCAAAAAATTCCGATCGATATATTCCGTTTTTGAAAATAGGTCTGGAATTTGGAAAGTTTCTGTACTGTTTTCACCCTAGTATTAACTACATACGGCTCATTATTGCATCGCGTACGCAGTGATAGGCCAATGTCAAGCACTAGACCAAGGGTGTGTTTAGTTCCTGAAAAAGGTTAGAAGTTTGAAGAAAGTTGGGAGTTTAGAAAAAATGTTAGAAGTTTATCTGCGTAGGAAAGTTTTTGATATGATATGATGTGATGGAAAGTTGGAAGTTTAGGGTAGTTGGGGGTGAACTAAAGATGACCCAATTCATGTAACATATAAATATATATCGTACAGATGTGGGCATAATAGGAGGTATTGTGAATGGCGTGGCCTATCTTTTTAATGTAAAACTGGGTTTATTAATAATTTGTACAATATACTATTGGCTATGCATTTATTTTTCTCAAAAATATCGACAATAGTCTTATTGGCATAGAGACATTTTTATAGTAACAATAAACAATTTGAAATATAGAAATTTCGCATCTGACTTATAGGAATTTTGCCTAGAAATCTTGATTCTCGCACTACGAATCAAGAAAAATCCAGTCGCCTTGGCAATTTAGCATCCCTAAATTTCAATAAAATTTAATGTTTTATCGGCGAAAAAATCATGCAGCCCTTTCGAAATCTCCTCCTCTTTGCGAGTAAAAAAACCCTCGGCTACGGGCTATCCACAAACTGCCATCGACGGATACTGTGTGGGTCGCCCATGGCGATTGGCCACAGCCGCTGCCGCGGCGTGGGTTTTCCGGTCGCAAAGAAACCGTCAAACGCCGCGGCCGCACCAAGCCACCCACTCGCCGCGGCCACTCGATATCCTCGGCGGCTCATCGGCTGCGCCCTAGGCCGGAATCCACATCTGCAGGTTATTTTTCTGTCTTTTTTATGTTCTTGCTCGCCATCCTTTTATTTCCTTTCTTTTCCTCACTATTTAATCATTTTGTAGGTGCGGAGGAACCAGTGGCTTCTAGATTCCATCATCTTTTTTATTCCCCAACTGCTGAGGTAAACCAGGTCATAGTGTTTAATTTGTTAATTTGTCTGTATCCCCATCATCAACCACGGCACGAATATTTGATTTACTTTCTGATCGGCTGTATATTCAAGATTCATGGCATCCACATGGGCTTGAAAGCGATGCTCCGGTTGTAAATTGTTACTGTAGCTTCTTCAGACACCGGAAGAGTTCTGAGAAAGTGAGCTTGTGGTGTAAGTTGTATTTTGCTGGAAATGGATAAGATTCCATTGCAGGGGCATTGACTTGAACCTGAAGGAAACTTCCTTGATATGCCTGATGAATAGGATTCAGGCTCTGAATGTGATTGAATCTTTGGTAATATCCACTGACCGGACAAAGTATTGGTCACTGCTTTTGCGATGTCCACCGACCAATTTAGAATTGCTTTGGTTATCCTTATTGGCACACGCAACACCCGTCAGATTCAATTTCCCCCTCTTTTCATCCATGACTTTTTGTGCAGTAACCAGCATATAGAACAGTCACAGTGTTCATTGTCACACTCATTAGCTCACAATTCACAGACTCTACACTTGAAATGGTGAGAATCTTATAGCTCTGGCTAGACAACCATGGCTGAGGGCGTCATTGGCTCGTTAATCCTGAAGCTAGGTGATGCCTTGGGTAATGAATCTTGCCAGCTGGGATCGTCATTGCTCGTTTATGAGGCATCTGCTCTGAAAGGCCTGTTTGGCGAGATACGGATGATCAAGGAGGAGCTGGAGAGCATGCAGGCCTTCTTCTGCACCGCTGAGCGGTTCAAGGATACTGATGAGACAACAGTTGCATTCGTGAAGCAGATCAGAGGCCTTGCATTCGACATCGAGGATGTTATCGATGAGTTCACCTACAAGTTGGGAGAAGATCGCGAAGGCATGTTTCTGCTGAAGGCATTCAGGAGGATCAGACAGATCAAGACATGGTATCGGTTGGCCAACAGTCTGCAGGATATCAAAGTTAGCCTCAAGAGTGCTGCAGAGAGGAGGTGCAGATATGACCTGAAGGGTGTTCGAAGGGAGAGGAAACTGATGCGGTTAGGGAGCTTGAATCAGAGATCTACAGAATCAGTACATTTCAAGAGGGAAGCTGATCTTGTGGGGATTGCTGAGAACAAACAGCTGTTGATGGATTGGTTGAAAGATGAGGAGCAGCAGCACATGATAATTACTGTATGGGGTATGGGCGGTGTCGGTAAAACGACACTTGTTGCTCATGTTTACAGTGCTATCAAGACTGACTTTGATACTTGTGCTTGGATCACAGTGTCTAATAGCTATGAAGCCGATGATTTGCTGAAACAAATTGTTGCGGAGTTCCGGAAGAATGACCGCAAGAAGGAGTTCCCAAAGGATGTCGATGTCACAGATTATAGAAGCCTGGTTGAGACAATCCGACTTTACCTGGAGAAGAAAAGGTATGTTCTTGTTTTAGATGACGTGTGGAGTGTGAATGTTTGGTTTGATATCAAAGATGCATTTTCTGGTGGGAAACATGGGCGGATAATTTTTACATCTAGGATCTATGAGGTCGCTCTACTTGCTCCTGAAAGCCAAAAGATTAACCTTCAACCCTTACAAAATCACTATGCATGGGACCTTTTTTGTAAAGAGGCATTTTGGAAGTCTGAAAACAGGAGTTGTCCAGTAGAATTGCACCCTTGGGCCCAAAGGTTTGTTGACAAGTGCAAGGGCTTGCCAATCGCTATAGTGTGCATAGGGCGCCTCCTTTCATTCAAGAGTGCAAATTTGTTGGAGTGGGAGAATGTGTACAGAAATCTTGAGATGCAGTTTACCAACAATTACATCCTTGACATGAACATAATCCTGAAGGTTAGTTTGGAAGACTTGCCACACAACATGAAGAATTGCTTCCTCTATTGCTCCATGTTCCCAGAAAATTATGTGATGCAAAGGAAGTGGTTAGTACGGCTTTGGATTGCAGAAGGATTTATTGAAGAGAGTGAGCACAAGACGCTGGAGGAGGTAGCAGAGGATTACTTGACCGAACTTATTAACAGATGTTTGTTAGTGGAGGTCAAGAGGAATGAGTCTGGATATATTGATGATTTCCAGATGCATGATATATTTCGTGTTTTAGCTCTTAGCAAGGCACGAGAAGAGAACTTTTGCTTTGTCTTAGACTACACAAAGACTCATCTTATTGGCAAAGCACGCCGTTTGTCGATTCAAAGGGGGGATATCTCACAAATTGCAGAAAATGTGCCACATCTGCGGTCATTGCTTGTTTTCCACAATTCACTTAGTTTCAATTCACTTCGTTTGTTTGCAAGGTCTGTGAAGTTACTGTCTGTCCTGAATCTGCAAGATAGTTCAATTGAGAGTCTACCCAATGATGTGTTTGATTTGTTTAACTTACGTTTTCTGGGCCTTAGACGAACTAATATTGCATATATCTCAAGATCAATTGGGAGACTTCAAAATTTGGTCGTGTTGGATGCTTGGAAAAGCAAAATTATGAACCTACCAGAGGAAATTATAAGGCTATCTAAGTTGACACATCTTATTGTGACTGTGAAACCAGTGATTACTTCTATGAATTTTGTTCCTTCTGTTGGCATACCTGCACCTACTGGTTTATGGTCTTTGGGATGTTTGCAGACCTTATTACTGATGGAAGCTAGTTCTGAAATGGTCTTTTACCTTGGTGCTCTGGTGAATTTGAGATCATTTCGCATCAGCAAAGTACAAGGCCGCCATTGTGCCAAGCTGTTTGTGGCAATCACCAATATGTTTCATCTTGTCCGCCTCGGGATACACGCAAACGACAATCAGGAGGTTCTACAACTTGAAGCATTGAAACCATCTCCGTTACTTCAGAAGCTTATCTTGCAGGGGGCATTAGATAAAGAATCATTGCCTCAGTTCTTCATGTCAATCAGTAAACTGAAAAGCCTCACCATTCTACGGCTTGTCTGGTCGAAACTCGACGAAGAAGACTTCTACTATCTTGAGGAATTACAGCAGCTAGTGAAGCTTCAGCTTTATGATGCATATAATGGCAAGAGGCTGTCTTTCCAGGCAACATCATTTCCAAAGCTCAGGATACTGAAGATCTGGGGAGCTCCTCACCTCAGTCTGATCAAGATAGAAAGAGGGGCCATGTCAAGCATGGTTGATCTTAAGCTCCTGCTCTGCCCTGAATTGAAGTTGTTGCCTCGCGGCATTGAGCATGTGACCACTCTCGAAGAGATGACTTTGGATTCTACAGCAGAGGAGCTTGTGGGCAGGGTTAGGAAGAAGAATGAGGCCAGGATTTCTCATGTCAAGAGAGTTTATGTTGGGTTCATCAGAAATGGTGAGCTGGCTGCAGAAAGGATACAATAAATCGATGTCTATCTAGACAATGTCATGTATCATTTCAACTATGATTTTCCTATTTTGTACATTTATAATTTTGTATTGGTCTTATGATGTAATCCAGACAATGCCATTTTCCTTTTCAGATATAGTTTCTTATCTGTAAGTATTTGTACATATTTGTGACATATAAACCTGTTTTGGGTTTTATTGTCAATATATGAATGTATACAAATAAGATTCTTCCCTATTGTATTCGTTCATTATTGTGTACATTCAAATTTATTTTCAATTTTCAACTGTAACTTGTTTCTTATCCAACTGGTGTGTATTTGTCTTGCAATTTAATCCTTGCCATGATCAATGGTATTCAGGGGCGGACCAAGGCCTTTGGGTTACGCATGGTCTGAGGGGATTGGAGGTCCCAACTCTCCATGGGCTTGCCCGAGCCTTGGGCTAATTCTAGGTTTGCTCTAGACTATTTTAGAAAGAAATAAAGTTGCAAGTCCGTGTACATGGACACCACCACTGTCGCGGGTGGGATCTTTTAAAAAAAGAAAAATGTACGAATTACCCCCCCTCCCGGAACTATCGCGATCGTCTGAATTACCCCCCTGAACCACAAAACTGGACATTCTTCACCTCGAACTATACAAACCGGATGAATTACCCCCTCGACTCAATCCGCGGTGGTTTTGGTCTACGTAGCGTACGCGTGGCAGTCTAGTCAGCATTCTATATAAAAAAAATGTGGGGCCTACATATCATACACTCTTCTCTCTCTCTTCTCTCTCACTCTCCTCACTCTTCCCCTCTCTCTCTCTCACGGTCAGCGGCAGGCGGTGGCAGCGGCTGAGGGCGGCGCCCTCGGCGCGGACTGGACTGCCACGCGTACGCTACGTAGACCAAAACCACCGCGGATTGAGTCGAGGGGGTAATTCATCCGGTTTGTATAGTTCGAGGTGAAGAATGTCCGGTTTTGTGGTTCAGGGGGATAATTCAGACGATCGCGATAGTTCCGGGAGGGGGGGTAATTCGTACTTTTTCCTTTAAAAAATGCCCGTGTGCATTGCAACAGGTGAAGACTATTTTAATCTTATTATTGTTATACGATTTAGTTAAGGTGAAATTCACTGTGGGAATTTGGTAGGATATATATGTTTTTAGAAAACTATGAGCTTTAATTATGAGTCCGATTATCTCAAGTTAGTATGCGAGTTTTTTTAAAGGCATTTCTTATATGACTTCTTCTATATTTCCAAAAGCGAACGAACTTAAAAACTGACTCAAATATGGATATGTATTTCTAAAAACGAACGAACTTAAAAATCGACTCATACACGGATAACGTACCAAAATACCAGCAAAACCATCTTCAAATTTTACAATACTAGAGATCAGATGCTAGATTCCATCGTTCCCTAAGGAGATTTTGGATTTCATATCAAAATATATTTTATGCATTTTCTACCCTCAGTTTAAATTGTTCGGAAGAAACAAAGAATAATTTATATATTCTTTTTGTTTCTACTCCTCACATGTCGCCTGTGCTGCACCTCCAAGGAATCCAGGGCAAGATGGAATCAAGAACATGAGGAACACAGCTTGTCTTTTACTCTTAACTTTTTCTTTTTCTTTTGCGGGGGAAAAGGAATCTTTTACTCTTAACTTGAGGTGAGTTATAATATAATCCTCTCATCTGTGATGGCCCCTCACATGCCTGGATTTTGCGGGCCGTCACAATAAAGTGATCTTAAACGGGCCCAAAAAGAGGCCGACAAAGATATACCCGCACAAACATGTTAGATGTGCATAAAACTCTAGCCCGTCACAGATGACACCTATCGGTGATGGGCTATAGTTGAGGCTCGATTGAGATAACCGGTGATATCTTTGTGGGGCCCTGTCACACCCTGAAGTTCTTTCCCAAGCCTAAATTGAATTTATAAATGACCCTAAGAAAATGCCGGTGCAAATCAAGAGAAAACCCTAAGAAAGTAATACAAATAATAATCGAATCTGGCATGTGGAATTTCTCTTGAGTTCTACATGTCGAAATTCACTAACAGGATTTTTAGTGGAATTTTCAGAGCCCTAGAAATAATGTTAACCAATTAAAATTGAGCAAGCAATATTTTAATTCCAGGGAAAATCCTTTTCTTCCTTTTTTCTTTTTCTTTTTCCCCCTTTTCTTTTCGAGTGGGCCGCCGGCCCATTCTCTTTCCTCCCCTCCCCTCCGCTGGGCCGGCCGTAGGCCGAGGCCCAGCCAGGCCGCCCCGCCCCCTCCTCTCCCGGGGTCGCCGACAGGTGGGGCCCACCTGTCGTGTCCTCCCCCAACCTCCCGCCGCCCGCGCCGGTCACCACCCCGCCGAAACTGCCGCCGCCGCACCCACTCCTCCGCTTTCCCCGCGCCCACGCCGCGTCGCCCGTGCCCACGCCACGTCGCCGCCCCCTCTCCCCGCGTCTTCCGGCCGCGCCTACGCACGAGAGGGGCGGCATTCGATTTTGAATCGCCCCCCACCTTCTCTCTCTCCTCCCCCACGTCGCCGGCGAAATCGGGGCACCTCCCGGCCACGTCCGGCCCCCTCTCTCCCTATTTAAGCTCCGCCGCCACCCCCTCTCTCTTTTTCCCCATTTCGTCGAACTCTCCCGAGCTCTCCATCGCTCCCACACCGTGCATCCACCCGCCGCCCCTTTCCCGCCACTCCGGCCGCCGCTAGCCGCCGCTAGGCTCGCCGCCGCACCGCGCCGTCGCCGCCGTCGGGTTCGCGTGGCCGAGATCCACCCCGTTCACCCCTCCTTCGTCGAGGTTTGCCGCCGGAGCGCCATTCCCATCGTGCGACGGTGAGAGTCGCCATGTCCGCCGCCTTCGGCCGGCGTTCCCGCTTTCTATGGCCCCTCTCTCCCTCTGTAATCTTTTCCTTTTCGTTCTTTAGGTCGTCCCGGTCCCCGTCCGCCGCTTGTCGACCTCCCTCCATCGCTCCTCGTCGCCGGTCGTCGCCGTCCCCTCCGGTGAGGACTCCCTCCCCTTCCCTTTCCTTCCCCGATTCCCCGTGCGCCGCCGTCACCCGCGCTCGCCGTCGCCTTCGGTCGCCGTCGCCTTCGGTCGCCGTCGCCGCCGGGGCGCCGTCCGCTGCCGCCGCCCGCGCCGCCGCTTGCTGTCGTCGGTGGACGCGCGCGTGCCGCCGCCCTTGCCATGGCCGGCCGGCCGGCTTTGTGCCGAGCCGAGCCGAGCCAGGCCGCCACCGCACCGTCCGATCGGCCCCAGGCCGATCCGGGCCGTCGATCCCGTGGACCGGCGGTGGACCACCCGCGTGGTCCCGGTCCACGGTAGACTGACCACCCGTGCTCCGCTACCGAGTGGGGCCCGCTTGCCAGCGCCCCTTTTCCCTCTCTCTCGAGCCGCTGACCGGTGGGGCCCGCATGTCGGCGCCGCCCCCCCTTGATGACGTCAGCCCTGGGAATTATTGCGCAATAAATGATTTAAGGACTTTTTGTTATAGTAATAAACACAGTGAATCTTCTAAAATTCATAACTAATTCACCCGTGCTCCGTTTAAGCCCATTCAAGTCTCAGTAAATCAAGAAAAATGTGTAGAATCCATTAAAAATGGTTTTGTTCTCTGTTTCAGTAGTCTTATAGCCTGTTTGCAATGTTTGCCTTGTATATCGCTAGATTCCGGTTCTTCCGACGCTCCGGTGTACTTCGAGATAGTTGCCGAGGTTTCTCCAGCAGCAGAGCAAGGCAAGTTATGCTTGTCACTTGAACATGTTGATCCTATATTGCAAATGCTCTATTGTTTTTCTTCAAATATTGCATTGTTTTATAATGTTACTATGGGGTGTTTACCTATATGCCATTTTGATATCATGCTCCTTTGTTAGTTTGGGTTATAACATGAATAGATTTTGGACTAGGAATTGCTTAGTCATGCTTAGTTCCACTAGCACACAATGGGGAAAGCTCACTAAAATATAGCCTTTAGGTTCAATTGGTAAGGTTGGTTTAGTACCACCGTTTTGGTGTTGGTTAATTAAAATGAATCACATGGTGGGCTGTGGGTGCATGGTTTTGCTAGTCACACCCATGGCAGTTAAGGACCGGTTCGCGGAATGCCCTGGAAGAACTTATCGTACTTACCACAAGCCAGCGTGGGCAACGGCTGGGCTTGTAGTGTAGCTTTCCTCTAGCTGACGCATCTAGGCAAGGGTGGGCGTGATGGAGCGGGGCGGGCCCTGCGACGGCCTCTGTCGCTTCCGGATTCACCTAGGCACGAGAGGGGACTGCCCGCTGCCTTGCGAGGAGTGGGGGTGAAACCTGAGGTGTGGTGTGCTTGGTTAGAGGGGGTTATGCGAAGGGTCCTGTCACGGCCTCTTTCCGGTATGTCGTGGTGGCATGTCGGCGCACGGAAACGTGTCGTGGGGCTGTGTCTTGTGGGTACAGTTGTACACCTCTGATCAGAGTAAAACTATTCGAATAGCCGTGCCCGCGGTTATGGGCGGTCAACCAGATTCACCATGATTAGTCTCACCCTAGTTTAGTCTTTTGAAATTGGATAGTATAGGTGGATGGTTGGGCCTGTTGCAACGTGGGATAGCGTTGGACAGTGGATGATTAATATTAATTAATTATTACAACTGTTTAAATCTTCCAACTTCTGCTTATAAATGCTCGCTTTATGCAAATGAACCACTCTAGCTCCCCTTTGATAATTCCCTGCATCATACCCCTATTCCGGTATGACTTGCTGAGTACAGTGGGTAGTACTCAGTCTTGCTCTATTTTTTCCCAACCCCAGAGTACGAGTATGTGTCAGATGGAGGTTTCTCCGAGGAGTAGGCTTCGTCCGTGCCGTCGAGGATGCCTGTGGAGTGGTGTTCCCGCTACAGTTCTAGTCAAGGCTTAGCTCCTGTTGTCTTTCGTTTTTCCGCTGCATTTATGTAAGACTTTTATGATGTTTGTAAGACGTGGATCTGAATGTCAACATTGTCGTTTGTGTACCCCGGCCGGTCCTGGACGGGGATTTTAATGCACATTCTGCTTGGAATTCTATTCGGGAATTTCTGGGCGTGACAGGCCCTAACAAAAGCCCGTCACCGATGTCCATCATCAGTGTCAGGCTCCAACTTGAGGCCCAATTGAGATAACTATTAGGGCCGTCACCGATGAATATCATCGGTTACGAGCTTTTACTTAGGCCCAACAAAGATAACTGGAATACCCATCACCGTTGTAAGTTTTTTTGCCGTTACAAATTTTATTACACAGTATAAATACCCCAATTCCCTAGTGTAATGGTTATCCCACTATTCACTATTTTGGTGGGAGTGTGAAGGGGGCGATTTTTGCCTATTTTTTCCAAGAAAATTATAAATTGCAAATGTAATTGAAAAATAGTAGTCAATTCTCATAGATTTAGTAAATACTTACCTACAAAATGTATATATAATATTTTTCCACCTTTTTGCAGCTCAGGGATGGATCGAAGTTGGATGTATGGGAAAATTGTGTTATATCATACCAAGGAGTATAGAGATGGCATATTGAATTTTATTAACGCCACTGAGGAGGATAGGAAAAGAAGAAACAACGAGAATGTGTTGTCCATGTGCAGATTGCAAAAATGAGAATATGTTAGATAGCATAGTGGACGTACACGCTCATCTGATACAAAGAGCTTTCATGAAGGGCTATACTTGTTGGGTGAAGCATGGAGAGCAATAATCAGGAAGTGGTGCACAAAATCAATAACATGAAGTTCATGAGCATGAATCTGGAAGTGGTGAACAAAATCAGGAAGATGAAGATGAGCATGACATGTTTGTACCTTCTCTATTGGGTGGTGAAATTGTTGATGTGGATCACGATCTGTTGCAAGATATGTTACGTGACGTTGAGGACCCAGCTTACAATGAGAGAGATTTCATGAAGTTCAGCAGGTTGGTCAGTGACTTACTAAATTAACCTTGAGTTCGAGGCGGCTAAACCTTAATGGTAGGCTGAAATTGGCTACGGGCTAAGGGCAGCTCGTCTCTTCTGTAAAGTGTAAACCCTAAATCCCTCACACTCTCTCTCCATCTCTCATTTCTCTCCCTCTTCTCTCCTCGATAGACGTGCAGGCAATGGCGGCGACTGTGCCTGGAGGGGGTGACAGTGGCGGGTGGCGACGGCTACGGCGGTGGGGTAGTAGCGGCGGCTACGGCAGCAGTGGTTGTGCCTGGAGCTACGACAGTCCTTTCCCATGCTTCTTCGTTCTACGATTCTTCCCCAAGCAGCGGCAGCGGCAGTTGCTCCCCAAGGCTGCATCCTGACTTCGGAGGCCCACTCCTCTCCCACAAGCGGCACCAACACCATGTTGAGACAGGCAAGTTTTTTTTTCTGTTCCTATGATGAACTGTTTATTCTTCTGTGGTGAACTATTTATCCCGTGACTCATGTCCTATTTTTGCAAAATAGCTAAATAGCTTAGCTGCAGCAATAGCCCGCTATATCTGATCGTATCTAAAAATTGGAGCCCGAGATTTGAATCATTGGTACATATTGACTATGGTGCCTATTATAGATGATATGTACACTAATTGGAGCCAGTAGCTGGCTCTCCTATTCACCTTGCTCTTAGATTTTTCATGGGAACTTTTTTGAAGAATTCTTTGAAGTTACATTTCTTCATTCCCGTTCTCCCTTCTGTTTTCTTCCGATCACCTCCATCGGTCACGAATTCATCTGTGTGGGGTAGCGACGAGGGAGTAGCCAGAGACGGTGAAACGCAGCAAGGTAGTGGCAGTAGGGGCGAAGTGTGGTTTCAGCGTTTTGGACCACCATGGCTTCTCCAAGCCTGTCCTTTAAATTTTGCAGTCGCTGGAAGAAGTTAGTTGAACGGTTGATCCAGAGCCCGTCATACAATGACAACAATTTCTTCACGATGGCGTTAGTCGCTGTCCCCTTCGTCTTTGCCAGGAATTTCGTGTAGCAATGGAGGCAACGATCACGATGTCGAGGTGGTTTCCCTGGAGGAACAACTAGTGTAGCCATTATCCTCCTCCTCCTCGTTGGTGGTGATGTATTATGGCTGCCGCTGTGAGTCCACCACTGCCAGAGTGCGGGTGGATAAAAGAGGTGAGACGAAAATGAGTGTGCCAGGAAAACCTACACTTCTATTTATAGCCAAATAGCAGCTCAATTGGAGCTGAGCAGGTGCGACGTGGTAGTACAGGGCGTGACAAGGTGTCCGAGTAAATTGACACGGGTGGTGGTCCTTATAAAGTATAAGTAGTTGTTTTGTATTTTTATCCGCCTATGAAATTAAGGGTGAGGGTCATGTGAAAATAGTGTTTATTGAGTAAAAAATACGGTCGGAGAGGGTGTCAGTTAGATCTGTAAACAAGAAAATTAAAAATCTAGATCCATCATATTGGTTTAATGAACCATAGCTAGTCCAAATCTCGTTTGACCTAGACTGGCTGCCGACGTAACATTTCATGTAGGCAACACTTTTGCACCCAGTCCTATACACAGTGAAGCGTGGTTCGAAAATTATCCGTGTGCTCAAATATAATTTTCGTGTGCGGAGGTCCTGCCCGTCTGCACCTAAGTGATGAGGACACAACTAGTTCGGATATAACCATGACTACCTTATGTATTAATCAACCAAAGGTGCATATGTTCTATATTAGATTTACTTGTTATATATTTGAACAAACGTTGCTACACAATGAGTTCTGTGTGTTTTCGTTTGTAGAGGTACTTGCTTGGGCGAAAGAAAAGAGACCAAGCGTAAGGAATGGATGGATGATTGAAGAAGTTGATTGGGGACCAAATCAAGACCTTCTCCAAGTTTTCTTTCATCTCACCACGTCACTTTTGGTCCATAGAAGACAAGAGATGAAGTTCTACATGTTTTGGATTCGGATTCGGGACTACTGACAGCATCAACTTCAAACGGACCTAGCCGTTGTTCTAGAAGAAATTTCGGGGCCCATTAGTACTTTTTGGAAAGCTTATGGAGTCTACTTTCAGATGGTTTTGGTCCCACGTTAAAATTCCTACCGAGCTGCCGGGAATCTGCAAAACAAGCCACGTATCTCATCCAGTCCGAATCTGATTTGGGTTTTGGGCCTTGTAATTATATCGTGGGCTTAGCCCAAGGGGGTGTGCGCCCTAGAGCAACCCTAGAACGTCCCTAATCATATTAATTCAATAGCCATCATCGTTTAGAGTTGGGTTTTGCTTAGATTATTTTGTCAAGAACAGTTTCGCCGCTAGATCGGTTTGTGGAACCCCAAATTCGTGTGCTTAATCATTCATATGCAATTTGGTTGCAATCTATCTTGTTCTTGCTTGTGTTCTTCGATTCGCATGCAAGGATTAGCCTTCTCGGCGAGGTCAACTGGGTTTTGGCACGATTGATAACCAGAGGAGACGTGGTGCTGCGATTGTGGGGATCAGTAGTGTGTTCGTTCAGAAGCCGGATCGAGTTGTGTCGTGACTCTGATACCAACTGATGAGGGATGTTAAGTTCCGATCTTCCGATAGGTATTGATAAACAGTTGATTTGGGCGGAGTCACGGCACAACTCGATCATTCCATGCCAGCCGGCCCTCCGCGCGCCGCGCTGCCGCGCGGGCCGGCCGTCCCTCCGCGCCCCGCCGTTGCAGAGGGAGGTGAGGAGGTGGGGAGGAGGGAGGAGGGAGAGGAGGAGAGGAAGGGAGGAGGGAGAGAAAGAGATAAGGATGTGACTGTGTCATGAGATGAGTTAAAAAGGAGAGAAGGAGATTGTATCGATCCGATCCGCGTGCAACCACCCCGTTTATGTCGACTTTTTTCCTGGTTGGTAATAGATCTTTAGTCCTGGTTGGTAACATCAACCAGGAGTAAAGCTTATATCGTTCTTTTTTCCCGGTTGGTAACACTATAAATGGATCTTTAGTACTGGTTGGTGATCAAAAAATTCATCTGAGTATTCAAACCGGGACTAAAGATGTTTTTAGTCCTGGTTTTTAATACAACCGAAACTATTGTGAAATCTGGTGGACCGACTAAAGATGGTTTCTCAGTGAAGGGTGGTATGCGAGGGCGCGGTTATGCGCATCACGCAGAAGGGCTGCACACATTAGTTTTTGAGCGAGATGTGCAAGTACCATCCAACGGCATGTAGCAGTAAGGAAGACAAAAATATGAGATTGCTTAAGCATTGGAATGTGGGCTGTCATTGGAAGCTATGCATGGACGTGGTGTGCGCATATGCATGAGAAATTGAGAATCATGGTGGTCATTAATGTAAAGCAGGGATATCTGAATATTTTTGTTGACTTGGAGGCAACTACATGGTGGCTGGTGGCTGGGCAGGCACGGAAACCGAATCCAATCAAGCGCCAGAATTGCTAGTCGAAACTGTGTTGGTCTAGGTAGAGGCATGGCACAGTACGTGAGCCAAAGGCGAGGAGGTCAGATGCTAGACGGAACGGTGCGGTTTTTTTTTTGTTTGTCGCTGGTTACGGTGTGATCGAGGAGTTGTTCTCAACTCGGAGTCGATGAACTCGTTGGAGGTCGGGTGGCAGGAGAGATGACAGAGTCAATTTAGACTCATGTTATCTAGCTAAGCCGGAAAACGGGACCGTGAATTAATAGCAACAGTAATTGAGCACTAGGTTTAGGCGTTCGCCATGGATTGATCGGAGAAGATGGAGGCTCAGGCAGAGGTGTACAGCAGTGTGTGCAGATCTCGGGCAATAGCGAGTGAAATCGTTGAGGGTGTCAACGTGGCTGTTTGGCAGTATAGGGTATATCCAGGATTTGCAGGGTTTGCATGATGGGGATATATAGAATCTGCGTCACTGAAGGGTAAGAGCAAGCACTATGGTGGTAATTTCTTCAGATGATTCAAAGCAATGATGGTTTTTTTAAATTATCAGGAATTCAGTCTACAGATGCAGGAAAGCGTGGATATTGGATTTATTAGCTTAGTTCATAGGACGACAAGGAAGAAAGGGTTCTCTTCAAGTCTGGTGAGTTTGGTTTATCTATTTGGTGATGACGCGGCCATGGATTAGATTAAGTCAAATTTAAGATGGTAGATAGAGTTGAACATGATCTTCAGAAAGTCTATGACATGATAGCTAGGAAGGAATCCAATTTCGTTTGGTAAGACGATCGTGGTGATATGAGAGAAGGTGGAGCACTGTTGCAGGTGGAGTCAAGATGAAGAAATTACAGGGATAGCAGAGTCTCTTGTTATGGTGAGCCTGGTGGAGGCTTGTTGGGGCAGCTCGGTGTGAGCGGCGAAAAGGAACCAACTCAAGTCATGGTACACGGAGGTTCGAGCAAGTAACGAATTCATGTTGGCATGGCATATTCGCCAAGGTGGAGTTTGTTAGAGTTTGTGTCGAATATGTTTATATAAAGTCGGTTACAGTTTAGGACTTAGAGTTGTAATAGGTGATAGGACTGGAGTATGAGTCGGACTCTATCCAAGGATCTCTCATAAATAAAGGGGCGTGTCTGTCGTAATCGCATAGCGACTTAGCATAACGAGAGGGAGCGGCGACCGGCCGTGAGTCGTTGTAACTCTAATACGCTGTATATGCTGAATCGGGGAGGAGCGCCTGTAATCAGTGCTCCGGAGATGTACGCTACGGCTGGACTCCGTTACCAAATATCGTGCCTCGGTGTCATCATCGTGTTTGGATTTTCTATGGCGTTTTCTTTCGCGTTTGGTTTCCGATGCGTTTTATAACATCTTCTTTTTTCTCTCTCTTGAAAATTGAAACCCCTCCTTCCCAGCCAGTCAGCATTCCCACAACTGATTTCCGGCTATCGCGGTGTTATCCCACTGACCAAAAATGTTTGTCTTGACATAATTTAAGTGCTTTGCATGGGCGTTTTTCAAGCCGCTTGCAATCAAGGACCTGTGAAAATCAGCTATTTACATGGACGTAAAGTCAGCTGCCCGTGAAGAAACATTTTCACATGTAGTTCCTTAAGGTGGGTTTGGATGGAGCTTAAAAAGTTTTAGTCCCTGTCAGATCGGATGTTTGGATACTAATTAGAAGTATTAAACATATACTAATGACAAAACTCATTCCATAACCCTGGACTAATTCGCGAGACGAAACTATTGAGCCTAACTAATCCATGATTAATTAGCCGTTGTGATGTTACAGTAAACATGTGCTAATTATGGATTAATTAGGCTTAAAAAATTTGTCTCGCAGATTAGCTCTCATTTATGCAATTAGTTTTGTAAGTAGTATATGTTTAATAATCCAAATTAGTGTCAAACATTCGATGTGACAGGAACAAAAGTTTAGTCCTAGATCCAAACAGAGCCACCAATGAAAACGAATTACCAGTTTTTATGCTTGTAGCAGAAAAAACACAAAATATAGCCAAAGTCACAAGTCACATGATTAACTTATAGTTGGGAGGCTGACGGGGGGTCCCTATGAGGATGCACCATGGTTAGGCCCATTTTAAGTCGGTTTTGACTATTGTGTGGGCTCTCAAATCCTTATACTTGCATATGATTGGTCGGAGGTATATTTTATCGCATGATGGGTGTGTGTTCATCTAGAAATCACCTTCATACCAATATTTGCTGATACTAATGAAAATGGTTAGTAATAAACCCCTATCACTAAGTTTGGTATTATATTATGTGTTCTTTTATGTAGGAGTTGACGGTTAAAGTTTGCACTTAACGAGTTTCCTTGTAGTTTTTATAGTTTGTTTTTGGTTCCTCTTGTAATCTAAAAGGGACACTTAGGGCTAGAGGAGGGTGAATATATAGGCTAATTTAAAATATAAGTAAATGCGGAAGCAACACTTTTCAGATATATCCGAAAATTTCAGATATTTCTGAAAATCACAAAGCAAGTGAAATGCACAAAATAAAAATAGACCTATCTAGTCACAAGAATGATGAGCAAGCACAAACAACTAAACTAAAAGTGGCACAAGCAAGCAAAACTATAGGAAGGAAAGAGAGATATCACCGATGTTCTTGTAAGATGAGGTATTCCTGAAGTTTGAATCCTCGGGAGGATTCTACTCTCCGTTGAGGAGCTCACAAAGAGTTGGGTCTTCCCTAACTCTTACTTCAAGAGGTTGCACAAAGCACTCCTCTTTTCACTAGTGGTACCTCTTCCTTTTCGGAGATAAGATATGACATTCACAAATTACTTCCGGTCAACCACAAGAAGATCGGTAGCTTAAAAATGACACCTAACCATCTAGTATTTTCCTACATGTGCTTGACATATAGGCCAAATTGCAACCGAGTAACTGTTGCATATGTCTGCTCGGTGGGCCTGAGCAGTGAACTTTTGGAAATACGTCTATTATGCCTCCCTCATCTCTTACTTCTGATTGAATCGTCTCCCTCAAATACAAAACTGAATATATCGTCTCTCCTATCTTTAAAAACCGTTGTAAATCGACTCATTCGGTGGTTCAGGAAGCCTTTTTTTTCTTACGTAGCATGTGGGACCCACTTGGTCAGGGACTCTCTTCTTCCCTCCCCTCTGTGTCTCTTCTCTTTTCCATCTCGATGGCACCGAGAAAAGATGGGCGTTGAAGAAGACGACGGTGGCGGAAGGCAGATTCATGTTCGCGCTTGTTGAACCGGAACGACCAACGCCGCCGTCGCCGCCGCACGGCCGAGAACGAGATCGAAGGTATGTAGCGGAGGGAGCTCATCAGAAACGGCGACCATGCATATGTTTGGTAGCTAGGTCTAGGAGTGCTTCTTCCTGCTCAAGAATAAGAAATTCCACGAGCTAATGGCGGGCGTCGAGGTCTCCAAGCCGGCATCGAGTCGCCAGTCGCTGAAGGGAAGCTTCAAGCTGAGCCTGCCCAGCTAGCCTGCTGGCCTGCGGGCAGTGCAAGGCCACGGCCGTCTCGCCGCCGGAATCTCCCATGACCGCCTGGCGCGCGGAGCTCCGTGAGATCTTCCACCGCATTAGGGCAACCACAATGTGTGCTAAAAGTGACCTTAAGTAATAAATAACTCTACAGTATATCACCTTAAGCATTGTGAAAGTGGACCATAAGAATCTGACATCAAAAATGAGCATTAGCCTTATGGTGTGGCAACAAGACTTTAGAATACAATACTTTTGTGATGTGCTGTTCACGCCAGTACTTTTGGGGAATTTTTATTGTGCAAAGAGTTTCACAGGAGGATAAGATGTGATTTTTTTATCCTTCGGTGGGACCCATTGGGACCTAGCTTATTTTCTCCCATAGGCACAGCCATTATAGATATGAACATAGCTAATGCTTACTTATAGCGGATCCTACATATATGACTGATGGAACCATAAGCATTGGCCTTGCCCTTATGAGCCAAGACTAGCTCGCCGTGTCCCGCGTTGTCCATTGTATCGATCTGTCGCCGCGAGGAAATTCGATCATGTCTATTCGTTTGTGTGCTGTTGTGTTCATGCGCTCGCGGCGGCCTGAGTTGTTGTGCACAACACATGCATACATCGTCAAATGAGTTAAATGCCGAACTCATCTCCTCGCGAACCCGAACTTGACCCGACCGCGAATCGCTCCCTCTGAGCTCCGGCGCTCATCTGGTCTCGGTGCCATACTACCATCAAGAGGGGAAGAGGAGAGTCACTGCTGTGTTGGTCCCACCTGCCACGTCAGCAAAATCGCTTTCTAAAACCAATAAAGGAGTTGATTTACAAGTTTTTTAAATACGAGGGGAACGTTATATCCAGCGAATTCAATCAGGACCTTCTTTAGTTGCAAACGGTATTTATTCCCTGAACCAGCCCGTCGGACCTTAAAAGCAAAGAAAAAAGTATGTACTTCCTCCGTTTCACAATTTAAGTCATTCTAACATTTCTCACATTCATATTGATATATATATATCTAGATTCATTAACATCAATATGAATGTGGAAAATGTTAGAATGACTTACATTGTGAAACGGAGGGAGTTCTCAAATAAAATAGGTTTATTAGCTACAGTAGGTAACGCGTGATTAAAGTTGCAATAAGCTGATACTCCCTCTGTCCTATAAAATAAGGAATTTTGACTTTTTACTTGCACTGTTTGACCATTCGTCTTATTCAAAAAATTTTGAAATTCTTATTTATTTTATTTGTGACTTACTTTATTATCCAAAGTACTTTAAGCACAACTTTTTGTTTTTTATATTTGCACAAATTTTTTAAATAAGACGAATGATCAAATAGTACAAGCAAAAAGTCAAAATCCCTTATATTATGGGATAGAGGGAGTAGTTTACATGATACTTGCAGTTTTGAAAATTTACCCTTTTAGCAATGATTAATTTTGTTGTACTACAGTTGCATTATTTATTGACACAGTTCTTTCAAATTATAATCGCAGATGGGAAGTTACCATCTATGTGCATTTTTCCACTGCTCCTTATATTAATTAATATATCTTTGATTGCATCGGATGGCAACAAATAATGCAGCAACAAACTCAACTATGCTAGTATAAACTAAAGAATGGTTCCCTTTCCTCTAAATAGGCAATGACGGGCCTATTAGGTATATGTAATTCTCTTTTACAAAAAGAATTGGTCGGCCTTTGCCAAACACAATAAAGTAATTTATGCATATTTCTTTTCTACTATAATATATACTCCCTCCATCCCAAAATATTTGACGCCGTTGACTTTTTTAAATATATTTGACCGTTCGTCTTATTCAAAAAAATTTAAGTAATTAATAATTCCTTTCCTATCATTTGATTTATTGTTAAATATACTTTTATATATACATATAGTTTTATATATTTCACAAAAATTTTTGAATAAGACGAACGGTCAAACATGTTTAAAAATATCAACGGCGTCAAATATTTAGGGAAGGAGGTAGTATATATCTATCAGAACACGGAAAATGCGCGTTCACAAGTGTTCCAACTAGTACTTTTTCGTGTGTCTACCAACCTAAACTGGGTCACTGCTTCTAGGTATTATCCGTACAGGAAGGCTGGCTGGCGTAGAGCTGTAAATATTGGCTACACCATGTCCATCTCCTTCACTTCCACTGTCCTTCTGAGGGGCATCAGTAAAATGGAAACTCGGGCCTTGTTCTAGGTCAAGATCATCATCACCCATGTACCTTGTCTTTGACAGGGCATGGGGGCTTCGCCAACTATTGTTGCTTTGATCTAGTTCTGAGTTTCCATCCGACGTTTCATCGCCATGATAGCTAGAGCTATGACAGGACATGTAATCACCAAAATCAGGAGGCTCAACGAAGCTGTCTTGTGGATCAGTTGACCTTCTGGAGGTCAGCCTACAATCACTTTGATGGCTGGAATCATGGCTAGCTTCCAAATGATTTCGGAAGTCCGGAGGCTCAAGAAAACTGTCTTGAGGAGGCCCTTGAAAACTGTTTCGTGGATCAGCCTGCTGCCTCGAGGCCTGAGCCCACCATTGATGGCTGGTAGAATTTTGTTCCCTGCCATGGCGCTTGAAGGTGGTGGCCTGTCGAAAGAATGCACTTGATGTTGATGCCTCCAGGTAGCTTCGAGCTCTTCTATATAAATCAGAATCCCAGATTTGCTCATCTTCAATTTCTGTTAATGGTTTGCTCAGAGGTGGCCATATCTCCTCCTGTTGCTCAGGTGATGCTTCATTAAGGTGGGAAGATGAGCCCGCTTCTCTATTTGTGTGTTGGTGTGTGTAATACCAATCCAGGATATATGGACAAGCTCTTTGATCTGTGTCGAGCAGTCCTAATGGATCAAAGTTAAAAATGACCCCATTGCCAGGATAGATGTTTCTAGGGAGCAGTCGATGGAAAACTGCAGTTTGACCTCTACAACTCAACCCAAGCTGTGATGATTCCGTTGTTTGAAAGGTATGTTGACGGATTTGTTTCTCCTTGAATTTCTGGAGGTTGCAAATAAATTTCTTGCCATCTGCGTTTGGCTCCCATGATGTGTAGGTGCTTTGGAAACTGTAAGAAATGAAACAGCGTAGTTAGGCCAAGGCAATCTTCATCCAAACATACTATTTTTCCTGAGCCTTTCTGTTGAATTTGATATGGGTTTGTGGTGTTGTCATATCAATGAGATTATTAAAACCTGATTCATCTTCCTATGATTTCAACATGGCATTTGAAAGATGGATTTTGTGACACAATAGGCGAGCTCCCAGTACACTCAAAAGGACTGAAGGGCAGATGACTAACTACAAGTTCTCTAGTCAAGGAATAGCCTAACACCAAAGGGTATGAAAAGGCAAGCAAGAAAAGTGGCCCATGATAGGATGTGCATAGCATGTAAGCACACAACAGTACAAGGACTATAGTAATAATGCTAATATGCTTCAGATAAATATAAATGATAAGAGACATGTTTAAAATTAAATATGGGTACCTTAATAGTGATTTCTCCATTTTTCCTTGGGAGCTTCTCATGCTTTTAACTGCATTATGTGGTGAACCGTAGTTTCTATTTCCATGTCTTCTTAAGTCGAACATGCTTAAGCTGTTGAGATGTCAAACAGCAATGTCATTAGATGTAGCTGAGGTAACAGACTGATAATTTATAATCAACTGTAGAAGAAACAAACAAACCTGCACACATCTCCCACTCCATCAACATAAACTGTGAAGTCTGATATGAAGCGTAGAATATCATCAACACGCTACAAAATGGTTAAAAACTCAACATTTTAGAACATAATTTAGAAACATGTGTTTTTTGGTATAGAAACTTAAAATACATTACCTTTGGAACCACAAATATTAGCAGATATGGAGTGATGAAAATTGAGGCCATCTCTTCTAGTAGCATCGTTATGGTATACTGCAATTGCAATTTACAGGGCATCAATTGTAAAAACAAACTGTACAAGAATAGAAAAGCTACACAATCAAAATAAGATAGAATGTAAATTCACTAATGCAGATTTTCTTTTTAATACCACCAATGCAGATTATAGCTGGGCAACATTCTGATTTCTATAAACCGGCTGTTATAGCTTCTATCTAAATAGGTACTTTAGCAGCATACAGAAAATACATATCTATCACATGTCTTGAGTTGACAAAGATTGAAAGAACAAGAAACTTGAAAGCGACAGCTTTTTGAGAAAAAAAAGTGCAATATAATATAGTTTTAGTTTATATATCGAAATTAGAATTAGTGAGCAGAATTTCATTTCCATATAATTACTGATTATGCTCCCAAAAATTAAAAATCAACAAAATTTACAGACTTTGAAAGGACCTTATCAGCCGCAATCAGAAAATAAAACAACGCGCTTACTACTGGTTGCTGTCTACTGTTGTGAACAGCAAACACTTAGACACAATCAAATCGCCCATTTCAACATTTGAATCATATACAGAATTGACGGCTAAATTACCTGAAACAGAGATTCAAAGTCCCTTCGTACAAGTTCACTGCCCTCTTTACCGCGCCACCTTTTAGGCATGTAGTGTGTCTGCTGCAGAACAAAGGACATAGCTCCTTCTGGATCAATCACTTGGAGTTCATCAACCACAACATTCCGACTAACAGTTGCTATTGTTCCAAAAACAATAGTATACCAGAGAAGATTTCGGCCAAATACCTTCACAAATAATGAATTATATGAGTTTGCGAAAGGTAAATGGTATTCATGTGCCACTAAAAGCATGTGAATGCAAAATTAACAACTTACATGACCCTCAAGGATGGATTCACCTAGAAATCCAAGGATGAGAAGAATTCCAGCCAATCCACCAGATACAAACGATATGAATTTTGCAATAATAGATACTAGTGGAGTTGGAAACTGCTTCAAATAATTTAGTGAGTTGACACTACTGTTGTTCAACCTATGTTTGAAGAAATGGTCAACCTGAAAATTGTTTTCAGCAGTTACATTAGTAAAATGGGAAGTTTACTACATATTGATCTATAGAACTTGAAAGACGTCCAAAAAGGAAAAATAGAAAGGTTTGCCACGTGATTATTCAGATTTCAGAATTATCAATGCTATTCACAACAGAGAAACTAGTTTGAGAAGTCACCTCATTGTATTCCCTCAAAATCCACTTTGAAAGATTCGACCATTTTCGAGATGATGCCGTACTGGGGTGATTGTAGAATTCTTCTGCATATCTCAGAAATAGGTATACCAATGGGAAGATAACAAGACAAGGTGACAGAAGAAACATGGCAATACCCATAAATACAAGCCGTTTCTTCAATAAAGACGGACTTGTCAGAATGTCTTTTCTAACACAAAATTTCCTGCAGCAGAACAGGATGTGAGTTTTGAACAGAGAAGAATAGTACATAGTCCAAAAAGATGGAAACTATTTAATAACTACATAGTCCAAGATAATCAAGGTTATAACGAACTGGATTCTCTACAATGAACTTTCAAGGTTATAACGAACTGGATTCTCTACAATGAACTTTCTAATACAATTACAACAAGCACCACAGACTTCTTTAACTGTAAAATAATTTATTGGTTACAACATCCAGTAGATCTGTTTTGGCATAAAATTCAATGTTATCCAACTAAATGTCAATTTGATATGCCATAGTATCTCCATTTATGGTCGTAACTGTTCCTTGGAACTGTAGATTATATTAATTGATTTTAAATACTTGAATAACTTTGATGAACAAGTGAAACACCAACGGTAATAAAACAATATGCTACTTATGGCTAACAGAGACAGACACACAGCACATACCTATCAAACATGGTTTGGAAGATGCACCAATTCAATGTCCACTCCAGGGCCTTTGGAAGCATCAGATAGCTTTTTTTTCCATGCATACGTGAGCTGACAGTTGGGCCAACTCCAGGAAGCCAAGAGGGGATTGGCAATGCGATGATACCTTTATTAACCATCCCAATCAGGTAGTTTTGTTTACGCATTATTCGCATGATTATATCATGCTCCGTGAGATCTTTAACGACACAAAGTCGTTGTGACTTCTGCAGAAGTACGACCTTCTCAACTACTCTAGGCCATGATATAGTCTGAATTTCGAGATCTGTAACCTTGAGACTGCAGGAAAAATACAATAGATGCATATAGATAAATCACCTGTTCTAATCAGCAAATGCTACTAACATGTACAACACAAGAAGATGGAATGTTACCTGTTACAGTAGAAGTCACGGACCTTGAGTGTGCTTCTCAGTTTTACAAAAAACTTCACAAAGTTAATGATTCCGTAAGTTGAGAGTATAACCATGGATCCAATAGTGATAAACTTTGTAAATGTGAAAGGATCTAGGGGACGATACTTAATGAGTTTCATTAGGTCACAAGGTTTTGCCCCTGACTCGAGCGCTTCCACTCCACATTTCAAATCGCCAAGGGCAGGCCAATCAACAAACAAGAAGAAAAACCCGATACAGCAAACCATAAACGTCACATTGAGGATCTCAATTATCCACTTGGTGATGATGCACCGCAGACCTTTCGCGCAGAAATACTCATAGAGCCTCTCAAAGAAAATATCCAAGTCAGGGATCACCTCCTCCTTAAAGTCTTCTCCATGAAGTAGCCCTGATGGGCTCTCATTACCAGGGCTTGGCAATCTTCGGTAGTCCGACAATTCGATTTCAGGTGGAATATCAATGAGAAGATGCGCCGATAGCTGCGATTCACCTCTCCATGGCCACTTAAACGCTGTTTGTGTAGTTTTGCCCTTCGGAAGGAAGGACATCATTTAAGAAAACGGCGAGTGAAAAGAGCTTCAGGCTTATCTCCCATGCCACAGCACACAACCTTCAAGGGCAAAATCATATTTTTATTATTATAAAAAAACTAACATTACTCCTCTAAAAAGGAAGGCTCACTTCAAAAGTAAGATGGCCTTCTATGGCTAAATAATAATTCATATAAACGGCATTATAAAATTAAATCATATGCAGAATCTAATTATTTGGGTCCAGTAATTCGTCTTAAACCCTAGAGCGCATATAGTAGTAATAGAACTAGAACCGAGTAACTAAACAAGAAGAATAGACACCAACCACGCGTCGGATAGCTCAGCCCAGCAGCACGATTCCCGTGCGCTGGAGCCGAGCGCGCGAACGTCCCCTGCAGCGGCGACTCGAGCGAGCGAGCGAGCGAAGAAGCGGCGGAGGCTAGGGCTAGGGCTAGGGCTAGGGACGTGGCGTCGCTTATAAGTAAAGGGAAGCAGGTAGGGGCGGGGCGATTGGGCGGAAGCCGTGTAGCTTACCAGGACGGGGGCGGGAGCGGCGGCGTACGGAATCGGAGGCCGGGAGGGACTCGGGGTCGGCGGAGGAAGAGGAGGAGGAGGCCGCCGGAATCGGAGTCGGGGAGGCCGCCGCGGGGGGATTGCTTCGGCGGCGGGGTTAGCAGCAGCAGCAGCAGCGGTGGTGGTAGAAAAGCGGAAGGGGGAATCGGAATCGATGGAGACGACGATCTATCGATCGATCTCGTATTCTCGTCGGAAAAGGATTGCTGGGTCATCAGCTGCTGGGGCCTTGGGCCATAAGGAGCTGGGCCTTTGGCCTTGGGCCTTGGGCCTAGAGCCTCAAACGAGCCTAGATTTTTTGGATTAAGTTCACTATTGGTCCCTCACTTGACGCCGAGTTCCTTAATATACAAAACCAGTGTATCTATAATCCTCACATGATGAGGTGGATGAGAGATATGAATGTTAGATAATTCCATACCAAATGTGCTCGCTCATGAGCCCATTCTAAAGTCTCAAATAATTCCTTGTAATGAAATGTATCTGAATCTAAATACGCTACTCCCCTCGTTTTAGGTTATAAGACGTTTTGAGTTTAGTCAAAGTCAAACTGCTTTAATTTTGATCAAGTTTGTTGAAAAAAGTATACATTTTCAACCCAAGACAAATTTATTATGAAAATATATTCAATTATTGATTTGATAAAACTAATTTAGTAAATATTACTATATATATTTTTCTATAAACTTAGTCAAACTTGATATAATTTAACTTTGACCAAAATCAAAACGTCTTATAAGCTGAAACGGAGGGAGTAGGTTGTAAGTTTTAGGCCCTGTTTGATTCAGCTTAGGATTATTATAATATGGATTATTAGGAGTAAGCTGAAATAAACAGATAGCTTATTATGATAGATTATTATAATCATAAGCTAGATTATTATAATCTGGTAAGCCACTCTAAAGGTGCTTTTTTTAATTGTTGGGTGGCTAACAGATAATAATTCAGAGAAACAAACAGCTAGCAGCTTATTCTATATAGGTTTATTATAATCCAACTTAAGTAATCTAGTTCTATAATCTAGATTACAATAGTCTTAAGCTGAAACAAACAGTGACTTAGTCGGTTATATTTACTCCCATCGTTTCATATTATAAGTCATTTGATTTTTCCCTAGTTAGATTTCTTTAAGTTTGACCAAGCTTATAGAAAAATATAGTAGTATTTTTAACATAAAACAAATATATTATCAAAATATATTCAATGCTATATTTAATAAAATTGATTTGATATTTTAAAAGTTAATAAATTTTTCTTTAAACTTTTTCAAACTTAACAAAATTTGACCAGGAAAAATGTCAAACGAGTTATTCATGTATATTCATGTTTTGTTTGGTTCTCATGAGAATTTTATAGTATTTTCTAATCACGATATGTGCGCATATTTCATTTAGGAATCTGGATTATAACTAGTAAGCATATTTATATTTAAGGAGTATATCGAACTTCAGTTCTGAGTTTGTAAGTGAATATTTTTTTCTCTAAAATACGTCAAAACTTACCCAATCTTTATCAAGTTTTGTTGAGACACTGGTAGAGAAACCCTTTTTACTCCCGGTTGGGAATCCCTTTAGTCCCGGGTTTCCAACCGGGAGTAGCAATCCGGGACTAAAGATGCCCATCTTTAGTCCCGGTTGGTACCAACTGGGACTAAAGATGGACCAACCGGGACTAAAGATAGAGTATCTTTAGTCCCGGTTGTTGTTACCAACCGCGACTAAAGAGGATAGCCAGGTTTTTTTTCCTTTTTTATTTTCTCCCTAATCTGGGTGGTATGCATATCCTTTTTTTTATTTTCTCCCTAATATGGGTGGTATGCATATCCCAAATCGAAGTAAGATCCCAAGTCCACATTACAAATTTTAAAGTTCTAAAAAATTACATCACAAATCCTAAAAAAAATACACACAAATCAAATTACATCACAAGTTTCTACAAAATTCATCACAAATACATCACAAGTTCACATCACACACAAATCAAATTCATCACATGATACTGCAATAAATCACAAATTCTTAAAAAAAAACAACAACAGAGGAGCCGGCCGGCCGCTGCCGCCTAGCCTCCACGCTGGCCGGCCGGCCACCGCCGCGTCGCCCGCCCGCCGCCGCGCCACCTCCCCTCCGCGCCGCCTGGCCCCCGTGGCGCTGCCCGATGCCGCGCCGCCGCCGCCAGCTGCCGCGCCGCCGCCGCGGCCCTCCGCGCTGCTGCACGCCGGCTTCCCCTCCGCGCCTGCCGGCCACCGCCGCACGTCCCTCCGCGCCGCCGCGCCGGCTACCGCCCGGCCCGCTCTCGCTCCAAGCGGCTGGCCTCTCTCGCTCCGATCCAAGCGGGCTAAGGAAGAAGAACTAAGGAAGAAGGAAGAAGAAAGGATAAGGATAGGGAGTTAGAGAGGAAAAAAAGAGATAGAGAAAGAGTTCGTTGTGTGGACGAGAAAAGAGGATAAGTAATAGGGATTATATAGTACGTGTTGATTTTTATTCCTGGTTAGTAACTCCAACCGGGAATAAAGTTAGATCTTTAGTCCCGGTTGGTGTTAAGATCCTAGCCGCCTGACATGGTCTGACATATAAACAACCGGGACTAAAGATTATCTTTAGTCCTGATCTTTAGTCCCGGTTGGTGTTACCAACCGAGACTAAAGATGGTAACCTCAACCGCGAATAAAGATCATCTAGTCCTGTTACGCTTATAAACCGGGATTAAAAATCGTTTTTAGTCCCGGTTTTTAATGGAGTCGGGACTATTGTGGATTTGGGTCGACCGACCAAAGATGATTTCTCCACCAGTGAGAATTTGTGAAAAAAAAAAGTTGAATCACAGTACAAACTCTATATAACTCTGTATAACTCATCATAAACTGATAAATGGTCTTATATATGGGGTAATGCTTCATTATTTTCACAGAAAATATATGCTATCAATTTTACAAGTATATTCAACCTCCCTGTCACCTAAATTGGATACGGAATAGCACACGTGCATCATGAAAGTTAGGGTCTTTGGGTGTTTGCTCCTAATTGACAGACAAAAAGGGACATGTTGGATAGAAAACAATGTATGCCTGAAGATGGTGAGATAACATGAGCGCGCTCGATGTTCTATGTTCTGGATGAGGAAGAGAGACTTTTTTGCATCAATTTTTCCAATGCCAATTTAGTTTGGCGGCTCTGGCATGTTGGAATCTGTTGTAGATAACATGGGTTACCTCCTTGTCTTTTGGAAACATGTTGCAGCAGTATCACAACTCATAAAGTTCTTCATGTTTTGTAGACATCATATATGGAGCTTGGCGTATATGGAAACAGCGTAATGGCTCAAATGTTTAGAATATTGTTCACTCTATATAGTCTTGGAGATCACTCTTAAAGGGTGATCTTTTACTTTTGCATATGTTAAATCCTTCTGAGAGAGCAGTCTTTTGTTCTTAAGTTTATCTTTTGTAATTGTTTTAATCTTATATTAGTAAAGCTTTAACATTGTGGCTGCCTCCCCTACCTTGTTTTGGTGCTACCCCTACAGTGTTTTGCAGGGCCGCCACTTAAAATTTGGGGGCCCTGTGCAAAGTCGTAACAAAGAATAAAAACTTAACTCATGGTACAATATGATAAAAAATTATACTCCGTAATATTTCATAGCAATGTGAAATGTTCTAAAACGATATACCTGTGCATAATATTCCTTAGAAAAGCGACATTTTTTTAGTATATTTTGATATAAAATCTTCGATGATAGCTTCATATTGATTCTTCCCCAACATACCACCCACAAGTGCAATTATAGCTAATCCAATAAGTCTTTCTGGTGGCATTGTAGATCACAAGTATTGACTTCAATAGCTTCAATTTAGAAAAACTCCATTCCACCGATGCAAAAGTTAGGGGAATGATCAACAAAACTCTATATGCAATAGTTGCATTGGGAAAACAATCATGTCGCTTCAGAAACTTCAAGATTTTGAACAGGGCCCACTTCTCTTTGGGAATAAAACTTTGGAGAAAAATCAACTACACATACAATTCATTTACTCCTCTCGTTTGTTATGATTGGCGATTGGTGAGGCCGCAGCCCGGAGGCCGAAGTAGCGCGAACGCGCGATCGAAGCCAAAACAATGTGGAAAAAATGACAATTTTTAGAATTAGTTGGGCTACAATTTTCTTGTTGGGCTGTATATCTAGTGTTAAAGTTTGGGGCTTAGGGGACCCGTGAAAATTGGGGGTCCTGTGTGGGCGCTCCGGCCGTACGCCCTTAGAGACAGCCTGTTTTGGGTAATCAGCCATAGATATATAAACGAAAATTGTTATCCAGTTGTAATGTGTCAATTAAAAGAAGGACGAGGAGTTGGTGGCAAACTTTTCATAACTTCATTTGTACCATATTTTTGTTTGCACCGGAAACTAGTTACAAACTACCATGCTAATCCCTTATCTATCTAGACATTTTTATCGTCATCATCGCAAATTTGCCAAGCATCATCTTTCATTCAATCATAGTGCTGATATGCTATGCTATCTCATCTCCAACCTGCTCGTTGTGGTCTGTGTTCTGCTTGTGGCTGGTGTGCTGCGCCACAGCTTGCTTCAGCTCCTTGCCTTTCCCCCATAGAAACGCATTCAGCCCCACAATGATGAATGCTGTCCCCAGAATGCTGCAGATCATGACAGTAAACAGTCCCATAATATATTCAGAGAACATTCCCATTTTGTCGTATTTGCTACAGAACTAAGTATGTAGTTCCAAAGAAAGTGAAATTTATATCCCTGCTCAAGAACAGGAACTCACCTCCCTAAGAAGATACTTGTACCAAGTAACACTGAGTCCATGATCACCATCACGATCAGCGATAACGAGTTGAACATGGATGGGTAGATCGGTCCACGATGCTTGACCGCCAATGACATCAGGACAAATGAGATACCAGTGTTGAACACCCCCTGGTAGAATCAGCACATCAACATATAATTTCATATTTCAAACCAAACAGGTAGGATGAAGTAGTACCTAGACTACACAAAACATCATAGTTATTGTTTGGATGGTAATGTTCTTACTGAATAAACCACTGTCAGAAGCTGCATGTCCCATTTGAGGGTCCAGGCAGATTTTGTAGGGCTGATCAGAATGCCAATCACAAAGGCTTGCAGGCTTCCAGAAAGACATGTCAGCGTAGTTGCCCAATACCTGTACGGGAAGACGCTCGCAAGCCTAACCTGTAGTTGCATTTGCAGAAAAAAATTACAATCTGAAAGTAGCAACGCTTCAGAAAGTCGATTCGCATGAACCATACATTGCACTACAACTCCCTGAGAAGTAACTACAAGCATAAACCTGAAATTGGCAGGTTTCAACTTGAAAGACTTGATTTGGTACCTGTATGATGAACCAAAAGGCGTAGCTAAGGCAGCTGCCACACAAGAACAATGTACCGGCTAACAAATTGTGATGATAGGCATAGCCTGATGCTTTCTGCGTGTGGAATTTCAACAGGTGGGAAGGCCAAGGGTGATGCAGCAGTTTCCCTTTGTACAAGCTCACTACCATTGTTCCTCCCACACATGTTATGATACCGAAGAGCTTTATCTTGCCAGGCCAGTCTGTAAACACCAACTTCTCTGCCCTGATGAAATTTGTAAACATAGAGAGAGGTTGTTAGTTGTAATGTTTTGTAACTAAGTGTAAAAACTTATTAATGAGAAGTGCGAATACCCGAATATGATTGCAATGATGGACGTGACAATAGGAATCAGGTTCAGAAATATGACTGAATATGTGGCGGAGGTGCTTCGCAGTCCATAGTAGTACAGCCCCATTGATAGGATTACCCTACATTAGGATTCTTGTACTTTTGTGAAATCACAGTTGGACTAGATAGATATTATATTCTTGCAAAAAAAAAATTCTAGCAGTCAACATGGTCAAAGTTTTTATGTACACATTGAAGCGATATGAGTATATTAGGATGCATTGTGTTTTTTCCTTTTTTTTTAGTGAAACATATTTTTTTAGATAATGGATTCATTGAGCTTGTAAAGCATATTGTGACTAAAAATTGTGGATTTTCTTTACAAAGTAAAAAGAGTATTTAATTAAAAATTTTCCTATAAGCATCTGTCAATGTAAATACTCCATCCGTCCTCTGATATAAAAGATTTTGACATTTTACTTGCACTATTTAACCATTCGTCTTATTCAAAAAAATTTGGAATTTATATTTAATTTTTTTACTTACTTTATTATCCAAAGTACTTTAAGCATAACTTTTCGTTTTTTATATTTACACAAATTTTTTAAATAAGATGAGTGGTCAAACAGTGGAAGCAAAATGTCAAAATCCCTTATATTATGGGACGGAGGGAGTATATTTTATTATAGTGTAATTACATACATACAAGCGGGAAAGGAAAAAAAATCAAAGCGCGTGCATGGGTGAGGGGTTACATCCAACAACCCCCGATGCGTTTTGGAAAGCTACATACATTTTCCTTTATATTATAGCTACTTCCAAGTTACACAATGTATGCTAGTATATTACTCCATCCGTTTCTAAATATTTAACACCGTTAACTTTTTAGCACATGTTTGACCGTTCGTCTTATTCAAAAATTTTTGTGAAATATGTAAAACTATATGTATCCATATAAGTATATTTAATAATAAATCAAATGATATGAAAAGAATTAATAATTAGTTATTTTTTTAATAAAACGAACGGTCAAACATATTTAAAAAAGTCAACGGCGTCAAATATTTAGAAACGGAGAGAGAGTAATATTTGACTGGCAAACATATAAGTGAGAGTCCCTTTGATTAATCTGGAAAAAAAATACCAACCCAAATGTAGCATTAAGCGAAATCCAGCACCACTCCACAATGCTCGGGATTTTCCTATTTTTCCTGGAACATACAAAAAGATCAAAAATCAGGAAGGCAATAAAGATCTTAAAAGAAGACAAGCAAGGGTGCTTCCGCTGAGGTCCATTTATATTTCCACTACCAATAAAGTAAAGGTCAGTCAACCCCTACTTAAAGTTGGTACGAGATTCTATGGTCTTGTTTGGATCCTCCGGACTATTAAATAGTCCTCCGGAATATTGCTATTTAGGATTATTAAACTTAGATTACCGACAAAACCGATTCCATAACCCCTAAGCTATTTTGCGAGACGAATCTAATGATGTATATTAATCTATAATTAGCGGCTGATTACTGTAGCATCACTATAGCAAATCATGGATTAATATACCTCGTTAGATTCGTCTCGCAAAATAGCCTAAGGATTATAGAATGGATTTTGTTAGTAATCTACGTTTAATACTCTTAAATAGCAAGATTCTGAAGGACTATTTAATAGCCCTCCCGATTCAAACAGGGCCTATGTACTAGTACGAGATTATTCATGTTAGTTGGTAGTACCAGTGTTAATTGATGATTAATGTATGATAAAATAATACTACATATATACTCGTGGACTGAGAGGAGTACTAATTAACTTCGTCCTAAAATAACATTTACTTTGATCTACCTCACACCTACCAATACAATGCTACTACTCCTTAAGACTATGCCTTCTAGCTAGTTTTAAAAACTCTAGTCAATTTGTCTCTGACTGAAAAATCTAATATATTTGTATGCACTTTCTCGAACTTCAAAGCAATTGGTGATCTTCAAGATGTAGTTTTTGAGACAAATAAAGAAAGACAAGTGAAGACTTTGTGAGATGGCCGGGCTGGGCCGGAGTAATGGTGCACGCATGCAGACAAAAATATACCCCGTGGCTAGTGCATGACGTTGGGGACAACATTTGGAGTAATATTTTCTATGTACTTCCAACGTCATACAAGGATGTATGCTCTAAACCTCAAATTATACTTGTGTACATGCGCAGAGAAACAACAGCGTTGTGAACCAAACAAGAACGGATTAGGCTCCCCTACCTTCAAAGATATGTATCTTTATCAGATGTTACTGACATATGAGTCCGATGAACCATATATGTCCACCAGTCAGTGACAAATAGGTATGGTAGCTTTGGAAGCAGATGATTCCAATCCAACAAGAACTACCATATATGTTCAATGCAGAAAGCAAGGAATAATACAAGCTGGCCAAGTCGCCATTGCAGATGACGAATAAGCGACGAATAATTAACCTCTCAAAGATGAAGGCGAGAGGCGCGACGGCGACGGCGCCGACGAGGTTCCGGTAGGCGAGGAGGGCGAACGGCCGCATGCCGGTGCTGAGGGCGAGCTTGGACAGCAGCACCAGCACGACGGAGAAGAGCTGCACCAGCACCATGCTCGCCGGCAGCATCACGCTCTCCGCCGCCAACACCGCGCCGCCGCCGCCGCCGTCTGGAATGATCTCTCCGGCCATGGTGGTGATCGTCTCTCCTCGATCTCTGCGTGCACCCGCAATGAAATGCAGGCTTGGTGGGGGGATCGATCTGAAGATGTTGCTGGCTAGCTAGGAAAAGACTTGGAGGCATATGCGAGGGTTTTGGTCCGATATATGTATTCCCTGGATGGCTGGATGAGCACGAGAGCTGCCGACAGAGAGTAATAGTTAATGCGAATGCGTCACTGGCCTTGCACTGGTAGCAGCTCGTAATAGTTAATGCAGCAACAATGTGCACCTGAATTGATTTGTTTTTCTTTGGCTCGACGTGTTAGAACAGGTAAAATAGCAGGATATAAGCCAGCTATAAACAATTTTAAAAAGATAAAGGAAGATAAAGAAGAGTAGCGGGCTACAGATCTGTAGCCAGCTGCAGCACGGACTCTAAGACATAATGTGTGTATGACAGGTGGGACCAAGTATTAATAGTATAGTAAGCAACTATTGTATGAATTGGCTATTACATTGGCTATAGATGATTTGGAGCTAGTAGTTGGCTATACTATTAAACTTGCTCTTAGTACTGAGTATTGACCTCAGTTTTTATGACCCACTTTCACCACGATTATACCGAATTAATAAAACAAAATACTATTTGGTGTTACCAAAATTCCTAGGCATTAACAAAACTTAGTGCTCCATCCATAAAAAAACACTTCATTTTTGGAACGTAGGTTTTAAAAAACTTGATACCACTTCCTCCGTTCCAAAACAAGTGACCACTTTGATTTAAAAATTATCTGAAAATAAGTAACAAGTTTAAAGTACTACTTATGTCATTACTCACCTCTTATTCAAATTCCTTCTTATCTTCTCTCAACCACCATCTTAATCGTAAAAATAACCTCATTTGACAAGGGTATCTAAGTCACTTATTTTCGGACGGAGGAAGTTCTCCATGTCCACCAATATGTATGTCTCATCGCTACCTTTTCTAAGCGTGAAGTATACAAGCGGTCTCTAAAAACTTATAAGGATGAATCATCTAGATCTATCTCAAAACGTATTTTTGGGTCTCTAAACTAACATTGAAAACTATACAGGTCCAATCAGTCTCCAACCCGCTCCATGCGCTTACACGGCATGTCATACTTGCACATAAGTGTCAATGAAACCGATGTATCAGTCACATGGAAAAAAATGAATTAATAACATCTTTTCTCCTCTTAGGTGGAGAAGAGAAAAGATAAAATTAAAAAAAATTTAAGATAGAGAGGAGAAACCTAAGAGGAGAAAATATGTTTTTAATTTAATTTTTTTCTGTGTGACTGACATATAGGTTGGCATACAACATCAGCGGACACTGTGAGTTACATACAGCCCGTTTGAATCTGTATGATGCCGTATGATACCCAAGATAAGTTCAAGAACCTAAAAATAAATTTTAGAAGTTTAGGAAACTACGGGGCTGCTTAGATTGATGTCATTATCAACCATATTATTTTTTTGGTAAAGTTGCTAAAAAATGTCTACATTTAGTTTGTTGCCAAATTGGTAAATACATAAGAAATCCTGCCAAAATTTTGGCAATGCCATAATTTGGTAAGGTTTATTTTGGCTACAATCTGAACAAGCCCTATATGACACATCTGTACAAGTTTAGAGACCATCCGTGCACTTCACATGCACTTCATTCCTTCTAACTATATGTATTGGGTTAATTTGATCCATGCCATTGTAACTTTGCCGATTTAGAACTATTTGTGATATCGGTTGGGTGCCACTGAAATTTTCCAAAATTGAAACCATGCGATCGCCGTTACATTTTCCATCCATTCCATCTTATTCCTTCTTCTCCCCATCAAGGGGTTGGCTGCAAGGATGCCAACCAGCGAGCTCCCACGAAGCGAGAGAGGCTGGTGGCACCAAAGGCTAGGGAGCGAGTCAGCGAGAGAGGTCAGAGGCCGACTAGCAAGCTCCGGCGAAGCGGGTGAGGCTACCGGCGCCAAAGCCCAGGGAGGGAGTGAGGTCAATGGCAGAGAGGGATGACGCGGTGAGGACGGCGGAGCATCAAGTGATGAGGGCAACAGCCGACGCACATGAAGAACACGGAGGTGGAGCAGCAATTGACGCCAGCTGCGACCACCATCACCTCTCCATCCACGGTGAGGAGTAGGAGGTGAAGATGAGAGTAGCACCTGGATCTAGCACATGGCGGCGGAGCCTAGATCCGACCTCCTTGGAGCTTGTGCAAAGAGGAGGAGGTGAATATGGTGGCCGGCGCTTGGATCCGGCCTCCCCAGAGCTTGCACGAGGAGGAGGTGGTGAAGATGGAGGTGACGCTGCTCGCAGACAACGCGCACCTGGATGCGGCCTCCTCGGAGCTCTCGCGAGGAGGAGGCTTGGATCCGGCCTCCCTAGAGCTCGCGCAATGAGGAGGTTGTGATGATGGTGGTGACACCGGCTAGGGAGCACGCATGCGTTGATCCGGCCTTCCTAGAGCTCACGCGAGGAGTTGAAGATGGCGGCATTGGCTTGTGAGCATGCCGGAAGGTGAAGGAAGGAGCTGAAGGCGTGGCGGCAGTTCATTGAGGACCAGCAGGCACGGTCGGCCGACGGGAAGGAGACGAAACGGAGAGAAGAAAGAAGACGGAAGGGACGGAAAATGTGACAGCGATGACACAATTTCTGTGGGCACCCAAACATTATATCATCCAGTGCAATTTGTGACCACCACATAATTTTGGATGAGTGGGATCCATACACGCATAAATAGCCACTCATACCTCAATGTGCCCATGATCACAATTTGACACTATTCGATATAAAATCCGCAATGCCGAATAATGGGCAAAGGAGATATTGTTCGGACTCAGCATGCCAGTCAACTTCAGCCTGACACATGCCCGTCAAACCACAATTTCATTTTGCAAAATTTTAGTGACACCCAGCAGATATCACGAATAGTAATAGCATTTTTCTAAATTAGCAAAGTTGTAATGGCATGGATAAAATTAACCCATATATATTTGTGTAAAAATGACTAATAGTATATTTTGTATCAAAGTTTTTTTCACAACAAATATACCAATATCATTTTTCTGATATCAAATTCAAAATTTTTTATATTAGTTAATCATTTAATTAAGATTTGGTTAAACCCATCATAGGTAGAGGAAAAAAAAGTAGTACTGCATCCATCCCACGAAAAATTCAATTATAGCTATGAACCTAAACATGTACTGTGGTGCACGTTGATAGCTAGAAATGCAGTCTTAGCTAGTAGGTTAATTCTGATTTTTCTTTTACCATCTACTCTCTTTGTCTCAAAATATTAAATATTGTAATTTAAGACTATATCTAGATTCATAGTTAACCCATCTTATATAAAAAATATAAATCTAGATATATATATATATATCCAGATTCATAACTAGAAATACATATACCCATATTTGTAGGTAAAAATATTTATATTTTAGGACAGAGAAAGTAATATTTTAAGACGAAGCGAGTTCAGCAGTTGTCGTGTTACCAAAATTCTAGTAATTACCAAATGGCAGCGAACAAGATGAGATCAACCTTGTTAGGCATGCATTGAAGGAAGAGTCAGGTTTGTGGAAAGAACAAAAAAAAAACAAAGACAGGCTGGATTAACTAAATCATTGACCATTTGGTACAAACAAAACAAGCAGGTCAAGTCATTTGTTGTCTTGCAGTTAATTTATTGAACAATACAAACGCGTCTGTGATGGCCCGTGGAGTTGCCGTAGCTTGCTGCTGCTGCCGCTGCCGCTGAACACTAATGGATGCAAAATTAAGGGCAAATAGAACCAGGAGCACAAGGCATCAGCCGCTGTAGACGCTGCTCCCTTCATCTCTTGTGACCATAAATCCATTGTTGCTCTTATCATGCTCTCGTCATGCTCTTGTCTCAGCCCCGGTGTCCAGCTGCTTGTCAAGCTTTCCGAATGTCTGATTGGAGGAGTTTTTTTTGGCCACTTTAGATTCTCTCGGAATCAGAAAGCTCCTTAAAATAGTTACTCCCTTCATCCCATAATACAAGATATAGTCAAACTTGGTACAGTCTTCAAAACTAATCTTTGACTTAAAATTTCTCATATACAATAAGGTTTGTTGTAACAAATTTATAACCATCTTAAAGTAAATTTAAATATCAATCCAATAATATTAATTTTAACAAATAAAATTTATTTTATTTTATAATAATTATTGATCAAATGTTTTTAAAGTTGAATATTAAAATGTGTGCACGCCTTATATTATAGGATAGAGGAAGTAGTAAGTTTCTTATCCAGAGTAAATTCGAACAGACTTACAAATCAGGCCCTATTCAGTTCCCAAAATCTTTTTCCCAAAAACATCACATCGAATATTTGGACACATGCATGGAGTATTAAATATAGGTAAATTTAAAAACTAATTGCACAGTTAGGGGAGAAATCGCGAGACGAATCTTTTGAGCCTAATTAGTCCATAATTAGCCACAAGTGCTACAGTAACCCACATGTACTAATGACGGATTAATTAGGCACAAAAGATTCGTCTCGCGGTTTCGAGGCGAGTTATAAAATTAGTTTTTTTATTCGTGTTCAAAAACCATTTTCAATACCCGATTAAACGTCTGATGTGATACTGAAAAATTTCATTTTCGAGAACCAAACAGTCCCAGAATGAATCAAGATTGAATTATTGATATGACAAGGGTACAGAGTACTAGACCATGCTGACAATTACCTGGCAGGAATTGCTTCGAACAGAGGGAGAATTTACTATTTGCCACTCTCTCAAAATGCCAGTGCTCAAATGCCACTCTCCCAAATTTTCATTCCCAAATGCCACCCGGGCCCATATGTCAGCCTCACTCTCTATTCAAACAAAAGTGATGCGGGACCCGATGATGAGTGAGGCTGACATGTGGGCCCGGGTGGCATTTGGGAATAAAAATTTGGGAGAGTGGCATTTGAGCACTGGCATTTTGAGAGAGTGGCAAATAGTAAATTCTCCCGGTCTGGAGTAGAGGAAACGGAGTTTGGCTGTGTGGTTACGGGTAGAGGTCGGAGATGTAATCTATTTTCTTCTATTATTATATATTAAAAGTCTATTAATTATACTATAAATGTTCTCAAGCCGCCACATAGCACTCCTACAATCGCTCCAACACCGCCACGTGGCATTTCATAAATTAGAAAAATCACAAAAATTCTGAGAACAAACAAATTATCTAGCCGTCGATTTTTACTAATATACGGTGGACCCATTATTTTTTACTATTGGATTTATTTATCCAAATAGAAAGAGATAAAAAAAAGGGCCCACATATCCCGCTCCTTCCGTCCAATAAGTATGCCTGTGTACGTGCCTATGTGCCTCCCCCACATATTTCCTTTCTCTTCTATTTTCCTCTGTTAATTAGATGAAAAAAATATTTTATGATTTATCCAAATACAAAAGGATTAAAAAAATTGAAAAAAGAGCCCGTATACCCCTCCCCTCCTGTCCACACTGGTGGAGAAACCCTTTGTAGTCCCAGTTCGTAACCCCCCTTTAGTCCCGGTTTCCAAACCGGGAGTACCAATCCGGGACTAAAGATCGCTATCTTTAGTCCCGGGTGAAATAACCGGGAGTAAAGATCGATCTTTAGTCCCGGTTGGTAACACCAACCGGGACTAAAGAGGGCTCAGCCACGTGGCCGGCTGAGCCATCTTTAGTCCCGGTTGGTGTTACCAACCGGGACTAAATATAGAGCTGACCTTTTTTTTTTGCATGCCCCTGTTGCTGCATGGTTTATATATATATATATATATATATATATATATATATATATATATATATATATATATATAAACCATGCATATATATGTTTCAATACATATATATGCATACATATATATATATGTATTTATACATATATATGTTATGCAAATGCATATGTATATAGATATATATATGAACAAAATATATTTACATTATAGAAAATGTGTACACATGCATATAGAAACATATGTAGTCATGTATTAATTACAATCCATTATATGTCCTAGCTAGCTACGGTTTCGACGTAGTAGTACTCGCTGCTAGCTCAGAAGCTAAGGACCGGTGAATTGTGTTTCCGTCGTAGTAGAATTTACCCTTGGGATCAAGGATTTCTTCGTTGATGAATCCCATGAGTTGTTCTTGAACCGCCGCGATAAATTCCTTGTGTGTGGTCAGGTTATCCCTCATGCGAATAAACTATATGAATGTATGAAATTGATTAGTAATTAAACAAGAAATCGCTACGTAATGAAATTTTGAATTTATTTGTACGTACATCGAGCTCTCTTGTGGTGATGATTTGGTCTGCAAGGCAGTGGCAATACTCGCACACGTAATAGCCGCACAAGTTAGTTCCCTGCTTTTGCTTTGCGCACTACAAATAAATGACAAACAACGAGAGATCTAATTAATATACACTTGTATGTATTTGAATCGGAGAAATATAAATGTAGAGCATGTGTACTCACAGGAAATTTGAACTTCCGCCTAAGTCTTTCTCTCCATTTGCCGCGGACCAAATGACAGAACCGATACCAAGCCCTACATGGAGTTTAAAGCTATGATTCGTAGTAGCAATTAACATAACAAGATTTTCTTAATTAACAAAGGAACTTATGACGGTACCTGTCTATAAGTTCAAAAACCTTGTCAAACGTAGACTCTTTTTTATCCATTGAGTCATATACGTTGACGGTGCAGGCCTCCAGGTCGATGAGTAAAAGCACCCAGTGGAATCTGCAATGTGCGTGGGATGCATTACATATGAAACACTTAGCAAGTTCGTACGGGAATGAAATTTGGTATGTAGGAAGACAGTAAAATTAAACTAACTCTGTGTTGTATGGCAACAGTATGAACGTCTTGTAATGCTGCGCCTTCAGGAGATGGACGAGATTGTCCTCTGTTTCTTGTGGATATTGGTCTAGCATTGCGACGTTTACTTTCCGAGGGTCGATGAATCCAGTATCGAAAACCCTCCGCCGTCGGGCCCTTTGAATCTCCATTCTACAACGATAAAAGGGAGTATATTATTTTCTATGGTCTACTTATATACAAGGACCTAATTAATTAAAGGAGACGTATAGTAAGAAATCTAACTGAACGATATACTTACAAAATCCAGCAACTCATAATAGAGACGTCGAGGGCGTCCAGCTGGTATAGTTCGTAGATTCCCCTGAAATTGATCCAGAGAATGTCATCTCCTTGCAAGAAGTCCGTGTCCCTGATCCTCGCTCCGATCATCTCTCTACCGGTGGCGCTCATCTCCATGTACAGCTGATGGAACTTGTACATTTGTGTGGGTAGGGACTGTAGCAGCTCAGGCTTGACAAGCGGTTTACCGAGTTCGTACATGTATTTCACTTCCGCCTTTTCGATTGGTGCGACTCCTAGCAATTGATCCGTAGTTAGACCGGTGTCAGTAATAAATTGTTCTATCGTCATTTCTTTACCGGTCACCAACGGCTCGATCTCCTGGTTTGGTTGCTCTCCAAGCTGAGGGACTGGTTTGGACTTTCCAGAAGATGCTTTCTTCAGCGTTCGCTCATAGTCCGATAGCTTGATGGCCTCCTTGACAGATGCAGACATACCCCTGAAGAAGTTCCTGACACTGGGGTCTATAGGAATCTTCTTTTCTGGACTTCGAGGCTTGAATTGTCTCTTGACTTCTGATGCAACGTAAGCGTCAAGCTCCTCTTGCGTGCAATCGTACCCCGGGTCCTTGTTCTTGGCGGCGTCAACTTTCGCCTTCTTTGTTGCCCTTATGTGGGCAAGCGGTGGAGCTGGGGGGGCCCTTGACTTTGAAGGTGCCGGAAGAGGAGCTTGCGGGGGAGTAGGTGTAGGAGCACGAGGAGGAGTCGGTGCAGGATCCTGAGGAGTCGATGCTGGAGCCTGAGGTGGAGACGGTGCTGGCGGAGCATGAGGAGGAGACGGTGCAGGATCCTGAGGAGGAGATGGCGGAGCCGGAGGAGATGGTGCACGAGACGCCGCTTGTCGCCCAGGGAGGATGATGTACCGCCTGCGCCATAGAATAATGGCATGGCATGTGTCTCGTAGATGCGTCTCACCGTCTCCTCCAGGGTAATCCAGCTCGAGGTCCTCGTACGCGCCTTCGACCAACTCAACTTCGACCTTGGAGTATCCTGCTGGAATCGGCCTGCAGTGGTAAGTACCTGAAGGGTCCGTTGGGATGGCCATGCCCGACGCCACCTTCATGTTGTGAGAGATTATTTATTAGTAATCAACATATATAAGCAGCAACTAGCGGAATGGCTAAATCTTACCTTTATTGATAAGTTCTTCAAAGGAATATGCAGCTCACATGGTGTCCGCTGAGTGATGTCATCAACGGGACAGGTCGATTCGTCCTGTGTTTGCATGGCGTCCATGCTCTGTGATCCTACCTGCCCCGTTGAGGCGCAGCTGCTACGGTTTCCTGACGGGCTCACCATTGCAGGAGGAATGGTCGGCTGGGGATCATGGGACCGATGTGCGGCCATGCGTTCATCAACCTTCCTTGCCACCTCCTCTTGCATGTTGAGTTCGTAGCTCGATACCCGGAACTCTAGGTCTGCAATCTTCGCCTCGGTATCTCTCTTGCTCCTCATCCGACTCCTGTACGTGTGGATGTCCTCCTTGAAACCAATCTTCCAAGGAATCACCCCTTTCCCTCGAGTTCGTCCTGGATGCTCTGGAGTCTGCAGGGCGAGTGTCAGCTCGTCCCTATCTCTGTCTGGTCGGAACGTGCCCTGAGAGGAGGCTTCCACTGCATCTGTTAGTCATCGTGCAGCCTCTTGTATCTGATAGCCGAAGACCAGTGAGCCATCAGCTGGGTTGAGCGTTCCACCGTGAGCATAGTACCAGAACTTCGATCGTTCCGGCCAATTGGCTGTTGCCGGTTCGATACCCCTCTCAATCAAGCTAGCCTCCATCTGCTCCCACTTCGGCATCGCGACGCTATAGCCTCCTGACCCCAAGTGGTGATGGTACTTCTTCTTGGCGGCATTTTCTTTGTTTCTTTCCATCATCGCCTTCCCTTGTTCACCTGTCTTATATGCAACGAACTCGTCCCAGTGATCCCTTAGCTTTGGGAATGTGTCGAAGTTCGGTGTCTGCCCCTTCAGTATATACTTCTGGTACAGATCTCCCTTGAAGCTCTGAAACTGTTCTGCCATTTTCTTCAGAGTCCACCTTTTCACTTTGTCCTCTGTACCCGCAGGAAGGGTGAATGTCTCGAGCATTGTGGTCCACAGCATCTCTTTCTCCGAATCTGGGACAAAGCTCTCATGATCTCCGCGTGCCCTTGTTCTTCGCCAGTACACCGTACTGACAGGCACGTTATCCCGCACAACCCAACCGCTGTGACGTACATAGTTCTTGGCGGCTTCGGCCGGGGCACTAGGACGTCCATCTTCTTCCACTTCCGTTATGATGTGCCGACCCTCAAGCTTCTTCGCTGCACCTCGTTGCCCGCGTGCCCTCTTCTGTCCAACGGAGGGTTGACTACCACTAGCCTCCTCCTCCTGGTTCCCCTCCACATCCCTTTCCACGTGCCCCTGCTGGTTCCCCTCCGCATCCCTCTCCACGTTCCCTTCCTCGTTCAAGTACTGGTTTGGATCCTCGTTCCCCTCTTCTTCATTCCAGTACTGGCTGCTTCCCTCCGCGATTGTATCGTACAATATCTGTTCCTCATCGCGGTCAGCCATCTGTTGATACAAGAAACATCTGCTAAGTCACGAGACATTTATGTTTTAACAATCTAAGTCATGTATGCTAAGTGTAAATGTCGTACATTAGAACCCTACACAACCTTACGTGCTAAGTCTAATTACAAATCGTGATATAAGCTAAGTCTAGGTGACGTATATTATACAACCCTAGCTAGTAAATAATTATATACTAAGTCTAATTACAAATAAAATAATCTTATATTAAAACTCAAATAATATTACATGCTAATACTAAAATAGTCATGTATATGCTAAGTGTTTCGTGCGTATATGCTAAGTCTAATTAAGACTACAATAGTCAATTGCTACTTGTCGCACCAATTCCGTAGTCAATAATTACATACCAAGTCTAATTACAAATAAAGTAATATTATATTAAAACTCAAATAATATTACATGTTAAGACTAAAATAGTAATGTATGCTAAGTGTTTCGTGCGTATATGCTAAGTCTAATTAAGACTACAATAGTCAATTCCTAGGAGTCGCACCAATTCCGTAGTCAATAATGTCATACTAAGTCTAATTTGCAATAAAATAATCTTATATTAAAACTCAAATAATATTAGAACACTACACAATCTTATATGATAAGTCTAATTACAGGTCTAATAATCTTAATTAATTGCATTACAAATATAACAATCATTTATATTATTACGTCACTTGCCTGCTCCAATTCCTTCTAGGGCTAGCTCTTCCACTCAGGCTTGACGGACGACTCCGACAACACGTCTTTTCTACAAGATAAAAAAAATGTATTAGGATAAATGCGAAGTAACATATATATATATATATATATATATATATATATATACATGTATATATATATATATATACATGTATATATATATATATATATACATGTATATATATATATATATACATGTATATATATATATATACATGTATATATATATATATATATACATGTATATATATATATATATATACATGTATATATATATATATATACATGTATATATATATATATATATACATGTATATATATATATATATATACATGTATATATATATATATATATACATGTATATATATATACATGTATATATATATATATATTGCATTTCACGTTAACGTTCGTCCTCGTTCGTTCGCTCGTTCACGTTCCCTAGCTCGTTCACGTTCGTTCGATCGTTCTCGTTCTCGTTCACGTTGTCGCGGCAACGTACGTTGACGTGTTCGTTCTCGCTCTCGTTCGTTCGATCGTTCTTGTTCTCGTTCGTTAACGGCGGTGTGGCGGCATCGGGGCGGCGGTTGGCGCAGCGGCGTGGCGACGGCGGCGGCGGCATGGCGTTGTGGGGCCGTGGCGGCGGCGGCGTGGCATGGTGGCGGTGGCGTGGCGTGGCGTGGCGGCGGCGGCGTGGCGTGGCGGCGGCGGCATTGCGCGCGCGGCGGCGAAGGCGGCGGCGGCGTGGCGACGGCGGCGGCGGCGTGGCGTTGGCATGCGGCGGCGGCGTTGCGCGGCGTCGAAGGCGGCGGCGTCGAAGGCGACGGAGAGAGATCGAGATCGGAGAGATCGAGATGCATGAAGGGAGATGCGGCGGCTCTCACCCCAGAGATGCGGCGGCAGCGGAGGAGGGGGAGGCGGCGGCGAGGACGACGAGCTCGAGACGACGGCGAGATACGGCGGCGTCGGCGCGGGGATTTGCCCTAGGCAGTGGCGGCGAAGGAGAGAGGCCGAGAGAGATCGATCGGCCGAAAACGTTTAAGTGTTGGTGAAGAAGACAAGGGCGCACCGGGAATATATATACCCCTGGATCTTTACTCCCGGTTGTTCTCAACAACCGGGACTAAAGATTAGTCCCGGTTGTTGAGAACAACCGGGAGTAAAGAAAAAATCTTTACTCCCGGTTGTTGAGAACAACCGGGAGTAAAGAAAAGATCTTTAGTCCCGGTTGTTCTCAACAACCGGGAGTAAATATCTTTTCCCGCTATTTCGAAATTCTTTTTAAACCCGGTTAGGGTTAAGAACCGGGACTAAAGATTATAGCACTGCATATGATTTTCGCTTACATATGTGTTTATAAAATAGAAGTTAATGCATTAACATTATTTGAAGTACAAAGATTGATGACAATTACTTCGAAAAATTATTTTTGTCTGTAATAAATTAAGTGGATAAATCGTAATAAGCAAATATATGACTTATAATTAATAAAAATTCCAATATATATATATTCTTAGCATATATATGAATGATATTATTATATTGGTAAAAACTCTAATTAAGATATTAATGTACATACTGCATGATTTAAAATTAATAAAAATTGTAATCATCATATGTACTTAGCGTAGGAATTATATTAAATTAAATGCTAAAAACTCTAATTAACATATGTAAATGCCACATGCATGATTTAAACCTTTTAAAAATTCGAATAGTCATATATAAGTAGCATATGAAAGATAGTAAATTAAATTGTGAAAAACTCTAATATATGAATGATAGTTTTAAAAATATATTAAATTTAATACTTTTAAAAATTCTCCAGTCAATTATAATTAGCATATGAATGATAGTAAATTAAATGTTAAAAACTCTAATTAACATATGAAATTGCCACTTGCGTGATTTAAAACTTTTAAAAATCCTCTAGTCAATTATAATTAGCATATGAATGCTAGTAAATTAAATGTTAAAAACTCTAATTAACATACATATGAAATTGCCACCTGTGTGATTTAAAACTTTTAAAAATTGTAAGTATCACATATAACTAACATATACATGATTTAAACTTGTTGAAACCTCTAATAATCGTGCGTAATTAACATATGCCATACATCAATTGATTTATATGGATAATCAATACATCCAAAATAGTTTACATCGTGTACACAATAATTACGGCATTACATCGGCGGTGACGGTTGACCGCACGTACTTTCTCCTCACTATTGTTCCCTCCTTGTGATCGCTGCGTGAGTAAGGGGTGTCTTCATTTGATAGGAGGATGCTAGGGTCAATCGTCACCGTGAAAGGGGGTTGCCCATCCAACTGATCGTAATCCTCGTCAGTCTTGTCCTCAACTCCGACGATTTTTCTTTTGCCTGGGAGAACCACTTGACGCTTAGGCTCATCAGGCCCTCTGCCCTTCTTTCCTTTGCTAGACATGTCCTTCACGAAAAAAACTTGCGTTACATCATTGGCAAGGACAAAAGGTTCGTCCGAGTATCCAACCTTGTTAAGGTCAACAGTTGTCATCCCACTGTCATCAATCATTACGCCTCCACCAGTCAACCTAACCCATTGGCACCGGAACAGAGGAACCTTGAGAGGACCATTGTCAAGTTCCCATATGTCCTCGATGGCACCGTAATACGTGGCAGTTGTTCCATCGTGTCCCATGGCATCGACACGAACAGCGCTGTTTTGGTTCGTGCTCTTCATGTCTTGGGCTCTCGTGTAGAATGTGTACCCATTGATCTCATATCCCTGGAATGTCGCGATCGACCCAGACGGTCCCCTCGCCAGGAAGGCAAGTTGTTGGTTGATCGACTCGTTACCCATGAGATGTTGTCGTAGCCACGCGGGGAAAGTATTAATGTGATGCCGTGTAATCCATGCATCGGACTTACCGATGTTCCTGGCGCGAACTAGAGCCAAGTGCTCCTCGATGTAAGGAGCTACCAATGAAGAGTGTTGCAGAACAGTGAAATGGGCTTTACGGAATAAATTGTTGTCTACCGTCATTATTGCTTTCCTTCCGAGAGTTCCCTTTCCCCGTAGTCTCCCTTCATGGCGTGATTCAGGTACCCCGATTGGGCGAAGGTCTTCGATAAATTCTACGCAAAATTCGATGACCTCCTCTGTTCCATAACCCTTGGCGATGCTTGCCTCTGGACGAGCACGGTTACGAACATACTTCTTCAGAACGCCCATGTACCTCTCGAAAGGAAACATGTTGTGTAGGTACATAGGCCCGAGAATACGGATCTCTTTCACAAGGTGACAAAGCAGATGCGTCATTATATTGAAAAATGAAGGTGGAAATATCAACTCAAAACTGACGAGACATTGCACCACTTCATTCTGAAGGGCTTCTAATCTATCCGGATCGAAGACCTTCTGCGAAATTGCGTTCATGAATGCACATAGCTTTGTTATTGTTGCCCGGACATTGTCTGGAAGGATACCCCTTATTACAACTAGTAGCAGTTGTGTCATCAACACGTGACAGTCATGAGACTTTAGGTTTGTGAACTTCTTCTCCTTCGTGCTTATTATTCGCTTGATATTCGTGGAGTATCCAGACGGTACCTTTATGCTCTCCAAGCATTCAAACATACTTTCCTTCTCTGCCTTGCTAAGAGTGTAGCTGGCTGGACTCAAGTAATGGCTTCCTTTCTCCTTTGGTTCCGGGTGAAGGTCGCCGCGTTGTTCCATATGCTCCAGATCATTACGTGCTTCCAGTGTATCTTTCGACTTTCCGTATACACCTAGGAAGCCAAGAAGGTTTACGCAAAGGTTCTTAGTGAGGTGCATCACGTCGATTGCGTGGCGTATGTCCAAGAATTCCCAATATGGTAACTCCCAAAATATAGAGTTCTTTTTCCACATCGCCGCGTGACCATCTTCGCTCTCTATATGCTGGCTTCCAGGCCCCTTTCCGAACACTACTTTAAGATCTTTAACCATAGCAAACACTGTTTTCCCGCTGCGATGTTTAGGCTTCGTACGGTGGTCAGCCTTATGTTCGAAGTGCTTGCCTTTCTTCCGTACCGGGTGGTTTGCTGCAAGGAATCGACGATGACCCATGTATACAACCTTCCTACAGTGCTTAAGATACGTACTTTCTGTTTCATCCATACAGTGAGTGCAAGCCTTGTACCCCTTGTTGGACTGTCCGGATAGGTTGCTAAGTGCAGGCCAATCGTTGATGGTTACGAACAGCAGCGCTCGTAGGTTAAACTCCTCCTGTTTGTCCTCGTCCCACACGGGGACACCTTCCTTCTTCCACAACTGTTTAAGATCTTCGACCAGTGGTCTTAGGTACACGTCGATGTCGTTACCAGGTTGCTTGGGACCTTGAATAATAATCGGCATCATTATGTACTTCCTCTTCATGCATAGCCAGGGGGGGAGGTTGTAGATACACATCGTAACGGGCCAAGTGCTATGGCCGCTGCTCATCTCTCCAAAAGGATTCATGCCATCCGTACTCAAACCAAACCGTATGTTTCGTGCGTCCTTTCCAAATTCTTTAAATTTTCTGTCGATGTTTCGCCACTGCGAACCATCGGCGGGGTGTCTCAGCATCCCGTCCTGTTGACGCTCTTCAGCGTGCCATCGCAACATTCTAGCATTCCCCTTGTTCCTGAACAAACGCCTTAGCCGTGGTATTATAGGGAAATACCACATCACCTTAGCAGGAATTCTCTTCTTTGTTAGCTGCCCGTCAACTTCTCCTGGATCGTCCCGTCTAATCTTGTATCGTAGTGCTTTGCAAACAGGGCATGCTTCTAGGTTCTCATACTCCTCACCGCGATATAGGATACAATCGTTCGGACATGCGTGAATCTTATGAACTTCCAGTCCTAACGGGCAGACTATCTTCTTAGCCTCGTACGTTGTCTCGGGCAATTTGTTTCCCCCCCGGAAGAATGTTCTTGACGAGTTTCAATAAATCGCCAAATGCCTTGTCACTAACCCCATTTTTTGCCTTCCATTGCAACAACTCCAGAGTGGTATCCAACTTTTTGTGCCCCTGCTCGCAACCTGGGTACAACGAAGTTCTGTGGTCCTCCAACATGTTGTCCAATTTATGGGCCTCCTTTTCACTTTCGCAGTCTTCCCTGGCGTCCTGCAACATCTGACCAAGATCATCCGCAACGTCGTTACCATCAGCAGCTATTTCCTCCTCGCCCGTTTGATTTCCTTCAAATCCAACATACTGAGCAAAGTCCGGAATATTGTCGTCTTCCACTTCATCTTCTTCCATTTCAACACCTTGCTCTCCGTGGGATGTCCAACAATTATAGCTTGGCATGAACCCCGACTCAAACAAGTGGAAATGAATAGTCCTGGATGCAGAATACTCCTTCTGATTCTTACACTTATTGCATGGACAACAAATAAAACCCCTTTGCCTGTTAGCTTCGGCCACTCTCAAAAAATAGTGCACGCCGTCAATAAACTCTTTGGACCGCCGGTCAGCGTACATCCATTGCCGATCCATCTACATGAGTCAAAAAACCGCACACAAATAATTATTCTTACAATAATGACAGTCATACAATAATTATAAGATATCTTTATTCATACAAAAATCATAAAATATTACACCAAATAATTCTTAAAAACTATTTGTAAAGTTTTAAACTAATTTTAATGTGTTTTACTTCTTTTAATTTTTATTTTAGTTTGTTTTTTATTATTTAATATTAACTTTCACTAGAGTTTTCCTTCTCAACTATTTTATAAAATCTTGTTTAGCAAATGAACTAAATTTCTATATATTCTTTCTTCCCCACACACATTTTCTCTCTCATCAACTTACAACTAAATTTTGGAGACAAAAAAAGTGTGCAAAACATAGGTGCAAATGTAGTATGACAAAAAAAACATTGGAGGATGAAGTTGCAAACCTTTTAGGCACCTCCGATTTGTATGTAATCACCAAAATAAATTCAATAGAAATTTTGGCATGACCTCCCCTCTTTTTTGAAGAAATTTTGAAGCTTGCTCGGGCAGCTGGAGGAGGAAGAAGACATATATATAGGGGTGGGACTTTAGTCCCGGTTGGTAGCACCAACCGGGGCTAAAGATCACCGGGATCATTAGTCCCGGTTGGTATTACCAACCGGGACTAAAGTTAAGATCTTTAGTCTCGGTTAGTAGCACCAACCGGGGCTAAAGATCACCGGGATCTTTAGTCCCGGTTGGTATTACCAACCGGGACTAAAGTTAAGATCTTTAGTCCCGGTTGGTGCTACCAACCGGGACTAAAGATCCCGGGGGGGCCTGACAGGTCCTGACAGCATTCGAACCGGGACTAAAGATGATCTTTAATCCCGGTTGGTAACACAAACCGGGACTAAAGATCAAATATGCCCGTTACCCTTTTGAACCGGGACTAAAGATCATCTTTAGCCCCGGTTTTTATTGCATCCGGGACTATTGTGGAAATCGGCCGACCGACGAAAGATGGTTTCTCCACCAGTGCCAGTATGCATATGTGTACTTACCTCGCCCATATTTTTCTTTTCTCTCCTATTTTTCTGTTTTAGTTAGATGGAAAAAATATCACCTCCCCCACATATTTCTTCTCTCCTATTTTCCTCTTTTAGTTAGATGTTAAAAATATTTTATGATAAAAAATTTTAAACAATTATACAATCTAAATCATATAAAATAAATTTATTTGTGCACACTATTAGATTATTTACTATAAAATTTAAAATTGAAGATCCAAATTAACTATATTATTAAAGAAGTTCATTAATTTTAGTCATATATATTCTACGAACTACACCTATTGTTCACTGATTCATATATTCTTAAGAATCTAATAGATTTTAAACCTTCTGATTAATAACATGGGTGGACATATTTCATAAGAAGAAACCTAACTAGTTGAGCTATGCTCACTTCGTAATAATATTGGATAAAAATAACCATAATTTTTAAGCTACATTTTTAAATACCCCTATGCCTTTTAAACCGGTAGAACCATTATTTCTAACCATTAGATCTATCTTATATAAAAAACCAAGTGTTTATACATGGTACATGACGTTTCTAAAATATTATTGTGCAATGATATTTCATCGTTATCGTAGTCCTATTAGGTTGCGTGGAGCCTCTCATCCACTCTAAATGAAATACTTATAGATGAATCGCCTCTCAAAATATATCAATCATATTATGCTATATAAACCCATGCATTTTGTGGAGCTTCACCTCCCACCCAATTCATCTTTTAACAGATTATGATAATATATTATACAATCAAAAAACAATGAAAAACACCTTAACTTTTATTTTACACTTACTTTTACTTTCGTTGACATGTTTTCTAAAGAAAATAAATCTACCTTCTTTCTAAATGATGAAGAAGATTATAAATAATTGCTTATAGATATTACTTATATATGGTATAATATAAGGCTAATAGGTTAAAATATTATTAAATAATTAATTAATGCTAACAAAAACAATTTGTGGAGAAATAGTGTCAGATGTTCTCCGGTTAATATATCGCTTTTATAAATACCTCAAATTTAGTGTATGAGACATGTCTGCGTAAATGCGTGGGCTACCTTTCCAGTTTATAAAAAAGTAGAGTCAACGGAGAAGAACATAGATTTGACGTGGGGAGGAGGACTTGATTTGGGGATAAATGTTTTGAGTTGCAATGCGTTCATTGCGTTGCAATGCTGGCCTTTGCCAATTTATAGACGCACACCAACTCCCTCTCACGCCACCCTATCTGGCACAATGCAGCGAACATTGGGCCGCGACTCCCTGATGGGCCTCTTTCCTTTAGACGTTGGTTGCTGCCGATCCTAAGGCATAACCGCATAACATTCTCCCCTCCATCACAGATGGCTTGTCCCCAAGTCGGATCAGTCGAAAAAAGGAGAGCACAGCAGCTATAGGGTTGAGTTATTTCCCTAATTTTTCTAACTCACATTTCTCCTTTTTTTCGCACATTTTTCAAACTGCTAAACAGTATATTTTTTGTAAAAAATTTCTGTGGGAAAGTTACATTAAAAAATCATATTAATTTATTTTTCAAAAAAAAAGTTAATGCTTAACTAATCTTGTGTTAATGAGTCACTATATTTTACATACGGAAGGGATTAGTTCCCCCAAGATCTAGCCACAGCTATCCTCTGCAACACCGGCCGCCCTTGCCGGCTAACCTTGACTTACTTGATTGCCGCTGCACCACGACGAATCAGTTCGTTGTTCACCACCTGCCTTGTAATCGGTTCTGGTTCATCTTTAACAGGAGGGAGAGCTGCAGTGATACGATTAGCAGGTCTCAACGCAATTGTGTGACATGGACCCCGCGGTGAATGGTGCACAATGGAAAATTCCAGACGATACGCCACCTGCCCCACCTGAGCCACCTCCCCCCGCTTATCCTATCTAACTGTAAAGTTATCCCCCACTAACTCCATAAGTTTAACATGCAAAAATGCCACATCATTATCCACTAATAAAATACCACATCATCATCCACTAATTAATAAGATGCCACATTATCATCCACTAACAATCATCATATTTAAACATCATGCAAACATGCTATATCTTTATAGTTTTTATAATTTAAGAGCTTTTTAAATACAAACATGTTAAATCATCCAACATAATTCACATAATGTTTTAATGTATATCTTTATTATGATTTATGATATCCTATGTACTTATATAGTTCACCCTCACTTAGTTAGTGCTTAAAAGATTAATCTATGGTCGAAATTATCTTTCTCCTTTTTTCCTTTAATTAAGTCATATCACATCAATTGTTTTTAGCCTTTAGATGATTAATCTACGGTCCAAACTATCTCCCTACTTTTCTTCTTCCACTAAGTCATACGACCTTACTTTTTTACGTTTGAATCACCATTCTGCATACTTTTAAATTTAAATTATCATAAACCACATTAATTTACTTAATATAATGTTATCTATCTATCTTACACGTTATTTTTTTATTTTTATTATATTAAATTCCCGCATCAATGCGCGGGGTTTCACCTAGTTAATAAAGTTTTGAATAATCTTAAATCCGTTGATGAGGGCATAGTAGGAGGAGTGGTGGTGTAGGATTTTTGTAGGATGCCGGTTGATGAGGTGGATAGCTGTGTGGAGGGTCTCGGCCCACAAGGAGCCTGTAAGGCTGGCCTGACACAGAAGGGAGCGCACAATATTGTTAATAGAACGAAGTATACGCTCGGCTTTACCGTTTCTTGGAGACGTGTGGGGGCATGAGATCCGCATAGCGACGCCATTAGTGAGGAAGAAAGTCTGTGCAGTGATGTTGTCAACCTCTCGACCATTGTCGCATTGTATGCTACTGATCTTAGTAGAAGACTGGGTGCACATAAGCGAAGAATGGTAAATTGAGGTGAACTTGAAATACAGATCCCTTTGGATTTTTCAAAAATAAATTTCTTCTACTCTTATCTTTCCATTTTTATGAGGTTTTTGCGGTGCTACTGACTAATTAATTTACTCTTATCACAATATTCATTTACCTTTATTTCCGTTGGCATGTTCTTTCCGAAAGTAAAATTGATTCTTGTGGATTATTGTAACAGTATCCTAATAGTACATACGAGCATGTGTAGAGACTGACTTAAAATCATATTAGCATATCCCAGAAAACGTGACGTGTAATACGAATAGATTGGATGATCTGGGCAACGATGTATGTTATCCACACGGACTCTGCGAATTTCATTCGCTTCGTATCCACATCACACGAAATCTCTTTCACAGTTCACTCGTAAGTCGTGACTTCGTGATGAATGTTACGCACATGGGAATCGGATACGGACGACGTACCATAGTTTGGACAAAAACATCTTCAATTTTTAGATCGTGGGGGAGGGCGACGCAATAACAATCGGACATGCGGCAAGGGTAAATCGCACGCGCGAGGGCGTCGTGGGCCCAACTGCGGTGGCGCGCAATGTCGCATTTGGAAAATGAACTCAGGACAAAAACATCTTCAATTTTTAAATCAAGGGGGAGGGCGAAACAATAACAATCGGACATGCGGCAAGGGCAAATCGCATGCGCGAGGGCGTCACGGGCCCAACCGCGGTGGTGCGCAATGTCGCGTGTGGAAAACGGACTTAGGCGCGGACCCGATCGCTGCGTGCGGCAAGGGGCGTGCTACGCCGTGAAAAGCCACGGGCCCAATTAATTCGCGTATGTCTTAGGTAAGAGAGACACTCTAGAGTTGGAAAAAAAGGAAAAAATTTGGTAGAAACATAAAATTAAAATTGCTTCAAACACGGATGACATACCAAAATTCTGGCGGAAACAATTTCAATTTTTATAAAAGCATAGATATGTACTTTAGTAATAACTTATTTATAAAATTATTTCAATAGAACGAATAGTCATATAGTTCTATCTGCCTATATATATATTCTACCTCCGATTTTTAATACTCTATTTCATATTTCATATTGTAAGTCGTTTCATTTTTTCTTAGTTAAAATTTTTTAGGTTTGACCTAATTTATAGAAAAAATTAGCAACATCTACGATACCAAATTAGTTTATTAAATTTACCATTGATCATTTGTCTTATTCATTTTTTTTTGCAAATATAGAAATTTTTAAGTCGTGGTATAAAAACATTTGATAATAAATTAAATCATATTAAAATAAATGGTAATTACATATATTTTTTAAATAAGATTAATGGTCAAGCGTATCTAAAATATCAATAGTGTCGTATATTAGAATCATAGGTTAGCATATACATCCATGTATGTATTTGTAGCGTCATAGGGTTATTTGGACGGAGAATTGTGTTGCCAATTGACCACTTGATTCTAAGTACACTATATAATGGAACAGATTCATCCATCGTCATCTGATCCCAAGTCAAAATTAGTTGAAGATATTGATACGGAATGGAGTCGAACCACTAAATTAAATTTATGAAAAGACCCCATTATGAGTCAATCCTAATAGGGCTTTCAATTTCAGCAAACCCAGGACGAAACTATTTATCCTGAAATTTCATTTTGTTACCCATTTTTTTGTGATTTTTTGGTCAAATAGTTTGAAATTTACTGAAATTCACAAGATTTTGGTCCCCGGCTCTGTTTGCAAGAGGGTGTTCCCAACTCACCCTCTCGTTTTTCGTGTACACGCTTTTCAAACTACTAAACGATGCGTTTTTTACACAAATTTTCTATACAAAAGTTGCTTAAAAAAACCATGTTGATCCATTTTTAAAAAAAATTACGTGATAATAGACCGCTCCGTTTTCCGTGCGGAGAGAATCACCACTACATAAACTATTTTTTCCGTGCGGTCAAATTGATTTTTCCGTGCGGAGGTTTTCCCCGTCTGGACCCACGCGTCTGGAAAAATAAATATTTTCACGTGCGGGCGGCCAACTGCACAAGATAATCATTTTCCCGTGTGGTCGGGTTAAGTGGACCGCACGGGTTAATAGATTATCCCGTGCGGTCAAATTATTTCACCTGCACGGAATAAAAAAACCAAAAATAAAAAAAACACAAAAATCGAAAGTCGCCGTCGAGCCCGGCTGCCACATCGCCCGGCCGTCGCCTCGTGCGCCGCTCGCCGCTCATCGCTCCTTCGCCAAGCCGCGCGGTGCCGTGGCAGCCGTGGCGTCTGCCGCTTGTCCCACTCCTGTCGCTCCTTCGCCGAGCCGCACGATGCCTCGGCCGCCGCGCCGTCCGCCGCCCGTCCCGCGGCCGCCGCTCCTCCGCTCACCGAGCTGCCGCGTCACCTCCGCCAGCAGCCGTCGCGCCCTGCCAATAGAGCCGCCGACGCTGCCCCCGTGCCCTCTCCCGCCGCCACCTTCTCCTCCTCCTGGTCGCTCTCGCTGAGCCACTGCTTCCGCCGAGCCACTGCTCCCTCACGGGGAGGAGGGGAGGGGCCACCGCCGCCGTTGACGGGGGAGGGGAGGGGAAGGAGTAGGGGAAGGTGGGGAGGAGTGGCTGAGAATAGAGATAAGGTAGAGAGAGAGGAGAGTGGTTGAGGGAGAATAAAAGGGAAAAAGGAAGAGAGAGGATGTGAAAAATTTGAAGTGGGTGGAAGTGAAAAGAGGGAGGTATTTTCCTGTGCGGTCCACTTAAAAAGCTCGCACACGAAAATTGATTTTTCCGAGCGGTCCTCTTAAGTCGACCGCATGGGATAATGAGAACTTTTCCGTGCGGTACTCTTAAGACGCCCGTACGGGAAAATGCATTTTCCCGTGCGGGCGACAGCCCGGTGCCGGTCCCTCTATTTTTTCGTGTGGTTCCACTTACGGACCGTATGAAAATAAATGGGGGTGACGTCCAGAAAAATCTATCGTGTAGCAGTGAATGAGTTCCCAACCGCCAGAAACGAACGCACCAAATATGCTAGCAAATCCTGATGCTAACGAACTTGGGTATAGTGTTATTGCCAGACGCAGACATCAAACACAGACATCCGCAACCAACTGTATTTAAAGTTGATGCCTACATATGTGGAGTTATCTATATTAATAAGCCCTATTATAGTACATTTAGAAAAGAACCCGAGGAGATGAGAGAAAAAACGTAAGAGAACGCTAGTTAGTGGTTTCAGTTCTACACTTGTACTGAATAACTGTGAAGCGCTAATAGGCTGTTGGCATGGCGACATCGCCGCTGCCACGCTGGGCACCGACGCCAAGCCCGTCGCTCCCGCTGTGGCGAACCTCTCCCGGCGGCGGTGACGGTGCCGCCGTCCGTGGCTTCCTGCGTTCCCCATTCCGCACCGTGCTCGCGGCTCTCCGCGGTCGGCGCGCCGCTCCCCGCGGCGACACGGCGCCTCCTCGTCCGCTACATCCGGCGGCAGCGGCGGCGACGACGGAGCACGCCGCCGCCAGCGGGTTCGATAGTATAGGTATCGACGTCGTCGGCGCGGCTCGAGGGGAGAAGCGGCTTGACGACGGCGATGGCGGGGGCGTGTTCCTGACGTGGGAGGACGTGTGGGTGACGGCGGTGGACAGCAGGGGGCACGCCGCCGCCATCCTCAACGGCGTCGGCGGCTGCGCGCGCCCCGGCGAGGTGCTGGCCATCATGGGGCCCTCCGGCTGCGGCAAGACCACGCTGCTCGACACCCTCGCCGGTAACCCAACACGTACACTTTGCTCAGTTAGTTTCTCCCCATGGATCGCATGCTAGCTGATCTGAGCTTAATTACATTCATCTTGAATTCGGCAAGGGGCTGTACATGTGCTTACATATCATTTTGACAGTTTTGGAATTAAAAAAAAATCAAATCCTCCAACCACACTATTATTAGTAGCAAGTAGCATACTCCAACCGTTTTGTAATATATAACACTGTTGTTATTTTGACATACGTTTATTTCTAGAATTTATGTAACTATTATTTATTTTATTGTGACTTGATTTATCCTTGAAGGTTCTTCAAGCATGACTTATATTTTGGTTGGTTTGCACATAAATTTTGAATAAAATGAATAGTAAAACGAATTTCAAAAAGATCAATAGCGACATATATTAAAAAACGAACGAAGATAGTACATGAGAAAGTCTTTTTAAATAGTTAAACTTTCACAGATAGAACTAATCTCCACTACTTGCCTCAGAACTACTATATGAAGAAAAAACTTTACGGAAGTTCCTATATGACAAATATATCGATATCATTTTCACATATAAAATCCTAGTATTTTATTCTATTATTAATTGAACATTTCAAAATTTAACTCTAAGCATAAGGCGTCATCTCTTTGAGAACTGAATTTTCCTTAATGTGAGGTCGCTTATACCATAAACATGGCAATGTGCAGTGTTACATCATTTTAATTTGCACGTAGTGTCCAAACATCCAAAGTTTTTTTTTCTTTTTGCATGTAGACAGGATATTTGCCTGTTTCTAGCCAAGAGCATCAATAGAAATTGAGAAAATCTCTTATATGCCACTGAAAATTAGTCTGATCCCTTATATGTCACTGAAAATTGGCTCTTCTACTAAATGTTTTAGTCCAAAGTTACGCACCCTCTCATGCCAACCGTTAACTCTCAAGTAAAAAAAAGATGTATTTGCCATTTTGAGTTGTTAGGCATATCCTATACTTAGAAGGGCAAATATGTCTTTTTTACTTGAGAGTTAATGGTCAACACATAGTTAACAGACGGGAGTAGCATGAGAGGGTGCGCAAATTTGGAACAATGGCATATAAGAAAAAAACCAATTTTCAGTGGCAACAAGGGATCAGACCAATTTTCAGTAGCATATAAGGAATTATCTCATTGAAATTACAGTATATTCTACACTGTAAATTATATAAGGGTCAAATAGCTGAGTGGAACTCCCTAGAAATGTAATATTACGCGCGTGCCAAAATATTTAGGCTGTGTTCGTTTGAAAGTGTCGGGAACACAGCTGTTGTGGACGGAAAACAGAGCGATCCATTAGCGCATGATTAATTAAGTATTAGCTAATTTTTCTTAAAAATGGATCAATATGATTTTTTAAGCAACTTTCGTATATACTTTTTTTAGAAAAAACGCATCATTTAGCAGTTTGAAAAACGTGCTTGTAGAATACGAGAGATGGATTGGAAACATAGAGAGAAGAACTCAGCCTAAGATTGTGTGTTGGTAACTATATAGGGTCTTCGTATGGGTCCTGTTATTTAATGGCCTAAGATTCAATCTGAAAATTTTAATTTGTTTTTCCCCGACCACTGAATTGTCTGTAAAATTCATATGCCACGTTTGGATTCAAGCGTACCTAGCTGGTCTTCCACGTCTGGTATGCACGGTGATCCTGCTTGTAGTTTGGTTGCGGTAACCAGCGATTTGGTTGGATCCAATTAATGGAATCACCCTGGTCCCTTTCAAAATAAAACGAACGTTTAAGAATCTCCAAATTTGGCAGTTAATAAAAAACAACCCAGCATTGACCCTGACAAAAAATTTTAAAAATGTTCAAAATTTAAAATATCATTGTTTTAACAGCACGAGTATAGATAAGTTACAACTAAAATTTTAATATTGCTAATCATGGTACTTATACCTTTTATAGATTACAAATTTCTCATCAGATCATAGAAGAATATTGTCTGGAATTTTTAAGATAATAAGATAAATTCGACTAGTTAATTCTTTTACATAAATTAAACAACGACGCAAGTACTACCTCCGTCTAAAAACAGTGTGCAATTCTGGTTATTCATATAAAGAAATATATGCACATGTGCGTAGCCAGAAATGTATTATTTTTATGTTGGTAGTATAATATTATAACGTAAACATTGAGAAAGATATACAATCCTAGTTATACAAACGTCCGTCCTCAAAGGCAAACCTAATCGACTATGATATAAAACTTCTAAAACCTTTAGTGAGTAGTACTATCTCCATCTCAAATTACTTATCTTTCTAGGTAGTTTGGCATACAATAAGGTTTGAAATAAAATACTATAATAACTTTATCAAATAATTTATGGTTGAGAATAAAACGGTGGTTGAGGGGTATAATATGGAAAAATTGAAATGTGTTGTGATTGATGGGATAAATAGTAATAGAGAAAAACGAGATACCTGTCCCTTTCTACTTGTCACCGAGAAGAATGCTAGACAGTGAGGAGAAGTGCGGAAGGGGGACCGAAGAGAGGTTGCAATTAAGAGGTCTTTCGACTACATGCACGAGTTGCGAGAGCATATTTACCACGACACAATCATCTTTCCATAATAAATGCTCTTTGATCAGTTCAGTGTTAGGCCAGTCACAATGGCTAGTGTCATTGCACGGCTACCCAAAATATTATACCATCTTCTCTCAAATGAAATCTTTTATGAAACAATCCCCACAGTGGAGGGGTTTCACTTTGACGTTTCCAAGACTAAGCAAAGCATTTAATTGATACAAGTTGCTGGGATCATTTGTACCCAAAATCCGGCGCGGCGCGGGAGAATGCGGAGGTCGCACGGCGGAGGCGGACGCAAGAGATCCGGTGAATGAAACGAATCGGCCTCAACGGGGGTTTCACTCTGTTACCGAGGACTTGGAAACGACGCTGACGAGTTTCACCAGGATGAAACTCTTTCCTTCTCTCTCATCCCCATTTCATGCAAATAATCATTTTTTATTCAGTCTTACCCCTATTAAATGTGCATGACACACCAGTGAAACCCCCATTGTGACTGGCCTTATTAAGGAGTCCATATCTTTCCCTTGACTTGTGGTTACCGTGATAATCAAACTTACCGACAAACTACATTAATAATGAGGTAGTAAGGAGGACTCATTAATCACACATAGTATTATAATTTTATAAGATACTAACTCCATCCTAAAATATACGACGCGTTTGACTTTTCGCTGTTTGATCATTCGTCTTATTAAAAAAATTGTATAACTATATTAAAATAAAAGTTAACATTACAATTTCTTTAACGAGAAAATAAGTCACGGAAAATAAATAAAAGATTATATGGTTTTTTTTAATAAAACGAATGATGGGAACGATATACGAGAAATCAACGTCGTCATGTATTTCTTTAGGCAGTTGAAGGGTGAATTCATTTTGCGGCGCTGACTGAATTTAGGTGAGCCACGCATGCCCTTTGATTAGCCAACAGTATTAGGACAGTGAATAGACAAGAAACTTCCCGATGCTGACTCTATTTAAAATTTACATCATGACCTTTCATTACTACTAACAACTAGGATATTGACTTAGCGTAGGACCTGTGGGTTAGTTTTCATGGACAAAGTCAGGATTTAGAGATTACAACAAAGATAATATATAGCAGAGCTCACTTACTACTATTAGTCTATCTTAAAGCTAATATATATAATATATTAGCTATAGGTTAGTATCAATTTTTTCTCATATCTCTTCCTCACTTATATATTATTTAATGTATTTATCTTGGAACACGTGTTAAGCTAGCACTGGTATAAGAGCCAACACTTTTTATTTTTTTTACCTCACTTCTCCACGTAAGCTTATACTCCCTCCTTCCCAAATTATTTATCGTGTAATGGAATTTAAAATTTCTCAAATTGATCATCATATAACCGTATGGACACGGATTTCATCAGAATACAATTGATGCAATATAGGAGAATGTTTTGGTGGAGGAAGGTGCTCCACGGCAGTGGAGGACGAAGTTATACAACTTTGTTGTGGATGACTTTTTTAGTTCAAATCATTTAGTATTTGAAAATGTTGTTTTTAAGTTATCATATTTTCAAATTCAAATTTAAATTGTTCAAAAAAAGTTATATAGAAAAATGACCAAAATAAAAGTTGTAAATCTTGGTAAGTTATACAGCTTTGTTGTTGATAATTTTTCCATTTCAAATCATTTAGTATTTAAAAATGTTGTTTGAAGTTATCATATTTTTAAATTTAAATTTAAACTGTTAAAAAAAGTTATATAGAAAAATGACCAAAATAAAAGTTGTAAATCTTTATAAGTTATACAACTTTATTGTTGGTAATTTTTCCATTAGAAATTCTTTACTACCCAAAAAATTATTTTGAATAATAAAATAAGTTATTACACTACAGTTAATTATTTTGCTTTAGGTCATCTCACAATTATAAACATTTCATATGATGAATGGAAAAAAAATATTAAGTCATCTCAATCGGACATTAGTATAAAGCCCATCACGGATGAGTCATCTGTGACGGGCCTAGTTGTTATCGATTGAGATATGGTCGCACAGACATGTTAGATGGGCATAAAACTCAGGCCTGTCATGGATGACACCTATAAGTGACGAGCCGTAGTTTAGGCCCGATTGAGATAACATTACATATCTCAATCGGGCCTAAACTACGGCCCGTCACTGATATGTGTCATTCGTGATGGGCCTGAGTTTTATACCCATCTAACATGTCTGTGCGACCATATCTCAATCAGACGATTTTTCGGCCCGTCACAGTTGACTCATCCGTGACAGCCCACTAATCACTACTAAAAAACATTTATGCTGGCGGCAAAAAGAGGTTTGTGCTGGCGGCTAAGCAGCTCGCCAGTAAGTAAAGGCCAGAGAAAATCATTGGTTTTCACAAGCGGTCATAATACTCTGCGAAAACCGATTTTCGCAAGGGCGTTCTTAAGATGGCCGCCTACGAAATTCAATTTTTCACAAGCGTGCTATTAAGAGGGCCGCCTGCGAAAACCAATTTTAGCAACCGCGTTGTTAAGAGGGCCGCCTGCGAAAATATTCTCCGATGCAAAAAAAAAACAAAAATACAAATTCAAACCGATTCAGATATGCCCTCAATTACGAATTCGTGCATCCTGTTTTTCTCACAAATTCACAAATACAAGTCCAAAATCACAAATTCAAGCATCGATTCAAATATGTTGACCTCACAGTGCAATTTCACCATCACAAAAATCAAAATTAATTTTGCCAACCATGCTGTCGATCCTGCAGAACAAAAAATGTTTCAATCCCAGCATGCATCACCCATTGCCTCACCACGAGAATAACAGCAGCGGTTGCTGAACCCAAGGCTCCGAGCTCCCGGCAGCGGCTCGATGCGGAGGAAGGAGCTCCACGGCGGTGGAGGACGAAGCTCCACGGCGGCAGCTCGTCACGGAGGAAGGAGCTCCATGCCGTCGTCGATCCAAGGACTTGGGGCTGCCGGATTGCCTAATGGCTTGCCGATGGAGGACTTGCCAATGCAGGACTTGAACGAGTCGCCGCCGGATCCGCCATCTGCCTCACGCAACCTAGCTCCGCTGCTCGCACGTCTCTCCGTCCGTTCACCGCCGACCACCGCCGCCACCAGCGCACTGCCGAGCACTGCTGCCGCCCAACAGATCTGGAGCTCTCATGTACCCCCGTCGCTGATCCGCACTCCCCAACCTTTCCTCCACCGCGCCTCCCCTTCATCCTCTTCCTCCACCGCGTCATCACCTCCTCCGTGCCGACCACTCCCTTCCAACCAGATCTGGTAGAGGGAGAGGGTACAGAGGGAGGGGAGGAGCCTCCAGATCCCGAGTTGGCGGTGGATCCACTCTCCCGACCGCCAGCGTCGTCGTGGTCGCTGAGTGTCGACGGCGACGGCGCGCGGTGGTGGCGGGTGGGAGCGGAGCGCAGGAGGAAAGGCGCGCGGTGGCGGCGGCGGGTGGGAGCGGAGCGGAGGAGGAAAGGGCACGCGGTGGCGGGTGAGAGAGGAGCGCAGGAGGAAGGGCACGCGGTGGCGGCGGCAGAAGGGAGAGGAGCGGAGGAGGAAGGGCGCACGGTGGAGGTGGTTGAGTGGGAGCGATGGGTTGGGGATGGGAGATGAGCAGATAAGGTTGAGGAGAAGGTGTCAGGCTGGGAGGGATTTTAAGGATTTTTTTTTGTAGGCGGTGCTCTTAACCTCTGCTTGTGAAATTTCATTTTTGCTGACGGTACACTAAGTTGGCCGCCAGCAAAAGGAAATATATTTTCGCTGGCGGTACATTAAGTGGGCCGCTAGTAAAAAGGGACATATTTTTGCTAGCGGTACATTAAGTGGGTCGCCAACAAAAATGGACATATTTTTGCTGGCGGCTATCTTAACTCGGCCTTTTCGCTGGCGGTACTTAACCCCTCAGCCTCATTATATTTTTAATGGCGGTTTATGCATATGGCCGTCGGAGAAAAAAGTAGAATGACGCTATGAAAAATTGATTTTGTAGTAGTGAATTCCAGGCATGTTAGAGGGCGTCACATATGGAAGGTTCTGTACTAGTGATAATACCGATGTGACATGCCAAAACTTTACGCCTGTAGATCTAAACACCCCTTTATTTTATTTGTTTGTCTAATCCCCTTCCTTTCATTAGTATATAGTACTTGCCCAAGGAGTTTAATGTGCCAGATAAGCACGCATTTAATGACTATATTTTAGTGTGCTCCATGTTCAAGTAAAATTCAAATCAAATTTCAATACATGTTTCTTGCGTACGATACTAAACTAAATCTTGTAACTGCTCAGCACACACGAACGGCAGCACAGACCAATTTGCCGAATAAATTTTGACAGGGAGTTAATTAATTATCATCGGTTGGTTAGTAGTGGCATTAGAGCAGGTACAATAGCAGGCTATTAGCCAGCTCTAAATATATTTTAATGAGATAAATGATGAGAGAAGAGCAGCGGACTACAGATCTGTAGCCAGCTGCAGCACGGACTTCAAGACACACTGTGTGTATGATAGGTGGGACCATATCTTAATAGTATAGTAAGCAATTATTATATGAATTGACTATTTGATTGGCTATAGATAAATTGAAGTTAGTAGTGGGCTATCCTATATTAGACTTGCTCTTAAGTTAATTACCTCGAGCTAAGTCCCGTAAGAGAATGTCTGTAAGCACGATATGGTCGGCAGTTCATCTCGCGCGCGGTTAGTCTTCTCTTCTCCGGCATTAGCGTCCTATTTCTGACCTTGTTGGTGTCCTCCCTTAGCTTGTCATGCTGACAATAACAAAATAACGGTGACAGTATCCATCAGCAAATAACGTATTTTAATAGTATTTCTCTCAAAGATTTATTTTGGTTTTACAGTGTCCTACGAGAACAATAAAGTCACGAGTCATAATGTTCAGCAGCAAATTTTTCCTATATTACATTGTTGGTGTATATCTAAGTTCGGCCCATAATGCGTCCTATTTCAATTTGTATTTATTTTTACTATGTTGATATACGCAGGAAGATTGGACTTGAACTTGAAGATGAGAGGACAAATTTTAATTAATGGCCGATCTCAGAAACTTGCATTTGGAACCTCGGTGAGTTCAAATTAGAAAATACGTTGAAGCATTTAATTGATAAAACCAAAATTTCACACATCATGTTGAATATTATTGATTTTTTTAGTCAGCTTTTATTGAGCTGCACTGTGCACTAAATGCCACTTTCTACATAGGAGCGAAGAAGCAAACATGTTCACTACAATATGAGTCGTTGTACATAGATGGATGACTACAAGTTTGTCTACAATAAGTTGAAGTTTAGTCAAAGTTGACGACATAAACAATTATACTATAAAGAACTAGAATATTTAGCTATAGTGTAACTGGACAATCTAATTTTCTAAAACACTTGTTTAGAAATATTAAGGGGGTATTTCGCTTATTCCCCTATTTTGATTTTTAATATTGATTTTACTCCTACTTTTTAGGGTTTTCGTTTTTGCCCCCACTTTTTTTTACCGAATTATCGTTTTGCTCCTACTTTGGACGGTGAAGTTAACGATGTTAAGTAATTAGCAAAAGTATATTTATACACTCTCCTATCTCTGTTGGTATTGGCTACTATGATTTCATATGATTGTGTAAGATGTTGAAATGTTGTCAAAATTTTGGTCAAGTTCCAGTTAAAATGCTGCTTAAATTTTGTCAAAATTTCATCAAATTCAGAATCTGTCTAAATTGTTATATTAATCAATGTGCGTCATTTAATTTTAAATATACTAACCAAATAAAGTTTCAAAGCTACATGTATAAAATAGGGCAAAAACACAATTAATGAACAGAGAAAGAAGAGGGTATAAATGTCCTTTTACCAATTACTTAACACCGTTGATTTCACCATCCAAACTAGGGGCAAAAACGATAGTTCGGTTAAAAAAAATAGGAGCAAAAACGAAAACTGGGTAAAATTAATATTAGACATCAAAGTAGGGCATAAACGAAATTGCTCCATATATTAAGCTTGTGTTCGGTTGGAGTTTTTTAGAGGGTAGTGTTCGTTTGCAGTTGGGAACCCTTTCCGGAACGTAAAACAAATTGGTAGGTCAGCGCACAAATATTTAAATCAACTTTTCTATAGAACTTTTCTTTAAAAAAACGTTGTTTAGACATATGATAAGCGTGCCTGTGAAAAAAAAACTTTTGATGTTTGAAAAGTGTATCGCCGAACACACCCTTAAGCAGAGAAAAAACCGAGCAACTGGCGATCGTAAAACGTAAATGATTGGATATATGCTTATGCACACATGGACCGATCAGGCATACGTGACTCAAGACAACGTGCTAATGACAACGCTGACGGTGCGCGAGGCCATTTACTACTCGGCGCAAATCCAGCTGCCGGACACCATGTCGACGGCGGAGAAGCTGGCGCGCGGTGACGACACGGTGAGGGAGATGGGGCTGACTGGCGCGCTGGACATCCGGATCGGCGGGCGGTCGAGCAAGGGAATCAGCGGCGGGCAGCAGAAACGGCTGAGCATCTGCCTCGACATCCTGACCTGTCCCCGCCTTCTCTTCCTGGATGAGCCCACCAGCGGCCTTGACAGTGCTGCCTCCTTCCATGTCATGAGCCGAATCACCAGCCTCGCTGCCAGGGAGGGCATGACCATCGTCGCCGTCGTGCACCAGCCGTGCAGCGAGGTCTTCGAGCTCTTCCATGGTCTCTGCCTGCTCGCCTCTGGGAGTACCATCTTCTTTGGCCCAGCTTCAACTGCTGCCGAGGTTAGTCGATCTAACTGTGATATATATAGTGGGAATTGAATTCTAATCCCTTAGGAGGTATCCTCTCGTGTACCGTTTTCTTCAATGTTTAATGCGTGATGGTTGTGAAAAATTAAATTTGATAATGTAGTGTATATATAGCTAGCGACCACTCCACCAAAAATCAATTTCAAATTTGATCTACATATGGAGAAAAAAAGGACAAATATGAATGTGAACAGCATTGGAATTGCTAATATGATGGACTTATCTTTTTAATTTTTCATTGTGTAAGTTGATTTTTGGCTTGACTTTTTTGGAGAGTATATGTATATTGTATGAATGTTGTTATTTTGATTGAAAATCTTTAGTAACTATTTGGAGGATGTTTGAACAAATGAGGATACATCAGTCCCTGGGATTAAAGAGTTTCCCATATATACTGTCTATGTATGTACGTGTTTACTGTCTTTACCTTCTAATTGGTTTAATTTGCAGTTCTTTGCTTCGAATGGCTACCCTTGCCCGCCAATGAGGAACCCATCGGATCATTTCTTGAGGACTGTGAACAAAGATTTTGATAAGGTTAGATATATATATATATATATATATATATATATATATATATATATATATATATATATATATATATATATATATATATATATATATATATATATATATATATATATATATATATATATATATATATATATATATATATATATATATATATATATATATATATATATATATATATATATATATATATATATATAGTGTGGTCTGTGACTCCGATTCATTTTTGATAAGGTTAGATATATAGTGTGGTAGATGAATACAATTCATTTTTATCTAGAGAAGGGTATTTTTTACCCGGCCTCTATATCCAACCGGATATATGCAGCCTTTTTAAATTAGTAACTTAGCCTATCAAATAGGAAATTTAGCCCTCAAATAATCCAATTTGAAATTCACTCCTATAGAGATTTGACTCAGACATTGGGGTGCTACTCAGGTCACTGCAACCACTAGGGTACATGCATTTCACAATGGAAAAGGCTATACGTACTAACTTTTTCTTACTAAATTCTTACTAACACTGATGTGTCATGCTATAAGTGCATCTAGATTTTTTGTAACTTCTATCTACTTAAATCAAACGGTTGAGATGATTGTTAGTAAAAGTTTAGTAAGAAAAATTTAGTACGTGTAGCATTGCTCTTTCACAATTCATACGCAGTATAACTAGTTAATGGAATATCATAATTTGTTTTAGATAATGAAAAATTGTTTAAACCTCAGGCCTCTGCACATACTATGTATACAACCCAACAGTAAAAGAGAAGTTAAAAAGATAGGCTACGAGTAACACCACCGTAGGATTTTCTCTAATCTGGAAGTAAAGCATAATTGGAAATTGGACGACAGCATTTATAACTGAATGGTTTTCAGCACGACAAAGTGAACATATCTATGCTATATATAGATGCCATAATTTCTTTGTTTCGGAATTGTTGTCTTTCAATTTGCTGACACACATACAGGAGAGTGAAGAAGGACTCCCGTGCATGCCAGAAGAGGAAGCAATAGACATTTTGGTGAACTCATACAAATCCTCCAATACATCAGAAGTTGCGAACCAGGAAATGCGTTACGTAAACGAGGTGGTTTCTATTCTAATTTTGCGTATATAATTACATGTAAACATTAGCATAATTATATTTTCATGGTATATATCACAAGTTACGTTTAACATATTCTTTTCATTCAGGATCGGGCGATGATTGGAAGAAACCGACCTGGTTTTGTTACTAAGACACTTGTGCTTACTAGATGTTCATTTGTCAATATGTATAGAGATATTGGATATTATTGGTTGCGGTTGGCCATTTACGTTTGCATAACTGTTTGCCTTGGGACCATATTTTACCATGTGGGCTATGGACCCGATTCAATTCAAGTAAGTGAAGATAAAACATTGGTTGTTCTCTCGCAAATTGCTGATCGAGTATGCATCAACAATTAAAAATTAATATATTAATTAATTAATTTTGATTCTTTCAGGCTAGATCACACATGCTAATGTTTATTGCCACACTGCTAACCTTTATGGCAATTGGAGGGTTCCCCTCCTTCGTGGAGGACATGAAGGTATTATGAATTTAACTTATATGTATATTTATGAACAGAAAGATCAAACGTGTTTTCTCTATATGATTTTTTAAATTCGACCGTATATACCAACATAAATAAATTTGTAGGTGAGCATAGAAGCGATGTCTGGAATCGATTATGCATTTCACCAGCACTTTGTGTATACAACAGTGCAAAATCATAATACTTTATAATGATTCAACAAAGTATCAACGCAACCGAGGCTCCCATCGTTTCCCCCATTCATCATCAGCCGCTGCCAAAATTTGAATTTTGAACCATAAATTTGAAGTTGATTTTGAAGTTTTTTTTATTAAAGTTTATTTAACTGAAGCACAAAGTTTCATCAAACTTTCTTACATAGAGGAAAAGGAAGAACATTATTTAACTAAGAGAGAAAGAACAGAAAAATAAATTCATTTCCAATTTAGGTTCCGCATAGAAAAACCTAAAAAAACTCTTAGTATCCTGAAAAAATTCAGGGAGATAAAATAATTCTAACTCATTTCTATTTTTTACTGGATTGAGTATACTGAATTACCATTAAGCTTTAACTACATCAACGTGTCCATCCATACATGCTACGTATTTTACAAAATTAATATCGGCTTACAATATTGTAAATCAGATTTTAGAACCAGTAGTCCCTCTGTTTCAGGTTATAAGATGTTTTGACTCTGACAACTGTCAAACTGCTTCAAGTTTGACCAAATTTATAGAAAAAAATAGTAATATATTTTTTACGCAAGATAAATTTATTGTAAAAACAAATTTAATTATAATTTAATAAAACTAATTTGGTAATGTAAATATTACTATATTTGTCTATAAACGTAGTCAGACTTAAAGCAGTTTGTCTTTGACAATAGTCAAAATATCTTATAACCTGAAACGGAGGGAGTAACAAATATTATTTGATTAATATTTTCTGATTTCAATATTATTTGATCGTGAAAAAACAAACTGAAATTATTAATTTTTATTGATTCTGAAATTTGGATTGCTAAAATGAATACTTCAACAGAGAACTCCAAGTGAGTACAACTAGGTATTTACTAACTCATTACTAACTCGAGTTTTAATAAATCCAAATATTATTTGTTGGACGATATCTGGCCATAGGTTTGATAGATGAACTCACAAGTTCAATATTGGAATTTCTAACTTTTCTATCTTTTATTGGGATTTATGTCGGTTCCTCTTGGTGAAGCCTCTCTAATTAGTATATATAGATTTTGAAGCAATAAATTATTTATTAATAAATATAGAGTGATGATTTTCATAATTTTATTAAAATATTTTAAATACTTGCCATTTGCACAAGAGGTCACATTTTATGACATATGAAATAATCAAATTAGCAACATTCTTTTTTTAGATAATGGAATTAAATCCCGGACTTTACTTAAAGAGGTACAGACAATTATTACACCAGTTCAACCAAACTCGAACTAAATAAAACAAAGACATAGAAACACACTCCTCACAAAACAGGAGCACACACAAGTACTTAAAAACACACTCCTTTCAAAACTGGGGCACAAACAAAAACCAACCTAAAAGAACACATGATTATTGAATTCTATTTGTGAATCTTCATCCAAAGTTGGCGAAAAGATGCATAACCATTGAATCAATATTACGACATGCAGTTTTTACTAGCTTGATATCATCATCAAACATTAGTAGTTGAGCCCATGACAAATAGCGGATGCTCCAACAAGAATAGCGGATGCTCCAACAACAATAGTTAACCATTGAATCAATATTACGACATGCCAGTATTTTGCCCTGAAAAGAACCTACATATAAGGTACATAAGGTGACTTGCCAAAAACATATCATTCCTATGTAGCCATATGGCCGAACAAATAGCGGATGCTCCAACAAGAATAAGTTTACTACTTTTTTTATCCACTCCCACAAGCCAATTCTAAAAAATATGAGATATACTATGTGGAGCATATAAACCACAAGAAAACTGTAGAGCATATAAATTTTGCATAATGACACTCCAAAAATAAATGTTTGAATAGTCTCATTTTTCATGCAAAAGCAACATTTCATACGACCATGCTAGTTCCTCCTAGCCAAATTGTCCTATGTCAAGACAACCCCTTTAAGTAGGTATCACATAAAAATCTTAATCTTAAGAGGCATCTTAAGTTTTCATATAAACTTATTCCTCTCCAACATAACCATGATTAATTAAAACTAAATACATAGAACGAACAGAGAATTGACCCTTTTGATGAAAATTCCATCTAAAAATATCATTATCCCCGGTCAAATGAATATGAACAATTGAAGCACATAAATTATGCCAATTAGTCATATCCTGACCTACTAAAGCTCTCCTAAAAGAAACATTCAGAGAAACATAAGACATAATATTTGCAATCGAAGAGTTTCTCCTTCGAACTATAGCATATTGTGATGGGTACTTATCTTTAAAAGAAGAATTTCCTACCCAATTATCCTCCCAAAATCTCACTTGCTGACCATTATGCACAATCCAAGAACCCATATTTAGAAATGTGCTCTTAACTTTCATAAAGCCCGACCAGAAATGGGAATCCCCTTGTTTCCACTCAACTTGACTTAAAAGCCTGATTATTCAAATATTTTCTTTTCCATAGATCTTGCCAAACACCCTGTTCATTAATTAGCTTAAACAACAACTTGCTAAAAAGACATTAATTTTGATTTTCTAAATTATGAACTCCAAGACCACCCTGATCTTTAGGATGACATATAATATCTTATCTTGTAAGTCTATATTTCTTCTTATGCTCATCACCTTGCCAAAAGAAACGTGGCCTATAATAATCAATTTTTTGAAGAACTCCTTTTGAAATCTCAAAAAAATATATGATAAACATGGCTAAACTAGAAAGCACAGAATTAATTAACACCAATCTCCCCCCCTACAGACAACTACAAAGTTTCTTGTCAATTCTTTCCTCAATTGTTTTCTAGCCCTTGTTGTTTAGTTTCCTAAAATGCATAGAAATACCAAGATATCTTACAGGAAAGTATCCAAGCTTACAACCAAAAATATTAGAATAAAGCTCCTAACATTCTGCAGCCTGACCAAAACTAAATATTTCATTTTAAGACAACATTCATTTATCAATCTGGTTAGAAAAAACATTCATTTATCAAATGAATTTGCGTTTGTGCATCAAATTTTGCCTAATGAAATTTAAACTCTTGTATGTCTCATGTTGCTCAGATCTTCAGGAAAAGACTAAATGGACACTATGGTGTGGCCGCATTTGTCATCTCCAATACATTGTCATCCATACCATACCTTCTCCTTAATGCTGTAGTACCTGGTGCAATTGCATACTATCTTACTGGCTTACAAGGGAAAATTGAACATTTTGTCTATTTTGCGCTAGTACTTTGTGCATGCACAATGCTAGTCGAAGCCCTAATGATGATCGTAGCAACCATTGTACCAGATTTCCTAATGGGGATAATCACAGGTGCTGGTATACAAGGTATTATGATGCTTACTAGTGGATTCTTCCAAATACCTAATAACCTTCCAAAGATAGTATGGAAGTACCCAATGTACTACATTTCCTTTCACAAGTATGCACTGCAGGGGTTTTACAAGAATGAGTTCTCAGGGTTAGTCTTCCAAAGTAACCTAGGAGGACAGGAAACAGTGAGTGGTGAAAAAGTTATTGTTGAGTTATTTCAAGTGGAAACAGGTCATTCAAGATGGGTGGATCTTGCGGTACTTTGTGGCATGATTGTCATCTATAGGCTATTGTTTGTAGTGATTATCAAGGTTATTGATGTGGTCAAGCCCATGCTTTTGGGGTTGACATTTAGGTGCAACACTAAATGCATTTGTGGCATAGAGAACCTTTGCAGTACTTCATGATGTTTTAAGAAAATATTATATCTAACATTGTTATATTGCTTTGTCCTCTATACAATGAGAAAACAAATTGTAATGATGCCATGGCTATTACTTGGACGAATCTTTCATGGGTTGCATCAAAGTAACAGTAGTTCTCTCCATTAGCACTGTCAAGGAAAACAAAGTGATGTTTGTTTCCTGTCAGGAAAGTGCTCTTGCTCTGCCTTGGAGTCATTCATGGAGACAATTATATTTCATTAACTATGTTTAGCATAGAAAGTATGCACATTAATAAGTTATATTTGTATGAATGAGTATAACAGTGTGACCAATTGGTTAATAAAAGTATGCCTTCCGAGCAGTTGTTAAGGTGTTTCAGTGAGATACATACGTATGTGTGTGTGTGTGTTTATTTAGACGACCCAATGAATCGATAGTCTGCCACAGTGCCTGTGATACACCATGAAGGAGGCCGGTCGGGAACCTTGGCTGCCCCAAGCAGGGCTAAGCTTGGGGTCTCCCTTCAGGTTGGAAGCCAGGATCTGAGCTCGGGGCATAATCATCTTTTGTCCCCGAGATCGGTGTACCGAGCTTCTCGAGGATAATAGCAGTGCATTAATGGCATTGAGACACAGTGTCCTGCTGTGCTCTTTTGTGTGTAGGCTTTGCATTAAATGTGATATGACACTTTACATGCGACCAGTCTAACGGGATAGCAGCTGCACAGCCATCTTGCACAGCATCATCATCCCTACGGGGAGGGGCGTGGGCTGTTAAGTGGCACGGTTGACTAATGTGCTTCCCGGCAAGTCCTACACCTTTCTACATGTTCCACCTCCTGAGGCTAACAAGTGGGGCTCAACAATTGGCCATTAGAGCACCAGCCTTCTACCCCAAGCTTTTCCTTGTCGCGCAGGATGCATGGCAGATCATCACAGCATCTTCCCAATGTTGCCACTAGAGGTAGGAGGAGGGGGGGGTGCATGGCGGTTTTGCATCTTGGTCCACTCTTCTACAAGCAATAAGACTTCCCATATCTAACCACTCTGTGCTACGGTTCAGTCGCGAGGGTTCTACAACTGTGGTATTTTCCCATTGACTACAAGGGGAGAGCCAAGGACTTCAGAAAGGGTTGTAGGAAACACAAAAAAACTCCATAGGATTTGCACCATCCTTTAGTCTCTGAAAAAAAATATAACGGAAAGAACCCCACAGGAGTAGGGTATTATGCACCACGCAGCCTAAACCTGTATAAATGATTTTGCCTCATTTACTACCACAACTATAGTATAACATTTCCACTCCTTAAGCTATTATAAAATTATCAACCGCGTAATAAGTGCATGGCACATTGTATTACAATACTTAATACTTGTCATGCCCCGATTTTCATTCGGGATTAAAAATCATAATAATAATGCATTTCTAGAAATTATATTAAAAGTTAAAGCAATTTAATCAAGTCAATTATTGAGGGAATTAAAAATTTTCCTTTAAAAATCATGGCCGGAAATATTTTTGTAATATTCTTCATGCTCTAAAATACTCTCTAGAATTTCCTGTGAATTTTCGGAGCTCAATATCTAATTTTAATATCACAAAGTTCATTAAACCAATTAAATATAAATGGAAAACAAATAAAATCTCTCTCTTGGGTTCTTGGGCCATTTTCTTCCCAATGTCTACCACCCCTCCCTTGGCCCGCATGCCCCTCCTTCATCTCCTCTCTCTCGGGCCGCCCTCCTTTCCTCCTTCCTTTCGGGCCTGTCTTTTTCCCCAGTCTACTTTTCATCCCTCTTGCTACCGTGCCTTTTCAACCTCCGGCCTGAGGCAGTGCCCGACCCGGTGTTGATTCCCCTCCTAATTTGGCCGTTTCGTTGTTCCATTTCACAAATTGGTTGAGGGGATTTCTTTCCCTTATCCTCCTGTTTCTTTCCCCTCAAGTAATCGAAGAAATCTCGTGATTTATCTCCGTGAATAGGAACGGTTTTGATCTCCTATTTTGCCGGCGAACCCTAACTCTTCTGCCGCCAAACCCCACCGTATCCAAGCCGATCTCCTCCCTCTTTGCTTATAAATAGCACGCCCTGGACCTCCTCTCCCTTTTCCACCTTTTTCCCAAGTTTTTACCTTGCCCTAGAGCCGTCGCCACGCTCTACCTCTCTCTCCACCTCTAGCTGCCGCTCTAGCCACGCCGTGCCATCACCTTGGTCGACGCCGCCTTGCGCCAAATCCTGCCCAAAGCCACTCGTCACCCTCTGCCCAAAGCCACTCGTCACCCTGCACTTGGGGCTCTCGGCCTTCCTTGATGGTCGTTATAGAGCAATTTCAACTGTCAATATACACAAAATAATGGAGAACTAGCTATGCTTGCAATTCATATTTGTTTTAGAATAATTTATTTCCACTTGTACTTGGATTCTATTCGATTGCAGTTCGACGAAAAACAAACGAACAATCAATTGGAAGTCGTCAAGAGGTAGACTTGTGGATAGATGGGCCTACAAATCCAAAGAAATAATCTCAAAAGGCCCAAAACACCACGTCACTGGACTAAGGAATCAACCAGGAGGAGGCCTGCAAAAAATTGGGCCTTCTAGGCCAGGCCAAGATTCGACTGAACCCCCATCTCAGCCGTTCAGGCTAGGGTTTAGCGTGGACGTCCAGGATTCTAACCTTTCCAACCATCATAACTGTCATACTGAACCTATAAAAGGAGCTCACCTCACTCACTTCTTCACACACTCAAGCAACAAGAATCAAGCTCTTCTCAAGTTTAATTAGTATTCTAGTGCTAGTGGTGTAGAAAATAAAATAGTTTTCTTAGTCCTCGAGTCTTCAGGAGAATTCGGGTATGACTCTAGTAGCTTTTCTCTTTTTTTTGTAAGACTTGTAAAATTAATGAAATAATCTTTTTTATTCAGTCTCGGTATTTTACCTCACTCTTATTATTTAAGTACCGACTTTACCTTACATTTATCTTGATATAATTGTGTAGCTTGCTTACCAGAGATATGCAATGACGTGTGTGACATCCCGACCCAGGGCTTAATAGGATTAATAGAATACTTATATCAACAAGTTGCAACTTCTTTTTCGGAAGCCGATCTCTAAAGAATTCTGAGGTTAAGCGTGCTTGGCCTAGAGCAATTTAGAGATAGGCGACCAGCTCAGTACGGATCTTCCCCATGTTAATATATAGGTCTAAGTTAATTTCCTAGTATGAGCTTTGGGCCTTGGCCCATGCGTGCAGCCCACAGCAAAGTAGCCCAGCAGCAGCATGCCTTGGGCCTTGGCCGGCCCATGTGAGCAAGCAGCAGGAGCAGCAGCAAAGAAGCGGCAGTGCAGCCAGCGAGCAGAGAGCAGCGGCTGTGAAGCTGTAGCTAGCTTTAGTCCCACCTCGCCAATTTGAGAAGAGAGGGAGCAGCTTATAAGGATGGTTGCCCGGACCAAAAAACGCAGTGAGTTGCAGTATTAGGCCAACTGTATGAGATGGATCTGTTACCGTTTTCGGGCCCTGGCTTGTCGTAAGGGTTATTAGCAAAGTCTTCTCTTATCAATCAATTTGGGGATGTGACTCCAGTCTCCAGTCGCCACCAATTTGGGGCTCTAGTCTCTTATCAATCAATTTCGGGGATGTTGGCTCCCCGCCCAAGCTCCAGTCGCCAGTCGCCACCACCTGACTGTCGTAAGGGTTATTAACAAAGTCTACTCTTATCAATCAATTTGGGGGATGTTGCATTGTTGCTACTGTATTTTGATTCCTATGGTGAGATTCCCGTGATTTTTATTTTTTATTTTCGTTATTAGGACAACTGCGATGGACACAAGAAGAATTGTGACAATTTTTTTATTTGTGAATGCCAGATGCATTCAATACAAATAAATGTGATGGTAAGTTAGGAGGCTGGTGTTTCTCTTTTTTATTTTTCCTTATTTCACACCAGTGGCGTTCCCAATTATGATCAGTAACGTGTTAAAATATAAACCCGTCAGAGGTGACTCTCACCCGTGACGGGTTTTGGTTAGGACTAGTCAGAGGTGACTTTCACCAGTGATAGGTTTTAATTGGGGCCCATTTGAGGTGACTCTTAACTCTGACGAGCCTTCACCCATCACAGGTAACTCAAAATTATCAGTGACCACTAATCTCTGACCAGGCCGAACCCGTCAAAAGTGAGGGTTTAGACCCGTCAGAGGTGACCGATCCGGTGTAGTGACTTCCAGCTCAATTGGCCAACACCCAAGGTCGATCAGCATGTTAGCAGTTCCTAAGCTTATCAAGTGCCCGTATTGCTTTCACATTTTCTCAAGAATTTACTATTGTTTTTTCAGAACTGAAAATTTATTATTTTCCAATATTTTCATCCATAAACGTGCTAAAGCCTATAGAATACTTAATGGTTAATGCAGGTGACGTAGAGAGAGGGAGATGTTTTTACATGCTGGTGGGGAAATCTTCAATATATCCTTCATATGCTTTGATCTAATTTTTTTGATGTTGTTTAATTGATCCTTGCTTTTTTTTGTCTGATGGTTTGTTTATTTATTTAAAACATCAAAATTTTACCTTTTTTTAATTCTCGGCAAAGCTAGCTCAAAAACCATCAGACATTGGCTTTTTTTGATTTTTTTGTGCTGACCAAAGTGCTGGTTCGTTGGCTGGGCTGCTCTTGCGGCAGGCATTGGGCCATGGGTGTGTGTAGCCGTTAGCCATAGGCGCGTGATTAATCTAGAATGGTGGCGTGACTGTACGACGCGTATGGTGAAAAATCCCAAAGGGCAACCGTTTGGGTAATGCACGCGTATGTCTAATGCACGATCGATCGCTAGTCCAACATCCCACGCGATCGTACGATCCTACGACCCCACGTGCAGCTGCGTGTTTGTCGGACTTTCTTTTTGGATATTTCTATTTAGGGCCTGTTTAGATTCCTGGTGAATTTTTTCACCTTGTCACATCAAATGTTTAGACACATATATGGAGTATTAAATATAGATAAATAAAATAATTACATAGATCGTGTGAAAATTACGAGATAAATCTTTTAAACCTAATCGCTTCATGATCTGACAATGTGGTGTTACAGTAAACATTTGCTTAATAATGTGGTGCTACAGTAAATATTTGCTAATGATGGATTAATTAGACTTAATAAATTCATCTCGCAGTTTACATGCGGAATCTACAATTTGTTTGTTATTAGTCTACGTTTAATACAATCTGTATATCCGATGTGACACACCGAAACTTTTCACCGACAAGTGTTTATTTAAACACAGCCTTAACAGGCCTATTTATTTAAAGTAAACCCACGAGTGTTTGCTCTTTTAAGAGCGTCTTTTGTGGCGGATGGATCCATTCCGCACAGTGGTGCACTTGGCCCAGCTACTTGCTAGGCTGCAGCGAGTTGAGGCCTTGAGTGCCCGACTAGTAACAACAGGAGTCCAAGCCCCAACTCAGTTCGATGCTGACGGTGGTGTTTGAATCTCTATATTCAGATATAAAGATAAAAATTAAGTGTTTTATAAAAAAATTAGGTGGCAATAACGTGTGATTAATTAAGTTTTAATTATTACAAACTTAAAAAATAGATTAATCTGATATTTTAGAGCAATATTCATATAGAAAGTTTTCGCACGAAACACACTATTTATCAGTTTAAAAAACGCGTCACAATTATCCAAAAATTCATCAACTTTTGATGGAGAAAGGACCACAGCCGAACATTAGGGGAAAGTACGCCCGAGCACCCGTCTAATTATTTCTAATGAACTGTGTTTAGTTCACACCAAAATTAAAAGTTTGGTTGAAATTGGAACGAAGTGACGGAAAAATTGGAAGTTTTTGTGTGTAGCAAAGTTTTGATATGATGAAAAAGTTGAAAGTTTGAAGAAAAACTTTGTAACTAAACACGGCGGAATTATTGTCTGGCCGTGTACGATGAGTTGAAGAGAATGAAGTGATCAACTAATAGGAATCCCAGTGCTGATAAATTACAGTTGAGCAACCCGACTATCCTCCTCCTTCGAAGCTTGCACAAAATTCTCCCGAGGAATCTCACTAACCAGACGCTCCAAGGCGGCACCATCAGAGACAACGCCGTCGTGAGACGTGCCGGCGATCTTGACGGACTTGTAGTACCCCTGCCTCGGATCTTCGCCGATCACCGTGTCGAGAGCCAGTATGCTCGCCGAATTGACGACCCCATCGCCGTCGCCGTACACGATCTCCGGGGCCTGGCTGAAGTCGCCGTCCCAGTACACCAGCTTCTCCGTCGTCGGCACGCCGACGCCGTTGATGCACGTCGTCGGCACCGCCGGCGCCCTGAAATTCATCGCCACCGGCAGCGCCCTCGTCTTGTATAGCGTCACCTCGTACGCCGGGAGACCGACTGCCGTCAGGAGCTCCGGTAGTTCTTGTCCCGCGTGACCACCAGCGGCGTGTCGCGGTCGAACACCTTGGGTGACGGCAGCGACGTGAACTTGCAGGCGAGGCTCCTCCCGGCAAGGCCCATCGGGGAGGCGTCGCTGACGCCGGAGACCAGGGACTGCAATCCCAGCACGAACCCGCCGGCGCCGGTGGACGCCATGACGAAGTGCTTGACGTGCCTCCGGCGCCACGCCATGGGGCTCCGGTTGATGAACTCGAGCGCGAAGTAGCCGCCCTGGCTGTGCGACACGAGGACGACCGGTTGGTCCCCGTTCGTCCTGCTCGCGTGCTCGACAAGCGCCCGGAGCTGACGCCGGAACCGCGAGAACGCCCTGCACGGCTTCCCCGGTGCCGCTGGCGCCTGCCGGAAGTCGTACGGCGCGCCGAACAAGGTCTCGCCGTCGCGGTAGCCGACTTTCTCCAACGCCTCGACGAGCCTTCCCATGCAGAGGTCTCTGCTCGCGTGTACAAACCACAGTATTTCTCGTCACGATCGATGTGTTTTTGTTGGCGCAATTCATGGGAGACAGTAGTCTCGGCGAGCTGAACTGTTGGCGGGCACGTCGGCGAGGAACCCACGGGTGGAGCCGAAGTCCAGGACACGAGTCTCCACGCCGGGGACGCCGTGGTAGTCACCGGCGGCGTGGTCGAAGACGAGGCGGAGCTGGTCGGCGACGCAGGGCGCGCGCGACGACGGGGTCGTCCAGCTCCGTGGTGTTCTTCCACAGCCGGAACCACCGGCCGTCGGCCTCGTGGTGGTGCGCGGCGCATTGCGGCGACGGCGGCACGTAGGCGTCCGTGAGGCGTGCCTCCAGCTAGCTGCAGGTGCTCCCCGGCAGCAGCACGACCGGGGGGAGACCACCGGAGGGCGCGTCGCGCCGGCGCGGCGGGGAGGTGGTGGTGTGCCGCCGTCCGCCGGCGAGGTAGAAGAATGGGAGGAAGAGGAGGAGCGGCAGCAGCCGATGCAGCTGTGTGGTGGCCATTGATCGACGTGGAGATACAGGGTGCCGACGATAAGGATAGGTGGGTGCTGATAGTGATAGCCCATCTACCACGTGGCTGCATGCTGATCTTATTGGTGTATGCACAGTGCATGGGTACCACAGTTGCAATCAGTGTTCCTTCCTCTCGAAAAGAAAAACGGTTTTGCTATTTTGAGCCACCTACACCTACGTAATACTTACTCCCCCTATTTTTTTTATATGACTTTGGGACAAGCTAGAAAGACAGCCTTGCATTCGCGCGAACATGTGTTATGTGTTACAGACTTTGTATGAACATCTCATGTATACGATTTTTCCATAATTGTTTTTATTAGCATTGCTTTTATAATTTTCTAACCTAGCTATTAATTAGCTTTATAACATATCATATTTAATTAATCCCTCCAAGCAATTATTTATAATATTTTTCACCATCTAAAAAGAAGGTAGATTTATTTTGTGTAATAAAACATGTATACCAAATTAAGTGTAAAGTCAAAAGTAAGAAGTTTTTTAATTGAATATAGGTTGTCATTGTTCATTGACGGATGAATTCGGTGAGATATGAGGCTCCACTAAATATATGGGTTTATATAGCCAAATATTATTTTTTAGTTTGAGAGAGAATCCATATGTGAACGTTCCATATAGAGTTGCAACCTAGTGTGAATAATGCTGGATGAAGAAATATAGTTGTGCAATATATATTTTTTGAATGCGATGTATCATAAATATTATTTCTAACCATTAGAAATAATGAGTTCATCGATTTAAAAGGCCTAGGAGTATTTATGGGGTAACAGGTGGTGGCTTTATAGTAAAAAGCAACCATCATCTAAAGTCGATTAAATGATAAATAAAATAAGTTTAAAACACTTAGGCAGAAGATCATTTGACTTGTTTTGATTATTTGAGCATATTAATTGCAAAAGTAATCATGAAGTAATCGGATTATTTTCTCTAACTGAAGGCACCAATTTTTTTTATACAAATCAGATTTCAGATAGTTATTTTCCTTATGTAGTGTATATCTAATTTAATTATACCTTGCTTGCGAAACAATGTACTTACAACCTGTTTGTTGAATTAATTTATTTTTTTGGCAATTCGGATGATTGTCCCTATGAATTTATTTCTACGTAGTCGCTTGGACTATTTGTGTTCGAGCTATTTTTTATGTACGGAATGTCTAATTAGTTTAGTTACGTATGGTTGCAAAATAATATATGATAGTGCAACTTATGATGTTGAATTATTCCAAAATCTTTAGTGGAAATTCGAATGACACGTAAAATGTTAGGGATGTTGCGCACCGTTAAAACATGAATTTACATTTTTTTAATAATATTGATTTAATTTAGCGATTCATATTTCTAGATTGATGTATAATAAGGAAATATATGTTGATAATGCTTTTTAGTATTCCATCGCTCTTTGGGTGACCTGCAAAGTGCACGGTGGAATGTGCCAAAATGTCATATTTTTATATAAATAAATATCGGCACATGGATCTTGAATTATTGCTTTATTAATTATAAATAAAGAAACAATTAGATTAGAAAATTACAAGTGTAGCTTAAAATTATTTTTATAATTAGGCAAATACTCCCTCCTTCCCAAATTGATCATCATATAATGGAATTTAAAATTTCTTAAATTAATTATCATATAACCGCATGAACACGAATTTCATTAGACTACAATTAATATAGCATGTGAGTATGCACATGCTAAGATGTAATTGGCATGGTGTTTTAATCGATGCATATATTGTGGGAGAATGTGTGCATGGTATCTTGATTGATATGATTTAAATTATCCTTGATTTTGGTGCATAAACATATGTGATGATCAATTTGCGAAGGAGGGAGTAGTTTAGTATATGAAAATAGGGAGGAGACTGGAGAGGAACGAATAGCATAGAACTCGAGTCAGAGATGAGAGGGAGGGATGACAGTGCAATAGTATTATGTGTAGGATGAAATCGGTACGAAAACGGATGGAAACAACATTTATCGTTTTCGTTTTTATATTTTTTTTCGGAATCGGAAACCCCGGATATAAAAATGGAATCAAATATTGTCGAAGCCGAAAACGGAGCGAAAACGGACCGGCGTTGATATGGTAACGAAAATTTATCGGAATTCAAAAATCCCTCAAACTATGTTTTAAACTATGTCAAATCCAATTCCCAAGTCTCAAATTTTGGGATGGCCGGGGTGGGGGGGAATTATAGACTATGGTATGGGCCTTTATAATTCCGATAAATTTTTCGGAAAGTTTCCGACCGATTTTGAGTTCCGATGGAAACTGCCCTTATCATATTCGATTCTGTTTCCAAGAAAATGTTTCCAATTCGTTTTCGTTTCCGTTTCCGTTTCCGAAAAAAAATCCGATCGACAGATTCCGTTTCCAAACTAGGGGCTAGCCCAATCCAGCCCATTTTTGGCTGGCGGCCACCTCTTCTATTGCTCACTTCAGACTTGTGAATTTTGGCCCAATTAATCGTGTCATTTCTGCGTTCTTGGCTCATTTATTGATAAGTCTGATTCTCGATATCATCCGATTGATTGATCGCCTATTTTGATGTCAATTCTCCTCCGTTTTATGTTTATTCTCTGCAAGAGCTTAGTAATCCTAGTGCTAGTAGAATATTTATTATTTTAACATAAATATGCATTGCAAGTATAACTAGTTCTCCTTTATTTTGGTAATATTGACGGGCGAAACTGATCGCAGACGACCATCAACAGTGTCCTGATCAAGCGTCCTGATATCTCTATATAAGCTAAGCGGAGATCGTACGTCGTGCAGGAGTCCTGATCAAGCGTCCTGATATCTCTATATAAGCTAAGCGGAGATCGTGCAGGCGCCCTGATATCTCTATATAAGCTGAGTGGAGATCGTGCAGGCGTCCTGATCAAGTTCGGAACCTCCGCCTTCGACGTTCAGCACCAGGAGAAGGCGGCAATAAGGTTTTCGGGAAGCGCTTCGCACGACTGCTCCCTGTTCATGCTTTATTGTCTAGTTTATATGTGTAGATCTAATGATGCGTTTATGCTAGTTTAAATCTGCAATGTCATGATTTATATATGGAATAAATTAAATCGTTATAGGCTTATAAATTCAACAATTTTAAGGCTTCAAAGCTTCATATTGAAATAGAGCAGCTCAATCGACTAAACTCAAAGAAGTGAAGTTAATTTCATTCAACAAAATCACACAGCACCGGGCAAATCAGACAGTTACAAAGTGATTGATAAAAATAAAAACTCCGGGCCAGCTGATGTTCATCAGCAAATATTTTACAAGAAAAAAAAAGGTTCTGGATTATTAAGACAAGGCTTTTAGATAACCACAGATATATTGTGCTCCAGGGTTCGATCTATCGGAAAGGGAAAAATTCTGAAATTCCGATCCGAAATTGTGAATCCTGTTAGAGCCTCTAGATATCAAAACCGCATTATGTAACGGCCCCAGAATGGGAAATCGATCAGGTAGCCAAGCCATAGCAGGCCAGCGCCTGATGCAGATCAGTACTTGTAGTCCTTGACGTGCAGGCTTTCAGCAGCGCCCTCGCCGAGGACAGCATCACCCTTGTAAGTACCCAGGGTAGCCTCGGAGTTGGCCTTGCACCTGACGAGGAAGGCCGCCCTGGCCTTCTCTACGTTCTCCGTCTTGCCAGCCCAGGCCTTGAGCGTGCTCTGCTGCAGGGCACGGCCAAAGGAGAAGGACAGCGACCACGGCTTCTTGGCGCTGAGCTTGTTCATGGCGTTCAGGTTCAGCGTCGCCTCCTCCTCGCTCTGTCCACCGGAGAGGAAGACGATGGCCGGCACAGCAGGAGGGACGGTCCTCTGGAGGGTGCGGACGGTGTACTCCGCGATGACCTCCGGCGCCACCTTCTTGGCGTCGGAACCCGGGGTGACCATGTTGGGCTTCAGGAGGGTGCCCTCGAGGAGGACATGGTGCTCGTTCAGCGCCTTGTAGCACGCGGCGAGGACCACCTCGGAGACGTACGCGCATCGATCGATGTCGTGAGGGCCATCGACGAGGATCTCCGGCTCGACGATCGGCACCAGCCCGTTCTCCTGGCAGATGATGGCGTAGCAAGCAAGGCCCTGGGCGTTCAGATCAATGGCAAGCTGGGAGGGCTGGTTGGGTCCGATCTTGAGGACGGCACGCCACTTGGCGAAGCGGGCACCGGCCTCGTAGTACTTGGCGCATTGCTTGCCGAGGTCATCGTGGCCCTGGGTGGTGGTCTCCTTGTCGGTGCCGGCGACCTCGATGGTGCCCTTGTCCACCTTGATGCCGGGGAGGGCACCGGCCTCCTTGAGGACATCGACGAAGGGCTTGCCATCCTTGGTCTTCTGGTAGAGGGTCTCGTCGAAGAGGATCACGCCGCTGATGTACTGGAGGGCGCCAGGGGTGCAGAAGAGGAGCTCGCGGAAGGCACGGCGGTTATCCTCGACGTTCTCAACATTGATGCTGGCGAAGCGCTTGCCGATGGTGCCAGTGGACTCGTCCGCAGCGAGGATACCCTTGCCCGGGGTGCCAATGTAGGCAGCATTCTTTATGAGCTCATCTGTAAGATATACAGCATACAAATACAATTTCAGCATCTCCTTGTGGATTTAATTATTGATTTATCCCAATTGCCTAGTGTAAATTATGCCTGATAGATGCTTATTTAATCCAACCAAGTCATGCATGCATGCCATCTAGATCAACTTAACTGTGTCACAAAATAATGCACAATTTATCACTAGAGATGCCATTTGTATTAATAAAATGAATCTTAACGTATTTTTATGATAAAAGCAATCTCCATTAGATTAATAAGTACATGCACTATATGGCGAGATAAATTAAAGTACACGATCGATTTACAGATGCTGAATGGAAAACTCTTCCCGAATCCTATCACCAAAACTAGATCTAAGACCACACAAATCCATGCGCATGACCCTAGTACTGGAGAGAAGAACACCAAGAGAGAAGGATGATTGTGGATGGATCATACCTTTGTACTTGCCGCAGTAGGCCGACATTGTTGTGGATGAACTGATATTATGGTGAGTTTGGTTAAGCACCGAAATGGGGTCAAGAGGAGAGGAGATGGCTATGAGGAATGGGGTGTGAAGGGGTGCTGCATAATTTTAGGCCAAGAGAGATTTGTGGAGGTGCATGTGTGTACGAAGAAAGTTGTAGTCCATAAACAAGAATAGAATGGTTGTAACTGTACGGACAATAATAGGATATTCGTCTATTACCTGAGTGGTAGATAACATATAAAGCTATCTATAGTACCTGTTTATCTATCGTGGTACTTCTTCTCTCTCTTCTCCATCCGTTTACAACCCTACTCACATACTACGAAGTCTAAACAATATTTATTACTGGTAAAAGAATTACTAGCGTTGTAAGCTGGTAGTAATTTTATTACGGCCATCTAGGAATGGTGTAGGGGCATTCATGCAAGTAAATTTGTTACTTTTGATGGGACATTCATGCGAGTAAATTTGTTATTTTTGAAGGTGCAAAGGTGGGATGTTGGGAGCAAATGGAAAACTTAGTAGAGTAAATTTGTTACTTTTGAAACGTCGAGAGACACTCGAAAAGCAGAAAACTCGGAAAGAAAAACCATATGGTAAATATTTTACTAAAATGAGATAACAGAAAAAATCTAGAGGAATGGTGGGATACTGAGTAAAGGTGGGGTGGTAAAAAAAGAGAAAACTGGATGGAGGGAGCGTTGTGCGGCGCTCAAACTGCATTCTATGCGTATTAGCGCCACCGATTTTTTAATGATAAAAAATCATATCAAAATGAATTATAATTACTTAATTTTTGAATAAGATGAATAATTAAGCATGTCTAAAAGTCAACTGCGTTATTTATTAAAAAAAAAGGTAATGATGAAACAACTATAATGGAACCATGCACGTGTTGATGTTCTAAACGATGAGTTGAAGAGAATGAAGTGATCAACTGATAGAAATCCTAGTGCTGGTAAATTAGAGTTGAGCAACTCGAAGCTTGGAGTCACAAGACAGACCGTACGAGGAAAAATGCTTGTAGTGAGAAAAGTCAGACCGACTGGAGTCCCGAGACAAACAATACTGATAGATAAAGACGTAAATATATAGGAGGATGATGCATGTAAATGTAATATTTAATATATTTTAATAATATATTTATTTTGTGTTTGAAATATTACTATATTTTTTATAAGCTTAGTTACACTTAAAATTTTTTTTTGACTTACAAATATATTAAAGTGACTTATAATATGGAACGGAGGAAGCATTTTATTTTAGTTACAAATATATGAGTAGAAAAGTTAGGATTAAACAGTTACTTACTGTATTTCGTATTGTAATATGTTGGTTTGAATAGGTTTATAGTTTATACATGGATTCATATAGGTGTTTTATATACGTTTTCAGATTTATTTATACGTGTGTAAGTGATACGAAAACATTTTATAATGTGGAACCAAGTGAATACATTACAAGTAGCGCATACATGTTGATCTAAACGATGAGTTAAAGAGAATAGAAAAAGTGATCAACTTAGAGTTGAGCAACTCGACGATAATCCACCTTCTTGGAATCTTGCACAAAACTCTCCCGAAGAATCTCACTGATCAAACGCTCCAAGGCGACACCGTCGGAGATAACGCCGGCGTGATACATGCCGGCGATCTTGATGGACTTGTAGTACTGCTGCATCGGATCATCGCCGATCACCGTGTCGAGGGCCAATATGCTCGCCGAATTGACAAGCCCATCGCCGTCGCCGTACACGATTTCGGGGGCCTCGCCGAAGTTGCCGTCCCAGTACACCAGCTTCTCCGCCGTGGGCACGCCGATGCCGTTGATGCACGTCGTCGGCACAACAGGAGCTCTGAAGTTCATCGCCATGGGCAGCTCCCTCGTCTCGTACAGCGTCACCTCGAACTCCGGTAGCCCCGCCGCCGCGAGGAACGCCGGCATGTCGTGCGCGGTGTAGTTCTTGTCCCGCGTAACCACCAGCGGCGTGTCGCGGTCGAACACCTTGGGCGACGGCAGCGGCGTGAACTTGCTGGGGACGCTCCTCCTCACGCGTGCAAGCGGGGACACGTCGCTGACGCAGGACGCGACGACCTCCATGAACCTCACGAACCCGCCGGCGCCGGTGGAGGCCATGACGAAGTGCTTGATGTGCCTCCGCCGCCACGGCAAGGGGCTCCGGTTGAGGAACTCGAGCGCGAAGTAGCCGCCTTCGCTGTGCGACACGAGGACGACCGGTCTGTCCCCATTCGCCCTGCTCGCGTGCTCGACGAGAGCCCGGAGCCGCTGCCTGTACCGCGAGAACGCCCTACATGGCTGCCCCAGCGCCACCGGCGACTGCCGGAAGTCGTACGGCGCGCCGAAGAGGTTCTCGCCGTCGCGGTAGCCGAGTTCCTCCAACGCCTCGACGAGCCTTCCCATGCACCGGTTTCTGCTCATGTAGGAACCATGAGAGCTTTTCAGTTTTCACGATGATTATTATGTTGGTGACATGGCCGCGGACCTGTTGGCGGGCTCGTCGGCGAGGAACCCACGGGTGGAGCCGAAGTCCAGGACGCGCGTCTCCACGCCGGGGACGTTGCGGTAGTCGCCGGCGACGTGGTCGAAGACGAGGCGGAGCTGGTCGGCGACGCAGGGGGCAACGGCTGGGTCGTCGAGCTCCGTGGTGTTCTTCCACAGCCGGAACCACCGGCCGTCGTGATCCTTGTGGTGCGCGGCGCATTGCGGCGACGGCGGCACGTAGGCGTCCGTGAGGCGTGCCTCGAGCTGGCTGCAGGTGGTGTCCGGCAGCAGCACGACGGGGTGGAGGCCGGACGGCGAGGTTGAGGCGGCGATGTGGAAGAAGGGGAGAAAGAGGAGTAACGGGAGCAGCCGAGGGAGTTGAGTCGCCATGGATCGAGCTGAAGATGCACCTCGTAAGTCCAAAAAAGGGCAGGGTTGTAGTTCTAATACAGGATGTAAATTCAACACTCCCATTTATGATATGCCTCTCTTAAAATGGAATAAATGTTTCGGTAATAATGACATCTTTTCATACTAAAACAGATACATAAAAATCCATAACAATTTTACATGTCTTTCTCATATTCCTCTTTTACGTCTTTATCTCTCGGTATCATGTCCTGTCCACTATCGGTCTGACTATTCTCACTACTAGCTAGTGTTTTTCCTCGTACTGTACTCCGCACTACGGAGTACTGTTCAGTCTTGGCACCTTCTAGCATGTAGCAAAACAAATTTCTTTCGTCCATAGCTCCGCTTCCAAATTCTAGCTTATCACACAATGCAATAGAGGGTGAGGGTGAACTCGCCATAATTATTCTCGAGTGTGTCGTACTGATGATCGTGACGGCTTTGAAGAATCTTCCTCCGGATCATCTCCGTGCATATCCAGCGCCAACACGCTGGTCAGTGGTCACATTCACCGCCCCATCTCTCAATTTCCTTACTCAAGTGTCCCAGTAGACAAGCTTCTCCGAATTGTTGGCCTGCCAAAAAAAAATTTTAAGTATACGGATACACATTTGAAGTATTAAATGGAAACTAATAACAAGACAAATTACAGATTCTGTGTGTAAATTGTGAGACGAATTTAGTAAGCCTAATTAATCCGTCATTAGCAAATGTTTACTGTAGCATCATATTATCAAATCATGGCGTAATTAGGCTCAAAAGATTCATCTCATAATTTACATGCAAACTATACAATTGGTTATTTTGTCCACATTTAATACTACATGCATATGTCCAAACATTTGATGTAACGGAATTTTTGAAAGTTTGAATGGAACTAAACACTGCCATTAGGTGAAAAAAACAAGTGCGCATAAGCTGCCAATCTATACTTTCTATAAAGTTAAAACCCACTAACGCTAAAGCTTAACATGCGACCATGCCACATCATCACCCACTAGCAATAATTACATATTCACCTCATGCAAACAGGCAACATCATCTACAATCTATTTAATTATACAAATCAACATGCAAACATATCCAATCATTACCCCTCACATCATTTTCACAATATTTTTACAAATTTATCTATCATTTTTATAATATTTAACACAAACTTGTCAATATGTTTTCACATTAAAGTGTGGGTTTCATTTGTTTGATTCATGATTAATACAGATAAGCCCTGAGATTTCATTTGTTTTCTTTTTACCTCTACCTTGATTGTAATGGAAAAAATATAAATTCCTGCAGCGAAGTGCAGGGAATCACCTAGTTAATTAAATACTCCTGTACAACGGTGAAATCTGACATGGCCTCAACACAATGATTCCATTGGATGGATAGAGCACGAGTACATATAGGATGGGACTTTTCTTATCCTATCCTCTAACCGACTTATAAAGATTGAATCGAGAGAATAGGGAGGAAACCCAAAAAAAACAACTTAATTTAACACCTCCAGTGGTCATAATGTCGGTAGGACAGACGTGTAATGTAGGCCGGAACTCAGTAAGAACTGAGGAAGGCATGCCTTCCACACGCACCGGCCTCAAATCCCCCACTTCACCAGCATCCCGCGGGATGATGGGACCAGCGGTGCGAGGCGACGTCAGCACGGGTTGGACGAAATGGACCACCTCCCCCACCCGTTCGCTGCAATACTAACGCTCTCACCATGCACTCTACAGTGGTCACCAGTCCTGTGTTGCTCCACTTGCCGCTGCAAGTCCCTAGTGGCTGCTTCACCATGGCTCCCCGTGCTAGAGGCATCGCCTTGCCGTCGTCCCATGTTCTCCGAAGCCGAGTAACCATTGTCATCACATAGTGCTCCATCACTTACACTACGGCCGCCACCTACATGCTTGAAGAGAAATGGGGAGGATAGGGAGACTACGGAGATGGGAATAGAAGAGGAAGAATAAGACATACCCGCTGACATTTGGGCCTATGTGGGCCCCATGCTGATTTAACCATATTGACCACGGTCAGCTCATCACGTCTGCTCTAACCAGGCACAAAATTGCAGTGGGACCTTGAGTAATTGGGTATTGCAAGTTGACCAACACATTCTAATTCGACTAGCACTTCAAGATGAGGGATTTAAATTGAACTTATTCCACATAAATAAGGAGTTATTGACAACAAGGTCCATGAGATGATTTGTTGGTTACTACTCCTATTTCGTATTTTAATAAGTTTTGACTTTTTTCTAAGTCAAAATCCTATATGTTTTCCAAATTTATAGAGAAAAATAAACTCGTATAATACCAAATTATTTTTCATTAAACCTAACATTGAATATATATTTGATATTATGTTTGTTTGGTGTTAAAATTATTACTATTTTTTATAAACATAGCAAACTTAAAAAATTAAAGCAGATTATAATATGAAATGGAGAGATGGAGTATTAATTATTGTTACGCAACAATGTGCATCACTGCGTGACTCAGAATGTCAGACGCGCATAATTATTTGACACATGCAAGGAATATTATTGACACATACCTAACATCAATGTTCTGATCCTTAACTCGAAACTCAGCTCGTTCGTAATTATTTGTCATAGGTGGCACGATTCGCTTCAAGGATCTCGCTAATCACACGCTTCAGGGCGAACTCGTCGGTAATGATTCCGCCGTGTGTCATGTTGGCAATTTTTTTTTGACAAGTTGACAAACACGATCGCAACACCTAAACGTCTTGCAGTGATATGGAGTCGTCAACTACCTCGATCTAGCCAAAGGGCCAAATTAAGATGGGTTTGAGAGAAAAACAGCTAAACCGGCTAGCGGAGCCGATTTAGAGATTAAAATCAGCCTCTAGACCGATTTAGATCGATATGAGGATAACTACCTGTCTCGTGGGTAAAATGGAAGATTTCCAGGACAAACCTACAAAGAGATGTCGCACTCTCGCAGTGGCGGCAGACGGTTTACGGTGCAAACCGATAAAGATGGACTAAAACTAGGGTAAAATAGAAAACATAGTAAAAGAACGATTCAAGTAGATTGTATTAGGGGGTTTTACAATGAACTGGCCTTGTCCCTTAAATAGGGGTTGGTCTTGCCCTCTACAGGCCCTTCTCCATGCCCAACTCGGGATAGAAACCAAAGGAAACACGAAATATGCCTTCCCGAACAAGGAAACCCGAGACCCAACGAAAACAGACTAGGACTCGGACCCTGCCGGTCTGACTGCCCACATACCTGCGGTCAGACCGGCCCTACTAGCCGGTCAGACCGCCCATATACCTGCGGTCTGACCGGCCCTGTGAAGGAAACCCGATACTTTCCAAACTTTGGCAATTTTTCCCTATTTCGTCCATAGGTGCCAAATTTGGGTGTAAACACATGCCCCCTGCCTTTTTGGTGAACATACGTGAATCTAAAAGTGAACATGTTATCTCAGGGCGATAATCCAATTACCGGCCATAGGACTTCCTAAGCATCTTGCCAAATGCTCGGGAAGTATTTCTTCATGTATTTCCCATTAATCGCTCTCCGAAAACACCATCTTGAAGTGTCTTCATCTCCTTCAAAGTCTTCAAACGCTTGTCAATGACGTCTTCAAAATTGTTTCCCATCAAGGTCTTGTAATCTTCAACCGACAAGTCGTCTTGCTTGAAATACCAAAAAGAGCCAAGATTTACCTCAACTAGCAAAACGGCAATTTCAACAATGTTTTATTACTCTACTCGGCTTATCCATTAGCCTGAGTGTAGTAAAGAGAAGAACTCAACAACTTAATATCATAAGATTCGGCAAAACTTCTCACTTCTTTGGACATAAAAGAAGCTCCTTTAACATTTGAGGAATACTGAATCTATGAACAATGTGCTTCAAAATAAAGTCAATTACCTCCATACAAGTAATATTCTTGAGCGGCACGGCTTTGGCCCACTTAGTGAAGTAATCCATTGCAACTAGCACGAACCAATGCCCTTTTGATGACGAAGAATAAATTTGACCAATGAAATCCAAAGCCCAACCTCGGAATGGCCATAGTTTAATGATAGGATTCAACACAGCGGTAGGCGCTAATTGAACATTGCCGATCCGTTAACAAGCTTCACTCCCTCTATAACATTTGAAACAATCATCAATTATTTTCGGCCAATGAAACCCCACTCTCCTAAGCAACCAATTTATCTTACGGGCCGATTGATGAATTTTACAAATCCCTTCATGTACTACTCTCCTAGCAACTTTAGATTGATCATTATCTAAGTAATACTCCATCTGTTTTTCGGCGATATAATATTTGAGCGCTTGCCGCCGAATCTTTCGATCAACCTTAAGTGTAGGATCATTCAAATATCTAATCAAATGAATTCTCCAAGCTACCTCTAACTCATGGGCACAAATGTCCGAATTCACAATTAAGTCGGCCTTTTAATCAATTGTAACGTGCCCCCCAGCCTCCTGTCTGGGATCGGTCAGACCGGCCACGCAATGCCGGTCAGACTGCCCTGTCTACCTGGTCAGACCGGCCATGTAGAGCCGGTCAGACCGCCGGTACCACCGGTCAGACCGGCCGTGCAATGCCGGTCAGACCGCCCCTGGTCTATGATTTTGCCAATTTCGTCCAAACTTTTGAAATCAAGCATCGGCCTTTAGTATATAATTTCTCTTCACATAATAGCCAGATGCTTGGTGTATCAAATTATTGGACCAAAATTTCTTCTCTCTAGACATATGAAAAATTATAGCATCCAACTAACATGTCTAGATGAATACTAATTCAAATGGCTTTTGAAACAATAATCATCATGGCATCAAAACACTTAGCCAATTGAAGTATGATCAATAATGAATCACCAAAGTCATATGCCTCACACACATGAATTCCAATAAACTACAAATGTAAGTAATCGGCTTGAGCATGAATGCAAAATATTAACAATGCCAATGTTTCTAAAGAAAACAACTCTAGAATAAATCATCACATTGATCATTGACATTAGCCGAATTACTAATAAGCAAAACTTTCATGGTGCAATAATTATAAAATCTATATCTTATATGGTGATCCATAAAAACACATACAATTTGGCTTTAAATAAATATCAAAGACTCATGAGCCAAATCATACTACAAACAAATTATATGCCAACCTACCAATTCCACTACTTAGAACTGGCATTTGCAACATGTATGTATAATATCAATTCGATAAGCAAAAACACACATGTGCTAGATAGTAAGCAATGTTCTAACATGGCATAGGCATATCATATGATGATGAACACAATAAACTCATACCTTGCCTTAGCATCTGACAAACGGCGGCTCAAAGATGTGATGTCGTATCCATCGCTGTTCATCTCTCTTGATTCCTTCATGAGCATATTAATGTCTTGCCCCCCAAGCAAAATCGGCTTTCTTGACTGCACGATTTCGAAGGCAAGATGGATACCGCACTAACACCCATAGCATCATGTGGAGGAGACTTATCTCTAATGACCGATGATTCTTCTCTCATCAAATTGAATTTATCACTACTACTATGGGAAATCACCGGTCTCTTAACTTTTACTTCTTTAGGTCTCCACACTTGCCTAGGTGCTATTCGAGGCTTTAAATTATTGCATATCTTGTTCTCCACATCTTCGGCCTCCTTTTCTTTTTGACCTATGGCCCGAAGACGCTGTAGCCTCCTCTTTTGAGAGCGAGATAAGCCAGAAGGTATCCACTTCGGCTGTGGTTGTTTTCCAGGAGCTAAGCAATGATTCTTCATATTTTTGGTCGAAATGGAAGCTCCAATGTTGCTCTCAATTTTCCCACTCTTCTCCAATGCCCCCTGATCAGACCGGCCTCTGGGCCCGGTTAGACCGGTCACAAGCCGTCGGTCAGACTGATCAGGAGGGTCGGTCAGAACGGCCGTAGTCTGGCAGTTAGACCGGCCAACTGTCTCGGTCAGACTGCCGATGTCGACAGCAACGGCGTCGGCTTCAGTCTTCTCCGCTTGTATATTTTTCGCCGCATCTCCAGTAGGTACTTGAACATCTTGAGATTCCTCCTTAATAGTGACGACTTCCGGAGCTTTGGCTTCTTTTCTCACCCACACCTTCTTCACCTTTTTCACCTTTGATCCACCGGACCGATTCCTTTGTGGGAAACGGTCTTGTCTTGAGTTAGAATGACTTGGTACTGTCCTAGGTGATTGCTTCCATCCTTGATGATACAGCATAGGCGGTTGATGCATCCACGGCATGTAATACATAAAAGGATAACCAAACGGTGACATTGGATATGGATACCATGGCATCACAATCGGAGGTTTGTATGGAGTTGGTTTAGTTGATGGCTCCGATTGCTTTGGTGTTTGACCAAATCTCTTCCTACGAGATGATCTTGGTCTTTTTGAATCACTAGTTTGATTATGAAATCGTTGACCGGCTAATCCTTTCTTGTACTTAGCCATAAGCATGTCAAAAGTGAGCTTCGGTTTTTTGGTCTTTTGGAAACTAGATGACTCATCCTTTGCAACTTTATGATCTTCGGCCTTCGCATTTTTGATCCTATTCTTGGGCCGAGGATCCCCAATAATAACACTTTTCCCTTTCTTTTTGCCAACATCAATAGAACTAACAGGGAGAGGATCACTAACAATTCCGGTCTTAGGCATAGATGTAACCGAAATAGTTTCACAAGTGACCGATGAAGTATCAATCGGTCTTTGCTCCATCAAGCTTGCATATTTGAAATAACCATGAAACTCATGCTCCATTTGTGACCATGTAGAAATTGAATTAGGAGCAAGTAAACTATACCATGTAGATGCAAAGTTTGACAAAGAAAGAGGAAACAACTTTAACTTAAGCAAATCATTACTACCGACCTTACCACATTGATCAACAAATTGGCCGATATGCTCCATTGTTGTTCTAGCATCCTCACCTGTGAATTTTGTGAAGTTGGGCACCTCAAATCCTTGCGGGTATGGGACTGAATCTACGTGTTCAGGATACGGCCTTTGGTATGTATGCATAGCTACTTTCGATTCTATTTCACTACTATCCCGCAAGACATTGTCATCATCTTTCCCAACATCCACATGACCGATTTGTGATTCGGTCTTAGGTGATAATGCTATTTCACTTTCGCTTGTGATACAATCCGAACCGTCATTTAGTTTGGCTATATCTTCAATGGCATTATTCTCTAAGCTAGCCATTACTTGGTTCGACTATTCCATCTTTGTCTAAACTAGTAACACAATCCGAATCATCGCTTGATTCGGCTATAATGGTTATTGCATTATTATCCACGCTAACAAGACAATCCGAACCAACATTTGGTTTGGCTATAATTGTTATGGCATCATTGCACAAATTATTAACACAATCCGAACCGTCGCTTGATTTGGCTACACATGATATTGCACTATCATCTAAACTAGCATTTAAGCTATTATCATCCACTTGGCTTTCCTGAGCCAGAGCTTCATGCAACACATGATCAACATTAAGAAATATTTGGCCATTCAACCTCTCTTTAATAGAATCAAGCAATCCATCATATGCAATGTTGGCCAAATCTTTGTCAGTTATTTTCAAACTAAAACATCGGCTTTTAATATCTCTAAACCTTTCAATATAATCAACGACAGATTCATTGTATTTGTGCCTAACCGATGTTAAATCAGACAATCTAAGCTCAGTCTCACTAGTGTGGAAATAATCATGAAATTTTTGTTCTAATTGAGCCCAGGAAAAAATAGAATTTGCTGGTAAAGAAGTAAACCATGCAAAAGCAGTACCAGACAAAGATAAAGAAAACAAGTTCAATTTACATGTATCTTAATTAGCCTCACCGCATTGCGCTAAAAATTGATCTACATGCTCCCATGTGGTCCTACTATCCTCACCACTAAACTTGGTAAATTCAGGAATTTTATAACCACAAGGATATGGGATAATATCATAAAAATCAGGATACGACTTTTGGTACTCCCTAGCACGATTCCTTAGCTTTGCAAAATTCTCCCTGATAGTATTTCTAAACCAATCCTCCATAGTTTCAGGCTTTGGTGGATTTGGTGGTGGACTTGGTGGCCTAAAAGGTGGTTGTGGTGGCACAATATTATTATATTGGCCATACCTAGTATCGGGAGGATATCCCCTATTAATATCATTGTAGGCATTAGGGATATGTGGAATAGCATGACTAACAGTATTAACAGGTGAATTAAAATCAGTACTGCTAGTCGTGGTATGAAAACCTGGAGAAACTCCCTGGGAACCGGTCTAACCGGCCCATGGCCCGGTCTGACCGGTGGTCAGCGGTGCGGTCAGACCGGCCACAGGAGGTCCGATCTGGCCAGGATAGGGCACGGTCTGACCGGCTATGGTAGGCACGGTCTGACCGACGTAGTACACGGTCTGACCGGCCATGGTGGGCGCGGTCTGACTGGCAAAGGATGCGGTTAGACCGGTGTCACGACCGGTCATACTGTCAGCTCGGTTTTGCATATAGCCGATTTCTGTGTAATCGGCTGCATAATCACCCATTGACCCCCCCGTAGCATTATAAGCATATTGTATAGGAGCAAAACTAGAAGTAGCATATGCATCTACATAATGATTATTAATGTTTTGAATAGCAAAGGACGGGTTGGGCGAATCGAAGGTTACCTTTGGTGAAATTACAACTTGAGGTAGCGGGACGTTTCCTCTCATGACGCCTTGATCGGTTCTAATGTATTGTGTAGCAATATTGTTGAACCCGTTCCCGCTCGTCATAGTTGATGAAGAAATTCCTTGATTAAATCGGGCCACATAGCTCATAGCCGAAATATTTGACCGAATAGATTAATATACGGTCTTATAATTTTCCTAGATATATCTGACGTGTGTACCTAGCAAAAATTCCAAAAATCAAAAGATCAGTAGCCTTGATTGGCCGATCCCCTGTGTGCAGCAAAAATCTGGAAAATCAATGCTTCACAGTAACGGCCGAAACAATATGAATCGGCTTTTTGTCTTTATGTAAATATATGTGTGCAGTACTAGCTTTGATCGATCTAATCCGAATGATTTTCTTGCTCTAGCTGTACACAGCAAGACAGAAAAGGCAGCGTGCTGCTATCTAACCGATCGAATCGATCGGTCTCAAATACCAGACAACGATGAAATCGGATAACGTCAGCCGAACTAGTAGATTGATTCTGCTTGATGACCAAACAGTACTGCCGTCAATCAAATTGATCCAATGAGAAATATGCAACAGCAGTAGATGAATTGTATGGATTGATTTCGGCCGCACAGCCGAAACAGACGTGGAACTCGTCTCGACGAAACACAGATGGGTAGATCGCAAATTCGGCTGTTCTAAAGCCGAATAGATTTGTCCCCTGCGGAGTCGCCAAAAATCGTGTTGGTAACTTTTCGTGACAAGTTGACAAACACGATCGCAACACCTAAACGCTTTGCGGTGATATGGAGTCGCCTACCATCTCGATCTAGCCAAAGGGCCAAATTAAGATGGGTTTTGGAGAAAAACAGCTAAACCGGCTAGCGGAGCCGATTTAGAGATCAAAATCAGCCTCTAGGCCGATTTAGATCGATATGAGGATAACTAACCATCTCGTGGGCAAAATGGAAGGTTTCCAGGACAAACCTACGAAGAGGTGTCGCACTCTCGCAGCGGCGGCGGACGGTTTACAGCGCAAACCGACAAAGATGAACTAAAACTAGGGTAAAATAGAAAACATAGTAAAAGAATGATTCAAGTATATTGTATTTGGAGGTTTTACAATGAACAGGCCTTGTCCCTTAAATAGGGGTTGGTCTTACCCTCTACAGGCCCTTCTCCATGTCCAACTCGGGATAGAAACTAAAGGAAACACGAAACATGCCTTCCCGAGCAAGGAAACCCGAGACCCGACGAAAACAGACTCGGACTCGGACCCTGCCGGTCTGATCGCCCACATACCTGCGGTCAGACCGGCCCTACTAGCCGGTGAGACTGCCCATATACCTGCGGTCTGACCGGCCTTGTGAAAGAAACTCGATACTTTCCAAACTTTGGCAATTTTCCCCTATTTCGTCCATAGGTACCAAATTTGGGTGTAAACATGTCGCATTCATGATCTTGACGGCCTTGAAGAAACCTTGCTCCAGATCATGTCCGACCACTGTGTTCCACGCCAACACGCTCTCCAGATTGACTGCTCCGTCGCCGTCGCCGTCGCCGTACACCACCTCCGGCGCCTTGCTGAAGTCGCCGTCCCAGTACACCAGTTGCTCCGGCGTCGGCACGCTGGCGCCGTAGACGGCGGTCATCGTCACGCGCGGCGCCCTCAACCCCGAGTTCACCGGCAGCGCCCTCGTGCGGTACAGCTTGACCTCCTCGCCGGAGAACCTGACCACCGGGAGGAACTCCGAGATGTCGTGGGCCGAGTAGTTCCTGCGCCGCGTCACCACCAGCGGCGCGCCGCCGAACACGTTCGGGGACGGCAGCGCTGCGAACACCGTCCCGTAGCTCCGCTCCGTCCTCGCCAGCGACCCCGGCGCTGCGTAGGCGGAGGCGGCGAGGCTCTGCATCGCCACGACGATGCCGCCGGCGCCGGTGGAGACCATGACGAGGTGCTTGACGAACCTCCTGCACTACGGTGTCGCGCTCCGCGTGAGGAACTCCGCGGCCATCAGGCTGCCTTTGCTGTGGGTCACCGGGATGACCGGCTTGCCGCCGTTCTTCCTGCTGGCGTGCTCGACGAGACACCTCAGGTCGGCGGTGTAGGCATCGAACGCCATGGCGGGCATGCCCGGTGGCGCCGCCACGTACCGGGAGTCGTAGGGGGCGCCGAAGAGGTTCTCTCCTTCTTTGTAGCTGATTCTTCCCAGTGCCTCTGCCTGTTGGGATACGCGTAGGCTACGATAGCATAAATCAAAATTTTCTACCGCGTAAACCAGGAACCATGCAAGTATTAGATCATAGATCGTTACCACTCGACGCGCTGTGCAGCGGAAAAAGATGCTGAGAAGTCGAAGGAACTCTCGCGAAGTAGCGCGCATCGATGTAGAGGAAGTAGTCGATCGCACCGGCTCGACTTTCTCCTCCTCATGCGTTCTTCTCGCCGTACTCCCACGCTGGTCAGCACCGCAAACCAGCGGCGCCTCTACCGGTATCCACACGTACAGGGACGGAACGCCACGCGCAGATGTGCTAGCACCCACGCGCGGCTAGGGTTTTGCTCGGGGAGGGAAGTGACGGCTAAGGTTTCTCACGTGATGCAATGCCTCCACCGGTCACACCCCTCACGAATATATAGGATCCATCACTCGGGCCTCCAAGGCCCGTAGGACTCCTATTCGGATCCCAATCCGAATTAAGCTCATATTGTATCTCTATCTAATTCCCTTATTCTGGCCCATTAAGCGTGCGACCCTGTAGGTTCATATATACTGGGCTGTAACCCGAAGACTCCTTTTCGGTCCAGCGTTAACAGCGGCCCCTAGCAGAACGTATTGACCCACCGGGCATCCATAAAGATCATATCGGCTGAACCTCTAGTGTATACTTGTATGAACCCCTTTGCCTCACGATATAGATTAAGCTCAAGGCTTGCCATCCTCTAATAGCTCAATCATTCACTCGAACTTGTTGATAGATTATATAACTTGTGATTGACTCCTCAATCACCTTTGGCATGGCCATGCACTTCTGTAATCTACAACATCGAGGGGCACAGAGATATCTGTCTATAGGAGGGGCAAATCCCACCTTGATTATTCATATCCCACTACATGTTTCATAGCATACCCGAAAACTACTTTTATAACTACCCAATTACGGAGTAGCGTTTTGCAGTCCCTAAGTAAGCTACTATACATGTTGAGAACCATGATAATCTCAGGTCTAAGGATTCAACACCAACACTCAATAAGATCACTGATGACACAACACATATGGCTCTTGCAGTGTCTCATGTTGGGTCTATCCAACAACATGTTCACCAACATGTGTCCACATTATTAATTTGGTATCTCTAAACCATGATCCATGAGATATGATTATCAATTAATACATGTGCGGATCATATAAACATATTTGTTCCACATATAATATTTGATCAGGGATCCTTTAGAAATAGTAACAAACAACATAAAGAGTCTCATGAAAGAATCACATATTCATTAACCAATAAGGAGTTATCTATTTTAAGGAACAATGTCGGATAAATATGTAAACATAGTATATGATACAATCATCTCTATGATTGCCTTTAGGGCATATCACTAACACTGCCATCTTCTTGAAACAATGGCTCCTGACAGGATTTGCAGTTCAATCCAAAAAAAATTGAGGCTGAGGATTTGATGAAAAAAAATAAGCATACATGAATTCAGTTATACATAAAACTTCTTGTTTGAAAAAATGCACATGTAGTTTCTCGAGAACCCTAAATTTTCTCATATTTTTTTCATACTACTTACCATTACTACTAGCTATTTCTTCATTCCATATTGATTATTGTATAAGTTTTTTTTCTACCAAGACCAAAAAAGAATTGACTATCATGTATTTTAATTAATGTAAGTATGTAGTGAGGAAGAATCAAGAAAAATACATACTTTGACTCTCCATATGCATAAGAAACGATCGAGTGCTTTAGTTCTCCTAAAAACCTACATGCATGCATAAACACAATAATGCTGCATATCAAATAAGGTACAAGGGTCTATATGGTGATCAATTTAAACATTTTGACTTTTGATTATATAATGATCGATCAATATGAAATGGATATGAAATGGAGGAAGTACTTAGAACAGTTTTAATAACAGCGCCGACTGATGGCTCCAAAAACATACCAACCTGACATACAACAACATGCTACTAGCTTTATTTTTTAATCGTGCTATTCTCTTGTTCCAACGCTGCATGTTGCTCTCCTATTTTTCTACTAGCTGTTGTGAGGGGTGGAGTTACAGGCAATCATCGGGGTGATGTTTTTTGCCGATGTCTAGTACCCCTCTTATTTTACAAGCTATGACCCTAGTGAAGAGTTAAACTAGACCCTGGTGACATCATTGATTGTTCCATCAAAGCTCAACTGCTACTATAGGAATGATACTAGCAAGCAGCAAATAGAAAATGAACTAGCACTTATGATTATACGATGGCCCAATATACATATATGATTTGATATTTGGGCCCATAAATAAGGCCGGAAGACACTACTCCATAAATTCCCTGGTTGCATCATCATATTCCTCGTTGTCTTTGCATCGGCATCGCACGTCCTGACATCATATTTCGTTTTATTTCCAGCATAATGGAAGGCAAAGAATTAGTGTTTTTGATAATTTTTGATGCATTTGGTGTATTTTACATATTAATAATATATATGTTTTAATAATTTTATCGACATAAACTGTAATAGGCAAGATGTAACACTACTACAACAGGAGTTGGTTTTATTTTGATAATTTTGTCTCGTATTTTGTAGTCTCTTATCATTAATTACAAGTTGTAATAATTATGTAGTTTTATTTCCAATTTACTGTTGGATTCCAACCAGCCATATGACATTTTTTACAAAATTTTGATAAATTTCGATCAAATCTTGTGATCACTAATCATAGTAATTTTTGTTGGTCGAGGCCAGGCCTCACCCTGTCCTCTCTTAATTAGCTCCGTCACTTATTCCATATATAACTGATAATTCCACTTAGATTGTGACATATTAATGTCGACATGTACAAATCTAGGAAAAGTGAAATTTTACAAAGGTTTTCTTTCCAGACAGAAACATTAACATTTGGAGTATATCATAAGATTTTGTCAATTTTCAAAACTGAACTTTGAGTAACTTTTCAGATGCTTATCTAAATAAAACAAAAAAAAAGGTATGCACATGTTTGTCTTACATTGGTTCAATATTGTTGACGTTTTGAACGAAGTTAAACAATTGTAGCTTTGACTATTACTAGCTTATAACTTTTAGAACATTAAATTTCAAGACACATGTGTAGATTAGTCCAAAACATTCTTTAATAAAACTAAAATATTTAAAAGCTTTTATATATATTATAATAGACAATAATATATAATTGAAGATGTCATTACTAGAAAAATTATTTCCCCAGGTGGCCAAAAATCATTTTCTAGGCGGGGGAGGCCCGTCTGTATGCATAAGTCTGTGAAAATAGATGATTTTTACAGGCAGGTCATTGCTGGCATCTCCATATTTGCAGGCACCGTAGCCTCCCGCCTACGAATATATTTTGGCCGAAAAAAAAAAACTCACCACCACCCCCACCCCCCACCCTACCCATCTCCGTCCGCGCAGCCGCCGCAGCCATCCCACCTCTTGCCGTTGCAGGGGCGCCGGCGCCGCCATGGGCCACCACCACTGCCCTTCCCCCTCCCCCTCCGGCCAGATCTGGGAGGGAGGGAGGGAGGGGAACCGCCTCTACCACCGCTTGGAGCTGTGCCACCACCGTCGTGTGGGAGGGAGGGGAGAGAATTTAGCCGCGCTGGGGTGGGGTATGCCACCACCCTCCCCCCTCGCTCCGGCCGGATTCGGGAGGAGGGAGGGGAGTCGCTGCTGCTATCGCCCTTCCCCCTACCCCCTTCAGTCAGATCTAGGAGGGAGGGGACGGGAGGGAAGCCACGCCGGTGGTGGGGTGACGCCGCCGCAATCGCCGCCCTCCCCCACCCTCCGGTCGGATCTAGGAGGAGGGCAGGGGAGCTGCCACCACCACCACCCTCCCCCCCCCCTTTGGCCGGATCTGGGAGGGAGGGGAGGGAAGCCGCACCGGGATGGAGCCGCTGCCACCACCGCGGTATCTGCCATTGCTACCACCGGCAGGGACAGAGGGAAGGAGAGGTGGGAGGGGAGGGGACCGTCGGGAAGAGAGGGAAGGAGAGGACGCAGGGAGGAATTGAAGGAGAGGGACTTAGGCAATTTTGACTAGGTAGGTGGTCATTTTTATGATGCTTAATCTTTTTGCTGGCGGAACTCTTAAGGTACCACCTGCGAAAATAGATTTTCGTAGGTTGATCGTTTAAGAGGTCTGCTTGCAAAAATAAAGATATGACCACCTAAAGATATTTTTGCAGGCGGACCTCTTAAGAGATCCGTCTGCGAAAATCTATTTTCGTAGGTGGACGACGATCTTGCCCACGGTTGTCATTTTTATTTAGCTCTGAGAGGCCTACCCACCTGGATAAAAATGCTATCATTTGGAAAAATGGTTTATTTAGTAGTGTGTATTTTGGAGACCGCACCGTTTTCCAAACGTAAGAAATAATGTACTGGAGGAGGGTATAGATTTAATTATGTCTTATATAAGCTTGGATTATTTGTACCGAAGAGAGTATTTTTGTAGTGATTTTTCTATAAATTTGTCAAATATAATAATTATAGTGTAATTACATTATAACTTGTATGTAAATACAACATAACATATATATATATATATATATATATATATATATATATATGCAACTTTCGTATAATTATAAACCATTAGATATTCTTTCACGATTCGTGCAAGCAAGGAAGGAAACAATCACAAAAACGCATAGGAGAGGGGATTTGGGCATGTGACCACCGCTTCATGGAAATAGTATGTTATCATGTGAGTTTCTAAACTTACATATGAAAATTATATAATAGTTACATGCAAATAGCTATACAATTGCAAGGCGATTGTATAATTTTAAATCGACAAACGTATAGGTAGTCCCATTTATAAACATGAAGATCTAGGATTTAAGATGGTACGTACACGGGGATGGATTCAGCATGGGCGCACGTACCATATTAAGAGAAGGGGAGAGGGGAGGGGAAAAGAAAATGAAGAGAAGGAAGAGTAGGGAGGCTAGACCGCTGGAGGAATAAAAAAGAAGATAAGCCCCCTCCATTCTATTTCTAGCCTGTACGTACATGTTTTTTCTCTTAAAAAATAGCTTTAACTTTAAGTTTGGACCACCATATCTTCCGCTGTGCGGCATCTCGTGAATGACAAACCTATATAAATACTCCCTCTCCGTTTCAGGTTATAAAATGTTTTGACTTTGTCAAAATAAAACTACTCTAAGTTTGATTAAATTTGTAGAAAAAAGTTGTAATATTTTTTATCCAAAACTAATATATTATAAGAATTTATTCAACTAGGAAGGTAACCCGCGCATTCGCGCGGGTATGCGTCGTATGCTAAGTTTAATATACTTATATGAGTGAAATATTAAACGGAGAACATCTGCCACTATTTCTCCATAAATTATTTTCATCAACATTAATTGTTTTATAATTTCTAACCTATTAGTTTATATTATATTATATTTAAGTAATATCTACAAGCAATTATTTATTATTTATGATCTTATTTGAAAATAAGGTAGACTTATTGTTTTAAAATGAAAATTGAGGGCTAGTTTTTTTCTCGGAATTTCTAAGATTTTTTCTATTTTTTTAGAGCGTTATGTGGCAGCTTGAGAGCGTTTTTAGAGTGCCGCAAATTATTTAAAATATTATCATAACATTAATTATTATATGTCGGCCTTATGTGTTTTGATGTATTTATAAACATAGGCACCAATAGTTTAATTCATTTAATTAAAGGAATCTGACTGGATAACAAATTAAAAAACATTGATCGGATAGTTTATATTTATATATTGCAGATAACATTAATTATTATATGTCGGCCTCATATGTGTTGTGAGGTATATATAAACATAGGCACCAATAGTTTAATTCCTTTAATTAAAGGAATCCGACTGGATAACAAATTAAAAAACATTGATCGGATAGTTTATATTTATATATCATAGAAGATCTAGTTTAATTGTGCATATTTACGTAGATTTATAGTAATATATTTTATTTTATTTTTAAATAGTGCCATAAGTTTTTTTTCAATGGCACTACGTACGTGTGTAACATTTTTTTTTACTTTATCGCTTTTATCATAAGTCCTTACGTGGCTTTCCTTTTTCTGGCCAACTGGATAACAAAATTTTAAAATAATTTCACGATAGAATGTTTAAAGAGCATTGATTAGATATTTTATATTTATATTGTATTTTAACTGTGTATATTTCCGTAAATTTATAGTAGTATATATTACTTGTAAATAAAAAATTATATTTTATAGAACATCGATTTTTTTCTTCAATGGCATGTTACTTATGTTTATTTTTCTTTATGTTACGTATGTTTTTTTTTATTGCTCTTATCGTAATTACGTACATGATGTTATTTTCTTCTTGTGAGAGCAGTAGGTAAGCTTATACGTTTTTTTTTTCAGTTGTACGTACTATTTATGTTTCTCTAATCAATTTTATAATCATACTTATGTTTCGTATGTATGGAGTCCTTTCGTACATATGGAATTCTTTTTCCGACCCACATGAAGGTATTAATTTTTTAAATAGTATATTTAATCTAATGATCTAAAATATAGAGTCCACCAATTTAAGTGAAAATCGACGGTGAGATTGAACGTGCCATGTGGCGGCTTATGAGCGTTTGTAGGATACCACATGGTGGTTTAGGAGCGTTTGTAGGAAGTTTAATAGACTTTTAGTTTATAATAATAGATAGATAGAAGATTATGGATTTAATGATGTTGTAAATATTACTATTTTTTTCAATAGAGTTAGTCAGACTTAGAGTAGTTTAACTTTATCCAAAGTTAAAACGTCTTGTAATCTGAAAGAGAGGGAGCAGCTAATTACGATAGTCAGCATGCATCACATGCGTTTGCATCACAGTACGTCGCTACTAGAAAAAGCATTTTTCTTAACGTGAGGACCTTATTTTCACAGACGGACGTGACCCTTAGAGCCAAATGACAGCCTACAAAAATATAAATCGGGGTAAAATTTGATGCCCGCTTGCGGAAGGCACCTGCGAAAATCATTTTCGCAGGCGCCGCTTAAGTGGTCCGCCTGCGAAAATAGACTTGAATATAAATAGATTTGCGGGCCCTAATTTCTTTCTAAGTCCTCACACCTCTCCTCCCTTCCTCACCAGCCTCTCTCCTCCCCTCTCCTCTCCTCCTCTCCCCTCCCCTCACTTCTACTCTCCCCAGCGGCGACCGCGGGCGGTGACGGCAGAGGGCGGCAACGGCGAGGAGGCGCGGCTGAAGTCCGGGCGGCGGCGGCGCGGGCCGGGCGGCGGTAGCAGTTCCCCTCCCCCCTCCCTCCTAGATCTGGCCAGAGGAGGGAGGGGGAGGCCGGCGGCGGCGGCAACGGCGTGGAGCGGCAGTAGAGTGGGCTGGGCGGCGGCAGCGGCTCCCCTCCCCCTTCCCTCTTAGATCTGGCCGGAGGAGGGAGGGGGAGGCCGGCGGGGTTGACGGCGGCAGCTCCCCTCCCACCTCCCTCCCAGATCTGGCCGGAGGAGGGAGGAGGGAGGCCGGTAGGGGCGACGGCGGCGACGACGGCGCGGGGCATCCTCATCGTCCTTGCCATCCTCGTCGGCATCATCGCGCTCATCGTCTACCTCGTCCTCCGCCCCACCCACCCTCGCTTCTACCTCCAGGGCGCCACCCTTCGCCAACTCGACCTCTCCAACTCCTCCTCCACCGCCGGCGCGGGGCGGCACGCGGCAGCCGGCGGCATCTCCCCTCCCTCCCTCCCTCGCAGATCTGGCCGGAGGAGGGAGGGGGGAGGCCGGCGGGGGCGGCGGCGGTGACGAAGGTGCGGGACGGCGGTGAAGACGACACGCGGGGCGACAATGGCATGGAGCGCGGCGGCGGCGACGATGACGACGGCGGCGGCTCCCCTCCCCTCTCAGATCCGGCCGGGGGAGGGCGGCGGCGGTGAGCCGCGTGCGGCGATTTTTGTTTGTTCGTTTTTTTGCATTTTCTCTGGCGGGCCGTTGCGCCGACTGCGAAAATCGATCGATGATTTTCGCAGTCGTTATGATGCAGGCGAACCTCCCTCCCGCCTGCGAAGATTAGTTTTCTAGTAGTGCGTACACCGTAATCGCCCACGTATATCACGTAGCAAAATTAGTCAAAAGTGCAGAGTGTATGACAATAATAATGTTGTACACGTACGACATGGCCGGCGGCTCACCTTTCCGGATCCGAGGGATCATCGTCGGAGCCGAAGCCGCGGGTGGTGCCGAACGACACGACGCGGGTCCAGACGCGGGCGACGTTGCGGTAGTCGGCGACGGCGCGGTCGTACACCACCCGCAGCTGGTCCGCGTAGCACAGCGCCACCGCGGGGTCGCCCAGTGCAGTGCTGTTCTTCCATAGCCGGAACCACCGTCGTCGTCCCTTCCCCTTCCCCGCGGCCGCAGCGCCGCCGCAGCTCGCCGGCGCCCATGGCGATGGCTCGTAGTGCTCGGTGAGCTCCGCGTCGAGCTGGCTACAGCCGTTCCCTGGCAGCAGCACGATGGGGTGGAGATCGACGGCGGCATCGTGGAGCGGCAGGAGGGCGCTGCCGTTGACTACGGGGCACATGAGAGCTGGAAGAACGGGGCACATGAGAGCTGGAGGAGCAGGAGGAGGAATGGCAGTGCGTCCATTGTGGCGGGCAGATAGCTGGCTAGCTTGGTTGGTTTGTTTGGGGCGAGATGAGACGATATGTATATGCAAGTGGCACTCTAGGTATTGCATGCAGGAGCCGAGCAAACTTGCGTGTTATTGTGGGCTCGTACAGAGAGGTGCGTTGATTCACTGGTGGAGAAACCATCTTTGGTCGGTCGGCCGAAATCTACAATGGTCCCGGATTCATTTAAAACCGGGACTAAAGACGGTTGGCGGCTACAACGGACATATGTGATCACCAACGGTTGTAGAGATGTCAGACGTTGTCAGGGCCCCTTACCAACCGGGACTAAAGATCACGGCGATCTTTAGCCCTGGTTGGTAACACCAACCGGGACAAAAGATCCCCCCTTATATATGCCTTCTTCCTCCTCCAGCCCGAGAGCAAGCTTCAAAATTTCTCAAAGAAAGAGGGGAGGTCATGCCAAAATTTCTTGTAAAATTTTTTTAGTGATTATATACAAATCGGAGGTGTCTAAAAGGTTAGTCACTTCATCCTCCAATGTTTTTTTTGTTATTATATTACTTTTGGAGCGATGTTTCACACATTTTTTTTGTCTCCAAAACTTTGTTGTAAGTTGAAGAGAGAAAATTTGTGTGGAGAAGAAGAATATATAGAAATTTTATTTTCATAGTTTAAAATATGATGAAAATTAATCTTAAAAAATAGAAAACAAACTAAATTGAAAATTAAGAGAAGTATAACACTAATATTAGTTTAGAACTTCAAAAATTGTTAATAAGAATTGCTTGTCGAAAGAGTTTTTAATTATTTTATCATTACTATTTGACTGTCATTATTGTACCAAAATTTATTTATGTACGATTTTTTTTCATTTCATGTAGATGGATCGGCAATGGATGTACGCTGACCGGCGGTCCAAAGAGTTTATCGATGGCGTGCATTATTTTTTGAGAGTGGCCGAAGCTAACAAGCGTAACTGTTTTATTTGTTGTCCATGCAATAAGTGTAAGAACCAGAAGGAGTATTCTGCATCCAGGACTATTCATTTGCACTTGTTTGAGTCGGGGTTCATGCCAAGCTATAATTATTGGACATCCCACGGTGAGCAAGGGGTTGAAAAGGAAGAAGATGAAGCGGAGGACGAGAACATTCCTGACTGGGCTCAGTACGCTGGATTTGAAGGAAATCAAACGGGTGAGGTGGACAGGGTTGCTGGCGATAACAACGCTGCGGATGATCTTGGTCAGATGTTGCAGGACGCAAACGAGGACTGTGAAAGTGAAAAGGAGGCCCATAAATTGGAGCGGATATTAGAGGACCACAGAACGTCGTTGTACCCAGGTTACGAGAAGGGGCACAAAAAGTTGGATACCACTCTGGAGTTCTTACAATGGAAGGCAAAAAATAGTGTTAGTGACAAGGCATTTGGCGATTTATTGAAACTTGTCAAGAACATTCTTCCGGAGGAAAACAAATTGCCCGAGACAACGTACGAGGCTAAGAAGATAGTCTGCCCTCTAGGACTGGAAGTTCAGAAGATTCACGCATGTCCGAATGATTGTATGCCCTGTTTGTAAAGCACTATGATACAAGATTAGACGAGAGGATCTAGGTGAAGTTGACGGGCAGCCAACAAAGAAGAGAATTCCTGCTAAGGTGATGTGGTATTTCCCTATAATACCACGGCTAAGGCGTTTGTTCAGAAACAAGAGGAATGCTAGAATGATGCGTTGGCACGCTGAAGAACGTCAACAGGACAGGATGCTGAGACATCCCGCCGATGGTTTGCAGTGGCGAAACATCGACAGAAAATTTAAAGACTTTGGAAAGGACGCACGAAACATAAGGTTTGGTTTAAGTATGGATGGCATGAATCCTTTTGGAGAGATGAGCAGCGGCCATAGCACTTGGCCTGTTACGATGTATATCTACAACCTCCCCTCTTGGCTATGCATGAAGAGGAAGTACATAATGATGCCGATTATTATTCAAGGCCCCAAGCAACCTTGTAACGACATCGATGTGTACCTAAGACCACTGGTCGAAGATCTAAAACTGTTGTGGAAAAAGGAAGGTGTCCCCGTGTGGGACAAGGACAAATAGGAGGAGTTTAACCTACAAGCGCTGCTATTCGTAACCATCAACTATTGGCCTGCACTTAGCAACCTTTTCGGGCAGTCCAACAAGGGGTACAAGGCTTGCACTCACTGTATGGATGAAGCAGAAAGTACGTATCTTAAGCACTGTAGGTAGGTTGTGTACATTGGTTATCGTCGATTCCTTGCTGCAAACCACCCGGTACGGAAGAAAGGCAAGCACTTGGAACATAAGGCGGACCACTGTACAAAGCCTAAACATCGCAGCGGGAAAACAGTGTTTGCTATGGTTAAAGATCTTAAAGTAGTGTTTGGAAAGGGGCCTGGAAGCCACCCTATAGAGAGCGAAGATGGTCACGCGTTGATGTGGAAAAAGAACTCTATATTTTGAGAGTTATCCTATTGGGAATTCTTGGACGTCCGCCATGCAATCGACGTGATGCACCTCACTAAGAACCTTTGCGTAAACCTTCTTTGCTTCCTAGGTGTATATGGAAAGTCGAAAGATACACTGGAAGCATGTAATGATCTGAAGCATATGGAACAACGTGATGACCTTCACCCGGAACCAAAGGAGAAAGGAAGCCATTACTTGAGTTCAGCCAGCTACATTCTTAGCAAGGCAGAGAAGGAAAGTATGTTTGAATACTTGGAGAGCATAAAGGTACCGTCTGGATACTCCACGAATATAAAACGAATAATAAGCACGAAGGAGAAGAAGTTCACAAACCTAAAGTCTCATGACTGTCACGTGTTGATGACACAACTGCTACTAGTTGTAACAAGGGGTATCCTTCCAGACAATGTCCGGGCAACAATAACAAAGCTATGTGCTTTCATGAACGCTGTTGGCGGTATGGCATGAGGCCCTTCGACCAAACCTGCTGAAACCATGCGACCAGTGAGGATTCAAGCCCGAGACGTTAAGGTTAGTCAGGGCGAAGCCCCCCCATGGCAAAGACTATGGAACAAGGACGGCGGTGGCAGGGAATTGCGCGGGTACCTCGCCAAGCCAGAGGCCTCTTGGGCGAAGGATGTAGGGCGAAGAGTATATGCCGAAGGGAGATGACTTCGCGGTAGCAAGTTCGGCCCCGCGAGGACCGAAGAAGCCATCCTGGCCCATCAAGCCTAGGGGTTATTGGGCCGACGATCGCCTGACGGCCCATTAGGAGCCCATGAACCTTAATTACACTGTATACCCATGTAAATGTCCCTTTCATAAGGGCAACCATGTAAATTCCCCTGGATAACCAAAGCCCTAGTAGTAAAAACCCGTAATGAGGCTATAAATAGACTCATAGGGCCATGTAATACGGGGGGATCACAAGAAAAATTCTCAATTTAATACACTTTACTTCTTTTCCAACTACCGTTGAGTAACCACGTCTTTCGACGTATGCAGTTGTCGTTTCGACAATAGTCGGCGCCGAACGTGGGGACCTCCGAGCGAAACCACTAAGAGCGAATGCCACCGAAGAGGGTCGTGAAGGAGAAGGTTACAAGGCGAAAGGAAAGCGAAGCCGGGGGGGAGATGGCCGCCGAAGAGGGAGCAGAGCCTTTGCCGCCCATCACCGAAGATAGAGGAGCGTCGTCTGCCTCCGCACCTGCGCCATCACTACCGCCTTTGGCTCCTACCGCCTCTGGGCAGGTGCCGAACACGGCTGACATGGCAAAGGCAGCCGCGGCGGCAAGGGCACTTCAGTCCAGGGCGGAGATCCTTTCGACAAGCCAACTGCTGGTGCCCCAAGCCGCCCCGTCGCAGCCGACAGCGGCCTCGACTGCGCTCGCCGCTGTACAAGTCAACCCTGACCCTGAAACACAGGCCGAAGCCAACATGGAAGCCATGCGACAGAACATGACATGCCTCCAGGACATGCTTCGGCAGATGCAAGAACAGCAGCAAGCGTACGAGGCAGCGAGGCGGGCCAAGGCCGCTTCGACCCAATCCTCCAGTATTCGATGTGTTACGTCCAACCCAAGTCTATCCACAAGCACCGATCCAGCACCTTCCGCCACAAGCTACGCAAGTGCCAGTGTGCTTCGCCGGGCAGCCTTTGATTGCGGTAGTATATCCGGCCCCTCACGCGCAGCTGCAAGCTCAGCCGGTCGCTGCCCAAGCACACTCTCAGCCGCCTGGCCAAGTGTTACAAGCAATGGCAGAAGGGGCTTCGGCTCTGCAAGCGCAACTTCAAGCTCTCCTTCAACAACTTAGGCCCTGTTTCTTTCAGCTTGGGATTATTATAATCAGATTATTGGGAGTAAGCTGAAAGAAACAGACAACTTATTGAAGTAGCTTATTATAATCTGGAGCCCAGCTTATTATAATCTGATAAGCTCATTTAGGTGAGCTTTTTCCAGATTATTAGGTGAAAAATTACCCACCATGCTTAACTCCAGTGCAGGTCCAAAGCTCGCCTTCGAATGTATGAGCGTGCCAGTTGATTTGATCCTGCAATCAACAAGAAATAGAAGCAAAGAAACCGCAGTTAAATCTATAAATGATAGCCGATCGGCTAGGTGCCGATGACATATCATTTATCTTTGAGCCGATGTCATAGGTGAATCGATCGGCGGTTGTAAATAGGCAATAAAGAGCTAAATCTATTCGATCGGCTGTAGATATTAACAATATATAGTTCCTATACCGATATATACTTAAATCAAGTGACAGGGATAGATCAGTCGCCATGCCGAGACAGTATGAATCACTTAGATCGAAATATATATTGATAACAACCTTATATATCTTAATAGCATAGCCGATCAGATAGATCTAGCGTGTATCGGCTAATACTCCCATACTACTCTATATCAGGATACTAAAACAAGTAAAATATATCAAACAAGAGCCTAATATACTTAAATGCAGTAAGATCTTGACATAAAGGGCAGATTTAATGTATCATTGAAGCATATAGAGCAAATATAATTAAATCAGGTAAGATCGGCTGAAACTCCGATACTATTCTAATCGGCAACCAGGAGGCAGGCTAGAGATTGATATTCTAAGCACGACTTAATAGATCAAACTCAACTGATGCAGCACTAAGTATGAAAAGAAGAACAATATCTAGACAATCAAGCCGCTGGAAGTTTCATAGAATAGTAGATATCTTATATAATCTAGGTCAACGTCGCTATTTAACCTAATCGGCTGTCTTCTGTTGACAGATGTTAGCCGATTGTTGGTTAGATGACGATATTGTCGAAGATTATGTAAGATATATGGTAACTTGATGAATTACATAGACAAGATTAGAGTATCATAAAGATGGAAGCACTAATCCCGAGAACATAATCCATCATAACAAGTTTTACCTCTTGTTGAAGATCGAAACCGATGCAGCTCAACCCGAAAGCAAGAACTCATCGAAATAAAACTAAAGCAAAAAGGTGGCGATGCGCCGAGATTGTATTGAACGTGTGTGTTCAAAGTTACATAGGGCTCGGGTCTATTTATACCCGGGAATTACAAGATATGTCCATAACAGACACGACTACTATCTCTAACAAACTCTAAGATACCATAAGTCTTTGCGGCAGACTTTTGCCCAAGCGTATCTCTAAGGAAATTACATAAAACATCCTAATTAATAGATACAATTGCCTTCTCAGGACTCTATCCATGTGCAGCAATCACCTTGAAGCGCCTCAATTCAACCCGATATCATACATCAAGTTGTATTGTCGGAATCGGCTGCATCGGCTTACCTAGTCCGACTCAGACTCAGCCGATCCTAATCGTAGCTGATCTGGACTCCAGCCGATTCCTGCTCTGTTTCCGAACTCGATCTCTGCCTTCGACTTCGCTTCGATCTAATCTTCTTTCCCGATGCCGATATTACCAATTTTAGTTGTTAACACATGCCCCCCAAGTCCGGAATATTTGGTAATGTTTCGGATTTGCTGTAAATCGACTCCGAGCAAGTTTCGCACTTTGCCATTTTTCGACCGTTACTGCCGTGCTTTAAATACTAACCGTTACCGTCGAGAAGTCTCACACCGTCCTCCTCCGTTTTCACCGCTGAAACCAACTTTGTTCTCTCTCTCCGACGATCTCCCCGACGCATAAGGCGATCCCCAGGCGATTTCGTTCCTGACCAGATCTCCGCCCATGGCGATGTCGTCTTCCACCAGCCCTTCTACTGCGCCATCGGCCGAGTACACTGAGGTAAGTCCTCACCAGCTAGATCCCTTTACCTCGCATGAAATCGATTTCTCCTTTTCTCATCATGTTTTCTGCTACCCGATTCCTTTGGATTTGCAGCACCTTTCCAACCTAGTCGCGATTCCCAGCCTTTCACACAAAAACCACTATTTTCTTGGCCCAATCGGCAATCTCGTCCCCACTGATTTCATCATCAGTGAAACCAACCGGATCCCCTTTAGACTAGCCAACCCTAACCTGGGTCACTGGAAGAATACCTTCAAGTCTTGGCCATCTCTCGAAAAACCTACTCCTGATAAGAGCTGAACCACCTGGTACCAATGCGTATCGGCTAGTAAGAAAGTTCACTGGGATGAGATTGGAATCGGCCAAGCGCTCGCTCTCACCATAGCCAATTCTGCTAAGGATGAACCTCTGATGGTTGCCGCCACCTACTTCTTGTCCAACACCATCAATGCTTTCTTATTCAACCAAGAGCCGATGACTCCAAGTCTAATAGACATCACCATGATTACTGGATTAGATGTAACTTCATCGGCTAACCCTATGAGTATGAACGCCAAGAATCAATTTGACTTCAAGACCAAAAGCATAGGTGGCTGGTCTGGCTATGTGGCGGCATATATGGGCCAAGGGTCTGTTACCCCTCGAGAGCATGTAGCTTTCTTGGTCATGTGGCTGGAAAAGTTCCTCTTTTGTGGATCCAGTTGTGGCCCTACAACCAACTGGAAATTTGTGGCCGAAGCCTTTGAATCAAAGAAAGAATTTCCTGTGGGCAAAATCCTTCTCGGCTATCTGTACCAAATGTTGAACAATGCATCGGCTAAAATAGCCGTCAGCTCAATAGTTGGAGCAGGTGGACCATGGTGGCTGCTGCAAACTTGGTTAAACCTGATAGTCATGAAGGTTGTCAATCGGCCCTCTGTGACAGAAGCTGAATTCCCACTGCCAGAGCCGATTGCGGAAGACGACGGAGAAGAGCGCACCCATCGCAGATGCATGTCATATGGAGAATATGCATCCACACCAACCGATGCTGGAGCGAAGCTATCGGCTAAGCTACTCAAGGACTGGTTCTGCAGCTTCTACGAAGGTTTTAAGAAAGATGCACGAATCTGGTTTCCTTATGAAGACTCAGCAAACCTTGAACTTCCATCAGACTTTAGATTTGAAGACATTAATCATGAAAAATTCAAAAAATCCAGAGAAGTTCTTATAGCTGCAATCAGCCCATGCATCCTCCCTGTCGGCATTCACCAAGGGAGAAACATCCAAGTCTCCTACGAGTTTTATCACCCAATGAGCTCGGCCAGACAACTTGGATTGGGCCAACTCCCAATCGGCTTATTCTTTGTCGACAAGATTCAGTGCCGAGGACAAATCACATCTACTCTAATGATGGATCGGCTACTTAACCTACCAGGACCCCCTCTGGGCAGCATTGATAATATTGAGTTGGCAGGATTTAGAAGCAAAAACTTTGAAAGATGGTGGGGTGAATGGAAGCTGCATCTATTTCATCAATCAGCTTCAATTTATATGACAGATCTATTCCCTGACGTCATACCCCATGTAAACTTTATCATTACTAAATCGCATAATCAGTTAGCCGATTCATTACTTGACTAATCTCTTGATCCTGTGTTGCAGACAACAGAGTCCTCCCCTCCTCACCAAAGTAACAATAGCAAGAACATTCAATATGTTCCAGGTCTAATTCTGAATGGAGGTGGACTATCTCCCCCCGTTATCGGCTATCATGCCCCCAAGACTTCAACTCTCCTTCACGGCCTAACCAGGGAACCAGCCGATGCAGGCAAAAAATAGGAAAACCAGATCATCGGCCGTGAGTACCTTGGCCTTAGCTCCAAAGAAAAAGGTCAAATTCAAGAAAACTATGCCGACTGATAAGCCAGCTGATGATCTGCACGCCTTGGATCCATCTATTGAACTAGCTTTAGATGAAGAGGAAATTGGTGAAGATGATGACCAGGCTGTAGCCGAAATGAGTGACACAGAAAGAACACCATCGGCTTCACCCAAGCAAACGCCTCCAACTCCTTCTGCCCCTGTTCATTTTACAAGAGTAAGTATCTCTCTTTGACTTCTTCTAAAATTACTTCCCTCTTCGGCTAATTACTCATAGACTTTGTGTTTGCAGAAGAAGAAAACTGCTGTGAAGAAAAAACCAGCAGCAACAATTGTTAAATCGGCTCCACCAGTAAGATGTCCTTAATTCTTTTACTTAATCAATCTCAACCGACTCTATATAACACTGGTCTATTTCGCAGCCTCCTCTTCCTTCTCCTCCTGTACAACAATCGTCAAGTGATCAGACTCCATCGGCTGTGGGGAGTCATCACGTCGAGGAGGAAGAACAACCAGCTGCTCCTGCTATCCCAGTAAGTTTCCCTTTGTCTCAACAATTAGATCGGCTATAATTTACCCAGCTCTTAATCTTTTCGAAATTGTCTCTGCAGGTTCTAGCCGATCTCTTCTCTTTTGACATCAGAGATTACCTTGATGAGGCAGAAGAAGACACTTCAAGCAAAGCCCTAGCTCCCCTATCTCATGATGTGAGAAAAACACTTGAAGACATCTCGCATCGGCTAGAAGCCTCTTCTTTAGACAGTTTGTTAGTTGACTGTGGGTCAATTAGGACACGACTGCATGAAGTTCAAGCTCTGATTCCCGAAGATTTGGCCGATGTCCTAATTCCAGCCGCTTATCTTGAGCAACATCAGTTCAAGCTAGAAAAAGCCAAGCTAAGACTAGCCGAACGCCGTGAGCGCAAAGAGATTGAGGCCACAATCCAAGCTAATCGACAGCTTGTGCATGAAGAAAAAACCAAACTTGAACAGCTATCTGAAGGTCCGATCAAATCCAATATTGATCGGCTCGAAGCTCGCAAGATTGAGCTCTTGGCGCAACTTGAATGCAATGCCGAGCTAGATATGGAACACAAGAAGCTAGCCGATCTCCCAAAATCAATTGAAGAACAAAAATCAAGGCTCAAATCAGCTATCAAGAATGTTGCCGACCTAACCAAGTCCCTGAAAGTCATCTCTGGAACTGATGCTCAACATGCCCAAGCTATTGAAGAAAAAGAACAAATTAGGCAAAGGGCTATTTTGGCTATGCAGCGATACTTGTCTCAATAACTTTTGTGTAATAGGACTTAGAAATTTTTGTAATCAGCTAATATGCTCTAGTACTTTACTGTCTTGACAATCCTTTATGCCGATTAATATGACTTTGAAATTCGCTCAAAAATTTTGCCTCAAAAAAAATTGCATTGCATTTTGATATATATGTGCCCCCCTAATTTTACAATGTCAAAAGCATTGATAAAATTATAAAAACAACTAAGGGCGATATAACAATATCGGCTGTTGTACACCGGCAAACCACAACCGATTACACCATGAAAAACAACTAAGGGCGATATAACAATATCGGCCATCTCAACGCGATGTAAACACATCGGCTGTCATGCATCGGCAATACTAGCCGATCATGCGTTAACCCAAACACTTGGGTAGTATTTCTTCAAATACATGCCATTGAGCGCTCGCCCATAGACTTCACCATCAAACCCTTGCAACATATATGGTCCCTTAGACACAACCTTATAAATTTGGAATGATCCTTCCCAATTTGGCGACCACTTGCCGAATTTACGAGTACCAATCGGCAAAATCAATTTCCATACAAGTTCTCCTTCCGAAAAATCTTTAGTTACCACTTTCTTATTATAATGCCGAGCAACACGTTCCTTATCCTTGGTAACCTTTGCAAGGGCTCACAATCGTGACTGAACCAGATCCTCCCTCTCATCGGTCATAAGGTTGTAATACTCATCAGCTGTTAAATCGTTTTGTAATTCCGTTCTTCGAGAGCCGATTCTAACCTCCCACGGCAAAACAGCCTCATGCCCATAAACAAGTTTGTAAGGAGGGACTTAGATCGATCCATGACAAGCCATCCTATAAGACCACAATGCTTCGGCCAACCGAGTATGCCATTGCCGAGGATAATCAGAAATTTTCCGCTTAATCAATTTGATCAAACTTTTATTAGACGCCTCGGCTTGCCCATTATCTTGTGCATAATAAGGTGAAGAATTCAATAATTTGATACCCATGCTATCGGCAAACTGAACAAACTCGTCAGACACGAAGATTGACCCCTGATCAGTTGTAATAGTTCGAGGAATACCAAATCGGTAGATTATATATTCTTGAACGAATTGAGTCGCATCCCCAGAATCAACTTTCTTCAAAGCAATCGCCTCCACCCACTTGGTGAAATAATCAGTTGCCACCAATATAAATTTATGTCCTTTACTCAATGGTGGGTTTATCATACCGATCATATCAATTCCCCAACCTCTGAATGGCCATGGCTTAATAATAGGATTCATAGCCGACGCCGGCGCTCGCTGAATTGCCCCAAACTTCTGACAATCTTGACACCCCTTATAATATCTAAAACAATCCTCCAGCATTGTCGGCCAAAAATACCCTGCACGCCGAAGTAACCACTTCATCTTATGAGCTGATTGATGAGTACCACAAATTCCTACATGAACTTCGCCAATTGCAACTTTAGCCTAATCGGCACCCAAGCACTTAAGTAACACTCCATCAATCGTCCGATAATAAAGCTCATCATCCAACAGTGTATACTTTAATGCCTTATATCTCAATTTCCTAGAAGCCGATTGAGACGGATTATGCAAATACTGATGCACATCATACCTCCAATCATCGGCTGTCATTGCTGCAATTTCAACCTTAACATCTTTGATCATCGGCTTATACCCCGTTGCCCCTTGGGCCAAATCATTAGCTTCAATATTTTGTTATCGAGAGACATGCTTTAGAGTAACCAGCCGAAACTCCTTCATTAGTTCTTGGCACTTCTCATTATAAACCATTAATGTATCATTCTTGCATTCATACTCTCCTGCCAATTGACTGATTACTATCAAAGAATCCCCCATGATTTCAATGGCATCGGCTTCAACTTCCTTGAGTAATTCCAACCCTTTGAGCACTGCCTCATACTCAGCTTGATTATTAGTCGCATACGGTTTAATAGTATAAGCAAACTCGAAACATGCCCCCCTAGGGGAAATTATAACTAGGCCGATACCACAACCATGAGTACACACCGATCCATCAAAGAATAAAGTCCATGGCAGTATTTCGACCGAGCCGATTGAATCATCACGATGTTCCACAATAAAATCAGCTATAGCTTGTCCCTTAATCGCCTTCGGCGACTCATACCGAAGATCAAACTCGGTTAAGGAAAATATATACTTTCCAACCCTCCCTTTCAATATTAGAGCCGATAGCATGTACTTGACAACGTCGGCCTTGCATATAACAGTACACTCGTTGGATAGTAGATAATGCCTCAACCTTGTACACGAAAAATACAAACACAAGCACAACTTCTCCATAGGGGAATACCGAGTTTCAGCATCCAAGAGCCGACGACTGAGATAGAATACAACTCGTTCCTTCCCTTCCAACTCCTGAATCAAGACTGGGCCGATTGACTTCTCACCGGCCGATAAATATAACCTAAAAATATTCCTTTCTGTGGAGGAATCAAAACAGGAGGAGAGCTAAGATATTCCTTAATATTATCCAAAGCCTTTTGCTGCTCTGCCCCCCAAGTAAACTGCTGATCGGCTTTCAATCTCAACAATGGTGTAAAAGGTTCTTAACCTTCCAGACAAATTAGAAATAAACCTTCTAACAAAAGTTATCTTGCCGATCATCTCTTGTAATTCTGTCTTATTCTCCGGAGGCTGAATCTTCTTGATCGCATTAACACTCCTTTGAGTTACCTCGATCCCCCTCTCATGAACAAGAAATCCCAAAAACTGGCCAGCTGATACACCAAAAGCACATTTTGTCGGGTTCATCTTCAGGTTATATTTTCTAGTTCTCTCAAAAACCTTCCTCAAATCGGCTATGTGGTCCTCTATTTCCTTAGACTTAACAACCACATCGTCAATGTAAACTTCAACTAACCAACCGATTAGATCATGGTAAATGTAATTCATAGCTCTCTGATATGTAGCTCCAGCACTCTTCAAGCCAAAGGTCTTGACAACCCATTCAAACGAGCCGATTGCACCAGGACACCTAAAAGCTGTCTTATGAATGTCTTCTTCGGCCATAAAGATTTGATTGTATCCTGCGTTTCCGTCCATAAAACTCAAATCTTATGTCCCGAAGCAGCATCAACTAGTTGATCGGCTACTGGCATTGGGTATTCATCTTTCGGGGTGGCCTTATTCAAATTTCGGAAATCAATGCATACCCTGACCTTGCCCTTTTTCTTGATAACAGGAACTATACTAGAAACCCACTCAGCATATCGGCAAGGACGAATAAAACCAGCATCATATAATCTTTTAATCTCAGCCTTGACCGGTTCAAGCATGTCGGCCTTGCATCTCCTCGGAGGTTGTTGATGTGGCCTAACCCTTAGTTTGATAGGTAGCCGATGTTCAACAATCGATCGGCTGAGTCCAGGAATCTCATAATACTCCCAAGCGAAGCAATCTCTAAACTCTTTTAAGAGCTCTATCAGCTTGGTTCTAAACTCTGGAAATTAGTTCTTACTAATAAATATCGGCCTTGGCCGATTGCCTGAACCTATGTCTATTTCTTCCAAATCATTGGCCGACATGAAACCTTGACCTTACTTGTCATCGAGATCATCTACAGTATCCTTAGTGTAGACATTTGAACCCTCCACGACGCCCTCAAAATAATAGCTTGGGTTCTCCATCTTCAATTGGTTGTATATCAGAATCGGACACTTTTAGAAAATCTCCATCCCAGACTTTTCTAGATAAACAATCAAGGCCATCCATCTCCCAAAGAGCTAAATCGGCACTGGCAACATTAACTGACCTGTCGGCTGGCACGATCTCTATCTTGTCGCCTTGCCACTGAATCAAACATTGATGCATAGTTGAAGGAATGCAACAATTGGCATGAATCCAAGCCCTTCCAAGAACAAGCTGTAAGAACCCTTCCCATCGATGACAAAAAACGTTGTAGGAATAGTCTTACTGCCGACTGTCAGCTCTACATTCAGAACACCTTTGGTTTCCGATGGATTACCACCAAAGTCTTTGAGCACCATATTTGTCTTGATGAGATCCTCGGCATTTCTACCCAACTTCCTGAACATAGCATAAGGCATCAAATTTATCGCGGCCCCACCATCAACCATCATTTTAGACATCGGCTTCCCATTGACATAACCGTTTATATACAATGGTTTAAGATGTCGATTCTCTGTTCCTTCAGGCTTCTCGAACACCGCCTGCTCTGGTTTGATCGATTCCTCTTCCACCTCGTCGACATCGGTTTGATCGATCCCGAATTCGGCTGGCAGGGTAAAGACCATGTTAACCAGTGCCGTCACAACACTCTTCCCTTTTGCCAACCTCTTTGCCTCATCGGCCGCAACATCATCGGCTATAGGAACCTGATTCTTAACACGTCACTCCTGCCTTGGCTTTGCTTTCTTCAGCCGATGATTAATTTCTTGTTCAATCTCCTGAAGGCGCTCCCTGTTCCTCAATCTTTGAACCCTTCTCTTCTGATTCTTTGTGAAAATACCAGAAGGGCACCATTGATTCTTCCTGATTACACTGTCCTCTTGGCCATGATCTTGATTTACTGGACCCAATCTTTGATGAACAGAAACTCGTATTTGTGGCGCATGTGTGTCGATTTCACAGACCTGAACAAGGCATGTCCGATGGACGATTTCCCCTTGCCACGGATCGACTAACTCGTGGATTCGACAGCTGGCTGAGAACTCATGAGCTTCTTAGATGCATACTCCGGCTATCACCAGATCAACATGAACCCGGCCGACATCCCCAAGACAGCCTTCATCATACCATTTGGCACCTTTTGTCACCTCAGGATGCCTTTTGGCCAAAGGAACACCGGGGCAACCTTCGCCAGGCTGGTGTACAAGGTCCTTTACAAGTAGTTGGGGCGAAATGTGGAAGCTTATGTCGATGATATCGTCGTAAAAAGCCGCAAGGCTTTCGACCACGCGTCCGACCTACAGGAGACCTTCGACAACTTACGCGTGGCGGGTATGAAACTGAATACTGAGAAGTGTGTTTTTCGTGTTCGCGCGGGCAAGTTGTTCGGTTTCCATGTTTCTGAAAGAGGCATCGAGGCGAACCCCGAGAAAATCGATGCCATTTAGCAAATGAAGCCTCCGTCGAGCGTACGTGAAGTTCAAAAGCTCGCAGGCCGAATTGTGGCACTAAGTCGATTCCTCTCAAAGGCAGCCGAAAGAGGTTTACCCTTCTTCAAGACCCTCCGGGGCGCGGGAAAATTCTCCTGGACACCCGAATGCCAATCAGCGTTCGAGGAGCTAAAGCAATATCTGCAAAGCCCGCCCGCCCTAATCAGCCCAGCACCAGGAAGCGAACTGCTACTATACCTAGCAGCTTCGCCAGTGGCAGTCAGTGCTGCCCTCTTTCAAGAAACAAAGTCAGGCCAGAAACCGGTCTATTTCGTCTCCGAAGCATTGCAAGGAGCGAAGAAAAGATACATTGAAATGGAAACGCTTGCTTACGCCCTGGTGATGGCTTTGCGCAAGCTTAAACACTACTTTCAGGCCCACAAAGTCACGGTGCCATCGCAGTACCCTTTGGGCGAAGTACTCCGAGGCAAGGAAGTTACTGGCTAGCTCAGCAAGTGGGCGGCGGAGCTATCCCCTTTCGACTTGCATTTTGTTGCTCACATTGCTGTAAAGTCTCAAGTGCTAGCTGACTTCGTGGCCGAATGGACACTGGCATTCGCCTCTGAGCCCGAGCCCGTTGAACAACCCTGGGTGATGTACTCCGACGGCTCGTGGTCGCACAAGGGGGCGAGCGTTGCGGCGGTACTCACTTCGCCAGGGGGCCTGCCGATTTGCTATGCCGCAAGGCTGCAGTTCGACACAACCAACAACGCAGCAGAATACGATGCTATTCTTTTGGGCCTAAAAAAGGCGAAAGCATTGGGGGTTCGGCGCTTGCTCATCCGAACCGACTCCAAGTTGGTGGCAGGTCATGTCGATAAGTCCTTTGAGGCAAAGGAAGAAGGAATGAAGAGGTATTTGGAGGCTATTCGGTCAATGGAAAAGTGCTTCGCCGACATAACGGTCCAACATTTACCTAGAGGCCAGAATGAGGAAGCAGACGCCTTGGCGAAATCTGCTGCTTATGGGGGCCCACATTCACCGGGCATCTTTTTCGAAGTCCTATACGCACCAAATGTGCCCGCAGAGGGCCTGGATGTCTTGGCAATCGACCAGGCAGAACTGGGCGAAGATCCAGTAGACTGGCGAACCCCATTCGTAAAATACTTCAAGAGCGGCTGGTTCCCGGAAGATGAAGCAGAAGCAAAGTGCTTACAGCTCAGAGCCGCGAAATACAAAATAGTCTCAGGCCAACTATATCGCTCTGGCGTACTCCAACCTTTACTTCGCTGTATCTCTTTTGCCGAAGGCGAGGAAATGGCCAAGGAAATACACCAGGGGCTATGTGGCGCACACCAGGCCACAAGAACAGTTGCCTCCAAAGTGTTTCGACAAGGAGTATACTGGCCCACCGTGCTGAAAGTCTGTGTTGAGCAAGTCAAGAAGTGCGAAAGCTGTCAGCGCCATGGCCGAAGCCAAACTGCGCCCCAATACGAGCTGCAACCTATCGCACCAATCTGGCCCTTCGCCAGATGGGGGTTGGACATCATTGGGCCGTTCCCGGTGGTGCGAAACGGGTACAAGTTCGCAATTGTGGCCATCCAATACTTCTCCCGATGGATTGAGGCCGAACCCCTCAAAGCGATCACTTCAGCAGCAGTGCAGAAGTTTGTGTGGAAAAACTTTGTTTGCCGTTTCGGAGTGCCAAAAAAGTTCATCACAGACAACGGCAAGCAATTCAACTCTAGCAAGTTCAAAGAGTTGTGCGAAGGGCTTAACCTGGAAATCAGGTTCACGTCGGTCGCGCACCCGCAGTCAAACGGGGCGGCCGAACGCGCAAATGGTAAGATCCTAGAAGCACTAAAGAAAAGGCTTAAGGGGGCAGCGAAGGGCAAATGGCCGGATGAGATGCTATCTGTTCTCTAGGCCCTTCGGACGACCCCCATAAGGCCAACCAAGTTCAGCCCGTTCATGCTCCTCTATGGCGATGAGGCAATGACCCCGACAGAGCTAGGGGCTAATTCACCAAGGGTGATATTCTCTGGGGGCGAAGAAGGGTGCGAGGTGTCGGTCGAACTCCTGGAGGGGGTGAAAGTCGAAGCACTAGAACACATGCGCAAATATGCCGCAGGCACTTTGGCAGCTTATAACAAAAAAAGTTCGACCGATGGAGCTGTTACCCGGCCACCTCGTCCTAAGGAGGAAAGCGAACCCAGTGGCGGTCGGCAAGCTCGAATCGAAGTGGGAAGGACCGTACCTCATCAAGCACAAGTCTAGGATGGGCTCCTTTCGCCTAGCGACACTGGAAGGCGAAGAGTTCGAGCATTCCTGGAACACTGCCTCTCTCAAGTGTTTCTATGTGTAGAATGGGTGGCACCCGAATCACCAACTTGTAAAAATGTACATATCGTTATGTAAGCCTTTCGGCACTATGTAAGCATTTCGGCACGAAAATGCAAAAAAAAAGAAGAGGAAAATGAAAAAAGACAAAAAATCTGGATGTAGGGCTATTATCCATCATGGAGGCCCGAACTAGTATAAAATTTTTGTGTCCTCCGCCTTCTTTTTATTTGTGTGATTGATAATTTGTTGAAAAACCCCAAGGCAAACGCCTGATCAGCGAAAATGCCAAGGGGGCGAAACGAATCGGCCGAAGCATCACTCGCCGAACGTTGAAACCACAACAGCTTGTTTCGGGAAACAACTAACCGAACACCGTTACACTCGATCAAAACGAAAGCACGAGTGCTTCCTCCAACGCAGAATAAAACGGATCGAAAACGAAAGCCGAAAGCTAAAAAGTCAAAAACCTATTTCGCTAATATACGCAAAGGGGCCGACACGTTCCGACCCAACGAAAGCATGCGAAGTGACAATGCAAAAATAGCGAAAAGAAATAAAACACATCTTTATTGATTTCGAAGAAAAATATATCGAATAATTTAAACCCAGCAACATTGTACAAGTAAAAGAAAAGGCAATGGCTTTACAGATAAATTACATCTTCGCCCCCACAATCACTCTCTCTCTCTAAGGAATGGTCGGTCGAACTGGGTTCGTCATCAGTACTAATATCATACACAACCTGTCACACCCGGAATTTCTATCCAAAATTCCAAACGCTTACATGTGTGTGAACCCTCGTCCAGGAATCAGCCGAGGCACACAATAACAAATTGATAATAGAGTACAATTATTACTCTAATTAATAAGCGAATAAAATGTCATTACAGAGGTAGATAGTTCCTCTCAATCAATAAAGATCTAAGCAGCGGAAAATAAAATAAACGGCACAGACAGCTCCACTCCACAGGCAGCTTGACCAAGGCTACACCTAATCCTCCACACCAGCAGCCTCATTGTAGATCTCTTCCTCTGATGAATGATTGCAAGGTGAGTATATGACATACTCAGCAAGCCACGCAGCAAATATGCAAGTGCACAGGATAACAAAGGATGGCATAGTAGGGTTTCATTTGCAAAAGCAGCATTTAGCAAACATTTCAGAATTTAATAAAACAGTTAAGTAATAATTAAACAATATTAATCCAACGCTATACAACATACCCTGTTGTATAGGCCCACCCATTCTGAACAACCATCTCGGCTGCACAGTTCTATCTCCAAACCAGGAATATACCATTCCAAACCAGGAGCTAATCAAATTATTACCAGTTATAGCATCTTCTATTATGGTGAGAAGGGTGAGACTAATCACGAAAGACATTGTTAGACCCGCCCATAACCGCGGGCACGGCTATTCGAATAGTTTTACTCTGATCAGGGGTGTACCACTGTACCCACAAGACACAACCCCACATCATGTCACCATGTGCCTCAATACCACCACGGTACCTCGGAAAGGAGTTGTGACAATACCCCTTGCATAACACAATCCACTGCAGCGCACCTTCCTGGATCATAATCACCCCCTTATAAACAAGGCATGGACTCCCCAGCGACCCCCGTGGGCTTATCTCCGCCACTTCTCAGTCTGGTGCCCCGCAATGAACCATGCTATACAAAAGATAAAGCCGTTGCCCACGCTGGCTTGTGGTTGGCACGGTTAATGTTTCACAACCGAAACTCGTGAACCTGTCCTTAATTGTCATGAGCACGACCATCAAAACCATGTGCTCACAACCCACCATTACCAGGTTTTAGTTGGCACATTAATTAATTAACCAATCACGATTGACCATCATGAACTATCATTAAGCCATCATTAAGTAATAGTGAGTCATAAGTTATCCCAATAGTGTGCTAATGTTTCTAAGCAGGGCTAAGCAATTATACCTAATATCTAGCTGAACCAATATATATAGCCCAACTAGTCAAGTTATAATAACCCAAGGTATCAAGGAATAAAGTAATCAAGATCAAAAAGGGCTATAACAAACAATAGGTTAATTCCACCCAATGACATTCGAAAATAAATGCAATAGTTGAGTAGAAACAATAGCTTTAAACGGGATCAACATGCTCAAAGGGTTGTTTGGGATCTGTGTGACTTACCTTGCTGGCCTTGGAACTCTTCAAACTCTTCTCCGGCGAAAACGGACTCTCCGGAAACGACGGAATCTAAGCAGAAAAGAGCAAAATCACCAAAACAGCACATAAACAAGCATGAACAGTACATGTGGATATTTTTAATATGTAGATCTCAATTTTAGAAAAATTTAGAGACTTGAACCAACTAAATCGGAGCTAAGATGAATTAGTTATGAATTTTTGAAGATTAAATCGGATTAAAACACTTAAATTGATTTTAATTGAATTATGACGCAATAATGAATTACTTTTGAAAAGGAAAAAAGGGATTTATTGCGTCAGCGGGCTAGGGTTTCGGTGGACCGGGCGCACGGCGGCGGTTCACGCGAACGGATGGCCGAGATCGACTTGATCCAAAACGGACGGCCGAGATCGATCGGTCCACGACCGGCTCACGGGAGAGGGCGACGATGACGTCAGCGATGACATCACCACCGGCGGCGGTGGCTCGGCGGCTCGGGCTTGCATGCTCGCTGGCGAACGACGGCACGGCGGCGCGAACGGAAGGCACCAATGGGTAGAGCGCGACGCGGCGAACTCACCGGTGACCAAAAGAGCAGCGGAAGATCAACGGACGGCGACGGCGACGAGGAGGAAGCGGCGGCAAACTTCGGGTTGACGGCGGCGACGGTGCTCCGGCGGTCTTCGGCGGCGGCGAAGGAGCGGACGAGAACGGCGGCGACTTGGCGATCACGACGGTGGCCTTCCCGAGCGATGACGACGACCGAGACGGCGGCGGCGCACGGCTGAAGCGACGGCGGCGACGGCGGCGCTATGTTGCACGTCGCTAGAACTCTTCCGGCGACGAGAGGCGAAGGCGAGAGAGGCGGCGGGCAGAGGAGACACCGGGGAACCTTTTAAAGGGGCTCGGAGGTGACGGCGAAGGCCCATGGCGGCTGGCGACGAGAAGGAAGGTTTAGGGTTCGGAGGAAAGAGACGAATCCGATTCGAACTCGAATCCAACGATTTCCAAAAAGAATTAGCCGATGATTCCAAAAGAGAAAAGGTAGAGCAGATCCCGGAGATTGTTTCCCATCTATCAATTCGGCCGGATAAGGAAAGGATCGACCGAATTTGGAAAGGAACGGCGGCGGCGCGAAACTAGGGTTTCGGGCGGCGGCGGCCGGAGGTAGACGACGACCCTGACAGGTGGGCCCCACCTGTCAGCGGGCGGACGCGCGCGCGCGCGGCGGCGGACTGGGCCGACTTGGGCCGAGGAGAGAGAGAGCGGTTTTGGGCCGACTTTCGGCCCAAAGCCAAAAGAAGACTTTTAAAACCTTTTTCAATTTAAATTATTTCTTAAATGCAATTCGATTTATTGAAAATACTTCCTTAGCTCAAATAAATCCCAGAAAAATCTAGGAATTATAGAATTAAGCAAAGTATTTAATGAAATTTTATCTGGCCCCTTTTTATATTGGAATTTATTAATTAAAATTAGATCTTCTCTTCTAGGCTTTTAAAATAAATTCTAAAAATTCCATTTAAACAATAATTTATATATTTTGAATTTTCAGGGTGTGACAAACCTACCCCCCTTAAACAGAATCTCATCCTCGAGATTCGGAAGAACTGGCGAACAGATGCGGATGAGCTGACTTCAATTCATCTTCTCGTTCCCAAGTTGACTCTTCTTCCGAGTGATTACTCCATTGGACTTTGCAAAAACGGATAACCCGATTCCTGGTTCTTCTCTCATCTATTTCCAAGATACGGATTGGTTTCTCAACATAGGTCAGATCCTCTTGGACTTCTATCTGTTCAAGATTAGCTTCTTCGGTAGGTACCCTTAAACACTTTTTCAATTGCGAAACATGGAACACATTATGGACTCCTGCCAAAGATTGAGGTAATTCCAATTGATAAGCAACCTCTCCTCTTCTACTGACAATCTTATAAGGTCCCACAAAACGCGGTGCCAATTTTCCTTTGGTATGAAAACGATGAACTCCTCGAAGAGGCGTGACACGAAGATACACATAATCTCCTTCTTCAAAACTCAAATCTCTGCGGCGATTGTCGGCATAACTCTTATGTCGAGACTGAACCACTCGCAATCTTTCTTGAATGACCTTTACCTTTTCTTCTGCTTCCCTTAGGATATCCGTCCCGAAAACCTGACGTTCTCCCGTTTGATCCCTCAAAAGCGGAGTGCGGCACTTCCGACCATATAGTGCTTCGTAAGGAGCCATCGGAAGACTAGCTTGATAACTGTTGTTATATGAAAATTCTGCATAAGGTAGATTCTTATCCCAACTTCCACCGAAGTCTAAAGCACAAGCTCTCAACATGTCTTCCAAAATCTGATTCACCCTTTCGGTTTGTCCGTCTGTCTGCGGATGATAAGCAGTACTAAAGTTCAGCTTAGAACCCATCTCTTCCTGAAGTTTCTTCCAAAAATTTGAAGTAAACTGACTGCCTCGATCAGACACTATCTTCTTAGGAACGCCATGCAAACACACAATTCTTGCCATATACAATTCCGCTAACCAACTTCCGGAATAGGTTGTCTTTACCGGAATGAAATGAGCTACTTTGGTAAGTCTGTCGACTATCACCCAAATAGAGTCATGGCCTGATGACGTTCTGGGTAAACCAGTGATAAAATCCATACCGATTTCTTCCCACTTCCATTCAGGAATCTTCAAAGGCTGCAACAAACCGGCGGGTTTCTGATGTTCTCCCTTGACTCGCTGACAAACATCACATACTGCTACGTATTCTGCGATTTCACGCCTCATACTTGCCCACCAAAATCTTTCCTTGAGATCCTGGTACATCTTAGTACTACTAGGGTGAATGGAGTATAAAGTATCATGAGCTTCTTTCAGAATTGCATCTTTTAAATCTTTGTTGTCGGGGACACAGATTCTCTCACCCAACCATACAGTTCCGTGCTCATCCTCCAAGAAACCGATAGCTTTTCCTCTTCTCATATTCTTCTTGATCTCTTGAATATCAGGATCATTAATTTGGGCTTCTCTAACTTGATCAATTAGAGTGGGCTTCGCTTCTAAGGCTGCAACGAAACCTATACTGACAATTCCCAAATTTAATCTTTCAAATTCCTTGCATAATTCCAATGGCAACTGTCGTCCTTCCGTAGCATTGCAATAGCCTTTCCTGCTAAGAGCGTATGCTACAACATTAGCCTTTCCCGAGTGATAATGAATTCCCATGTCATAGTCCTTAATTAATTCCAACCATCTCCTTTGTCTCATGTTCAGATCCGGCTGAGTAAAGATATACTTTAAACTCTTGTGATCGGTATATACCTCTGTACGAGTACCGAAAAGATGATGACGCCAAATCTTCAACGCATGAACTACTGCAGCTAACTCAAGATCATGAGTAGGGTAGTTCTTCTCATGCGGACGTAACTGACGAGATGCATAGGCAACCACCTTCCCGTCTTGCATCAGAACACAACCTAACCCAAGTTTGGATGCATCGCAATACACCTGGAAACCCTTCTTTGGATCAGGCAAAATCAAAATAGGAGCTGATATTAAGCGACTTTTTAACTCTTGAAAACTCTGCTCACATTCTTCTGACCACTTGTACTTCACATCTTTCTGAAGCAGTCGTGTCATGGGCTTAGCAATCTTGGAAAAATTCTCTATAAACCTCCGGTAATATCCTGCGAGGCCTAGGAAACTGTGAATCTCTGAAACTGTCTTTGGTTGTTTCCAGTTGGTTACGGATTCCACATTACTAGGATCGACGGCAACTCCTCCTGCTGAGATGACGTGACCAAGGAACTTCACTTCAGACAACCAAAATTCACACTTGCTAAACTTAGCATACAGTTGATGTTCTCGTAGCTTCTCTAGTGCAAGGCGAAGATGTTCTTCATGCTCTTCTTTGGTTCGAGAGTAGATAAGAATATCATCAATAAAGACCACCACGAACTTGTGTAGGTATTCCATAAACACCTTATTCATCAAGTTCATGAAGAAAGCAGGGGCATTGGTAAGTCCAAAAGACATAACAGTACATTCGAACAACCCATACCTAGTGGTAAAAGCTGTCTTAGGTATATCTTCCTCTTTGATTCTCAACTGATGATACCCTGATCGAAGATCTATCTTGGAGAAAACAGTAGCACCTTTAAGCTGATCAAACAAATCATCAATTCTGGGTAGTGGATACTTATTCTTGATAGTCACATCATTTAGTGCACGATAGTCTACACGGCGGCGGTTCACGCGAACGGATGGCCGAGATCGACTTGATCCAAAACGGACGGCCGAGATCGATCGGTCCACGACCGGCTCACGGGAGAGGGCGACGATGACATCACCATCGGCGGCGGCGGCTCGGCGGCTCGGGCTTGCATGCTCGCCAGCGAACGATGGCACGGTGGCGCGAACGGAAGGCACCAATGGGTAGAGCGCGACGCGGCGAACTCACCGGTGACCAAAAGAGCGGCGGAAGATCAACGGACGGCGACGGCGACGAGGAGGAAGCGGCGGCAAACTTCGGGTTGACGGCGGCGACGGTGCTCCGGCGGTCTTCGGCGGCGGCGAAGGAGCGGACGAGAACGGCGGCGACTTGGCGATCACGACGGTGGCCTTCCCGAGCGATGACGACGACCGAGACGGCGGCGGCGCACGGCTGGAGCGACGGCGGCGACGGCGGCGCTATGTTGCACGGCGCTAGAACTCTTCCGGCGACGAGAGGCGAAGGCGAGAGAGGCGGCGGGTAGAGGAGACACCGGGGAACCTTTTAAAGGGGCTCGGAGGCGACGGCGAAGGCCCACGGTGGCTGGCGACGAGAAGGAAGGTTTAGGGTTCGGAGGAAAGAGACGAATCCGATTCGAACTCGAATCAAACGATTTCCAAAAAGAATTAGCCGATGATTCCAAAAGAGAAAAGGTAGATGAGATCCCGGAGATTGTTTCCCCTCTATCAATTCGGCCGGATAAGGAAAGGATCGACCGAATTTGGAAAGGAACGGCGGCGGCGCGAAACTAGGGTTTCGGGCGGCGGCAGCCGGAGGTAGACGACGACCCTGACAGGTGGGCCCCACCTGTCAGCGGGCGGACGCGCGCGCGCGCGGCGGCGGACTGGGCCGACTTGGGCCGAGGAGAGAGAGAGCGGTTTTGGGCCGACTTTCGGCCCAAAGCCAAAAGAAGACTTTTAAAACCTTTTTCAATTTAAATTATTTTTTAAATGCAATTCCATTTATTAAAAAGGTTTTAAAAGTCTTCTTTTGGCTTTTGCAATTCCATTTATTAAAAATACTTCCTTAGCTCAAATAAATCCCAGAAAAATCTAGGAATTATAGAATTAAGCAAAGTATTTAATGAAATTTTATCTGGCCCCTTTTTATATTGAAATTTATTAATTATAATTAGATCTTCTCTTCTAGGCTTTTAAAATAAATTCTAAAAATTCCATTTAAACAACAATTTATATATTTTGAATTTTCAGGGTGTGACACAACCCTAAGAGGAGAAGGGGGCGAAACACAGACTAGACTGTAACGACGCTGGGAGATCACCTCCTGCCGATCAGTCTTCTGATGATTTCGCCAAAAGCGAGCCATATCCTCCAAACATTTTGTATGAACAAGATCGTAGTCTTCTAAGGTTCGCCCGGGGTCCGCCTGTAGCCAGCCGGCAACCTTAAAAACCTTATAGCTGTGGCCGTTTATCACCATTTCGCGATAAACAGGCCGAAACGGGCATCGCACCTTTGGCAGAATTTTAACGCCAAAAATTTCTCGTTTTTGCTTCGCCAATCCCTAGAGGGGGGCCGAAGGCACAATATTCGGCAAACACCCTGTTAAATAGTGCAGAAAGGGCAAAAGATGAATTGTATAGTAAGAATGGGCAAAACAAGATCAAATATTACATAATACGAAAATGACGTAATCATATACGCCAAAGGCATCGACCATAAAAAGTGGCAAAGATAGAGTCATACATTCCAAATATCCAAAGGTCCTTTTTCGGCTACAATAAGGAGAGTAAGGGGCCGAATATACATTGTTCGCCTTTCCCGGCAAACGCAAAAAGAAGAAAATTTTCAAAAATCTAAGGAAAGGACGGAGGGCCTCACACCTCTGGGTGATCCTAGGCATCGCCTCCAACCCCTCCGGCCGCTGCATCCTCTTCTTCGCACCGGTCTGCCGCCTCTGCCTCTGCCAGTTGCTCCAAAAGGCGTGTCTTGGCGGTGGATCCGCCGTCCTTCTGCCAGAACTGTTTTCGCCACGCACGAAGCGCGGGCGAAACGTCCTGCGCACTAACCTCCCAGTCCCTTTTCGCATAGTTAGGGAACTCGGCGACGTGCTCACAGCCGAACTGCTGCAGAAGGCCCATAGTGAAGGCTGCCGATACATGCGCACAGCAATCACCGTACGCAGTGGCGCAGTCCGAAACGGCACCACTAGCCTGCTGGGTCTACTCCGAGAAGTCGAAGGCTGAGGCGTCTTCGGCAGGGACTCCTCGCACCTTTACACCCATGTCCGAAAGGGCAAGGCGGAGCGTTTGGCATACTGTTCTTGCGGACTCGGTGGCTTTCGCCATCTCCCGCGAAAACTGTTGCGACTCCTTCGCAGCGCTCGCCTCGGCCTTGCTGACCTCCAGGCGAAGAGCCTCCATCTTCGGCTCAGTAAGGTTGTAATAATCGGTCAGCGCAGCAGAATGGGCTTTTTCTTTCTTCAATTCGGCCTTGAGGCGATCAACCTCAGCTCGGGCCTCTTTCCCCTTCTCCAATTCGGCCTTGAGGCAATCGACCTCGGCCCTAGCCTCTTTTCCCTTCTCCAATTCGGTTTGGAGCCGCTTGTTCTCGGCCTTCGCCTCCTTGAGGGTGTTGGCGAGGGCCTCCATCTCCAAGCTCTTGCGGCCTATTTCGTCATCTTTGGCCTGAAGACGGTTCCTAAATCCGTCAAGACGAGCCCGCACGGTTCGCTCTGTCGAACAATAGGCCGCAAGAATCTGAATGCAAGATAAGAGCGGACGAAGAGAACAAATGTTAATTATGGGACCTGTAAAAAAGAAGGGGAGGAAAATAAAAAAGAGAGCGAAAAAGCATACCCGAACCAACAAGCTTTTAATAGTGGAACACCCTTCATCGAACTCATTCAACTCGGTGAATAGGCTCAGGGTGCTGGCAGGTAAGACAAGATTGCTTACTCCCTCGACGAAGGGAATAAGATCCGCACGGGTCTCGAAATCGCCAGGGGCGAAGTGGGGCGCCGCGAGAGAGTACTCCGAGGCAGATGTTTCGATGGCCGCCACCTTACCCTTGCCTTGACAAGCGGCGAAACAACCGGCTGACGTAGAGGGCTTCCGAAAACCCTCGCCGCAGCCGTCACGATCCGATCGGCGGACGCTGAGGCCCCGGCGGCGGCAGTACCACCCGCTCCACCAGCATTGAGCGGAATAATGGGGGCGGTCGAAAGGTCTAAGTTGCGGCCAGCGAGCGAAGTCGGGGCTTCGTCAGAAGACTCGTCGTCGCTGAAAATGCGAGCAACATCGACCATCGACGAGTCCTTTCTTTTTTGAGATCTTTTTAACCGGACCTCCATTCGCCGCCTTACCTGCTGAAAACGCAACCAACACCTTCGCCCGCTCCAAATCCTTTCGATGAAGGGGGGAGCTGTTCGATTCCACCCCAGTCTCGTTGTGCCCTAGACTTGGAGTAGGAGTGTAGCCAGGGTCTCGACGCGGTTTTCGACCGCCTCGTCCCTGCCCTTTTCGGCCGCGACCTCCGCCGTCATGCTCTTCGACGTCGTCCTTGTCGTCAGTGTCAGAATCAGAGGAAGCAGGGACCCTTCGCTTCCTAGGGGCCAGCTTCACTTGTCCGTGCGTCCGCTTTCGCGAAGGCCCTACATCGTCGTCGGCCTTGTGGGGGTCCGCCCGGGGAAGCAATTCGCCGTTGTAAACCCGGTTCGCCTGGGCGGCAGCCTGTCATGTAAGAAGCTGGCTATACTCGACAACCAACACGTTGCCAATCATCTTACGAGCTTCGGCGTCAGCCTAGTCGAGAGTCAACACTGCGAAAATAAAGGGTGTAGCCATATTAAGCATCGAACAATGAAAAATAACGAAGCGCAGGAGTGCATAGTGAAAGTGCAGTCTTACCGTTCGTCCCCTAAGGAAGAACCAACTTCGGCAAACCATTGACCTCTTCGCCTTGGTCAAATGCGACTTGACATGACTGGGAGAGGGGAAAGATGCGAAGCATGCAGAACTCCTCCACCAAGTCGCGACAACTAAGTCGGGAGCAAACCTTACGCAGCAGGGCGAACCGCGCCTCCATAGCGCCGTCCACGGCAATCTTGGGTTTCCGGTTCGGTGCAATTGACCTACGCTAGCACCGGAGGGCCTTCGCCGACTCGGAACTAGCCTTAAAGGGGATGGTGTGGTAAAACCACCTCGCCATCCAATGGCGGTCCCACTTTGACATGGCGGCATTCACCGGCCAGAGATCGGAGCGCTCGGGGCGAACATTAAAGTTCATGCTCCCGAACACTGTCGTCTTCGTTCTGGCCGAGGTAATCACCATCTTCGAATTCACGATGGCAAAAAATATGGCACCGAAGAGTTCGGCACTAGGCTCAAACCCGGAGGTCCGGCATGCCCAGTCGAAGATAGCGATCCGGACTAGCGCCGACGGGCTCAACTGTGGGAGCTCCACCTGAAAAAGGCGAAGGATCTCCGGCAACAACACGTTGCACGGAAACCGAAGCCCCGCTTCAAAAAAGACGGTGAACACCACCATCCGGTTGTCGACGGGCTTCGGTACCACGGCTTTCCCCGGGGTGAAAGCCTGTCCCTCGACCAACGCCCCAGAGCTGACCAACTTCGCCAACTCACCGTCGTCCATGAGAGAAATCCCCAAATAGGCGGTGGTGTCGTCGTCAATCCGGCCGGGGTCAGGCCCTTTCACCGAAGCGGGGTTTGGCTTGCGAGGAGCCATGGTGAAGGGTGTGTGCAGTGGCGAACAAAGAGAGCGGGCGAAGGATCTGAAGGGTCAAGGGGCGCCGTGAAAGGAAAGAATGGAGGAAGAGAGCGCGCACGGTGAAAATGAAAAGTGTAGTGGTGAAAAGGGAAAAGGGGGGGAGAATATATAGCCCACCCAGGCGACGGTTCGCCTACCCACCAGTAGTAAAGTGCCACGTGTCGCGAGGGTAGGCGAAACGGTAAATTCCCATCGACCGAGCCGCATAATAATAAGCCCACGAAGGGAAGGCCTATTACTGTTCATTTCAGCCCGGGAAAAATAAAAAATAATATACCACCATCCGCAGGAGGTGAAAAGCGGCAAAACAATACCAACCACATAGACAACAAACTTTATTTGCAGGAACAATATAGGTTTCGGCAGGAGCATCGGTCGAAAGGGAGTGCCACATACCATACCACATTGTTTGCACGGTCTCGGCCGAAGCTCCTATCTCACCCTTGCCCGTGAGGGGCTTGTTGGAGGTATGGCATGAGGCCCTTCGAACAAACCTACCGAAACCATACGACTAGTGAGGATTCAAGCCCGAGACGTCAAGGTTAGTCAAGGCGAAGCCCCCCCATGGCGAAGACTATGGAACAAGGACGGCGAGAGGCGGGGAATCGCGCGGGTACCTCGCCAAGCCAGAGGCCTCTTGGGCAAAGGATGTAGGGCGAAGAGTATATGCCGAAGGGAGACGACTTCGCTGTAGCAAGTTCAGCCCCGCGAGGATCGAAGAAGCCATCCTGGCCCATCAAGCCTAGGGGCTATTGGGCCGACGATCGCCTGACGGCCCATTAGGAGCCCATGAACCTCAATTACACTGTATACCCATGTAAATGTCCCTTTCATAAGGGCAACCATATAAATTCCCCTGGATAACCAAAGCCCTAGTAGTAAGAACCTGTAATGAGGCTATAAATAGTCTCATAGAGCCATGTAATACGGGGGGATCATAAGAAAAATTCTCAATTTAATACACTTTACTTCTTTTCCAACTACTGTTGAGTAACCACGTCTTTCAACGTATGCAGTTGTCGTTTCGATAACATACGCAATTTCGCAGAAGGTCATCGATCCGGATAGATTAGAAGCCCTTCAGAATGATGTGGTGCAATGTCTTGTCAGTTTTGAGTTGATATTTCCACCTTTATTTTTCAATATATAATGACGTATCTGCTTTGTCACCTTGTCAAAGAGATCGGTATTCTCGGGCCTGTGTATCTACACAACATGTTTCCTTTCGAGAGGTACATGGGTGTTCTGAAGAAGTATGTTCGTAACCGTGCTCATCCAGAGGCAAGCATCGCCAAGGGGTATGGAACAGAGGAGATCATTGAATTCTGCGTACAATTTATTGAAGACCTTCGCCCAATCGGGATACCTGAATCACGCCATGAAGGGAGACTACGGGGAAAGGGGACTCTCGGAAGGAAAGCCACTACAAGAAAAATACTTTGTAGAGACATTTTTCTAGTACTATAGAGACACTTTTCAAATGCCTTTACAATACAATAGAGGCATTTTAAAAAATGTCTAATAAGTACCTTATGGTGAATTGTCTCTACAAACGAAGAGGCATTTTATATAATGTCTATAAGGTGGTAGAGGCATTTTCTAGAGACATTAAATTGTACCACAACCATATGAAACCAATGTAAAAATGAGAATAAAATATTTTCCCTTGTTTCTGTCAATCCTTGAATTCATGATCTTTTGAACAAATCATTCTTATGTTCAAGGCACTAACCAACTCAATCCCATGTCATTCATTATATATGTTTATGCCTTAAGTTACTTATATTTAGCCATTTAGTATACTTTTATTGTAAGAAGTGTCTCTACAGAGTTTAAAGTGTCTCAAGCAAATGTCTTTACATGTTAGACACATTTTAAAGTGCCGAAAGAATGCCTCTACAAGATAAAATCTAATAAAATGTGCTGAAAATATTTCTAAAGTGTCTCTAGAGTAAAAATTTTCTATACAATTTTGAAAGTGTCTCTACGCTATAAAACTCCTGATCTTAGAGGCAATTTGCCGAATTCCTCTACAAAAGTGTCTTTATATAATGTTTTTGTTGTAGTGGCAATAATGACGATAGACAATAATTTATTCCGTAAAGCCCATTTCACGGTTCTGCAACAATCTTCATTGGTGGCTCCTTACATCGAGGAGCACTTGGCTCTAATTCGCGCCAGAAACATCGGTAAGTTCGATGCATGGATTACACGGCATCACATTGATACTTTCCCCACGTGGCTATGACAACATCTCATGGGTAACGAGACGATTAACCAAGAACTGGCCTTCCTGGCGAGGGGACCATCTGGCTCGATCGCGACATTCCAGGGATATGAGATCAATAGGTACACATTGTACACGAGAGCCCAAGACATGAAGAGCACGAACCAAAATAGCGTTGTTCGTATCGATGCCATGGGACACGATGGAACAACTGGCACGTATTACGGTGTCATCGAGGATATATGGGAACTTGACTATGGTCCTCTCAAGGTCCCTCTGTTCCGGTGCCAATGGGTTAGGTTGACTGGTGGAGGCGTAACGATTGATGACAGTGGGATGACAACGGTTGACCTTAACATGGTTGGATACTCGGACGAACCTTTTGTCCTTGCCAATGATGTAACGCAAGTCTTTTACGTGAAGGACATGTCTAGCAAAGGAAAGAAGGGCAAAGGGCCTGACGAGCCGAAGCGCCACGTGGTTCTCCCAGGCAAAAGAAAAATAGTCGGAGTAGAGGACAAGACTGACGAGAATTACGATCAGTTGGATGGGCAACCCCCTTTCACGGTGACGATTGACCCTAGCATCCTCCTATCAAATGAAGACACCCCTTACTCACGTAGAGATAACAAGGAAGGAACAATAGTGAGGAGAAAGTATGTGCGGTCAACCGTCACCGCTGATGTATTGCCGTAATTATTGTGTACACAATGTAAACTATTTTGGATGTATTGAATATCCATATAAATCAATTGTTGTATGGCATATGATAATTATGTATGATTATTAGAATTTTTAACAATTTTAAATCATGCATATGCTAGTTATATGCGATAATTAAAAATTTTAAAAGTTTTAAATCATGCATGTGGCATTTACATATGTTAATTAGAGTTTTTAAAAATTTTAAATCATGCATATGCTAATAAAATATGATTATTAGAATTTTTATTAATTTTAAATCATGCATGTGGTATTTACATATGTTAATTAGAATTTTTAACAATTTAATATCATGCATATGCTAATTATATATGATTATTAGAATTTTTAACAATTTTAAATCATTCATGCGCTTATTGCGTATTATCCACTTAATTTACTATAGACAACAATAATTTTTCGAAGTAATTGTCATTAATTTTTTAACTTTAAATAATTTTAATTCATTATTTACTATTTGAGAAACACATATGTAATGAAATTCAATATTCTGTGCTATTTTCTGTAGTCCCGGTTCTTAACCCTAACCGGGTTTAATAAGAATTTGGAAATAGCGGGAAAATATCTTTAGTCCCGGTTGGTGAGAACAACCGGGACTAAAGATATCTTTACTCCCAGTTGTTCTCACCAATAGTGACTAAAGATCTAGGGGTATATATATTCCCGATGCGCGCCCTCGTCTTCTCCACCAACACGTAGAAGTTTTTTTCCCCAATCTCGGCTTCTCCTTCGTCACCACTGCCTAGGGCATCCCCGCGCCAACGCCGCCGTCATATATCGCCGTCGTCTCGCGGGGGTCGTCGTCGCCGCCTCCGCCGCCGCCGCATCTCTGGTGTGAGAGCCGCCGCCGCCTCCCTCTCTCTCGACCTCGATCTCTCTCTGTCTCTCTCTCCAAGCCGCCACCGCCGACGTCGACACGGCCAACCCCGACTCCGCCTCCCGCCAATGCCGACCCCAACCTCGATGCGGCCGCCACGACACGCCGCCGCCGCGCCGCCTCGCCGCCGCCGCGCCGCGCCGCCGCCGTGCCACCACGCTGACACCGCACCACCACGCCACTGCCGCGCCACGCTGCAGCCGCGCCTCCACGCCGCCGCTCCGCTGCCGCCCCTGCCGCCCCATCAGTGAACGAAAAGCGAACGAACGTACGTGAACGAAACGTGAACTTAACGAGAACGTGAACATGAACGAAACGTGAACTTAACGAGAACGCGAACATTAACGAACGTGAACGAAATGCGAACGCGAACGAACGTGAACGAAACGTGAATGAATCATGAACAAACGTGAATGAAACGTGAACGAAACGTTAACGAACGTGAATGAAACGTGAACGAACGTGAATGAAACGCGAACGAACGTGAACGAAACGTGAATGAAACGTGAACGAACATGAATGAAATGTGAACGAAACGTGAACGAACGTGAATGAACGCGAACGAATGAGAACGAAACGTGAATGAAATGTGAACGAAACGTGAACGGTCGCCTTATAGGACACTACGTGAAATACAATATATGTTACTTTGCATTTAGACTAATACATTTTTTTGTATGTTGCAAAAAAGATGTCGTCGTCGTCGTCCCTCAAGCCAGAGTGGTAGCTAGCCCGCAAAGGAAATCGCGCAGGCAAGTGATGTAAAGATATGATTGTTAGATTTTTAATATAATTAAGATTATTAGATTATTAGACTTACTAAATGTGAGTGTTAGAGATTATTATTAGAGTTTTAGACTTAGCATATGTGAGTGTTAGAGATTGTTAGAGATTTAATATAAGATTATTATTAGACTTAGCATATATGATTATTTGAGTTCTAATATATGACACTTAGACTTAACATATATGATTGTTAGAGTTTTAATATAAGATTATTATATTTTTAATATAGGACTAATAATATAAGGCTATTAGATTTAATATACGACACCTAGACTTAACATATATGATTATCTAGGGTTCTAATGTACGACACTTAGACGTAGCATATATGATTATTTGAGTTCTAATATACGACACTTAGACTTAGCATATATGATTGTTAGACTTTTAATATAAGATTATTAGATTTTTAATATAGGACTAATAATATAAGACTATTAGATTATTAGAGTTTTAATACAAGATTATTACAGTTTTAATATAAGATTATTAGATTTGTAATTAGACTTAGCATATATGATTATCTAGGGTTCTAATATACGACACTTAGACATAGCATATATGATTGTTAGAGTTTTAATACAAGATTAGTACAATTTTAATGATTATCTAGGGTTCTAATATATGACACTTAGACTTAGCTGCACCGTCTCCACCTCAGGCTCCTGCACCAACTCCTCCTTAGGCTCCTGCACCGACTCCTCCTCAAGCTCCTCGTCCGGCACCTTCCAAGTCAAGGGCCCCCCAAGCTCCACCGCCTGCCCCCACAAGGGCAACGAAGAAGGCGAAAGTTGACGCCGCCAAAAACAAGGACCTAGGGTACGACTGCACGCAAGAGGAGCTTGACGCTTATGTGGCATCAGATGTCAGGAGACAATTGAAGCCTTGAAGTCCAGAAAAGAAGATTCCTATAGACCCGAGTGCCAGAAACTTCTTCAGGGGTATGTCTGCACCTGCCAAGGAGACCATAAAGCTATCGGACTATGAGCGAAAACTTAAGAAAGCATCTTCTGGAAAGTCCAAACCAGTCCCTCAGCTTGGAGAGCAACCAAACCAGGTGATCGAGCCGTTGGTGACCGGTGAAGAATTTGGAATACAAGATTTTATTAATGACACCGGGCTAACTACGGATCAATTGCTACGAGGCGCACCATTCGGAAAGGCGGAAGTGAAATACAAGTACGAACTCGGTAAACCGCTTGTCAAGCCTGAGCAGCTGCAGTCCCTACCGACACAGATGTACAAATTCCATCGACTGTACATGGAGATGAGCGCCACCGGTAGAGAGATGATCGAAGTGAGGATCAGGGACACGGACTTCTTGCAAGGAGAAGATATTCTCTGGATCAATTACAAGGGTATCTACGAACTATACCAGCTGGACGCCCTCGACGTCTCTATTATGAGTTGTTGGACTTTGTAAGTATCGTCCAGTTAGATTTCTTATTACGTTTCCTTCAATTAATTAGGTCCTTATATATAAGTACACCATATATAATATATACTTCCTTTTATCGTTGTAGAATGGAGATTAAAAGGGCCCGACGGCGGGGGGTTTTCGATACTGGATTCATCGACCCTCAGAAAGTAAACGTCGCAATGCTCGACGAGTATCCGCAAGCCACAGAGGACAATCTCGTCCATCTCCTGAAGGCGCAGCATTACAAGATGTTCATACTATTGCCGTACAACGCAGAGTTAGTTTTTACTGTCTTCCTACCAAATTTCATTCCCGTACGAACATGCTAAGTATTTCATATGTAAAGCATGCGATGCACATTGCAGATTCCACTGGGTACTTTTACTCTTCGACTTGGAGGCCTGTGTAGTCAATGTATATGACTCAATGGATAAAAAAGAGTCTACGTTTGACCAGGTTTTTGAACTTATAGATAGGTACTGTCATAAGTTCCAATGTTAATTACGAATCTTGTTATAATTAATTGCTACTACGAATCATAGCTTTAAACTCCATGTAGGGCTTGGTATCGGTTCCGTCATTTGGTCCACGGCAATTGGAGAGAAAGACTTAGGCGGAAGTTTAAATTTCCTGTGAGTACACATGCTCTACATTTATATTGAATCTCCAATTCAAATACAAGTGTATATTAATTAGATCTCTTGCCGTTTGTCATGTATATATAGTGCGCAAAGCAAGCCCAGGGAACTAACTTGTGTGGCTACTACGTGTGCGAGAATTGCCACTGCCTTGCAGACCAAATCATCAACACAAGAGAGCTCGATGTACGTACAAATAAATTGAAAATTTCATTGCGTATGTATCGATTTGTTGTTTACTAATTAATTTCATACATTCATAGGTTATTCGCATGAGGGATAACCTCACACAAAAGGAATTTATCGCAGCGGTTCAAGAACAACTCATGGGATTCATCAACAAACAAATCCTTGATCCCGAGGGTGAATTCTACTACGACGGAAATACAATTCATAGGTCGTTAGCTTCTAAGATAACGACTAATACTACGTCGAAGTCGTAGCTAGCTAGGACATCATAATGAATTGTAATTAATACATGTCTATTTTCCTATATGCATGTACACATTTACTTTAGTGTAAATATATATTTTGGTCATATATATATGCACATAAAATGTTAAGTGCTTTAATATATATAGACATATGCATTTGCATAACATATATGTATAAATACATATATATTATGCATGTATATATATTGAAACATATATAAATATAATATATAAATATATAATATATATATATATATATATATTATGCATATATATGTATTGAAACATATATATGCATGGTTTATATGTATGCATTTATATATAAACCATGCAGCAACAGGGCCTTGCAAATAAAAAAAAGGGAAAATTGGAACCATGCCATTATAATATTGCAAAATTTGAGATATGCCATCCTAACCCACATGTCATTGACTCATGTGGGTCCTACATGTCATTGAGATACCGATAGCATATCTCAAACTTTGCAAAATAATAATGGCATGATTTCAATTTACCCAAAAAAAAAAGGGCAGCTCGATCTTTAGTCCCGGTTATTTCACCCGGGACTAAAGATAGCGATCTTTAGTCCTAGATTGGTAGTCCCGGTTTGAAAACCGGGACTATAGGGGGTTACCAACCGGGACTAATAAGGGTTTCTCCACCAGTGATTATATGGTGCGCCGTCCCCACGCATGCATCATATCTCCGTTTTTTAGTTGGTTGGTGAGAGGGTTGTTTGGTTGGTTGACTTGCATTGCCAAGTCATATTTTAATCATGTCACAGTTTATTAGTTATCATTTATGAAAAATAGTTGCTTAGGTATGTGTTAATTTGTTTCGCTGCTACAACTTTGTCATGCCCCCTTTTCTTAATTTTTGGATTCACTAGAAAAATACCCCTACATTGCAACGGGTGAATGCTATTTTAAGCTTATTATTGTTATATGGTTTAGGTATGGTAGAATTCACCGTGGGAATTCATTTGGATTTTTTTTTAGAAAATCACGAGCTGCAATTAGGAGTCCGACTTTTATCTCAAGTTAGCATGCGAGTTTTTTAAAAAAAGAGATTTCTTATACAATATTTTCAAAAGCAAACGAGTTTAAAATCCAACTCAAATACGGATATATATTTCCAATAGCGAACAAATTTAAAAACCGACTTAAACAAGGATGACGTACCAAAATATCGGAAAAACATCTTCAATTTTTATAATAGTATAGATAAGTTACACTCTTAAATTTAGAGCTAACCGTGCTACACTTTTGACCAACTATTTCTTAGTCACACTTATACCACCCATGCCACAACTAGTCACCTTATAGTGGAAGGATAGTGGATGAGATACTGTTACCTAATTACCAAATTGTTCAGAGTTGCTTGTGCAAAAATTGTAATATCTCCCCAATAAAAAAGAAGAAACATCGCTACATGCAGTTCTGAGTGGGCCGTCTGTTATACTACATGCCAAATAGTGATATTGGGATATGAGAAAGTGAGGGCACTGTGGTCTTTTGGTTTTCTCTATTTGTAGGTATGTGTCAGGTAGGTGAAAACTAAATTTATTTTTGTATGAAGAAACAGTATGTATTATCATTACATTTGTATGTAAAGATAATTTCATGCAATGGTAATAATTTACTCCTTATGTCCCACATTAAAAATGTCAGGTTATTTAGTATGGATTAAGAGAGTCCAATTGATTACCCTAATAAGTCAAAACCAAATCTAAAATTTGAATTTTCAAACTTAATTTTGACGTTAATTATAAGATATTTTGAACGTAGTTTATTTTTTGCCATTGGCATTTAAGTGACTACGAACACGTATATAAATTTTTATCTATAATTTTTTTATTCCCAAATAAACCGTTTTGGTTTATTAGGGAATATGGGCAAACGATGAGCACAGTGCTGTTCTTCCACAGCCGGAACCACCGTCCCTTCCCCTTTCCCGTGGCACCGGTGCCCATGGCGATGGCTTGTAGTGCTTAGTGAGCTCAGCGTCGAACTTGCTACATCCGTTTCCCGGCAACAGCACGATGGGGTGGATATCGACGACGGCGTGGTGGAGCAGACGACGGCGTGGTGGAGCGGTGGGAGGGCGCTGCCGTCGATGAGGAAGAAGGGGACAACAGAGGAGGAGCAGCAGGAGGAAAGGTAGTATGTCCATTGTGGCAGATAGCTCGCTAGCTTGGTTGTTTGGAGTTTTAGATAACCACGCGAGATGAGACGATAAGTAGGAGTATATAAGTAAGTGGCACTCTAGCTATTGCTTGAAAGAGCCGAGCAAATTAACTTGCGTTATTATGGTAAGCTCAGTTGCCACGTTTCCGAAAACGGAAATTTGTCTGGACGAAAGTGATTTTCATTTAAGGATCCAACGACCCGAATTTATACATTTGGGCTCGTACAGATAAGGCGTTGATTATGTGGTGCTGTCCCTGTCCCCACGCAATCGCTTATATTCTGCGGGCAGAGTACAATCAAGCGCCTGATGTTTGAAGAAAAATTGGACGCTTCACCTATGCACTTTGTGTTGCATACATCATATCTTCTTTTATTTATTGGTTGGTTAGAGGATGGTTGGTTTTGGTTGCGTCGCATTGTAAAGTCATACTTTAGTCTTGTCACAGTTTTTTAGACATCCAGTATCTGAAAAAATAGTTTCTTGGGCATATGGTAGACCCTATTTAGATTACACCCTGTCACATCAAACGTTTGAACACCTGCATGAAGTATTAAATATAGTCTTAAAAAATAACTAATTACACAGATTGGGACTAATTTGTAAGACGAATCTTTTGAACCTAATTGTTTCATGATTTGATAATGTGGTGCTACAGCAAACATTTGCTAATTACCGACTAATTAGGCTTAATAAATTCGTCTCACGGTTTACTGACATATTCTGTAATTAGTTTTTTTATTAGTGCCCGAACACCCCATGCGACACCCTATATAATATTCGATGTGACACGCTAAAACTTTACACCCCTGGAATATTTAAACACCCCCGTAATTTGTTTAGTTGCTGCATCTTTGTCATACCAAACTTTCTATCTAGGGATCTACGCTTTCACATTTAGAGCTAACCATGTCACACTTGTGACCAATTATTTCTTAGCCATACTTATACCTCCCATATCACCACTTGTCTAAGCTTGCATTAACAAAATATCCTAACTGCAGGCTATATTCTAGGCTACATCCCATTCTTATATACTTATCTTAGCATTTTTTTCCCCAAATGATTTTTCCTTCTAAATTATTTATCTAATCTGCGATTTGGTTACACCATCATATTTCTTTTAATTTAGCCGTTACAACAAGATCTTAGGAAACTAAATTTGATCTTGGACAAATATATTTTGATGAGAAAAATCATGTGTTATTTTATCGTATATTGAAAATTTTTTCATCACTCGATCAAATTTAGTTCAATTTACAAAAGGTTTCATAGAGATGCAACATTCAAAATATATATGATGGTGAGGCTAGCAATTAGTTAGCCACAAAGTTTACCACACCTCACTTTGCCACAAATGTGTCATGCCACATAAAGTGAGGCTAGCAATTAGTTAGCCACAAGTGTGGCTAAGTTTGGCAAGAATTTGAGTCTATGACGTGTAGGTCCAATGACTAGCAAAGTGAGGCATTACACAATTGTGACAATCAACCAAACACTATACTAAGAAATTATGGCATGCCTAAGATTTGGCATGGCAACCTTTGGGAGCCAATCAAATAGCCCCGTACTCCCTCCTCTCTAGTGGATAATCCAATATAGCTAACCGATGAGCTAGTTTGAAAAACAAAAATCAAAATTTTTTTCCCGCATGCATGGGCAACGAAGGCACATGAAATTAGCTGATGTGCATCCGTATCTAGTCAATAATTCATCCATGCATTTCGGTATGTAAGTACGAGAACCAAGGTTGAAGGAGTATATACCTTTTCTTTTTCAGGATCCAGTATATACTGTTTTTTTTTATGATCTAACATGTACTAGAATTTTTTTGCTGGAGTACATACCTTTTTATTGTAATATCCAGTATGTTTGTACTTGATTTCTTTTAGGTACAGTATGTACCTTTTTAAAGTTAAGTATATACTTTTTTAAGTTAGTAATGGTATATACCTTTTTGAATTAGTAGAGCAGTATATACCTTTTTAAGTTAGAAGTAGTATGTAACTTTTAAAAAATGTAGTAGCGGTATGTACCATTTTAAATTAGTAGAGCAGTATATACCTTTTTTTATGTTAGTAACAGTATGTACTGTTTTTTAAGGTGAATATCAGTATATACTACTGTAATTTCAATGAGTACTGATGTACTTAATGATTTTTTCCTGGAACTGACTATATACTAAATTTAATTTCTTGGGACGAGTATATCCCGATTTCTTTTCTGAACAAGTTTGTACTACTCTTCTTTGAACGAGTGTACTGATCTATATACTGATTTCTTTCACAAATTATATTCTCCGATTTCAGGAGTGAACATGAAATTTTAAAGAATATATAGAAAGTTATTTCCTCAATTTAGATTAAATTGAAGCATAGTCCGATCCCAAGAGAATTTGCAATAATCCAGGCAGTATATGGATTCATACATTTAGCCATTCTGAAAAAGAAGAAAAAATGAATGTACAGTATACCCAATTTTCGACCTGCACAAACTGCTTTGGACAGAATTTTCATACTGCCATATCCACATTTTCTACATCTACATCAGCTAATCCATGCAACCATGCGAATATACTGCCCGGTGTTGGCCACCATCCATGGTGTATTTGTCATGCATCTGTATGGAGCAAAGCAAAGAACTAGTTAATTAGGAGCTTCATCATTCTTCAGAAGACTAAATAATACGCTGGGTTATCAAATAATTTTTTTTAAAATACTAGCAGGCCTACTCATGGAAAGAGGGTGAATGGGGATTACATTCAAGTACAGATCTAATAAGAAAGGGAATCCTCGATCTGCAGGAAGAGAAAAATGGAAAGATAATACCTTGGCAGGATGAATAAGGAGTAGAACAGAGTGGTTACGGCCTCATTTCCCTGCACGGCGCATGGATTTATGTGTCAACCGGGCTTGGCGAAGAAACCCCGATTGCATGATCGGATGATCCTGCACCTCCGGCCAACCGTCGTTCTTCGTCCACACCGGTGGTGAGGAGTAGTAGCGTCGCGCCGAGGTGCAGCCAGGCCACCGCTGCCTCCGTGTGGACAGCGTCACCGCACAGCGCCTACATAGGACGAGACGACGAATCGATGACTGATATCGTCGCCGCTAGGGCACTGCCTAGGAACGCCATGATTGCCATGTTGCTGCAAATGGATCTCACCGCATCCCAACAAATCACCGATGGATGCCGCCGGCACCGTGCATGGTTGCTCATCAATCGCCAATGGATCATGCCGTCCGCTTTGACTCTCCGGTAGCTAGCGGTCGATCCGAATATTGCGGAGAGAGCGAGCTATTGCCGTCGCTGGTTAAGTGGTTAGGATGGCAGCCGGGGATTTATATTATTTGCTCAGGACCGATTAGTGTGGGATAGTTAAGCATTAGGTGATTTTTTTTTTATAAAAACGAAACGGGTCTGTTGAGTGGATCCGGTAACAAGGTTGATCGTGTGCCTCATTACTGATGAACGGTGGCAGGTGTACGTACTCCCAGGTGTATAGAACCATTTTCATATATATATATATATATATATACATATATATATATACATACACATATATATATACATACATACATACATACATACATACATACATATATATATATATATATATATATATATATATATATATATATATGTATATGTATATGTATATGTATATGTATATATGTATGTATGTATGTATGTATGTATGAATGTTCCACGTGAAATCAGGACCCCGCAATCCATCCCAAAATATCCTTGTTTGGGTAATCAAGGGTTTTGCTGGCGAAAACTTGTGCGAATTGCGATTACGGGGTAAGGCGACACCTCATCTATCTTTTAGATCACAAAACGGTGGTTCAAATGTCTTGAGCAAGACGAATAGATTAGACAATCAAGCCAATGTGCTTGAAATGATGATTGATGTTGATCCAAGTGGTCCAAGTATGTCTATTTGCAAAGATACGATATGAAAGCATTGCAATATCTACTAGCATTAACTACTACAATTATAACATTTAATAGGAAAAAAATTTGCCCAAATGCACAAATAAAAATCAATAATTTTTCAGGACGAGATGGGACCGGGAAATTAATAATTAAGATAGTTTCTTCATGGCCGAATAACATATATATGTCTGAATTCTGATCCTGAGATCATTGCCTACCATGCTATCCGCCTACCATGCTATCCGTTATATTTTTTCTCAGAATTTTTTTCTGCAAGGAAATGGTGATTTTATAATAATCAGTAACAAGTGCTTTAATGCCCAGAGGGTCATCAAACGGCCAAACAGCACGGTTGTTCAATCTCGATCCTAGCACGGTTATTCACAAGAGTCACCTTGTTAAACCCTCTTCCAATTATCTAGAGCTTCAAAATGATATAGATGGTTAAATGGCAGATTCATAATATGTTGAACGTAGAAATCGGAGTGCCTCTAGAGCCTAAGGTGGACTCGAACTTGATATGAGTTGGACCTCCATCTTGATTTGAACGTCTATGACGATCTTATTCATCTCCTAGCTTCTTTTCATGTGCTCCATGGTCTCTCCATAGTTCATAATCGTGATTAAATCATTAGGTAGCAATCTATCCTCGCAAGCACATAAAGAAGTACTTAGGAACGAGCTCATCAGTAAATTTAATTGTCGGGCGCGAGCTCTAGTGACTGGACCTTGCAAAACAATTTGAGGGGTAGCGTGTGTATCCAAAACGATAGGGCATGTAGCCTAGTGGTTCCAGTGACCCAAATAATACCCCAAGGTCCTGAGTTCAAATCTCCGTATGAGCGAATTTTAGACTGGGTTATTTATGGGGCTAAGTTACCAATTTCAATGGCCAATTAGTAACCTCGACTACCTATCGAACAGTGGGTGCACGCAGAAAATGAGGCGGACTTGTGTGTCCAATTGGGGGACATTGAGAATTTGAGATTGTATTTGTACATGAGCCTGAGCCTATGGTGCACGTACAGTGTATTGTTGATCCATCCGCTTTGAATTTGGAGGCCCTAGCTGAGCAATAGAGAATTTCAAGCCCAATTATGCGTACTAGCCATCGAGTCGTGGGTTGCACGGGATATTAATATTGATAGCACACGCTACATGTGATTTAGAACCAACACCATGTTAAGTTTTATTTTAGTTACGTGGATAAAATATGTTTGGTCATAATTTCAAAAGAACTATTTATATATAGTACATCCTAATTCTTATTAATTTCAATTTATTAATCTAATAGTTTTAAAATGTACAAATATTAAGTAACGATATGTACTCATGTCCATGTCTCAATTCTGTATTTTATCTTAATTAATACACATATATAGAATTAATAGGTACCGTATTGTAGTTAGTTTAAAGTCTTCTTTTCATGATATAATATTTTTTAAATATATAATTACTAAATATTAAGTTATATTCATTTTGAGGTCTGAATTTTAGCTTTTTTGGACGATACTCCGTATGGAGTTTAAGTTATTACTTATTCATAATTTAATAACTTTGAAGTTCACAATCAATAACTATCGAGTTATATTTTTTTCAGAACATCAATGTTAGCTTTGGCGATTTGTAATCCAAAAAATCAGAATAAATAAGTACCAAACTGTACTCAGTTTGGAGTATCAATTATAGCTCATGATTTAATGGTGCGAAAATTTGTAATTAATAAATACTGAGCTGTATAAGGTATCAAATCCAACAATAGTTTTTCCATGTATTAATAATTCCAAAAAAAGGAATACATTGTAATATCCATTTTAGCCTTTTCATAATTTGCTATTTCTAAAATTGATTATTAATAAATGCCGAGTGCTACTTGTTGATGAAAAGAAAAACACACAATAGCCTGGGAGATCTGCTTAACTCCAGTGCAGTTATAAGATGTTGATGAGATGCGGGCGTGCCAGTTAGTTTGATCTTGCAACAGACAAGATATGTAAACAACAGAAAAAACAGCCGATCGGCTGACAAGCCGATGGAGTAATTCCAGCCGATAGCCGATATTAGCCGATTCCACCCGATGTCGATAGGGTTTTGAGCAATCGGCTATATATCCATTGTAGATAAATATATATAGACAATCGGCTGATGATAATAAAATATAACAATATTATAATCCAATAGAAATCACTCGGCTAATAATAATATGATAGGATAAGTATCGATCCGATAGTTAAAAGCATACATTGGCTAAAAGTTCGATGTCATAAAATCCAATCGATTTAGATAAACAGTGAAACCTTGTTGCAATTGGCAAAATCTAACTTGTAAGTAATCTTTGTAAGCCGATGCAACGTCTAGAAAACTTATCGGCTAGCATCCCGATAAAACACTAGCATGAACCTATTGGCTTAACAAGATTTATATTATCAACAATAATTTAGTAGGTCGGACCTAATCGATGCAGCACGAGATTATAAATGATAGTCTAATGCTCGATGAGCCGATAGATCTGTCTAATGTGATGGATATAAGAAATCTATTTATAACAGCATTGTGATTGTAGAGATATATCGGTTAAGACGGAAGATCAGACCTAACCAAGACAGTCCGAATTAAACCGATACGTCTCTAAATACAATGTAATTAGAGATAGAATTGAGATATCAGGTAGGCAAATATATCAAACAAACCAGAGCGATCCAAGAGATCGGAGTGATGCAGCCTTGAACAACACCAATATAGCCGATAGTATCACTAGGGCCGACGAAACGCAGGACTTACCCCTTCGTCGGATATGGAACTGAACCGATGCAGCCCCACATCAGGTACCAAATTCCTCTGGTTGATAAGTAAAACCTCAGAAAAGAGGGTGGCAGTGCGCCGAGAGTAGTATTGATCGAGAGATAAATTACATTGACCCCGGGTGTACATATTTCTACACATGGGTGGAACTGCTTATACATTTGTCGGGTGATTTTTAACAAGAAATCATCCAGATTTTTTCTACACTTAGATTTATATCCAACAGACTACAAAATAAAATAACTAATACAAATTTACTTATTCAACATCTTTATCAAAATTACAGTACACTTATATGTCATATCAATTTTAGTTATATAGGACTGTAATTTTATATTTTAAATACTCACATGTCCTATCAACTGAATTTACAAATGTAATTTTAGTTATATAGGAGTGTAATTTTATATTTTATAGAAAATAACGAATGCATATTTAATTACACAACATTTTTATCAAAATTACAGTACACTTACATGTCATATCAACTAAATTTACAAATGTAATTTTATTTATATAGGACTGTAACTTTATACAATTACAGTATAATTACATTGTAACTTACATATAACTGCATAACTGCAGTATAATTATAGTGTAACTTGTATGTAATTTCAATGTAACTTTGTATGTAACTTTTAAAACACTGCTAGTCATACGAAATAAACATCACGGGAGATCTCTCACCCGTATTAAAGTAGTATTATCGTTCAATCACTTTCGTTCTATACAGTGGCAAAGCTAAAAAAAGATGCGTACAATACCTCGCTTGGTTATAAGTGCCTTGCCCTAATCAGGTGCTAATCGGTAGGTTTAAAAAACGTCAAATTTTAAGTAAAAAATTTGACGACAGATTTATAGCAAAACTGCCCATGGGTAGATACTAGTCCTTGTAGGACAAGAAAGAAACTTTCCTAAAGATAAAAGGAAAACATAAAGTCCTTATCGGACACTAAACACACTTTCCTTAAGATAAAAAGAAACTAAAACCTGCCCAATTAATAGATAAACTGTCATTTCGCATCCTCCTTGAACTCAGACTCTTCTAGATAAGTTTCCTTTAATTGATCTTTACCCGAATCCATCAAGAATACAACTGTTGGCGATTGATAGTTTCCATGGTCGATTCTAGGACTTTAAAACCGATACTGACTCTAAACCTATGATTACTCTGGGCTTAACAAATTTTGCCATTAACACTACTATATTTAAAATCTCAGTTAATTTAGTAATTTTGAAACTAATACATATCAAATCGTACTTGGTTTGGAGTTTCAATTATAGATTTGAGTGATTTGATAATTGAAATTTAAGAATTAATCACTACTATTTGTCCCCATCCCAATTTAGTTTTGTATTTAATTTACTAATTCTGAAAGTTAGAGGTTATATGTTTCTGAGTTTATATACTTTGATGTCTTGCATTAGAATAAAGTAAAAAAAACTATTGACTCCATATGTTTTCCTTTTGGAGTGTTTTACTTGATACAAATTTGATTTGGGCCCGTGTGATTCTTTTCTAATTTTTGGATGAGATCATAGAATCGGAGTATGTTTCTTCGTAGGTGCAAGGAAATTATACGGAATACCTATGTGAATCCAGCAGTTGCAACACAATCATGGATCTTCTTAGTTAGATGCAAATGAACCTTTCTTGTGGATTATTGTGTCATCACCCGAATTAGTTAGCTAATTTACTCCTGGTAGTGTGGTTTCAATGTGGAACAATTAATCAAATTATAAACCAATCTGTTTGATAAATAAAATAAATTAATAATCTTGATTGTGAAAAAAATATACCTGACCTGCAAATTTAGGATCTCCAGGTTCCATGCATTGGCCAATAGGAATTCATGAAGGCATCTCCTGCTGTTTTTTCCAGAGTCATGTACACATGCAACCATTTGATGATGCCGTGAGAAATCAAGATTGATTGACAAAACAAAAAAATATATACACTCAAATACCAAATAGCTGATCGGGATGGAGTATGAAGGGCAAACCTGGAGCATCTCCTGTGGTTTTGCGCGCGGTGTTCAATCCCTATTGGTTTCTCGTATTGCAGATAGAAAAAGGTAGTCGATTATCGTTGTTTTAATTAGATGTATCTCCCAAATATTTGAGGGGCTTTTACATGGCCCACAATATTAGCTAAGCGTTGTTTTCTTTCATCTACGGTTGCTATAGTATGATCTATTAAATTAACGGACAAATGTTTCTAGTTACCATGAGAGCTCGAAGATAGTGGCCAATTAGTATAGATACTAGCCGTCAACCCGTGCGTTGCACGGGTTACTGTTGTTGGTATCATAAATACCGCTTAGATTATGTATTAAATGTATTTTCTAAAATTAGTGTGGCTTAAATTTTGTAAAAAAATAACATTGCGGCTTATATTGCATTATAAGAACAATAACATTGCCTACAATTCACTTAGGGCCCCTTTGATTTGGAAGAAAAACAAAGGAATTTCGGAGAGTTTTAATTCTGTGGGAAATTTTCTATGAAAGCCTTTGAAACAAAGGATTGAATCCTATCATATCCTTTGGAATACCTATGGATTGATTAATCCGGTAGAGATTTTAGAGAAAACTTAGTAAGAGCTCTAACCTCTTTAGAAACTTTCCTTTGAATCTGTCTCTATCATCCGATTCCTGCGTTTTTCCTGCAGTCCAATCAAATGGTCATTCCTCTGTTTTTCCTATATTTTGCAATCAACTATTTTGCAATTGCATTCTTATCACAATCCTGTGTTCTTTTTATATTCCTCTATTTTTCCATTCATGCGATTCAAAGGGACCCTTAGAATTAATATTGATTAATCATATTAATCATAAACTACCAATAGATTAAATTGTCCATGATTTTTTGGATAGCATATTTATTTAACATAGAATTTTTATGCAATCGACGGTCGAGTTAAATCTTTTTGAGCTATCCGATGGCTAATATAATCGGCTAGTATAAAAAAAATGTTTGGCATCTTAATTGGAATTTCATATGAAGATGTGAACAATTTCATATTTATTAATTTTAAAATTGGAATTATTAAATCTCAAATGGTGTTTTTATTAAATTTAAATTGAAATATTTATTTGCATATTTATTTGTCTATAAAAATATAAGTGATGCTAAGACATAAATAAATATCAACATTATTTGTGAAAGGAATGTATAACTCTTCATCAATCTGTGTCATGTTGAGGGCTAATAATTTTGTTGACGTTGGGATTTATGGCATCCCAGAGTTCTATTACACTGACTTTGACTTTCCGTGTTTCCTTTCCACGGTTGATGCATATCACATGCCACTGCAGTTATAAAAAAAAAGACTGTTAAGTTATATTTATCAATGTAACCATGTATTAAATTGACCAAAATCTCTACTATTATAAAAATTAAAGATATTTTTGCCAGTATTCTGGTACATCATCCAGTTGGTTTTAAGATCGTTCGTTTTTAGAAATACAGTTCCATGTTTGAGTTAGATTTTAAGCTTGTTTGCTTTTGAAAATACAAAAAAGAGTATAATAAGAAATCTCTTTTAAAAAAAAACTATGCATGCTAACTTGAGATAAAGTCAGACTCCTAATGCAGCTCATGATTTTTTAAAAAAAATCCAAGCGAATTCCCACGTAGAATTTTACCCTAACTAAACCGTATAACAATAATAAGATTAAAATAACATTGACCCATTGCAATGCACGGGCATTTTTCTAGTCTAAACAAATTAAAAGAACATCAACAATAAGCTATACGACATGACACATGGAAAACTACATATTAGTTCATAGAGTGCATTTGGAAAACATAGATCAGTCTATGTTATCTACACAAAATCATCATTAGACAACTCTTTTTTTACACTGGGGGTTTTGCCGTTGCCTGTTGGGAACAGAGACCTCATCCAACAGGCAAAAATAAGCACATTCAATATGCAAAAAATCAGCTAGTATTTCTACTGTGTACGTGTAGACCGGACATATAGACATAACATTTGAAAATTAAATTAAATATTTAGTTCATAGGTTGTCATCAGAAAAAATATAGATCATGAATCAAAATCAGAAACAGAACCTGCTAGGTCGACAGAATATTAAATAGCACATTCTATGGGCAAAGGATCAACAGACAATTCATTAATTATTTCAACAAAATCATAAATCGATTTGTGTTTAATTTGATTACAAAATTCACACCAGACTTGTGGGGTTGCACTTGTTGAGATTATGGGCATATAATGATTTAATTTATTCCATAAATAAATCATGACATTACAGATGAAAACTAGCATGAACGCATCATTAGATCTACACATGTAAACTACGCAGAATAACATGAACAGATCAAATATGCGCAACATATTGAATACGTACCGAGGTGACGAAAAGACCGGCTGCTTGGTCGAAACTTTTCGCAGGTGTCTACGAAGGCACGAAACACGCGAGCGAAGAGGAAGGCGAGCCGTCGCGAACGAACAGGGAGCAGCCGCGCGAAGCGCTTCCCAAAAACCTTATTGCCGCCTTCTCCCGGTGCAGGACGTCAAAGGCAGAGGTTCCGGAGACCTGCTCTCCCGATCGCTGGTGCACGCCGGCGAGCGGGATGGAGTAGTCTACGAGCGACGGCGCAGTACAGAGTAGGAGGCAAACCCTAGATTGATTTTCGCATATCCTGCGTGAAGACGGCGGGTCGGTTTATATAGAGAAGGGTCGCTTGATCAGGGCGGATTTTTCGGAACGTTTCCAAAACAAAAACGAATCCGAATTTGCAGCAAAACAAAACTGCAAAAGGAGGCTGCATCTGCACAAGGGTGAGGAGCCAATTTTTCGGACCATTCGACGCGTACGTCGTGCACGCGCGCCGCCTGCCCTGCCCTGCCCTGCCAGGCGCGAGGCGAGGCGAGCGAGCGCGCGCGTGTGTTTCCCCTCTTCTCTCCACCACACATGCTTCAAGTGGCTAGGAGGACATCTTCCCTTTTAAGGAGGTCCCCCTCTCCTAGAATAAGCAAGGTCGTACTAAACTCCACATGCATGCCATCCCATGAGGTGGGCTTTTTGTGATTTTCCAAAGAATTAATCTTCGAGTGGGCTAAGGCCCATTCATTAATTCCAACAGCACTCGTTGGGATGGGCCTTTACATGCACACCTTGTGGTAGCGGAGCATGCAATTGGCGAGGATAGTCCGGTACCACTTACCTTGCTCTGCATCTGATCTAGTGGGAGGAAACCAAATCGAGCTGCAGCTTGAGTGCAGCTTGAGATCAGAGTAAGAAAGCTACATGCCTCTATTACAGATGCCATGATAGAGAGGTGGAAGCGAACCTTTCTTGTGAATCATGTTGATACGTATCTGAGTTCGGATGAGTCCTGATCGGCGTCATCTCCGATGGAAACTTAATCTTGATAGCGAAAAAATAAAACAGTTCCAGCTGGTCATGTATGCAGCAGATCCCTTCGATGGCAGATTCCATCTCGTTCTCGCTTGCTCCCATGTGTTCCAATGATCCCATCTGATCAATTAATTCGCATAGAGATAAACCATCGATGGTGTGCTTGGAGATAGACCGATGGTTGTTTAATTTCCCCTGAGTGCTGCAGTCAGTAGACATTGAAAAGGGCCCACATAGTTAAAGAGGCTTTTCAGTTTGGCCCAGGACCCACGATGTGGAATCCTTTTATCACGTTGAAATTGTTTTAATCTACGCTTCTAATTATACAACTAATCTAATAGATGGCCAGATCTTTCTAATAAATGTGAGAGCTCCTAAACAGTGCCCAATTAGTATAGGTATAGATAGATGGTGTCCAATTAGTATATAGATGGATAGATTGTCGTTGTTGTTGTGGAGTCGGCGCTGCTGGGTCGCTTGGGTGGCTAGCTCGGCAACGATAACACCTCTTCTACAATGTGGGAGCTGTTGTGTCGCTTTTGTGTTTAGTTTGGCGTCGACGTCCATCGTTGTTAGTTGTGTAGCGATGGGTTTTAGCCGGTTTTTCTGTAATTAACCATACGGATGTATGGTTTTCGTGCCCGATTTTTCTTATAAACTGGGTCAATTCTTTTCTTCTAATTATAATAGTGGAACAAAGTTCCGCCTTAGGTTTAAAAAAAAGATAGATAGATAGATGGATGGATGGATGGATGGATGTAAAGAAGGTTTTGTGATATGTACTCAATAAATAAACTTTCTACTATGGACAAGTATTGGAAGGTCAACTTTGCTGTGTTCGCATATGCTGGTTCCCAACCCAAATAGTACGCACGGAAAACGGAGCAATCCATTAGCACGTGATTAATTAATTATTTACTATTTTTTTTTTCAAAAATGGATTAATATGATTTTTTAAGCAACTTTCATATATAAACTTTTTTTAAAAAACACACAATTTAACAGTTTGAAAAGAGTGGCACGGAAAACGAAGGGGTGTTAGGAACTTGGAGTTCCAAACGTTAAATAGGATAGAAAAATGTCGGTATCGAAAAGCATTTGGGCTGATATTTCTCTCGTTTGTAATCAAGCTGCAGTGTGTTCCTCTCTTATTCCCGATGTTGGGCTTAATTACAGTCCAACTCTTATTCCGTCTGTGAACAAATAAAGCCCACATGCCCAATGTGAGCAAGGCTGGCCTCTTTTTCTTTCTTCTCCTCAGCCTTCAGCTCAATTTGCTGTATCTGGTAGAACTGGCTGAGTCCTCCAAACTTGACCAATAAAGGTAAATGAAGCCAGTGATACACGAATGAAATTTATTACATAAACTTCTAAAACGTTTATTTAGTTGTATAAACGTGCGTAGCGCATACGAATAAAGACCAAAATAGCACAACATGGCAGATTTTGCTGACTTTGATATTTATTAGGATGCCACGTATATAAATACTTGTTCAGCAATCCATAGTGTACGTCTATTGTACATATAAATATAAATATGTCTATAAAAGGAAATATAAGGGACACAAATACAGAAAAGATAAAATAGAAATCCTACATATAGTTATTTTTCAATAGAACATGCGTAATGCCCCTTGTCAGTATGCGTGTGGCGTCCTAATCAATGTTCACCTCAGCAAGATTAGCCATGCATGGTGAACTATTTTGAGCTTGATTCATACGCACAATGTACGTAAGTTCATGTAGCAGAACGAGTGTTTTACAAGTTTTTCTTAGATTACACCTACTTATAAGGTGGTGTACCACCAATATAACTTACTCACACTACTTAAAAAGGCAAATAGGTGTCGCCACTATAGGTGCCAGCACACCAAAAACCGGCACCTATAATGCCTTCCCCTCCCATGAGTCCATCCCCACGCACCACATATTCAAAAACCGGCACCTTTATCTCTAAATAGGTGCCGGTTTTTAAATAAAACTGCACCTAAAACCTGTGTCCGAGAAAGGTGCCGGTTCTAGACCCAAAACCGGCACCTTTAATTTTCTCCCTCCCACACTAGCTGTCACACCCTGAAAATTCAAAATATATAAATTGTTGTTTAAATGGAATTAATAAATTGTTGAAGAGAAGATCTAATTTTAATTAATAAATTCCAATATAAAATGGGGCCAGATAAAATTTCATTAAATACTTTGCTTAATTCTATAATTCCTAGATTTTTCTGGGATTTATTTGAGCTAAGGAAGTATTTTTAATAAATGGAATTGCATTTAAGAAATAATTTAAATTGAAAAAGGTTTTAAAAGTCTTCTTTTGGCTTTGGGCCGAAAGTCGGCCCAAAACCGCTCTCTCTCTCCTCGGCCCAAGTCGGCCCAGTCCGCCGCCGCGCGCGCGCGCATCCGCCCGCTGACAGGTGGGGCCCACCTGTCAGGGTCGTCGTCTACCTCCGGCCGCCGCCGCCCGAAACCCTAGTTTCGCGCCGCCGCCGTTCCTTTCCAAATTCGGTCGATCCTTTCCTTCTCCGGCCGAATTGATAGAGGGGAAACAATCTCCGGGATCTCCTCTACCTTTTCTCTTTTGGAATCATCGGCTAATTCTTTTTGGAAATCGTTGGATTCGAGTTCGAATCGGATTCGTCTCTTTCCTCCGAACCCTAAACCTTCCTTCTCGTCGCCAGCAGCCGTGGGCCTTCGCCGTCGCCTCCGAGCCCCTTTAAAAGGTTCCCCGGTGTCTCCTCTACCCGCCGCCTCTCTCGCCTTCGCCTCTCGTCGCCGGAAGAGTTCTAGCGCCGTGCAACATAGCGTCGCCGTCGCCGCCGTCGCTCCAGCCGTGCGCCGCCGCCGTCTCGGTCGTCGTCATCGCTTGGGAAGGCCACCGTCGTGATCGCCAAGTCGCCGCCGTTCTCGTCCGCTCCTTCGCCGCCGCCGAAGACCGCCGGAGCACCGTCGCCGCCGTCAACCCGAAGTTTGCCGCCGCTTCCTCCTCGTCGCCGTCGCCGTCCGTTGATCTTCCGCCGCTCTTTTGGTCACCGGTGAGTTCGCCGCGTCGCGCTCTACCCGTTGGTGCCTTCCGTTCGCGCCGCCGTGAGCCTGAGCCACCGAGCCGCCGCCGCCGGTGGTGATGTCATCGCTGACGTCATCGTCATCCTCTCCCGTGAGCCGGTCGTGGACCGATCGATCTCGGCCGTCCGTTTTGGATCAAGTCGATCTCGGCCGTCCGTTCGCGTGAACCGCCGCCGTGCGCCCGGTCCACCAAAACCCTAGCCCGCTGACGCAATAAATCCCTTTTTCCTTTTCCAAAATAATTTATTATTGCGTCATAATTCAATTAAAATCAATTTAAGTGTTTTAATCCGATTTAATCTTCAAAAATTCATAACTAATTCATCTTAGCTCCGATTTAGTTGGTTCAAGTCTCTAAATTTTTCTAAAATTGAGATCTACATATTAAAAATATCCACATGTACTGTTCATGCTTGTTTATGTGCTGTTTTGGTGATTTTGCTCTTTTCTGCTTAGATTCCGTCGTTTCCGGAGAGTCCGTTTTCGCCGGAGAAGAGTTTGAAGAGTTCCAAGGCCAGCAAGGCAAGTCACACAGATCCCAAACAACCCTTTGAGCATGTTGATCCTATTTAAAGCTATTGTTTCTATTCAACTATTGCATTTATTTTCGAATGTCATTGGGTGGAATTAACCTATTGTTTGTTATAGCCCTTTTGTTCTTGATTACTTTATTCCTTGATACCTTGGGTTATTATAATTTGACTAGTTGAGCTTTATTTATATTGGTTCAACTAGATATTAGGTATAATAGCTTAGCCCTGCTTAGAAACATTAGCTCACTATTGGGATAACTTATGACTCACTATTACTTAATGATGGCTTAATGATAGTTCACGATGGTCAATCGTGATTGGTTAATTAATTAATGTGCCAACTAAAACCTGGTAATGGTGGGTTGTGAGCACATGGTTTTGATGGTCGTGCTCATGACAATTAAGGACCGGTTCACGAGTTTCGGTTGTGAAACATTAACCGTGCCAACCACAAGCCAGCGTGGGCAACGGCTTTATCTTTTGTATAGCATGGTTCATTGCGGGGCACCAGACTGAGAAGTGGCGGAGATAAGCCCACGGGGGTCGCTGGGGAGTCCATGCCTTGTTTATAATGGGGTGATTATGATCCAGGAAGGTGCGCTACGGTGGATTGTGTTATGCAAGGGGTATTGTCACAACTCCTTTCCGAGGTACCGTGGTGGTATTGAGGCACATGGTGACATGATGTGGGGTTGTGTCTTGTGGGTACAGTGGTACACCTCTTATCAGAGTAAAACTGTTCGAATAGCCGTGCCCGCGGTTATGGGCGGGTCTAACAATGTCTTTCATGATTAGTCTCACCCTTCTCACCACAGTAAATGATGCTATAACTGGTAATAGTTTGATTAGCTCCTGGTTTGGAATGGTATATTCCTGGTTTGGAGATAGAACTGTGCAGCCGGGATGGTTGTTCAGAATGGTTGGGCCTATACAACAGGGTATGTTGTATAGCGTTAGATTAATATTGTTTAATTATTACTTAACTGTTTTATTAAATTCTGAAATGTTTGCTAAATGCTGCTTTTGCAAATGAAACCCTACTATGCCATCCTTTGTTATCCTGTGCACTTGCATATTTGCTGCGTGGCTTGCTGAGTATGTCATATACTCACCTTGCAATCATTCATCAGAGGAAGAGATCTACAATAAGGCTGATGGTGTGGAGGATTAGGTGTAGCCTTGGTCAAGCTGCCTGTGGAGTGGAGCCGTCTGCGCCGTTTATTTTATTTTCCGCTGCTTAGATTTTTATTGATTGAGAGGAACTATCTACCTCTGTAATGACATTTTATTCGCTTATTAATTAGAGTAATATTTGTACTCTATTATCAATTTGTTATTGTGTGCCTCGGCTGATTCCTGGACGAGGGTTCACACACATGTAAGCGTTTGGAATTTTGGATAGAAATTCCGGGCGTGACAAGTTGGTATCAGAGCCTCCTTGACCCTAGGTTATGCCAAATGGTTACCCATAGAAGCCTTCTAAAAATATTGGAAAAGTAGAACTGTTCTCCTCCCTTTCTCTTTTAATTAACCAAACTAATGGCACATGCACTTCATAATCTTTTTTAATGGTTCTCATTAAAAATTTATTCCAGTGTTATTAGTACTGTACATCCATTACTGTACTAATGGCTCATTTTACCAGCAAAAGTTTTACAATGTTGTTTTATTTAATCTTGCTGCAATAAAATAAATTTAGCATGTTGATTTTATAACTTTCTTTTATTTCTTTTGGAACCTGTTATTCAAAAGCACAAAACTTGTGACCTTATTTCCAACTGTTTCAACTTATCTTGCAAGCTTGGTTTACTTTATTTACTTACCTTTTTACTTTGATTTCTAAACTTTATTCAAATTAATCCAAAAACTTGTGCTATTAATTGGATAAATGTCTTAACTCCCTCCTTTCACTTGTCTTTAGATGCCGCGCTACAAGCCTGAGTACTTGTTTGGTGTTGAGGGTTTTGTCCAAGAGTTGCGTACGATATCCTTTGTCATTGGATTTGGGACTGCCCCTTTTTATGCCCAGATTCCTCATGATCGTCATGAAGAGAAGTGCCGAGTCAAAGTCACCTTGAACAGTAATAGTGAAGATATCCCCTCAGTGATGTTCGAAGCTGGAGGAAGAAACTACATCCATGCATGTCAGGAGGTGGCAAGGATCGCCATAGGAGAGCTCCGCGATCGTTATAGTGATCAGTTGGCCGACACTGAGTATCGCTACCATCCTCGTCAACCCCAGGGAAGTGACCGTGGCAGTTACCTTGAGACTGAAGGAATTGAGAATGATGCTACCACAAGGCATTTGGTCGAGATGCTGTGGGCTATGGATGAAAGTCGTGCGGAGACTGTGTTAGCGGCTCAAGATCGTGAAGACCGGAATCGTGGTAAGATTTGCAAGTTAGAAGACAAGGTGGATCGTTTGGAGAAGGAATTAGCCGCGTTGAAGGGAGAAGCACCACCGCAGAAGGCCAGGATTCGTCTTACCGCAAGGAAGAGAGCTCTATTTGTCCCTCGCTATCAATTGGCGCCAAAGGTTCGTGTGGTGGAGAAAGAAGTTGCCCCAACCCTAGCAGATCCTCCGGTCATCATCATAAGTGATGATGAAGAAGAAGAATCCAAGCGCAACCATTCCAAGATTGAGTGGGTAGCAACTCAAGATGATGAAGACGAGCCGAATGAGCCTTCAATCGACCTCCGATGCTCGGAAGAACTAGAGTGACTTGTTAAGTCGTTGTCTTAGATCGTTGTGTTAGCTTGCTTGTTTTAAGTTTGGTTGTGTGTGTCTCGCATGTGATTTACATCAGTGGTGGGATGTAAGTGCATGTGTTTGTTTGCTTTTGAGTGTTAGGAAGTTGGTGAGTTTAGTGGTGTGAGAGTCTTCAGTTTGTAATAATGAAACTCAGTTAAGATCAATAAAAGTTAAAGTAATTCTCTGTCCTAAGTAGTTTCCCCCGGTGTCTCTTCTTGTGCCCTGTCCATGCCAGATGGTGAACACTCGCAGCAATGGGAATGGCCCCAGTAACAATAACAATGAAGGGAATCCCACTCTTGCTCAAGTTCTTGCTCAACAGACTCAGTTAATGAACATGATGATGCAGCAACTTCAGAACCAGCAGAACCAAGGAAATAACCATGCACCTCCCCATAACAAGTTAGCAGAATTTCTTCGTGTGAGGCCGCCTATTTTCTCTAGTACCACTAATCCTGTTGAAGCTGGTGATTGGTTGCATGCCATAGAGAAGAAGTTGGATTTGCTTCAGTGCACTGATCAGGAGAAGGCCTCATTTGCATCACATCAGTTGCATGGCCCTGCCTCTGAATGGTGGGATCACTTCCGTCTGAACAGGACTACTGCTGAACCTATCACTTGGCTTGAATTCACCGCTGCTTTCCGGAAGACGCATATACCATCGGGAGTGGTGTCCCTCAAGAAGAAGGAATTCAGGTCGCTCACCCAGGGATCTCGCTCTGTTACGGAGTATTTGCACGAGTTCAATCGTCTGGCTCGTTATGCTCCGGAGGATGTGCGCAATGATGAAGAGCGCCAGGAGAAGTTCTTAGAAGGACTTAATGATGAGCTTTCTTACCCACTCATGACTGGGGATTATTCTGATTTCCAGAAGTTGGTGGATAAGGCTATTCGTCAAGAGGACAAATACAACCGCATGGAGCAGAAGAAACGCCGGATTGCTCAATTCAAGACACAACAGGGGAATAATCAGAGGCCGCGTCTTACTTTAGGACCCCAGTCCATGCCACATGGAGGTTCTTCGTCTGTTGTTCGTCCGCAGCGTCAGTTCTTCAACAACAATGCTGGCAACAACATCCGCAATCAAGCTCTACGCCCTGTTGCAGCTCCAACACAGCAACAGCCTGCCAAGAGGGAGCATGGCAGCAAGCCCGTGGTGTGTTTCAACTGTGGAGACCCAGGACATTACGCTGACAAGTGTCCGAAGCCCCGACGCATGAAGGTTGTCCCTGTCCAGAGCAACTCTACCGCACCAGCATCAAAGGCTCGTGTCAATCATGTCGCTGCGGCAGAAGCTCAAGATGCTCCAGATGTGATTTTGGGTACGTTCCTTGTTAACTTAGTTCCTGCAACAGTGCTTTTCGATTCTGGTGCTACACATTCATTCTTATCTATGAGTTTTGCGGGAAATCATGGGATGAAAGTAGAAGATCTTAGACGTCCTTTGATGGTTAGTACCCCAAGTAATCAAGCACTCTCTTTGCAACGTAGCCCCTCTGTCAGAATAGAAATTAAAGGAGTACCATTTCTGGCCAATCTTATCCTGTTAGAATCCAAAGACCTAGATGTCATCCTAGGGATGGACTGGTTAGCCAGACATAAAGGTGTGATAGACTGTGCTAACAGAAAAGTAACTCTCACCAGCAATGATGGTCGAGTGGTAACTGTTCATGCATTGTCTTCTGAATCTTTAAGGTCAAGACTGAACCAGATAACTTTGGAAGAGATTCCTATAGTCCGGGAGTATCCCGATGTGTTCCCAGATGATTTGCCTGGTATGCCGCCTAAAAGGGATATAGAGTTCAGAATAGATTTGGTACCAGGAACAACTCCGATCCATAAGAGACCTTATAGAATGGCAGCCAATGAGTTGGCAGAAGTCAAGAGGCAAGTAGATGATTTGCTTCAGTAAGGATACATCAGACCAAGTTCATCTCCATGGGGAGCTCCGGTTATTTTTGTGGAAAAGAAAGATCATACCCAGAGGATGTGTGTAGACTATCGTGCACTAAATGATGTGACTATCAAGAATAAGTATCCACTACCTAGAATTGATGATTTGTTTGATCAGCTTAAAGGTGCTACTGTTTTCTCCAAGATAGATCTTCGATCAGGATATCACCAGTTGAGAATCAAAGAGGAAGATATACCTAAGACAGCTTTTACCACTAGGTATGGGTTGTTCGAATGTACTGTTATGTCTTTTGGACTTACCAATGCCCCTGCTTTCTTCATGAACTTGATGAATCAGGTGTTTATGGAATACCTAGACAAGTTCGTGGTGGTCTTTATTGATGATATTCTTATCTACTCTCGAACCAAAGAAGAGCATGAAGAACATCTTCGCCTTGCACTAGAGAAGCTACGAGAACATCAACTGTATGCTAAGTTTAGCAAGTGTGAATTTTGGTTGTCTGAAGTGAAGTTCCTTGGTCACGTCATCTCAGCCGGAGGAGTTGCCGTTGATCCTAGTAATGTGGAATCCGTAACCAACTGGAAACAACCGAAGACAGTTTCAGAGATCCGCAGTTTCTTAGGCCTCGCAGGATATTACCGGAGGTTTATAGAGAATTTTTCCAAGATTGCTAAGCCCTTGACACGACTGCTTCAGAAAGATGTGAAGTACAAGTGGTCGGAAGAATGTGAGCAGAGTTTTCAAGAGTTGAAAAGTAGCTTAATATCAGCTCCTATTTTGATTTTACCTGATCCAAAGAAGGGTTTCCAGGTGTATTGTGATGCATCCAAACTTGGGTTAGGTTGTGTACTGATGCAAGATGGGAAGGTGGTTGCCTATGCATCTCGTCAGTTGGGTCCGCATGAGAAGAACTACCCTACTCATGATATTGAGTTGGCCGCAGTAGTTCATGCGTTGAAAATTTGGCGTCATTATCTTTTCGGTACTCGTACAGAGGTATATACCGATCACAAGAGTTTAAAGTATATCTTTACTCAGCCGGATCTGAACATGAGACAAAGGAGATGGTTGGAATTAATTAAGGATTATGACATGGGAATTCATTATCACCCGGGAAAGGCTAATGTTGTAGCAGACGCTCTTAGCAGGAAAGGCTATTGCAATGCTACGGAAGGACGACATTTGCCATTGGAATTATGCAAGGAATTTGAAAGATTAAATTTGGGAATTGTCAGTATAGGTTTTGTTGCAGCCTTAGAAGCGAAGCCCACTCTAATTGATCAAGTTAGAGAAGCCCAAATTAATGATCCTGATATTCAAGATATCAAGAAGAATAGGAGAAGAGGAAAAGCTATCGGTTTCTTGGAGGATGAGCACGGAACTGTATGGTTGGGTGAGAGAATCTGTGTCCCCGACAACAAAGATTTAAAAGATGCAATTCTGAAAGAAGCTCATGATACTTTATACTCCATTCACCCTGGTAGTACTAAGATGTACCAGGATCTCAAGGAAAGATTTTGGTGGGCAAGTATGAGGCGTGAAATCGCAGAATACGTAGCAGTATGTGATGTTTGTCAGCGAGTCAAGGCAGAACATCAGAAACCTGCCGGTTTGCTGCAGCCTTTGAAGATTCCTGAATGGAAGTGGGAAGAAATCGGTATGGATTTTATCACTGGTTTACCCAGAACGTCATCAGGCCATGACTCTATTTGGGTGATAGTCGACAGACTTACCAAAGTGGCTCATTTCATTCCAGTAAAGACAACCTATTCCGGAAGTCGCTTAGCGGAATTGTATATGGCAAGGATTGTGTGTTTGCATGGCGTCCCTAAGAAAATAGTGTATGATCGAGGCAGTCAGTTTACTTCAAATTTTTGGAAGAAACTTCAGGAAGAGATGGGTTCTAAGCTGAACTTTAGTACTGCTTATCATCCGTAGACAGACGGACAAACCGAAAGGGTGAATCAGATTTTGGAAGACATGTTGAGAGCTTGTGCTTTAGACTTCGGTGGAAGTTGGGATAAGAATCTACCCTATGCGGAATTTTCGTACAACAACAGTTATCAAGCTAGTCTACAGATGGCTCCTTACGAAGCACTATATGGTCAGAAGTGCCGCACTCCGCTTTTGTGGGATCAAACGGGAGAACGTCAAGTTTTCGGGACGGATATCCTAAGAGAAGCAGAAGAAAAGGTGAAAATCATCCAAGAAAGATTGCGTGTGGCCTAGTCTCGTCATAAGAGTTATGCCGACAATCGCCGCAGAGATTTGAGTTTTGAAGAAGGAGATTATGTGTATCTTCATGTCACGCCTTTTCGAGGAGTTCATCGTTTTCATACCAAAGGAAAATTGGCACCGCGTTTTGTGGGACCTTATAAGATCGTCAGTAGAAGAGGAGAGGTTGCTTATCAATTGGAATTACCTCAATCTTTGGCAGGAGTCCATAATGTGTTCCATGTTTCGCAATTGAAAAAGTGTTTAAGGGTACCTACCGAAGAAGCTAATCTTGAACAGATAGAAGTCCAAGAGGATCTGACCTATGTTGAGAAACCAATCCGTATCTTGGAAATAGATGAGAGAAGAACCAGGAATCGGGTTATCCGTTTTTGCAAAGTCCAATGGAGTAATCACTCGGAAGAAGAGTCAACTTGGGAACGAGAAGATGAATTGAAGTCAGCTCATCCGCATCTGTTCGCCAGTTCTTCCGAATCTCGAGGACGAGATTCTGTTTAAGGGGGTAGGTTTGTCACACCCTGAAAATTCAAAATATATAAATTGTTGTTTAAATGGAATCTTTAGAATTTATTTTAAAAGTCTTGAAGAGAAGATCTAATTTTAATTAATAAATTCCAATATAAAATGGGGCCAGATAAAATTTCATTAAATACCTTGCTTAATTCTATAATTCCTAGATTTTTCTGGGATTTATTTGAGCTAAGGAAGTATTTTTAATAAATGGAATTGCATTTAAGAAATAATTTAAATTGAAAAAGGTTTTAAAAGTCTTCTTTTGGCTTTGGGCCGAAAGTCGGCCCAAAACCGCTCTCTCTCTCTCCTCGGCCCAAGTCGGCCCAGTCCGCCGCCGAGCGCGCGCGCGTCCGACGCTGACAGGTGGGGCCCACCTGTCAGGGTCGTCGTCTACCTCCGGCCGCCGCCGCCCGAAACCCTAGTTTCGCGCCGCCGCCGTTCCTTTCCAAATTTGGTCGATCCTTTCCTTCTCCGGCCGAATTGATAGAGGGGAAACAATCTCCGGGATCTCCTCTACCTTTTCTCTTTTGGAATCATCGGCTAATTCTTTTTGGAAATCATTGGATTCGAGTTCGAATCGGATTCGTCTCTTTCCTCCGAACCCTAAACCTTCCTTCTCGTCGCCAGCCGCCGTGGGCCTTCGCCGTCGCCTCCGAGCCCCTTTAAAAGGTTCCCCGGTGTCTCCTCTACCCGCCGCCTCTCTCGCCTTCGCCTCTCGTCGCCGGAAGAGTTCTAGCACCGTGCAACATAGTGCCGCCGTCGCCGCCGTCGCTCCAGCCGTGCGCCGCCGCCGTCTCGGTCGTCGTCATCGCTCGGGAAGGCCACCGTCGTGATCGCCAAGTCGCCGCCGTTCTCGTCCGCTCCTTCGCCGCCGCCGAAGACCGCCGGAGCACCGTCGCCGCCGTCAACCCGAAGTTTGCCGCCGCTTCCTCCTCGTCGCCGTCGCCATCCGTTGATCTTCCGCCGCTCTTTTGGTCACCGGTGAGTTCGCCGCGTCGCGCTCTACCCGTTGGTGCCTTCCGTTCGCGCCGCCGTGCCGTCGTTCGCCGGCGAGCATGCAAGCCCGAGCCGCCGAGCCGCCGCCGCCGGTGGTGATGTCATCGCTGACGTCATCGTCATCCTCTCCCGTGAGCCGGTCGTGGACCGATCGATCTCGGCCGTCCGTTTTGGATCAAGTCGATCTCGGCCGTCCGTTCGCGTGAACCCCCGCCGTGCGCCCGGTCCACCGAAACCCTAGCCCGCTGACGCAATAAATCCCTTTTTCCTTTTCAAAAATAATTCATTATTGCGTCATAATTCAATTAAAATCAATTTAAGTGTTTTAATCCGATTTAATCTTCAAAAATTCATAACTAATTCATCTTAGCTCCGATTTAGTTGGTTCAAGTCTCTAAATTTTTCTAAAATTGAGATCTACATATTAAAAATATCCACATGTACTGTTCATGCTTGTTTATGTGCTGTTTTGGTGATTTTGCTCTTTTCTGCTTAGATTCCGTCGTTTCCGGAGAGTCCGTTTTCGCCGGAGAAGAGTTTGAAGAGTTCCAAGGCCAGCAAGGCAAGTCACACAGATCCCAAACAACCCTTTGAGCATGTTGATCCTATTTAAAGCTATTGTTTCTATTCAACTATTGCATTTATTTTCGAATGTCATTGGGTGGAATTAACCTATTGTTTGTTATAGCCCTTTTGTTCTTGATTACTTTATTCCTTGATACCTTGGGTTATTATAATTTGACTAGGTGAGCTTTATTTATATTGGTTCAACTAGATATTAGGTATAATAGCTTAGCCCTGCTTAGAAACATTAGCTCACTATTGGGATAACTTATGACTCACTATTACTTAATGATGGCTTAATGATAGTTCACGATGGTCAATCGTGATTGGTTAATTAATTAATGTGCCAACTAAAACCTGGTAATGGTGGGTTGTGAGCACATGGTTTTGATGGTCGTGCTCATGACAATTAAGGACCGGTTCACGAGTTTCGGTTGTGAAACATTAACCGTGCCAACCACAAGCCAGCGTGGGCAACGGCTTTATCTTTTGTATAGCATGGTTCATTGCGGGGCACCAGACTAAGAAGTGGCGGAGATAAGCCCACGGGGGTCACTGGGGAGTCCATGCCTTGTTTATAAGGGGGTGATTATGATCCAGGAAGGTGCGCTGCGGTGGATTGTGTTATGCAAGGGGTATTGTCACAACTCCTTTCCGAGGTACCGTGGTGGTATTGAGGCACATGGTGACATGATGTGGGGTTGTGTCTTGTGGGTACAGTGGTACACCTCTGATCAGAGTAAAACTATTCGAATAGCCGTGCCCGCGGTTATGGGCGGGTCTAACAATGTCTTTCGTGATTAGTCTCACCCTTCTCACCATAGTAGATGATGCTATAACTGGTAATAATTTGATTAGCTCCTGGTTTGGAATGGTATATTCCTGGTTTGGAGATAGAACTGTGCAGCCGGGATGGTTGTTCAGAATGGTTGGGCCTATACAACAGGGTATGTTGTATAGCGTTGGATTAATATTGTTTAATTATTACTTAACTGTTTTATTAAATTCTGAAATGTTTGCTAAATGCTGCTTTTGCAAATGAAACCCTACTATGCCATCCTTTGTTATCCTGTGCACTTGCATATTTGCTGCGTGGCTTGCTGAGTATGTCATATACTCACCTTGCAATCATTCATCAGAGGAAGAGATCTACAATGAGGCTAATGGTGTGGAGGATTAGGTGTAGCCTTGGTCAAGCTGCCTGTGGAGTGGAGCCGTCTGCGCCGTTTATCTTATTTTCCGCTGCTTAGATCTTTATTGATTGAGAGGAACTATCTACCTCTGTAATGACATTTTATTCGCTTATTAATTAGAGTAATATTTGTACTCTATTATCAATTTGTTATTGTGTGCCTCGGCTGATTCCTGGACGAGGGTTCACACACATGTAAGCGTTTGGAATTTTGGATAGAAATTCCGGGCGTGACACTAGCCGTTGGCAGGCCCCACACATAGGTGCCTGTTTTGAGACAAAGGTGTCGGTTCTCAACCCAAAACCGGCACCTTTGTTTCATTAGTGTTTTTCATGTCCGACGGTGGGCCCTACACAAAGGTGCCGGTTCTTGGTATTACAAGTCAAAGGTGCCGGTTCTCGATCCAAAACCGGCACCTTTAATATTCTCCCTCCTGCACTAGCCGTTGGTGGGCCCCACACATAGGTGTCGGTTTTTTGTATGACAAGACAAAGGTGCCGGTTTTTGGTCTAGAACCGGCACCTTTCTTCTAATAGCACTTTTCATGCCCTACACAAAGGTGCCGGTTGGGAATAGAAAGGTGCCGGTTTTAGGTCTAGAACCGGCACCTTTGTTCCAATAGTGCTTTTCATACCCCACACAAAGGTGCCGGTTTTTTGTCTATAATCGGCACCTTTCTTCCAATAGGGCTTTTCATGCCCTACATAAAGGTGCCGGTTTGGGAAGACAAAGATGCCGGTTTTGGGTCTAGAACCGGCACCTTTGTTCCGACAGCAGTACTTATACTCCATCCCTTGCTACTCGAGCTGATTGAGCAAGAAGAGAGTGGCGCCTCTCCTTCTTGCCCAATCAGCTCGAGGAGGGGAGGAGGTTTTGCTCTATTTTTTTTGGTATTTGGTTAAAGATTGAAGCCTAAAGGTAAATATTCATTATTTCTCCCTCCGTTTAACTCTTCGTTGTTGATTTGAATTGTCGTGTGCGTATGCATGTAAAATACGATATGGGTGTTATTTTTAGGGATAATTCTTTTTATCTTTTTTGTGTCTATTGTTGGATGAAATGCTAAATTTGTGTTAATGTTTTCTTCCACCTACGTCATGGCCGTTACTCAAATTAATGGTTGTCAAACTATGTTAAGGCCACGAAAATATCCATTGATAGCTTGATTTATCTCAAATTTATGTTAGGGGTGCCCATCGATTCACACCCGCTCATTGAATTGAATTGCCATGTGGTAATACATGTAAAATGCACTAGTCATTAATTTGTATGGATCCATAAGTCATTCGTAGATCTATTCTCGGGTGCTATGCTAAATTTGAATTAATGGTTTTTTCAATCTATGCCATCATCGTTAATGTTTCACATTAGCCAAATATTTTTTCGCATTGTCGAAAAATAGAATTTTTTTTATCTTTTCGTTAGCCATGACTATCTAGTTAAGGTGACGTGGGTGTGTGCAAAAACCTCAATTTTATCGTAGGGTAAAATGGTCATTCCTCGTTGTTTTTACTCTAATGTGCTTGTAAATTATGAAATCTTCATTGTTTTTTTCCTTCACGGTATGTAATAAACAATAATAATCATAGGTACGCATTGGATATAATGGATCTAGAATGGATAACTACAGCGGATCGTGACTCTGTGGAGTATTTCAGGGGAGTAACGGCTCTCGTTGCCGCGGCCACCAGCACAAACTCAGTCGATGCACTAGAATATATTTGGTGTCCATGCCATAATTGCAAGAAAGACAGACAACTTCCAGCTCAGCGGGTCCATTCACATCTCCTTACAAAGGGTTTTATGGACAACTTCCTTGGCGAGGAGGAGCAAGGGGAGGGAAGTGCCGGCAACTGTCACGGGCATGATGCAGATGTCGGCTACAAGGAGGAGGACCAAACATGTGTCGATCACGGTGAACCAAATCTAGATCAGATGCTGCGCGACGGGGAGAGATTTGACACTGATGATAAGGAATATCACAAGTTCACAACCATGGTGAAGGACTCCAAAACTCCAATTTACAATGGATGTAAGGCGGAGCACAGCAAGCTCCAAGTGGTCCTATCGCTGCTTCACCTGAAGGCGAGCAACGGATGGTCCGATAAGAGCTTCACTGAGTTGCTAGAGCTCTTGAAAGAAATTCTTCCTACGGACAATGTCTTGCCAGAATCGACGTACCAAGCCAAAAAAGTTATATGCCCCCTTGGTCTTGACATACAGAAAATTCACGCTTGTCTAAATGATTGCATTTTGTATCGTGGTGAATTTGCATATTTGGAGCAATGCCCGGTATGCAAGGCTTCCCGCTATAAGTGTGGAGACGGGGATGATGAGGGTGGAAATAAGAAAAGAGTGCAGGTGAAGGTCGTTTGGTATTTTCCAATCATCCCCCGTTTGGAACGTATGTATGCAAACAAAAAGCATGCCAAGCTGATGCGTTGGCACCACGAAGAGCGTAAAAAAGATGGAATGATACGACACCCAGCTGATGGGTCTCAGTGGAGAAAGATAGATAGGAAGTACCAAAAAGAGTTTTCTCACGACATCGGAAATGTGAGGATTGCACTAAGCACTGATGGCATGAACCCGTTTGGTAACATGAGCAGTCGTCATAGCACATGGCCAGTAGCTGTTATTATCTACAATCTCCCTTCCTAGATCTATTTGAAGGGTAAGTACATCATGATGCCACTTCTGATTCAAGGGCCTACACAACCTGGCAACGATATCGATGTGTACTTCAAGCCGCTGGTAGAGGATCTTCATACACTATGGACGGAAGGCATGCGGATGTGGGATGCGTACAAGCGAGAACACTTCATATGTCGGGCTATTTTGTTAGGGAAAATAACAGACTACCCAGCACTTGGAAACACGTCGGGCCAAACGGTGAAGGGCATGAAAGCATGTGTAAGGTGCATGGCCCAAACAGGAGGCAAGTGGCTGAATCACTGTCGGAAGACCATGTACATGCGCCATCGGAGGTTCCTCAGGCAGGATCACCCATACCACCGAAATAAAAATGCTTTTGATGGGACGGTAGAAATGGATGGATGTCCAATTTTCAGAACCGGAAGTGAGATCTTGGCGGAGGTAAAGGATCTCAGAGTTGTATTCGGTAAAGGGAGCGGAAGCACATGTGCATCCACATCGAGCGGTGAGACCCCTCTATTCAAAAAGAAGTCTGTCTCTTGGGATTTGCCCTATTGGGAAGACCTGGATATTCGTCATGCAATTGATGTGATGCACGTGGAGAAGAATGTGTGCGAAGGCGTGCTCGGGGTATCGTTGAACACACCTGGCAAGATGAAAGATGTCACATCCTGATTTTTGTTTCAGGATTTATAAATTATTTAATAAATTATTATTAGAAGTTATATTAAATGATCTTTAATTTACAAGTGAAGTTAAATGTGGGAAATAAAATTTCCTAAATATAAAGCATGGATGGATTTAATTTTTATTAAATTCTCCATGATTAAGTCAACTCTCTGAAAATATTCTCGGATCTTTCGGAGCTCAATTCCTAAATGATACAAAGAACAGTTCAGTAATTATTTGATCATTAATGATCTAATTATAATTGTTAAGTGCTTTTCTTGTTTAAACTCCTTAAATTATAAATTGTTGTTTAAAAGGAATTATTAGAAATGATTTTAAAAGCTTAAAAGAGAAGATCTAATTTTAATTTGTTAAATCTCAATATAAAATTGGGCTAGATAAAATTTTGTTAAATACTTTGCTTAATTCTATAATTCCTAGATTTTTCTGGGATTTATTTGAGCTAAGGAAGTATTTTTAAATGGAATTGCATTTCATAAATAATTTAAATTGAAAAAGGTTTTTAAAAGTCTCTTTTGGCCTTGGGCCGAAAGTCGGCCCAAAACCTCTCTCCTTCTCTCTCTCTCCCCCGGCCCAAGTCGGCCCAGTCCGAGCCGCCGCTCTCCTCTCTCTCTCCCGCTGACAGGTGGGCCCCACCTGTCAGGGTCGTCGTCTTCGTTGCGCCGCCGCCGCCCGAAACCCTAGCGCGAGCCGCCGCCGTCTCCTTCCAAATTCGGCCGCGTCTTTCCTTCTCCGGTGAAATCAATAGAGGGGAAACAATCTCCAGGATCTCCTCCACCTTTTCTCTTTTGGAATCGTCGGTTAAAATCGTTTGGAAATTCGTGGATTCGAGTTCGATTCGGATCGGCCTCTTTCCTCCGAACCCCGACCTTTCCTTCTCGTCGCCGGCAGCCGTGGGCCTTCGCCGCCGCCTCCTAGCCCCTTTAAAAGGACCCCCGATCTCTTCTCTACCCGCCGCCACCCTCGCCTTCACCTCTCGTCGTCCGTAGCGCCCTAGCTCCGTGTGCCCTAGCGCCGCCGTCGCCGCCGTCGCTCCAGCCGTGCGCCGCCGCCGTTCCGGTCGTAGTCGTCACTCGGGAAGGCCACCATCGGGATCGCCAAGTCGTCGCCGTCCCCGTCCGCCCCTTCGCCGCCGCCGAAGATCGCCGGAGCACCGTCGCCGCCGTCGACCCGATCTCCGCCGCCGCTTCTTCCTCGTCGCCGGCGCCGTCCGTTGCTTTTCCGCCGTTGTTTTGGTCACCGGTGAGTTCGCCGCGTCGCCCTCTACCCGTTGGTGCCCTCCGTTCGCGTCGCCGCGCTGTCATTCGCCGGCGAGCATGCGCGTCCGAGCCGCCCGAGTCGCCGCCGGTGCTGACGTCATCGCTGCCGTCATCGCTGACGTCATCGTTGCCGTTCCCCGTGAGCCGGTCGTGGACCGTTCGATCTCGGCAGTCCGTTTTGGATAGGGTTGATCTCGGCCGTCCGTTCCCTTGAACCGCCGCCGTGCCCCTGGTCCACCGCAAACCCTAGCCGCTGACGCAATAATCCTCCTTTTCCTTTTCAAAAATAATTCATTATTGCGTCATAATTCAATTAAAATCCATATAAGTGTTTTAATCCGATTTAATCTTTAAAAATTCATAACTAATTCATCTTAGCTCAGTTTAATGTGGTTCAAGATGCAAAAGTTGTATAAAATAAAGATCTACATATTAAAATTATCCATAAATTGAATTAAATTTATTTAATTCTTTTTAAATGGGCTTTAAATAGATTTAATCTTGTAAAATTCATAATAAATTTATTTGAAGTCAGAATGAGGCCGTTCAAGTCTCATAATTCATCTAACATTATGATCTACATGTTTATTTACGTTTTATGTATTGTTTATTTGGTTTTTATTAGTCTTTTTCTTCGTTTTGCGTGTTAGCTTGTCGTTTCCGTCGTTGCGAAGGTTCGCGAGTGCGCCGGAAGTATTCAAGAAGATTAATTGAAGACCGATTATTGCAAGGCAAGTCACACAGATCCTAAACACAATCCTTTGAGCATGTTGATCCTATATTTAAATTCTCTATTTGTTTCAACTGTGCATTTATTTTTGAATGTCACTGGGTGGTGTGAATCTATTCCTTTGTTATGGCCTGTTTGCATTGATTACTTTATTCCTTGATACCTTGGGTTATTATAACTTGACTAGTTGAGCTTTATATATTGGTTCAGCTAGATATTAGATATGATTGCTTAGCCATGCTTAGAAACATTAGTACACTATTGGGATAACTTATGACTCATTATTATTTAATGATGGCTTAATGATAGTTCACGATGGTCAATCGTGATTGGTTAATTAATTACTTGCCAACTAAAACTTGATAATGGTGGGTTGTGAGCACATGGTTTTGAGAGTCGTGCTCATGACAATTAAGGACCGGTTCGCGAGCTACTATTGTGAAACATTAATCGTGCCAACCACAAGCCAGTGTGGGCAACGGCTTTACCTTTCGTATAGCATGGTTCATTGCAGAGCACCAGACTGAGAAGTGGTAGAGATAAGCCCACGGGGGTCGCTGGGGAGTCCATGCCTCTGGTTTTTGAGGGGGTGATTATGATCCAGGAAAGGTGCACTGTGGTGGGTTGTGTTATGCGAGGGGTAATGTCACAGCTCCTTTCCGAGGTACCGTGGTGGTACTGAGGCACATGGTGACATGTTGTGGGGCTGTGTCTTGTGGGTACAGTGGTACACCTCTGGCCAGAGTAAAACTATTCGAATAGCCGTGCCCGCGGTTATGGGCGGGTTGAGCAATGTTTTTCGTAATTAGTCTCACACCTCTCACAATAATTTTGGATGTTATACCTGGTAATAATTTGCTTAGCTCCTGGTTTGGAGATTAGATCTGTACAGCCGGGTATGGTTGTTCAGGATGGTTGGGCCTGTGCAGCATGGGTGTGCTGTTCAGTGTTGATTAAAATCTCTAATTAATTACTCCACTGTTTTACTTCTCTTAAATGTTTTGCTAAATGCTGCTTTTGCAAATGAGCCAATATTATGCCATCCTTTGGTATCCTTGTGCACTTGCATATTTGCTGTGTGGCTTGCTGAGTATGTCATATGCTCACCTTGCAATAATCAATCAACCTCAGTTGAAGAAGAAGGATCCAGAAGGAGAAGACGTTTGGCTTATACCCCAGTTGAGCTGCCTGTGGGAGTGGAGCCAGAGCTTCGCTAGATTTTATTTTCCGCTGCAGTTTTCTTCATGGTGAGGACTAAGTGCCTCTTAAGTAAGTATATATCGGTTTAGTTATTATGATGGATTTGTATATTAAATTGTCAGTTTGTGTACCTCGGCTGATTCCTGGATGAGGATTTTATGCACAAATAAGTTCGGAAATTACTAGTGAATTTCCGGGCGTGACAAAAGACACTTTGCAAGTACGGAAAGATCTCGAAGACATGGGCATCAGGAAAGAGCTGCATCCTCATGACAGAGGAAATGGCCGCTACTACCTACCTCCGGCATGCTACACTCTTAGTGCTGCAGAAAAAACGAGTATGTTGGAATGCCTGCGGGGTGTCAAAGTCCCATCCGGTTACTGTGCGAACATTAAGAGACTAGTTAGCATGAAAGAAAAGAGGTTGGTTGGAATGAAGTCACATGACTGCCATGTTCTTATGACGCAGCTGCTACCAGTCGCAATCAGGGGTATCCTTCTAGAAAAGGTTCGAGACCCAATCATCAAGTTGTGCCAGTTCTTCAAAGCGATAAACCAAAAGGTTATCGATCCGGCTTCATTGGGCAAGCTTCAGGAGGACGCGATTCTCAACCTTTGCCAGCTGGAGATATTGTTCCCCCTCTCTTTCTTCAATATCATGGTGCATCTGATTGTTCATCTTGTGGAACAAGTAAAGATCATAGCTCCAGCATATCTGCATAGCATGTGGGCTTTCGAGAGGTTTATGGGCATCATAAAGAAATATGTCAGGAATAGATCGAGACCCAAAGGCAGCATCGTCGAGGGTTATGCAACAGAGGAGGTGGTCGAATTCTGTATAGATTACATGGATCTACAACCTATCGGTGTTCCTGTGTCCCGTCACGAGGGCAGGATGCTTGGAAAGGGAACATTAGGTCACAGGAGAATTTTTGCCCCCAATCGACAAACCATAAGACAAGCCCATTTTGCAGTGTTACGACAGTCAGCTTTGGTGGCTCCGTACGTGGACATGCACTTGGATGTACTCCTTAGAGACAATCCCAGGAAAGGAGCAGCATGGCTCGCGAAGATGCATAAACATCAATTTGGGAAATGGTTGATGGAGTACCTGACAACTGCAGACATCGATGGTGCCCTTTTTTCTTTATCTCGGGGGCCATCCAACACAATCCACATGTACCAGGGCTATGATATGAACGGGTATACCTTTTACACCAAGGCCCAGGACAACAAGAGTACAAATCAAAACAGTGGCGTGCGCATCGACACCTACGATGACGGTGGCAACAAGCAGACTTATTACGGTTTCATACAGTCAATCTGGGAGTTAGATTATGGAGCCCTCAAAGTCCCTCTATTCCAATGCAAATGGGTCAAAATTCCAAGGGGTTTGAAGATTGACAAGCATGGAACGATCATCGTTGACCTGAATGATGTTGGCTACGAAGATGAACCATTCGTGCTCGCAAAGTCCGTTAAACAAATATTCTATATCAAGGACCCATCACTCGTGAGGCCACGTCATGTTGTACTTAAAAATTTTAGACTTACAATCTTTTGAGTTAGGAATTTTAAACTAGGTATATTTTGAGTTAGGATATATATGCAAATGTTTAGGATTTAAAGATAGGAATTTTTGGATTTACGAATTTTGACTTAGGCTTGTAGGTTTTTATATGTTGTGATGAATGGCTTGTAGGTTTTTATTTGTTGTTATGAATGTGAAAGTGAATGTGAAAGTGAAAGTGAAAGTGAAAGGTTGTGAATTGTGATTGTGAATGTGAATGTGAATGTGGAATGTGGAATGTGGAATGTGCATTGTAATTGTGAATTGTGAATTGTGAATTGAATTGTGGATTGTGGATTGTGATTGTGATTGTGATTGTGGAATGTGGAATGTGATGTATGGATGTGGGCTGCAATTATTATTATTTTTTGACCCAACAAATAGGTGCCGGTTTCGACCTCAAAAACCAGCACCTATTTAACAACCACGTGGCAATTTGGCTTAAACCGGCACCTATTAGGACCATATAGGTGCCGGTTTAAAACCGGCACCTATTTGACAGCCACATGGCATTTTGCTTGAGAACCGGCACCTATTAGGACCATATAGGTGCCGGTTTTGAGTTTAAAACTGGCACCTATTTGACAGCCACATGGCATTTTGCTTGAGAACCGGCACCTATTTGGACCATATAGGTGCCGGTTTTGAGTTTAAAACTGGCACCTATTTGACAGCCACGTGGCATTTTGCTTTAGAACCGGCACCTATTAGGACCATATAGGTGCCGGTTTTGAGTTTAAAACCGGCACCTATTTCCTAGAACCAGCACCGATGACAAGTATCATCAGTGCCGCCTCCTTTGTGCCGGTAGGGAAAACCGGCACCTATTAGGGTTTCCGAACCGGCACCTTTTACCCTTTCTATAGTAGTGTCAGGGTAATACATCAAATGCAAATCTAGTTTGTCTATAAGTAAGACATGTTTAGTTCACACCAAACTTTCTCAAACTCCCAACTTTCCATCACATCACATCACATCCAAAACTTTCCTACTCACATAAACTCTCAACTTTTTTTCCAAACTATCAACTTTCTCCAAACTTCTCCCCAATTTCAGGAACCTATGATTTATATATATAATATACATAAATGCAGAGACTTTCTAACTTCTCGGCAAAAGTTTGACATGTCACGCTCTCTAAAACATGGCATTCCGAACAATGTCAGTTGAAAAGTGAAATTAAGCTTCTAAAATTGGGAATGCTGATGGGCGATCGATCGCTATGGGGATGGGGTAGCAATCGATCCCCTCCCCCCTCCTTCCCTCCACCCCTCCACATGGTTTCCTTTTTTGGCACCGCATTACTTTCCTATTTTAGTAAATTTATACACCTAAAGTTTATACACCTCAAGTTTACACATCTAAAGTTTAGAGACCAAAAGTTTATAAGTCAAAAGTTTATATATCTGATTCAAATTTAAATTTGAATTCAAATATTTTTTTATATATAGTATTTCTATACATCTAAAGTTTATACACCTAAAGTTTATACACCTAAAGTTTATAGAGCTAAAGTTTATAAGTCAAAAGTTTACATACCTATTTCAAATTTGAATTTGAATTATATCTTACTCAAATTTAAATTTGAATTCAAATATTTTCTATATACAATATTTCTATACATCTAAAGTTTATACACCTAAAGTTATAGACCCAAAGTTTATAAGTCAAAAGTTTACATACCCGATTCAAATTTGAATTTGAATTCAAATTTTTTATATATAGTATTTCTATACATAAATTTTTCTAACTTTTTATTTTTTTAAAAAAATATTGTGTGGTGTACTGTAATAGGAAGAGAAGAAGGGGAGGAGGAAAGAGGGAGAAGAGGGAGGAGTATAGGGGGAGGGGGGAGGGGGGAGGGGGGCGAACTGATCGCCCAGCGCGATCGCTGGTGATCGATCGCCCATTAGAAGGGCCCTCTAGAATGCCACAAGTTGGCATCATTGGTTTATGTCCTAGTGTATCTGGCGTATACCAGCCATACAAATTTTAAGAGTTGCATTTATTTATTTTATCTTATAACTACATATCCCACGTAATCGTATCGACCAACACAACACGTCGATTCATCATCTCATCTACACTAATTTTAATGTACCGAAAGAAAACTGACTCATTTCTGTCACATGTTTCTCATGTTTAGAAAAAGACATTTGTTTGGCTGCTTGCTAAAAGCGACCAAGGCCGAACAATGACACGATTGGAGTACGTCGGAAATAATTAACAATCAGTGGTACTAGTAAGCCCGTGATCTCCAACCTCTCGGTCGCCAGCTTACTATAATTGGGCACAAGAGCGACAGTTGAGGAACCAAAGAGGACAAGAGAGGTAAAGAGAAATATAAGGTGTAGAAAAAGTGGAAGAAACCCTCCTGATGCTGGGAGGTGAGCAGTGACGGATCCACGCTCAGACCCAGTTTTTTTCTTCAACCCTAAACTTCAACTTTCTCGGTTTCTTATAGCACGATTTTTAAACTGTTACATGATGTATTTTTTTTAAAAAAAAAAGTCTATATAGAAGTTGTTTAAAAAATTCAAACAAATCTGTTTTAAAAAATTATAATTATTAATACTTAATTAATCATGTGCTAATAAGCTTTCTCGTTTTATGTACACTAAAAAAATCTACCTGCACAAGTGTAGATGGAACGCAGCCTGGCATGTTTCGATTGGTGGCATTTTAAACCAATCATTGTTTCACAAAATTAATAAACATGCATATACATTTAGTTTATTACCAAATATTTAGCTTAGAAAATTTTGGCAATATCACATTTAACACATCCTATCAAAACTTGGTAACGCTGTTGACTTACCAAAAATTTGGCATTGCTAAATTTCTAAAATGTTTATTTTTGCATTAAACTAAACTGTCCTGCTACAATGGAGTCAAACCCATGAAGCCCTGAAGAATTGACTCTAGTAGAACAATAGTCTTCAACTCTTCATAGTTTATATAAAAGCAAATTTTGCTACAGGACATCGTGACTTTGCGGTTTTAGCTGTAGGACACCGCATGAAGCAACTTTTGGGGAAAAACACTGGCAAAAATTAAATATTTGCTGGTGGACATCGCATCTATTAAAATAATAATTTTTGGTTGAAGAGGTGAGAGAAATTGTGTAAAAGTTCTAAAATACTCTTAGGCCCACATGTCGGCTCTCTCATCTCTTTCCTCTCTATCCCCGCACCCCTTCCTCCCGTGCCGTGGCCCTGCCGGCGGCGCTGCGCTGTCCTTGCCACCCTGGCACCCCGTCCGCATCCATGCTGATGATGCCATCTCCATCCTCGCTCTACCACCGGCAGCTGCCAAGATGACGCGTCGCTATTCCTAGCGGACCAAGCCGAGCACGCCGTCCTTGCCAGCCACAGATGCCACCTCGTCCTCTCACAACTGCTCCCTTGCCACTCGCTGCACACCAAGGACATACCGATGACCAAGCCCTACCAGCGTCGGCCTACCCACGCCGTCCTTGCGCGAATCGCGTCGGCCGTCGTCCTTGCCGCCCTCACCACGCCGCCCGAAGACCATTCCGTCACCCATGCAGTCCGCCACCACGACCGACGCCCATGTCGTCCTTGTGTCAGCCACCACCTTGCCGCACCATCCTCGTCGTGAATCGCGCCGCCCAGGCCGCTCCAATCACTTCGCCACAAGCAAGATCCACAGGATGGGCATCCTCCAATGGCGGCGAGCGCCGTCACACCCGAGCAGGCACGCCTCGCCGAGGAGGCTGGCATGGCACCTGCGCGGTCATGGCGCTGGAGCGCATCCTCGCCGACATCCGCGCGCAGGCAGCGTCGCCCACATGTCCGACCCGGTGCTCATCCACGACATCAAGTGCGTCGTCACCATCCCAGTCATGGCCAAGGCCCGCATTGAGCACTTTGTGGAGGCCCGGATCTTGGAGGCCATCGGCGAGGCACAACTTCCGCGTCCTCTTCGTCTGCGGCTGCCGCGACCTTGGCGAGGCGCTCCGCCGCATCCGCGAAGGCGCCGCCATAATCCGCACCAAGGGCGAGGCGCCGCTGACATGGCCAACGCAGGGGAGGAAGGGGTGCGGGGATGGAGAGAAAAGAGATGAGAGAGCGGGTCCAAGTGTATTTTAGAACTTTTACCTGATTTCTTTCTCCTCTTCGACCGAAAATTATTATTTTAATGGGTGCGGTGTTCACCAGCAAATATCCAATTTTTGCCAGTGTCTTTCCCCAAAAGTCACTTCGCACGGTGTCCTACAACTAAAACCGCAAAGTCACGATGTCATGTAGCAAAATTTACCTTATATAAAACGAAAATTGAAAAAAGCTCAGTGAAGCATTCAATGGTTTAACATCCGTTTGAAAGATATTATGTGAAAAAAACACAGCGGTTGTAGTTACAGCTGTTGCTCCATCTGCTGGCTGTTTCTCTGCTTTTGCCTGGACAATGCCAGCAACAGCCACCGCCCCACAGTCCCGGCAACAGCCGCCACAGCGGCCAACAACCTGCTCCAGCCCAGCGTTGAGAGCTCGAGGTTGCAACGAGCCGGCCACCCTCCCACAACTAGGAAAATCGTTGTCCCAGTCGACAAAAAATTATTTTTCCAGGGAGGGAAAGACACGCCAATATGCAAAGACTTGTAAAAATCAATTTCGTAGAAGGCATTTTCATTTTTGGAGGCGCTATAGCGAGACGCCAGCGAAAATATTTTGGGCGAACAAAAAAAAATCACCACCAACCCCACCCGTGCTCGCCCTACCGTCTCCGGCTGCGCCGCCGCCGTAGCCCTCGTACCTCTGTCCGGATCTAGGGTTAGGGTTTTGGCAGGGAGAGGGAGAGAGGGGAGGTGAGGAGAGCCGTTGGGAGCCGCTGCCGCCGCAACCGCCCTCCATCCCCCTCCCCCTACTGGTCGGATCTAGGAGGGAGAGATCCAAAAGGGAGGGAGGGAAGCTGCGCCATGGGTGGGTGCCGCCGCTGCCACCGCCATCGCCGGAGCCCCCGCCAACACCTCCCTCCCTCCTCCCCCCTCTAGCCGAGCTGCCACCGCCGCCCCTCCCCTCAGTTGGATCTGGGAGGCAAGAGGGAGAGGGAGAGGAGGGGAGCCGCACCGCTGCCACCCTCCTCTCAGGCAACCACCGCCACCCCTCCTCTCTGCCAGATCTGGGAGGGGAGGGGAGCCAAATATGGGAGAGGAAGGGGGGGCCATGTTGCCTCCTCCGCACGCCATCGGCAACCTCCCTCTATGGCCACGCCACCGCCGCTGCCCCTCCTCTCTGCCGGAGAGAGAGAGGGAGGGTGAGGGGTCGCGCGCGCCGCCTCCTCCGTCGCCAGTGCCGGTTGTGGCTGGCCCTTTCGTCATCGCTGGTTGTGGTCGGCGCTGCTGTTGTGTCCAGTAGAGGGATAGGGAGGGAGGAAAAGTGAGAGAGAGAGGGAGAGAAGTGGAGGAAAAGTGAGGGAGAGGGCGCACAGCTAGGAAATTAATTTTAATAGTGTTTTCATATTATTTCCATGCGAAAATAAATGTATTATTATTGACGGGGCTAAATCTAGAGGTTCTTTACGCTTTAGTTAGGCCCAGTTTAGCACAGTTTTCATCTAGATTTGTCGTCTCGTGGAGATAGGAAATGGTAAATAGTTGTTAAACCAGCACCTATTAGGTGTTTTGTAGTAGTGTAATGGGGCATATTCGTGGGTGTGTAAGTATAACGTTATATGATTAATGATGAACACGCATGTGTCATGTAATTGTTACAAAAGTGGCGGTCCTATGAGCGTATGTTATGGGCTTATTCGTGGGTACGCAAGTCTAGTATATTATATGTTGACTGTACAATAGTGATGTAAAAAAATGTGGTGGTGGATTAAATTCGAATATTAAAAACAGATCCAAATTAACTTCACCACTTATATCTTTATATCCGGAAAAAATGGATAATTAATCTTTTTTGTGATCAGTAATAAATAGGAAAAAAAATCCACTAGAATATATACGTTCCCGAACGTTCCATTCAGCACACGTCGACATCGACTTTGACAGCTATTTCACAGGGAGAATCACTTGGACAGCTACTGGTAGTGAATGATGTACATAATTTGGAAAAATACAACAAGCTCTCACCCTCGCGAGGCCGCATACATACATAAAACGGCCGGCATTGTGTGTCACCCCACCAACCAAAAATAATAACAAATGGCTTCTTTTCTTCCATGGCTGCCATGGCTTCTCGCCGCTCTCCTCTCCGTCTACCTCCTCGACCTCCTTGCACACTCCCGCCGCCTCCTCCCGCCGGGACCCCGCCCGCTGCCGCTCATCGGCAGCCTGCACCTGCTCGGCGACCAGCCACACCGCTCGCTCGCCGGCCTCGCCAAGATGTACGGCCCGCTCATGTCGCTCCGCCTCGGCGCGGTCACCACGGTGGTCGTCTCCTCGCCGGACGTTGCCCGCGAGTTCCTGCAGAGGCACAACGCCGCCTTCGCCAGCCGGTCCGTCCCCGACGCCACCGGTGACCACGCCACGAACTCCGTCGCCTGGCTGCCCAACTCGCCTCGGTGGCGCGCGCTCCGCAGGATCATGGCGGCGGAGCTGTTCGCGCCGCACCGGCTCGACGCGCTCCGGCGTCTCCGGCGCGAGAAGGTGCAGGAGCTCGTGGACCACGTCGCCCGGCTGGCGGAGCGCGAGGGCGGCGCGGCGGCGGTGGACGTCGGCCGTGTCGCGTTCGCGACGAGCCTGAACCTCCTCTCGAGCACGATCTTCTCCCGCAACCTCACCAGCCTGGACGACCACGGCGAGTCCATGGAGTTCAAGGAGGTGGTCGTGGAGATCATGGAGGCCGGCGGTTGCCCGAACGTGTCGGACTTCTTCCCGGCGATCGCCGCGGCGGACCTGCAGGGATGGCGGCGGCGGATGGCCGGCCTGTTTGCGCGGCTCCACCGGGTGTTCGACGCGGTGGTGGAGGAGAGGCTGAGCGAGCGCGACGCCGGCGAGGCCAGGAAGGGTGACTTCCTCGACGTGCTTCTCGACGTCGCGGCGCGGGACAATGACTCGGCCGGGCTGGACCGTGACACGCTCCGGTCACTGTTCACGGTAACACGTACACGTGCATGCTTGTTACTGTCGGTTCCATTAATTCCTTGATTTTTCTTCAATGGCGCGCGAAACTGTTTTAAAACCTCAAGGATGTTATATCTCATTTGTCTCAAATACATTGAAATACTTGTAAAAAAAGGAAAAATATTAACAACATTGATACAATATATATGCACACAAGTAAAAAAACCATCATAGGTGCCGGAGCCGGTTCCCAACCGGCACCAATACTAGCAACCGGTACCTATACCAAAACAATTTTGCTATGAAAAAAGTACGAATTTCCCCCCTAAACTCGAAAAGCCAAACATTACTCACCCTCAACTTTCAATACCGAACGAATTACCCCCCTCGATCCAATCCAGGGCCGTTTTGTCCTAAAAGGCAACCCAGTCAGCATTTTTTTTTAAAAAAACATGGTGGGGCCCACCTATTATTCTCTCCCACCTCCTCCTTTTCCTCTTCCCCTCATTCCGTCTCTCTCTCTCTCGCGCGTCATCAGGCGCGGCCGTGCGAGCGGTTGGTGCGCACGGCGGCCCGCGAGGCGGGCGGTGGGCGGCGGCACGTCGTCAGGCGTGCCAAGCAAGCGGGGGCGGGCGCAACGAGGAAGGGGACTGGTAGGTGGGCTCCAGACAGCGGCGGGTGGCGTGGAGGAGGTGCCATGGAGGGGGCGTGGCTGGGAGGGGAGGCGAGCGTGGCGGGCGGTCGGGAGGGTGCTGCGGCGGGCACGGCTGACGCGAGAACGACCTCTCGTCCTTCGCGTCCTCTTCCTGATGCCGCATCTGCTGTCCGCCATGGAGGCAGATGGCTATTCGTAATTCTTACAATCATAGATAGAATCCGCAAGCGCACGGATATACCGATGTAGCACTTCCCCTACGGAGTATTCCAATGGGTATCGAATCCAAGAGAACGTGTGTGGTCAGATCTTCCTCCGGTTCATCCAAGGACACCAAGCATATGATAGGCCAGGACAGAGAGGATTTACTACTGAGAAATAGTGCCTAGGGAAAGCTTAACTTTAATCCTAATGCAATACTACAAGCACTGGCAATCCGTTGTTCCCATATGTCGCTCTACTACATACCCGGACAGGGAGGACTTAAGTGCTCTTGAGGGCTGTCACCACCTCTATACCTACCTCAAACGTACTGCGGGATACGCAGCAACCACTGGAAATTAATTACCTAGACACTGCGTCTACGCAATTAATAACTACTCTAGTGCAAATCAAAAACTAAAGCAATCACTATAAATAAATGGACTATAGTGAACAATGATCCCGTATGCTATTTACGAACTAACCAAGAGATAATTCTCACGAGATAAATCTAAATTACTGAGGAAGAATATTATATTGAATTCAGAGTAAAAACAGAATAAAAGAAATGAGAGAAGATTACCGACAACTCCGAAATTCTTCTGACTTCTTCTACTCTACTCTCTTCCTATTCTAGTATACAATATAGTCCAATAGAGCCTCATATAATTCAGCTCAAGCTTGGAAGTGTGTGAGTGAAGTGAGGGAGTGATGTCTTTACATAGAGGTAGGTGTGACGGTTGGTGAAGGGGAAATTTCCAAAGTGCCCTCCAACCGTCATCAAGGATGCATCTGGGACATCCACGCCAAACCCCACATCAAACGGTGAGGATGGTGGTTCGACCAAACCTGGGCTGGGCCCATCTGGCCTTGGCTTTGGCCCATGTCCTCCCCTGGTCCTCCTCTATCCATTCTTTGGTATTTTTGGCTGATTCTCTAGTGTTTTGATGAAGTTCACAACCCATCCTTGTATGGATACATAATTCTCCTCACTTTACTCTAAATTTTCTCCTAACCTCAGGGTTTATCACCTGCATACAAATATACACTAACACTTGTGGAATATGTGAGATTAATTAAGCACCTATCACTATGTTGGATGTTTTATTATCTGAACTTTATGCAGATGTTGGCAGTATAGAATCGGCATTTAACAGTCGCCAACAAAAGCCCCCACACTTAGCTCTTTGCTCGTCCTTGAGTAAAGGTTATTGTAGAATGAATTTCTTCAAGATATAAATCAGGAATATAAATCATTCACAACCATACTTGCACCTGTGAACCTTATTAGTGGCTATCTTACCATCTTAAGCAATTGATAGATGGAATGACCTCGATTCCAGTCCTTCTTGCTTCTCTGTCAGACTTATGGGATTTTAATGAATTTTCGCAAACCAGCTCTTTTCCTCATATTGACTTTCTCTCTTATCTCTCAAGAATATATATTTTCTTTTTGGATCTTCACCAAGGCAAAATGTGCCAGAATTTACCCCTATTCTAAGGCTGATATGTGGAGTTCGGTAGGGACAAATTGTGACATACCTGCATCATATATATTGCAAAGCCAAAAATACGGACTCAAGAAGATCATCAGTCATACTCCTAGATCAAGAGTCTTTATTTGTGGTAGAACATAGAAAAGTAAAATATTTTGTGGAATGGTGGAATAAAGAAATGATTCTCCCTTTTCCCTATACTTTCTCCTCCATTTTTGTTTTCTTGGCATGAATATGGAAGGGGCATGGCTATATTTTCTTTTCATCATGCTCAATGTTTTGAGAGCAAGCTTTATTTCCTTTTCTCTTTTTTTTCTTATAGTCATGCCTTTCCCTCCTTTTCTCATTTTCTTTTACCAAGAACTTTTCGAGGAGAAGAAAGCATAGTTTAATGTAGGAGTTTATTTGGATGGAAATTTTTGTGGGAAGCCAACTTCCAGTGTAGAAGCTTAGTTGTATTATATATGTGGAAACAAAAATGGAAATGACCCCTTGATCATGAGAGTATGAAAGATATCTAACACGAGTCACATAAATTTGACAAAACTCAATATAATGTCAAGCAATCATATGCATAATAAGGTTTATCAATGATATACTTGCATATGGCCTTGGTAGGTATAAAATGAAGTCAATTGGAGGAATGAGCTTCTTAAAACAATTTTATTTTTGAAAACAAACTCCCAAGAGTCATAACAGAAGTTGCAAGAATTCCTTTCATCTTTAATCATCTCAAATAAAGCAATTACTTAGATGCATAAGGTTCCCTAAACATGGATGGTTGTTCACAAGCACAAGTTCAGCTGAGAATAATGAATATACAATATCAACCATATGAAGAATTTCATTAGTTGGAAATTTTATATTTTCAATTCTGCTTGAACCAATTGTTTTTCTGAATTTTCAACTCTAGTACTATACCATGGTGGAGATATACAAATAATAGACGTGCTCACCTACTTACCTGTAAAAATTGAGAGGTATTGGGGCCAACACTGGTTCGGCCGAACCTGCTGGTTCGGCCGAACCACTCTGGTGTCCAATCCCTTTGCAATTTTCTGCAGAGTTCCGTGCCTTCCAGGTATTCAGAGATTCAACAATTTTCAGAGTATATGCACGTCAGAAGCTAGGAAATCTCCCACACACTTATTCAAAACCTGAACTTTATTAGAAAAAAACAAAAACAAACTTAGCATGCATTGGGGTTAACACCAATGAGCCAAATTATTTATAGCAAGTTCTTACATAATTGGAAAAGATAAAAACCAAGCACCTACTACTACTTTATTCATGGGAGAGGAGACATCTAATTAGCATAATACTTATTCTCCTTCCCCATTTCTACAAATGCACGCTTGATTTTAGCGCAAAAACCGTGACTAAGGGTATCAACATTATTCCTAAGTTCAAAAAGTTCTACCCCTAGCTCCGCATTTCGGTCCCTAAGCTCAATGTTCTCCTTGCGGAGCTTCTTTACTTGCGATGCTAGCTTATGAACCGAGGGCTCCGGCGACTTTACTTCATCTCCTTGAAATTGGCCGGCCGCCCTTACAATTGGAGGGTGCGTCAAGTGACGCTTCACCTTCATAGGTGGAGGGCTATGGGATTCCGCTGTCCCCTCCTTCTCCAACGCCGTCAAAGGCCGGAGCAAGCCCTTACCATACCCACCGCTGGGAGTTCGCACTCCCTGAATGAGAAACCAAATTCAGGGTTTATCACCTGCATACAAATATACACCAACACTTCTGGAATATGTGAGATTAAGCACCTATCACTATGTTGGATGTTTTATTATCTGAACTTTATGCAGATGTTAGCGGTATACAATCGGCTTTAACAGTCGCCAACAATGGCGCGGTGGGGAAGTGTCACGCCCAGAAATTCCCGAATAGAATTCCATGCAGAATGTGCATTAAAACCCTCGTCCAGGACCGCCCGGGGTACACAAACGACAAAGTTGACATACAGATCCACGTCTTAAAAACATTATAAAAGTCTTACATAAATGCAGCGGAAAATTAAAAGATAAATGGAGCTAAGCCTTGACTTGGATTGCAGTGGGAACACCACTCCACAGGCATCCTCGACGGCACGGACGAAGCCTACTCCTCGGAAAAGTCACCATCCGACGCATACTCAAACTCTGGGGTTTTGGGGAAAATAGAGCAAGACTGAGTACAACCACCGTACTCAGCAAGTCATACCGGAACAGGGGGTATGATGCAGGATATAACCAAAGGATAGCTAAAGCGGTTCATTTGCATAAATTGAGCATTTATAAACAGTAGTTGAAAGCAGTAAACAGTTGTAATAATTAATCAATATTAACCATCCACTGTCCAACGCTACACCACGTTGCAACAGGCCCAACCACCCACCTGGACTAATTAATTTCATTAGACTAGACTAGGGTGACCTATGGAAAGGCTCACCGGCGCGCGGCGGATGGCGGCCTTCGATGGCGGAATTCGACGGAGGAGGGGTGGACGAGGTGGACCTTGGCCGCGCAAACCTGACGGCGGCGACGGTGTGGTGCGGCGGTGGCCCTAGCGGCGGCTAGAGGCGACCGGAGTAGTGGAAGAGACCGCAGCGGATGGGTGCACGGTGCGGGAGCGGTGGAGAGCTCGGGAGAGGTCGGCGGAACAAGGAAAAATGAGGAGGAGGATGTGGGGATGGATTATATAGGGGCGGAGAGGTCGGGAACGGCCGGGAGTGGTTCGATTTCGTCGGAGTTAGTGGGGAAGTTGGAGGAGGAGAGAGAGAGAGGCGGGATTCAAATTTGAATCCCGGCCATCTCGTGCCGTGGGCGCGAGCGGAAGTGGGGGCATGGGTGCGGGGAAGGCGGGGCGTGCTGGAGCGGGACGCGGGGAAGGCGGGGAAGGTGGGCGGCGTGCGCGCGGCGGCGGTTGCCGGCTCGGGGGAGCGGCTGGAGGTTGGGGAAAGGGCTGACAGGTGGGCCCCACCTATCAGTGCCCGAGGGAGTGAGGGGGAGGTAGCCTGGACTTCGGGAGGAGGAGGGAAAACGGGCCGACCCGGTAAGGAAGGGGTGGACGCGGGAGGTGAGGGGCCGACGGCCCAACAAGAGAGAAAAATGAGGAAAAGAAAAAGAGAAAAAGAAAAGGAATTTCCCAGGGATTAAATATTGCACTTTGCTTATTTTAATTGGTTAAAATTATTTCCAAGGCTCTGAAAATTCCACTGAAAATCCTATTAGCATATTTTGACATGTAGAATCCAAGAAAAATTTCACATGCCGATTCTGATTATTAAATGCATTTATTAATTAAGGATTCACCTCTAGGTTAAATTAAATCATTTCTTCGGATGATTTATTTTATGAATTTTAAAGCAAGGAGGGGAACTTCAGGGCGCGACAGGAAGTCGAAGCAGGCAGCGAGGGGGAAGCCGACTTCGCCGGTTAAGCCCAGCTGGTCTCGTGCACCGCCCGCCCTCGCGTGCCGCCTCACCTGCCGACCGCTCGCCCTCGCGCGCCCTGCGTCCACCGCCCACACTCGCACACCGCCGGGCGCGCCGGCTGGCCGCGGGGCCACCCACCTCGCGGTCTCGCGCACCCGCCGCTCACCGCCCGGCCACCTCCATCCCTCCCACTCCATCCCGCCTTCTCCACTGGTGAGCGACGACGTCGGCCATGGACTTACTGCGCTCGAGCACCACCTCGTAGCCATCGGTCCAACTCTCCATCCCGGGCGCCATCACCTGCTAGAAGAGTCCACCAGCGCACGCGCTGCCCGCCCACGCCGACGTCACCGCGTCGTGGACCGTTCGGAAGTAGGCGTCCCTCGCCGCCACCGTGTACCCGTTCGACCGCGCGGACCACCCGAACACCGTCACCAGCAGTGGCTTCCAGAGCACCGCCGCTGAGTCGTGGATGTGGTCGGCCATCCACTTCCTCATGAACGCCACCTGCTCGGCAGCCATGGCGGAGAGGCGGGTACCGGCCAGAAGCATCGGCAAGGGGATGAGGGAGGGGGAGTGGAGGAAATGGAGGGTCGGGCCGGTGGTCGGCGCGTACGGCGGTGGCCATGACAGAGAGGCGGTCCCTCGTGGCGCCGGCCGCTGCCGCCATCGCGGCCTCACGCGGTCGTCCAGTTCCCGCTCCTCGTCTCATGCCGCGCGCCGCCATGCGTGCCTCCGCGGCTCCGCCCACGAGAGACAGAGAGAGATTAGGAAGAGAGAGAGAGATAGAGGAAGAGAGAAAGGGGGTCTCACCATTTAAAAAAAATAAAATGCTGACTGGACTACCACGCGTACACTACATAGACCAAAACCACCACGGATTGGGTCGAGGGGGGTAATTCGTCCGGTTTACATTGTTGGGGGTGAAGAATGTTCGGTTTATGTTTTAGGGGGGTAATTCGGTCGACCGCGATAGTTCGGGGTGGGGAGGAATTCGTACTTTTTCCTTTTGCTATATATTTATCGACAAATTTTCTCCCAAAAATTTGACAGATGTAATTATAGTACAATCGTAGTGTAATTACACTATAACTTGCATGTAATTACACTATAACTATAATGTAACATATATGTAACTTTTAAAAATCTCTCCGTAATATGTTATTTCGGTAAAATGGAAGTCGTGGGAACAAGTCCTTTCACATATGCGTGTGCTGTGATTTTTCTTCTTCCTCACCAGAACAAATCTTATAATAGATCTAACGATTCAAAATTGCGTGAAACTTATATACAAGTTACAATATAGTTACATGTAAGTTACAGCGTAATTACATACAAGTTACACAGTAATTACACTAAGATTGTACTAAAATTATAACTGTCAAATTTTTAGAAGAAAATTTATTGACAAATGTATAGGTGGTCCCTACCAAAAATAGAACCGGCACCTAGAGGTTTGCACGAGCCAAAAAAAAGAGCCGGCTCAAATCGAGCCGGAACTCACAATCACCGTCACTGCGTCATGCCCCAGTTCCCCACATCTCCAAATCCCCGGTTTACAATCATCGTTGTTTGAAATCCCCAAATCCCCACATATCACAGATTGAAACATATTCAATAACAAAATCATCCACAAATCACAAAAACATCTAAAAGAATCTACAAAAACATAAAAAAAACAATCCATCGGGCTCCGCCGCCTGCCACCGCCGCCCGTCGCCTCCCCTCCCATCGGATCCGACGGAGGGGAATGCGCGGCCGCCGCCGTTGCCGTCCCCGAGGTCCGGCATCTCCCATCCGATCGGATCTAGTGGAGGGGAGGGCGCAGCCGCCGCCGCCGCCGCCTCGTTCGGACCGCCGCTCGGCCATCCCCGAGTTCCACCACCTCCCCTCCGGCAGAGGGGATGGCATGGCTACCGCCAGACGTTGTTGCCGCCTCTGCCGGGGTCTGACCCCTCCCCTCCGGGCGGATCTGGCGGAGGGGAGGGTCCGGCCGCCGCTTCCGCTGGGCCACCGCCAAGGTCCACCGCCTCCACTCCGGCTGGATCTGGCGGAGGGGAGGGCGCGGCTGCCACCGCTGCCGCCTTCGCCTTGCCACCACCACTGTTTCCTCTGCCCAGCTGCCACCAGCCTGCTGCCAAGACAAGAGAGAGAGAGAGAGAGAGCGATAGATGGAGGCAGGAGAGTGAGAGCGAGAGAGAGACGGAGAGAGCGAGAGAGATAGGAGGGACTTATACGGGCGGATGGATAAGACCGAGAGATGGATAAGGCCGGCTCGTCGGCTCAGCTCAGTATAGGTGCCGGTTTGTTAGAAAACCGACACCATTATAGGTGTCGGTTTTGTTTAAAAAACCGATACCTATAGTATAGGTTCCGGTTTTTCTTTAAAACCATACTTATAGGTGTCGTTTTTATGTGTTTTCAGCCTGCGGGGAAGGGAAAAGCACTATAGGTGCCGATTTTAACTGTTCCGGCACCTATAATGCCGATCTATATGAGGTTTTTTTAGTAGTGACACCAGTACTCAAAACTTAAGGTTCTGCGCAAACTCAACTCACGCATTAAAACGTAAAAGAATATATAAATTCAACAGAAGATATCCTGCATTAAATTTGAACGAAAAATATGCACGAGAAGATATCCTCTCGAAGAATTAAAATTTTCCCGTTACACAATAGATGTATACACACGGATGTGGATTTTCATCCCTCGAGGGGACATTCACTCGTTGTTTGCATGTCATCTAAATAGTCATAAAACAATTTAAAAACAAATGACAACATAGATTAATACGAAATATATCACTCCATAAACATGCAAAACCAAATTCAACTTCTACAAGTTGCAACAAAAATAACAAATTAATCATCCCATGCAACTAGGAGGGGTGTAACCGTGGGACTATGTTGTGCGTATGTGCATGGCATAATGGACATGGATTTTCATCCGTCAAAGGGATATCTTCTCGCTGCTTGCATGTCATCTAAATAGTTATTAAAAAAATTTAAAAAAAATGATAATATAGATTAATATGAAATATATTACTACACAAACATGCAAGGCCAAATTAGATTTCTACAAGTTGCAACAAAAAGAACAAATTAAACTGAAAATAGTTCCCGTACTTTTGCAGTTATATTTGTTATTTTTGTTTTAATATGTAGAAGTTGAATTCTAACAAATATGTTTGTGGAGTGATATATTTCTAATCTATATTGTGAATTTTTTTCGAATTTTTCTATAACTATTTAGGTGACATGCACGAAACAATGGATGAAAACACTTATCCATTAATAACTTTAATTTTCTATTGGGAATGAGCTAAGCTTTATTTTGCATGACTATTATTTACATTTAAAAATAAAGGGCCAATTTTGGATGAGCTCAAGGACCATAGAGCACCCTGAGTTCGAAATTACTGAAGGCTATTACCATAGGTCTGGGTTAAAAGGTTATTGAAATTCTATAAAATTTACATCTCGTCATTTAAAAGAAATTAAACATGATTTCGTAGATAAGTCTAGAGCTCAAGCAAGATTCAATAGTATAGTTAGCTATAAAAATTGACACCTTATTTTTAACTAATTTAATAGCTCACTCGTAAACTACATAAATTAATTTAATTGCTCACTCATAATAGATTCTGTGATATGCATCTTCCATTTTATATTCTATTACTATATGAAATATTTCCTGCACAACTAGTTTGACAATAATTCATGTTTTAGGATTTGTTTGCTGCTGGAAGTGACACAAGCCCTAGCATAGTTGAATGGGCAATAGCAGAATTGATGAGAAATCCATTGTGTATGATTAGAGCTTGCACTGGTGGAGAAACCATCTTTCGTCGGTCGGCCGATTTCCACAATAGTCCCGGATGCAATAAAAACCGGGGCTAAAGATGATCTTTAGTCCCGGTTCAAAAGAGTAATGGGCATATTTGATCTTTAGTCCCGGTTTGTGTTACCAACCGGGACTAAAGATCATCTTTAGTCCCGGTTCGAATGCTGTCAGGACCTGTCAGGCCCCCCCGGGATCTTTAGTCCCGGTTGGTAGCACCAACCCGGACTAAAGATCTTAACTTTAGTCCCGGTTGGTAATACCAACCGGGACTAATGATCCCGGTGATCTTTAGCCCCGGTTGGTGCTACCAACCGGGACTAAAGTCCCACCCCTATATATATGTCTTCTTCCTCCTCCAGCTGCCCGAGCAAGCTTCAAAATTTCTTCAAAAAAGAGGGGAGGTCATGCCAAAATTTCTATTGAATTTATTTTGGTGATTACATACAAATCGGAGGTGCCTAAAAGGTTTGCAACTTCATCCTCCAATGTTTTTTTTTGTCATACTACATTTGCACCTATGTTTTGCACACTTTTTTTGTCTCCAAAATTTAGTTGTAAGTTGATGAGAGAGAAAATGTGTGTGGGGAAGAAAGAATATATAGAAATTTAGTTCATTTGCTAAACAAGGTTTTATAAAATAGTTGAGAAGGAAAACTCTAGTGAAAGTTAATATTAAATAATAGAAAACAAACTAAAATAAAAATTAAAAGAAGTAAAACACATTAAAATTAGTTTAAAACTTTACAAATAGTTTTTAAGAATTATTTGGTGTAATATTTTATGATTTTTGTATGAATAAAGATATCTTATAATTATTGTATGACTGTCATTATTGTAAGAATAATTATTTGTGTGCGGTTTTTTTGACTCATGTAGATGGATCGGCAATGGATGTACGCTGACCGGCGGTCCAAAGAGTTTATTGACGGCGTGCACTATTTTTTGAGAGTGGCCGAAGCTAACAGGCAAAGGGGTTTTATTTGTTGTCCATGCAATAAGTGTAAGAATCAGAAGGAGTATTCTGCATCCAGGACTATTCATTTCCACTTGTTTGAGTCGGGGTTCATGCCAAGCTATAATTGTTGGACATCCCACGGAGAGCAAGGTGTTGAAATGGAAGAAGATGAAGTGGAAGACGACAATATTCCGGACTTTGCTCAGTATGTTGGATTTGAAGGAAATCAAACGGGCGAGGAGGAAATAGCTGCTGATGGTAACGACGTTGCGGATGATCTTGGTCAGATGTTGCAGGACGCCAGGGAAGACTGCGAAAGTGAAAAGGAGGCCCATAAATTGGACAAGATGTTGGAGGACCACAGAACTTCGTTGTACCCAGGTTGCGAGCAGGGGCACAAAAAGTTGGATACCACTCTGGAGTTGTTGCAATGGAAGGCAAAAAATGGGGTTAGTGACAAGGCATTTGGTGATTTATTGAAACTCGTCAAGAACATTCTTCCGGGGGGAAACAAATTGCCCGAGACAACGTACGAGGCTAAGAAGATAGTCTGCCCGTTAGGACTGGAAGTTCATAAGATTCACGCATGTCCGAACGATTGTATCCTATATCGCGGTGAGGAGTATGAGAACCTAGAAGCATGCCCTGTTTGCAAAGCACTACGATACAAGATTAGACGGGACGATCCAGGAGAAGTTGACGGGCAGCTAACAAAGAAGAGAATTCCTGCTAAGGTGATGTGGTATTTCCCTATAATACCACGGCTAAGGCGTTTGTTCAGGAACAAGGGGAATGCTAGAATGTTGCGATGGCACGCTGAAGAGCGTCAACAGGACGGGATGCTGAGACACCCCGCCGATGGTTCGCAGTGGCGAAACATCGACAGAAAATTTAAAGAATTTGGAAAGGACGCACAAAACATACGGTTTGGTTTGAGTACGGATGGCATGAATCCTTTTGGAGAGATGAGCAGTGGCCATAGCACTTGGCCCGTTACGATGTGTATCTACAACCTCCCCCCCTGGCTATGCATGAAGAGGAAGTACATAATGATGCCGATTATTATTCAAGGCCCCAAGCAACCTGGTAACGACATCGACGTGTACCTAAGACCACTGGTCGAAGATCTTAAACAGTTGTGGAAGAAGGAAGGTGTCCCCGTGTGGGACGAGGACAAACAGGAGGAGTTTAACCTACGAGCGCTGCTGTTCGTAACCATCAACGATTGGCCTGCACTTAGCAACCTATCCGGACAGTCCAACAAGGGGTACAAGGCTTGCACTCACTGTATGGATGAAACAGAAAGTACGTATCTTAAGCACTGTAGGAAGGTTGTATACATGGGTCATCGTCGATTCCTTGCAGCAAACCACCCGGTACGAAAGAAAGGCAAGCACTTCGAACATAAGGCCGACCACCGTACGAAGCCTAAACATCGCAGTGGGAAAACAGTCTTTGCTATGGTTAAAGATCTTAAAGTAGTGTTCGGAAAGGGGCCTGGAAGCCAGCATATAGAGAGCGAAGATGGTCACGCGGCGATGTGGAAAAAGAACTCTATATTTTGGGAGTTACCATATTGGGAATTCTTGGACGTACGCCACGCAATCGACGTGATGCACCTCACTAAGAACCTTTGCGTAAACCTTCTTGGCTTCCTAGGTGTATACGGAAAGTCGAAAGATACACTGGAAGCACGTAATGATCTGAAGCATATGGAACAACGCGGCGACCTTCACCCGGAACCAAAGGAGAAAGGAAGCCATTACTTGAGTCCAGCCAGCTACACTCTTAGCAAGGCAGAGAAGGAAAGTATGTTTGAATGCTTGGAGAGCATAAAGGTACCGTCTGGATACTCCACGAATATCAAGCGAATAATAAGCACGAAGGAGAAGAAGTTCACAAACCTAAAGTCTCATGACTGTCACGTGTTGATGACACAACTGCTACCAGTTGTAATAAGGGGTATCCTTCCAGACAATGTCCGGGCAACAATAACAAAGCTATGTGCATTCATGAACGCAATTTCGCAGAAGGTCATTGATCCGGATAGATTAGAAGCCCTTCAGAATGAAGTGGTGCAATGTCTCGTCAGTTTTGAGTTGATATTTCCACCTTCATTTTTCAATATAATGACGCATCTGCTTTGTCACCTTGTGAAAGAGATCCGTACTCTCGGGCCTATGTACCTACACAACATGTTTCCTTTCGAGAGGTACATGGGCGTTCTGAAGAAGTATGTTCGTAACCGTGCTCGTCCAGAGGCAAGCATCGCCAAGGGTTATGGAACAGAGGAGGTCATCGAATTTTGCGTAGAATTTATCGAAGACCTTCGCCCAATCGGGGTACCTAAATCACGCCATGAAGGGAGACTACGGGGAAAGGGAACTCTCGGAAGGAAAGCAATAATGACGGTAGACAACAATTTATTCCGTAAAGCCCATTTCACTGTTCTGCAACACTCTTCATTGGTAGCTCCTTACATCGAGGAGCACTTGGCTCTAGTTCGCGCCAGGAACATCGGTAAGTCCGATGCATGGATTACACGGCATCACATTGATACTTTCCCCGCGTGGCTACGACAACATCTCATGGGTAACGAGTCGATCAACCAACAACTTGCCTTCCTGGCGAGGGGACCGTCTGGGTCGATCGCGACATTCCAGGGATATGAGATCAATGGGTACACATTCTACACGAGAGCCCAAGACATGAAGAGCACGAACCAAAACAGCGTTGTTCGTGTCGATGCCATGGGACACGATGGAACAACTGCCACGTATTACGGTGCCATCGAGGACATATGGGAACTTGACTATGGTCCTCTCAAGGTTCCTCTGTTCCGGTGCCAATGGGTTAGGTTGACTGGTGGAGGCGTAATGATTGACAGTGGGATGACAACTGTTGACCTTAACAAGGTTGGATACTCGGACGAACCTTTTGTCCTTGCCAATGATGTAACGCAAGTCTTTTTCGTGAAGGACATGTCTAGCAAAGGAAAGAAGGGCAGAGGGCCTGATGAGCCTAAGCATCAAGTGGTTCTCCCAGGCAAAAGAAAAATCGTCGGAGTTGAGGACAAGACTGACGAGGATTACGATCAGTTGGATGGGCAACCCCCTTTCACGGTGACGATTGACCCTAGCATCCTCCTATCAAATGAAGACACCCCTTACTCACGCAGCGATCACAAGGAGGGAACAATAGTGAGGAGAAAGTACGTGCGGTCAACCGTCACCGCCGATGTAATGCCGTAATTATTGTGTACACGATGTAAACTATTTTGGATGTATTGATTATCCATATAAATCAATTGATGTATGGCATATGTTAATTACGCACGATTATTAGAGGTTTCAACAAGTTTAAATCATGTATATGTTAGTTATATGTGATACTTACAATTTTTAAAAGTTTTAAATCACACAGGTGGCAATTTCATATGTATGTTAATTAGAGTTTTTAACATTTAATTTACTAGCATTCATATGCTAATTATAATTGACTAGAGGATTTTTAAAAGTTTTAAATCACGCAAGTGGCAATTTCATATGTTAATTAGAGTTTTTAACATTTAATTTACTATCATTCATATGCTAATTATAATTGACTGGAGAATTTTTAAAAGTATTAAATTTAATATATTTTTAAAACTATCATTCATATATTAGAGTTTTTCACAATTTAATTTACTATCTTTCATATGCTACTTATATATGACTATTCGAAATTTTAAAAGGTTTAAATCATGCATGTGGCATTTACATATGTTAATTAGAGTTTTTAGCATTTAATTTAATATAATTCCTACGCTAAGTACATATGATGATTACAATTTTTATTAATTTTAAATCATGCAGTATGTACATTAATATCTTAATTAGAGTTTTTACCAATATAATAATATCATTCATATATATGCTAAGAATATATATATATTGGAATTTTTATTAATTATAAGTCATATATTTGCTTATTACGATTTATCCACTTAATTTATTACAGGCAAATCCCCGCGCCGACGCCGCCGTATCTCGCCGTCGTCTCGAGCTCGTCGTCCTCGCCGCCGCCTCCGCCTCCTCCGCTGCCGCCGCATCTCTGGGGTGAGAGCCGCCGCATCTCCCTTCATGCATCTCGATCTCTCCGATCTCGATCTCTCTCCGTCGCCTTCGACGCCGCCGCCTTCGACGCCGCGCAACGCCGCCGCCGCATGCCAACGCCACGCCGCCGCCGTCGTCGCCACGCCGCCGCCGCCTTCGCCGCCGCGCGCGCAATGCCGCCGCCGCCACGCCACACCGCCGCTGCCACGCCACGCCACGCCACCGCCACCACGCCACGCCGCCGCCGCCACGGCCCCACAACGCCATGCCGCCGCCGCCGTCGCCACGCCGCCGCGCCAACCGCCGCCCCGATGCCGCCACACCGCCGTTAACGAACGAGAACGATCGAACGAACGAGAGCGAGAACGAACACGTCAACGTACGTTGCCGCGACAACGTGAACGAGAACGAGAACGATCGAACGAACGAGGACGAACGTTAACGTGAAATGCAATATATATATATATATATACATATATATATATATATATATGTTACTTCGCATTTATCCTAATACATTTTTTTTATCTTGCAGAAAAGACGTGTTGTCGGAGTCGACCGTCGAGCCTGAGTGGAAGAGCTAGCCCTAGAAGGAATTGGAGCAGGCAAGTGACATAATAATATAAATGATTGTTATATTTGTAATGCAATTAATTAAGATTATTAGACCTGTAATTAGACTTATCATATAAGATTGTGTAGTGTTCTAATATTATTTGAGTTTTAATATAAGATTATTTTATTGCAAATTAGACTTAGTATGACATTATTGACTACGGAATTGGTGCGACTCCTAGGAATTGACTATTGTAGTCTTAATTAGACTTAGCATATACGCACGAAACACTTAGCATACATTACTATTTTAGTCTTAGCATGTAATATTATTTGAGTTTTAATATAATATTACTTTATTTGTAATTAGACTTGGTATGTAATTATTGACTACGGAATTGGTGCGACAAGTAGCAATTGACTATTGTAGTCTTAATTAGACTTAGCATATACGCACGAAACACTTAGCATATACATGACTATTTTAGTATTAGCATGTAATATTATTTGAGTTTTAATATAAGATTATTTTATTTGTAATTAGACTTAGTATATAATTATTTACTAGCTAGGGTTGTATAATATACGTCACCTAGACTTAGCTTATATCACGATTTGTAATTAGACTTAGCACGTAAGGTTGTGTAGGGTTCTAATGTACGACATTTACACTTAGCATACATGACTTAGATTGTTAAAACATAAATGTCTCGTGACTTAGCAGATGTTTCTTGTATCAACAGATGGCTGACCGCGATGAGGAACAGATATTGTACGATACAATCGCGGAGGGAAGCAGCCAGTACTGGAATGAAGAAGAGGGGAACGAGGATCCAAACCAGTACTTGAACGAGGAAGGGAACGTGGAGAGGGATGCGGAGGGGAACCAGCAGGGGCACGTGGAAAGGGATGTGGAGGGGAACCAGGAGGAGGAGGCTAGTGGTAATCAACCCTCCGTTGGACAGAAGAGGGCACGCGGGCAACGAGGTGCAGCGAAGAAGCTTGAGGGTCGGCACATCATAACGGAAGTGGAAGAAGATGGACGTCCTAGTGCCCCGGCCGAAGCCGCCAAGAACTATGTACGTCACAGTGGTTGGGTTGTGCGGGATAACGTGCCTGTCAGTACGGTGTACTGGCGAAGAACAAGGGCACGCGGAGATCATGAGAGCTTTGTCCCAGATTCGGAGAAAGAGATGCTGTGGACCACAATGCTCGAGACATTCACCCTTCCTGCGGGTACAGAGGACAAAGTGAAAAGGTGGACTCTGAAGAAAATGGCAGAACAGTTTCAGAGCTTCAAGGGAGATCTGTACCAGAAGTATATACTGAAGGGGCAGACACCGAACTTCGACACATTCCCAAAGCTAAGGGATCACTGGGACGAGTTCGTTGCATATAAGACAGGTGAACAAGGGAAGGCGATGATGGAAAGAAACAAAGAAAATGCCGCCAAGAAGAAGTACCATCACCACTTGGGGTCAGGAGGCTATAGCGTCGCGATGCCGAAGTGGGAGCAGATGGAGGCTAGCTTGATTGAGAGGGGTATCGAACCGGCAACAGCCAATTGGCCGGAACGATCGAAGTTCTGGTACTATGCTCACGGTGGAACGCTCAACCCAGCTGATGGCTCACTGGTCTTCGGCTATCAGATACAAGAGGCTGCGCGACGACTAACAGATGCAGTGGAAGCCTCCTCTCAGGGCACGTTCCGACCAGACAGAGATAGGGACGAGCTGACACTCGCCCTGCAGACTCCAGAGCATCCAGGACGAACTCGAGGGAAAGGGGTGATTCCTTGGAAGATTGGTTTCAAGGAGGACATCCACACGTACAGGAGTCGGATGAGGAGCAAGAGAGATACCGAGGCGAAGATTGCAGACCTAGAGTTCCGGGTATCGAGCTACGAACTCAACATGCAAGAGGAGGTGGCAAGGAAGGTTTATGAACGCATGGCCGCACATCGGTCCCATGATCCCTAGCCGACCATTCCTCCTGCAATGGTGAGCCCGTCAGGAAACCGTAGCAGCTGCGCCTCAACGGGGCAGGTAGGATCACAGAGCATGGACGCCATGCAAACACAGGACGAATCGACCTGTTCCGTTGATGACATCACTCAGCGGACACCATGTGAGCTGCATATTCCTTTGAAGAACTTATCAATAAAGGTAAGATTTAGCCATTCCGCTAGTTGCTGCTTATATATGTTGATTACTAATAAATAATCTCTCACAACATGAAGGTGGCGTCGGGCATGGCCATCCCAACGGACCCTTCAGGTACTTACCACTGCAGGCCGATTCCAGCAGGATACTCCAAGGTCGAAGTTGAGTTGGTCGAAGGCGCGTACGAGGACCTCGAGCTGGATTACCCTGGAAGAGACGGTGAGACGCATCTACGAGACACATGCCATGCCATTATTCTATGGCGCAGGCGGTACATCATCCTCCCTGGGCGACAAGCGGCGTCTTGTGCACCATCTCCTCCGGCTCCGCCATCTCCTCCTCAGGATCCTGCACCGTCTCCTCCTCATGCTCCGCCAGCACCGTCTCCACCTCAGGCTCCAGCATCGACTCCTCAGGATCCTGCACCGACTCCTCCTCGTGCTCCCACACCTACTCCCCCGCAAGCTCCTCTTCCGGCACCTTCAAAGTCAAGGCCCCCCCAGCTCCACCGCTTGCCCACATAAGGGCAACAAAGAAGGCGAAAGTTGACGCCGCCAAGAACAAGGACCCGGGGTACGATTGCACGCAAGAGGAGCTTGACGCTTACGTTGCATCAGAAGTCAAGAGACAATTCAAGCCTCGAAGTCCAGAAAAGAAGATTCCTATAGACCTTAGTGTCAGGAACTTCTTCAGGGGTATGTCTGCATCTGTCAAGGAGGCCATCAAGCTATCGGACTATGAGCGAACGCTGAAGAAAGCATCTTCTGGAAAGTCCAAACCAGTCCCTCAGCTTGGAGAGCAACCAAACCAGGAGATCGAGCCGTTGGTGACCGGTAAAGAAATGACGATAGAACAATTTATTACTGACACCGGTCTAACTACGGATCAATTGCTAGGAGTCGCACCAATCGAAAAGGCGGAAGTGAAATACATGTACGAACTCGGTAAAACGCTTGTCAAGCCTGAGCTGCTGCAGTCCCTACCCACACAAATGTACAAGTTCCATCAGCTGTACATGGAGATGAGCGCCACAGGTAGAGAGATGATCGGAGCGAGGATCAGGGACACGGACTTCTTGCAAGGAGATGACATTCTCTGGATCAATTTCAGGGGAATCTACGAACTATACCAGCTGGACGCCCTCGACGTCTCTATTATGAGTTGCTGGATTTTGTAAGTATATCGTTCAGTTAGATTTCTTACTATACGTCTCCTTTAATTAATTAGGTCCTTGTATATAAGTAGACCATAGAAAATAATATACTCCCTTTTATCGTTGTAGAATGGAGATTCAAAGGGCCCGACGGCGGAGGGTTTTCGATACTGGATTCATCGACCCTCGGAAAGTAAACGTCGCAATGCTCGACCAATATCCACAAGAAACAGAGGACAATCTCGTCCATCTCCTGAAGGCGCAGCATTACAAGACGTTCATACTGTTGCCATACAACACAGAGTTAGTTTAATTTTACTGTCTTCCTACATACCAAATTTCATTCCCGTACGAACTTGCTAAGTGTTTCATATGTAATGCATCCCACGCACATTGCAGATTCCACTGGGTGCTTTTACTCATCGACCTGGAGGCCTGCACCGTCAACGTATATGACTCAATGGATAAAAAAGAGTCTACGTTTGACAAGGTTTTCGAACTTATAGACAGGTACCGTCATAAGTTCCTTTGTTAATTAAGAAAATCTTGTTATGTTAATTGCTACTACGAATCATAGCTTTAAACTCCATGTAGGGCTTGGTATCGGTTCCGTCATTTGGTCCGCGGCAAATGGAGAGAAAGACTTAGGCGGAAGTTCAAATTTCCTGTGAGTACACATGCTCTACATTTATATCTCTCCGATTCAAATACATACAAGTGTATATTAATTAGATCTCTCGTTGTTTGTCATTTATTTGTAGTGCGCAAAGCAAAAGCAGGGAACTAACTTGTGCGGCTATTACGTGTGCGAGTATTGCCACTGCCTTGCAGACCAAATCATCACCACAAGAGAGCTCGATGTACGTACAAATAAATTCAAAATTTCATTACGTAGCGATTTCTTGTTTAATTACTAATCAATTTCATACATTCATATAGTTTATTCGCATGAGGGATAACCTGACCACACACAAGGAATTTATCGCGGCGGTTCAAGAACAACTCATGGGATTCATCAACGAAGAAATCCTTGATCCCAAGGGTGAATTCTACTACGACGGAAACACAATTCACCGGTCCTTAGCTTCTGAGCTAGCAGCGAGTACTACTACGTTGAAATCGTAGCTAGCTAGGACATATAATGGATTGTAATTAATACATGACTACATATGTTTCTATATGCATGTGTACACATTTTCTATAATGTAAATATATTTTGTTCATATATATATCTATATACATATGCATTTGCATAACATATATATGTATAAATACATATATATATATGTATGCATATATATGTATTGAAACATATATATGCATGGTTTATATATATATATATATATAAACCATGCAGCAACAGGGGCATGCAAAAAAAAAAAAGGTCAGCTCTATCTTTAGTCCCGGTTGGTAACACCAACCGGAAGTAAAGATGGCTCAGCCGGCCACGTGGCTGAGCCATCTTTAGTCCCGGTTGGTGTTACCAACCGGGACTAAAGATCGATCTTTACTCCCGGTTATTTCACCCGGGACTAAAGATAGCGATCTTTAGTCCCGGATTGGTACTCCCGGTTTGGAAACCGGGACTAAAGGGGGGTTACGAACCGGGACTACAAAGGGTTTCTCCACCAGTGTTGTGATGAGCTTTCACAAGTTATTGGTTCAGGTACAAATATTGAAGAATCAGATATTGGCCAATTGCCTTACCTTCAAGCTGTGGTGAAAGAAACGTTTCGGCTGCATCCTCCAGTACCATTATTGTTGCCACGCCAAGCTGAAACGACAACAAACATAGCAGGTTACACAATACCAAAAGGCGCACGAGTTTTCGTAAATGTGTGGGCTATAGGCAGACACAAGGATACATGGTCTCAACCGGAAAAATTTATGCCTGAGAGATTTTTCGAAAGAAATATTGATTTTAGGGGAGTGCATTTTGAGCTCATTCCATTTGGTGCAGGTCGCCGGATATGCCCTAGAATGCCATTGGCAAATAGGATGGTGCATTTAGTTCTGGGATCATTGTTAAACCAGTTCAAATGGAATCTACCTGTTGACATTGAAAGGAATGGGATAGATATGTCAGAGAAGTTCGGCTTGACACTTGTAAAGGCCATCCCTCTCTGCGCTCTTGTTACACCAATTTCAGTCGAGTCAGGTGATCATTAAGAATGATCGATAATTTGAATTGTCATTATAAATTGTCCCTGCTTTGGGTTTACTAATATCATTTTTGTGGCAACAAAACGAAACATTTTCATCAGAATCTGGAGATCATATCTCGTTGTACTGTACTAGAATAACTTGATTTTCCTGCAAAATGGACTTAATTAGTTTAGAATTTCAATACTTGTATATTATTTGTCGTTATTACTGAAAAACGTAGGTTTTCCTTTCTTTTCCAAGACTACCTAGTGTTCTTAAACAGATTTTTAAGTCCTGTAATCTGATGAATCATATATAGGAAATGGACTAATTTCTACTTGAGTTAATTGAAAGTTCAAGTTACATATAAATCCCAGCTGGAAAAAAGAAGTTATACGGTGAGCAGCAAAAGTTGCCTTTAAGAGTCCAATAGTCACCACTGAAAACTATAGCTTGAGTCAGAGGCGGTGCTAGAAAAATAACGAAGAGTAGGGCTGAATCAATGTATTTCAATTGGACACAATGCATTTTCAAAATTCTCATACAACTTTTAAGGGATTTGAAGAGGATTTTGGAGTTGTGGCTGTCCTAGGTCTTCGATCCACCTTTGCTTTAGGGTAACATATGATTGAAAAAAATGTAGCCATAGGACAAATACAGATATAGAATAGGAATACACGTGTAAAAGAAGTAATGAAAAAACACATGAAACCATAGCAATTGTTTGTTTGGATGGTGTCGAATCTGGAATTAGGCAATAATAAACGGGGGTAGCGCTTGAGACCTAAAAGTTGATGAAGGCGGAGACAAGGATTTAGATAGGTTTAAGCCCTCAATGAGAGGTAATACCCCACTCCTATTTGGGGATTTGAATCTGCCGAGCTATGTATTGATCTAATAATATGATTGTGAATCTACCCCCAAAGAGGCATCCTGCCCTCCTTATATAAGCGAAGGAGCAGTCTTACAAGATAGAAAATTATCCCAACACGGATTAACTTTCCTATATCTAATATACAAACTTAACATACTAGGACTTTATTAAAAAAAGAATAAGTACATAAAAAAGGGAAATTACAACAAAGAGATCCAATTAAGAACTGCTCCCTCCGTTTCAAAATGTTTGAAACCGTTGACTTTTTAGCACATGTTTTACCGTTCATCTTATTCAAAAAATTTGTAAAATATGTAAAACTATATGTGTACATGAAAGTATATTGGACAATGAATCAAATAATATGAAAAGAATAAATAATTACTTAAATTTTTTGAATAAGACGAATGGTCAAACACGTACTAAAAAGTCAACGGTGTCAAACATTTTGAAACGGAGGGAGTACATCTTTGTATATCTCATTCAGCCGAAACAACAACATGAGGAGATCCGCCTTAAGGAGCTGCCCCATGAATCTAAGGAGGGGGCTTTATGATCAAAGATGAAACCATTCCTTTGCCTCCAAATATTCCAAGCCCCATAAAGAAATTTTTTTCATGAAACAATGGCCTTCGTAACAGTTTCTCGAGTGCACCAACATATTGTCCAGGCTCAAAGATGTGTCCCAAGAGATACCAAGAACATACCAGCATGACGTTGCAAAGGGACACTGTAAAAAGAGATGCAATCTCAAGGTGGTGAATTAGGTCATGATCATCTGATAGGTATTGATAACTCTTGATTTGATGGAAACTTGACACAGACGATCTGTCTTCCGATCAACACAATCTGAACCCTGCAATCGTAGCACCATCTCTCCTATGGTTATCAAACGTGCGTTGCCCGGTTGATCTCGTCGAGAAGGCTAATCCCTGCATGAGAATTGAAGAACACAAGTAAGAACAAGCTAGATTGCAACTAAATTGCATATGAATTATTAAGATTAGAAATTGGGGTTCCACAAACTGAACAAGTGGCGGAACTACATTGGCAGAAATAAATCTAAGCAAAACCCGAGTCTAAACTATGAAGGCTACTAAATGAATATGATTTGGGACATCCTAGGGTTTCCCTAGACACACACCCCTTTGGGCTTAGCCCACAACACAATTACAAGGCCCAAAGCCTAAATCAGATTTGGACTAGATAAGGTATGTGACTTGTTTTGAAAATTCCTGACAACTCAGTAAGAATTTTGACGTGGGACCAAAACCATTTGAACAAAGACTCCATAAGCTTTCCAACTAGTACTCATGGGCCCCAATATTCCATTTAGATCAGGGGCTAGGTTCATTTGAAATTGATGCTGTTAAGAGACCCAAATCTGAATCCAAAACATATAGAAATTCATCTCTTGTCTTGTATGGACCAAAATTGACATGGTGAGATAGGAGTGGACTTGAAGATGATCTTAGGTCGATCCCTAGTCAACTTCTTTGATCATCTATGCATTCATTACACTCAAGTCTCTTTTCTTTCACCCAAGCAAGTATCACTGCAAACGAAAACACACCAAACTCGTTGTGTAGCAACATTTGTTTAAATATATAACATGTAAATCTTACATAGAAAGCATGCACCTTTGGTTTATGAATATATAATATAGCCGTGGTCTTATCCAAGCTAGTGATGTCCTCATAATTTTGTGTTAACCTTTGAGGTGGCCTTATCTTCCATAACCAAAGGAAATGAGGAGGTGGTTGCATGGCCCTAAAGTTTAAGGCATAATACTTCTGAGAAGAGTATTTAAGATTTCCCCAAATGTAAGCCCAAATATCATTCTCCTGAGATAGGTTAACCTCCTCCAACATTGCAGATAAGGCTCGCAGTTCTTGAAAGGCTTGAAGAGATAGAGGCAGCTGAAAATTATCTTTCAAGTCTACAGAGATAAAGTTATGAACCAAAATCTTAGTATTTCCAGCAAAAGAATATAATCATAGCATGTGAGAGGACAGAGGAGGTTTATCATTCCAAACATCATCCCTGAATGACCAAGAAATTCCATCTCCCACTAAGCATCTTGCAATTCCCCTAAAGAAGTCTGTTAACTTGCAAACATATGTCCACCAAAAAGAACATTTGAGAGTGCTTAAGTGATGTACCCCATTTCCATATTAAGAGTCCCAGAATAGGTTAACCCATTGTAAATTTCTTCTGTTATAAAACTTATCAAGATACTTCAAAAGGAGGGCTTGATTCTGAATGGAAAGATCTATGACTCCCAAACCTCCCTTATTCTTAGGTCTGCAATTATTATCCCATGCAGACAAATATTTTTTTCTTTGAGTTCACATCAGAACCCCTCCATAAGCAATGCCTCTTTTCCCTATCAATGTTGTCAATGAATGTTTTAGGCAGCTGCAAAGTTGTCACACCCTGATTTTTGTTTCAGGATTTATAAATTATTTAATAAATTATTATTAGAATTTATATTAAATGTTCATTAATTTACAAGTGAAGTTAAATGTGGGAAATAAAATTTCCTAAATATAAAGCATGGATGGATTTAATTTTTATTAAACTCTCCATGGTTAATTATACTCTCTGGAATTTTCTCGGATTTTTCGGAGCTCAATTCCTAATTTTAATCATACAAAGAGCATTTCAGTAATTACCCACATATTAAATTAATCATTAAATGGTCTAATTATAATTTTGTTAAGTACTTTGAGTGTCCAAGTATTTTCACGATTTTTCTTGAAATTATTTGAGCATTGGAAGTATTTTTAATAACTCAAAGATCATTTAAGTGATTATTTTAATTGGGAAAGTAATAAAATCCTCCTCCTCAGCTTGAGCCATTTTCAGCCCATTCCTTCCTTTCCTTCCTCTCTCTTCCGCCGGCCCAACCTGAGCCGCCTCCTCTCCTCTCAGCCTAGCCGGAAAAGTCTAATTTACCTCCCTGGCACTGTTCATCTTCCAGCTCTGGACAGAGCCGAGCCGCCCGTGCTGTGCCCTGTGCAGCCGCCGCTTCCTCCGTTAAATCTCGCCTCCCCGTTGCTCCTTTTTCCAATTTAGTTGAGGGGAAATATTCCTCTTATCCTCCTCTATCTTTACCCCCAAAAAATCGGAGCTAATCGTTGAGTATCTTATCCGAATCGAACTCGTTTTCGAGTTTATCTCCAAAACCGAGTTTTTGATTTTCCGGATCGATTTCTTGCGGGAGGAGTCCGATCTCTTCAATCCAAGGCTATAAATAGGACCCCCTAGTCCACCTCTTTCGTTTGCCCCCTCTCCCGTGGTCTCCCGTGCCTCGTAGCGCTGCCGCCACGTGCTCCACCCCGCCGTCGTCGCCGGCCGAGCTCCATCCGCGTCGCGCCGCCGCCTCCGTCGTCGCCGCCGGTCGCCGTCACCGCCGTAAGGTGCGCCGAGGTGTGGAGAAGCCCGGCCGCTCTCTCCCCGCTGTCGCCGGTCACCGGAGTCCCGTCGCCACCGCCGACCGAAGCCGCGCCGCCAATAGACCTCGTCGCCGGCCGTCGTCGTTCGTCGTTTGGTTCGAGGGTGAGTACCGTTGGGTTCGTCTCGTCGTCCTCTACGTGTTCATGTCCTCCAAAGTCGCAGCCGACCATCCAATCTCCGGCGAGGTCGCCATCTTGGTCCGGCCATTGATGAGGTCATCATGACGTCATCATCGTTTTTCTTTTTCCTGTTTTTCTAATAGATTAAATCTTCGGAAATTCATAACTAAATCATCGTAACTCGGTTTTGAGTGGTTCAAGTTGCTAAATTCATCTAAAATCATGATCTACATGTTTGTTTATTTTATATGTATTGTTTATTTGGTTTTTATTAGTCTTTTTCTTCGTTTTACGTGTTAGCTTGTCGTTTCCGTCGTTGCGAAGGTTCGTGAGTGCGTCGGAAGTGATCAAGAAGATTAATTGAAGACCGATTATTGCAAGGCAAGTCACACAGATCCTAAACACAATCCTTTGAGCATGTTGATCCTATATTTAAATTCTCTATTTATTTCAACTGTGCATTTATTTTCGAATGTCACCGGGTGGTGTGAACTTATTCCTTTGTTATGGCCAATTTGCATTGATTACTTTATTCCTTGATACCTTGGGTTATTATAACTTGACTAGTTGGGCTTTATATATTGGTTCAGCTAGATATTAGTTATGATTGCTTAGCCATGCTTAGAAACATTAGCACACTATTGGGATCACTTATGACTCACTATTATTTAAGGATGGCTTAATGATAGTTCACGATGGTTAATCGTGATTGGTTAATTAATTACTTGCCAACTAAAACTTGATAATGGTGGGTTGTGAGCACATGGTTTTGAGAGTCGTGCTCATGACAATTAAGGACCGGTTCGCGAGCTACTGCTGTGAAACATTTATCGTGCCAACCACAAGCCAGCGTGGGCAACGGCTTTATCTTTTGTGTAGCATGATTCATTATAGTGCGCCAGACTGAGAAGTGGCGAGAAGTCCACGGGGGTCGCTGGGGAGTCCATGCCTTGTTTATAAGGGGGTGATTATGATCCAGGAAATGTGCGCTGTAATGGGTTATGTTGTGCAAGGGGTATTGTCACAACTCCTTTCCGAGGTACCGTGGTGGTATTGAGGCACATGGTGACATGATGTGGGGTTGTGTCTTGTGGGTACAGTGGTACACCTCTGGCCAGAGTAAAACTATTCGAATAGCCGTGCCCGCGGTTATGGGCGGGTTGAGCAATGTTTTTCGTGATTAGTCTCACACCTCTCACAATAATTATGGATGTTAATACCTGATAATAATTTGCTTAGCTCCTGGTTTGGAGTTAGATCTGTACAGCCGGGTATGGTTGTTCAGGATGGTTGGGCCTGTGCAGCATGGGTGTGCTGTTCAGTGTTGATTAAAATTTTTAATTAATTACTCTACTGTTTTACTACTCTTAATTCTTTGCTAAATGCTGCTTTCGCAAATGAGCCTATATTATGCCATCCTTTGGTATCCTTGTGCACTTGCATATTTGCTGTGTGGCTTGTTGAGTATGTTATATGCTCATTCTTGCAATAATCAATCAAACCTCAGTTGAAGATAAAGGATCCAGAAGGAGAAGACGTTTGGCTTATACCCCAGTTGAGCTGCCTGTGAGAGTGGAGCTGAAGCCATCGCTAGACCGTTAATTCCGCTGCTGTTTTCTTTTCTTTGTAAGTATGTAACGTTATTATTAAGATGGATTTGTATATTAAATTGTCAGTTTGTGTACCTCGGCTGATTCCTGGACGAGGATTTTATGCACAAATTAGTTCGAAAATTACTAGTGAATTTCCGGGCGTGACAAAAGTGCACATGTAATAGGTTGGCAAGGAAGAAATGATCTCAATTAACCAAAGCGAGTCTATCACCATAGGATGAAAGAGCTGAATTAGCATATAGTCTTCTCTCGATTCTATCAACAATGGGAGCAAAATCAACCACTCTAGTCTTAGTAGTTCCAAGGGGTAAGCTAAGGTATGTGAAAGGTAGTGTACCAATCTAACAACCAAAGACACCTGCCAACATTTGTGCTTTCTCTTCATCAACATTTATTAGTGTCAGACATTTATGATAATTTACCGTGAGACGTGTCCCTTGTGCAAAAGTCTAAAGTAGAGCCTCCAAGGTGAACAATTCTCTTCCACAATTATCTTCCACAAGCTTTGACATACAGAAGGATGTCATCGGCATGTTAAACAACTGAAAATTTGGGTCACTTTCAATAGGGATAGGTTTAGACAGAAGTCCAAGAAGATTTGCCTTGTTGATTATGGCCTGTAGCAATTCTGCTCCAAGGACATGAGCACTAGAGACAAAGGATCTCCCTATCTAATTCCTATTTTACAATGAAAAATTATTGGCTCGGTTTTTTAGTGCCGGTTAATTAAAAAACTGACACCTATGATATTGGTATTGATTTTTACTATAGAACTTGCACCTATAGTTGCCGAAGGTTTCCTATGAGCCTTTTCCCGTGAGGGTGGTAAATGGTTTATAGGTGTCGGTTTTGCTAACACCTATTAAGGGTTTTGTAGTAGTGTTGGCACCCATGGGTATGCACAACTACGCAAGGAAGTACAAAAATTTTCATATGCATGACTGAAATGTTCCTTCCCGTGGAATAACTCACCTAGGTTGAAATTCTAGATTTGACACAGGTGTTCACATTTACGGCTAATTATTCTTTCGGTGATAGATGACGTGTTACGCTCGTGATGACTCCGTCAATTTCAGAATATGCCGGCCAATCTTTTGAAGGTGCTTATAGAGGTAGAGTGTGCGTTTGTGCGTTTTCGCAGCCGGCTCGGTAGGCAACTATGCCACCGGCCGGGCCTTGAGGGAGCACTAGATCTTACGGCTATAGGCCAAGGAAGTGCCATATCCGGCTGCTGTGGGCTACTAAGGGTGCTTTGTTCCAAAACAGGAGTTTTTCCCTATCGAGTAGCTAAAACCTCAAAGTCTACACTATAGTAAAATGTATCTTTTCTCATTATGTATACATAGAAAATTAATTCTTGAGGCAAGGTGGTGTCACAAAGCGTCTCTAGCATCTCTAATTCTTATTGAGTTTGATGATTGTCTCTAGATAAAATGTATGGCGCTCCACACAAGTTTTCTGCTGTAGCATTGTAAATATGGAGTCAAAACATGATATATATCTTAGCTCTTAACTCAAGATTAATTGCACAGTTACGTAAAGGATTAAGGATAGCTACGCCCACTGGATGTGCAGTCAACGTTTCGCTCTAGGCTTGGTATACTTCATACAGGGATATGATTTGCAATCATGATACTCCATCTAATATGTTGACTCTGGACTATAGAAACCGAGAGAAGATATGTTTCGTCCTCGTTTACTGCATGCATGTGTCTACACCTCTCAGTACGTTGTGTCACTTCTACGTTTGCTTTCTTGTCCTACAAGACACTAGCAGGATATATAACATGCATGCATGTTTTATATAAACCTGGTCCAATCCTTGATAATCAATGACTTTAAGATCTGAGCATTTGTCTATTATTCAGATTTTTCTTGCTTATCTAAATGTGTCTCTAAAATATGGCAAATTTGTGAGTCATTGTTACAAAAAGCAGTATGTATAACTATATAAAGCAAAAATTATGATTTTTTGTTCCAATCTTGAATTTTTTATTTAAATAGAGTTGCACCCATTTTTAAGGACGAAAAATGATTTTTCACATGTGGTTTGTTACGAAACCGTCAACAAAATTAGACATATTTTCACTAGACTGAAAATATATATTTTCACACGTGGTTAATTAGAAAAATACAGCGATTAAACAATATCATTGACGACCATATGGAGACGACCCTAGATAAATGATAAACAAATAAGAAATTGCTGTCTCTGCTTATGAATAATTGCCAGTTTAAAGCAAATAGGTTTTAAGTGTTTTGTACATGTTGGTAAAACACTTTTGATTACAAATCTAATGGTACAAATTTGATGTTAAATGTCCCTTGGTCTCAAAATATATGAGATCATACTTGTCCCAAGTCAAAAATAAATTTCACCAAATTTATAGAAAATAATAACATACTTACAATATCAAATAAGCATAATTAGATCCATTATTAAAAAATCATAGGTTACTTATTTGATGTAGTAAATGTTAATACTCTTGTTAAAAAACTTTATCAAACTTTGATAAGTTAAATTTAGAACAATCCTATGATCCTTATATTTTAGGATCAGGGGAGATTATGCAAAGGATCTTATTGGTCAAAGCAAGACAATTAAAGTCAAAACTACAGTAACAATTATCTTTGGTGCCTGGTATACCACGGGATCCTGTTCGTACAAGACGATGCAAATTTGGTATCAGATTATCTGCACAATATCTGGTACCCCATAGGTACCGGGCATTAATACATGTCAAGTACAAAACTGATACCTCGTTGGTCTCGGTCATTACCTAACAATATCGCGCCAGTACACATCAATATCAGTCGAAACTTATTGGATATCAGATCTGAGCTAAGAGGAGTGAGAGAAGAATTAAGGGATAGAGATGGTTACCTGTGCAACGGCACACCCCATCCTCCATCAGCATGGCGGCGCTTCCCGGCGGCGGTTCGAGGGGGTGGTCCAGGTAATAACTGGACCACCCTCAATTTTGGCTCAGAATGACCCTTCTATCCAAATTCGACCCAAATCTACTCTATAGACATGACCAGTTAGACTATTTATATTGTTTTTTTATTTTTAAACTAAAACGTTAGTACGTTCTTTGAGAAAATTTTGCTATGTAAATTGAGTTTTTGGTATTTTGAAATTTTGTAGTGTGGAATAAGACCACCCATGATTTTTTTTTGGAACCACCGTACCACTGGCGGTTCCCATCCTCTCTCGGTGGAGGGCCCACCATAGACAACGCCGACACAGAGCAACCTCCCCTTTTATTCACCGACACTACTACAAAACACCTCATAGCTAGGTATCGGCAAAAAGGTATCGGTTTATTTAAAACCGACATCTATTACCGTTTTCCACCTCTATAGACTGAAAAATATAGATAAAATATGGTACCTATATTTATATTATAGGTGTCGGTTCTAGATAAAAACCAGCACCTATAATATTAGTAACAGTTTTTTTTTAAAAAAGTACCTAATAAATTGTAGGTGCCGATTTAAAAAAAAGGTACCTATAGTTTATTATAGGTACCGGTTTTATAAAACCGACACCTATACAGAGGTCAGAGGCAGACAAGCTGGCCGACTTATCCAGCTACCTGCCCATACTTATCCATATATTATATCTCGCCATCCATCCCCCTCCTCTAACATCTCTCTCTCGCTCCTCTCCTCTCCCTTTGCCTTCCTATCTGGCAGAGCAGCGGCGGTGGCCCTCTCCCGGCCCAGGAGCCCTACCCCCTTCTCTCCTCCAACTTGGCAGGAAGTGGAGAGGTAGCGGCCGCCCCTGGGTGGTGGCAGCTGACGTGGAGGCCGGTGAGATCGCAGCAGAGGGGGCCGTGGTGGTGGTGGAGGAGGCTCGTTGGCCCCCTCCCTCTCGGCGACCCTCCCCCTTCTCCTACAGATCCAGAGATGGCGGCGGTGGAGAAGACTGCGGGCGAGGTGGTGGCCGACGCAGAGGCTGGTGCGGCGAGGTGGTGGCGGCGGCGACGGTGGTGGTGGAGGCTTGCGAGCATAGTACAAAAAACCAGGCCAGAGGTTGACCCGCTCTGGCCGTCGGTTCACCGGTCGAACTGCCGGATTTTATTTATTTATATTATATTTGATTTGCCTTATTTTAAATATAGAACCATCACAAATTGGTGAAAATATGCATAAACAAACAAGTATATCTTTTATTATATGGCCACAACATAAAAATAAAATAAATGTAGTGTGGTAACATAATAAATTCATAGTCATAGAACAAATTAAAAACCGGTTCATTTCTTAAAAACCGCCACTGGTTCACTGGTTCCCATGAAACTGTCTGGTTCAGCGTTTTTGACCGGTTCGATTGCAGGGACGGTCTTTTTGCTAAACCGAGCCGCCAAGGTTGTGCCAGTTCCGGTTTTTTTCCAGTTCAACCGCTAGTCCGGCCCCCTTTTTTTTTTTTTACTATGCCCCCAGCGCGGCGTGGGGTGGCGGCCGGCACAGCGCGTAGGCCGGCGCGGTGAGGTGGCGGCGCAGTCGCCGGATCGGCTCCATCGGCGATTTTTAAAAAGAAAATACTATAGGTGCTGGTTGTGGGTGAAGAACCGGCACCTATATTCTCTATAGGTGCTGGTTCTAAAACCGGCACCTATATCTATGAGTATTAATGCCGACCAATAGATGTCGGCCGAAAACCAGCACCTATAATGATTTATGTACTAGTGCCACCATCGATCCCCCACACCTCCACAATCGAGCAGAGAGCAGGATAAGACCAAGACGAGCGTATAGGGGTGCGTGGAGCGAGGGCATGAGAAGGAAGAGCAGCGGAACGGAGCGAACTGGGACGCAAGGGGTATCGTCCTGATGCATGGGGACGGGATCCCGGTGTATAGTTTTCCCGTTATTTTTTGACCGAGGGCAAGAAATAAATGGCCAGATGCGGAAGTCTTGTTTTCGCAATGGACAATGGTAAGTCGTTACTCGTTAATTGGCAGCAGAAGCGAAGGATATGAAAGTTGAAACTAGCTAGCCAGCTACGTACGACTCGATTGAATACACCTACGTCGTTGAAATAGAGAATACGACGTTCTAGTAGCCACTTTTGCAGTAACAAGCAACCTCTCACCTTAGTCAGCTAGCTAGCGCATGTTAATTTGCAGATATCGGAAGCAATCAACTTGAGCAGTACATGTAGATGTAGTATTCGTACTGCCTGTGTTCGCTGTTGCTAGCTCTCTCGACGAGATGACAACGAGGTATCCATGCATGCAGCTAGCTCAGTAGATAAGGGAGGTAGCTACTACGTTGCAGCACTATAGCCCTAGCTATAGCTTGGCAGCTACTAACCATGAAGGAGAAGGACACGAGCAAGCAGCTGCTGCCGACGCGGGCGTCGTCGTCGTCTCGCTTTGGCGGGAAAGTGGGCAGCAATATCGCGGTCGTGCTTCTCCTCGTCTCCTTGGGCTTCGTCCTCGGCCTCACCTCCTCCAACGCCATGTTCCTCAAATCCTTCTACCCCTCCTCTCTCATGCCATCATCCATGGCGCCATTGCGGCTAGTGCTATCGTCTACTTCTACTTCTCCGTCGCCGCCCTCGCCACCGCCGCCGCCGCCACCGCCACCGCCGCAGCAACCTGCACCGATGCACAGCATGGGAGATGAGGAGCTGTTCTGGAGAGCGTCCATGGCGCCGAAAAGCCGGCGGCGGCTGCCGGACGGCGTGGTGCCGAAGAAGGTGGCGTTCATGTTCCTCGTGAGAGGGGAGCTGCCGCTGAGGCCCCTGTGGGAGAAGTTCTTCGAGGGGCAGCGAACCGATCACTACTCCATCTACGTTCACGCCCACCCGTCGTACAGCTTCACCGGCTCGCCGGAGTCCGTGTTCCACGGCCGGTACGTCCCGAGCAAGGCGGCCAAGTGGGGGGACGCGTCGCTGGTGGAGGCGGAGCGGCGGCTGGTGGCGAACGCGCTGCTGGACGCCGGCAACTCGCGGTTCGTGCTGCTGTCGGAGGCGTGCATCCCGGTGTACGACTTCGCCACCGTGCACGCCTACCTCACCGGCGCCAACACCAGCTTCGTCGACAGCTTCGAGAACGGCGGCAGCCGGTCGCGGTACAGGGAGTTCTTCGCCGGCCGCAACATCACCCTCGCCCGGTGGCGCAAGGGCGCGCAGTGGTTCGAGATGGACCGCGCGCTGGCGCTGGAGGTCGCCGCCGACGACGAGCTCTGCTTCCCGGCGTTCCGCGACTTCTGCGTCGGGCGCCGCGAGTGCCTCATCGACGAGCACTACCTCGCGACCCTGGTCACCATGCTGGGCTGGGGCCGCCGCAACGCCAACCGGACGCTGACCTACGCCGACTGGTCGCGGCCGGTGAACCGGCACCCGCACACGTACACGGCGGAGGAAGTGACGGAGAAGGTCATCGGCGGCATCAGGGCGGACAAGCGGTGCTCGTACAACGGCGCCAGCAGCGGCGGGATCTGCAACCTGTTCGCGCGCAAGTTCCCGCCGGAGACGCTGCAGCCGCTGCTCCGGTTGGCGCCCAAGGTCATGGGCTTCGGCTAATAAGGTGACAGATCGACATGCATGCTCGCTTCATTCCTTGCGTTAATTGGAAGAGATATGGCAAAGCATGCTGCAATGCGGCTAAGCTGGCTGCATGTAGTTGAGGCCCAGAGAAAAATAATTTTCGTTTAATTATATTTCGTTCGAAAACATGTTGATCAGGTATATATAATTAATCTGTTTCTGGCTGATTTGTGTTGTTACCTGAGAAATACACAGATTGGCTTTGACAGAACGAATGAACGATATTTTGTTTTGACAAAAATGATAACTTGTCATCTTTGCATGTCTTATTTATGTGTGTATCAGTTGACTTCGTTGCAAATTCTTGGTCAGCGTAAGGTTAAACAACATGCATGTATATTGATCTTCGAGCCACACTATAAAATCATGGTGATCACTAATATATACTAGTTGTGATGAAGATTTCGCTAAGAATATATTGAGAGGTATAGTTGTGAAAAATTGGTTTTGAGAACGCAGTGTTTGTGCAGCGGCTGTCGGCACTATAAAAACTAATTTTCATAGGCACCATATATTTTACTTTACATGTGCATCAATTAAAATCCGTTTGTAATAATAGCAATAAGCTCATGTGGTCCAAACCTGCATGAAATCAAATTCCCTAGACGGTTGGTCACCCGCCTGTGAAAATATGCCTTTGATCATAGGCAATGGGGCCGGCCGACGACAGGGCCTGCCGGCTACGGAGATCCATTTTATCCGCCACCAAAAATAATGTTCGTAGTAGTATGATCAGACTACTATGGAGAAACCTGGTCAAACCAAGCTTCGTAGGTCCAACTATAAGTGTGAGGGATGTAGTCAGCTTGGAGGATCGACTAGACATGCTATATGAAGTCAGACCAAGATGAGATGCGCCAGTCATACTAGATCTAGAGAGGAATTGGTTTCGGTTAAATCTTTGAGCATCAAAGTTGTATCGATGTTTTCATGCCTTAATATGTTGAATGTTGTTTTTGGGTTAACATGTTAGAAGTATAATATGTTAGTTAGAGATAAGAGTCAAAAACAAATTATAGAGATAAGATATATCCTAAAGATAAGATAGAGTTTTAGAGATAGAATCCTAAAGATAAATCTACTCTTACGTACTCCAAGTCTCTATCCCCTATGTACTCCTATATATACCTTATGAGAGGGTCGATCTAATATATGAGAAAACAACAAAATACAACAATTAGATTTTTCTACATGGTATCAGAGCTATAGACTAGCGTCTATCGATCCTCGGTACGATCCATCCATCCTTCAGCTGCCCCCGGGGAGATGAGTTGAATCTATAAGCTCTATCTGGGGCAACGCATTAGCTAGCTAGCCTCCTATTCATTAGATATATTTCCTAATAATTAGTATTAGATCAATTTATTTTTAGCCACGTCGAACCCTACGATCTCCAGGAGCCAACACGATTTCGTCAGAAGCCGTCGCTCACTAGAATCATTAAGCAGAAGGCGAGGCCATGGCGAATAGCACCACCGTCCAAGTCGCCGTGAAGCCCGAGCGACGGGAACACCAGACGGCATCGAGTCATCTACTACTGCATCCATCTACTCAATTGAGAGGAGAAGCACATGGTGCACAGGAGAATAAGATTCTCACGTCCAACAAGCATCAAATCAAGCGTCAAGACACCAAGCAATCCGCATCGATCATCATCGCCAAGTTCCTACGAACGGCCACGACGTAAGCCGCAGCTGCTTCCTCCTCTACACCAGCCATATGTTTGTCTTCACCGACAATACATCACCAATGGTCTTCATCAACACGCTGCCGCCGTATCGTCCACAAGCATGGACACATGCGTGTCCTCTGACAGATTAATCTGCAAGACGCTTCATCGACGACAACATCGATTACGTCCTGTACGACGGCAACGACCGCGTCACCGATGACGGCATCGATCACGTCATTTACAATGATAACGACTGCATCAACACGGCATCACTATTGTGATTACTGCTACACGACCCAGAAGGATCAACCAAAAGTGGTAGCCTCATTGCCAACGACGTCCTTTGACATATGCAAGACGTCCCTAATGTCATCCTTTGACATATACAAGGTGCAAGATGCTAAAATTGCAGTTTTTGTCATCACACCATGGCGTAAATATTTTTTTTTGCCTTCGGCTATTTGTGGCTACACCATCTACCATGACTACCACGACCGCAGCTACTACATGATCGGCTACATCGACGAACGTCTACAACAACTCCAGTTAAAGCGTCCGTGTCATCGCTATCGTCCATGACACTCCCGCTATGACTACGGGAGGGAATAGGGGAGAGTCAAGCGATGACACAGAAGGGGACGTAGGCACCAAGTGGAGGACCGTCTATCAGAGATGCAATTGATGATGGTGACTTGAAAAAGATGAAGAAATAGAAGATTTCAAATCCAGTCGCAATCGTTCGCTTCGCTCCCGTTACGACTGAGGGGGATGTTAGAAGTATAATATGTTAATTAGATATAAGAGTCAAAAACAATTTATAATAGAATCCTAGAGATAGAATCCTAGAGATAAATCTACTCTTGTATTGTACTCCAAGTTTCTATCCCCTATATACTCCTATATATACCCTATGAGAGGGTCGATCTAATAGACGAGAAAACAACATAATACAACTACATAACATAAGTATGAAAATACTTTGGACCAAACGTCCGACGGGAGACAATTCATCGGATGCTACACCCACCGAGCCCACTTCACTCCCAACGACCATCCATCCCTATCCCCACCTCTCTCACTTCCCTCATCTCTCATCTCTCTATCCAAGCAGTCCGCTGTGATAAACATGATAAATCGTGCGTCGCCGCCACTCCTGCTACACACTCCTGAGCCGTTGTCAACCTGCCGTCGCCGTGGAGCAGCTGCTGACCTTGCCGATATCGAGGCATCTCCTGAGCTCGTCCAATCTCCTAGCAAGCAAGCTAATCAGATCAAACAGTAGCAAATGGAGAGGGAGCAGTAGCCCGATCGAGCTAATGTCGTCGAGCGTGTGCCTCTCTGCCGCCACTGATGTTGACGAAATTGGTCTCCTACAGCTTCCAATGAAAATGAAGTTAAAATCTCATGCTCCTGTCACCAACAAAACTAGCAGCCAAGGTCACATGTTGCTTTTCATGCTATGGAGCACATGCTGCTCGGTCCTCCTCCATATTAATGGCGTATTGATCTTGTTGTAAAAGCTTCCGAGGTCAGGGTTCTGGGATTCAATAGCGTAAAAATTTCGGGACCTACCAAAATGGATGAATCTCGGAAATTTCAGATGAAATTTGACCGAATTTGGTGCAAAATTCAAACAATCATTAAAAAAATGGGTAAAATGATCAGAGAACCATGACAAGCATCAACACACCACCAAAATACCATTTAATACGCATTAATGCATAGATCTAACAACCAAGTTCATAACAACATACATAGACTTAGCATGCAAATTCATAACTGTGTAGTCCATTAGTCTAATTCATCACCATGTCTAAGGTCTAAAATAATTACAGTCTATCCATACATACACCCAAAAGAATACTAAACATATATCCATAATAAATATTAGTCATGTAACTGTCGTCAATTGCTACTGCCACTAGCTCCATATGTGTAGATGAATTCAATCACCATCATACATGCATTCATAAAATACTTTGTCGGTGACATGGAACCGGGAGTAGCATGACTAGAGGCTTGAGGCAGACACAATCGCCCACGTGGCCTGGCACCCTCGGGGGGCGTCGGGCCCGAGGGTGATGCGTTCGCCCTCCTCTTAGTCCCCCCGAGAGGGTCGGGCCGCACCCCCCTCGGCCCCGAGGGCCGAGGCGCCCCGACCCCTCGTGGGTTTTTGCTCCGCGTGTATGGGTTAGGTGAGCACAGTGGGGCTCACCTAACCACATTTATTGCGGTTTGGCTGAGCGTGTCACGCCGCATGTAACGCAGTGCAGTGCACTCGTTTATCCGGTCTGTGACCAGTCACAGACCGGTCAGATCGCGGGTTAGGTGGCGACAGGCGATCTGACACACGCCTCGCCCCATCCCGTCAGGACGAGGGCTTCTAGGCACTCGTCCCCAGCTGGAGCTAGCGTGTTACCTCCCAGAGATGGCACGTTAGTCCTGGTCAGATATATGCCAGGCTTCATCCTAACCATTACAGGCAAGATATTGTATGAAGAAGGGCGAACATGCAGATGGATAAACTGACGCGTGGTGGACAAGAATGACCGATTTGTGACCGGTCTGACACTGGTCATGTCGTCAGCAGACAGCCATGTTCCCACGTCGCGCCTGCTTCCGGCGGAAGTGGAGGTAGGTATGGGCCGTCCCATCAGAAGGTCATTCGGACGGCAACCATACAAGTCTCCATCTGTTTATGAAAAGGTGGGGTAAGTCCCCACAAAAAAGAGAGAAATGGTGCATGTGGTATCCCCTTAAGATATAAAAGGAGGACCTTGCCCACTGAGATGGAGGACTGGACTTTTCCAGATTAGAAACCCAGGACAAGGGAGAGGCTGGCTGATACTTTGTAGCTCCTTCATACACAGATCTCCCAAAACACAGGAGTAGGGTATTACGCTTCTCAGCGGCCCGAACCTGTATACATCGCCCGTGTCTTGTGTGTTTCCTGTCTCGCGAGCCTTCCACATACAGAGAGCTTAGAATCTCTCCCGGAGTCCCCGGCCGAACCGGCAAAGGGGGGCCTGCGCGGTCTCCCGGTGAGGAGCCCCACGCTCCGTCATCTGGCGCGCCAGGTAGGGGGCTCTGCGAGGGATTTTCTGAGCTCTCGCACTCTTTCGTGTGCGCCAAGCTTTTCCTGTTCAGCCCAATGGCCGAGCCAGCAAAGGCGCACGACCTCTCCCCGAGTATGAGCGGTGACGATGGGGAGCCAAACCCACGCCGTCGAGCTCGTACTCCACCGCCCCCTCCACGCCAAAGTCCTAGGCGGGAGAAGGCGCTCGAGAGGGCCGAAGGATCCGCGACTTCGACATCCACAGGAGGTGGAGAAGGGCGGCGAGATGGGGAGCATCGCCTCCTCGTCTACGGCGACGGCAGCACGCCCCAGGGCGCGCTCCAAGCTGCGGGCGCGCTCCTACGTCACCCGCCCGTCGCCCATGACCCGGAGTCTCCAGCCCAACGTTGGCTGGACGATGTGGCCAAATTGGTCATGACTGCACGGCAGCGCCTAGATGCTGATGGGCGGTCCTCCGCCACCAAGGCCTCTGGTGCTGCTACCACCGGCTCCGCGTCGTCAAGACGGAGGGCGCGGCGAGCGGCAGCCGCTGTTCGCCATTCGGCCGCCACTCCTTCGTCAACGCCTCCGACCCAGGAAGATCTGTGTGGGGAACCGGATGCTCGCATCAGTATCGAGCGCCGGCGTAATGGCCGACGTGCTCCCCACGCAACGGAGGGCGCCTCCTCGTCCGGAGTGTCACCTCACCACGGACGCGGGGATCAGCCCTCCGTACCCCCGGTTGGTGGTGTCGGCTGTAGAGCCTTTGTGGCGAGCCTTCGGAATGTCCGTTGGCCCCCAAGGTTCCGGCCCACCATCGCCGAAAAATATGACGGGAGCGTCAACCCCGCCGAGTTTCTCCAGGTCTACACGACCGGGATCGAGGCCGCCGGGGGTGACGACTGGGTCATGGCGAATTTCTTTCCCATGGCCCTGAAAGGACAAGCGCAGGGTTGGCTAATGAACTTGCCACCCGCGTCTGTCCACTCTTGGGAGGATTTGTGCCAACAGTTCACCATGAACTTCCAAGGCACATATCCGCGCCCAGGTGAGGAAGCGGACTTGCACGCAGTACAGCGAAGGGATGATGAGTCACTTCGCTCGTACATTTAGCGGTTCTGTCAAGTCCACAACACCATACCATGCATCCCTGCGCACGCGGTGATTTACGCGTTCAGGGGGGGTGTGCGGCACAACCGCATGCTTGAAAAGATCGCCTCCAAGGAGCCCCAGACTACCGCGGAGCTTTTTCAGCTCGCGGACCGAGTGGCTCGTAAGGAGGAGGCATGGACCTGGAACCCCTCCGGTTCCGGTGTGGCAGCTTCGGCCGCCCCCGGATCCGCTGCTCAGACAGGGCGGCGTGACAGGAGGAGGAAGAAGAGGTCAGCCCATACCGACGACGAGGGTCATCTCCTCGCCGTCGAGGGCGCTTCGCGGGCCACCCGAAAGGGGAGGCCTGCGAGCGACAAAAAGAAGGAAGCCGACGCTCCCTGACCTCGGCTACTTGGAAGAGCGAAGGTGGCGCGCGGCCCTTCGAGCCGCGCGCAACCAGCAGAGCCTGCGGCGCTACCATCAGCGCCACGTCCGGGCCCGATCACTCTGCGTCGACGACCTCGTCCTACGCCGTGTCCAAACGCGTGCTGGACTGAGCAAACTCTCACCAATGTGGGAGGGTCCGTATCGAGTGATCGGCGTCCCCCGGCCGGGCTCCGTTCGGCTGGCCACGGGCGATGGCACAGAGCTGCCTAACCCATGGAACATCGAACACCTTCGTCGCTTCTACCCCTAGTGGGGGTCGGGTGTCAGGTCTTGGGCTTGGGCCAACCCCGCACCCCCCCGGGCGTGCAGGGTTGGCCGGGGGCTTATCTTTTTTCTCTTCCGTATTTCAATAAAAGCATTTTCGATTTCCTAAAGGCTGTATCTGTGCTGTTGTTTCCTTTTGAAGGATCTTGACTTGAAATAGGTCACTCGTGTTCAATCCTGCCCTCGGGGGCTCGGGTCGGCTAAAATCGCCAAACGGGGCCCAGAACCGAGCCGTGCCCCGGGGCGTGGTGAACTCCGGGGGGGAATCGGCAAAAACCCACAATCGGGTCACCCATAACCCTCGGTCACCACGCTCCCGGCCTGGCCAGTCTCGACATGTGGATCTCCCTAGGCACTAGCCTTGACCCGCGCCGTTTGAGGCTGGGACCTGGGCACGAGCCCTTGTTCAAGCCAAGACACAGAAGGACCGTGGCACAGACCATCCTCGTCTCATACACAGAACAAATGAAATTGACACAAAAATTTCCTCTTTATTTGATTGCAGATTAAATCAGCCTATAACAAGAAGGAGGCCCGAAGGCCTCGGAAGAAGAAGGAAAAGAAGAAACTATTTAAAGATTGGCGGGTGCCTGGGGGCTCACTCCGATGCACCCGGGTCGCCAGCCTCGTCGCCACTGTCGGTTTTCCCTTGCTGATGCGCGCGATTTGCGACCGCCGGGATTCTGCCCGAAGAGAGAGAGAGCAGGGAGGAGAGGCCCCCGAGCCGAACGGCGGCCCAAGGCCCCCGACGGCCGGAGCTGGCTCTCCGCCTGCTTGTCCGACGGTGCCAGGCGCCCCCGACCCCCAGGATGGCCCCGAGGCCACTGCGGGAAGGCCGCGCCTGTCGCCCTCTGACCCCGAGGTCGTCGGCACAGAAGCCGAGTGCGCCCCGCGTGGCCTCTCGGATGGAGAGCGCCCTGGAGATGTGGCCCCTGACGAAGAAGATCGGCCCCGCCGAAAGGTGCAGCGGCCCGTCTACTTCGTTAGCGAGGCCCTCCGGGACGCCAAGACCCGATACCCTCATGCCCAGAAGATGCTTTATGCTATCCTGATGGCTTCGAGGAAGTTGCGCCATTATTTCCAGGCGCATCGGGTCACGGTGGTTACGTCTTATCCCCTCGGCCGAATCTTGTATAACCGAGAGGGTACTGGACGGGTGGTGAAATGGGCAATCGAACTCTCTGAATTCGATTTGCGCTTTGAACCAAGCCACGCGATCAAGAGCCAGGCCCTCGCCGACTTTGTGGTGGAGTGGACCCCAGCTCCCGAGCTCGTCTCCGTCCCCGAGGCCAGCTCGAGCCCATCGCTGCTGCCTCACACCGCCCTCTGGGTGATGTAGTTCGACGGCACCTGTAGGAACCGGCCCCACCTGTCACCAGGCCTTAGAAGTGGCGTCACGCCCGACCGCTTCCCTCGGGGAGGGCGATCGCCCTGGCATAACGCCGGGGGCTACTGTCGGTGACATGGAACCGGGAGTATCATGACTAGAGGCTTGAGGCAGACACAATCGCCCACGTGGCCTGGCACCCTCGGGGGGCGTCGGGCCCGAGGGTGATGCGTTCGCCCTCCTCTTAGTCCCCCCGAGGGGGTCGGGCCGCACCCCCCTCGGCCCCGAGGGCCGAGGCGCCCCGACCCCTCGTGGGTTTTTGCTCCGCGTGTATGGGTTAGGTGAGCACAGTGGGGCTCACCTAACCACATTTATTGCGGTTTGGCTGAGCGTGTCACGCCGCATGTAACGCAGTGCAGTGCACTCGTTTATCCGGTCTGTGACCAGTCACAGACCGGTCAGATCGCGGGTTAGGTGGCGATAGGCGATCTGACACACGCCTCGCCCCATCCCGTCAGGACGAGGGCTTCTAGGCGCTCGTCCCCAGCTGGAGCTAGCGTGTTACCTCCCAGAGATGGCACGTTAGTACTGGTCAGATATATGCCAGGCTTCATCCTAACCATTACAGGCAAGATATTGTATGAAGAAGGGCGAACATGCAGATGGATAAACTGACGCGTGGTGGACAAGAATGACCGATTTGTGACCGGTCTGACACTGGTCATGTCGTCAGCAGACAGCCATGTTCCCACGTCGCGCCTGCTTCCGGCGGAAGTGGAGGTAGGTATGGGCCGTCCCATTAGAAGGTCATTCGGACGGCAACCATACAAGTCTCCATCTGTTTATGAAAAGGTGGGGTAAGTCCCCACAAAAAAGAGAGAAATGGTGCATGTGGTATCCCCTTAAGATATAAAAGGAGGACCTTGCCCACTGAGATGGAGGACTGGACTTTTCCAGATTAGAAACCCAGGACAAGGGAGAGGCTGGCTGATACTTTGTAGCTCCTTCATACACAGATCTCCCAAAACACAGGAGTAGGGTATTACGCTTCTCAGCGGCCTGAACCTGTATACATCGCCCGTGTCTTGTGTGTTTCCTGTCTCGCGAGCCTTCCACATACAGAGAGCTTAGAATCTCTCCCGGAGTCCCCGGCCGAACCGGTAAAGGGGGGCCTGCGCGGTCTCCCGGTGAGGAGCCCCACGCTCCGTCATACTTCATAATTGTTGGACTGTCCTAACCGTTGCCTTGACAACCAACATCACCGCTGCCGCACAAAATCACCATGAGGAGAATGTGGATTGGGGACTCAAGTAGAAGATGGTGGAGGGGAACAGGGAGAAATGGAGCTGGGAGAAAGAGGAGGACGCCGGAGCTGCTGCTCCACTCCTCCGGCTTGGAGTGATGGAGTCTCTTCACCAGCCGCCACTAGGGGGAGAGGACAGGGAGGATAAAGAGTGGGTTAGGGTTTTTTTGTGTGAGATTTGCTCTTTTATACTAGGGAAGATACTTGAGGGCTGTTTTGGACCATGGGCTGGGCTGAAAATTCAAATTGGGCCGAATTTTTTTGGCCGGTTTAGTGTTGTCTCGGGCTGGACCGAAATGGGCGAATTTCACCGAATTTCGGCCCACTCGGTCCGTATCCCAGAACCCTGTCCGAGGTAGCTCAGTTTTGTCCTGTGGTGGAAGCCCGGATTCGGCCACAGGAGCAAATTAAAGGAAGAAGATAGATCTAACTATTGGAGTAGAGGAAAAGAATGGACGGTAGGCTTGTTGCAATTCATTGTATTATATTGGTGCACTTTGTTGTTTTCGTGTGTTCCGTCTTTTTCTAATTGGATGTTGCACGAATGTACATTGTATTTTCTTGGATGTTGCACACAATGTGTTTTCGGTGTTAGAATCAGTATCTTTAAATGTTGCATATAATTGGAAAAATTTTAACCACATGATGAAACATTTTTCATTGGACAATGAAACATATGAAACAATTTTGCTGAAACATTTCTTAGTTAATGGTGAAACATGTGAAACATTTTTCTAGATATGGTGAAACACTGCCCGGAGTTTCGACTGGGATCGGACGTCTGATGCCTAGTCGTCCCCACATAAGTAGTCATTTCTTTTGTGGTTAGGAGGTTGATTTCCATGTGTATTTTCTCTAAAGCAAATATGTTGTCAGTGGCTACAAGCCTACAACTAGGATACGGATTGGAAGAATTGGTGGGTTCATAGTTAGGAGGTCGTGCAGGAGATGAAGCAAAGATCAAGAGGTACATGTGGAAGATCAGGAGGTTTTCAAGTTGCAAATTCAAAGTCCCTTCAAGGTGCACATTGAAAGGCGAATTTGGAAGGTTTATGAGTTTGAGAAGTGAATGAAAAGATTGGATTCAGTATCATATATAATCAAGCCATTATCTAAAAAATCATATATAATCAAGCATTTCAGCATCAACGGTTTCTTCCTTGTGTTTTGTAAGGTTTGTTCGGTTTTAGTGTTAAGTCTTGTATATTTTTCCTTTTGTTGCATTTTTGCTTGACTTTATCCATCGAAAACGTCACTACTGAAAGAAACCATTTTTGGTTGATTGCCAAAAACAACAATAGTCCCGGTTGCTTAAAAAATCGGGACTAAAAAGCATTTTTAGTCCCGGTTTAAAAGTGCAATGATCTTTAGTCCCGATTAGTGTTACCAACCAGGACTAAAGATTATCTTTTGTTCCGGTTTATTCATTGGCACGACATGGCAGGTCTCCTAATATTTTTAATCCCGGTTGGTATAAACAACCTGGACTTAAAAATCAGATTTTCAGTCCCGGTTGTTTATACCAACCGGGACTACAAATCAGTTTCCCATGTCTCTCTTCCATCATTCTCTCTGCGCGCATCTGAGTCCTCACCCTTATCTCTTCCTCCCCTCCACTCTTTATCTCTCCCTTATCTCTTCCTCACCTTCCTCTTTCACTCTCATCTCTCCCTCTCCCCTTCCTCTTCCACATCTGAGTTTTCCTCTCTTCCGTTCCTCAGATATGCGGGAGAAGCAGCCGGCGGCAGCTGGGCCCGTGCAGGGGAGGGGCGGCGGCGGCCAGGCCTGTGCTGGGCAGGGGCGGCAGCTGCCGTAGCTAGGCGCGTGCCGGGTGGGGCGGCGGCGGCCAGGCCCATGCCGGAACGATGGCGACTAGGTGGTGGCGGAGCGACGGCGGCCCGGCGCGGAAGGCCGCGCGGCGGCAGGCTCCATGGATTTTTTTTCTTTTTTCCTTCTCGTTGTGTGAATAATGTGAATAATTGTTTGTTGATTTGATCTGTGATTTGAGAATGATGTGTGAATGGATTTGTGATTTGTTGTTGTGGATGATTTGGGATGTTGAGATATTGGGTTGTTGTTGTGGATGATTTGGGATGCTAAGATGTGTGAACAATATGTAATGTGTGAACACAATCTGTGATTTTTGATTTCTTATTTTTTAATGATTTGGAGATATTTGGCGCCAGAAAAGAAAAAAAAAGGAAAAAAACTTTTGTTCTAGTTATTTCAATATTAAAAGCGACGTTTTTAGTCCCGGATTCATAATCCCGGTTGAAAAACTGGGACTAAAAACGATTCTCCAGCAGTGCGTCCCTGTTACTTCCTAAAATGGTTCTAGAAAGTTGGCTGTTTTCTTTTGCTACATTCATATTTGCTGAAGTCAGTTTTTGCCAGAGTTTGAGATGACTGCTAACTGCTGTTCGGTGGTATTTTCTTCTAACTGCCATTATGTTTATAAGATTGTAAACATCTAAAATTTGATCAAAAATTTAAAATATGATACTTCGGAAATTTTTCCAAATTTTGGAAGTTTTTATCCTAGGGATATTTTGGTCACTTGGACAAAATTGTACAGTACTAACGAAGGCTAACTGGACGACGATAGTAAGTCGTAGAAGTTAAGCAAAAGTCAGTGGCAAATCGTAAACCTATGACAAACTCAGTGGTATATAATGGATTATATCTAATATATATACACACATGTGTATATACTTATATACGTATATAGGAACAGAGTGGATTAGAGGGGGGCGCACACGCGCCGATTATGGATCCCCATCCTTAGCCCTTGCTCGAACCAGGAAGGGATGGAACGAATGACGTTGCACACAAGGTGCTGGATGAACTGGCTCCAGCTCCGGGCGGACTAGCTAAGAGCTTAGAGCTCAAGGTGAACGAGAAGTGATAGTGTACCGGGTAAAGGCAGACGGTGAGCCGTGGTGAGTATTAGAATTTGATGGGATAGGCCCAATTTAATTGTAGTATTTTTAATGAAACCAAAATTAATGTTAAGGGATTAATATCATCTTAAAACCAATGAGAAGGGACCTAGACTTAAATAAGCTACAAATGGATAGCACCTATTGATAGGGTGGTGGTAGGACTGCCACACACGCGTGCGCGCTGAGCTAAGCTGGGGACGGGGACGGGACGGGAGGGCTTTCTTGCCTTCCCCTGTTTCCTCTGCTGGCAATGTCAACCAGTACCAGGAATGGCGGCAATGAATGAGAAAACGGTGGCAAAGGAGGAGAGAACGGCCACAACAACGGAGGCAACAACAACAATGCCTTATCTGGATCCAAAGCGTTCTCCGAGCATGTTGTTCTATTCACTTTAGTATTGAATATGTTAGTAGATGATGCTATTCCTGTTATTAATATGTTCATATTTAGAACTATCACTAGATCATCCTTTTATTCACATGTCATATTTATTATCTTATTTTTCTGTATTAAAATTTACAAGACTACATTTCCAATAGTGAGGTAGGCGATGGCGGGCGAAAGGGCGGTGGACTCGCGCGAAGGGCAGATGGCGAGCTTGCGACGAGACACGCACGCAAGGTGCTTGACCGCAGGAGTGGGTGGAGCGAGAGGCGAAGGTTAGGGCAGTATGTTTGTGGTCCGCTGAAGGCTGAGTTCTTTCACTAAGATCCCTAACTTCCATATCTCGTTTTTCTCATTCACGCTTTTTAAACTACTAAATCGTATAAAATTTGTGCTTTAAATTTTTTCAAAAAAATTGTATTAATTTATTTTCTTAAAAATATTTAATACTACACTTATTAATTAATCATACCCTAATTATTCACCCCGTTCCCAGCCCTACCAACGGAACACAGCCCCCAGTCGCGCGCCGCCCATTATTGGAGCACGCCGGATTCGTGGCAATAGGGTGCGGGTGACGTGAGCCACAGTGGCAACTTGGTGTGGTCGGCGCGGCGATTGGTTCGATCTGGTTCGCGGCGGTCGAGTGTGGTGCGGGAGCGGGAGCGGGAGCGGGAGCGGCAAGACGGTTTCGATCGGGCGCACGGGAGACGGCCTCCACGATTCGGTCAGGGCGGCAAATGCGGCGCACCAGCGCTATCGCGTGGGCCGGTTTCGCCCGGTGCGCTGCGGCGAAGTCAGCGTGCGCGTGACTGGTGGCTGGGCCACTTCGGCCTTGCTGCCGGTCTGGACCAGTTAGGTTAGGTCAGCTAGCCTGTTGCTGGGCCGCTACGAATCTGGGCAAGATATGGGCTGCAGCATATTGAAAGGGGAGTTTTTTGTTTTCAATTTTATTTTATTAAAAAATTTAAAAAATATTTTTTTCAAAGTTTTACAGATCTACACCCCTAATATCCTTCCAAATGATTTTTTATGACATGGTACATATTCATTGGTGTATTCTAACGGCCATATGGAAATGGTCGGTCATTTTGCAAGGGGCCACCTACAAAGTATCATAGGCTAGCCATTTACAGGAAGGCTCTAGAGAACGGCAAGTGGCCCGCTTATAAAATGTTGTATGTCACTATTTTATATAGATAGTCTGCAAGGGGACCGCCATTAAAATGTTCGCGTGACTGTAACAACACACCAACGGGTGTGTATCATGACAACATAAAGTGTTTTTAAAAAACTTTGAAACCAAAAGTTATTTTACGAGAGAGCGTTAGGGAGTAAATTTGTAAAACTTTAAAAAATTGTAAAAAATATTTAAATAAATAAAATTAGATATTAAAAAAATCCGGGGCGGGGAGAGAGACAAGGATGAGAGGTTGGGCTAAAAGGTGATATTTTTAGGATTTTTTTTAAATCCACAAATCCAATCATCTGTAATGCTCTCTTTAAAAAGACAGAAAATACTACTCAAATAGGTGAACAAGAAAGATACTGTGAATTCAATAATTTATTGTGGGACATGTGCACTCGATAATTATTGTGAAATTTCTTGCTAGGTCGTCAATCTTTCTTAATTTCGTTCATCATTAAATTTGCTTGAAGTTCAGTGCAGGGGTCGATATCTATCTGTTTCACGTGGAACACGTGCACTCGAGAATCTTAACGTCCACTCCATCCGTTACATAATTTAACAACCTAAAATCGGATGTAACATTTAACTATCGATAGTTAAATATCACATGTAACAGTAACAAATACTTAAATATCTCGGTGTTTGGTGTGTGTTTACGATAATATCAATTTCGTAGTACCGTTGAATCTAGCCAGCAAAGAGGTCTGTTTAGTTTGCCATCCATGTCCTATTCTTTTATTTTGTTTTGGTAATGTCTAATCATTCTTATTCTTACAATAATTTTGGCACTGATAGTTACTTCGCAACAAACCAAATAAAACTTCCACTTAACTGACTGATTTTTTTCTTTTATAGTATAATATAGAGTAAATTTCACAAAGCTACAGGTATTTTGCATAATTTATCACAGAACTACAGATTTAAGAGCTTGTTTCACAAAACTATATATTTAGTGTCTCCGTTTATCACAAAACTACAGATTTAATAACTTGTTTCACAAAATTATAGATTTAGTGTATTCGTTTATCACATAACTACATATTTAGTGTCTTCATTTATAACCAAACTACAGGTGTAGTGTCCTCATTATTACAAAACTATTGGTTTAACAATGCTAAAACCTATAGTTCTGTGAGAAATGAAGATATTAAATCTGTAGTTTTGTTAAACAATTTTTTAAATATATAGTTTTGTGATATATTCTGCAAAGTACATGTAGTTTTGTGACAACGAAGATATTGAATCTATAGTTTTATAAAATAAGTTCTTAAATCTATAGTTTTGTGATAGATCGTGCAAAGTATATGTAGTTTTGTGAAATTTACTCAATAGTATAAAATTTGCAGTTTTTTTTTACTGTAAAAACACAGCTCGGTACAGTGGTGGATCTATTGTTGGGGCTTGTTGGTGCGCAAGCCCCATCTGCATGATTCCCTTCCTCTAATTAGCGACTAATGACTCTAATTAATTAGCATTTAGCGTAAATATGTACTGGCAAGGAAAGCTAGCTCAAGCACTGAATGCCAAAATTAAGTTGCCAATGTCAAATATGATGTAAGTATACCATACTAATTTCTCGATAGATTTGTGTAGATATATTTGTATAGCTGCGAATTAAAATGGAGAAAGCAATGGGATGTTAATTGATCATATGCATTTGGGGTTTCATCCGAAAATACTTAGTTGAGCACGATTGACTAATACAGTGACATCTTCTGTGCCACAAATAGTACCATGCGCCGTCCTCCTCCTTGCTAAAAATAGTACGGCGTGCCGTCTGCCGCTTATCGTTTCTTTTGCTAAAACAACACCGTTCTACCAAGCTTGTTGGCTCGAGATTACACATTCATCCTAGCAGGCATGTATGCATCAGCTGCCAACAGTGCATGTCTTTTCTTTTCCTTCTTATAGGATATTCTCTTAAATTACTCATCCGATTTACGATCCGATTACACCGTTTTGTTCATAATAATTTAATCTTTATAAGATCTTACATGATTATATTTTTTAAAAAAATTACAAATTATTTTCATAATATATCTAAATTACTTTTAGATTTCATTAAATTATTTCTTAGACATATAAAAGTAAATTTAATAAATCCTAAAAAAGGTAACTTACATATATATTATAATAGTAACTCAAAATAAAAGAAAGTAACTTGTCACGACATCAAAAGTTAATTTATTGTGGGGGTAAAAACATAAGTCAAACTAATAATTAAATTTAATCAACATAATATAGAACTAACCAATCAAGTAAATTGTTCACCGAATGTCTGAAATTTTTTTTAATAAAATCTAAAAGTAATTTTAATACATGATAAAAGTAACTTACATATATAATAAAATCAATTATGTAATATTTGGTTATAAAAATTTAGTTGCAACGAACATAGTGGTATAATCAGATTATAGATCGGATAAATAAGTTAGCAGAAAATTTTATAAGAAGAATAAAAGACATGCACGTTGACAATAATAGGTTGGCACAAACCCCATACCAACCTAGCCTTCAGTTGCATAAACTCTGGCTTGAAATGATAATTTTACCACATTTAGCAACTGGACCATCGCTCCTTGGTACTAAACCAAGAGCTCTCTCGGTTAAGATTTTTCGTCAATTGATATATCTTAGTTTGTTTCAATCACACTTTCATATTTAAACACGAGCCCTCCCTCAATTTACATCCTAGATTCTCCACTGGCTCGGTATCGTGGTTGACAGTAGTCGATTGTTTTTCACTGTTTCAATTTCGGTCCTAAAAAAATTAGTTTAAACTGGCCTTTAAGTCGTGCATTTGCACAACCATAATCTCCCTCCATGAAACATGTTAAATGTTATTTATAGTAATGAGTTAAAATAGGTGTTCGTTGAACATACTTTGTAAGAAGCTTAGTTATAACAATAACATATATATTCTGAGTTGTAATGTGGCTGGTTCGCATGTCCGACTATAAACTATGTACTCCATCTGGTCACATATATAATTGGTCCTAGTTTGTTTAGCAGAGTTTAAGATTGAGGTTGAATTACTTTGTACACAAAGAGTTTACTCATTTGGTAAAGATCACACCTATCATTTGAAAATTCCTTATATTTGTCGACGGACGGGGTAGATAAGAAATAGCATTTTCCAAGCGATGGGCGCGAATAGAGGGGAAAATATGTAGTGCAAATCACATATGTAGTAGAAACTTGGAAACTACCGTTGGATTGAGAAATGGACGTCTGAGATTCATCCACGTCATCGTGAGTTAAAATTTAACTCCCAGTAAAATTTTAACTCATGAGTGAATCCGCGAGTTAAATTTTAACTCAAGGTGACGTGGAAGAATTTCAGACGTCCATTTCTCGATCCAACTGTAGTTTCCAAGTTTCCACTACATGTGTGTGGTTTGCACTACATATTTTCCCCGAATAGAGATGTGTATGTAAAATTCAGTGGTATCCAACTACTTCCCATTGAGAAAGTATAAGTTTCTTGATACGAGATCGGGGAATTTCGTGATTAGCGTTGGCATGCTTAACATGCCCTTTTCATAGGGGATCAATCGGTTCTATTTTATGTTTTAAAGAAGACCATAAAAAACAAATATCATATTTATTGATGGACCTATTAAAACAAAATCTCATATACATTTATGGACTTATCTGTCAGTAAGCTAACTCCAGGGGCGTCCTTGGGCCCGTGCGGGCTGTGCGACCGAACAGGGCCCCTAAAATATTATGTCCTATATATAATAATATTAGAGGCTTTAATTTTGTTAATTTGCAGTTCAAATAGTAGTAAAACAAGGTCCAAAACGCTGCAAAAGATGAACCAATCCATCTTCCATCATACTCCTGTCCAGGCGTCCACGTCGTTGCGTATTGCCGAAGTCCTGACGCCGCAACTGCTTCGTCTCCTCTCCCCAGTCCCCTCCGGCCTCCGCTTCTACCTCATCGCTGATGATAGGCTGATCACCACGCCCCTTTTTAATTTTACTATAAAAAATTACTAGGCTACTAGGGCCCCATTTTAATATTTTGCACACGAACCCGATTTGGCCTGGACGCCCCTGGCTAACTCAATCAACCGGGCATAGGCCCAGGCTCCCTGGTTCGGTGCAGGGATGTGATACTTGGCTAGTATATGTGGTTCAATTATTTTTATTTCTTTGGTGTTTAGTCTCTACTATTCTTATCTCTTTACCACATTGAGAAAGTGCTGGAAAATTCCGGAATACCCTCTTTTATCCAATGGCTGAGATTTATTTTATCTATTTTGTCACTTCATGAATCTAACGGCTAATATTAATATGATGATGTGGCTCATCCTAATTGTATTTTAGGATTCACTTTACACTAGTAGAAATTTGACCAAATCTGTAAAAAAAATCATTCCGAAAATTAACAGACATGTCAGAAATTTTGATACCCCGGAATATAAAACGAAATTACGTCCATGATGGTTAATTACACATGCCACCACCGGAAACATCCAATCCCAATCACAATTTCACTTTCTTCAATATGGCGTGCAAAACGCCGCCTTATTTTATTGCAAATAACATCACAGTATCACATCCACCACCTTCATTTTATAGCTGCTAGAAGTCTGCCAGTTTCCAGCTCACACCGTACACTCACTAAAAGCCGTAGCAATGGCGACTTGGATTCTTGGATGGTTGCTATGGCTTCCCGTGTTTCTCATCTCCCTCTACCTCGTCGACATCCTTGCACACTCCTGCCGCCGCCTCCCGCCTGGACCCCGCCCACTTCCGTTCATCGGCAGCCTCCACCTGCTCGGCGACCAGCCACACCGCTCGCTCGCCGGCCTCGCCAAGAAGTACGGCCCTCTCATGTCGCTCCGCCTGGGTGCAGTCACCACGGTGGTCGTCTCCTCGCCGGAGGTCGCCCGCGAGTTCGTGCAGAAGCACGACGCCGTCTTCGCGGACCGGTCCATCCCGGACTCCATCGGCGACCACACCAAGAACTCCGTCATCTGGCTGAACCCCGGCCCGCGGTGGCGCGCGCTCCGCAGGATCATGGCGACGGAGCTGTTCTCGCCGCACCAGCTCGACGCGCTCCAGCAGCTCCGGCAGGAGAAGGTGGCGGAGCTCGTCGACCACGTCGCGCGGCTGGCGCGCGAGGGCGCCGCGGTGGACGTCGGCCGCGTGGCGTTCGCCACGAGCCTGAACCTCCTCTCGCGCACCATCTTCTCGCGCGACCTGACCAGCCTCGACGACCGTGGCGCGTCCAGGGAGTTCAAGCAGGTGATCACAGACATCATGGAGGCAGCGGGGAGCCCCAACCTGTCCGACTTCTACCCGGCGATCGCCGCCGTCGACCTGCAGGGCTGGCGCCGGCGGTGCGCACGGCTGTTCACGCAGCTGCACCGGCTGTTCGACGATGAGATGGACCATCGTAAGCTGCATAGCCGCCATGGTGGCCCTGGAGAGAATGGGAAGGAGAAGGACGACTTCCTGGAGGTGCTCCTGAGGCTCGGCGCGCGGGACGACGACATAGCAGGGCTTGACGGTGACACGCTCCGCTCGCTCTTCATTGTAAGTACTCTCTTCAGTTTGATAATTCGTGTTATTTTCAATAAAGATATGGTTTCCAAAGCATATATATGAGTGTGATTTTCTGTTATAACTAGGAAGAAAGGCCCCGCAGATGCGCAGACATCTTATTTACTGTTTTATGAAATAATGTTAAAATAAGTCATATCTCACCATTTATACGCTGTGAGATAGACCATAGACTTTAATATATTTAAGAATGCATGTTAGACTTAAAAAAACATCTTGTCCTAGTTCCATATAGATTCTTCTACAGTCACACAAACTTATTATCACTATTTTAAAAGTTGAGTAATATATGAAACTATATATGTTTATTTCCAAATCCATATATAAATATTCTAAAAACACCACTTCTACCGATTAATAGGATACACCATTAAAATTAAACCATTAAAGTTAAACATAAATGCTGGGTGAAGATAGTCATAGTCATCGAGACTTTCTTACTCTAGTGCCTTGAATGATGGGTCTCTCATTAAGATAGCCGTGCACGTGCTCTCTCGAGATCAACCTAGAGCACAATTTTAATGTCTAATTTACTATCACACCCTTATGTAGTATTGCATTGTCATACTGGCACCGCCTTAACTCAGTGTATATACGCCCCTGTTATACTTACGATAGCATAGCAAACACTGTTGTTTATGCTTGGTGACCCTAGGAAAGGACAAAGAAAAGATAAAGGTGATCGACATAGTTGTGTTTTGAATCGATTTGTGGTACAGAGTAGACACGGTATGCTTAAGATTTTGATCATTGCTACTCAAATTTTTATAGTATAGCTAGAATACTCTCATTCATAAAGAAGCAAGGTCCATCACCCGATGGTAGTTAAATAATTAGCCAAAGAGAGACATACCATCACAATAATCTCCAGAGCACTATTGTTTATATTTTGACAAATACCTATAGTTTAGCACCTGATTTGTTTTAACACCTACTGTTGGCAACAACATGATAAACCTTTACTAATTTAAATGATGTATTTATACTTCTAAACCTATTTATCAATTACGTAGTATATTTATCATGTCATATTTGACAAATATGAAATTATTTTAAAATTATAATTACATTAATTTTCATATATTAGCCCGAGATGTGGTGATGCATTTAGAATCGGAATACAAATTTTATTAGACACAAATATTTTATTTAAATAAAGGAATACAACAGGATCACAAATTGGATATATAATTTAAAAGATAACCGTTTCGAGATAATTGATTTTATATTTGATATTTATATTACCGATCTAATTTATATTTCTGCATATTTGTGGAGTAATATATATTTTATATGGTAAAAAGTTATATTTTAAAGACCATTGATTTTGTTCCAATGTACGTATGTTTTTTATTAAGTATGTTTCTTATTGGCTTTATCCTTTTTTATGGTAGGTACGTGCTTTTTTTTTCCTCATAATAGTTATATGTAACCTTTTTTCTCATTTTACATACGTACTTATGTTTTTTTGTTCTTTGACCATCGAGGTGCATACAGATCTACTAAGCACGCTATGTTTTATTTTAGCTTTTGTCGTACATACAGGAGAAAGGTATTATATATATAGAGAGATCTGATTTATTGTATAAAATTATGGGTCCACCATTTAAGTGAAAATCAACAGCATATATCTAATCTAACATTATAAAATAACGGGTCTACCAATTTAAATGAAAATCGATGGTGAGATTAAATTTTGTCACGTGGCATCCTAATAGCATTTGTATACAGATCTACTAAGCACGCTGTGTTTTATTTTATCTTTCGTCATATATACAGGAGAAAGGTATTATATATAGAGAGATCTGATTTATTGTATAAAATTACAGGTCCACCATTTAAGTGAAAATCAACAGTATATATCTAATCTAATATAATAACGGGTCCATCAATTTAAATAAAAAATTGACGGTGAGATTAAATTTTGCCACGTGGCATCCTAGGACCTATACATGTAATTCGAATACCTTCTAATTATACCATATTTTGTATGTTATTGATAGTCAGAGTTTGTAATAGTTTGACCTCAATATTGTCCATAATTTTTCTACTTATTAGCTGACAAAAATTTCCTCAAATCCCCGTTATATGTGCCTAGCTTTCGCATTCAATCCTCTAGTGAACAGAGTTCGAGCATGAAGGAGGGAGCCAGAATAACTCAACGGCAGTGGTTTTTTCTTTCTTGGGGAAGTGTGTGGACAGTGACACTGCTGGGGAAGCGCTCTTTAGTCCTATTTTGCAACCCTTTGTCCCGGGTTACAATCGGGACGCCTAATCCGGAACTAAAAAAGATGTCCAATTTTTAAGTCCTGGTTGGTGTTACCATTCGAGACTAGATTTAGAGATGATTTTGTCGATAATTTTGTGAATGATTTGGTGCTGCTTGCATCTATTGATTTCGAGCACCAATGTCGTCACCCCCAAATCCCCACAAATCATTCACCAAATCATCCACAAAATCATCCCTAAATCTACAAATATCTACAACAAAATCTACAAATCATTCACAAATTCTTAAAAAAAAACCACAAAGCCACAGCCGTTGTCGGCCGGCTGGCCGTGCACCGCCTCCTGGCCTCCCATCCCGCCGCCTCCGGGCCACCACCGCTGCTGGTTCCACCGGGCCGCCGCCCGGCTGCTGCGGCCGCTTCCACCGCCTCCACCTTCTGCGGCCTTGAGTGCCGCCACGGCCACTTCCGCCGGGCTGCCACCCGGCCTCCCCTCCCGTTGGATCTGGCAGAGGGGACGCCACCGCCCGCTAGCCGCCCGTCTGTCGCCTCTGCCTGCTGCTGCCTCATGTGCCGCCACGGTCGCTTCCGCCGGTCACTGCCTGGCCTCCCCTCCCATCGGATCTGGTGGAGGGAAGGCCGCCGCCCGCTGTCACCGTCGTCAGAGGAGGGGGGAGGGGGAGGAGGGAGGAGAGGAGGGGGAGAGGTTGAGAAAATAAGGGGAGGAGGAGATAAGGACAAGTCGCACGGCTCGAGGCAGCTGTTTGTGATTTTTTTTTTAATTTTGGTCCTGGTTGGTATAAACAACCAGGACTAAAGATAGATTTTTACTCCCGGTTAGTAACACCAACCGAGGCTAAAGAGAATGGCGGTCTGACATGTTTTTGGACCGGGAATAAAAATGATATTTAGTCTCGGTAGGTGTCACCGACTGGGAGTAAAGATCAAAAAGTTTCACTGGCTTTTTAACCGGGACTTAAAAATCTTTTTAGTTCTGGTTCCTATTGAAACTAGGACTAATGTGATTTTTTGCCAACCGGACAACTCTAGCAAATATGGCAAATTAAGTCGTTATGGATATGGGTGTTTGTGTTGGGGGGGGATTGATAGGAGTGTTGGGTGGAGGTCGGTCGGATTTAGACGAAGGTAATGGGAGGAGGAAGCCTAGCGATAGCTGGCAGCAATAACAGGGCGATACGACATTGATAGTTCTACCTCGACCACGTGTGGTTGAGTAGGTGGATAGTGTACTGGAATTAGAAGAGGGGATACTTGTCGGAGTGTAGGAGGGGGTGACGATGATTGATCCAATGAAAACCCTTCAAACAAAGGTTAGGAGATATGGGTCGGAAAGTGGGTAGTTGAGAAGTAGGAGTATGAAGATGGCTAGCCAGTGGGAGAGCACACTAGTGGGGCCCAATGAGTAGATGGGTGGCGGTACTCAGGGTCAGGTCGGGAAGGGTGACGGTGGTGCACATATGTGTGTGTGGCTGCACATCGTTTGGATCTGTTTGGAGACAGGGGAGGAGGGTGTATATACGAAGTTCGAAGTGATCGTAATTTACAAATAAATAAGGTGCGATTGACAAATAACCAACCCTTATTTATCTTTTTCAATTCCTAAAACATCTTAAATGTTGTGATGTAGAAGCAGGATTAGTTTTCATTATCTGAAGGATTATGTTTTGTTATTAACTGTCACCACCGTTTCATAGTATATCTATTATGTAGGACTTGTTTGCTGCTGGGAGTGACACAAGCTCTAGCACAATAGAATGGGCAATGGTGGAATTGCTTAAAAACACATTATCAATGGGTAAAGCCTGTGATGAGCTTGCCCAGGTTGTTGGATCAAGAAGAAGAATTGAAGAGTCTGAAATTGGTCAATTGCCATATTTGCAAGCTGTCATAAAAGAGACATTGAGATTACATCCACCGGTTCCACTGTTACCACATCGAGCTAAGATGGCGATGCAAATAATGGGTTATACAATACCTAATGGTACAAAAATATTGATAAATGTGTGGGCCATAGGTAGAGATAAAAACATTTGGACAGAACCTGAGAAGTTCATGCCAGAGAGATTCCTTGATAGAACAATTGACTTCAGAGGTGGAGATTTAGAGCTCATCCCATTTGGTGCAGGCCGTCGAATCTGCCCTGGAATGCCATTAGCTATTTGGATGGTGCATGTGGTTCTTGCATCACTATTAATTCATTTCAAATGGAGACTACCGGTTGAGGTGGAAAGAAATGGAATTGATATGACAGAGAAGTTTGGATTGACTCTAGTAAAAGCTATTCCGCTATGTGCTTTGGCCACACCAACTTAAGTCAACGAGCCACTGTTTGAGTTAGAATAATGGACTGCTCTTTGTCAACTCAAGCATTGTATCATGCACGGTATTATTGATGTGAAAATAAAAATACATCATCAATGAAATTTGTGGGTATTTACTACTTCCCAATGTTTATCAATAGTCCTGAGAAAATTACACAGCATATATTTGTATTAGAATAAACCCTCGTGGGGAAAAATGTAGAAATGTTAGATGTCAAAGTATACATGAAGTGAAGTGATATGTATGTCCTTCCTCATTATCTTGAGATTTGGGGAAAACTGTAGAAATGTTAGGTGTTAAAGTATACGTGAAGTGAAGTGAACTGTATGCCATTCCCCAACGCGAGATTTGGGTTGAATTTGCTAGTGTGCATAATTAAATATGGCAATGCATACACAAAGGTCTCAAGTTTGAACCTCTTGGCTGATGTCACTTTTGTTCTAGGCCTGACGCCTGATAGTTTATATATATATATATAGAGGTAAATTTGTGTGTTTATATATATGTATACATAGGAAAGCTCTATTCTACACCCCCTCCCACCTAGCCCAACCCAACTAAGCCCATCCCTCCCACCCTCCCGCCTCCCTCGTTCCCTCCCCTCCCCACGCACGATATACCCCCTCCTCAGTCCTCCCCCATGCGCGCAGCCCCGCCTCCACCCCCGCGTGCCATCTCTCCACCCCCTCTCCCGATCTCGTTTTCTTTTTCTTCTTAGTGAATTTGAGACTTGAACCCATAATCTCATGACTCGTGACAAACTCTCCTAACTAATCCACCCTATGACGCTAGGTGATTAGAGACCATTGTTTGCTAATTTTGTATGTTTGTTCAAATTTTGTGAGAACGCATCAGTTATGTTTACAGAAGGAATCATACCTTATTACTATGATTCGGTAGTAACATCATCGCAGAAGTGCAGTAACACGATACGTTACTGCGAAATTTATAGGTCGTTACTGTGAGAATTTATAGGTCGTTACTGCACTTTTTGCAGTAACATCATTATGAAATTGTACCTTATTACTATGATTCGGTAGTAACATCATCGCAGAAGTGCAGTAACACGATACGTTACTGCGAAATTTATAGGTCGTTACTGCGAGAATTTATAGGTCGTTACTGCACTTTTTGCAGTAACATCATTATGAAATTGCAATAACAGAGAACATATGGTAGTAACGGTACTACTACAGTACCACTGCATGTGCATAGCTAAAATTTAAAATCTCAATCTAGTGCAAAATATAAAGTGCTAAGAAAGTGCATGTGCATAGTCACAACTTAACACAAGTGCTAAAAGTACTTCTCTTTGTCCATACAAAGATACATAGTAGAAAGATTAGTACAAGTAAACTTTTAGAATTATAATATTTAAACAATAATATCTCTCATATCGCATATTATTTTTTAGAACCGTCTTCACCATAATGCTTTAAAACGATATTACAGCGAGACAATAGTCCTGTTACTACACGATGATTAAGACAAAAATGCTTTTATTATGTTGTTACTGTGGAAAGTAGTCGTGTTACTACACATTGATCGTCGCGTTACTACGGTTTTCTAAAGAGAAGAGAACTTAAAAAAAAGTAAATCTCAATCTTTAGAGAGCAATATCTCTCACATTATATAGTATGTTTCTAATCCGTCTGCACCATGATGTTCGTAAAAAAGTGCTTAACAAAACTAGATCCATCATGACTATTTTTCGATGTTGTTACTACGAGAAAGTTTGTCATGTTATTGCACGATAACTGTTATGTTACTGCGGAATTCCTGCGAGACGTGAACAACAAAGTGGTGGGCGGGGGAGGGAGTCAATGGGCGGGTTTGACCGACGGGAGGGGGCTTTGACTAGCCTTTGACTGAGGTAGGAGGGGGGATTTGGGCCCTAAGCAGGGTGGGGGAGGTGGGATTGGCCCATGGGAGGGGGGTGTAGAAAAGTTATTCTATGAGAGGGGTGTAGAATAGATTTGCTATGTATATATATGTATATATATATATATATGTTTATATATATGTGTATGTGTGTGTGTGTGTGTGTGTGTGTGTATATATATATATATATATATATATATATATATATATATATATATATATATATACACATACATACATACATACATACATACATATATATATATATACATATATATATATATTCTACACCCGGGGTATAGAATAATACCGCCCTCCCCCTCAAGAGCCCAACCCACCTCCGCATCCTTTTATTGGGCTCATAACCCACCTCCCATCCCAGTCAAAGCATGGTCAAAGGACGGTCAAATCGCTGCCATGTCGGTCAAACCAGTGTGCTAACTTCCTCCCACGTCTACCTATTTGTTGTCCTCGTCTCGTGCGAACTGTGCAGTAACATGACGACCACCATGCAGTAACGCTGTAGCTTACTTGCAGTAACACTAATAAAATATAGTTAAAATATAGTCTTGACGGATCTAGTTTTGTAGAGCTCTTTTTTTAAAGCATTATGGTGCAAAAGGTTCAAAAATATAATATGTGGTGTGAGAGATATTATTGTTTAAAGATGTGAATTCAAAAGATATCACTTTCACTTACATTTTACTAGTTCAAAGTGGGTGGTAGGTCTTGTACCTGTGTTTGGTTGTTACCACCTGTTATTGCAGTAACGCTATTAAGAAATTGCAGTAACACATGTTACTGTAAAAATTATAGTTGTTACTGCACACATATAGTAACGTCATGATGGAATAGTAGTAACACACCATAAAAAGTAGTAACAATAATGATTTAGTATTACTACTTATGGAGAGATAAATTTCAAAAGACCAATCTTCGAGAAGAAATAGTAGTAACACACTCGATTACTGTAAAAGCACATAAACTATTACAACTCTACAGGACACACAAAGTTCCATAGTTGTAGGAAGCTAAGTAGAAGAGAAATATATATGTTATTACAAAACTCATAACAAGTTACTATGTTTTAGTAGTAACATTATCGTATAAGTATAGTAACACATCACATTACTACAAAACATATAGGATGTTACTGCACTTTTGATAGTAACATCGTGGTGAAATTATAGTAAACTAGGAATTGAAACAAAAATATATGAGTTAAAAGTCTACATGCTAACCATATTTTTGTTACTGCACAAAAGTGTAAGTGTTACTGCATGGTAGATACACGTTACCACAAGTTTATGCAGTAGCACTATTCAAGAATTGCAGTAAGACGATTTTTTACTACAAAACTTATAATATTTACCACACTTTCATAATAACGTTATGATGGGATTGTAGTAATGTACAATAGATAGTAATAACACTTATGATATAGTATTACTACTTGTGGAGAGTTAAATTTCAAAAGACCAATCTTTGAAGGTTCTCTCTTTGCCCCATGAGTAAACCGAGCCAATTCATCTCTCTCCATGTTACTGCACCTTTTTTTCTTACTATACATATTCTTGCAGTAACGTTATCAAGTAATCGCAGTAACACACTATGTTACTATGAAACTTACAATCGTTACTACATCTTGTAGTAACGATATTATGTGATTGCAGTAACGCATAGCAGATCAGCAGTAATACTTATGATATAGAATTACTCCTCGTGGAGAGTCAAATTTATAAAAAACCAATCTTTAAAGGGTAGTATCTCTCACATCATGTACTACTTTTAAAAACCGTTTGGACCATGATGTTAGAAAAAAGTGCTTATCAAAAGTAGATCCGTCATGACTATATTATGACTATATTTCAATATTGTTACTGCACGTAAGACATGGTGTTACTGCACGATGAACATCGCGTTACTACGTTGTTCTGAGACGAGAGTTGAGAAGAGTGGAGGTGGTGGAGAAAATGAAGGGCGGGTTTGACCGAGGTGGGGGAGCTTTGACTGAGGTGTGGAGTGGGTTTTGCCCCCTGCAGGGAGGGAAGGTGGGTTGGAGGGAGGGGGGCCTATTCTATACCCTGGGTGTAGAATAGTTTTTCTATATATATATATATATATATATATATATATATATATATATATATATATATGTATATGTATATATATATATGTGTGTGTGTGTGTGTGTATATATATATAGTATATAACTATAGAAAATAACAATCCACATCGATACAACGCTCCATAAGGCCTTGTTCGGTTACTAGGGATTTAATCCCCAAGGGGAATCAATCCAGGGAGGGATTGAGTGAATCCCTCTCATGTCACTCAATCTCTGTTGGGGATGAATCCCTCCCTACCCACTAATCCCCCTCTCAAATCCATGTGTTCGGTTTGATCAAGATCAACAATAGCAGGATTGGTGCTTTCCTACTTCAACGCTGCTATTGAGTTAGCTTGGCAGTTTATATGCATCAACTTCAGAGCATCAAACGGAGGAAGCATCAAACATAGCAACGGAATTTGATAATATCTTATCGTACAAACAAAATATACTCAGCGGAGTAATTACTGTAATCTCCAATGAACATCAAATGTCACTTTTTCTTTTCAGTCGAAACAGTCCTAGCTTCTACAGTCTATGCTTAATAAATATTTTAGGCATAGTGAAAGAAGTGAAGTGCAGATGCATAATTGATCCTTCAGCGCCCCTGCAACAAAAAGATCCTTACAGCCTTCCAGTTCCATAATTTACACCATCATCAGCATCTTCTCCAACTGTCATCATAGGAGAATTACGAAAAATTATGTAAGACCATAGTAGAGCTGATTGAGGATATGTATATGGTAATTTAAAATTCCATAAATTGACAACTACTTGTGGGTAACCCCAAAGAGAGGTATATTATAACAACTAAAAATTAAGCATTATCTAATATAGTTTACTTGCAATTTTCTGAAGTTTAACCATGTTCAGAACATTGATCCAGAAATTAAGCAACATGCTCCTATTCCCCCATGCATCCATATGGTGACATTGGTATACACAAATACCATTAACTTTAATCTACAGTACTTCGAGGAACTTATGCAAGCATTGCCTTTTGCCATGCCACACAAACAAAAAATGATTTTTTTCTTCTAAAAATAGCATATAAGCTAGTTGTAAATGATCATCTTCATCATGCATGATTAATATTCATAATAACACTTTAGACAAAAACAAATTGACAGAGGAATTATTATATTCACATCACAAAAATTAATATCTTGTCAACTTTCAGCATTCTTAAACATGTTGGAGATGACATGTAGTATAATCTTATGAAAACATGTTGAACTGAACTAATGCAACAATCCATTTCTTGTTGTACATTCAATCCCATAAAAATAAAACCAGTGAACATTATAATGCACAAAGTTTCAGACTAAGTGTATAACAGATATATGATGAATGTAGAAAAGGATGACCACCTCAACCTTTTTCTAGTTTCTCTCTCTAGAAATTAGAACGTGTGGGAGTACAATTTAGCCTTGACAACACTAAACACTTGCTTGCTAGCTAATGGTAATAGAGTGTGATTTTGAAATCTGAACTTACTTTGTAGACAGATCCAAAACCACATTTTTCAAGCAAACTTTCACATGAGAAATTATTAGTTGCATCTTTTATGTCAGAGAAATCATACGTTTAAAGTCCGAGTTGCCATCTTCACCTCCAGAGAGTTATTACATTCTGTACTGCCATGGACAACCTTCGCATTCGCAGCTCTGATCTTATTCACCACGAGTAAGAACTCACCGCACTACTAGAAGAAATGTTTTTCCAGGCGGTCAAAACACGTTTTCGTAGGCGGACAAACCTTCCGCAGGTACCTAAACGACTGTAAAAATCCTTAATTTTTTTAGATGGACCAAAGCACCGCCTGCAAAAATAATTTTCGCATGCAGCAGTTCATTCTTTGCAGGCGCTACATTCACCGCGCAACAAAAAAATTTCCCGCCAGCCCACCCCACCCATCCTAGGTTTCAAATCATAAATCAACATCATCAACTTGCAAGCTAACATCAATCAACATCAATCAACATGTAAACTTAAAAAAAACGCCGTTGTCGTCCATCCGCCGGCCTCCATAGGTGGCGCCGTCGTCGTCGTCGCGTCAGCGCCGTCATCGCAGCAGTCGTCGTCGTACTCGCGTCGTCGCCGTCGTCGTCGTCGTCGTCGTCGTCGCGTCGTCGCCATCGTCGTCGTCGTCGTCGGCGCCGTCATCGTCGCGTCTCCTCTCCTCGTCGCCGCCTTCCCTCCCCTCCACTCCCCTCCCCTCCCCGAGACCGGCCAGCGGCGAGGAGAGCCGGCGGCGGATTCGGCGCCCGAGGAGGCGAGGAGGGGGGAGCCGCCGCCGTCGTCGTTCGTCGGAGCCGCCGCCACTCAAGGAGGCGTCGTCGTCGTTCGTCGGCGTCCGGCGCCCGAGGAGGCGAGGAGGGGAGCCGGCGGCGGATCCGGCGCCCGAGGAGGCGAGGAGGGGGGAGCCGCCGGCGCCGTCGTCGTTCGTCGGAGCCGCTGCCGCTCAAGGAGGCGTCGTCGTCATTCGTCGGCGCTCGAGGAGGCGAGGAGCGGAGCCACCGCCGCTCGTCGGAGCCGTCGCCGCTGCTGTCCTGCCCTGCCGCCGCCGCTCGTCGGAGCTGTCGTCGGCCGTTCACCTCTGCTGCGCGCGAGGGAGATAGAGGATAGGGAGAGAGGAGAGGGGGAAATGAGTGGTGGGGGGAGGGTGGATGAGAAGATAAGGATGGGGGCTGTAAGAGTAGATAAGGAAGAAGATTTTATAGAACGATTTTTCTAGGCGGACCACGTATTTTTTCGCCTGTAAAAATATAATTTTTGTAGGCGGACCACTTGTAAAAATTGTTTTTCGAGCGCCGACGAATGACGACTTAAGTGGTCCACCTGCAAAAATTGATTTTCGTAGGTGGATGATGAAAACCCACCCTGGTTTATATTTTTATAGGCAGATATTTGGCTTCGAGAGTCATACCCGCCTGGAAAAATAAAAGGCTAACATCGCTAAAAATCATTTTTCTAGTAGAGCGGGAAATGCAGCAATCAAGAACACACCACACCCAAATCAAGAACTAATGAGATGGTTTAGGACGTGTGACGGCAGCGGCGAATCAATAACTCATCCCCACCCAACCAAGAAAAAAAGCTCATTCCCCATCTGATCAAGAACTCACTAATCCTCACCCAAATCAAGCACTCACCAGATCGAGCAGGATATGAGGAGGACGATGACGAATTGCGGCGACGAAGGGAAAGGGAGAAAAGAAGAAAACCCTAACCCTAGCTTTGGAAGAGGAGGAGAGAAGGGAAAAGGCTGCGTGCTCACTAGAGAGAAGATGGTGGCCGGAGGAGAGCGCCGTGCCGTCACCGTCGCCTCGCGTCGCGCCGCTCCCGCCGTTGTGCCACCTCGAATTGCCTCCGCGTCGTGCTGCCACTGCGCGTGTTGCACGTCGCCTCCCGGCTCCCGTCGTGAGGAATTTTTCCACGCCACACGAGAAGCTGATTTTTTCCCGGGCCTAGGTGAGGGGGAAAGGCCGGGATAGGCCAGGGTAAAACCCATACTGGGCTTAACCGAACACACAATTTCGGATGGGCCGAGATTGTTTCCTCGCCAGGGTGATCCACGGGGATTGGGCCCCGATCCCGGCCGGGAATGGCCCAACCAAACAAGGCCTAAGGGAAACCTCAAACATGTATATGAGGGGATTGTTAAGTTATAATTAATTGAATTAGTTGTATTAGCTGTGTTTCCTTATCAACTTTAAGCTTTTGCTTGAAGCAGCCCACCTATAAATCTATTAGAATTTATAACAAATTAAATAAAATGGTTCAATTAACTATATAAGCTGATTACATCTAACAGACCCAAATTTGTAAACTTAGAATAAATTTAATGGACAGTGCTCCGGTACTCATCTGCAATGGAATTTATTTGGCTTGTTTGGATTTTCCATGTATTCATAAGTACATTAGCATGCATATAACTATGTTTGAAAAAATGACAATGCGCATATCTCTGCTATCGTAAACATGACAATGACAATGAACATTTGTGACGAGTTTTATAGTGATCTCTATCGGACCTAAAACTGAGCCTGTCACCAATGACACACATTGGTGACGGGGCTAAACAACCATCTTCATCGGGCCTAAGTTAGGGCCCATCACAGATGAGACCTATCAGTGACGGACCTATTCCATGAGCCGAAACATAAGCCCGTCATCAATAGGTCTCATCGGTGACGGGCTCGCAATAGATGCTCATGGAATATGTCTGTACGGGTATATCTGTGTCGGTATTTATTTCAGCCTATTAAAGATGACGACGTTGTGACAGTGCGAAAGACCAAACACGGGATAGGCTGTCACAGATATGTAGTTTTGTACTAGTGAACACTCTGACATCTTCGATCATCTCACATATAGCACTGTACATTGAGGCTTGAGAATCAGTTATATGACACTATAAGTAAAAAAATGTATTTGATGTATGTGTTCCAATGCTTGTCAGATTGATCCTCTCATCTTTAATTTACACCTACCAATCTTATTATGCAACTCCGAAGACAATAAATTACGTTGTGATATGGCAATAAACTTGAACATCGACAGCAACATTTTGTCAGGGCGGCTGGTGATCAAGGAGTGCCAAAGAACTACTGAAGAAGAAGGGCTGGAGACTGAAGAGCATAACCTGCCGGATGATGTACAGGAAGACTCAGAGATGGCACTGGCGCTACCGCGACGAACATCAAGTATTGTGGGCCGAAATGGGCCTTGTAATAGATCCAATACAGTCTTGCATTAGCTTGAACTTGCGTGAGAGAGAAGGAGAGTTGGTGAGATTTGTAATACAAGAACAGAGTACTCTGCTCGAAGAACTTGGGCTTGGCAACTCGGTGGCGATGGCGGCGGCAGCTCAAACCTAATGGATTGGAGCAATATATGTACTAAATAGTTGCCTAAATCATGTGTGTGTGTGTGTTTGTGTGTGTGTAATTGTCCTGTTCTTCCTCTTTTCTCCAATTTGACTAGCGAGTAGCTGACAATCTGGTATAAGAGCCTTCCGCCCCAAAAATTCTCCTGGCTTGGTTGTAAAATTCCAGAGAAGGATTGGAAATTGTTCTTTGGATCAATATTCCACGAAAAGGCAACTTGTCTTCTTCTGGTTAAGTGAGTTTGGAGAGGGAGTGGTCGATTCTGTCTCCTACGTCACAACTTAAAACACCCATAAAAACCATGGCGCATGAATGGAAGCAAGATCTTCTGTTGAGAACTATGGAGGAGAACGAGAGGAAAAGGGAGGAGGAGGAGGAGAGGGCGAGAAGTGATTTTGCAAATCTAAAGTGATGCCTCCTTGCCTTTGGCAACTCTGGAAGCATCTAACAAACTCTTTAGAGGCCTCATACATTGGTGGCAAAAAGAATCCGCTCTGCCAAATCTTGGCTTGTGTGTGGAATGCACCGTAGTGCCCACTATAAGGTGCTGATCGTCATCTCTCTACGATATTAAGTCCTTCCTCGGTTGGCACATACCTCCTTAGTAGTCCATCTAAGCAGACTCTATATAAATATGGCTCGTCCCATATGTGGTGACGACTTTCATACTTTAATTTCCTTCTGTTCTCTCTCAGTGGTACATATCTTGATACCATGTAGTTCACAATATTCGCGTAACACGGGTTGGAGTTGTTCACAATCATCAGCTTGTCATCTAGTACGAAATCATTTATTAGTGGTTCCTGCACATTAGTGATTTGCAACCTCGACAAATGATCTGCTACGGAATTTTCTACTCCCTTTTTGTCGTTATTTCTAAGTCAAATTCCTGGAGCAGAAGGATCCATCTTAAAAGACGGGGTTTAGCATCTGTCTTGGTGAGCAAATATTTTAAGGTAGCATGATCAGTATAGAGAATTACCTTAACACCTAGCAAGACCTAAACATATCTATAGCAAAAATAACAGCCATAAGCTCCTGTCAAGATTTTGTTAGCATAACAGATTGCATTATGTTTCTTCTCTTTGGTTTGGCCTAAAACCGCACCAACAGGAAAATCACGGGCATCACACATAATCTCGAATGGGAGTGTCCCATCAGGAGGTTGGATGATTGGGGCAGAAACGGGTGCCTTTTTGAGGATTTCAAAGGAATTAAGGCACTCGTCGTTAAACTCAAAGGGCACATCCTTAACTAACAGGTTGGTCAGAGGTCTGCCAATTGTAGAAAAGTCCTTAATGAACCTTCTATAGAAACCAGCATGACCGAGGAAGCTACGGATTCCCTTGATACTCACCGGAGGTGGAAGTTGATCTATCACCTCTATCTTAGCTTGATCCACCTCTATACCTCTCTCAGGCACACGATGTCTAAGGACAATCTCTTCATGGACCATGAAATGGCAATTTTCCCGGTTAAGCACTAGGTCTTTCTATTCGCATCGTTGCAAGACTTTGTCTAAATTTTGGAGACAATGACCGAAAGTTTTTCCATAGACAGAGAAGTCATCCATGAAAACCTCCATAATGTATTCGATCATGTCCGAAAAGATAGACACCATACAACTCTGGAAAGAGGCAGGAGCGTTACACAGCCCAAATGACATTCTACGATAAACATAGGTTCCATACGGGCATGTAGCTCAAAAGTTTCACCGGAATCTTCTTCTTCCTCAATGAAATCTGAGACATTATTTTCAAGAAGTGATTCGGGAGACTCAAAAGGAATAATAGTTGTTACTTCCTTTGCATATTCGTCTTCAGGCAGGGAATCAGTCAAGGCAAATCTTGATTGTGAAAATGAAATAGAGAATTTGTTCCCTACTAAAGAGAATTTTAGGCTACCTAATCGAGGGCAGTTGATGAGAAGTTTCTTGATCAGATGCCCAATTAGGACGTCAAAGTCTTGGATTTCAAAGACATGAAAATCCAAGATGGCCTCTTTATCGTTGTATTGGACAGATACATCTTGAACAATCCCAAATCCTTCAATTAACTTCCTATTCGGGTGTTTGAAGAATTTGTTCATCGGAGTAATGGCCTTGTCACTCAAATAAGCAAATGTGAATGATTCTGAGACAAGGTTGACTCCGACTGTTGGACTATATAGAATACCAACAGTATTCCCTTCTAAGTTGCAAGGGATGGTTCGAGGAGTGGAATTATTCCGAATTACTTCGGAAGAAAGCTCTGCCTCTTTTAACCATTCGTTGCTCATGACTGTGGTCAGCTCCCAGACTATTTCTTTAAGATATTCATCTTCGATTAGATCAGGAGGTGGCAAGGCCATAGGAGGTTTCTTTTTACTGAAATAATTCTGGGTGTTTCCAAAATCTTCATCAAGATCATTCCTGAACATTATAGCACATTCCAGAGTTTGAATTTCTTTGCTCTTTGCTGGTGATGGTTTGGAGGAGGACTCCTTAGCCGAATCTATTGATGTAGGCGGTTCAGTCTCAGATTCAGCTATCGAAGGTTCCTTAATTTTACGCATCGATGCCTTAGGGAGGGATTCATTATATTGCTCTATGAAGGAAGTATTTTCCATAATTCGATCTAGAATTATTTGTCCTTCCGAAGGAGTTTTATGCAGGAATGATCCTCCGACAATGGTGTCAAGGTATAATGCATACTCCTTGTCTAAACCTGCATGAAAATGTTGTAATAGCACATATTCAGGTATGAACAAGGTTGGACCAGATCATACTAAATTATTAAATCTGGACTAGGCTGCACCGATGGATTCTTTATTCATCTGCTGGAAGATGATGATTTCTCGCAACTTTTCCCAGTCACCATTTGCGCACTTGATGGTAGATGTGTACTGTTGTATTGCGCTCTCTTGAAGAGAGAACGGAAACAATTTCCACCGTACAGTTTCTTCTTTAATGCCTCGAATATTAAAGTATGAACACAACTGCTCAAATTCCTATAGCATGTGTTTGGTTGAAGGGATATCCCGGGATGGGATGGGATCATCCCATTTTTACATGTGTTTGGTTGAGAGACTAGATGGGATAGGATGGTTCCAAAAAAGAATATTCCTTCAATATTCGGGACCAACTCATCCGCCAAAAACTGGCGGACAGATTCATCCCACCTCCACATGCGTGTGAGGCGCGGTAACCCTCATGGCCCATCCCGGGTTTCACCGCATCCCTTTTTTTTTCCCTTCGCTCTTTTCAGCTCCTCCTCACGACTACGTTCTAGGGTTAGCGGCGGGAGCAGGGGCGAATCGGCGGCCAGCGCGCGAGGCGGCGACGGGAGCAGGGGCGAGCCGGCGGCGCGAGCAGGGATGAAACGGTGGCGGGAGCGCATGAGCAAGGGCGAGCTGACGGTGCAAACAGGGGCAAGGCGGCGGTGGGAGCGCATGAGCAGGGAGCTGGTGATGCCTCTTCTCTTGCCGGTCGCTACTCTGCTATCCTTCTGTAAATTTCTCTATCCAATAATTGGTATTGATCAGAGAGACTGATATTTGTCAATTCTCATCTCCGAAGCGCTTGATCGCTATCATAGTATTATGAGTAAGTATGGATGAAGTCAATTAGTTAGTAGCAATTGAACCAACAGCAGTATAATTAGTTCAAAAATGTGTTATTTTTTTAGGTGAATTTCTTGACAGTAGATGATGGCCATGTGTTATTTTCTATGAATGGATTGATACAAGAATTGATGTATACTGACTAAAAATGTAGCGATATTAACGGTATTTAATTTTCAAATAGTGTAATTTTCATGTCTAAATGTTATTTTACAATGTGTACACTCCAGGCATCCCACCTTCATCCCTCCATCCAAACAAGGCATAGGATCATTCCAACCCATCATATCCTTCAAACCAAACAAAAAATAGGATTCGTTCCATCCCTTCAACCAAACAGAAAATGGGATCATCCCATTCCCAAAAACAGGGATGGATCCAACCCATCCCACCTTGTCCCTAAACCAAACACATGCATAGGTGATGGTAGGGATTTTCTTGGTCGAGACCTAAAAAAGGATTTCTCCCTAACCATACTTATTAATTCGGGGCGAATTTCGTAGTCGGTTATAAAAATTGGCTTCAATGAAGGAGGTGGTTCATAGAATTTTCCTGTAGGAGCTAACAATTTGAAGATAGGTTGCTCCAGGGTCGAGAGTTGTATTTTAGGAAATTTCAACGGATAGCAGGGGTAGAGGAAGAAGAAAAATCAAAGATATGAGGATGAACAAGGTACGGAGGAGAATAGCAATTGTTCCCCGGCAACGGCACTATAAATGCTTATTGGTATTTCTTACGGTCACAGATAAAATCTGCAAGCGCACGGATATGCCGATATAACACTTCACTCGGGAGTATTCCAAGGTATCAATTTCCATGAGGAACGTGTGTGCTCAGCTATTCTCTAGGTTCATCCAAGGGCACGAAGCAAAGATAGGCAAATGATAGAGAGGATTTCCTAGCGATAAACAATGTCTATAGAAAGCTTGGTTTAATCCTATAGCAAAACTTCAGGCGCTAACTTGCTCACTGCTACCAGAACGCGCTCTACTCCGTACCCGGACTGGGAGGACTGTGGTGCTCTTGTGGGCTGTCACTATCTCTATACCAACCTCTAATGATATGTGGGATACGCAGCAATCTCTGAAAATAACTACCTAAACACCATGTTTAAGAAATTAATTTCTACTCTAGTGTCTATAACTCACTAAAGTAAACATAAACACTGCATATTAAATATAGCGAACAATGATTAGAATGCTAAAAGGAACTAACTAAGAGATAATTCTCACAAAGCAAAATCTTAATTACTCGGAAGAATATTTCTATGAAATCAGAGTAATTACAAAGGTACAAAAAGTAAGAGGAGATTATCGACAACTCCGAAATTCCTCCGATTTCTTCTTATTCTCTCCCTATTCTAGTATACCATAGGGCCTCTTATAATTCGGCTCAAGCTTGGAGTGTGTGTTGGAGTGGAGCGAGGCCTCCTCCTTTTATAAGCTGAGTATTACGGTTATGGCGGTTGGAATTGTCCAAACTACCCTGTAAACGTCATTGAGGAGTGATTAGGAGCGTCCACGTAGAAAGCCAGGATGAAGCCTCAGCCAGGGTTTGGCCGAACCTGGGTTGGCACATCTGGCCTCCAGTTTTTCCCTGGGCCTCCACAATTCTCTCCCTTATCCACTTCTATACTTGTTGAGCTCAATTTGTAATGTTTCGATGAAGTTGTGAGCCCACTTCTTATATGGATGGATTTTCCCTCCAATTAAGTCTAGATTTCATCCCAACTTGGTGATTTATTATCTGCATCCAAATATACACCAACACTCGTGGAATATGTCAAAATTAAACCCTACCACTATGTTGGATGTTTTATTATCTTTGTATTATGCAGGTATTGGCGGCATAAAATTAGCATTTAACAGCCACCAACACTCATGTGGAATTCTAGACTAATGTCCTTGTATGTGAAAGAAGCAAAAGGGGATTAGTTCAGTTGATAATTATCTAGCTCCATGTTGGATGCTCCGATTAGCATAGCCAAGGACATGCAAAACTAATAAAAAAATTCAGTTAACCAACCGGCCGTATGCAAAATCTTGTACCAGCTACGTGCTAATCCTAGCCAAAATTTGTCGTTTCATGTATACATGCCATTACTATATGTGTGCAAACATGTGTTCTGTTTACTTGCTTCTCATGATGATCTAGTTTACACATGCTTCATTGTTTGACATGTATATGGGAGCTAGATGAAATCCCACATGTTACTACGGAAAGTTCTATATAATAGTAGTATAAAATATGGTTAATTAGTTCCATGCATTAAAAATTTATTGGTTTTGAAAAATATCAATACTATTTGCGTATTTGTAACGATGCCACTGATATTTATTTGTAATCTTCTACCTCTCTCTTCCCATCTTCTATCTCTCTCCCTCTCTCTGCAATCTGTTGCCGCCACCGCTGCTGCTGCTGCCGCGCCGCCGCTCGCAGCCGCGTCGCTGTTGCTGTTGCCGCCGCTCGCAGCCGCGCCGCCACTGCTGCCCTACATACAAACTCTAGTGCGCATATGCTAGCTGCAGAACAGCAATCGCGATTCTTTTTTCTGAACTTGGTTAATTTTCATTTTCCGCAGAACTGGTTCCATTTCCAGGTGAAGGAACTAAGCTAGCTGGATGAACGAGTTTCCATCAAGTTACAACACACAGTTGACAGGATCGATCGAGTTATACATGGTTTTGAACAGCAGGAGGTAAAATCTCGTGTTGCTTTGCCTACAACCTTACTGCTGCCGCCCCCGCTCGCAGCCGCGTCGCTGCGGCTGCTGCTGCCGCCGCCGCGCTGCCGCTCGCAACCGCGTTGCTGCTGCTGCTGTTGCCACCACTCGCCGCCGCTGAGAACGAAAAGAGGAGGAAGGAGAAAGGGGAAGAAGGAAGAAGCGGGGAAAAATGGCAGTTTGGTCCAATTTTCTATGGAAATGCATATAAGAGGTAAGTAGTGATATTTTTGAATATGTGTGAAATTATAATGGCATATTTCCAAATACATAAATACTAGTGGTATATTTAAAAACCGGTAAATTTCTAATGGCATGTATCCAATTAACCCTATAAAATAACATGAAAAATAGCTAGATGACATAACTTTATATACTTTATATAATTTTCATATTTAATCGACCATGAAAAAAGTTATAAACAATTAAGATGACAAGGTTTATAACAATTTAAATTATATGTAGTTTGATTATTCAAAAGTAAAACTAAGGTAATGTATCTTAATGACAGAAGGAAAAGATTGAAGATAAAATAGGTTAATCATCTAAAGATAACTCTAATCTAATGTAAGATAATTTTATTGGGAAAAAAGGAGGAAGATATTTTGGAGTATAGATTAATCATCTAAGGGTTAGAAAAAATGATATGATACGGTTTATTGAGAGAAGAGATAAATATCATTAACTACAATTATTAGGATAAACTTTAATAGATATTTATGACAAGTAAACTAGATGAGAGCCTTTGGACCATACAGCACGATTGATCAACCCTATCTGTAAATTTAGGCAACGTAGGAACTTCAAAACCTACTAGATCAAGTGAATACGTACGTACTCACGGCAAAGTCCAAGGGGTGCCGCAGGGCAGTAGGGATTGTTTGCAGGACTGCTGATGCAGTAGCGGAGCCCACACATCAGTGTCTGCTACTGCATCAGCAGTATTGCAGAGGATGTGCATCTGCCGCAGGGACAGCAAGGACCACAGTACAACAAATGAACAAAATGTCTTTGTAAGGCCTTTTTTTTATTTCTATAGAAAAAACGCTTGTGCGTTGCAACGGGTGAAGTTTATTTTAATCTTATTATTGTTATATGGTTTAGTTAAGATGAAATTCACCGTGGGAGATCGTATGTATATATATATATTTTTAGAAAATCATGAGCTGCAGTTAGGAGTCCGATCGTCTCAAGTTAGCATACGAGTTTTTTTAAACAAATTTCTTATATGATTCCTTTTGTATTACCAAAAGTGAATGGTCTTAAAAAACAGACTCAAATACGGATATTTATTCCCAAAAGCAAACAAACTTAAAAACCGACTCATACACGGATGACGTACCAAAATACCGGAAAAATATCTTCTTTTTATTATAGTAGAGATAAAGACACTTTAAATAGCTTTGTAATGGTGCTTTATAATGGAGTATAGGTATTTGTGAAAATATCTTATAAGTGACTTATGGTGAATTGTCAATGTAAATAAAGGGGGAATTTGTCAGGGTTATGGATAACACATACCTAATAGTAGTTGACTAAATCTCGGCAGGACCCACCACATACCATGTCTTATACGGAAACAACCTTCGGATATAGGAGGAGTTCCGCATAAGGAAAGATAAATAGAGTTCTACATGAAAACGACAAGGACTACTCAGATTGTATCCATATTGGTTTTTCTAGTTCTATTCTGACAAGGGGACACCTATGGGTATAAATATAAGGCCCCCTAGGAGGAGAGGGGACACGGAACAATAGATCAAGACACAAGATCAACATTCAAGCTAACATACGCCAAGATTAGACGCCGAATATCGACTTCAGAGATAAGCATGGCTAATCCCCTACAGTGTCTACGGATACTGTCAGGAGAGACATAGCGCTGTCTTTGATCTCGCCGGATGTGGATTCGAGGAGGAAGGCTACCCTGTTGTCGACTACGAGTCAGCACTTCAGACCGCCAAGTCGACAACAGTTAAATAGGCTACTCCTGGTTCTCGGACCAGTAGGCCGTAGCGATCTCTCGTACCTCGACGTCAATCGGTCGAGAGATGAGGCTTACTCCTAGTTCTCGGACCAATAGGCTGTAGCGATCTCTCGCACCTCTACTTCTTGTGGTCGAGTTAAGGCTACACCTGGTTTTCGACCAGCGGTTTAGCGATACTCCCACTAGCTTTACTTCTCGTGGTCGAGTTAAGGCTACACCTGGTTTCGACCAAGCGGTGTAGCGATACTCCCGCTAGCTTTACTTCTCGTGGTCGAGTTAATTAAGGCTACACCTGGTTCTCGACCAGAGGTGTAGCGATACTCCCACTACCTTTATTTATAGTGGTCGAGTTAAGGCTACACCTGAATATGGTCATGTAAGATCTGGTCATGTAAGAGCAACGACCATGTAACGACCGGCTTACACGACCATCATGTAAAGGAAGGGAGTGCTTGAACCTTTAAGCACATGCATTAGTTTGAATATTGTTTCTCCTGCTTATTATGCTCTTATGTGTTATGGTTCTGATGCTTCTACTATTGATACAATAGGGAAAGTCATATACCGTTTAAAAATATTTATCGTGCTTAAAATATTATATTTTATAATGTCCAAATTTTCTATTAATGTGTTACATGTTTCACTTTCACATGTAAGATTCTATTGAAATTGTTGGTTCGCCTATGAACTGTTTCGCTAAGTGGTTTACGCTACATTTTTTTTTTCACAGGTGGTGATCATAGCATGATATTGGTCAAATTCCGCTATGTACTTTGCCTACACCATATATTCTCTGGCATCATAGAAGACAGAAAATCCATGTATGTTTCTTTACTAAAAGTTTTCCAACCTTGAATTATTGAGAAACTCAAAGCTACCGCTGAACAATTGTGCTCTGTTTGTAGCAATACTTTATTCTGGGTGTAACATATAATCTAAACTGGTTTTGGGGTCAACTTTATGTTATTAATTGGTTTGTACTTGGCAGATTCTTTGCATTGGCTTACTGCATTCTTTTAAGTGCTAAGCATGTAATCTACCATTAATGGGATTCATATAATTATACATCTTATTTCAATTTCAGTTCCACACAGGGATACCACTTTTGCATAGAAGAATGAAGGTATATGATTACCAACTATTTCCTTTGTATTTCAGGAACAAGTATTGCTGAAGCAATTCTGTAAAAATATTAACGCACGCTTGCATTTTCGTCAGCGAGATAAATTCCTGGCCCTCTAGCTGAACTATTCTAATTGTTTTGGCATCAGATTACATGTAAGGAACTTGCTTTGATAGGTGTAGTAGTGAAATGATTTAGCTGTAGTTCCATGAATAAGATTACATGTAAGGAACTTGTGTGAGATTAAATTATCTATACAGTGTAAACCAATTTGTTGTGCCTCACTAGCAGAATACAAAGTCTGAACTGATCGATTGGCTTGAACTTTGTACCTTCTTTGGTTACTTCGCTGAGAAACATAGACAAAGATGATATGGTTCAGTACTTTTTAAGTTTAGTACTTAAGTTGTGAAATAATTCTGAGAGAAAGGAGAATTAAGGTAATCATATTCTACATAGCTAATAACTGCATATATTTGTTTCCCATTGCAACGCACGGGCACCCAACTAGTAAATAAAATATTCATAAAAATGGAAAGATAAGAGAAGAAGAAATTTATTTTTGAAAAATCCAAAGGGATCTGTATTTCAAGCTTACGTCAATTTATAATTCTTCGCTTATGTGCACCCAGTCTTCTACTAACATCAGTAGCATACAATGCGACAATGGTCGAGAGGTTGACAACATCACTGCACAGACTTTCTTCCTCACTAATGGCGTCGCTATGCAGATCTCATGCCCCCACACGTCTCCAAGGAACGGTAAAGCCAAGCATATACTTCGTTCCATTAACAATATTGTGCACTCCCTTCTGTGTCAGGCCAGCCTTCCAGGCTCCTTGTGGGCCGAGGCCCTCCACACAGCTACCAACCTCATCAACCGGCATCCTACAAAAATCCTACACCACCACACCCCCTACTATGCCCTCATCAACGGATTTAAGATTACTCAAAACTTTATTAATAGAGTAAAATGCACTATCGGTCCTTAAACTTGTCATGAGGTTTCACTTTGGTCCACGAACTTGCAAATCATACATCGAGGTCCCTAAACTTGATTTGTTGTATCATCTCGGTCCAAAGCGTCGTTTGACCATGGTCTTGCCTATGTGGTACGCCACGTGAACAATGACATGGCATTTTTTCTTTTTCCCCCTTTTCTTTTTCTCCTCCTCTTCTTTTATCTTCTTCCTCTACTGGAGCCACCTCAAGCTCCCTCGTGCCGACCACCACTGTCATCACCAAGCGTCGCTGCTGTCGGAGGAAGAGGCCAAAGAAGAGAGAAATGGAAGAGAAAGAAGGGAGAAAAAAAGAAAATAATAATAATAATGTGCGATGTCGTCGTCTACATGGCATGCCACATAGGCAAGACCACGGTCAAATGAGACTTTGGACCGGAAAGACATAATAAACCAAGTTTAGGGACCTCGATACATACACTAAAGATGATCTTTAGTCCCGGTTAAAAAGGGTAACGGGCATATTTGATCTTTAGTCCCGGTTGGTAAAAGATCATCTTTAGTCCCGGTTCAAATGCTGTCAGGGCTTGTTAAGCCCCTCGGGATCTTTAGTCCCGGTTTGTAACACCAACCGGGACTAAAGATCGTAACTTTAGTCCCGGTTGGTGTTACCAACCGGGACTAAAGATCCCGGCGATCTTTAGCCCCGGTTCATAACACCAACCGGGACTAAAGTCCCACCCCTGTATATATGTCTTCTTCCTCCTCCAGCCCGAGCAAGCTTCAAAATTTCTTCAAAAAAGAGGGGAGGTCATGCCAAAATTTCTAGTGAATTTATTTTGGTGATTATATACAAATCAGAGGTGCCTAAAAGCTTAGTAACTTCATCCTCCAATGTTTTTTTGTCATATTACATTTGGAGCTATGTTTTGCACACTTTTTTGTCTCCAAAATTTTGTTGTAAGTTGATGAGAGAGAAAATTTGTGTGGGGAAGAAAGAATATATAGAAATTTAGTTTATTTGCTAAAGAAGGTTTTATAAAATAGTTGAGAAGGAAAATATAGTGAAAGTTAATATTAAATAATAGAAAACAAACTAAAATGAAAACTAAAAGAAGTACAACACATTAATATTAGTTTAAAACTTTAGAAATAGTAAATAAGAATTATTTGGTGTAATATTTTATAATTTTTGTATGAATAATGATATGTCATTACTGTACGAGTGTTGAAAGAGTTTGTAACTATTTTATCATTATTGTATGACTGTTATTATTGTACGAATAATTATTTGTGTACGATTTTTTTTCATTTCATGTAGATGGATCGGCAATGGATGTACGCTGACCGGCGGTTCAAAGAGTTTATTGACGGCGTGCATTATTTTTTGAGAGTGGCCGAAGCTAACAGGCATAAGGGTTTTATTTGTTGTCCGTGCAATAAGTGTAAGAATCAAAAGGAGTATTCTGCATCCAGGACTATTCATTTCCACTTGTTTAAGTCGGGGTTCATGCCAAGCTATAACTGTTGGACATCCCACGGAGAGCAAGGGGTTGAAATGGAAGAAGATGAAGTGGAAGACGACAATATTCCGGACTTAGCTCAATACGCTGGATTTGAAGGAAATCAAACGGGCAAGGAGGAAAGTGATGCTGATGGTAACAGCGTTGCGGATGATCTTGGTCAGATGTTGCAGGATGCCAAGGAGGACTGCGAAAGTGAAAAGGTGGCCCATAAATTGGACAAGATGTTAGAGGACCACAGAACGTCGTTGTACCTAGGTTGCGAGCAGGGGCACAAAAAGTTGGATACCACTCTAGAGTTCTTGCAATGGAAGGCAAAAAAATGGTGTTAGTGACAAGGCATTTGGCGATTTATTGAAACTCGTCAAGAACATTCTTCCGGAGGGAAACCAATTGCCCAAGACAACGTACGAGGCTAAGAAGATAGTCTGTCCTCTAGGACTGGAAGTTCAGAAGATTCACGCATGGCCGAATGATTGTATCCTATATCGCGGTGAGGAGTACGAGAACCTAGAAGCATGCCTTGTTTGTAAAGCACTACGATACAAGATTAGACGAGATGATCCAAGAGAAGTTGACGGGCAGCTAACGAAGAAGAGAATTCCTGCTAAGGTGATGTGGTATTTCCCTATAATACCACGGCTAAGGCGTTTGTTCAAGAACAAGGGGAATGTTAGAATGATGCGTTGGCACGCTGAAGAGCGTCAACAAGACGGGATGTTGAGACACCCTGCCGATGGTTCGCAGTGGCGAAACATCGATAGAAAATTTAAATACTTTGGAAAGGACGCACGAAACGTACGGTTTCGTTTAAGTATGGATGGTATGAATCCTTTTGGAGAGATGAGCAGCGGCTATAGCACTTGGCCCGTTACGATGTGTATCTACAACCTCCCCCCTGGCTATACATGAAGAGGAAGTACATAATGATGCCAATTATTATTCAAGGCCCCAAGCAACCTGGTAATGACATCGATGTGTACCTAAGACCACTGGTCGAAGATCTTAAACTGTTGTAGAAGAAGGAAGGTGTCCCCGTGTGTAACGAGGACAAACAGGAGGAGTTTAACGTACGAGTGCTACTGTTCGTAACCATGAACGATTGGCCTGCACTTAGCAACCTATCCGGGTAGTCCAACAAGGGGTACAAGGCTTGCACTCACTGTATGGATGAAACAGAAAGTACGTATCTTAAGCACTGTCGGAAGGTTGTGTACATGGGTCATCGTCGATTCCTTGCAGCAAACCACCCAGTACGGAAGAAAGGCAAGCACATTGAACATACGGCAGACCACCGTATGAAGCCAAAACATCGCAGTGGTAAAACAGTGTTTGCTATGGTGAAAGATCTTAAAGTAGTGTTTGGAAAGGGGCCTGGCAGCCAGCCTATAGAGAGCGAAAATGGTCACGCGGCGATGTGGAAAAAAAACTCCATATTTTGGGAGTTACCCTATTGGGAATTCTTAGACGTCCGCCACGCAATCGACGTGATGCACCTCACTAAGAACCTTTGCATAAACCTTCTTGGCTTCCTAGGTGTATATGGAAAGTCGAAAGATACACTGGAAGTACGTAATGATCTGAAGTATATGGAACAACGTGGCAACCTTCACTCAGAACCAAAGAAGAAAGGAAGCCATTACTTGACTCCAGCCAGCTACACTCTTAGCAAGGCAGAGAAGGACAATATGTTTGAATGCTTGGAGAGCATCAAGGTACCGTCAGGATACTCCATGAATATAAAGCGAATAATAAGCACGAAGGAGAAGAAGTTCACAAACCTAAAGTCTCATGACTGTCTCATGTTGATGACACAGCTGCTACCAGTTGTAATAAGGGGTATCCTCCCAGACAATGTCCAGGCAACAAAAACAAAGCTATGTGCTTTCATGAACGCAATTTCGTAGAAGGTCATCGATCCGGATAGATTAGAAGCCCTTCAGAATGATGTGGTGCAATGTCTTGTCAGCTGTGAGTTGATATTTCCACCTTCATTTTTCAATATAATGACGCATCTGCTTTGTCACCTTGTCAAAGAGATCGGTATTCTCGACCCTGTGTACCTACACAATATGTTTCCTTTCGAGAGGTACATGGGCGTTCTGAAGAAATATGTTCGTAACCGTGCTCGTCCAGAGGCAAGCATCGCCAAGGGGTATGGAACAGAGGAGGTCATTGAATTTTGCGTAGAATTTATTGAAGACCTTCGCCCAATCGGGGTACCTAAATCACGCCATGAAGGGAGACTACGGGGAAAGGGGACTCTCGGAAGGAAAGCAATAATGACGGTAGACAACAATTTATTTTGTAAAGCCCATTTCACGGTTCTGCAACAATCTTCATTGGTGGCTCCTTACATCGAGGAGCACTTGGCTCTAGTTCGTGCCAGAAACATCGGTAAGTCCGACGCATGGATTACACAGTATCACATTGATACTTTCTCCGCGTGGCTGCGACAACATCTCATGGGTAACGAGACGATTAACCAACAACCGGCCTTCCTGGCGAGGGGACCATCTAGCTCGATCGCGACATTCCAGGGATATGAAATCAATGGGTACACATTCTACACGAGAGCCCAAGACATGAAGAGCACGAGCCAGAACAGTGCTGTTCGTATCGATGCCATGGGACACGATGGTACAACTGGCACGTATTACGGTGCCATCGAGGACATATGGGAACTTGACTATGGACCTCTCAAGGTCCCTCTGTTCCGGTGCCAATGGGTTAGGTTGACTGGTGGAGGCGTAACGATTGATGACAGTGGGATGACAACGGTTGACCTTAACAAGGTTGGATACTCGGACGAACCTTTTGTCCTTGCCAATGATGTAACGCAAGTTTTTTACGTCAAGGACATGTCTAGCAAAGGAAGAAAGGGCAAAGGGCCTGACGAGCCGAAGCGCCACGTGGTTCTCCCAGGAAAAAGAAAAATCATCGGAGTAGAGTACAAGACTGACGAGGATTACGATCAGTTTGATGGGCAACCCCCTTTCACGGTGACGATTGACCCTAGCATCCTCCTATCAAATGAAGACACCCTTTACTCGCGTAGCGATCACAAGGAAGGAACAATAGTGAGGAGAAAGTACGTGCGGTCAACCGTCACCGCCGATGTATTGCTGTAATTGTTGTGTACACGATGTAAACTATTTTGGATGTATTGAATATCCATACAAATCAATTGTTGTATGGCATATGTTAATTATGTATGATTATTAGAATTTTTATCAAATTGAAATCAACCATATGCTAGTTATATATGATTATTAGAATTTTTAAAAGTTTTAAATCATGCACCTGGTATTTACATATGTTAATTAGAATTTTCAATAATTTATTATCATGATATGCTAGTTATATATGGTTATTAGAATTTTTAAAAGTTTTAAATCATGCACGTGGTATTTACATATGTTAATTAGAATTTTCAACAATTTATTATCATGATATGCTAATTATATATGATTATTAGAATTTTTGTTAATTTTAAATCATGCATGTGGTATTTACATATGTTATTTAGAATTTTCAACAATTTAATATCATCATATGCTAATTATATACGATTATTAGAATTTTTATTAATTTTAAATCATGCATGTGGTATTTACATATGTTAATTAGAATTTTTAACAATTTAATATCATGCATATGCTAATTATATAGGATTATTAGAATTTTTAACAATTTTAAATCATTCATGTGCTAATTATATATTATCCACTTAGTTTACTACAGACAACAATAATTTTTTGAAGGTTTTGTCATTAATTTTTCGACTTTAAATAATCGTAATGCATTATTTACTATTTTAGAAACACAAATATAATGAAATTCAAAATTCAGTGCTATTATCTTTAGTCCCGGTTCTTAACCCTAACCGGGTTTAAAAAGAATTTGGAAATAGTGGGAAAAGATCTTTAGTCCCGTTGGTGAGAACATCCGGGAGTAAAGATATCTTTACTCCCGGTTCGTAACAACAACCGAGACTAAAGAACTTTTCTTTAGTAACCGAGACTAAAGAACTTTTCTTTAGTCTCGGTTGTTGTTACGAACCGGGAGTAAAGATATCTTTAGTCCCGGATGTTCTCACCAACCGGGACTAAAGATCTGGGGGTATATATATTCCCGGTGCGCCCTCGTCTTCTCCACCAACACTTAGACGTTTTTCCATCGAGATCATTCTCGGCTTCTCCCCGCGCCAAGGGCAACCCCGCGCCGACGCCGCCGTCGTCTCTCACCGTCGCTTGGCGGTCCTCGCCGCCTCCGCCGCAGACGCCGCCGTGGGATCTCTTGGGTGAGAGCTGCTGCCGCAGCCGCCACTACCACGCCGCGGTCAACCGCCACCGCCGACGACCGACTTCGACGCGGCCGCCACCGCCGACGACGCCGACGCCACTGCCACGCCGCCGCCCCCGCCTCGAGCTCGCCACGCCGCCGCGACACCACGCCGCCGCCGGGCCCCCATGCCGCCTCGACGCAACGCCGCCGCCACACGCCCACGCCGCCGTGCCGGCCCACGGCGCCGGACCGCGCCCCGACGCCGCCGCCGCGCCGCCACGCCACCGCTCCGCCGACGCCACTGCCGCGACGCCACGCCACCGCCGCGCCCCCACGCCGCCGGGCCGGCCCACGGCGCCGGACCACGCCCCGACGTCGCCGCGAGATGCCGCCGCCACGCCACCGCACCGCCGACGCCACTGCCGCGCGCCCCGACATCGCCGAACGTGAACGAACATGATTGAAACGTGACCGAACGCGAACGAACGTGAACGAACGATTAATGAACGTGAACGAACGCGAACAAACGTGAACGAAACGTTAACGAACGCGAGCGAATGTGAACGAAACGCGAACGAACGTGAACGAAACGTTAACGAATGCGAACGAACGTGAACGAAACGCTTACGAACGTGAATGCACTTGTACTAAAAGTATGTGAACGAACGCGAGCGAAACGTGTACGAACGAGATAATTAAACGATTATTAAACTTAGCATACATATATGATTATATATATAGGTTAAAACGTGAAATACAACATATGTAACTTGGCCCGTTTAGACTAATACATTTTCCTAGTAATGTTGCAGAGAAGATGTCGTCGTCGTCCCTCAAGCCGAAGTGGTAGCTAGCCATCAAAGGAATTCGCGCAGGCAAGTGATGTAAAGAAGTGATTGTTAGAGATTTAATATAAGATTATTAGAGTTTTAATATAAGATTATTAGATTATTAGAGTTTTAATATAAGATTATTATATTATTAGAGATTTAATATAAGATTGTTAGACTTAGCCTATATATATATATATATATATATATATATATATATATATATATATATATATATATATATATATATATATATATATATGTTTATTACAGTTTTAATATAAGATTGTCACATCCTGATTTTTGTTTCAGGATTTATAAATTATTTAATAAATGATTATTAGAATTTATATTAAATGTTCATTAATTTACAAGTGAAGTTAAATGTGGGAAATAAAATTTTCTAAATATAAAGCATGGATGGATTTAATTTTTATTAAATTCTCCATGGTTAATTATACTCTCTGGAATATTCTCGGATTTTTCGGAGCTCAATTCCTAATTTTTAATCATACAAAGAGCATTTCAGTAATTACCCACATATTAAACTAATCATTAAATGGTCTAATTGTAATTTTGTTAAGTACTTTGAGTGTCCAAGTATTTTCAGGATTTTTCTTGAAATTATTTGAGCATTGGAAGTATTTTTAACAATTCAAAGATCATTTAAGTGATTATTTTAATTGGGAAAGTAATAAAATTCTCCTCCCTTGTCTTAGGCTGAATCGGCCCATTCCTTTCCTTCCTCTCTCTTCCGCCGGCCCAACCCGAGCCTGCATCCTCTCTTCTTCTCTCAGCCAAAGTCCTGTTTTGCTCCCTCTTCTAATCAGGCTGAGAAAAGAAAAGCCCGGAAAGAAGTCTACTTTCTCTCCCTGCGCTACTGTTCATCTTCCAGCTCTGGACAGAGCCAGAGCCATAGCCGAGCCGTGCCGTGCCTGTTGCCGCCGATCCCCTTCCAAAATCCAACCTCATCGTTGCTCCTTTTTCCGAATTGGTTGCGGGAATGGAATCCTCTCAATCTCCTCTTCCTTGTCCCCAAGAAATCCCCAAAAGTTTATATGGAAATCCTTTCCAATTTCGCGGTTCAACCTTTCCTTTTTCCGGCGAAGATCTAAACTTTCCTGAGTTTTTCCCGTCGTTGTGGGCTCGATCCCGGCCTCCCATGGCTATAAATAGGACCCCCTAGTCCTCCTCTTTCGTTTGCCCCCTCTCCCGTGCCTCGTAGCGCCGCCGCCACGTGCTCCACCCCGCCGTTGTCGCCGGCCGAGCTCCATCCGCGTCGCGCCGCCGCCTCAGTCGTCGCCGCCGGTCGCCGTCACCGCCGTAATGTGCGCCGAGGTGTGGGCAAGCTCGGCCGCTCTCTCCCCGCTGTCGCCGGTCACCGGAGCCCCGTCGCCGCCGTCGACCGAAGCCGCGCCGCCGCTAGACCTCGTCGCCGGCCGTCGTCGTTCGTCGTTTGGTTCGAGGGTGAGTACCGTTGGGTTCGTCTCGTCGTCCTCTACGTGTACATGTCCTCCAAAGTCGCAGCCGACCATCCAATCTCCGGCGAGGTCGCCATCTTGGTCCGGCCATTGATGAGGTCATCATGACGTCATCATCGTTTTTCTTTTTCCTGTTTTTCTAATAGATTAAATCTTCGGAAATTCATAACTAAATCATCGTAACTCGGTTTTGAGTGGTTCAAGTTGCTAAATTCATCTAAAATCGAGATCTACATGTTTGTTTACTTTATATGTACTGTTTATTTGGTTTTTATTAGTCTTTTTCTTCGTTTTGCGTGTTAGCTTGTCGTTTCCGTCGTTGCGAAGGTTCGTGAGTGCGCCGGAAGTATTCAAGAAGATTAATTGAAGACCAATTATTGCAAGGCAAGTCACACAGATTCTAAACACAATCCTTTGAGCATGTTGATCCTATATTTAAATTCTCTATTTATTTCAACTGTGCATTTATTTTCGAATGTCACTGGGTGGTGTGAATCTGTTCCTTTGTTATGGCCAATTTGCATTGATTACTTTATTCCTTGATACCTTGGGTTATTATAACTTGACTAGTTGGGCTTTATATATTGGTTCAGCTAGATATTAGATATGATTGCTTAGCCATGCTTAGAAACATTAGCACACTATTGGGATAACTTATGACTCACTATTATTTAATGATGGCTTAATGATAGTTCACGATGGTCAATCGTGATTGGTTAATTAATTACTTGCCAACTAAAACTTGATAATGGTGGGTTGTGAGCACATGGTTTTGAGAGTCGTGCTCATGGCAATTAAGGACCGGTTCGCGAGCTACTGTTGTGAAACATTAACCGTGCCAACCACAAGCCAGCGTGGGCAACGGCTTTACCTTTTGTATAACATGATTCATTGCGGAGCACCAGACTGAGAAGTGGCGGAGATAAGCCCACGGGGGTCGCTGGGGAGTCCATGCCTTGTTTTATAAGGGGGTGATTATGATCCAGGAATGGTGCACTGTGGTGAGTTGTGTTGTGCAGAGGGTATTGTCACAGCCTCTATTCGGGTACTTTCCAGTATCGCGACGCATGGTAGACATGATGTTGAGGCTGTGTCTTGTGGGTACAGTGGTACACCTCTGGCCAGAGTAAAACTATTCGAATAGCCGTGCCCGCGGTTATGGGCGGGTTGAGCAATGTTTTTCGTGATTAGTCTCACACCTCTCACAATAATTATTGATGCTATAACTGGTAATAATTTGTTTAGCTCCTGGTTTGGAGTTAGATCTGTACAGCCGGGTATGGTTGTTCAGGATGGTTGGGCCTGTGCAGCATGGGTGTGTTGTTCAGTGTTGATTAAAATTTCTGATTAATTACTCCACTGTTTTACTTCTCTTAAATGTTTTGCTAAATGCTGCTTTTGCAAATGAGCCTATATTATGCCATCCTTTGGTATCCTTGTGCACTTGCATATTTGCTGTGTGGCTTGTTGAGTATGTCATATGCTCATTCTTGCAATAATAAATGAACCTCAGTTGAAGAAAAAGGATCCAGAAGGAGAAGACGTTTGGCTTATACCCCAGTTGAGCTGCCTGTGGGAATGGAGCTGAAGCCATCGCTAGACCGTTATTCCGCTGCTGTTTTCTTTTCTTTTGTAAGTGTGTAACGTTATTATTATGATGGATTTGTATATTAAATTGTCAGTTTGTGTACCTCGGCTGATTCCTGGACGAGGATTTTATGCACAAATAAGGTCGGAAATTACTAGTGAATTTCCGGGCGTGACATTTCCGGGCGTGACAAAGATTAGTAGTGATTTAATATAAGATTGTTAGACTTAGCATATATGATTATTACAATTTTAATATAAGATTATTAGAGTTTGAATATAAGATTGTTAGACTTAGCATATATGATTATTACAATTTTAATATAAGATTATTAGAGTTTGAATATAAGATTGTTAGAATTAGCATATATGATTATTACAATTTTAATATAAGATTAGTAGAGATTTAATATAAGATTAGTAGAGATTTAATATAAGATTGTTAGACTTAGCATATATGATTATTACAATTTTAATATAAGATTAGTAGCGATTTAATATAAGATTGTTAGACTTAGCATATATATCTATATATATATATATATATATATATATATATATATATATATATATATATATGATTATTACAATTTTAATATAAGATTAGTAGCGATTTAATTTAAAATTGTTAGACTTAGCATATGATTATTATAATTTTAATATAAGATTATTAGAGTTTTAATATAAGATTGTTAGACTTAGCATATATGATTACTACAATTTTAATATAAGATTATTAGAGATTTAATATAAGATTAGTAGAGTTTTAATATTACGCTTAGCGAATATGACCTATAGACCTAACAAATATTTTTTGTATGCACAGATGGCTGATCGCGATGAGGAACAGATACTGTACGATACAATCGCAGAGGGAAGCTGCCAGTACTGGAACGAAGAAGAGGGGAACGAGGATCCAAACCAGTACTTGAACAAGGAGGGGAACGTGGAGAGGGATGCAGAGGGGAATGAGGAGGGGAACGAGGAGGAGGCTAGTGGAAGTCATCCTTCCGCTGGACAGAAGAGGGCACGTGGACAACGAGGTTCCGCGAAGAAGATAGACGGTCGGCACATCATAACTGAGGTGGACGAAGACGGACGACCTAGTGCCCCGGCAGAAGCAGCCAAGAATTTTGTACGCCACAGCAGTTGCGTTGTGAGGGACAACGTGCCTGCCAGCACGGTGTACTGGCGCAGAACAAGGGCACATGGGGATAATGACAACTTTGTCCCAGAATCAGAGAAAGAGATGTTGTGGACAACAATGCTCGAGACGTTCACGCTACCCGCGGGTACGGAAAACATAGTGAAATAGTGGACTCTGAAGAAAATGGTAGAACAGTTCCAGAGCTTCAAGGGAGATCTTTACAAGAAATACATTTTGAAGGGACTAACACCGAACTTCGACGTATTCCCAAAACTAAGAGATCATTGGGACGAGTTCGTTGCTTACAAGACAGGGCAACAAGGGCAAGCGATGATGGCCAGAAACAAAGAAAATGCCGCCAAGAAGAAGTACCATCACCACTTGGGGTCAGGCGGATATAGCGTCGCAATGCCGAAGTGGGAGGAGATGGAGGCAAGATTGATTGAGAGGGGTATCGAACCGGCCACCGCTAAATGGCCGGATCGATCGAAGTTCTGGTACTATGCTCACGGTGGAACGCTTAACCCAATTGATGGCTCCCTTGTCTTTAGCGATAAGATACGCGAGGCTGCCAGTCGACTAACGGACGCAGTGGAAGCCTCTTCTCAGGGCACATTCCGACCCGACAGAGAGAAGGACGAGCTGTCACTCGCCCTACAGTCTCCCGAGCATCTAGGACGAACATGAGGGAAAGGCGTGATTCCCTGGAAGATTGGATTCAAGGAGGACATCCACACGTACAGGAGTCGGCAGAGGAGCAAGAGAGATACCGAGGCGAAGATTGTAGATCTTGAGTACAGGGTATCGAGCTACGAGCTCAGCATGCAAGAGGAGGTGGCATTCTCGTAGTTTTATGATTTTTTGACTTGTACATTCCACAAGTTGCTGCTTAGGTTGATTACTAATAGATAAGCTCTCATCACGTGAAGGTGACATCCGGAATGGCCATCCCAACGGACATTTCAGGGACTTACCACTGCAGGCCGATTCCAGCAGGATACTCGAGGGTCGAAGTTGAGCTGGTGGAGGCCACGTACGAGGACCTCGAGTTGGACTACCCAGGAGGAGACGGTGAGACGCATCTACGAGACACAAACCACGCCATTATACTATGGCGCAAGCGGTACAACATCCTCCCTAGGCGACAAGCGACATCTCGTGCACCATCTCCTCCGGCTCCGCCATCTCCTCCTGCATCATATCTTCCGGTTCCTCCGCCACGTCCCCCTGCACCATCTCCTCCGTCTCCTCCGCCACCTCCTCCTGCACCATCTCCTCCGGCTCCTCGGCTCCTCCGCCTCCTCCACCTCCACCGTGTCCGCCTGCACTTCCCAAGACAAGGTCTCGCCAAGCTCTACCGCCTGCCCGCACAAGGGCAACGAAGAAGGCGAAAGTTGACGCCACCACAAACAAGGAGCCGCCGTACGATTGCAGTCAAGAGGAGCTTGATGCTTATATGGTAGGAGAAGTGAAGAGACAACTCAAGCCTCGGAGTCCTGAAAAGAAGATACCTATTGACCCGAGCGTGAAGAACTTCTTCAAGGGAATGTCCATAGCAAACAAGGAGGCCTTTAAGATATCAGACTATGACCGAACACTTCAGAAAGCCTATCACAAGAAGTCCAAACCAGTCCTTCAGCTTGGAGAACAAACAAACCAAGAGGTCGAGCCGTTGGTGACCGGAGAAAATTTTGGAATAACGGATTTCATTTCAGATACCGGTCTAACTATGGATCAGCTGATTGGAGCCGCACCAATCCCGAAGGCGAAAGTGGCATACAAGTTTGAACTCGGTAAACCGCTTGTCTCGCCTGAGTAGCTGCAGTCCCTACCGACACAGATGTACAAATTCCATGAATGGTACATGGAAATGAGCGCCAAGGGTAGAGAGATGTTCGGAGTGAGGATCAGAAACCCCGACTTCTTGCAAGGAGAAGATGTTCTCTGGCTCCATTTCAAGGATGTCTTCGATCTGTACCATCTGGACGCCCTCGACGTCTCTCTTTTGAGCGCATGGATTTTGTAAGTATCTTTGAGTTCGATTTGTTTCGTTCAATAACTAGCTCCTGTCATATATGTAAACAATAATAATTTCATTTTATCATTGTAGAATGGAGATTCAAAGGGCCCGACGGCGGGGGGTTTACGATACTGGGTTCATCGACCCTCGGAAAATCAACACCGAAATGATCGACAAGTACGAGAAAGACACGGAGGACAATCTCGTCCATCTCCTAACGCAGCAACATTTCAAGACGTTCATACTACTGCCGTACAACACAGAGTGAGTTTTTATTGTCATTCGAACAAATTTCGTTCCCATACATATAGCATGTACATTTTCATATATATCTCATCTCACGCATATTCCAGATTCCACTGGGTCCTGTTATTCTTCGACTTGGACGCATGCAGAGTCACTGTGTACGACTCAATGAATAAAGAGGAGAAGATTTTTGACAAGGTCTTCCAACTGATAGACAGGTAATATAATTCCATCTATTCCAAAGTCGCGGGGATTCTATTGCTATTATGTTGATCTCGGGTAATAATTAATTAATCGTAGCTTGCAACTGCACATGTAGGGCTTGGGATCGGTTCCGTCAATTGGTCCGCATGACTTGGAAAGAAAAACTTGGACGGAGGTTTCATTTTCCGGTGAGTATATGCATGATCCAAAATTGTATTTAATTAAATCTCTAATTACAGTTAAATATAAAGATTATATTAAATCTCTCATCGTTTCTCATGTAGTGTGCAAAGCAGGACCAGAGAACTAACTTATGCGGCTACTACGTATGCGAGTATGCCCACTGCCTATCAAACCAAATATACACCACACGAGAGCTCGATGTACGTATACATAAACCATTCAAAATTTCATTGCGTATCAATTTGTTAAGTTGTTTATTAATTTCATATATTGATATGTCATTATTTTTCGAATGATAGCATATTGATATGAAGGATAATCTCCCATACAAGGATTTTATCACGGCTGTTCAAGAACAACTGATGGGATTCATCAACGAAGAAGTCCTAAATCCTGATGGTGTATTCTACTACGATGGATCGACAATTCATAACGTCGGTCCTTCCTCTTCTGACATAATGCCGGCGTCAAAGTCGTAGCTATAGCTAGCGAGCAAATGAATTGTACTATATATGCATGTATATATATATTTATATATGTACACATTTACTTTAGTGTTAATATATATTTTGGTAATATATATGCATATAAAATGTTAAGTGCTTTAAATTATACATATGTGTGTAATATATGTTTTTATACATACACACATATATATATATGCATAATATACATATAAATATATATATATATATATATTTATATATATATTCAACCTTGCAGCAAATAGGGCCATGCAAAATAAAAAAAATGGTACACCGATCTTTAGTCCCGGTTGGTAACACAAACCGGGACTAAAGATGGTTCGGCCGGCCACGTGGCTGACCGTTCTTTAATCCCGGTTGGTAACATGAACCGGGACTAAAGATCGATCTTTAGTCCCGGTTATTTCACCCGGGGATTCGTAGTCCCGGTTGGACAACCGGGACTAAAGGCGGGTTACGAACCAGTACTACAAACGGTTTCTCCACCAGTGATGCTTTGCAAGTTCGTCTTATAAGTTTAAGTACCGCCAGTGCAATTTACTCTTATTAATAGTGGGGCAGGTGGCGTATCGTCTGGAATTTTCGATTGTGCACCATTCACCGCGTGGTCCATGTCACACAATTGCGTTGAGACCTGCTAATCTTATCACTGCAGCTCTCCCTCCTGTTAAAGATGAACCATAACCGATTCCAAGGCAGGTGGTGAACAACGAACTGATTAGTCGTGGTGCAGCGGCAATCAAGCAAGTGAAGGTTCGCCGGCAAGGGCGGCCGGTTGCAGAGGATAGCTTGCTAGATCTGGCGGAACTAATCCCTCCCTCATGTAAAACAGAGAGTAACTTATTAACACAAGATTAGTTAAGTATTAACGCAAGATTAGTTAAGTATTAGCTTTTTCTTTTGAAAAATTGATTAATATGAATTTTTTAAGCAACTTTCCTATAGAAAATTTTGAAAAAAAAATACACTGTTTAGCAGTTGGAAAAACATGCGCACGAAAAAAGAGGAATGCGAGTTGGAAAGTTAGGAAAAGAAATCAACCATATAGCTGCTGTGCTCTCGGTTTTTCGACTGCGGGACAAGCCATCTGTGATGGAGGGGAGAATGTTATCCGGTTATGCCTTAGGATCGGCAGCAACCAACGACTAAAGGAAAGAGGCCCATCAGGGAGTCGCGGCCCAATGTTCGCTGCATTGTGCCTGATAGGGTGGCGTAAGAGGGAGTTGGTGTGCGTCTATAAATTGGCAAAGGCCAGCATTGCAACGCAATGAATGTAATATACAAACTCAAAACATTTATCCCCAAATCAAGTCCTCCTCCTCCCCACGTCAAACCTATGTTCTTCTCCGTTTCCTCTACTTTTTTTAATAATGCAAATGAATTACATCTCCGGTCTCTATCCATAGGCACACTGCTAAACTTCGTTTCCTCACGACCATGTAAGATCTGGTCATGTAAGAGTTCTCACCGTACGTATTAACCAAGCCGTGTAATCGGAAATTGGGTTTTCCAACTTCACGGCTGGGGGCTAGGGTAAGCGTTTTTTCAACCAAGGCAGGTCAAGGGTCCAAGAGCCTTCTCCTCCGAGAACTTATCTCCGATGACAAGACGGGGGCTTGGGAGAGTGTATGACTTAACAAACTGACTGATCGAAGTCGGTAAAAAAGAGGATGCTCGTACATGAAACATTGGTCTGTAAATTTAATTCATTTTTAGTTTTCCATGGATATTATAACATGTCACCATTTGAGCATTCGCTCGGGGGTTATTTCTATCTAATATTCTTTTCTGAGTATTGATTTCAGGAAAATTCTATTCGACATTGTCGAAAACTCCATGTCTCTATGGTTCAACACCAAGATCGACTAAGGCGAGTACGACAAATGTTGACAAGGCTTCGTCGCAGACTCTGCACCTTCTCGACCATTTGAGAACGGTTGGAGGATCTCGACAAGGAATACGGAATGAAAAGATGGTGTACCCGCCGAGATAAAATTTTTTGACTTCAATCCAAATTCTCGATTGCAGCAAGACGGGAGATTTAGTCATATGCTCTGTACCTTCTTGGTTGACGTCGGAGATTGACTCAAACAAACCATATACGGTGCCCACATGAGGCTGCTAAAGAAAGTCTAATGTTATCTCTGAACTCACCAAGAACGGTCACGTGAGCTCGACAACAGTCATTCCGAGGTCTTCGGATTGAGAATATGAACTCGTTCATTTGCATTGAAGTCGGGGGCTACTGTCAGGGTTATGGATACCACATACCTAATAGTAGTTGACTAAATCTCGGCAGGACCCACCACATACCATGTCTTATACGGAAACAACCTTTGGATATAGGAGGAGTTCCGCATAAGGAAAGATAAATAGGGTTCTACATGGAAATGACAAGGACTACTCAGATTGTATCGATATTGGTTTCCCTAGTTCTACTTGGACAAGGGGACACCTATGGGTATAAATAGAAGGCCCCCTAGGAGGAGAGGGGACAAGGAACAATAGATCAAGACACAAGATCAATATACAAGCTAACATACGCCAAGATAAGACGCCGGATATCGACTTAAGAGATAAGCATGGCTAGCCCCCTACAGTGTTTACGGATACTGTCAGGAGAGACATAGCGCTGTCTTTGATCTCACCGGATACGGATTCGAGGAGGAAGGCTACCCTGTTGTCGACTACGAGTCAGCACTTTAGACCGCCAAGTCGACAACAGTTAGATAGGCTACCCCAAATATTGTACAGGTGTGATTATGGTGAATAAGAGCAATGACTGGCTTCGGCCAATAGGAGTAGGGTTTTTACCTGACAATTCAGGGCCCCGAACCTATATAAAAATCCTCGTCCCCATCTCTTTTATTACAATCTTGCATATATCCTAGTACCAACGATCACCATACTATGCAAATACTTGAATCGCAACATCAAATGTCGACATAATTTATAAAGTATCAATATGTCTTGTGGCATTTTAATAGAGGCTTTTTCATGTCTATAAAAGAGTTGAGGCATTAAAGTTTACCTCAACCATATAAAACCTATGTGAAAGAAAAAAAATGTTTTCCCTTACTATTGCCAATCCTTAAATAACCATATAAAACCAATGTGAAAAAAGAAAAAAAATGCTCCAATCGTTGTTTATGCCTTGTGTTTGCTTATATAGTTCTTAAAGTGCCTCTACGGAGCTTAAAATGTCTTAAGAAAATCTCTTTACATAACAAACATACACTAGCACGGGTTCGGTCATCTATAACGGGCGGCAAGGCATAACAGAGCAAAAGTCACTGATGTGGTAAAATATCTTAATCGGGCATCCGGCCGTCACGGATGACACACATCTCAATCGGGCCAATACAAAAGCCCGTCACGGAAGATCTGCTAACAGGCCTTAACTATAGCCCGTTACTGTTGATGTGAAAAACACACACTGGCCTGAAAGTTCTGCTTAACTACTGTGCAGGTCCAAAATCTCGCCTTTAGGTTCGTGAGCATGCCAGTTGATTTGATGCTGCAATCAACAAGAATAAAGAGAAGAAAAACCGCGGTTAAATCTATAAATAATAGCCGAGAGGCTAGTTATCGATGACATATCATTTATCTTCAAGCCGATGTCAAATTTAAATCGGTCGGCAGTAATGAGTAAATAAAATAAAACTAAATCTACTCGATCAGCTGTAGATATTAACAACATATAATCTTTACTTCGATATATACTTAAACTAAGTAATTGGGATAGATCGGTCGCCATGCCGAGACAATATAAATCACTTAAATCGAAATATATATTAAAACATGAATTATATAGAAGTTTATAGCATAGCCGATCAAATAGACCTAGCATGTATCGGCTAATACTCCGATACCACTCTATATCAAGATATCGAGACAAGCAAGATATATCAAATAATAAACCTAATATAACTTTAACGCAACGAGATCTTAATATAAAGGGCATATTTAACATATCAGTCAAGTGCATGAGGATAAAATAGCTAAATCAGGTAAGATCGGCTGGAACTCCGATACATCTCTATTGATGATCATAAACCAGGCTAGATATCACAATTATAGATAGAACTTAATAGATCGAACTCAACCGATGTAGCATTAAGCATAAAGATAACTGTAAGATCTAAACAAGATGATGAAAACCTCTTAGAGATGGTAGATATACGATATAATCTAGATTAATAACGAGATCTAACTCTATCGGCTACTTTCTAACAGTAAAAACCAGCCGATGGCAAGTTATATAGCGAAACTAACAGAGATTATAAAGTATATATGATAACTCGATGAATTACATAAACAAGATTAGAGTATCATAAAGATGGAAGCACTAATCCCGAGAACACAAACCGCCATGACAAGTTTACCTCTAGTTGAAGATCGAATCGATGCAGCTTAACCAGAAAGCAAGAACTCGCCGAAATAGAATGAAAGTAAAAGGGTGGCGATGCGCGGAAAGTTTTGTTGAACGTGTGTTGTTTGATTACATGGGTTCGAGTCATATTTATACCTGAGATTACAAAATATGTCCTTGCCGGATACGACTCTTATTTTTAACAAACTCTAAGATAACATAAGTCTTTGCGGCAGACTTTTGCCCGAACATATCTCTAAGGAATTTACATAAGATATCCTAATTAATAGATACAATTGCCTATCTGAGAGCTTTATCTCCATCGTGGCAATCCTTGTGAAGCACATCGATCGATTCTAGAAACAGACTCAGCCATCGGAATCGGCTGTACCAGCTGTATCATTCATCCTCTGACCGATCTAACTCAGTCGATGCATACTCGGTTCTTCGAATCTATCTCTTTGCCAAATCCGATTCGATTCCAACGTCGAACCTGGTTCATATCTTACCAAATTTGAGCTTTATCTCAATCGTGGCAATCCTTGTGAAGCACGTCGATCGATTCTAGAAACAGACTCGGAGCTATCTCCATCGGAATCGGCTGTACCGGCTGTATCATCCATCCTCTATCGGCTGTACCGGCTGTATCATCCATCCTCTGACCGATCCAACTCAGCCGATGCATACTCTGTTCTTTGAATCTATCTCTTTGCCAAATCCGCTTCGATTCCAATGTCGAACCTGATTCATATCTTACCAAATTTGGTCGTTAACAGTTACAGATGACACACATCTCAATCGGGCCAACATAAAAGCCCGTCACGGATGACTCTCATGTAACGTCTCACCCCTCCACTTTGTCCTAACTCATGTGGAACCAGGATGAATTTTCCGGTTAGTGACTCATCCCAAAATTGCTCCAGGCCAAGCACGCTTAACCTCAATGTTCTTGGGAGTTCGACTTCCGGATAATAAGTTGTAACTTATTGGTATGAGTATTCTATTAATTCTATTAAGCCCTGGGCCAGGATGTCACACCCCAGCATCCCCATTCATATACATTTATTCACATAACATCCATTTTGATCACATATTTCACATCCATTCATATATTTCACATATTTCACTAGCAAAACCGAGTTAATTAGATCAAATATATATTTAGCAAGTATTAACATGAATTGTGGGCAAATCAGACTTGTAGGCAAAAACTGTCAAAACAAAGTTGTAGAACTCATTGAGATCTACCAATTTCATTTTGGTCATTTATCCATCCGGGTTTGATTGAACTATATAAAATTCGAATTTTAAAATATAAGAAATTCAAATAAATTTTCGGGTAGTAAATGATTTTAAATAGGAAAATTGTCAACAACAAAGTTGTATAACTCACCAAGATCTATAACTTTTATTTTGGTCATTTTTCTATATAACATTTTTTGAACAGTTTGAATTTGAATTTGAAAATATGAAAACTTCAAACAATATTTTCAAATACTAATGATTTCAACTGAAAAGTCATAAACAACAAAGTTGTATTACTCATTAAGATCTATAACTTTTATTTTGGTCATTTTTCTATATAACATTTTTTGAACTGTTTGAATTTGAATTTGAAAATATGACAACTTTCAACTACATTTTCAAATACTAAATGATTTCGACTGAAAAAGTCATCAACAACAAAATTCATGTATCTCTCATTTGGTTTTATAAACTATAACACATATATGTAAATTTTGTGAACAATGTTACTAACACTTTGTCGGATGAAGAAATGACAACAATAAAAGTTATAGATCTTGATAAGTTATACAACTTTGTTGTTGACAATTTTTTCATTTGAAATCATTTAGTATTTGAAAATGTTGTTTGAAGTTGTCATATTTTCAAATTCAAATTCAAGTTATATAGAAAAATGACCAAAATAAAAGTTGTAAATCTTGATAAGTTATACAACTTTGTTGTTGAAAATTTTTCCATTTGAAATCATTTACTACCCAAAAAATTATTTTGACTAATAAAATGTTATTATACTGCAGTTAATTCTTTTGCTACTGGTCAACTCACAAATATAAACATTTCATATGAAAAGTTGAAAAATACTAAGTCATCTCAATCGGGCATTAGTTATTATCTCAATAGGTCACGGATGAGTCATCTGTGACGGGCCTAGTTGTTATCTCAATTGGGCCCCAAGTTGGTGCTCATCACGGATGATGGTCATCCATGAAGGGCGTCAACTTGAGGTCTGATTGAGATATGGAATGTTATCTCAATCGGGCCTAAACTAAGACCCATCACGGATAGGAGTTAACCGTGACGGGCGCTAACTTGAGGCCCGATTGAGATATGATTTCATATCTCAATCGGGCCTAAACTACGGCCTGTCACGGATAGGTGTTATTAGTGACGGGCCTGAGTTTTATGCCTATCTAACGTGTCTATGCGACCATATATCAATCGGACGCTTTTTCGGCCCGATTGAGGTGACTTCTTTGTGACGGCCCGCTTTTTCGGCATGTGAGAGGCCGTCATGGATGGAAGGTTATGTACTAATGATTGTTTACTAAAAGAATATTCTACAATATAAAATTCAATAAAATATATTGAAATTGTCTCTAAAGTATCTAGGGTTGAAGTTGTCTAATCAATCTTTAAAGTGGCTCTAGAATTGTCTCTGTAGTATAGAACTCACGATTTTAGAGGTAATTCGAAAATCACCTCTACATCATGTTTTCGTTGATGCAGTTATATATGGGTGGTAATAGGTCTAAGGCGTACGATTACTTTCACAACCCTAGACAGCTCGTATATATACCCTATAGTTTAACAAATAGTTTCACTCATTCTTTCATTCTTTCATTCAACACTCAAGGGTTCAGATCATCCGTGTAGAATCCAACGCATCAGATCATCTCCACCTCCTCACCTCTGCATCCCCCAGCCCCACGCACATCGATCTCCCCCTCATCCCGCAACCCGCGCGCCGTCTCACCTTCCTCCCTCCCTCCCCTAACCGCATCGCTGCCCTAATTGCCGCGCCCGCGATCTCCGCTCAAATCCCGCAAGGCCGCCACCCCTTCCAGGCTGCTGTAGACCGGCGCCGTCACCCGCATCGCCGCCTCCGCTCCGATCCCCATATCGCGAGTCGCAAGCAGAGCATGGGAGCGGAGGGGAGGGGCGCCGTCGTCCCGCTGCAGACCGGCCCATTCCTCGCGCTCTCCTCTCTTGGCCCCTCCGTCCGCGACGCCGCCCCCTCCGCGGCCGGGAAGACGTCGCCACCACCACCTCCATCCGCGACGACGCCACAACCTCCGTCCGCACCGACCCCACGCTGCGCACGCCGCCGATCCTTCGTCCACGCGCTGCCGCCGCCGCTGTCGCTGCCTCCACCGCCGTCCGCGTCGACCCCACGCTACCCATGCTGGCGGCCTGCTGCCCCACATCGTGTTAACACCGGGATCAGGTTTCTGGCCATCGTCTCCACGCAGATATGGGAGTTGTGAATTTCCCTCTTTTATCTTTCTTGGTTTTTCTGCTCTCAGTTCTAATAGGCCTACAGATTGTCTGAATCCATTTGAACAAGGTTCTGCACAAATCTTCTGATAGAATTCTGATTTTCACAAAATTAATCGTGGTGGTATTTTACGCATGTGGCAATTTAATTACCAAAATAATAACTATTTCTATCAGTCTTTATGTTTAGGTAACCTGCCCAAGTAAATTGTATTAACTGATTGATGTTTGTTGTTCCTGGTGATGATTCTCTTCTGTTTCATGTGGTCTGCAGTGCATGGACAGTGTTTACAAGGTAGCCCTATACTCCTATATTCATCACAACATAGTAGATAGTACAAACGAGGTGCGTATCCATTTGCTTTAATTCACATAGAAAACTCCCTACAATTGAAATTCACTAATAAGGTGCATATTTTGTTCTCAGCCACATCACCGTCTGTTTCCGCCATGGCAGCGTGACTCCGCCCGACGGCTGGAGGAGGCGAGGTCAGGCCTGCCCTCAATCGACGCTCCACGCCACCGCAGCCCGCAGCCCCATCGGCGCCATCGCTGCGTCGCTCCATCGCCATCCCGACCTCGAAGTTGAACCGGCTTCGAGTCCCTCGTGCTGCCACTGATCCCAGGGCTCCTCAACCCTGCAAGCCATCGATCCTGCCTGCGAACAAGATAAGAGTGCTTCTCGATCCCGTTCCTGTACGAGGAGGCATACGGGGCATGGTATGTTTCATCCATAGAGATGCATAATGCCTTTATCTCCTTTGTTGACTAAATCCCCATTGTTCATTATTAAACATTGTTCATTGTGCATGGATATTTGTGATGCAAAACTCTACTCCAAAATCTGAAGTCCTTAGTGGTTTACTGTACCTGACAAGCAAACATCTCAAACATGTTTGTAAAATCCTCTCGAAAGTAGAGTACCACGTTCCTCAACCCTGTTCACCGAGATAAGTATTGTTTAATGATGCTAATGTATGGTATGTTAAGCTGATATTTGATGCTACTGAAATATGTAACATATGGACATGAATGTTCACTTCTTTTTTATGTAAAATGTATATTACCTCATTAATATGAGTGCTTTCAAACCTGACACCATCTTAATTGGAATATTTGATTATGAGAAAACCCTTATAATTTATCTCCACTGTTCTTGAGAGTTAGAAAAATCTTTCAATACATTTTAGTAGTTTTAGATGCTAAAAATTCCAGAAGTTGAAGGCTTATCCATGCAGTTTTAGATTTGGTTGGATGGAATTTGGATTCATTGAACATTCTTAAACTATGGCTCTTTTACCATCAAAACTTTACATTTTCCATATCGTCTTCGACTGCTTGTAGACAAACAACTACAGAAGAATATCTCATGCTTTTTATGAAACCAGCTAATGCGACAGTGTCGAGGGGGGTCTTGGCCGGATCCGTTGCTCATGGCCGGTAGGAGTGAGGAGTACACAGGCTTCCACACTACGAGGTAATCTGCGTGCATGATTCATGTGTCTGTTGGTTTCTCTATCTAAATGATAGTTCATTTTGGTATACCTCCATCATTCCAGGAAACTTCAATGCTCGAGTTGTCGAGCTAGGTTGGGGATATTTGATTCTTTAATCTGTATAGGGTTTGGTAGCGTGCACTCAGCCCTTAGGACTTAACATGACAGTAAGTGAGAAAAAGGGAAAACAGTGAGTTTTTGCATCAGGCTGGCTCAACTAAATGATTTTTATGTCCCTTTGGTAATGAAAAGATATTTTTCTGTTGTATACCATCTCATATGCTCTTAAGATACATTTTGATTTACATAACAATTATGTTTCTATGTGAAAGAAACTAAATATGTATTTGGTCATTTTGGTAACTGTTCGCTTAACTTGCATGGCATGTTGACTAATCCAGAATTGGCAACTGGAGGGGACAGTTGCAGTTCAGTGCCTGACTTGGCTGGCTGTAGGTACAAGTATTCATAGTCAACTAATAAACGGAATACATCTCATGCTAATTGCAGGTCCTTTTCATGACATAACTTACTCAAGAACGAAATGAAATCTGCATATAGTCAGTAGCAACTAAATTTACATTTTCTGTATGTAATTAATCATATATTGTTTGAAGGGGAAACTTAGTGTAGGATTCATGGGCAATGGCTGAGTTCGACAATATGAGGGGCTTATAATAGGTGTATCCCCAAGCTGAAAACTGAGCAGATTTTTGTAGTGCTTCTGTAATTAAAAATGCCAACTGACCTATTGATTATTTTTTTTAAAAAAAACTTTGCTATTGATTAATTAGTAGAGATTTACCTTACTAACATTCTCTTTAGCTTTATTATTTTTGACATAATCAATGAGAAGATATGTCTTGACATAATCAAAAGGGGCTGAGATTTCATGAGCAAACAATTAGATAATATTTTCTCAGCCCAGGTTTAGTCCTATTCCCATGCTTCACTGCTTGCTCCACTCCTTTTGTGACTTGGCAGGTACCATCTAATGAGGTTCGTGGTGGTTTTCGATTCTATTTATGTACAGGTGATCACTTTATGAACAATAAACATCTTGATTTTCCTCCATCAATGTTCATGTTACTTGCTGTTGTTATTGCTAACTAGACTCTGTATAAGAGAAATTTCTTCTGTTGTTTACCTACCTTTGGTAGGGTTATTTCACTTCTGAAATTTATTCACTTATTTACCCTATATTTGCTATTTAGACAAAATAGCATGATCTCTCTTTTGTGTCACAAGGTAATATCCCAGCCGTCAAGGGGTCTTTGATCTGTTAGTAATCCAGGTCATGGCCTATATTACATGGCCACAGATCCTATGAGGTGGGCTGTATTACATTGCCACACATCCTATATTACATTGCCACTGGCAATGCAGCTTAACGGGATATGGGAATTAATCTGGAATTTCACTGTAATTTACGCATCTCTGCATGTGGATTTACTGTTATGGAAGATGCTTGTGATTTTCTATACTGATTCGTTCAGTTGTTTCTCATATACAAGGGATAGGGTGATTGGGGAGCTGAAGCTGTGTCACCTTCTCTCCAGTTGTATCGAGAGATAAATTAGTGAGATAGGCACTGTCATTAAGAATTTTGCTATTTTGATGTCATGACCACTTATAAAGAGCATGCCCTGTACTTGCCATTTCTTTTGTTGATGGTACATTTTTCAGTGTCATTTAACATTCAAGTACTTCCAATTTGATTCCTTCCTAGCTTCTGAACATACAAGACTCAGAGCTCATATTTCCAATTTGTTTGTATAACCAATATTTTTCAGCACCATGGATGCATATTTAGTGTTTTCTGCACTCGAATCTGTAAATAAACTATATGGTGTCAGATATTACGGTTGGTGTTTAATATAGAGCACATGTTAATAAGCAATTGTGAGGTGGGCTTATCTATGCATATTTTATTAAGAATCTGTTACATGGTTGCCGGTGTGCTGTATAGTTCATTTATTTTGATCCATATTTGTACCTAAACGGTGCATCTGGAAGTATTGTAAATATGAGTTGGATTACTAATCTTATATGTTGTCGATTAGGTAAGTATGGATGAAAATCAGTTTGGTGGTGGACCGATAATTGCATTTGGAGATATAACCAATAACCAAACAGCCAAACAGGTGCAGTGAAATGAAAAGATCATCGTATATATTAGTGTTTACCCCTTGGTACATATATAAGTGAGATATGAATCGCTCTTCTCCGTTTCATTTTGCAAAAAAAATTCACAGGTAAAACTAATGATGAAGATTGACAGTTGAGGAATAGAAAACAACATGAATACCGTGCAAGGAAATAGATTTACATGAAATATATTTGATGTTCGGCATTAATTGATTTAAAGCTCACATGCACAGCACAGACCATATAAAAATATTTTTTTGCTAATATGAAATTCTAAAAATTATTAAAAACAAATATAATTGTACCGTAGTGTTTAGCACGGGCATATTACTAGTATTTTTAGTTGAAAAATAAATAGAAATTTAGCTCACCCTATTTTAGGCCCACTCCAAAAATTTTAGATGTAATTTGGACTTGCCTCATCAATCACCCCTATCAAAATTTCCCCTTCTGCTGCCGAAAATAAATTGTTTATTTGATAAGTGGCTCTCTTGTCCGTTGTTCTTGATATATGCTAAGTAACCTATAAAGATAACTATTTCAGGACCGGAAGTATTAATCAAGAGGAGGAGTATATATTTTTTTTACTTAGATAAGACAAATAAAGACAAACAATGTGCAATATTTTCTTTGCCATTACCACCGAGCTATGGAGTACCATAAAAGAGAGCAAATATACAGATTCTTCCACACAAACACACCGTATTTGGATGAGCACACCCGCCCTTTCCAGTCTGTGGATCTTGTCCCCAGCCGACGACGCTAGAAACTGGTGACGTACAAGCCATTGCTATCGTTGTAGATGTTAAATATGTTATCTGAGATTCACTTACCAGTATATTTTGAGTAGTTTCCTATTAATCTATTAGAGTTTGAATTAGTTTCCTTATCCTATTAGGACTCTATTTTTCTTCTTTATATACTCTTGTCGGCTATACGCGAATAGTGCGACGGTCTACTGTATCCCCTACGTTGTCATTATATCTTCTAAACTGATTATTGCCAATCGATGTTCATGGTGTTTTCATGTAAGAGTTTTTTATGTAAAAATTTGTGTTTTTGTTGTGCATTTATTTTCTTGACAGTAAACCATACCACAACATCGAGCGCATCGCCCTTTTCACTACTTAAAAACACACATATAGATCGGCACAATAGGTGCCAGAAGAGCTAAAACCAACAGCTAGAGTGTTTTCCCCACTTCCACTGGCTGAAAATAAAAAAACCAACACCTTTAATTAATTATAGGTGCATGTTCAATAAAAAACCGACTATAATAATAGGTTTAATTGGATCCATGCCATTATAACTTTCACTGTTTTGAAATATGTCATTACTATTCATCTATTTAGAGACATGCCATTACAACTTTTTGGTTATTTCACATATACCACTACTTACTCCTTCACTCTATTTTCTAAATTATTTGGACCTAATTGCCCCTTTCTTCCCCATCTCGTCTCCTGTGGTCCTGTTCATCCTCCGGACCCGCACGCATCATCCTCAAACTCCAATCACTCAAGAAAATGTTCTTTATCCATTAATTAAGTTGAAGAGAGGGAGAAATAGAGACAGATACAGAGAGGCTCTGCTTCCATTGGATAGGTACAAATCAGATTGAATTGGATAGATAAGATTTGGGATTGAACAGAGATCACTATGAGCTAGTAGTAAATAAAATCGAACCGAATCAAATTGTGAATGGGAAGAGGGGATAGCAAGTGAGCACACAGACCTCACGGGCGTTGTCTCTCCGCGTGCGACGTCCTGGCCTTCGTGGCTAGCGGCACCATCGCATCGTCTCCGCCATCTCCTGTCACACCCTGAAGTTTCCCTTTTTTTTCTTTAAAAATTTGTTAAATAAATTGTCCGAAGAAATTGATTAATTAACCTAGAGCTAATCCCTAATTAATAAATGCAATTAATAATCGAAAATGACATGGTGGAATTTTTCTTGAGTTCCGCATGCATTTTTAGTAGAATTTTCAGAGCCTTGAAAATAATTTTAACTAATTTAAAATGAGCAAGTGCAATATTTAATCACATGAAAAATCCTCTCATTTTTCCTTTTTCTTTTTCCTCCCCTTTTATCTTCTTGGGCCGTCGCCCCACTCCCTCCCGCGCTCGGCATCCTCTTTGTTGGGCCGGCCCATGCGCCCCTCCCTCCTCTCTCTAGGACGCCGAAAGGTGGGCCCCACCTGTCGATCGTCTCCTATCTCCGGCCGTTGGAGCCGGAGCTCTAACCGCCCGCGCCGCCGCCTTCTCCGCTCCACCTCGTGCCCCCACTCCGCCCGTGCCGCGCGCCCACATCGCTGCCCCACTCTTCCACCTCTCCCGCTCTCTCGCGCGCGCTCGCTTGGAGGCGGGATTCGATTTGAATCCCACCCCTCTCTCCTTCCACTCCCCCACGTCACCGGCGCAATAGGGGCCCTCCCTGGCCGTTTCTGCCCCTCCCGCGCCCATAAATCGCTCCCCCGAGACCCCTCCTCGTTTTCCGCCCTCGCCGCTTCCATCCGCGCCCTCTACCGCCGCCGCGCCGCGCTCGCCGAGCTCCGCCGCCGCCGCCCATCTCCGGCCGCGCGCCGTCGCTGCTAGGGCCGCCGCCGTTAGCTTCGCCGCCGCAAGAGCTTTCCCGGCTTCCGCCTCGCGTTGCCGGCATTCCACCGGAGCGCCTATCTCCTCGCACGCCGGTGAGTCGCGCCGTCCTCCCCATTTTCGGCCGGCGTTTTAAGCTGCCGTGGTCGTCGTCCCCTCTCCTGACTCCTCTCCGTCTTCTCCTAGCGTGTCGCCGCCGCCTGTCCGTACCTCGGCATCGCCGGTCGTCGCCGCCAACCTCGTTTTCCCGCGCCGGCCGCCACCGCTTCCTCCGGTGAGGACTCCCTCCCCCTCCTTTTCTCTCCCTTCCCACGTGCGCCGCCGCCGTTGGCCGAGCCGCCGCTCCGGCCGTGCGCCGTCGCCTTCGTGCCGATCGCCGCTGCCTCGCAATCCGCTGGTGGCCGCGCGCCGCCGCCACCGCACCATGGCCGGCCGGCTTGAGCTGTGCCGAGCCGCCAGCCGCGTCCCTTCCACCTTGTGCCGCTGCCCGTGGGGCCCGCATGCCGGCGCTCCTCCCTCTCTCTCTCAAGCCGCTGACGTGCGGGGCCCACCTGTCGGCGCCCCCCTCCTTTGATGACGTCAGCCCTGGGGCAATATTGCGCAATAAATCGAATAAGGATTTTCCTTTATTAATAAAAAAAGTTTATCTTCTTAAAATCATAACTAATTCATCCGAGCTCCGATTAAGTCTATTCAAGTCTCAGTAAATTCATAAAAATCCCTAGAATTTATTAAAAATGGTTTTGTTTCCTGTTTCAGTAGTCTTATAGCATTTCGGCCGTTTCGTCGATCCACGGTTTCTCGAAGACGTTGCTGAGGTCTCATCAGTGCGAGAGCAAGGAAAGTGATGCATTACATTTGATCATATTATACTCAATTTACAAATATCCCGTATTTCTATTAAATGTTGCATTCTTTTACAATGTCATGTGGTATGGGTCCTATTACTCAGCCATATATTGTTTACCATATGCCATTGATAACTTGGGTATCAAAATGATTAGATGTTGGTTTAGGAAATGCTTAGCCGTGCTTAGTTCAACTAGTACACAAATGGAGATCACATTATTACATATACTTTGACTATTAGCATAGCTTTGGATTTGTGCCACCGCAATGGTGTTAGTTAATTAAAATACACTGAATGGTGGGCTGTGGGTGCATGATTTTGCTGGTCGCACCCTTGCAGTTAAGGACCAGTTCACGGGAAACCCTGCGAGTCTTACCGTGCTTGCCACAAGCAGGAGTGGGTAACTGCTTGACTTGTAGTATAGCTCGACCCTTTCCTAGATACCGGTGGCGAGAGTGGGCGTGATGGAGTTGGGTCGGCCGGGTTGTCCGGTTGTCCAGCTGCCGGATTCACCGTAGCGCACGAGGGGACTACTCACTGCCTTTTGAGGGGTGGGGGTGAAATCTTAGCGTGGTGTGGATGGTTAGGGGCGGGTTATGCAAAGGGTCTTGTCACGATTTCCCCCTTTGCAATATCATGGTGATACTTCGGGGCATGGCGACATGTGTGGAATCATGTCTTGTGGGTACAGTTGTACGCCTCTAGCCAGAGTAAAACTATTCGAATAGCCGTGCCCGCGGTTATGGGCGATCAACCAGATTCACCGTGATTAGTCTCACCCCTAGTTTAGCTTAATGAACTAGTGTAGTTCAGGTGGTTGGTTGGGCCTGTTGCAACGCGGTGTAGCGTTGGACAGTGATTGGTTAATATTGATTAATTACTACAATTGTTTTTACTGCTTTCAACTACTATTTTTAAAAGCCTGCTTTATTGCAAATGAACGATTAGCCTCCTTTAGTTATATCCTGCATCATTTCTCCTCTTCTGGTATGACTTAGTCTTGCTCTCAATCTTGCTCTCTTTTCCCCCACACCAGAGCTAAAGATCTTCCAAGTTGAAGCTGTCTTGTTAGGGTTGGTTTCGTCGCTGCCGTCAAGGGTTGCTTGTGGAGTGGAGTCGCCCGCTGCAGAAGTCAAGCTTCCAAGTTTAGCTGGTTTTATCTTTTCCGTTGCATTTGTAATCTTTTATATTTTTGTAAGACGTGGATCTGTATGTCAATAATTGTCATTTGTGTACCCTGGCTGGTCCTGGACAGTGATTTAATGCACATTCAGCTTAGAAATTCTGGTTCATGAATTTCTAGGCGTGACAAGTTGGTATCAGAGCCGACCTTCACCGTAGGACAAGCCAACTGGAAACCTAAGAGCCCTTTGAACCCCTTTTCATTTGCATATGCTCTTTGCACTTGGATTCGTTTCGGGAAAATTTGGGGTTTATGCCTCTTTGGTTTGCGAAAAAAATCTTAGTCATTCATTCGGATCGGATCTTTATAATTAGCTCAGTCTAGGGTTTTAGTAATATTTTATTCGGAGTTTATTCGAAAGTCAGTCGGGAATTTATCGGGTGATATGCATTAGGTCGTGTCTATGTTCAATGGGGCAATTTTATGCATATTATTATAACTATGCATCTATTTTATGCATTAAGTTATTGTTTAGTCAGTTGCATTTGTTTCTTTATCTGGGTTCACGAAAAATGTTCTATGCATAGAAATCACCATGCTCGGTTATTCATTTGAGTCATTTGTTGCCATGTTTAATTTGGATTTGAGCATGCCTTGGTTGCTATCCCTTGTCCATCTTAGGTGTCAAACCTGTTCACTGATCGCAAGCGCCGCTCCGAGCTTCAGAGTCACTGCCTTTAGCTTCGTCGCCTTCTTAGTTTTGTTTGCTTGCTAGTTTCCGTGTTTAGGTTTGTTGCTTGTTGGTTAGTCGGCGGTCGATATCATGTGTGAGTGGTATGGCTACCTTAATTAGGAGTTGTTTGCTTCCTTTTCAGTGTTTCAATCAAGATTAAGATAATTGCACTTAAATTTATAAGAAAGATTAGTTTCTAAGCCTCCTGTTTTTCTTCCTTTTCTCATATTTCTACCCAATCCCCTCTAGATGGTGAAGATAAGGAATGGTCTCCGTGACTCCAACAACGTCAGTGGCAGTGAAGAGCAGATCAGTGGAGCACGTGTCTGCTATGCATCTGACAGCAGTTCATCTCCACCGCCCGAGAACCCAACAATCGCTCAGGTGTTTGACAATCAGACTCAGATGATGACAATGATGATGCAACATATGCAGCAACAGTATCATCAGGTGTTGCAGCAGGTGCAGCAGCAAGCACAACCGCAGCAGCAGAACCTGCGGTTTGGTCCTCCACCTCCCAAGTCCAAGCTGTTGGAGTTTCTCCATGTCAAGCCACCCACTTTCTCAAGCACCACCAACCCAATCGAGGCCAACGACTGGCTTCATGCTATTGAGAAGAAGCTGAACCTTTTGCAATGCAACGACCAGGAGAAGGTTGCTTTTGCTACACACCAGTTGAAGGGCGCCGCTTCTGTTTGGTGGGACAACTACATGGTGACCCGTCCAGCTGGGACAGAGGTTACTTGGGCATAGTTCTGTCAAAGTTTCAATAAGGCACAGATTCCTGAGGGGATCATGGCACAAAAGAAGAGAGAGTTTTGTTCTCTACAACAAGGAACCAAAACAGTTATAGAGTATCTGCACGAGTTCAACCGCCTCGCGCGCTACGCTCCTGAGGACGTGCGCACTGATGTCGAGAGGCAGGAGAAGTTTTGGTCTAGTCTTGATAATGAATTGATCAACCTGTTGATGAAGCTTGTGGACAAGGCTATCCATCAGGAGGAGCAGTGTAACAAAATGAACCGAAAAAGGAAAGCATCTTAGTTCAGAACTCTCCAGGGGAACAGTTAGAAGCCTCGCTTCATGACGGGACATCAGGGTGGACCTTCCACCATGATTATCCGGCAGCACTGTCCCTACCACCCGGGTAGCTTCAACAAGAACTACAAGAGTGGCAGTCACAGCAACAGCGAGCAGCACAGCCTCAATCCGACTCCAAGTCCATTAATGAGTCCAGCTCAGTCAGTTCAGCCAACTCTGCCAACTCAGCCAGAACAGCTCAAGAAGTTTGGAGAAAAGCCCGAACTCTACTTCAATTGTAACAAACCTGGACACATGGTTGGTAAGTGCCCGAAGCCAAGACGTGCTGGACCCAAGCTTGTTCAGGCCCGTCTCAATCATGCGTCTACAGAGGAGGCACGGTCAGCACCAGAGGTCATATTGGGCGCATATCCTGTCAACTCGATACCGGCAACAATATTGTTTGATTCTGGTGCAACTCATTCCTTCATTTCCAAGCGTTTTGCTGGTGCACATAGGTTATATTTAGTGAAGCTTAAGATACCTATGCGAGTTCATACTCCTGGAGGTGGCATGACCACAACTCACTACTGCCCATCAGTGACAGTTGAAATCCAAGGGTTGATTTTTCCAGCCAACCTCATTCTTCTCGAATCCAAGGACCTAGATATCATACTTGGAATGGATTGGTTGACAAGGCACAGAGGAGTGATTGATTGCACTAGCCGCACCATCAAGTTGACCAATGGCGAAAGGAGAAGTGGTAACCTTCCATTCTCCAGTACCGCAGAAGCCAGGGATCAGTCTGAACCAGGCCACCGGTGAAGAAGAAGAGGTAGCAATGGAGAAAACCACTAAGAAATTGGAGGATATTCCCATAGTCAGAGAGTATCGAGAGGTTTTTCCGGAGGATATGACAACAATGCCACCAAAAAGGGATATCGAGTTCCGGATTGACTTGGCACCTGGAACTGCACCGATCCACAAGAGGCCGTTTAGAATGGGAGCCAACGAGTTGGAAGTCAAGAAGCAAGTTGATGAACAGCTATAGAAGGGATACATCCGCCCGAGCACGTCGCCTTGGGGTGTTCCGGTAATCTTTGTGGAAAAGAAAGACAAAACCAAGAGGATGTGTGTTGACTACCGCACGCTCAATGAGGTCACTATTAAGAACAAGTACCCTTTGCCAAGGATTGATGATCTGTTTGATCAGTTGAAAGGAGCTACTATGTTCTCTAAGATAGACCTGCGATCAGGCTATCACCAGTTGAGGATCCGCGAGGAGGATATTCCAAAGACAGCATTCATCACTCGTTACGGGTTGTTCGAGTGCACAATTATGTCTTTCGGACCCACCAACGCACCTGCCTTCTTCATGAATTTGATGAACAAGGTGTTTATGGAATGTCTGGACAAGTTCGTCGTGGTTTTCATCGATGACATACTTATCTATTCCAAGTCCAAGGAACAACATGAGCAGCATCTTCGGCTGGTACTTGAAAAGTTATAGGAGCACCAACTGTATGCCAAGTTCAGTAAGTGTGACTTCTGGCTGAAGGAAGTTCAGTTTCTCGGTCATGTTGTGAATGCCCAAGGAGTGGCTCTGGATCCAGCAAATGTGGAGTCAGTTACCAAGTGGACCCCACCAGGGACAGTTACTCAGGTTCGGAGTTTCTTAGAACTTGTGGGCTATTACCGCCGGTTCATTGAGAACTTCTAAATTGCCAAGCCAATGACCCAGCTATTGAAGAAGGAAGAAAAGTTTATCTGGACTGCTGAATGCTACAAGAGTTTTGAAGAACTCAAACGACGCGGTTGGTATCTGCACCTGTTTTGATTTTGCCAGATCAGACTAAAGACTTCCAGGTTTATTGTGATGCATCTCGCCAGGGGCTAGGATGTGTGTTGATGCAAGATGGCAAAGTGGTTTCTTATGCTTCACGGCAGTTGCGTCCTCATGAAGGCAACTTCCCAACCCACGATCTGGAATTGGCCGCAGTGGTTCACGCTTTAAAGATTTGGCGGCACTATCTCATCGGTAACCGTTGTGAGGTATATACAGATCACAAAAGTCTAAAGTACATCTTCACTCAACCCAATTTGAATCTCCGACAGCGAAGATGGTTGGAGCTAATCAAAGATTATGATATGGGAATACACTACCATCTCGGCAAGGCTAATGTGGTTGCAGATGCCTTGAGCAGGAAAAGCTACTGCAATGTCGCATGGGTAGAGCAACTGTGTGGTGAGGTTTAACGTGATTTGGAACATTTGAACCTTGGTGTAGTTGAGCTCGGATTTGTGGCTGCCCTAGAGGCACAACCTACACTGGTGGAGTAGGTTCACATAGCTCAAGCAAGCGATCCTGAAATAGCAGAACTCAAAAAGAACATGAGGGTTGAGGACGAACACGGAACAATCTAGATGGGAGAAAGATTGTGTGTGCCTGAAAACAAGGAGTTAAAAAACCTGATACTGACATAAGCTCATCAAACTCAGTATTCAATTCATCACGGAAATACCAAGATGTACCAAGACCTTAAAGGAAAATTCTGGTGGGTCAACATGAGAAGGGAAATAGCTGAATTTGTCGCACTCCGTGATGTTTGCCAATGAGTAAAGGCAGAACATCAAAGGCCAGCAGATTTGCTTCAGCCCCTTCGGATTACAGAATGGAAGTGGGAAGAAATTAGAATGGACTTTATCACCGGTTTGCCTAGGACATCATCGGGGCACGATTCTATTTGGGTAGTCGTTGATCGGCTCACCAAAGTGGCTCAGTTCATTCCGGTGCATACTACCTACTCAGGGAAGAAGTTAGCAGAACTTTACTTGGCAAGAATCATGTGTCTACATGGGGTACCTAAGAAGATCGTGTCTGATCGAGGAAGCCAATTCACTTCAAAGTTCTGGTAGAAATTGCAAGAGGAATTAGGAACCCGATTGAATTTCAGCACAGCCTACCATCCACAGACTGATGGTCAGACCGAGCGAGTCAACCAACTATTGGAGGATATGTTGAGAGCCTGTGCGCTTGACTTTGGTGGAGCATGGGACAAAAGCTTGCCGTATGCCGAGTTCTCCTACAACAACAGTTACCAGGCTAGTCTGCTAATGGCACCATTTGAAGCACTGCATGGACGGAGGTGTCGCACTCTGCTCTTCTGGGATCAGACAGGGCAACGCCAGTTGTTTGGTACAGAAGTTTTAAATGAGGCAGAAGAGAAAGTCAGAGCTGCCAGGGAAAGATTAAGAATAGCGCAATCTCGACAGAAAAGCTGTGCAGACAACCGCCGAAGGGAGCTCGCTTTCGAAGCAGGGGATTATGTGTATCTCTGTGTCACTCCGCTCAGGGGAGTACACTGCTTCCAAACCAAAGAAAAGTTGGCACCACGCTTTGTGGGATCATACCAGATTTTGGAACATAGAGGTGAAGTCGCTTACCAACTAGAGCTTCCCTCCAGCATGCTTGGCATCCATAATGTGTTCCACGTCTCTCAGTTGAAGAAATGTTCGAGAGTTCCTGAGGAACAGGCAAAGTCCGGATCACATCAAAATTCAGGAAGATCTGACGTATGTGGAGAAGCCGACTCGTATCCTAGAAACCAGCGAGAGAAGGACCAGAAACAAGGTAATAAAATTCTGCAAAGTTCAGTGGAGCCACCACTCACACGAAGAGGCCACTTGGGAAAAAGAAGATGAGTTGAAAGCCGCCCATCAGAACCTCTTCGCCAGCTCTTCCGAATCTCGGGGTCTAGATTCCGTTTAAGGGGGTAGGTTTGTCACACCCTGAAGTTTCCCCTTTTTCTTGCTTCAAAAATTTGTTAAATAAATTGCCCGAAGAAATTGTTTAATTAACCTAGAGCTAATGCCTAATTAATAAATGCAATTAATAATTGGAAATGGCGTGGTGGAATTTTTCTTGAGTTCCCCATGCCCTTATGCATTAACAAGATTTTTAGTGAAATTTTCAGAGACTTGGAAATAATTTTAACCAATTAAAAATGAGCAAGTGCAATATTTAATCCCAGGAAAAATCTTCTCCTTTTTCCTTTTTCTTTTTCCTCCCATTTTTCTTCTTGGGTCGTCGTCCCACTCCCAACCGCGCTCAGCCTCCTCTTTGTTGGGCCGGCCCATGCGCCCCTCCATCCTCTCTCTGGGACACCGACAGGTGGGACCTACCTATCGGTCGTCTCCTACCTCCGGCCGTTGGAGCCGGAGCTCCAACCGCCCGCGTCGTCGCCTTCTCCGCTCCACCTCGTGCCCCCACTCCGCCCGTGCCGCGCGCCCACGTTGCCGCCCCACTCTTCCACCTCTCCCATTCTCGTGTGCGCGCTCACTTGGAGGCGGGATTCGAATTGAATCCCACCCCTTTCTCTCCTTCCACTCCCCCACGTCGCCGACGCAATAGGGGTCCTCCCCGGACATTTCCGCCCCTCCCGCGCGCATAAATCGCTCCCTCAAGACCTCTCTCTCATTTTCCGCCCTCGCCGCTAACATCCGCGACCTCTACCGCTGCCGCGCCGCGCTCGTCAAGCTCCGCTGCCGCCGCCCATCTCCGGCCGCGCGCCGTCGCCGCTAGGGCCGTTGCCGTGCCAAGCCGCCACCGCTGTTAGCTTCGCCTCCGCAAGAGCTTTACCGGCCACCGCCTCGCGTTGCTGGAATCCCACCAGAGTGCCTCTCTTCTCACACGCCGGTGAGTCGCGCCATCCTCCCCATCTTCGGCGCTGCCGTCAAGGGTTGCCTGTGGAGTAGAGTCGCCCGCTGCAGAAGTCAAGCTTCCAAGTTTTAGCTCGTTTTATCTTTTCCGCTGCATTTGTAATCTTTTATATTTTTGTATGATGTGGATCTGTATGTCAAGAATTGTTGTTTGTGTACCCTGGCTGGTCCTAGATAGGGATTTAATGCACATTCAGCTTCAAAATTCTGGTTCGTGAATTTCTGGGCATGACATCTCCACTGCTGCTCTGGTTGAGGAGGAGTGCGAGCAGCTTGTCGGGGCTAGCGGACACCTCGCAGTAGGGGGCATCTCCACCATCGCCAAAGGTCGTAGACGCGCGAGCTCCGCCACCGGTGGATACATGGGTCCGGCTCCGTCCCAGTCGGCTTTGCTTTGTCAAAACGGCGAGAAGATGGACAGAACTACACGAGGGAAGAGAGAATAATGGAGGAAGAAAGGGGTTATTAGGTCCAAAAAAATTAGAAAATAGAGTGAAGGGGTAAGTAGTGGTATATGTCAAATAACCAGTAAATTGTAATGGCATGTCTCCAAATAGATGAATAGTAAGGGTATATTTCAAAACAGTGAAAGTTATAATGGCATGGTTCCAATTAACCCATAATATATTATAGATGCCAGTTTCTTAAAGAAAACCGGCACCTATCCAGCGAGCCGAGCTGATCGAGACAGAGAACCCGAGGGTGTGACCAATCAAGTGGATAAACATGTCCTTATCCACTCACCCGGTGCCCTCCACTCACTCGTCCCTCTCTCTCCTTCTCCTCCCCCATTCTCTTCTGCATCCACAAAGGCGGCGGCGTTGGAGCTGCGGGGGGTGGAACACAACTAGGTCGGATATAACCATGACTACCTTATGTATTAATGAACCAAATGTACATATGTTCTACATTAAATTTACTTGTTATATATTTGAACAAACATTGTACACAATGAGTTTTGTGTGTTTTCGTCTGCAGAGGTACTTGCTTGGGCGGAGGAAAAGAGACCAAGCGTAACAAATGCATGTATGATCAAAGAAATTGATTGTGGACCAAACCAAGACCTTCTCCAAGTCTACTTCTACCTCACCACGTCACTTTTGGTCCATAGAAGACAAGAGATAAAGTTCTACACGTTTTGGATTCGAATTCGGGCCTCCTAGCAGCATCAACATCAAACGGACCTAGCCGCTGATCTAGAAGTAATTCAGGGCCCATGAGTACTTGTTCGAAAGATTATGGAGTCTACTTTCAGATGGGTTTGGTCCCACGTCAAAATTCCTATCGAGCTGCCAGCAATAGGCAAAACAAGCCACATATCTCATCCAGTCCGAATCTGATTTGGGTTTTGGGCTTTATAATTGTGTCGTGGGCTTAGCCCAAGGGGGTGTGCACCCTAGGGCAACCCTAGGACATCCCTAATCATATTAGTCAATAGCCGCAATCGTTTAAAGTCGGGTTTTGCTTAGATTAATCTGTCAAGAACAGTTTCGCCGCTATATCGGTTTGTGGAATCCCAAATTCGAGTGCTTAATCATTCATATGCAATTATGTTGCAATCTATCTTGTTCTTGCTTGTGTTCTTCGATTCGCATATAGGGATTATCCTTCTCGGCGAGGTCTACCGGGTTTCAGCATGGTTTATAACCAGAGGAGACGTGGTGCTGTGACTGCGGGGCTCAGTAGCATGTTCGTTCAGAAGAAGGATCGAATTTCGTCACGACTCCGTCCAAATCGTCTGTTTATCAATACATATCGGAAGATCAGGACCTAACATCCTCATCATTTGTTCAGTCGCGTGACTACCGTGGGGAAAGGCCGCCATCATCACGATCCGGCCTCCTCCCCTCTAGATCTGGTTAAGAAATCGGTCGGATATATCTATTTAGTAACCTCCGCTTAGGGTTGAAAGTGATTCGGATAATTTCCATCCGACCGGACCTTTTTTCGGATTCGGATAGTTTCGGTCAGATATATCCGGAAATTTTTGAATTCGGAAACGAATTTGGATATGAAAACGAATATGATATAGGTGATATCCATCGGAATCGGATATCCGTCGGATATTATCCGGTAATTTCCATCGGATATCCAACTTACACATAAGGCTGCCATAGCCCATAAGCTAGCCCAACCCGTGAGGAGGCAAATCAGACTTATTGGCAAAAATGAATTTCGTGATACTAAATGAACTCATATGAAAAAGTTGTCAAAAACAAAGTTGTAGAACTCATTAAGATCTGCCAATTTTATTTTTTTCATTTCTCCATTTGAGTTTCATTGAACTATATAAAATCTGAATTTTAAAATATAAGAAATTTAAAGAATTCTTCGGGTAGTAAATGATTTCAAATGGAAAAATTGTCAAAAACTTATAAAGATCTACAACTTTTATGTTGGCCATTTTTCTATATGACTTTCTTTGAACAGTTTGAATTTGAATTTAAAAATATGAGAACTTCAAACAACATTTTCAAATACTAAATGTTTTCAACTGAAAAAGTCATCAACAAGAAAGTTGTATAACTCATCAAGATCTATAACTTTATCCAACAAAATGACAGTTTTGCCCCTTCTCTTCTTCCCCTTCTGCTTAGTGCGCCGGCGCCTGCCGCATCTGCGTCAGTAGTAGTAGTAGCACTGCCAGCATCGTTGGTCACTCCTCCATGTTCTCGCTCGACTCAGCCGCCACCGCCACGTTCCAACGATTGGTGGTGGTCAGCGTCACCGCCTGGTACAAGGAAGTGTCCATGCATGAAGTGCGGGTGCAGGATGAAGAAGTGCCCATATGGTGGAATCGGCCTCACGTTGGCTGATCTCTCTAGCGGCGGTGGCGGCGGTGGTGGTGGCATCGGGCTAGCGGCTGGGCTCACCGGGGAGGTGGCGGCAGCCTTAGACGAGGAGGTGGGCGGGCACTTCCGCATGGCAGACATCGCCTGGGGGCCCATCCGCGCCACTCGGCCCGCGGGACTTCACCTTCGTCTGCCACATCGTGTACCGCATGTCCAGCAGCCGCTCCGGCGACTACAGCTTCGATGGCGGTCGGTGAGCCCGGCGGCAACGGCTTCGATGGCGGCGGCGGTGGTGGAGGCTACGACTTCAACAGTGGCCAGCTGCAGAGCAACAAGTTCGATGGTGGTTGGTGAGTAGCACGACGAAGCGAGCGGGCGGCGGTGGCGATGGAGGTGGTTGCGGCCAGGCAGTGGCGAGCAGCAGCGGTGCCGTCGACGACGGTCGGTGAGCGCGGCGGCAGCAGCTTTACGGCGGCAGATGGTGAGCGGCGCTGAGAAGCGGGTGCCGGCAGTGGGGATTAGATAGTGCTGAGGGCAATTTGGTCTTTTTGAAATTTCTCTCCCATGTTTTGATCAGAAATGATAAAATATTGTCTCGGGTGTCCTATAGCAAATTACATGAATTTTGTGGTGTCCATTAGCAACGACACGATTTTACAGTGTCTTACAGCCAATTACACAATTTTTAGGTGTCCCAGGGCAAATTTTGCCAATTATTTATTGCTTCAAAATATCATTTGAAGTTTTGAAATTCAAATTTTTAATTGATAAAACAAAGTCACAAGAAAAATGGCCAAAATAATAGCAGTAAAAACACAAAAACAAGGTTGAGCATGATTTGAGAAACATTTAGGACAAAGAATCATCCAATTTGGAGTCCATACGAGTGAGATAAATGTAACATCCTGAAAATTCAAGACAATAAAAATCACTAAAATTTTGAACTTTTTAAAATTTTTGCGTCATGCTGGTTGTTATGATTGCTATTGCTTGCCAAACCGTAAATGGTCACAAAGAAAGTAAAGTAAGGATCTAAAATTTAAGTAATAGATAAATTTACGAGAATATAATATTTAATTGTTAACCCTACAAATAATTACGCACAAGAAAACAAAGCCAGACAAACGGAAGGTTAATAACTAATTTAGATTATGTATTAATTACTAAATACTTGAACCATGTGTTGCGTGCCATGACATCTAAATACACATGAAATGATGACCATTTATAATGGAACTCTATCTATAACATAGTTTCATTAGGAGTAATTAATGGGATATTACTAAACTATAATGGTCTATATAAAGGTAAACCAATTCACATGAAATAATGGTCATATAATTAAATTAAGCTTTATAAAATTATGTGAGGTTTTAATTAAACAATTAGATTAATACTGTGCCGAGTCTCAATTTACTATTTATAGAATAAATAGATTGAACCTATCCGTGTAAAATATATTGCTATACAACTAAACTCGACCAATCTGCTAATGTATTAATCATGACAAGTCGTTATATTAAATTCAATATTACCCCAAAGTCTTCAAAAATATATAAGTTCGCCTTAGGGCCAATAACTCAAATTAATCTAAAAAGAATTCATTTGTGCGATAAATAAATAAATATGGGTAATAATTTTGGATAAATTTTGATGAGTATTCAGTGCTTAAGTTTAGTTAACATTTAACTAAGTAAATTTAGAGTTTATAGGATTAAAATTGTATCGGAGATAGGCTAAATAGGGGTTTAATTAAGGATAGCACTATTCATTGCACATGAGGTGTTTGATGGAGTTCCTAGCCACCCTAGCCCTCTTCCTCCCCACTGCCACGCCTCGCACTTTCCCTAGCCCTGACGCGCCGCTGCCTTGCACCCCACGCCGCCGCACGCCGTCGTGTCGCCGTCGCTGTCGCCATCGCTCAGACGCGCCGCGCGCCGTCGCTTCGCTCTGCGCGTGCCGCTGCCGCGCCCCCTCGCACGCCGTCGTGCCGTGCGCCGTCGCCGTCTCCGGTCGCATCGCCTCGAGCCCCACCCCTCCGCGCGTCACGTCGCCGTCGCGTCGTCATCATTACCGCGCCGCGTGCCGTCGCCATCGCCGTCCCGCCGACTCCACTGCCGCGCCGTGCACCGTCCTGTCGCCGCGCCGCGCTCCATCGCGACGCCGTCGCCCTTGAGCCCCGCGCCGCTGCCACGCCATCGCGTCACCGCCGTTGCCATCACCGCCTCGAGCCCCGCCCGCGCCATCGTGCTCGCCGTCCCAATGCTGCGCCGCGCCGTTCCATCGCCGCGCGTCGCCATCGCCCCGAGCCCCGCGCCGCCGCGCCATCCCGTCGACGATTAAAAGCCGGCCACCCCTCCCCCGAGCCCTATAAATGCCCCCTCCCCTTTCCCTTCCCTCCCCACGCCATTTCCCACTCTTCTCCCCTTTTTCCCCTTTCTTCACCTCCACCGACGCCGCATTCCGCCGCCGCGCCGCCGCTGCCGTGCCCCGGCGCCTCGCCCCCGCTGCGCCGCACCCTGCCGCCGCGTCCCCGTCGACCCCGCCGTCGGTCCGGTGAGCCTTCCCCTCCCCCACCGCTTGACGCCGCGCCGCGCCGCCCGCCGGTTCCAGCAGAGCCGTGTGAAGAGAGAGAGGAAGCAGAGAGGTAGCAGAGAGAGAGAAAAGAGAAAGGAGAGGAGAGATTAGAGTGGGCCCCACGTGTTTAGTGAATAGTAATCCCCTTCTTAATCTTTATTAGTTGAGTCTATTACAAGTGGGTTCGGGTTGTTAAAAATCTAATTATAGAGGTTTTATAATCTCGAGTCTATGACATGCGGGCCCTACCGGGTTTAATGGCCGGTTTGACCCTAGTCAAAGGAATCGGGCCCACCTGTCATTTGCCCATATGATTCCTTTAGAAAGAAAAATAAAATAAAAGAAAAGAAAATAGGAAGACCCCACCTGTCAGTCACTATAGCCTGTGGATAAGGTTGTATTAAAAATAACTGAATTAGGAACAGTACCATTTCGCAATTATTAGAATTAATTCAAATTTGAATCTTTACACTAGCATAACTTATTCATTTTAGCTCCGATTTGAGTGAAACTTGAACCTAAATTCATCTAAATTCACAAGCTTTCCAATGGTATATAATTCACTATTTAATAAAATATATTTATAATTATTCATAATTAATATCAAGATGATGCATAATAGTTAACTTAAAAATGTGCTAATAATAAAATTGATATTGTACTTTAAGTAGATGTCAAATAATTGTCTTTAACATGCTTTCTCACTATAAAACCTATGTAAACTAACTAGGAGCATTGTTTCAAATTAATTAAAGCATAGGAAATATTAGTGACATTTATTAGTCTATGTCCAAATATAACTAAACCTATGACTTATAAATTATTTACATAAGTTTAGCCTCATACTTTGTAACTAAAATATAAACACACTTAGATGAACCTTCAACTTGTCTAAGGAGAATAATAACTGAGCTAGTTGTAATTGGACCACTTAAAAGTTAGTCGGTATAATGTCATGTGAAGTGGAATATATATAGTTCGGTTGACATCCATTAGTTAACAAAACAGAGCCATCTTAATCACATATATCGTATAGCTTCTAGTAAATAGCAACTATTCAGTAAAGGATCCAATGATTAAATATTGTTGCACACACATACATTGTACATCCCAATTTAGATGTACGGCATATCAAAAACCTACCCTTTTGTGTATAGTAAACTAATGAGTCTATGACAAACATCTATAGTGGATAAAATACTAGTTATAAATCTTGACCTAATATAATTGTAAATTAGGATTATTCATTGTAAAATTATGTGATGGGATAGTCCGTAACCATAATATGATTAACCTAAACAATTCTAACATACAAAGCATGGGTAATTGTTAACCTTTATAATTTATTTTGACAAGTAAAATATGTACATAATTAAAATAAAGCCTCCATCAATAAAATAATAATACAAATGATTCACAGTAATTATTTGACCGATCCAAATCCATCCGGCAACAGAACCTCTAGTGTATAACCGTTCTATTTAGATAGATGCATGAATAGCCATTTGCTAGACTAAACCACATAGTAGCCAGATACGTATCTCATTCATACTACATTGGTTAGCTCCTATATAGACCATCATGACAACATAAAGATTAAGAAACTTTAGCCCTTAGCATGTTGGAATCCATTAGCAAGCGCGAATAATATGAGCAACCTTAGGTTCGACCTCAACAAATATATTTTGTTTGTGCATATTTGATTGTTGCTTGAATATTGGTTTTTTTTTCTCGCGTATTCTAGACTGTGTATCGGTTAGTCGTGAGGCAACGTATGCAGCTTCCAGGAGGTGAAGGTTGATCAAGATTATATTAAGAATAAGAACTACTCTGAGCAGGCAAGTCATCACTATTCCTTGCACATGTTGATCCCAATTGCGAAATTATTTTGTTTACAAATAAAATTGCATGCAATGATGAACATCCTACTTGTGATTATGCCATGCCTTGATTATTGTTTACCCCTTATGCCTTCGTAACCATGTTTACGTATGAGTCCCTAGTCAATTATGACAATTGCTTAGAAATGCTATTCTAGAATCATGCATACTCATATTTATCAAATGCTATATGCTTGGACAATTACCTTTGGGAAGGTAATTGAGATGCGGCATGTGGAGACATGAGCGCCACATTGCCATGATGTTGATAACATGATTTGTGAAAAGAGAAATAAAATTAAACAACTGTTTTCGACTGGGGCGGACGGAGGATTTGGGTGGTGTCCGGAAAAGGCTAGTGCCGTCCCCAGTTAATTAGGGACCGAGCCATGAAGTTAAGCATGAAACGACCCCCCGTACAACCGCACTTCTCGTATGGGTATAGACCTAGCGGAGTAGATAGCTGAGCGGAGGCAGTATCCATGCATAGTGGTTTCTTGATGTGTGAGGCAGGGGCTCTACGGTGGGGCAGCCATTGGTAGGACCGCGAGGCGGGTGTCCACAGTGGTGTCGCCATCGGTAGGACTGCCATGTGAGAATCTAAATATAATTATAACTTAATGCATGTGTGAGTCTTCCCATCCCGGGTGCGCAAAAGCTCCTCTCACTGCTGGAAACCGTGTACACCTAGAGTGCATGAGGATGTAAAGTTCATGGAGCGGGTACTGCCAATGCGAGGTTATCAAAAAGCTTTGCCATGACGCGTCTCATGTGTTGGGACGAGGCTCATGTGTTGGGCAGTTGCGGAGTGCGGGTAAAGTGTACATCCACTGCAGTGTGAGTAAACCAAATCTATTCGAATAGCCGTGCTCGCGGTTATTGAGCACCGGGACGTGTATTACACTTGGCTAGACTCTAAATTCTTAACTTGTGTGGGATGGGATATTGCATGATAATTTTTATGCTGTTGGAGCCACTTCCTGAGAGACGGGAAGGTGGACGTCCTCAGAAAACCATGACGACTCAATGGCGGGAAGCTATCCTTGGGATCACAATGGATGGTGGACAGAACCGTCGTTGTTTAATGTGAACACTGGTATTAAAATTTGATCAGTTTATGCTAGGTCTTAGGCTTGTGAAAAGATTTGCAAAACTAGCTTTATGCAAAGGAACCTGAAGCCATTCCTTGAAATACCCTCTATCATATGCATCGTTGCTGTGGTGGCTTGCTGAGTATGGTTGGTACTCACCCTTCCTATTTATATATCTTTTAGGAGAGTGTTGAAGAGAAGCTCTTGTCGGTACGTTTGCGTATCCAACAAGATGATCGGAGTGCGGTCTTGTTCTAGGTCTCGTTCCCCAGTCGACTGCCTGTGGCATGTTAACCGGGCCCTTATATTATTTTGTCTTCCGCTGTTGTTCTCTGATAGTTGTTGGCCTACCTGGCCCTAATGTAAGTATTTAACCCTTTTAGCCTGAATTCATTCGTGATATGTTGTGATCCAACTATGTATGTGTGTACCAACTACTGATCCAGGGATTGGTACGGATAAACACAGAAGATTTCCGATTTCCAAAATCGGGGGTCTACAATAAACTAGTTTCAAATTTTTAAATTTTATTTTCGCATACGGCTCCTTAAGATGCCCGTATGGAAAATTTCATTTTTCCATGCGGGCTTGATGAGGGAGTTAGGTCCCGATCTACCGATAGGTATTGATCAACAGTCGATTTGGGCAGAGTCACGACACAACTCGATCTGGCTTCTGAACGAACACGCTACTGAGCCCCGCAATCGCAGTACCACGTCTCCTCTGGTTATCAACCGTGCCGAAATCCGGTTGACCTCGCCGAGAAGGCTAATCCCTGCATGCGAATCGAAGAACACAAGCAAGAACAAGATATATTGCAACCAAATTGCATATGAACGATTAAGCACACAAATTTGGGGTTCTACAAACCGATCTAGCGGCGAAACTGTTCTTGACAGAATAATCTAAGCAAAACCCAAAAACCTAAAGATGGCGGTGTCGACGGGTGATACCTGTAGACCGGATATAGAGAGTATTGGGGTACGTTGATACAAGGGTCCACGTAATACGACATCAAGCAAACAGAAGACGAAAATTATACTGGTTCAGGCCCCTTGATAGGTAATAGCCCTAATGCAGTTGGTATGGGATTATATCATGGAAATCACAGGTTACAAAGGGAACGATGGAACTCGATGAAACCGACGAGATCGTAATCGAGTTAATCCGACTAGACCTCCCGGCGATCTGGCTTCCGCGGGCTCTGACTTCGTAGACTGTGGCAGTGGTGTTGGCTGTGAGAGATTCCGTCCCCCCAGGTTCTCCCAGGGGGTCCCTTTTATATCGCGGGTCAAGCAATCTCCAAGCAGGACTCGGAGACGTCGAACCGTACACGATACGTTGAGAACCTAGCCTTGTCCGAGTAGGTCTCTTTTCGTCTGCCAATTCCGCGAAGGATTTCCTTAACTCATACAGAGAGTGTCCATGTATGCGCGGGCATGCCATATCGATACGTGAGATATATCGAAGGGTAAGGGGTATCCCTAACCCGTAACCCTGACAGTAGCCCCCGACTTCTGCTTAAATGAACTCGTGTGACCAATCGCGACTTCTGATGTCGAAGCTGATGTCGTTCTCGGTGTGGAAACCGTAGAGACAAGACATAATCAAGAACACCATGTGAAGCCCAACGGTCATGAGTGAATTTAAACTGAAGTCCAAGAAACCGCCGCGCGTAACAGACCCAGAAAATTCCGGCGGGCATCTCTCTCTCCTTCCCTTCAAATTCGCGCCATGCGAAGCGTGTCTATTTAGGGGAGTTTTGGGGATTCATTTTGAAGTCCGCCTGTTGTGAGAAAACTTTCCAACCTCCAGGCGTCCCTCGTCTTCCCCGCCTCCGTAAAAACCCTAGCTTGTCAATCTCCGCCCTTCCTCCAGCGATCTGTAGTCGGCGATGGATCTCGGCACGTCTACTTCCACCAACGCGTCGCTGAAGAAGCTCCAGGAAGATGGCGCCCTTCCCGGTCATGGAGTCATGGAGAGAGAAGTAGGAGGTACTGAACCCCAGCCTGTCCTGGGTCACATGGTTGCGATCAAGGATTACATTCTTTGTGGTTTTCTCCCTCCACCTTCTGAATTTCTTCTATTGGTTCTGAACTTCTACGGCCTTTCTCTGCTCCACTTGAACCCCAATTCCATTGCCTTCCTTAGTATTTTTCCGCACCTTTGTGAGGCCTACATTGGGGTAGAGCCCTTCCTCGATCTCTTCCGCTTTTACTATGAGTTGCGTTGGATGGAATCCAACAGGGTGTCCAGATGCGTCGGGTTCCGACTTCAGGATGGTTTGAAGTCGCGCTATATCCCGTTCTAGTGCCCTTCTTCTCGTAGCAAATGGCGGGCGAGGTGGTTCTATCTTCAGATAAAGAATTCGGACCCTGTCTTTGTTGTTCCCGAGGAACAACAAGACAAAATTTCGTCTTGGACCGCAAAGCCTGTCTTGGCCCCTTCACTCCAGTGCTTCATCGATGCCATCGACGACCTCCGAGTACGAGGTTTGTCGGGGTATGAAGTCGCTACCGACTTCGTTGGTAGGCGGATCCAGCCACTCCAGGCTCGAGCCCACCCAGCCTTTGACTATTCCGGGCCGGAGGACGCGACCCGGGTTTCTCCTCGGGGTATTTTCCTTTTTAGTTAAATTGATTCCCTTCTGATCATGTTCTTCCTGATTTATCAAATTCTGTTCTCGATCTGCAGGCTTGAGTAGCGCTACCGTGGAGTGCCGCGTCGGCCAATTGATGATTAGCGGCCCGACAACGGCAAGCGACATCCCCGTGCCTCTTTGTGAGAAGGAGGCGACCGAGCGCGAAGCCGCAATCAACGTGAGTGTATTCGGCAACCTCGCTATTTTTGCTTCACGGGTTGGAAAATGACTTCATGTGGTGTAGGCTCTCCCTCTGACTGACGTCATTGGACCGCTCGCGGACCACCAGGCGGCGGCCTCACTGAAGGAGAGCGTCGCTCGGGAGATGTCCGACGTGGCCGCTGCTGCCGCGACTAGTGGAAGCCGTGTCCCGAAAATGCGAAGAACGTTCACCTCCGTGCTCGGTAGCCGCCGGAAAGCATCCTCCCCACCGGTAAGTCCCTTGACTCCTTAATTTCGTATTCGAAAAGTGCCGCCCTCAACTCGCGCTCGATTTACCCAGGCCGTGGACGCGTCTCCGCCACCTCCGCGACAGAGAAAGCTGGTGACGCTAGGCGAGAAGTATGTAAACGGAAGTCGAGATCCTTTCCTTGTTTATCTTCTGGCGGCTTGTTTTGAGGGCCGGACGTGAGGATCTTTTGCAGGTCGGCGCAGGCGAGAGCGGCGCAGGACAGGTCCGGAGGGGCCTCCAGAGCGTCTCCTGCGGCGGCCTCAACCGATGTCGTGGTCGTGTCAAAGAGCCGTGAAGCGATGCCGAGCGGGCCATCCAGCGGCCTCGGACCTACTCGTGGACCGCCGGCTGATGTCCTCACCTGGGAGGAGCTTCAAGCTGAGATGAAGCGCATCCTCGAGGCTGGCACTCGCGGCATAAGTTGCGAGATCAAGAGGCGAAGGCAGTGGCAGCGTCATCGGCGAACAAGCGTGCCGACAAGCTGTAACACGACCTGGCGGAGGCTCGCGAGGACCTCCAGAAAATGAGGGAGCTGGTGGCCGGTAACGAACGGCAACGGCGGGGACTCGAGGTCCGGATGTCGGAGCTCGAGAACAACTTGTCGGAGATCCGTGGGTCGCTGCGGGTCACCTACACCGGTCTTCATCAGCTCGTCGGGGAGTGTGGCGTCACGACAACCATCCCGGCGAACCCCGACGAGTTCTCGCTGACGTCCTCGCTTGCGGAACTGGCTACGGCAATGGAGGCGATACCCTCCAAACATGCGGCCAGGATCGTGGAGGAGGCGTCAAACGGGATTTACACCGGGGCCTGTCACGTCCTAGCGTGCGTAAGGTTGGCGCACCCCAAACTCGATCTTCGGTAGATCTTTGATCGGGGGGCCGCCAACGACGCTCGTAAGGGTGTGATGGAGGAGATTGGCGAACTGGGAGAGTCTGTTCTCCCGTTCTTTGAAGAGTAGGGCCTCAGCTCCTCTGTAATCGACTACACTTTGTATAAGATTTGTCGGCTTCGACTGCCTTTCTTCGCGCAATCGCTGCCTTGATCTCTGTTGGCACCCTGGTCCTGAGTATTTTTGGTTGTCGTTTGTAGGGATGTCGATGTCGAGGATGTCCAGCAGCGTGGGCAGCCGAGTTACCAGTGGTCGTTCCGGCGATTGCCCTCCAAACGCCTGTGTCGCAGGACGAGATGGGACGAAACTCACCCGTGGAAATGGGTGTGGCGATGACCTCCTTAGGTTGGTGATCTTTGTTTCCATTTCTTTTATTCTTCTTCCCGGGGTAACTTGATTTTTGTGTTCTCGGAATGGAAGAGCAGATCTCGAGGGTAGACTTGCTGACCAAAACCGTCGCATCCAATATTGGAAGACAAAGTGTGAAGTCGCATAACTCGAGAGGGCGATGGTTGAGATGAAAAAAGACCAGGCCGTGGAGGCACTCAGGGGTCGCGAGGTGTGGTTCGACTCGTATCTGAAGAGTTGCTGCACGTCCATGTCGAGGGTCTGTAGGGAGCTCCGAGTACCTCGTGGCGACCCCGAAGAATCGGCGGCCAGATACATCTCGTGGTTGAACGGGGCCTGCGCTCAGCTTGAAGCCATTGGTTGACGCATCGACGGGGCCTTGAAGCAGGAGTGTCACCGCTCAAGCCGGTATGCCGGGGGGCACGTGTTGGCCTGTATACGGGATCACCGTCCGCAGCTGCACCTCGAGTTCCTCCGGGAAGGTTTTTCACGTTCTCGGAGGACTCCTGCGGAGATAGATGACCTGGCGAAGTCGATGGCACCGCTGACGGAAAAAGTTTTCCAGTCGATGGACTAGCGTTGGCCTTCCTGGTAGCCTTTGCACCCTGCGATAGACATCTTGGGGAAAAGTGTAATATGGTTTTGGACTTGTGTGAAATTGTAAGAAGTATCTTATGAAATAGAAAAGAAATCTATCTTAATGAGCCCTTCTTACTCTGGATATAGTGTGTAAGAGTGCCTCCTTAGTTTCCGACTTTGGCCAGTCGTTTGAGTTGTACACTCTCTCTAGCCCCCAGCCTTGCCGTTGGAGAATTCTTCTCGGGGGACAAGGCTCTTAGACCTTTGACCTGCCTCGGTTGAACAAGCACTAATCCTAGCCCCCAGCCGTGAAGTTGGAAAGTTCATTTCCGATTACGCGGCTTGGTTAATACGCATGGGGAGAACTCTTACACGACCAGGTCTGACATGGTCTTTCGTCTCTACAAAATCCGACAAGGCCTTATCGGCTCTGGGCGTCCCCAGCCGAAGATCCCTTAGGTTTCTCGGAGGCCTTGTCAGCATGGCGTAAAGGGACATGAGGATAGGTGTCAACGCTAGGTGTCGTCTGAGTGAGGGATCATCAGGCAGGAACACTGTGATTGTAATATGCGCCTGAAAATAGGCTTTATTGATGATGTAAGTTGTCTTACAGATATGGATGGTATTGACTCATACATAGAATTTACGTAGTTGGTCAATGTTCCATGAGTTTGCCAACTCGTGGCCATCGCCGTCTGCAATTTTGAATGCGCCTGATCGCAAGACTTGTGTGATCGTGTATGGTCCTTCCCATTTGGGTGAGAGCTTGTTTCGCCCTACTTGGCTTTGAACCCTTCGGAGGACGTAGTCGTCGATCGAAAGTATGCGGGCTCGGATGCGCTTCTCGTGGTAGCGGCGAAGGGCTTGTAGGTAGGCGGCTGCTCGAACGGCAACTCGCTCGCGATGTTCCTCGAGTAGATTCACATCGTCGTTTCGCTGCTCCTCCTGTTCCTCGTCGGAATACTTCTGTGCTCGTGTACTCTGATGTCGTAGCTCACTAGGGAGCATGGCCTCGGAGCCGTACACGAGGAAGAAGGGTGTTTTCTTGTTGGACGTTGTTGGTGTGGTGCGTATGGCCCATAGTACTGATGGGAGTTCTTCGACCCATTTGTTGTCATGTGTCATGAGCCTGTCGTAGACACGGGTCTTGGTCCCTTGTAGTACTATGCCGTTTGCCCTCTTGACTAGTCCGATACTTTGAGGATGGGAAACGAAGCGAAGCATATTTTGACTCCCAGCCCGATGCAGTAATCCTGGAAATCGGTGCTGATGAACTGGGAGCAGTTGTCAGTAATGATGCGATGCGGTAGTCCGTATCTGCAAAATATTCCCTTGATGAACTTGATGGCGTTGGCGGCTTTGATTTCCCCCGTGGGAACTGCTTCGATCCATTTATTGAATTTGTCGATCGCCACGAATAGGAACTTGTAGCCGCCCTGTCCTCGCTGGAATGGCCCGAGTATATCTAGCCCCCAGCACGAGAACGGCCAAGTAAGAGGGATGGTCTGGAGCACTTGTGCAAGTGATTTTGTGTGCTTGTTGTGGAATTGGCAGGCTTCACACCACTAGACCATGTCACATGCGTCTTTGAGGGCGGTTGGCCAGAAAAACCCTTGTCGAAAGGCTTTCCTGACCAATGCGCGACCGGCGGCATGTGACCCACAGATGCCTTCATGTATATCGAGGAGGAGGTGTCTGCTGTCGTCGGACAAGACGCATTTGAGAAGTACTCCGTTTGGCGCTTTCTTGTATAGATTGTTGCCGATCGTGCAGTAGATTTTTGCTTTACGGGTTATTTTCTCGGCCTCTACGTCGTCCTCGGGCAACTCTTCGCTGTTAATGAATTTGATCAGTGGGGTGCGCCAGTCGTCTGTGGTCTCGATATCGGCGATGGCGCATTCCGCCTCTTTGGCCTCCGAGTTGATGTCGGGGACGGCTGTGTTGATCTCGCCGATTGCCTCTTTCACTGATGGCTTTGTCAGGATGTCCAGAAAGGTGCCGGGCTCGAGTGGTTCTCGCCTGGACGCACGTCGTGCTAGGTCATCTGGCTCGATGTTGTCCTTGCGGTATACGTGTCGAACCACGATCCCATCGAACCTTTTCTCCAGCTTCCTGACTTCTGCGAGGTACTTGGATAACTCGGGGTTAGAGCATTTATAATCTTTGTGTACCTAGTTCGCGACTAGCTCGGAGTCCCCTTTCAAGATCAGTCGTTTGACCCCAAGTGCGGCTGCTCTTCTTATCCCGGCGAGTAGTCCTTCGTACTCGGATGTGTTATTGGTCGTCCTGAAGTTGAGGTGGATTGCGTGCTTGAATTGATCTCCGGAGGGAGATGTCAAGATGAATCCTGCCCCTGCTCCTTGGCTGTTGAGTGCACCGTCGAATGCCATTGTCCATGTTTCGTTGTCGATCTAGTTGTCTGATTGATTGTCAGGCATGGTCCAGTCAGCTATAAAATCAGCATGTACTTGGGACTTGATGGCTGTTCGTGGTGCAAAGTGGACATCAAACTGACTTAGCTCGACTACCCATTTCGCAATGCGGCCGACAACGCCTTTGTTTCTCACAACTTCGCCGAGAGGGAAGGAGGAGACAACCGTGACTCTGTGGGCTTGAAAGTAGTGTCGTAGCTTTCTTCATGTAATGATCACTGCGTAGAGCAGTTTTTGGATCTGTGGATATCTGGTACTGATATATAGAGTTTAGGGTCGTACAATCCCCTCTCGACGCAACCCTAATGGGTTCCAACACGATACACGGCCCAAAGGCCCAAATACGGTGACGTAGCACCGGGACAGATTCTGGATGTCAACTTATTCGGTCGATTCCCATTGACTCGAAAAGAATTTGGACATGGGACCAAAACCATTGGAAAGGTTATCTTCTTAGCTTTCCATCCATATAAAGAACGCCCCAATCCGAGCGCGTATGCGACCTGGGCTTCCGTTTTAATGCAGACTGGTTCTGGACTCCGAATTGCACCCGAGGTCGATTTGGTTTGGGTCTCCACCTTGACTTAGACGTCCTCGATGATCCTCCATGGCTCTAAGTCCTTCTCCAAGTGTTTCCTTGTCCCCTCTATTCTCGAATTCATACAAAGAAGAACATAGGAACGAGCTCACCTCTAAATTTAATTGCCGCGCACTAGCTCTTGTTATCGGTCCTTGAATGACCGTTGGAGGATTGTTGTCTGTATCCGAGGTAGTGATGTCCTCATCAGGGCTCTTGAGTGGTCCACATGCAAAAATGAGCTTATTTTGGCGTCTTAAGCAGTCGTATGTGTAAATGCCGACGCGGCAAGTTATGGTCCATTTGTAAAAATTATGGGGTCTCGTACAACAAAAAATATTTGTGTAGTAGTGAGGGGTTTTTATATTCCGATTAATATTCGTCACCGTATTTGTTTCGCTTCGTATTCGTTCCGTATTTGTTTTCGATAATATTCGGTTTTATTTTCATATCCGGTTTTCGATTTTGATTTCGATTCTGAAAAATAATTATGAAAATAAATATGATAGAGTTAGTTTCTTACCGTAATCAATCGGTTTTCATCCCTACCTCCGCTGGACGCACTCCGGATAAAACATTTGCCAATCACTTGGAGTGATCGCTCATCAAATAGAGTCGTGTTGATATAGCCCACCGGCTGGAAAGAAGAAACAAATTCTAACATCAAAAGCATATCTCTCACCCTGGATGAGGGACTAATCCACTGCCTGTATCGGAGCAGGACAGGAGGACAACAAGACAGACCGGCGATATACGTATCCAGCCGCAAACAGAGCTAGCCGACAGACAAAAATCTGAAAGACAGTGACCACTAATGAAAAGTCCGCACACCAAACCTGGCTCTCGTGCGACCCACGCCGCGCGTCCCCACGACTCGTTATACTCACATCTAACTCCATCCGTCATATTATGAGAAGATTATTTAATTAACTTTTAATCAAACTTTTTAAATTTGATTAAGTTTATTGAAATTTTAGCAACATCTGCAATACCAAATTAATTTTAATAAATTTTATTAGTATATTTGTTTTGTGTTGAAAATATTGATATGTTCTATATGTAAACTTGATAAAGTTATAGAAGTTTGAAAAAAAAATATTAAAACATCTTATTATTAATATGAAATGAATGGAGTAGTTGTATTTATGTCCAAATCACCTAAGATATATACGAGAGGAAGATAAAAGCCTTCGTTGAGGAGAAATATAAAAAATATAATTGCTATGGGCAAGTGGCCCAATCAATAGAAGACTTTTAATTTATCATAGTTGAATAAATTACGTTATTTGAGCTCTGTGCTAAAATTACTCTCAAGGTGTTAAGTATAAGGACTACAAATTTGACCATCAGGACATATCCTGTACTGTTGCAGAATTAAGACATCGATAAAAAAAACCTGTACTACAGTGCCCTCTTAAAATTTACGCTACGATACTTACTACAGGATTTTTCTCGTGCAGTATTCAACTGTGCTATTTATCAGTTCTCTAACGGTTTAACTTGTTTTTTTTTTCTAATCCATCGGTCACCTAAACCTTCTACTCGGTCATAAAGCAGTATTTCTTTTTTTGATACACATTACAAATGCAAGATGCAAATAACACGTGCACACTCGCCCTTATGAACATATACACACATCTTACCCCTATGAGCATCTCTAAAAAAATATTAGATCAGCATATCTTAATATTGACATTTACCCCTATGAGCGCACCACACGCATCTTACCCGTATGAGCTCCTCCGTAACATTGGACCGGCATGCCCCTACCTCTGAAATAATAATTAGCCATAAATACAAGTATCGGTATCAAGTCTAGAACTTGACTCGGGTGATAGGTTCCAGTAAAAAACCTAACCAATTGAGTTACGCTCACTTCGCTGCATGAGCAATATATTATATTTGCATAATATAAAAAATTGCATGTTTTAATTTGGTGCACTAGTTTTATGTAAGCATGTGCACTGTAACGACTTTTTATTCAATTTGGTAGTTGGATTTGGGCCGATTGGGCTATTTGGTTTTTTTTACCATTCATACTTTTTAAGAAATCAGTTTTTCGGGGTGAACCGTTTTTATGGGAGAGAAAAGGTTTTCACGTGGAAGTGAGAAACACGATAGAAAGAGGTTGTTTTTACATGAAAGCGAGGGATGAAGGGAAGAAAGGAAGACAACTCTCTTTTCATCTCAGATAAATGAAGTACAACTCTTAGTTTTACTTTTTTTTTCCGATTCACCTAGATGCACCTTTTATACTGGTAGAATTTACACCAAATCATATTTTTCATTACGTTAAGGTTAGAATATTATTTGTTTCACCATAAGATAAAAATACAGATAAGTTGAGTTGCTGATATTAATCTAGTGCCAAAAAAAATGATTGATGGAAAAGAAAAAAAATAGTCATTTGGCAAATAGACTGTCAAGTCAGTTTTGTTATTTATGAGTTTCTTGATTACTTTCCTCTTTTATTTTGATGAACAATGTTATAGGAATATGAAAAATTTCAAATACCCATCTATACCTAGGATAAAAGTCTGTCTAACACCCTTAACTTTTAAACCAGACATTGAACCCTTAAACTTTACAATAAAGTTTATATAACCCCCTAAGATGGTTTTTGCATAGTGGTTTTTATCTAATTTATATATAAGTTGGTTGAGTTTGATCATGTGACATATACATAACACACACGTATATATACCTAAATATTTCTTTTTACCTGTTGTTAGTCCTCACATACAGGTACCAACACAATAATAGTAAATTATCACTGTATAAGTATAAATTGATGACTTACAATTGATGATATCCAAATATATTATATTAGTTATTCAAAGTTATTAATTTAACCTTTAAAAATATGAAAAAAAAACACCATCTAAAACCACCTTAGGGAATGGTATTACAAAATTCAGGGGGTGGATATCCGGTTCTAAACTTTATGGTGATAGACGGACTTCCATCTAAAATTTAGAGGAGTATTTGTACTTTTTCATTAGGAATATGGTCCATATGGACCTTGTATGTTTTGATCCAATGCCGATTAGTAGCGTTGCTAAAGTTGCGTTTCAGCATTTGTACCATTAATTGCACTGTTCAATAACCTTTATTGGTGCTGGTTCCAAACCCCCAAAATCGGCATCAATTTAGTGGCACTATGAGGGTAGTCATTGGTTCTGGTTCTAAAACCGGCACCAACTACCTTACTACCCCTCATTGGTGCCGGTTCTAAGATGCGAAAAAGATACAGAAAAATATTTCACATTTTATTAGGCACCTACCACACTCACACTTCACTTCTCATTTTTTTCATCCCATATTCATGAAATATGCCGAGCTTGATTCGAACCCAAGGCCTCTGTCTCTATTCAAAGCTACTTATCATCACACCTCAGAACAATTATTGTCTTCAGTAGAAAATGCTATTCTTTTGAGACCACTGTTATCCGAACTTATAATTCATATTTAAAACCATAGATAAGCTCAAATGAAAATTTTGTCAATTACAGAATTATAGATCTCATCCAAAATCTACAACTTTCATATAGATTTTTTATTCATCTGACATCGCTCAAAAATTTTAAAAATTCACTTATTCATATAGATCTGAGACTTTACCATACATTTTCGGATACCCACACAACCTCCAATCAAAACGTTTTTAACAACAAAGCTGTAGATCTCATAGAACTCTAAAAATTTCATACAAAGTTTATTTTCATCCAACTTCGTATGGAAAAGGTAGATAAAAAATACATATACACGAGCCGTGGCATCATAGATGTAGGTTTTAATTGTAATCGAAACCTATGAAATTATATTTTCCGATTTTTATCAAGAACAGGTACATATGTGATTAACAGTGAAATTTGGTAAGCCCCGAAATCATCATCGGCCTAGAGTCAGTATCGGCTTCAGAGTCTTGGAATCGGCCGATGAGAATTATCAAGTCGCCAATAGTTGGATTCTTGTTATATTCGGTTAAGGAATTTAATCTATTAAAAGAAGTTTATCCAGAAGAGACCGAGTTCAAGGAGGATGCGGCATGTCAGTTTATCTATTAATTAGGAAGAGTTTGTTAGTTCCATTTTATCTTTAAGAAAGTATGTTTAATGTCCAATAAGAACTTTATGTTTTCCTTTTATCTTTATGAAAGTTTAATTCTTGTCCAACAAGGACAAGTATCTACCCATGAGTATAAATATGTACACCCGGTGTCATTGCAATTTATCTCACAGATCAATACAATTACTCTCGGTGCATCCCACCCTCTTTACTGAGGTTTTTACTTATTACCGGCAGAACTTGGCACTTGACGCAGGACTGCATCGGCTTTCGATCTCCAGCGAAGGGGTAAGTCCTACGTTGCACCGGCCCTGGCAATCGTATCAGCTACATTGGTGTTGTATAAGGCTGCATCGTTTTCAACCTCTTGGATCGCTCTGGTTTGGTTGGTATGTTTATCTACCTATTTATGATATATCTTAGTTAATCTAGTTTGGTAGCTCGATTTACTTGTATCGGTTGAGATTCGCTTCTGGGTTTATGCCAGTATCGACTAAATCCCTTTGCTAGATTATATTAAAGGCTTGATTGTTCAGACTTTATGCTTCTTCGCATACTTTGCGACGCATCATCCTAGTCATGCTTAGAATCATAAAAGCTAACCTATCATTGATTATAATAAGGGTTTCATTGGGGTTTCAGCCGATGTGTTATCTGGACATTCCATCGGCTTACAAAGATTGCATACAAGTTGGTTTTAACTGATCACAACAAATGTTTCACTGCTTATCTATTCTTGTGGATTTTATGACGTCGGACCTCCAGCCGATGTATGCTTTAACCTTCGGATCAGTGTTTATTCTATCATATATTCATATCATTATTAGCCGATTGGTTTCTGCTGGATTATATTTTTGTTCTATTAAACTATCTTCAGCCGATTGTCTTTATATCATTATCTACATTGGACATATAGCCAATTGCTCAAACCCTATCGACATTGGCTAGTATCAGCATCGGCTGGAACTACTCCATCGGCTTGACAACCGACCAGCTGTTTGAGCTGTTGTTTATATATCTTGTCAGTTGTAGGATCAAACTGACTGGCACTCCCGCATCTCATTAATATTTTGGATCTGCACAGGAGCTAAACAGATCTTCTAGGCCGTTGTGTTCGTTAACTTAGTTTGCGCCAACACAGTTCCGGCACCATCAGGCGAGCGCGGATTTTTCGTCAGCAGGTTCACAATAAAAACCGGTACTTATGGCACCAGACTCATTGGTACATGTTTATTATAAGAACCGGCACCTATATGATGTTCACAGATGTCGGTCTATTAAAAGGAACCGACACCTATTACTTGAGGACTATTTATGCCGGTTTTTATTATAAACCGGTTCCAATGAGTGGTTATAGATATTGGTTCTTAATTTTATTCCAAGAAAAGACGTAAAACGTGTTATAGGTGTAGGTTTTAAGCAAACAGGCACCTATAAGGTGTGTTGTTTTCTAGTACTGATTGCACGTTATCCCGATTGCACTATGTTGTACGCAGGCACTAAGAGCATGCGCAGTGTATAATTCACGAGTAGGTGCTCATGGTCAGATCCGCCGCTGCCGGTGGCCCCTCACCGTCACGAGAAAGGGGTGGGATGGGAGAGGCCAGCCGATGCGACGCTCGCGAAGAGGAGCACTGCCGACGCTCGCGAAGAAGGGAGGGGGAGAGGATCTGCCGCCGCTGTTGTGGTCGCAACACCGCCGTTGTGGCCCGTGCCGCCTAGGACAGAGGAAAGGGAGCCCAACGACGGCAGATCCAGCGAGCACGAGGCTGGATCCGTGCCACCCAACTCACTCTCATCGCTTGAGAGCTCGAGCTTGAGCGCCGCCAATTCCGTCGCCCTCTGCCTCGCGTAGAGAGAAGGAGACGGGGAGATGGGGAGCTTGCGGCGGCGTGAGGGACTGGGAACACCCTGAAAAATCCGATTATTAAAAACCTGTCACAATTAGTTTGCATCATGCCAAGTTTTGCATTTAATTTTGGATCATTTTCTTTTCTCCTCCGAATATTTCGATTTTCTTCTCCTTGTTGTTATGTCGCTTTGTTTGATCCGGCAAAAGTCTATTTCTCCCCCCTCTGCTGAACCCTGTCTCGGCCTGAGAAATACCTCGGGAAAAGTCTACTTTACCTCCCTCTTGCTCGGGCAGCCCAATAAAGAAGTTTATGACTTCCCCCTCCCCTTCTCCCACCTTAACACCCCCTAATCCTGGGTGCACGCTGCCGACACTACTACGAAAACCATCTTTCGTGGCGACCATTTTTGATTTTCGCTGGCGGAATTTAGAGCCGCCACAAAGTAAAGGCCAATGAAGATCTAAAATTTTCACTGGCGGTTTCGTTCCGCTTGCGAAAATAATTTTCGCTAGCGGTTGCGGTCCGCTTGCAAAAATCGATTTTCGCAAGCGGACAAAAGATTTTTTGCTGGCGGTTGAGAACCGCTAGAAAATCCCCTACCCCAAATTCAAAATTCCCCACCTGGCCAAATTCAAAACCGTTCATATTTGACAATAATCCAAATCCAGAGCATCACAAATACATAATATTGGCATCAATCCAAATTCAACATTGACATCATCAACAGAACAGATTAACAACACACATATCCTAATAAACATCTTTACAAACAAGAACACACAAGAAAACACAGTAGGGGGAGGGGAGGGCAGTGCTGCCGCCGCCGCTTCCCCTATGCTGTGGCGCCGCCCATCGGCCTCCTCTGTCACCGAGCACGGCCGGCAGCTTTGTCGTCGTCGTTGTCACCGCGGTCGTGGTCGTCGTTGTCAGATCCGCCGCCGCCCGCGTGCTCCCCGCGGTGCATGCACATCCGCCGCCCGCCGCCATGGCAGGCCTCCTCTGTCACCGAGCACGGCCGGCAGCGTCGTCGTCGCCGCGGTCATGGTCGTCGTCGTCAGATTCGCCGCCGCCCGCGTGCTACCCGCGCCGCGTGCACATCCGCCGCCCGCCGCCGTGGCAGGCCTCCTCTGTCACCTAGCACGGCCTGCAGCGTCGTCGTCGTCGTCGCCGCGGTCGTGGTCGTCGTCGTCAGATCTGCCACCGCCCGCGTGCACACCTACCGCCCGCCGTGTCGTCAGCTCCACCGCGCTGTGTGCTCCCCTCGGTTGTGACGCCGACGGCGGCCTCCTCCCCTCGGATAGATCTGGGAGAGGGGTGAGGAGGGGATGGGAGGGCAGGGCGGCATGGGGAGCCGCCAGTCACCACCTCCAAAGCCGCCGCCGCCGGTCACCGCCACCAGGGCCGCCGCCGCCGTTGCTGGTGGGGAGGCCGGGAGGGAGGAGGAGAGTGAGAAGGAGAGAAGAGAAGTGGATAAGAAGACGAGAGAAGGTGAAGAGGATGAGGTATGTGGGTGGTTTTAATATGTGACAGGTATTTTTGGGTGTTTTCCCTAGCGGTTTCATTTGTTGGCCGCCAGCAAAAATTTGACCGCCAATGAAGATTATCTATTTTTGCTGGCGGCGAACCTAAGTGACCGCTAGCAAAAATAGACATATTTTCGCTGGCGGGCGGTGCCCCCCACCCCCTCGTTACGACTTTACTGGCGGTTTTCACATTTTTCCGCCAGCAAAAATAATAGGCCAACGCCATAAAAAATCGTTTTTCTAGTAGTGCGCGCGCCACCGCCCATCGCCGTGCCGGCTCTACAGCTATCTCCGTCCATCCGATTCTCGCTGACGACCGACGAATGCCGTCGCGTGTCGCTAACGACTGCCATCGCCAGTCCTTCCACTCTCGCTGTGCCGACTCCTCGCCACGACTTGCATCGCTCCTGGCCAACGACCGCCCTAACCGCTGGGGCTTAGCCGCCGATCACCGTCGCCGCCTTAACCGCCCGTGGACCTGGCCGGTAAGGCACCGCACGCACGGCGCCGTCTGCCAGACGCCATCTCGTGTCCCTCCTCGCCAATGCCATGCCGCCACGGCACCGCGCCGTCACCAACACCGTGCCGTCGCGCCGCCACCTCGCCTACCACCCTACCAACACGCGCATGGCGATGAGCATTCTTCAATGCACGCGTGGGGAGTCCTCACATCCCTGTCACCTATATAAACCCTGCCCCGGCCATGCACGCAAGCACGCTCTCTTTCCCCTCTGTCCTCACTCATGCCCGTTCGCTCCACCACCTCTCTCCCGCGCACAAGCCGCCGTCTCCCTGCTTGCTCTGCCACGGCCGGCTTCGGCTGGGCCTCAGTCGAGCAAGAGGTGGATAGGCTGCCACGCTTGATCGATCCTAAGAACGGCTAACAACTAACTTGGGACGACTAATTGATAACCCTTTCGATTTCGTTTGCACTAACCCCTAACCGTTGACTTGTACCTTCCTGTTGAGCTAACTGGCCCCTAACAACTAACTCGCCCTAACCCACTATCATTTATCCTTAACGCCGTGTGTTTATTTGCTATCGTCGATCGAACACTTGGCGTGCGAGGACGATCCGCGGGTTGACCATCCCCAGGCAATACCTCGACGACCATTGTTTCGTGCAGGGATCACCGCCCGTTGTGTCGCTACACAACTGCCACAAGGTATGTGACTATGCCCTTCTCTCCCGCCCTTACCGACGCTCGCTCTCCCTCTGTCTCTCGTTCTGCCGCCGCCGACATGGCACGGTGCCACACGAAGGGTGAAACACCGCACCCAGCCCCTGCGCTAGCCGCCATTTCACCAGCTACAACGCTACCACGCTAGACAACCTTCCTCATGAACCGCATCACCTGTCTAGCCTCCTACCCATTGCGCCACTCTCGCCGCGGGACATGTGCGTGCGTGCCGCGCACGGGCATGCTCTGTTCGAGCTAGCCCCACCAGCCGAACTCCAAAATGTTCCTAGGAGCCACCCAAGCCTCAAAATTGCTACCATCGCTAGCCACCCCGCGTACCATGCCCATCCCCCTCCCTATCCCCTCCGGCTGAGCCCCGCCGTGGACACCGTGCGCCCACCGCCGTGATCGTGTCCAGGCCATCGTCACCACACCCCTAGCCAACGCTTTCGGCCACACCAGCCAGGGGAATTGACTCCTCTAGGGTCGGAGATGCTCCCTGCAACCCCGTACCAGCCAACCACGCCCTAATCGTGTCCATGTCTGCCACACCCCTTTCTGGTCACCGCCACCATCAGCCGCACTGCCGCCATCCCTCTCCCGGCCGTCTTGATCAAAGCCACCGACTCCGTACCCCTCAGTACACCTACCCGCAACTCCTCTCGAGCCATCTCGCCCCGCCCCCACGCTATGCCACCACCCCGCCATCTCCGGCGTCGTGCCGTGGTAAGGCCGCCGCCGCACCCACCCTTGCTGGCCGCCAAACACCTCCCTGGGCCACGCACCGCCTCCCTAACCTAGCTGTACCCTTCACCATACCACCCTCCCTGGCCGCAACCACTTCCATCCCATAACACCGCCACTTAGCACAACCCTAGCCGCCATGGTCCGTCGCCTTGCACACGCGCGCGAGAGAGAGAGAGAGGACCACAGAGAGAAGGAGACTGAGGCTGACACGCAGGCCCCGCTCTTTTTAAAATCCGTTGGACCAATCAGCCGAACCCTCCCCGGTCCCACCTGTCAGCCCTTTCACTTTTAATTGATTTATTCAAAACCCAACTTTCAAAAGCTTATATCTCCCCCATTTCAACTCGGATTTCGATGAAACCTTCGCCAAAATTCTTCTAGAATCTTCATCTTTCAAATGACGCTGGTTTGGTATTTTTTCAATTTTTCTTGCAATTTAGCCTTGGCGTTAGACGTAAGTTAGTCATTAATTCCCGCATTCGATTAAACAGGTTACGTCTGTGAGGAGGAGTGCGAGCCAGTTGAGGTTGAGACCTTGACTGATCAAGGCAAGTTTCTACGCCCCATTCTTGAACATATTGAGCCTATTTACAAATGTGTTGTTTGCAAATAAACTTGCATGTTATTTATAATTGCGTACCTACACTTGAATGATGCCTGCCATGATATTGTTTACCCTTACATGTATTATACCTCCTTGACGCCCGAGTCCATTACTTACGCGTAGTCGATTACCAACAATTGCTTAGCGTTGCTCTTGTAGACGTTTTGTATATATTCCATACAAGTACAATAAGACTATGGATGAAAGGTTGCCCAGTAGGGGCGATTAACGATCTGTGGGTGGAGACATGAGCGCCACCTACCTCACACAAACTTTTGCGAAAACCCAAAACTTAATGAAACAAAGCTATTTTGACTGGGGCGGCATGAGTAGTATATGGGTGGTTCTAGAAATGGTTAATCACCGACCCTAGTCAGTTAAGGATCGAGTTAGGAAGCTATGCAAGAAACGAACTGAGTACGACCACATTTCACGAATTGGTAGACCTGATGGATTAGGAAGCTCTCGTGGGACGGCACCTCAGTCATGGTAGGTTCTGTATGAGTATGTTGAGGATAGTGCAGTGTCAATTTGGTAAATGATGTCAATAACTTAAAATACACCCTAGAAGTATATGTAGTAAATATCCCTTTTCCCAAGAACGCCAGGACTCCCCTCACCATCCAGTAGTAGGTAGGTTGAAGTGCCGGGGTGCAATGGGGGCTCATAGTCCTTGGAGTGGGTGCTGAAATGCGAGAGCAACTGAAAAGCCGGGCCGTGGCAAGTCTCATGTGTTGGGACTAGGCTCATGTGTTGGGCAAGCCGCGGAGTGCGGGATTAAAAGCGTACATCCACTGCAGTGTGAGTAAACTAATCTATTCGAATAGCCGTGCTCACGGTTATTAAGCGCTAGTACTTATACATGTCTTGATTAGACTCATAGATTTTAACCTTGCTTAAAAACATGAAATGACATTGTGACCTTGCCTATGGGATAGGAAGGTTGACTCATGTAGTTGAAGTAAATGAACTTATGAGGGTAAACTGAACCAAGCAAGGCCTGTAGAGGTGGATGAACCCTCGTTAATCTAACATGTTTCCTAGTCAAAATTGCTAGGTCTTAGGTTTGCGAAATGTAGCTTTATGCAAATAGCCACACACCACCCTTGGAATTTACCCGTACATCATATGCATGCACTACTAGAATCCTAAGATTTGCCAAGCGTCCAAACAAAAAATCCTACAGACCGTCAGGAAGATTTAGGTGGCCGACCGTTTGAAATTTTAATGAGGGTTGTTATGAGAACATTCGGCTATTTAGCATGTGGCCGACGGGATATATCAATGAGTGAGAGTTATAAGATACCACTCGAAAATGGTTTTAAGTGGCCGACGGGGTATATTAGTAACCGAGAGGTTTAATTTAACTCTCGGAAATTATCATTAGTGGCCGACGGGGTATATTAATAACCGAGTGGTTTAATTCAACTCTCGGAAATGATTATTAGTGGCCGACGGGGTATATTAGTAACCGAGGGGTTTAATATAACTCTCGGAAATTATTATTAGTGGCCGACGGGGTATATTAATAACCGAGTGGTTTAATTCAACTCTCGGAAATGATTATTAGTGGCCAACAGGGTATATTAGTAACCGAGGGGTTTAATTTAACTCTCGGAAATGATTATTAGTGGCCGACGGGGTATATTAGTAACCGAGGGGTTTAATTTAACTCTCAGAAATGATTATTAGTGGCCGACGGGGTATATTAGTAACCGAGGGGTTTAATATAACTCTCGGAAATTATTATTAGTGACTGACGGGGTATATTAGTAACCGATGGGTTTAATATACCTCTCGGAAATGGTTATAAGTTCCAAAGGTACAGGAAAAAATTACCGAGAGGACATAACTTTACCGATGGTTCACAATGGTACCTTTGGCAATAATATGTGACAAAGAGAACTATATTTGCATTAAAAAAATGTAATATAATATGTACTGTAGGCTATAACTGAAAAAAAAACAAACGTCCTTATATATAGTAACTTTGTTTTTTTTAAATCTTTATTTTTGATCAAATTGAAGTATATACACGTGGGCACAATAAATTAATAGACTCTCTAGTCTTTACCATATTAACCACATAGTTGTTATCTTCAATTTGATTGGTTTCATTAACTCGGCCCCCTGCCCAGTGTATGGACCCGCTTCATGGCACCTTTGTAGTTACGTCCCAATCTCATAAATTATTATCTCATTTCTTTACAAATGCAATGGTATACGATTATTTTTCACATGATACAACCATGTATGCTCATGTATGTTTGCATTAAACGAGTTTATAACTTTGACCAGATAAGTTTATGAAATGGCATGCATTTACGTCAAACTAAAGAGAACATTGAATTAAAATTGTGCAAAAAAAAATCATGAGCATAAAAATGTGGCCATATTTTATTAATATTATCTATTTTGTAAGCATGATGTAATACAATCCGAAATTTTTAAAAATATATATTTCAGTTCTTGGGTTTGAACTCAAGACCTCCACCACATAAATATGATAAATATGATGATTCCAAACCAGCTGAGCTACGCCTTGTACACTGAACAAAGAGGCACCAAAATATTAAAGTACGTGTTAGCGACCTAAAAATTTCCAATTCGCAGAGTGTGGCCGACGGTTTCCTTATTCGCGCCCACTTCCGATCTCCTAAAATAATACGCGCGCAAATTCGCCGCCCACGCGATAAGTAATATATAACTCTTGCGTCTTTTCTCCTTCGAAATAGTTGGTAGCAAAACTGATTCATTAGATTGAATCTGTGAATTCCCTTCTCTCCGTACGTCATCGCCGGTCCCTCCTCTCCCTACCGGCGGAATTTGCTTCGCCGGGCACACGCGAGGGCACCACTCCACGTCAAGGTATGGTCATCCCTCCCTCCTGCTCTCCCTCCCTCAAAGTTTTCTTCCTGCAATGGCCTTATTCTCTCCATTATTCTGATTTTCGATTTTTGTTGAGTGCAATTTTCTAGCAATGATCTGTAGTGGATGAACAACTATGTGCTAAATTCAGATAATTATCAAAGATCTGTAGTGGATGCTGCGCTGTGGCCTCTACTATTCGCCTAGGTGGCCTAGTGCTGGCTCTGTCATAAAAATTCTGAAAATACTCCTCTTCTCAAATCTCCAAATCCACTGGGATGTAGCGAACCTGCCCTTCATTTCACAGTATTCCAATATTACATGCACACCTGTTGGCACCGTAGAATTCTTCAAGACATGTACTATTGTCCTTTAGTTTACTTCCACTGCAGATTGTCCATTTTTTTTTAGGAATCTATATACTGTCATTCTTCTCTGCACAATCATGCGCTTGTCTATTGAATGTAGAAAACTCCCATATATACTCATTTTTAACTTCCACAATATAGTATATAAAATTTTGAATGATACACTCAGGCAACCTGCTAATGGAGGAAGACCGTGGTTGGATGTACTCTGAAAAAAAGGGCAGGTCCATTAGTACAGCTTGGAGGCAGGGGTTAGAAAAATTTCTAGACCATGCTTTTTCATTGCCTGAAGTTACTGTTGATGGGAAATCTTATTGTCCATGTAGTAAGTGTGTTTGCTGCCACAAACGCACAAGAGAGGAAATGACACTCCATCTATGCCGTTATGGCTTCCAATTAGGATATGAAAGGTGGACTAGTCATGGTGAGCCAGAAATACTTGAGGAAGATGAAGCAGAACAACATATAGGTCTGGTAGATCAAATGAATGAAATGTTAACTGATGCAATTGCTGCACATGATGTTAATCCGAGTGAGGAACCAACACCTACAGCTGCAGAACTATACAGATTGCTAGAGGAAGTAGACACACCAGTGCATGAGAATACAAGACAAACACGTTTGTCAATTGTGGCACGTCTAATGAGTATCAAAACACAAAATAACATGTCAGAAGCCTGCTATAATGAAATAATGAATCTACTACATGATAGTTTAGGAGATGAGGCTGGAAATAAACTCCCCAAAAATTACCATAGGTCTAAAAAGCTTGTGCACAGTCTTGGCATGCCATACAAGAAGATTCATGCATGTACAAACAATTGCATGCTTTTCTATAAGGAAAACGAGCATAAAGAAAACTGCACTGTTTGTGGTGAGGCTCGGTATGAAGAGTCGGCTAGAGGAAATAGATCAAAGCGAGTCCCACGGAAAGTTTTGCGTTATCTCCCCATCACTCCAAGGTTGCAGCGATTGTACATGTCTGAGACCATGGCAAAGCATATGAGATATCATGCAAGGCCTCGTGAGGAAAGCAATGTTATGGGTCACCCTTCGGATGGGGAAGCTTGGAAGGAATTCGATAAGGAGTTTCCTGATTTTTCTTAGGAGGTACGGAATGTGCGGCTTTGTCTAGCAACAGATGGTTTTACACCATTTAGTATAGCTTCAACTCCATACTCTTGTTGGCCAGTCTTTGTTGCTCCATATAATCTACCACCTGAAATGTGCACTAAAGATAATAATATTCTTCTTTCACTTGTTATTCCTGGCCCAGAGCACCCAGGGAAAAACTTAAATGTTTTCATGGAGCCTCTAGTTGATGAGCTTCTTGATCTATGGATGAATGGAGCTGTCACATATGATCGTTTTTTGAAGCAAAACTTCAATATGAAGGCTGCAGTAGTGTGGACTATTCATGACTTTCCTGCTTATGGCTTAGTATCTTGTTGGAGCACCCATGGAAAACTTGCTTGTCCTATATGTGGGGGTGGTACGAAGGCCTTTCAGTTGAAGCATGGGCATAAAGCTTGTTGGTTTGATTGCCATAGGAGGTTCCTCCCTAGTAATCATGAATTTCGTAGGAGCTTAAAATGTTTTCGAAAGAAAACAAAAGTGTTAGATCCTCCCCCAGAGCGCTTAACTGGTGATGAGATATACAAGCAGCTCATGAGCCTTGTTCCTGATAGAACCGGTAAGCATACCTTTGAAGGGTTTGGGGAGACACACAATTGGACAGGTATAAGTGGTTTATGGAAATTACCATACTTCAAGAAATTGATGCTTCGTCATAACATTGATGTCATGCATAATGAGAAAAATGTTGCAGAGGCAGTGTTGAGCACTTGCCTAGATATTCAAGATAAAACTAAGGATAATGTGAAAGCACGACTTGACATGGCTGATATTTGTGATCGACCAACTCTAAACATGACTAAAAGCACCAATGGTAGGTGGCAAAAGCCTAGGGCAAAATATTGTGTTACAAAGGAGGATAAATTGACCATTATGAAGTGGTTTAAGGACTTGAAATTTCCTGATCGGTTTGCAGCTAACTTAAAGAAAGCTGTGAACTTGTCTCAGTGCAAATTTATTGGGTTGAAAAGCCATGATTTTCACATATTTATAGAACGTCTGCTACCAGTTGCATTGAGGGGGTTCATTCCAGAGAAAGAATGGAAGGATTTGTCTGAACTAAGTTTTTTTTATAGACAGTTGTGCGCCAAAGAAATTGATAAAGAACAAATGCATAGACTTGAAAAGGAAATTGTAGTTCTGTTATGCAAGCTTGAGAAAATGTTTCCACTGGGTTTCTTTAATTCAATGCAACATTTGATTCTACATCTTCCTTATGAGGCAAGGGTTGGCGGTCCTGTACAATTTCGTTGGATGTACCCCTTTGAAAGGTATTGTAGCTTTAACTAGCTTAGATACTATTTGTCTTGTCAATTAAATTGAAAATTTTCTAATATATTTATAGGTGTATGTGCAAACTTCGTCTTAAAGTTCGTAACAAGGCAAGAGTAGAGGGCTCAATCGTGGAGGCATATATTGTAGAAGAGACAACAAATTTTATGTCTATTTATTTTAACAAAGACATTAGAACAACCTGGAACAAGCCTAATAGATACAACAATGGTGGTACAGTGGTGCAAAATGATGGTTGCACCTTAGATGTGTTCCAGGAACAGGGCATGCTTCATGGTAGAGGTGTGCCTCGAGACCTTAGTCCACAAGAGTTGAATGTTGCGATGTTATATGTCCTGACAAATTGCTCTATGGTCGACAAATTTCAAGAGTATGTGATGAAAATTTCATTATATATAGTTTGTTACAAACAAAATTTCTAATCATATCTTATTTGTAGAAAGTTTTCTGAAGAGAAGCATGCAATGCATAATAATCTTTCAGTCGAGGGGCTTGATCAATTGATGAGAGAGGAATTTGTTGACTGGTTTAAGAATGCTGTAAAAACTCTATATATATCCTTATATTTTCTTACCTATAATGTTCAAAATATATATTTTTAATTTCTAAATTATTTACTTATTGTAGTGTCGAAATGATCCAAGTGCAGATGATGATTTGTGGAATTTAGCTACTGGATGCAAGCCTAGGGTCTTGTCATACAATTCTTATGATATTAATGGCTATCGTTTTAGGTCCGAGAAATATGAAAAATCTCGTAGAAGGTTGACCACAGTAAACTCAGGGGTTTGTTTGTCCTCGTTCACCTCTGATGACCAGCAACTTGACTACTATGGTGTCATCGAAGACATTATAAAACTAACATTTGATGCTGGCCGGAAGATTGAAATAGTGCTGCTCCAATGCCGTTGGTTTGACCCCATTCGGGGCAAACGATCCACACCAACTTTGGGAATGATAGAAATAAAGTCTACCTCAAAATTAACAAACTTTGAACCATTTGCTATGGCTCATCAAGCAACACAAGTATATTATCTGCAATATCCTTCCCGAAGGCGAGACTTGCGTGATTAGTGGGTTGTATACAAGATGCAACCAATTAGAAGCTTGGTCATCCCAAGTGAAGATGTCTGTTGCCAAGAAGAGGATTTGCAGGGAAATTTAGTCGTAGATTCAGGGAACTTATTTGATGAGATTATAATGTCAACCAATGATTCTGATATGTGGTTGATCCTGATGAAATTGAAATTCTACAAAAGCAAGGCAATGAGGAACCTTCAGATAACATTGGTAGTGATGAGATCCATGAAGAATCAGATGAAAGTGGTGGGGAGGAGGGTTCTGAAGAACAAGTTGATGATGGCGATGACGAGGACGAGGACAATGATGACGAGGAGAATGGAAATGATTCAGAATATGATGATGATGATTATTGAGTTTATTTTTTTCATAGCTTCATTAATTTGGTGCAAATTTATTTGAGTTATCCTGATAATTTATTTTAATAATATATGGTATTATATAATCAATACTTTGGTGCAAATTTATCCTAATTGTCATGCTAATTTCCTGTAGTACTATGTTCTATTATATAATCAGCTATTTAATTTGTTTTCACTCTAGAAGGTCAGTACCATGTTTCTTTATTTTCATTATTTTTCTGTGCAGTGCTTCAGTGTGATACAACTATACTAATTACCATCTCACACTTGTAGGATGAGCGGGCGCTTAAGACATAGACCTCAACCTCAAAGTGAGGGATCATCAAGGCAAACAGGATCAGCTTCCAGTGCTCAAGCAGGAAATGGAGGGTCTTCGCCAACCAATGTCGAAGACGATGAGTCCAACACCCGTGCAAGGACTGGGTGTGGTGATAGACTGGAGGAGGCTGATTGTCCTAGAATAGTCCCAGCTGGAGAGTAAGTTTTACATAAATTTCATTTCGACTTCTTCAAGTGCATGCTTAACAAAAATCTTTATTACAAAACAGAGCTAATATATATGGATGAACGAATTTGTGGATATACTAATATTTTACTTTCTGTTTGTAGCGCTTTTGAAGTGTATCCTTATATCTCATCTCGTAGACCATCAACAGTGCAAGGTGCACTATTGCGTAAGTTCTATCCTGGTGCTTTTGGTCTCGTAGAATGCAGGACACCTGCACTTACTTGGAGGGACTACAAGAGGTCTACAAATGAAAGAATAATGTCACCAGCTGACCGAGTTCTTAAAGAATTTTGGGTAAGTTTTCCTCATATTTGTGATAGTCTCAACAGCGTGGAAAAATAATATTATTCTTGCTTGATTTGGCAGTATTGTTTTAAATGTGATCCCACTGACAAAGTGGAAGCTGATAAAGTCTTGGAGCAAAATTTCAAGAAGAAAGTGCCACAGGTGCTGTTCGAAGAGAAGAAAAGAGCTACCAACAAGTTATATAAAAAAGGCAAAGTATGAGGATGTTGATGAGGATGGTAACCATTGGCCTACTGTGCAAGCTTTGGTTTCTGCTAAACCAAAGGATTTTTCAGTTACTAAAGAGGGTTGGCGTTTACTTTGTGAGCACTGGAGTACACCTGAATTTAGGAAGAAATTTTTAAATGGGAAGAGAAACAGGTTAGCTGGAGGTGATATTGTATACCAATGCGGCGGGTCGCGGGGCTTGGTCGCTACAAAGCAGTACCTAGTACTTGTTAATTTGTAGCAATCCATAGAGCTTGTTCCTATATAAAATCGTTGCATATACTAACTTATTTGTAATGCAGCAACATACAAAAGGTGGGCAGCAAGGACTTGCTGCTGCTTGGCAGCACACACACAGGATGCAACAAGGAAAAAATGAGCAGCTATGCAACCAGAGGGCAGAAGAAGCTTGGGTAAGCTCTGTAATTTTACTTTTTAAAGACTGCTGCTTAATTATGAGAACCAAAACCTCAGTAATGTTGAACCTCTCATGATCAATTACTAGCTTAAGTTTGGACTTAGACGTAGATGCTACTTGCCTCCTATTTTTCGAAATTTTCATCAGGAACTCCTCCATGTGTGCCAATTTAGAAACCCTCCAAAACACATGGTGTGATCTGAATGATCTTTTAAGATGAATTGATGGTTTCTAGATCGTCAGCTCGCATGAAAAAAGAAGTTTATAATGAATTTACATAATGTTCGATTGAGAAACATATAAACTGCAACTCAAATAAGCAATTAGAAATAGTTATGTAGTCTGATTCCTGAAAGTTGACAACTCCAATTTCTTACTAGTTAGTGAAGTATAGAGGCCTGATCAGCCTTGTGACACTAAATACATGTGTTTTCTGCTATTAAGACCACATAGAAAAACATTTGACGTATATATGTACAATATTTGCAATTTTAAGAATTATGGATCGATTAATGCATGGTTTCTAATTTTGACAAAGGGATGTCTTTCAAGAGGAATGGAAAGAGAATATGGACCAAACTGGCAAGTTGAGAAGCCTGACTTAGATGCCAATGTTATTTACAACAGTACAGGTCGAATGCCACATGGTAGGCTAGCCATTGCTAATGAGGCAATTAGCAATAAAGATAAGGATGCAATTAAGTCAAGGAAGAGGGCTGTGACACCGCCACCATCACGTGTCTCTGCAAGAGAAATTTATCAACAAAAGAAGATTAAATGTTTGGAAAGAGATAATGCTTCTTACCGTGGCTTGGAGTGTGTTGTGCGGGTATGATTTGTTCTTTATAAATTGGATACAAAAACAAGCATTTACTTAATTTTTATTAGAACCATGGCCTTGATTTTGTAACTTTGCAGGCATTGGCTGCTAAAGGTGGACTTGACTATGAAACCCTTGTGAGACAATATGCTCCTGAGTTGGTTAGTTCACTCTCTCGATAATATGTAATAGTTTTTCATTCCTGTTTTAGTAACTAACTATATTTAAATAATGCCATGATATCGATAGTATACATGAGAGCAACTAAAAGTGGTTTACTCATCTTGACTTCTGTTTCAAATGATGTTAGTGTCTTGTGTTTCTAAACACTCGTAGCATAATATATAGATGTTGCTTCAAAATTGTAGGCTTCCTCAACTAAAGATGTTGGGTCTGCTCCAGATCATCATGAGGCTGAATATCAACATGACCAGGTAGGAAATAAGTTTCTTTCAAAATATTCTTGCGATAGCGAATAAAAATTTGCTCTAGTGCAATACCTAACATTATCTAAATAAAGTGCAGTACCTAATGTTTAAGATACAATCATATATGCAGAGTGATGTTGATCAAGAGGGAGGAAATGATATTGGTGAAGATGAGGGCAATGATTTTGATCTTGAGGAAGGAAATGAGATTCCTGAATATGAGGACAATGATTTTGATCTTGGGGAAGGAAATGAGATTCCTGAAGGAGAGGGCAATGGTGATGACACTGATGGGGATTATGGAATGTCTGAAAGCGACCATGAAGATATTGATTTATGGATTATCTAAAAGCGAACATGGAGACCATGAATTTTATGAAGCTTACTTTTTCTTATGTAGAAGATGGACCACCCTTGCAGTTTAGAGAATTTTCTCTCAGTCTATCTTATTTTAAATGTTACAGACTTGTTTCAATTAAAGTCTTTCATGCAAGACATGTCAGGAATTACTTAGTTTTGCTATGGTGATGGATGATAAATATTTTTGAACAATTTGGTTATATATCTATGGTTGAACTTCCCGTGGATCTGTTTATGGATTAATTAAGCTGAAATTTGTTTTGATGTGACTATGTGCAGTAAGTTACTTTTATAAGATTAATTAAAAATGGGTACAATTTAAATTTGCATTTTTTTAGAAAATATCAAATCACCGAGGGTTTGATTTTCTTTTTCAAGTAACCTAAATAATCTCTCGGCAATACTATTTCCGAGGGTAATGAATGGATGACGGTATATAAAAACCTATGGCAAATACTATTTCCGAAGGCTTGTAGAACCATTTGTTACTAAATTGCCGAGGGTAATCACAATTTGACGGGAAAATAAACCTCTCTGTGAGAATAAGGCCGACGGTATATTATACTGTCACTCAATGAATAACCGATGGTATACGCTCGGGAAATGTGGTCGGCAAGAAAGAACCATGCGTGGTCTCTGAAAAAAGGACCGACCGTAAACCCTCGGGTACATAGTTACCGAGGGTACCCTCAGCAATATGATCAATTACCGACCACATGTGGCTGAGGGGAAGTTGCCGACAGTTGACACTCAGTAATATGTATGGCCGACAGTTTTAATAGGTGGCCGACGGTTTAAACACCCTTGGTAAAAGTTAGGAATCTTGTAGTGATGTCTTTGAGTACTTCTGTGCTCACTCTTGCTTTACATCACTTTCTAGACTCTGATTTTGTGGATGACCCGACTAAGACCCTCCCCGAAGAAGAACACGTGGTGATGCCGTAGGGACTAATTCCCAATCATTGCCTGTGGGAATAAAGCCATACCATCGCGGCCTCGCTTCTGCTACCCTACTCTATGCTTCTATGTTGGTAATGTATCGGCCTCATGGCCTATTTGGGGATCCACTCGGACATCCCTTGTAATATTAAGTATTGTAATCCAATACGCTGCAGACGACACTGTACCAGTAACATATTGTGTGTATGCCAACCTATTGATCTAGGGATTTAGTATTGTTAACACAAGTGGTCTCCCGTGTTTTAAAACCGGGGACGACAGGAGGGAACGGGTCTCATCGGCGAGCTCACGGGGTAGGGGAGGGGTCTCGTCGGCGGGGTGGACTGGGAGAAGGAGAGTGCCGACGGTCTCTATGGAGAGGAAGAAGACGAGAAGGCTCGGGAGGGACAGGGAGAGAGAGAATAAAAAAGGGAGTGGACAGGGACAGGCTGATAGTGGGTCCGCATGGTGTTGAGGGGTGCATATATACTTCTTTTGGTTGTTATACGGACCAAATTATTAAGTTTTAATAGATTTGATACTAAGATACACAAATAGATAGGAACTAAAATGCAAAATATATTTTGGAGTGGTTTCCACTGTAGGTAGTGTGACTTTTATGTGGTTCTATCCTATGTGGTATCATGAGACCACTAGTACATGTGGTCTCCATTGTACATGCCATAATAGAACCCAGCATAGGCTCCATATGGTGGGCCTAGCTGTATTGAATTGCAAAGGAGAATCAGATATTGTGTTGTCTGACAGATGGGTCCAATGATTCTCTCTCTCCCTTGTGACTGGTGCTATTATGCCTGATACCGGCTCCTAGCTTCAGACCAACTAGCAACATAAGTCGTGTCACACGACTATGGCCTCTCCATCTATTAAATATATTTATATATTGTTTATGTTAATAATAATTAATAATGAATATGTTTTTACAGTAGTGCTAATCCGCACGCTACAACGCGGAATATTAGTTCGAGCGCTCCACAACGCCCTCTCCGTCCGGTTTTCCCTTTTTTACCACCCATGCCTTTCCTCCGTATCCCATCTTTTCTCGGTTTATTTTTTTCGTTTTTTACCACCCACCTTTCGTATTTCTTTTTTCTTTTGTGCTTCATCAATAGGCCCGGTAAAATATTAACCATCCAGATTTTTCTGTTTTTCGTTCCTTCTCTATAGTTATTTTGTTTTTGCGTTTTAATAAAATATTTACCGTCTAGTTATTCTTTCTGAATTGTCCCTTTTTTTAGTATCTCCACACATTTTAATAGTAACGAATTTACTCTGTGTAGTTTTTTATTTACTCCTAGCCTCCCACATCTGCTCATTCAAAAGTACCAAATTTACTCACATGAATGCCTCCACATCGTATGACGCCATACCTACATGGTCGTAAAAGAATTACTACCAGCTTACAGCGCTATACCAGCTTACAGCGCTAGTAATTCTTTTACCAATATTATAAATGTTGTTTAGATTTCGTGGACTGTGAGTAAAACAAATACTGCCTTCCTCTCGATATAGCCTACGATCTCCTAGCCACCATGTAGTAATATGTTTACTGATGTGTTCAATACACATTATAAGACTAAAAATTGAGACATGATCTCGTAGCCACCGTGTAGTAATATGTTTACTGATGTGTTCAATGTACAATATAAGAGTAAAAACTGGTACTAAGAGTATTATTGATCTGTATCACAAAATAGTCGTCTGAAAGAAAAAATTACAGACTCAATCACACACAAGCGATAAAATTACTCACAGGTGAATCAAACTAGAAAAGAAAAAAAGTGATTTAGTTAAAATCCATCTGGTGGCTTTGCTGGATCTTTGCTATAAGGATGATGAGGATGGTCCGTGTCTTGTGACTGGTAGTGGAGACGGCAACTAGGTGGTGAGCAGTAGTCGATGATGGAATCATGGAAGGATGTAGCGGTGTGGTCTAGAGACGAGCTCGACGTTGCGCAGTAGCAGCCATCAATCATCTTGCAAGCACGAAAAAATTGCAAAAACATTCTCGTTCATGTCAATAGAAATGACGAGCAAAAGAAAAATAACAAACAACCTCCATCACCAGCGGACTCTACCCTATCCTCTGTGTCCAGCCACATAGAGCACGATGTGCAAATGTAGGACCTATGCAGCCCAACAATTAAGATCAGGTAATATTGGAGATTGCATGTTAATTTGATTTGCAAAAAAAATTTGGGGCTTCATGTGTGAAGTTCAAGGAGAGTATGTAGATACAAATCAGAGTGTCATTTCCTTACTTCTTTGTTCTATCAATGTCGCAAACGTGAAGCAGCTGCTGGTTGTTGGTATTGGCCCAGGTGAACACCTCCTTACTTGTTAAGGTGCTGCCCAGCGTTCGGTAGCGAGGCCCGAAGCAGTGTCGTCGCCTCAATTGCCGCTGGCCACCACTCGCCAGCCACTGCCATCAACCGCCACGGTGTCATCGTCGTCCTCCATGGTGTGTCGCCGATCTGTGGGCTAGGATGGTGGATCGATTCAGATCCGAAAAAAAAAGGAAAAAAATGGGCGAGAGTGGTTGGTTGGGTATGGGAAAAATAGAATATATAACGGAAGCAGAGAAGTTGTTTTTATCGAAGTAAATCATTTACTCCGATAATGGTGAGAGCACGATGCGGGACATGGGGTGGGATCGGAAGCAGGGAAGTTGTTTTTATTATCGAAGTAAATTGTTTACTCGAATAAAGGTGGGTGGTAGAGACATGCGATAGGAGTAAATCGTTTACTCCGACAACGCTAGTAGTGGGATGACGGGACGTGGGCTGGGGTTGGCCTGGGCTGATATATGTTTGGCGCTCAAAACCTAATAGTAGTTCTTATGTTCTCAACATATTTTTTTCAAAAGTACAGCTATAACATTAATGGATTTATATATCTTGATTTGTCATTAAGAATATCATGGTAACAACAAGGAATTTATCATGTATTACTGCGACCATTACGTCTTAGAATATCTAAATGCGTCAATTGTAGTAGTAATGTAAATAGCCACATTTCTTACGCGTTGCAATTCTATCATCTCCAGTTGAGAAGTGTCTATATGTTTTTTTATCGTAAATCTTATAATCATATGATTTAAGTCAACTTTACAATTTTTTTATGTCATCCATGTCACATGTTTTTTTAATTTTAAGCTGTAGTGAAGTAATCAAAAGTATTAGGTTATGTAGCTATTCATATATTCATGGAACTTCTTATTATTGACACAGTAGAATTACTGTTGAATACTCATTGGTGATTATTTTATAAGGATAATTTTGAAGATATTTTTTCATTCTCATATCTTTGTTACCACACATTTTATGGGATGTGCTTGAAGGGTCTATAACATCGCATGACACTATTTGCTTTATTTATTTATTTATTTATTTTTATCTCTTTTGATCCAACGGTTCTCTTTATTCAATTTGTGCGTCCAACTGTTCATATTTATTTGATGACGTGGCTAATCCTGGTCGGATCTTGGGGTCCCCTGTTCACTAATGTTGATTAGCAAATGCACTGCCATGTATGGAACCGACCTCATCCGCTTCTCTATCCTCTGGTGACCACCTAAAATCCAATTCAATTTCCCATTTTCTTGCTGGTCACATCACAAACACGTACACTCACACCGTTGCCTCCTCATTTTATAAATATATACTAGCAAATGTCCCAGATTCTAGCACACACACAAACACACATCATTTTGTTTACCAAACACACTGAAACACGGAGCAATGGCGGCTTTGCTCCTTTGGCTGTCATGGCTTCTACTCTCCCTCCTCTCCATCTACCTCCTCGACCTCCTCGCACACTCACGACGCTGCCTCCCGCCGGGACCCCGTCCGCTGCCGCTGATCGGCAGCCTCCACCTGCTCGGCGACCTGCCACACCGCTCGCTCGCCGGCCTCGCCAAGACTTACGGCCCTCTCATGTCGCTCCGCCTTGGCGCTGTCACCACGGTGGTCGCCTCCTCGCCGGAGGTCGCCCGCGAGTTCCTGCAGAAGCACGACGCCGTCTTCGCCACCCGTTCAACCCCCGACGCCACCGGTGACCACGCCAGGAACTCCGTCGCCTGGCTGCCCCCCGGGCCGCGGTGGCGCGAGCTCCGCAAGATCATGGCGACGGAGCTGTTCTCCACGCGCCGGCTCGACGCGCTCCACGAGCTCCGGCAAGAGAAGGTGGCGGAGCTCGTCGACCACGTGGCGGGTCTGGCGCGCGACGGCACGGCGGTGGACATCGGCCGCGTGGCGTTCACCACGAGCCTGAACCTCGTCGCGCGCACCATCTTCTCGCACGACCTGACGAGCCTCGACGACCACGGCGCGTCGAAGGAGTTCCAGCGACTGATCACGGACGTCATGGAGGCAGTCGGCAGCCCGAACCTGTCGGACTTCTTCCCCGCGCTCGCCGCCGTCGACCTGCAGGGCTGGCGCCGGCGGCTGTCTGGGCTGTTTGCGCGGCTGCACCGGCTGTTCGACGCCGAGATGGACCATCGCAGGCTGCACGGAATGAAGGAGAAGGACGGCGACTTCCTGGAGGTGCTCCTGAGGCTCGCCGCGCGGGACGACGACACGGCGAGGCTCGACGGCGACACGCTCCGGTCACTGTTCACGGTAAGGATAACGAATTTTTTTTATTTTTAGAATTTTTTATTTTAAAATTTTATTAATAGAACTGTATTTCTAAATCTAAATCTTTTGGCCACGTCAACCCGTCTGATGTAGTCAAATCACTTTGTCACCTCATGCGCCATAACAACATCTTGCAGCGCCACCGTGCCTAGCATGGTAAAAGAATTCAGTTTTCGGAAATATTTTCGTAAAGGTCTATTAATAAAACTAAAAAATAAAAAAGTATAAAAAAAGGAAAAAAATACAAGGAAAACAACCATCGTTTTCAGTTCCAGTCATTTTCATTTTCCGTTTACAACTTGTGCAGTGCCGGGGGGCTATGGGTTGATTTTATTTTTACTGTGACATGCATGATTGGATCCAAGGTTGGAAATTTCGGACCGAAATTTCCGAATTTCGGTCCCCTCCGAAATGATATTACTTTGGCCAAAATTTTTCAATTTTTCAATTTGTTCATGAATTTTGGTCATATTTGTTCAAAATTTTGGAAATTTCGGACCGAAATTTTGGGATTTCGGTGACCTCCGACACGATCGGCCTAACCGATAAAGTGAACCCTGATTGGATCTCCTCGATAAAAAAACCAAAAATATGTTGCTTTCAATCGCATACAAACCGCTATTTCGTAAAAGCCAAAATTTCAGAAATTTCAAAAAAATTTGATACGGAACTACTTATAACTTAAACAAAATTTGACTGAATTTAACATATTTTGAACAAAATCACAAAAGAATAAAATTACGAAAATTTTGGGGGTCCAAAATTTCAAAAACTTTTAGGTATGAAATTAACTTGTTTATAGTCAAGTTTAAACTAAATTGAACATTTTTCTTTGTTAGATTTTGATTCTGTACCATCCAAACATATAACTTAATGAATTGTGAAATAATGTCAATTTGAGTCAATTTGTTGTTAGGTGTAGCCGTGTAGGTATGAATATAATTGTTACACCTGGGTTTATAGTCATAAGTTAAAAATCAATTTGAGTCAATTTGTGTATTTCAACCATCGGTGCCCAGGCACCATGATGCCCCATATGGCTCTCGTTACAAATAGTTACTAATTACGACAAGATATATATATATATATATATATATATATATATATATATATATATATATATATATATATATATATATATATATATATATAACTTTTAAACATAAAAATGTGGTATGTGGATGCTCTTCCACAGTTATTGGTGTACTATTAATTTCCGTTACCATTTCATTGTATATCTTTGTATTGTAGGACTTGTTTACTGCAGGTAGTGACACAAGTTCTAGCACAGTAGAATGGGCAATGGCCGAATTGCTACAGAACCCAATATCAATGGCTAAACTATGCGATGAGCTAAGACGAGTTGTTGGGTCAAGAAGAAGAATTGAAGAATCTGAAATTGGTCAATTGCCCTATTTGCAAGCTGTCATAAAAGAAACATTTCGACTGCATTCACCAGCTCCGTTATTATTACCACGGCAAGCTACGAGGACGATCCAAATAATGGGTTATACAATACCTAAAGGTACTAGAGTGTTAATAAACGTGTGGGCCATGGGTCGAGACGAAGATATATGGCCAGAAGCGGGAAAGTTTATTCCGGAGAGATTCCTAGAAAGGACAATTGACTACAAAGGTGGAGATTTGGAGCTCATCCCATTTGGTGCGGGACGACGAATCTGCCCTGGAATGCCATTAGCTGTTAGGATGGTGCATGTACTTCTTGCATCCCTGTTAATTCATTTTAAATGGAGACTCCCAGCTGAGGTAGAAGGAAATAGAATTGATATGACGGAGAAGTTTGGTGTGACTTTAGCAAAAGCCAATCATTTATGTGCGATGGCCGCACCAACGTAAGTCAATCAGGCTCTTGTGGGTAAAAAGTAATAGATTGCCTTTACAAATGGAAACATTCCATCAGGAATGTGATTATTGGTGCAAATAAATGAATAGTTTTGTAAATTTCTGGGTATGTTATTTAACTGATCGAATCGGATAAGTACAAAAATTATATTTGTGCATATTCTGTTTCTTCAACTAGTTATACCGGTAACATCCTGACCGTAGGTTCCGTACATATGTAATGTATTTGAGGACACAGAGATCGACTAATGTGAGGATAAAAATGAAGCAGTAAGAAGAATAAGAGGGACATGGTTTATTTATATAGGTTAAGGCCACCGAGATGGGTAATAGCCCTATTCATTTTGAGCGAAGGCCAGTGTTGTCATTGTGTATATCAAGATGTGGATTTTCATTCCTCGAGAGGATATCCCCTCATCGCTTGCATGTCATCTAAATAGTTATAAAAAAATTGAAAAAAAATAACAACATAGATTAATATGAAATATACCACTCGCAAAATTTGATTTCTATAAGTTACAACAAAAAAGAACAAATTAGACTGAAAGTAGTTATCGTACATTCGCAGTTATATTTGTTATTTTTGTTATAATTTGTGGAAGTTGATTTTTAACATGCATGTTTGTGGAGTGATACATTTCATATTAATCTATCTTGTGATTTTTTTTTCATTTTTTTATAAATATTTATGTGACATGCACGAAACAAGGGAATATCCCCTCGAGGGATGAAAACACTTTTTCATATATCAATCTCATATGTACTCCCTCCGTCAAAAAAAATCCAATTCTATGTTTGAACCTGTACACACGCCTTTGAAACCCATAATTGAGTTTTTTTTATGAAGGGAGTACAAAGTATCAGGAGATAACCTTAATCGAGTCTGCCATCAATGTCATCCCTCCTCGTGAGAAGCCTTGAATTTATACTCTGAGTTAATCCCTTGTGTACCCATGAAAACATGCCCAATCTCTTCTATACCCTCCAATTTTACTCGATCCCCTCTGTACCCCGAATTTTTGCTTTGATCCCTTTTATGCCCCTCCCGTTAGGTTTTCTTTATTTTGTAGTTATGTGTGGTTACAAATGTCTATAATGCCCTTGTAGATGGAGGAGCAACAGTAGGTAGATTGGTAAAGAATTGGAAAATGTTGCCGGCGGCCGGAGGACAGGACGAGCGACAGGACGGTGATAACCGAAGCTTCCAAATCGAAAATTATGCATATCTCAATTAAATCTCCACCTTCTCGACCTCTACTACCATTGGTTCTTTCCACCGGAGCACAGGACGAGCAACAGCGGCGGCGTGAGCGGCAAGGGGGAGGAGGAGGACGAGGCGTACTGGGACGAGTGGCTGGCGAAGCCGATCCACGAGCGGGTGGCATGGCAGATGCCGTCGGCGACGGAGCTGCAGGATGCCGGGGTGACGTTCCACGCCAAGGGGTTGCCGTGCAGCCTCGTCGACGTCACGTTCAGCCAGCGCGACGGCGTGATGGAGATCCCCACCGTGGAGAACTATGCCAACCACGCCATGCTCGCCAACCTGGTGGCGTACGAGCAGAGCCGGGGGCGGTTAGAGATGCAGCGGGTCTATAGCCGGCGGTGCTCCACCGTGCGATGGAGGGCGGCGGCCAGCGGCGTGCGCGACGAGAGGGCGGTGGGATGGCAAAGGCACCACCTGCACGATTGGAGACTGGCGGTGCACGGTAGCCGCTCGCGTGGAGAGGATGGGGGAGAAGAGAAGGGGATTGGATCTGTTTAGTTAGGGTTGGCACTGGCAGGGCATTTTGGTATTTTTTGAAAATACTGACAATGTAGCTCATAGCCTGCCATTTTGGTATTTTTTGAAAATACTGACAATGTTGCTCATAGAATACGTTACAGATGAAACGGAAATCTAACGGGAGGGGTACGGAGGGGATCAAAGCGAAAATTCAGGGGTACAAAGAGATCAAGTAAAATTGAGGGGGTATTAAAGAGATTAGGTAAGTTTTCATGGGCACACAAGGGATTTTCAGTTATACTCTCGATTCCCCCTTGTCCACGTATAATTAGGGAGATATGTACAGTACGAAACGGGTAGTCCTAGTTGGGCTTAAGTAGAACTGATCTGTGTTTTTTTTTCATATTTGGGGTTTATTCCTTATCCCCTTCAGATTTTTATCCATATCTATAATGTTTATTTTCATATAGGACATTTTATATGGTACAACCGCTGTGATAAGCACAGATCCATAGGGTATCCTATTTTTGGAACACTGACAATAGCTCCTAATTAAACTCTATTCAAACATACTCCCTGCGTAAAAAAAAAAAGTGAATCTAGAACTGATGTGATGTATATGCAGATTCGTAGTACTACTAGTACTACAATGTGTCACATACAGTACTATGTTAGTTTTTTTATGGGACGGAGGGATTATGTTGACCATATTTATATCACATGAGTCAGAGTTCTCAAAATATAAAACTTAAAACTTAGTCGGCATAGTCGACATAGTTAGCCGATAATAAAGTTAAGGCCGACAACTAAATCGTATCATCAGACGGGAAAATCATGTGTTCGGTGTCTAAAATTTCACTACTACAGTACCCATTTTCTCGTGCGGGTCAAACGATTTTTGCATGCGGATGGACGGCCCGCACGCCCCAAGGTGTCTGGGAAAACAGCGATTTTCACATGCGGGTGCTTATGTCGCCCGCACTGAAAAACAAAAATCCGAACAATAAAATAAAATTTCAAAAAAAAATGAAAACCTTAGATCGGCGCCGCAGCACCCGTCCACCGCCTCCTCCTCGTCATCGACGGCGGCACCCACCTCATCGTCGTCGGCGCCACCTCCCGCCGGCCTCCCATCCACGCTCCCTTCCGATCGCACCGCCGCCGACGCCCCTCCCCTCCGCCGGATCTGGGGAGGGAAGGAAGGGGAGGGGAGGGGAGCCAGATCCCGCGCCAGATCCATGGCGGGGGAGGGCGGCCGGCCGCCGGATCCGTGCGGGGACGGCCGCCGCCCTCCGAATCCTGTGCATTCGTCGCTGTCGCCGCGCCGCCACCGCTGCCGCCCGTCGGATCCCGCGCCTCCACCGCCGCACCGTCGTCGCTGTCGCCGCCTCCACCGCCGCTGCTCGCCGGATCCCGCGCCTCCACCGCCACACCATCATTGTTGTCGCCGCGCTGCCACCAAAGCGCCATCGTCGCTGTCGCCACGCAGCCATCGCCATGGGCCGCCGCCGCCACAGAGAGGTAGTGAGGAGAGGCAGTGAGTGAGGAGAGGAGAATCGGCTGAGAAGACTTTGGCGTGAGGCAGTGAGGAAAGAGAGAAGACTTTGAAAGGAGAATCAATGGGGCCGGATAAAAGAGAGAGAAGGGACCGAGGCGCGCGGAAAAAGGGGAAATTTTGAAGTGGGTAGAAGGGAAAAGAGAGAGTACTATTTTCGCGTGCGGCTCTCTTAATAGGTTCGCACAGGAAAATCAGCTTATTTTTCCGTGCGGGCGACAACCCGACGCTGGTCCCCCTATTTTTCTGTGCGGTTCCAGTTATGAACAGCATGGAAAAAAAGGTAGTGTCCAGGAAAATCAATCCTGTAGTAGTTAGTAGTGTTTGTATAAAGTTCAGAACTTAAGCAGTCTAATTGTGTGATTAGAATCTCGATGTTGTTGTTTTGCTTATTCTTTCTTTTTTTCTGAAATACTCGAATAGACTTATCAGCAAACATTAAAGTCGTCGAGCAGCGTCGGTTAGCTCCACATACAGACATTAAACGTAAGCCACTAAATGCATATAAAACACCTAATAAAAATTGTGCACCCGTGCGTATTTGTCCGACATCATAAACTAATATTTTCTCTTGTCCAGACCAGCAATAAGTCATCTTCATTACCACAAACTCTTCGAGTTATCCAGACGTTATAGGATTTTATCTAGCGATTGCTCTCGGTCAGATTGGCTAGTTAACAAATTATAATCTTTGTCGGTTAAAGACAAAAAAATTCCAAGTTTATTTAGTAGTTGGGTGATCTGCACAAATCCTGTAATTTGACAATGTAAAGCCCCTTGTCAGACCCGACTACTCGAGTCATTTACAGCGATATCTAATATGCGAGTATTTTCAAAGCATAAATATGGGGGAAATATATATATTTGCTAGTATGAGGGAAAACAAGACATGTCATTTGAATATACAAGGTGAAACCCCGCGTATTGCTGCGGGAATTTAGTATGATAACAATAAAAAAAATAACGTGTAAGATAGCTAGGTAACATCAAATTAAGTAAATTAATGTGGTTTATGATAATTTAAATTTAAATAGTATACGTAAAAAGTAAGGTGGTATGACTTTATGGAAAAAAAAAAGTAGGGAGATAGTTTGGACCGTAGATTAATCATCTAAAGGCAAAAAACAATTGATGTGATATGACTTAATTAGAGGAAAAAAGGAGAAAGATAATTTGGACCATAGATTAATCATTTAAGCACTAACTAAGTGAGGATGAACTATATAAATATATATGATATCATAAAACATAATAAAGATATACATTGAAACATTACGTGAATTGTGAATTATGTTGGATGATAATTTAACATGTTTGTATTTGAAAAGCTCTTAAATTATAAAAAACTATAAAGATATAGCATGTTTGCATGATGTTTAAATGTGATGATTGTTAGTGGATGATGATGTGGCATCTTGTTAGTGGATGATGATGTGGCATCTTTGCATGTTAAGCTTAAGGAGTTAGTGGGGGATAACTTTACAGTAAGATAGGATATGAAAAAAGTTACAGATATGTTACTGTTGACGAAAAAATTGAACACACCGGCCTGGGAGATTTGCTAAGCTCATGTGCAGGTCCAAATCTTAGTGAGATGAGGGCGTGCCAGTCAGTTTGATCCTACAACTGACAAGATATGCAAATAGTAGATCAAAACAGCCGATCGGCTGACAAGCCGATGGAATAGTTCCAGTCGATAGCCGATAATAGCCGATGCCGATGCCGATACCAGCCGATAGTGATAGGGTTTAAACAATCGGTTGTATGTCTAATGTAGATAATGATATGAAGACAATCGGTTGATGATGATGTAATAAAATAACAATATAATCCAGTATAAACCAATCGGCAAATAATGATATGATAAATAAGCATCGATCTGAAGGTTAAAGCACACATCGGCTGGAGTTCCGATGTCATGAAATCCACAAGATTAGATTAAACAGTGAAACCTTTGTTGTCATCGGATAAATCCAACTTATATGTATATGCAATTCTTATGAGCCGATGCAACATCCAGATAACTCACCGGCTGAAACCCCGATGAAACCCTTATTGGCAATCAAGAAGCAGGCTAGAGATTATGGTTCTAAGCACGACTTAGTAGATCAAACTTAACTGATGCAGCGCTGAGTGTGAAAAGAAACATAATATCTAGACAATCAAGCCGTTGACTGATTTTCAAGGTGGTAGATGCCTAGGCTAATCTAATCTAGCAAGGCGATTTAGCCGATACCGACATAAACCCTAAAGCGAGAGACAGCTGATAGAGCTAAATTGAGATGCTAGGACTAGATTAACATAGACATATGATAAATAGCCAGGCAAATATATTATCCAAACCAGAGTAATCCAAGAGGTCGAATGTCCTGATGCAGCCTTGAACGACGCCGACGTAGACGATACAATTGCCTGGACCGGCGGAACATTGGACTTATCCCTTCGCTGGAGATCGAAGACGATGCAGCCCCGCGTCGGGTGCCAAGTTCCGTCGGAACGTAAAAACAAAAGTAGAAGTAAAAAAGGGTGGCGATGCGCCGAATTGTATTAATCGTAGCGATAGATTACATAGACCCCGGGTGTACATATTTATACCCATGGGTTGATACAAGTCCTTGTCGGACAAGAAAGAAACCTTCCTAAAGATAAAAGGAAAAGATAAAGTCCTTATAGGACACTAAACACACTTTCCTAAGTTAAAAGGAAACTAACAAACTATTCCTAATTAATAGATAACTTGCCATACCGTATTCTCTTTGAACTCAGTCTCTTCTGCATAAGCCTCCTTAAGTAGATCAATTTCCTTAACCGAATATAGTAAGAATCCGATAACTGACGACTTGACAACTCTCATCGGCTAATCTCAGGACTTCGAAGCCGATGCTGACTCTAAGCCGATGACTACTCCGGGCTTACCAAATTTCACTATTAACAGTCACCCTTTTTATTCAGCTATCTAGTATGTGTTTTGCGTCGTTTGTGACAGATCGAGATGAAGAGTCCAGTACACTGCTGCACAAACCCTTTTAGTCCCAGTTTGCAACCCCCTATAGTCCCAGATAGCAAATCGGGGATACGAATCCGGGACTAAATATCGCTATCTTTAGTCCCGGTTCAAATATTCGGGACTAAAGATCAATCTTTAGTATCTTTAGTCCTACCAACCGGGAGTAAAAGATTTTTTTTCTTTTTATTTCCATTGTTTTTATGCTGTTTGCACCTCGACTATCACCGTCACACCCAAATCCCCACAAATCATACATAATCATCCACAAAACCATCAACAAATCATACACAATCATCCACAACACATGCCCATCCACAATCCACAAATCAATCACAAATCAATAAAAAATAACTACAAATCATTCATTACAAATCAATTCACAAAAAAATCTACGAATCAACTCCACAGCCACCGCCTGGCTGCCTCCCCTCCCGAATCCCGCGGAGGGGAGGCCGCCGCCGCCCTCGCGCCCCTCGGGCCGCCCCGGCGCCACCGCCGCCACCGCACGGCCGCCTCCCCTCCCGGATCCGGCGGAGGGGAGGCCACTGCTGCCCTCGCGCCCCTCATGTCGTCCCCACGACACCGCCGCCGCCGCCCGCCAGAAGGGAGCCGGAGGGGAAGAGGGGAGCGGAGTGGAGGAGGGGAGGGGATGGGAGGAGGCCGGAGGAGAAGAGAGGAGGAGAGGGGAGGAGGAGATGAGGGTGAGTGAATGACGGGAGGTGTCACGCCCAGAAATTTAGCCCAAATTTCCAGACTATTTTGTGTATTAAATCCCTGTCCAGGAATCAGCCAGGGTACACAAAAGACAAGTAATAAACAGTTCCAAACGTAAATAAAGAGTAAATACTTACAGAAGAGGCTCTTAGTCCTCACACCGAAAAGAAAGCAGCAGCAGCGGAAAAAGGCGATCCTAGCGGGGCTTCAGCTCCACTCCTCAGGCAAAACACAACTGGGGTTTGAGCCTTGGTCTTCTAACTTCGTCTTCAGCTCAGAAGCACTACACTTCTGAAAAGGGGAAAATAATAGCAAAACTGAGTACAACCACCGTACTCAGCAAGCCACACCAATGATGCAGACGTGCAAGGGAATACAAGGACAGTTTGTTGCTATTTGCATAAAGGCGGTTGTAAAACATTTTATTGAGAAAAAGGGTAAAACTGTTGACTAATTAGAGTAACATTAAATCTCCACTGATCAACACTACACCACGTTGAACAGGCCCAACCATCCCACCTGAACTACAGTGCATTGGGTCGATTTATTAAGTGTGAGACTAATCACGGTGAATCTGGTCAATCGCCCATAACCGCGGGCACGGCTATTTCAATAGTTTTACTCTGGCCAGAGGTGCACTACTGTACCCACATGACACAATCCATCGGCATGTCACCGTGCCAGGCCAGACACGTCACCATGTCGAGTAATTGTGACAAGACCCTTCATATAACCCCCTCTGACCAAGCACACCACACCTCAGGTTTCACCCCTGCCCCCAGCAGGCAACAGGCAGTCCCCTCTCGTGCCTAGGCGAATCAGAAAGCCGCATAGGCCGTCGCAGGGCCCATCCGAACTCCATCACGCTCACCCTTGCCTGGATGCATCAGCCAGCGGAAAGCTATACTTCAAGTCAGGTAGTTACCCATTCCCGGTTGTGGCAAGCGCTGTATGTCTTCCAGTGCATCCCGCGAACCGGTCCTTAATTGCCATGGGTGCGACCAGCAAAACCATGCACCCACAGCCCACCATTCAGTCGCATTTTAGTTGGATAGTTACGACCAATGAAACATGGTCATATGTCTCGAGCACGCAGCTCGTAATGATACTAAAAGGTCTAATTCTGCAATTATCCCATCAACTGAGCTAGTGATAATTAAGCATGGTAAGCATATAGTTCTAGCTAGATCAACATAAGTGACACAAGCTAGTCGAATTATCACCCACAGTTGACAAAGGACAGATATCAAATAATATGGTACAAGCAAGCAGATAGGTAAACCCTATTCCCATGTAATTAGCAAAACGGTGCATATTTATTTGCAAACAATAAAACATTTATAAATTGGGATCAACATGCTCAAGGGGAATGTGTGACTTGCCTTGCTTCTTCAAACAATCTTCCAAACTCTTATCCTCGTGACCACGAACTTCCGAAACAGTGAAATCTACACGCTGGCACGCAAAACGAGGAAAAACTCTAATAAAGACCAAGCAAACAGTACAATAAAAGTAAACAAACATGTAGAGCCCAATTTTAGATGAATTTTGCAAGTTGAATGGCTCAATTTGGAGTTCGAATGAATTTGATATGGATTTTAGAAGTTCTGAACCGTTTAAATGAATTTCTAGAATTATTAACGAATTTATTGCGCATTAAATTGATTAATTTCTCAAAGGACAAGGGACGCGTTGAGTCATCAAGGGGAGGCCGACGCCGACACGCGAGCCCCGCACGTCAGCGGCACAAAGGGGCGGCGCACGGTGGACCAAGTCCACACGTGTCCTCGGGTGCGCGTCCACCACATGGACGACCCAGATCGGCCCAAGCCGATCGGGCGGCCGAGGGGAGCGCCGGCCAGGGGCACGGGTGCGGCACAAAGCCGGCCCGGCCAAGCCAAGGCGCGGCGGCGGCACGCGGCCACTGGCGGTAGCACCCGGCGACGCGGAACGGCAGCGGGCGGCCAGAGGACAGCGGTGCGCACGGAGGATGGCGGCGCACCCCAAGAGGCGGCGGCCGGCAAGAAAGGGGGACAGGAAAAAAAGGGGGAGGGAGGAGAGGTCCTCACTGGAAGCGGCGGCCGGCGCGGAGGATGATGATGGCGACGACGATTGCCCGATGGCGGCTTGCGAGGATGGAGGGCGGACGGGGTTGCCCTTGACCTGCGGAAGGAGAAGAGGGAGTTAGGGAGGGGAGGACCGATGCGGGGTGACTGGAAATGAAGGACGATGACGACGACAAGAGGTGGAGCTCACCGGCGAACTTAGTGGATGGGTTTGAGCGGCGGAAGACGACGACCGAGCAGCGGACGAGGTGCAGGCGAGCACTGCGAACGCGCCAGCGGCAGCAGCACGGCTGGGCAAGGTCCCCCTCACTGGCGAGGAGCGACTGGAGCTCTATGGAAGTGGAGGTAGCTCGGCTCCGCGGTGGGGAGGTGGTTCCGGTGGTGAATGGGAGGGATGAGGCGGCGACGAAACCGGCGGTGGATGCGGCGCAGTACGGCAGCGGCGGGAGCGGCGGTAGCGCGCGGCTGGAGGCGGCGGATGGCGATGGCGGCTCGGGTTCGCAGTGGGAGGATGGCTGCAGTGATGGAATGGGGAAACAGAGCGGAGGCCGGGGTGCGGCACGGCGAGGCGAAGCCGAAGGAACCAACGGTGCGGCGCGGCGGTGGCTACGGCGACGGCGGCGTGCAGCCGGAGCTCGCCGGCGGGCGGCATCGCGCGGAGCAGCGTGGGGAGAGCGAGGAGGAGTGCAGTGGGTTCGGGCGAAATGGGGGAAACGAGAGAGGATGCTCCGGGGATCGTTTATATACACTCGTGGAGGGGGAATCGTGGCCGAGTGGGGCGGCAACGGCCAGTGAAGTGGCGAGGCATCGTGGGATCGTGGGGGCCAAATCGGCGCCGGTTTTTGGGGAAAAACGAGGGAGGAGGTGGAGGAGAGGGGTGGCTTCCGGTCCCACGCGAGAGAGGGCTCGAGGAGGCCAGGAATGGCGGCGACGTGGGCGGTTTTTAGCGGCCATGGTGGCAACGGCAGTTGCCGACCTAAGGTTGGGGATGATAGGTGGGGTCCATGGGTCCCATCTGTCGGCCAAAGAGGAGAGGGAGGCCGGCTGGGGAGGCAAACTAGACTTCTGGGAGGAGAGGGCCGAGCATGGAGCTGGGTTGAGGGAAAGAGAGAGAGCCCGAGAGAGGGAGGGGCGCGCTGGCCGCGGGGAAGGATTCTTGGGCCGAAAATAGCCCAAGGAGGAAGGGGAGTTTTTATTTTGTTTTTCTTTTCATTTAAATTGATTAAATGAACTTTATGCTTTTAAAATTAATTCCTGAGCTCCGAAAATTCACGGAAAAATCCGGAGAGTATATTAGGGCACAAAGAATATTACAAAATATTCTTGGTCAATGATTTTTAAGGGAAATTTTTAATTTTCCCATTATTTCACTTGATTAAATTGCTTTAACTTTTCTAAAATATCTAGAAGATGCATTATTAATTGATTTTTAATCCCGACCGTAAATCGGGGCGTTATAGGAGGAGAGGAGGAGAAAGGAGATAAGGTGGAAGTATCAAGGAAGGACGCGATCGGACGAGTAGAGTGTGGCTCGGGGCCGATTTGTAGTCCCGGTTGTTTAACAATCGGGATTAAAAATAGATCTTTAGTCCCGGTTGGTGTTACCAACCAGAACTAAAAATAGTGAAGGGGTCTAACACCGCCTGCCATGTTTTGAGCTGGAACTAAAAATGATCTTTAGTCCCGCTTGGTAACACCAACCTAGACTAAAGATCAAAAAGTACCCCTGACCTTTTGAACCGGGACGAAAGATATTCTTTAGTCCTGATTCCTACACAAACCGAGGTTATTGTGGATTTTAGCTGACCCGTCAAAGATGGTTTCTCTACACTATTACAATACCCATTTTTCCATGCGGTGGATCAGCCCGCCTGCAACGCCGCGTTTGGGAAAATCGATATTTTCGCGTGCGGGAGGGCTGACCGCATGGGATAATCGATTATCCCGTGCGGTCGAGTTATACGGACCGCACGGGATAATCAATTATCCCGTGCGGTCCAATAAGGACGACCGCACGGGATAATCTATTATCCTGTGCGGTCAAATTATACCGACCGCACGGGATGATAGGTTATCCCCCATGGCTAGCATGTGCTAGGGCGACCGCACGAGATAATTCGTGCCGTCGCCCTAGCACATGCTAGCCATCTAGGATAACCTATTATCCCGTGCGGTCGGTATAATTTGACCGCACGGGATAATATATTATAAATTAGCCAAAAATTGACCGAGCTCAATTATAAACATCAAATTACGTAGAATGTATAGTGTTTGTAATATTACAAGTTTCCCCCGCGACAAATAAACCTTTTAGACCATAGCATGTTCCCTCTCCCACACCCTTAGGTTCTTGAATTTGGGGTCCGTAGCAAGTTCACTATGAGGATCGTGGAACTCTCCTAGATGGTTACAGATGTCGCAACGAATGAACTGGCACAAGTCCATGCATAAGTTGATCAGCGTTTTCTGATCGAACCGGATTGCGTTATAAGGGATGCTCGGGAGCTATGGAAAGTAAAAGACAAATGATTTGTGTTAAAATCAACTTAAATGAAATATTTGCAATATCTAAGGAGCATGAGGACTTACATCTGTAAATTCAGTTCTGTATCTCCCACAGACCCTGAGCATCTCGCACACTTAATATCCGCATAGGTTCGACAAGCTCGGTTGCTTGTAACACTGCATTAGAATAGTGGACACGTCAGTAGTAAGAATTGACAATCGTGATATACATAACGAATAAATGTTGTCATACCGGCCAGCGTCCCCTTATGTAGAGTTTGTCTCTATTTGGATTCTTTCCAAACCCACCAAGTTTCCTATAACGGCCGTGTGCTCTACAAAGATAAATTAATTAATTATGCTGACTCCACTTATTACAAATGATATTTACAGAATATTGGGGGTTTGTTTCGAACTTACAAGTTCAGCAAGCATAGGAACTCCATGTACGCTTGCTTGTCATAGTCTGCCGGATCAAGAACTACGACGGTTTGGTCCGTTGGATAGACGAGGAATAGTATATAGTGATTGCTGCGAACACGGATTATTAAATTATGTAAGACATATTTGAATGTGCGGTTATTAATATGTGAACGGAACGAACAGGTAGTTGCTTACCCAAAGTGATAGGGGACCATGATGACTCGTTTGTCAGAGTGAGAGAGCATTGAGTGGGCCAAGTAATTTGCCACCTCGGCCATCTTTCTCTTATGCAAACATTCGACGTAATCTTTTTTCTCCTCGTCTATCTTATTCTTTAGTACCGTACTATTCTCCGATATCCGCACAGTGTGGGTCGTCTCGCAAACCATCATTGGGTTTACGTATGCAATTGAGGCCCCCATTCTTTGGGCGTCTACCCATTGTGACATGAGGAAATTTGGAAGTTAGAAAGACTATGATGCCCCTTATTAAATGATGTATAGGTAAGAGTGGAAGGGCAGTAGAGGGTAAAATAGCGAGAAATTTGAATGAAAAGTGATTAATGGGACCATTAGTACTCTATTGTGACAATTGTTTTGGGATAAATTCAAATCCTAGAAATATAATTATTTTGGGACAGATGTAGTAAGAAAGAACAACCGAATAGGCAAACTGGAAACCTAAGGAGAATTCATGAGGAAAAAAGTTTGAAGAGCTAGCAAAATCATTAGTGAAGTATCTTCCTTGTCAGTCTATTTCAGCGACATCTTTTAGGCCGATGTTGGGCGTATCAGCTGCGCCTGGCTTGAATGAGGAGAGGAAGGACCCGACCTCTAGCTCTTTACTTTTACTGCCCTTGTAAGGGCGTTGAGACCATAGCGTGTTACACAAAAGCGCCAGGAAAGACGAATATGTGTGCTCAGCAGCATTCTAGTAGCAAAAAAACATTTTTTTTCAAACCTTTGCACGCCTCCGTTACCTTTTGGGAGGCCTACGCCGAAATAGTGTGAGTTACTCGCTCGTTATTTTTGTGCAGGATTGACTAAACAGCTTTCGTAGTGCCCATTTTCGTTGATTGGCGAGTTAATACAGGAAAAGAAAAGGCTGTACCAATCATGAGTAGTAAAGCGGTACCAGTGAATTTTTTGCTTTTTCAGTGAAGTACTCTTGCTTAACTTTTGTCCATAAATCCCGTGTAAGCAGTAAATCTCGTAATTCTCAATAGGCCCCCTTTCTGTTAAGTGAAGTGAGGCGGGGTCGCCGAACGAACGACGTTAGTTTACTTGCACGCAATTAATTATCATCGTTGACCACGAGCCATTCTAGACAGTGCGGACGGGAAAGCACTTTTTAATGGTTTTGGTAGTTCAATTTCACGTCATGAAAGAATAGATAGCAACCGGTCTCGGCTCTAGTTTTCCTAGAGGGGGTTAAACCCACCCCAGGTAGAGACACTCAGTCTAAATGCCCCCCCCCCCCCCCGGTCTTACCGCGGCTGCTGGCACGGAGTTATCCTCGTTAGAAAATACATTCTAGGAGTAGGAGACTCATCCTTCTATACGTTACCTGCCTGGAAACATGTAAGTTCATGTCCCGCAAGTTAGCGAGGTTGGTCGGGCGGAGACTCTCGAACGAGGAAAAGGATCTCTTCGAAAGAATTGAACGAGGAGCCGTATGAGGTGGAAATCTCATGTATAGTTCTGTAGAGGGACAGGAAGGGAGACTTATCTGTCGACTTTTCCACTATAACCCCAAAAAAACCCAACTATGCCTTACGGAAAATTGCCAGAGTACAATTAACCGTAGGATTTGAAATCGCTGCTTATATACCTGGTATTGGCCATAATTTACAAGAACATTATGTAGTATTAGTAAGAGGAGGAAGGGTTAAGGATTTACTCGGTGTGGGATATCGCATTATTCGAGGAGCCCTAGATGCCGTCGTAGTATAGAATCGTCAACAAGGGCGTTCCACTGCGTTGTAGATTCTTATCCAAGACTTTATCATTTGATGATGCCGGCCAAGAAGCTGCCAGCTGACTGCCCCCTTCAACCCGACCTTTATTCACTGTGCGTCCAAGCTCTTGGAACCGAAGGTATGTATGAGCATTCTGGGCAGGTCGCAAGAAGCCGCTTTTAGAAGGTTTGGAGCAATCGCAATTTATCACCATATTACCCGCTTCCAATTGATGACTGGCTAATATATAAGTGTTCCATCACAAATTATTTTTGGTTCCTCAATTACAGCTTATTCTTTTTTTCGAGGAGAAGGGAATATATTACTCAACTAAAGAGTCCTCACAAACAAAATGTGAGATGAAATTACATTTATCATCCGGTCAAAACTCAGTAAGAGATTCACACCGGGCTCTGTTAGCTAGAGTATGGCTAACATTATTCTGATTTTGCTGAATCTTCGCGATGATCACTTCCATGTTTCCTGATAACAGTTCTTCTATGTCCCTGACAATGAATGCAAGTTCAGAGCGCCCTTTCATCGCAGATTAGATGAGGTTCTTCTCCACCAAACAATCAGTCTCCACTATAATTGGAAGGAGTGTCCACTGAAGAACCAAGTTAATACCTTCCCTATAGGCAAGGAGTTCTGCCTCCAACGGACTGCTGCACCGGTCAAGAAAACCACAAGCAAAAAAAAAAAAATTACCATCCCCATACTGTTCTTTGACTACTGAATCGAGATCCATATATTATTTGTTTCATGCTGGACATGTGGACTCGAGAATATTATCTCCGGGATCAGATCAGATAATAATTTTGTGCATTTTGCCTTATCGTGACTTATATCTTGGACGTGCGTGCTGTAAATTGTTAAACTACTACGAGTCATGGTGTTTTTTTAAGGGTTTGCTGCCAGCTTCCACAGATGATACGGATCGGATGCTATTAATATGTTGGAAACTACTACCGCCGGGCGCCCGATTGGGGGTGGGAAAAAAACTATTTTTTCTCTTAAATTATTTATCCAAATCATGATCCGATTGCACCATTAAATTTGTTGCAATTAAATATTTAAAACAAGACTACACATGGATATATTCCGATGAAAAAATTAGCTTATTATTGAAATATTTTTAAATATTGCACGTTGTTCCACCAAGTAGATCAGAATTGTTTCACTGAGTAGATCGAAAATGTTTCAATCGTTTAAATCGAGCGTTGTTTCACCTTATATAAAAATAATATTTCAGCAAATAGCGAAAGAATGTTTTAAGTCCCTGCAATATTTGATCCATACATAGTGAAACATTATAAGTACACTAGGTGAAACATTTTTTGTGGAACAAAAAATAAAACGAATTCCCTTAATAGAGGGTTTCCATAATATGTGGGTGATTTGTTGCAAAAGAATGTTTTAATTCACTGCAGTATTAGATCTATATATATATAGTGAAAAATTATGATTACACTAGGTGAAACTTTTTGGTGGAAAAAAAATGAAACGAATTCCCTTAATAGAGGGTTTTTAAAATATGTGGGTGATTTATTACCCTCCTCCCATCCATCCCAACCGAGCGACCGATTGTTGATGGTCCTTATCGATCAGTTTCGACCGTCAATATTACTAAAATAGGAGAGAACTGGTGATGCTTGCAATGCATAAATATGTTAGAGTAATAATATTCCACTAGTATTAGGTTTACTAACCTTTTGCAGAGAATGATCATGTAGTAGAGGAGAATCGACATCAACTCAGACGATAAATCAATCGGACGATGTCGAGAACCAGACTTGTGTATGAATAGGCCAAGAACTCAGAATTGAAACGATGAATTGGGCCAAAATTCATAAGTCTGCGGAGTAGAGCAATAGAGGAGGCCACCAGCCGAAACTGGGCTGGATAGGGCAGCCCCAGGTTCGGCCGAACCAATCCTGGCACCGTTGGATCCAGTTTTTGGCATGGACATTCAGGATTGCATCCCAATGACGGTTGGAGGGCACTTAGGACAATTCCCCTTCCACAACCATCATAACCACCTGGGCACTTAGGACAATTCCCCTTCCACAACCGTCATAACCACCTCTATATAAGGAGCTCACTCTCTTCACTTCAACACACACCTCAAGCAATAGCTCTCTCATTCCTCTCAAGTTTAGTTTAGTAGTATCTAGCTGGTAGAATAGAAATAGAATGGGAGTCAGGAGTCCGGAAACCTTCGGAAGAGTTCGGGTATGGCCCTAGCAGCTTTCCTTTCCTCTTTTGTAAGCTTTGTACTTTTATTAGAATACTCTTCTATATACATTTATGGTATTGAAATACTTTCCGAGTATATGAGTACCTACTTTACATTACGTTCATGTTATACTGAATATACGGCTAGCTTATCTGGGAGATGCTTTGGTGCGGGTATAGTGTTTGCTTATGCAATTACTCTATGTCATGACGATGATATTAGAGTAGTACCTAGTAGTTTAGACGTGGTGTCTAGATTACGATATATCATTATTTGGGGTTATATATTGCGGATGAGAGGTGGGCCGCTGATGGTGACAGCTCAATACGGGTATTCCTCCGCGCCTATATATAATCCTAAGTTAATTTCCTAGGGAGGGTTTTCCTCCGTATTTAGCCCCGGTTGGATGGTCATGATGGGCTGTCGTAAGGAACTCGGCAGTCAGGGGTGGCTTTTCGAAGTACCAGGAGGGCATCGAATAGAGGGTGTTAGCTAGTATATCAGTTAACTAGAATGGATGTATACTATGTATATTAGAAGTATAGGAATAGATTTCTTTTCTCTTTTCTTTCCACCTAGCTTAGATTATTTATTATGAGGATGAGCAGAAATGCTTGTGTGTCACTCTACCCTTGGATTATCTTAACCCCTGCTTAGAATATGATTATCACAAGTAATATATAAATTATTAGTTGAGTTCTCTCTACATGATTTTCCCACGGAATAAAATAAATACGACACCCTTAGAATACTCTCGGGTGAAATGCTACAATGGTATAACCATAATATACTAGAAGTGTTTCTGCACCATTGCTGGGAATTATATTTCTAATAATATCGTTAAGAAATACTAACACCGATTCGGAGGATTCCCGTAATATGTTGGCTGGCGAGTTTGATTCATTAACTTCATCCTAACCACGTTTTCTAAATTGTTAAATGTTAAATGATTTATTTTTGTGAAAAATGTTATATATAAAAAAGTTTTTAAATATAATAAAACAAATCTATTTTTTAAGTGTTAAAGAAATAATCATTCATTAGTTGTTAGTGATTTATCTTGTTTCTCATGAAGCAAATTAGGCAAGTGGGACAGCTCAAACGCATTCTAGCCATACGAGGGTGGCGCCTCCTGCTGACGGCACAACTGCTGGCGGACGGCCGGTGTGGTCGGCGCAGGGAATCCACACGGCGGTGCCAGCACGGGGAATGCTGCTTCTGCGCTCTTAGTGGTTGGAATATAAATGTAACGGTGATGATAAAGTAGGATAAAATTGTATATAGGATGGTATCTCCGATAACTGACTTATATTGAGTAATTAATTATGTGCTTCTCGATAGCAAAAACATATATCTTCTAAAAAATAGTGAGGTTTTCTTACATTTATATATGTATAGAAAGTATTAATCTGAAGCAGGCAATCAGTGAAAACCGGCCCGTTTGGCTCGTTGGAGGCAGTCAAGTAATACCACTGTCCACTGCCACCACCACTTCTGGAGTTCTAGTGGCTCATCCAAATAGCGGATTGATGTTTGTTGTTAGTGAATTTATTCGCTCAAGCAATAACATGAGCTTTGAAGAAGCCATTGATGTCGCCGCAGTCGCTCTGTCATTATAGATATAGGCATTGGTGATGCAGAGGTTGAGAGTCGGCATGAGGAAGTCCTCGGCGAAGTGCATCTTTGAGTTAGTGAAGTAGCGAATGTCAGTGATGCCTATGATCAGCAACCTAAAACACCGGTCAAGGAAAATGAAACACTGGTAAAATAGGATCACTGGAGTGGAAATTTCCTTCGACCTCCCTTTAGCGCTTGGTTAGGATCGGAAGGGTTTAGGGCTTGTGAGGAACAGGAACCATGTCGAGAGAGTAGTCATTTTCTCGTACGAGGCTTATTTCTCTTATTCCTCTTAATTCCATTGGAGTTTAGTGCGAGTGATCCAATCAACGCGCATGTTGTGCGCACGAGTCCATAGACTCATACCTTTTCTGTTGTAGAGATCGTCGAACTCACGTGGGCCATGCCGCATGCCTCCATCTTGCTCGGATAGCCAGAGATCATGACCTAGCATTTGCATCTCATAGAAAGAATAAGACCGAATCAATGATCCGACGTGACCGGCACCTGTCTTAAAACCGGCACTTATGTGTGGGACCTATTTGGATATCGAGGTGCCGGTTTTAAAAAATTTTGCGCGTGGGTGCAAGGGTGGGAAAGGCATTATACGTGTCGGTTTTACATACTCCGGCACCTATAGTGCCGATACCTATTTACCTTTCTGTAGTTATGGGTGCAAACAGCGTGGATTGACAAGAAAAAAGTCAAACGGAATTGGTGGAAAATATGTGACAGTCTTTTCACCAAGTATTTCAAATTTATATTCATCATATAGATTGAAGATTCAAGGATAACTGAAAAATAAAAATTGCATAACCCACTCAGGAGTGAGAATGGAACCCACGCCATAGAGTTATCAACTTGCGGCGCTAGCCATCTGACTAATTACGAGTTTTGAAATAAAACTAGGAAGGTAGCCCACGCATTGCGCGGGCATGTATTTTATATTGCGTTTGAAAAGCTTATATAAACGAAATATCAACTGGATGAAACTACCATGTTTCAAAAGTACTATTTCTCCATAATTTTTCTCATGCATTTCTTAGATAATTTATCCAAACTTTTTGTTACCTTTTAAAACATATAATATTTAATTCATTCATATAAACAATTATCTATGGTCCGTATAAAAACCTGCCATGTTTCAAAAGTATCTATTTAATTTGTTTGGAAAACAATCTACAAATTAAACGTAAATTAAAAGCTTGTTTAATTGAATGTTTAGTGGTATTTTTCAAAAAATCCTAAAGAACTATTGTTGTTAGTAAATAAAACTATTTGTACCATCAAGTTAGTTCTCTTTTTAGTTGGTTCAGATTCACGCAAGTTGTTACATACATATAAATTAACAAACACATATCATATAGATCCTCACTTCCTTGTAATATTTATGATCTATAGTATCTCTTCTATAAGAAAATATAGTCAACATGAGTCCAAAAAATTTAAATGTAATAGTAACAAATATGTAAGCATTAATATGTATAGGATAGATGCAAGGCCATTAATATGTAAGCATTTAAAAATTATTATAAAAATGGAACATGTAATGGTTGGTCCAATTTTAGTGCAAAGTACAAACTTATTTGATTTTTCTCCAAATAGTTCAATTTAGTGACTATTGATATGTTATTTTTTTAGTTTTATTTTATATCAGCTCAAAACATAGGGGTTATGGATCTTTAAATTGTTGGTTTAGTTATGAATAGAGCAATAGTTAGATTAGAAATCATATGTGCAACTTAAAAAATATGCATGTTTTAATAACATTATTGATTTTCTCGCTATAAAAAAAGGAGGGTAGAGGAGAGAGTGGAGAACTTGAGGTGAGAGGGGAGAGGACGGGTAGTGCTATGTTGTGCACATGTGAGGGGAGGGTGAAGTGCACGGGAATATTTTTTTCTAAATGATTTAATTGAAAAATGAAGATCCTTATTTTATCAAAATTTCTAATTTCCTTTTTTTTCAAAATTTTAGGATGTAACACATGATGGCTTAAGATTCGGGTAGTATTGTGTTGTGCACATGTGAGGGGAGGGTGAAGTGCATGGGAAATTTTTTTTTTCTAAATGATTTAATTGAAAACTGAAGATCCTTATTTTGTCAAAATTTCTAATTTCCTTTTTTTTCTAAATTTTAGAATGTAACACATGATGCCTTAAGATTCTAAAATTATATCTATTGGTTTAAAATAATGGATCCACCTATTAAGTGAAACTTATGAGTAGATATATTTTCTTACAATTTCTAAGGTTTTGTTTTTAATTAAGACGTACATGTGATGTACGTACATGTGATGTACGTCTTAAGTGCGCTGCAGAGAATAAACAATGATTTGAGGTGACATATTACTTATTGTAATTTTTTATAATGCTTTGTTTCTTCTATTTGGTTATGATGCATAAAGGATAGGTGTGCAAGCTCAGGTGGTGTTTATTTTTATACAGTGAAATATGAGTAATATGGATCTTAACTTATTTATTTATAAATACATTAACAATTCAAATAAACTTTTAAAAATCAGATATAACATAAGAATCATAATTATTTAGCTTTTGTAATTATTGATCATTTTTATATTATGCTATTAATTAGTTAAAAATTATAAGACGGAAGAGTTGAGTGGGAGAAGAGAAGAAGAGAAAGTACGCACACATATAATTATGTTTTATACATTTTATAGTGTTTATTTATATGTTATAGTTAGCTACAAATTTAGTCATAAATAAATTGAAAGATATAAGCGGATTAAAAATTAGTGGTATAGGTCGTGTTTAGTTCTTTGGCCAAAATTTTTTTGAGTGTATGGACACACATTTAAAGTATTAAACGTAGACTAATAAAAAACACATTACTGATTCTGCCTGTAAACTGCAAGACGAATTTATTAAGCCTAATTAATTCGTCGTTAGCAAATGTTTACTGTAGCATCACATTCTTAAATCATGGCGCAATTAGGCTTGAAAGATTCATCTCGCAATTTACATGCAAATTGTACAATTGGTTTTTTTTGTCCACATTTAATGATCCATGCACATGTGTCCAAACATTTGATGTAACATTTTTGTAACACCCGTATTTCTGTTGCTTTTATTTAAAAAGTTGTCATTTACAAATTTGGAGTTAAATTTGGTTCTTAATTGATTTTTGTGCCAAAATGGATCTCAAATCCTCTCCTAGAAATTCCCTTCAATTTCTGTGAAACCCTAGTCCAAATTCAAATTCAAATCCTTTCAAAATCTCCTCAAAATTCAACTCTACAAATCTCTGGAAAAAGGTGAAAGTTCACTGTTCAACTGGGCCGCCCTCCCCTTTCTTTTTTCTCGGCCCAACTCCCCTCCATCCTCTCCTCTGTTCTTCTCCCCTTAGCAGGCCGGCCCAGCCCAGCCCGCAACTCCTCACCTTCTTCCTCCTTGAGCCAGCCTCATCCACGCACACAAGGTGTTCGACAGAATGCCGACCCAAGACGCCGCACCGTTTTCGTGTCGTGGCAGCGCCGCGTCGCACTCCCGTGCACCGCGTGTCGTGCCAAGACCACCTCCGCACCAAGCCGAGGCCGCGCCACACCAAAATCGCGTCGCGCCAAGCCGTCCTCGCCCCGGTTTCTGTTGACGGTCATTATCGATCAGTTTCGACCGTCAATATTACTAAAACAGGAGAGAACTAGTGATGCTTGCAATGCATAAATATGTTAGAATAGTAATATTCTACTAGTATTAGGTCTTCTAACCTTTTGCAGAGAATGACAATAAAGTGGAGGAGAATCGACATCAACACCAACGATAAAACAATCGGACGATGTCGAGAACCAGACTTATATATGAATGGGCCAAGAAGTCAGAATTGACACGATGAATTGGGCTAAAATTCACAAGTCTGCGGAGTGGAGCAATAGAGGACGTCGCCAGCCGAAGATGGGCTGGTTTGGGCCAGCCCATGGTTCGGCCGAACCAGGGGGTTCGGCCAAACCCCCATCTCCACCGTTGAGGCCAGGGTTTGGCATGGACGTCCAAGATTGCACCCCAATGACGGTTGGAGGGTACTTCAGACAATTCCTCTTCCACAACCGTCATACCTGCCTCTATATAAGGAGCTCACCTTCTCACTTCACTCACACACCTCAAGCAAGAGCTATCTCATTCCTCTCAAGTTTAGTTTAGTAGTATCTAGCTAGTGGAATAGAATTAGAGTAGGAATCAGGAGTTCGGAAGCCTTCGGAAGAGTTCGGGTATGGCTCTAGTAGCAATTACTCTATGGCAAGGGTAGAGTGACACACAAGCATTACTACTCATCCTCATAATATATTATCTGAGCTAAATGGAAAGAAAAGAGAAAGAAAATCTATTCCTATACTTCTAGTATATATACATTCTAGTTATCTGATATATTAGCTAATACCCTCTATCCGATGACCTCCTGGTACTTCGAGAAGCCACCCCTGATTGCCGAATTCCTTACGACAGCCCATCATGACCATACAACTGGGGCTAAATACGGAGGAATACCCTCCCCAGGGAATTAACTTAGCATTATATACACACGCAGAGGAATACCCGTATTGAGCTGTCACCAAAGCATCTCCCAGATAAGCTAACAGCATATTCAGTATAACATGAACATAATGTAAGGTTGGCATTCATATACTTGGAAAATATTCCAATACCATAAATGTATATAGAAGAATATTCTAATAATATTACAAAGCTTACAAAAGAGAAAAGGAAAGCTACTATAGCCATACCCGAACTCTTCCGAAGGCTCTCAGACTCCTGATCTCTACTCTATTCCTATTCCACTAGCTTGATACTACTAAACTAAACTTGAGAGAATATGAGAGAGCTTGCTTGAGGTGTGTGAGTGAAGTGAGAAGGTGAGGAGTTTATCTAGCCTCCCAATGACGGTTGTAACGGTTGGAATAGTCGGAAATACCCTCCAACCGTCATTGGGAGCTAATCCACACCGTCCAGAAGAAGCCCTGCATCCAACGGCGACGAGGGCCCTGGTTCGGCCGAACCTGGGGCTGGCCCAACTAGCCCATGGTTTGGCTGGTGGCCTCCTCTGTTGTTCTTCTCTACAGACTTGTGAATTTTGGCCCAGTTTGTCATGTCAATAATTCTAAGTTATTGGCTCATTCATACATAAGTCTGATTCTCGACATTTTCTGATTGATTTATCGTCTATGTTGATGTCAATTCTCCTCCACTTTATGATCATTCTCAACAAAAGGTTAGTAAACCTAATACTAGTGGAATATTATTATTCTAACATAAATATGCATTGCAAGCATAACTAGTTCTCCTCTATTTTGGTAATATTGACGGTCGAAACTATTCGATAATGACCGTCAACACTCCCGTCGCCTCGCTCTGAACCCTACCACCCAAATTCCGGCTGTAGCCACCGTCGGCTGCGCGTCACCCACGTCTCGCCACCAATCCCGCTCTACGTGCGTCACTTCGTGTCGCGTCGCCGTCGAATCGCCACCAGTGCATGACGCCAAGTCTTCACGTCGCCGTCCCCTCCTCCCAGGAATCCCATGTCTTCTCTTCCGACCGCCGAGGAGTATCTCCAGTAGCAAGCCGAGTATGAAGACTTCTAAATGTTTCGTGCCTAGCCCAAACCTCGCCTGTGGAATAAGTTAGTTGCCTAGGTTAGTTGCCTAGTGCTTAGTTGTTTAGTCGCTTAGTCTTTCCGCGCTGTTCGCTTCTGCGCCGTCGTTTTTATGGTTATTTCTGTAATGATTGTGTTGTTTATCTATGGGCCTGTCCATGATGACAACTTATGTAAGAACTACTACCCGGTGATGTAATAAAGTAGTTTACTTTGATTCATTTATTCTGTGTGTACCAGCTAGTGTATCCTGGGACTGGTACTATATTAAAGGTAATGCATAACACTCCGGTGTAAGTTAGCTGTGTTTATGGCTAACGAATGTCAGGCGTTATAATTTTTTGTCAAAATTTTTGGGATCTAAACACACCCATAATTTAGATGTTATAGCTGCTGAATTGTTTAACAGAAAAAATTCTTTTCTAACTAATAAAGTATGATAATAGGAGAAAAAAATATGTGCAAAAATATGAAGACATTGAGAGAAGAAGAGGTGAAAGTAACGTGAGTATGTACTATCCTTAAAACAAACATACATACATATAGTAATACGTACGGCTCAAGGTGAAAAAAAAAACGTTCGTACATACATATAGTAATATACGTACACGCCCAAGGTGGACCTCGTATGGGGTTAGGCAGTTTGTTTTCTTTTGATAAATCTAATGGTGGTAAATAATGGATCCACCAAATTTAATGAAAAGCAATAGCTAGAGAATTTTTAGAAAATTCTCTAATTTATTATAATACTACGTGGCGGTTTGGAAACGTTTGTAGTGTATCCTGGGACTGGTACTATATCACAGGTAATGCATAACACCCCTATGTAAATTAGTTGTGTTTATGGCTAACGAATGTCGGGGCGTTACAATTTTTGGCCAAAATTTTTGGTATCTAAACACACCCATAATTTAGATGTTATTGCTGCTGAATTGTTTAACAGAAAAAATTCTTTTCTAACTAACAAAGTATGATAATAGGAGAAGAAATATGTGCAAAAATATGAAGACATTAAGAGAAGAAGAGGTGGAAGTAACGTGCGTACGTACTATCCTTAAAGCAAACGTACATACATATATAGTAATATACGTACAGGCCGGCTCAAGGTGGAAAAAAACCGTTCGTACATACTATATAATATACTTACACGCCCAAGGTGGACCTGGTCTGGGGTCAGGCAGTTTTTCTTTTGATAAATCTAATAGTGGTAAATAATGGATCCACCTAATTTAATGAAAATTAATGGCTAGAGAATTTTTAGAAAATTCTCTAATTTATTATAGTGCCACGTGGCGGTGTAGGAACATTTGTAGGATGACACGTGGCGACTTAGGAGCGTTTGTAGGAAATATAATGGACTTTTAGTATATAATAGATAATAGATAGATAGATAGATAGATAGATAGATAGATAGATAGATAGATGATAGATAGAGAAACATGTTAATTACATGAGCATTGCTCTAGTCCTTCTTTTTTACCACAAGGTACTAGTACCGTGAGGTACTGAAATCCCGTCCGTTGATGATGGCAGATCGAACGGTCGCGATTACATGGTACCTCGGGGTACTAGCTTGGTCATGGGGTGGCAATCGCGAGTGAGCCATGGTGAAAGGGTATAATCATATTTTCTCGTTTGGAAGGATGTTTGGATCGGTGGTTTGTTTGGGGAAGTGCCGCAGAGTAGCAAAACCCTAGGCTTCCTCCTGATGGTGGCGCGTGGCGGACAATACGACGGCGACGGCTATGGCGGCGGCATCAGTTGGTCTCGACGCTGGCGTCTTCCACTTGTCCCGTCATTTTCCCCTTCGTGGCGGTGCCTCATCCATTCCTCTCGACACCGCTACTCCTGCGACCATGCGGCGGATAGGGTCCTGGAGATCCACTGCAGCCACAGCCCTTGCAACGGCGTCGAGACGACTCCTGCGACTGCGACGATGACTCCTGCGGCTGCGGCTGCGACTACTCCTGCGACCGCAGCGATAACTCCTGCAGCGCTGGTGAGGACACCTGTGGGGGCCACGCTTCCAGAACGATTGAGGATCTGCATCTGCCTGCGGCCGTGCGGCCGTGCGGCGGATAGGGTCGACCTTCACCTCGACTTTTTTCTCCCGTGCAGTGCAGCGGCGCTAGATGCAGGAGAAGGGAAAGCGAGAGATATCGAGGCGCGCACGCTATTTGGACCACACGCGATAGCTCCCCATCGTACCCCTCAGCAATCAACGGCCGGATGGAGACTGGTGCCTCATGGTACCAGTACCGCGTGCTACAAAAGTGAGGACGGGAGAAAAACTCTAATTACGTATATTGTAATTATAGTGTGTAATATAATTATATCTCAAATATAAAATATATTGTAATTATAGTGTGTAATATAATTATATCTTAAATATTTTATATTTGGAAGTTTTATGACGTGTTTTGAGCTGATAGCCCACGCACCGGGACTGTTATCTGCCAACCCACGAGGTCACAGCTCATCTGTAGTCTTGTTTTTACCTGTTCAGACAGTCACGTGATCCATTCATCCAAGGTAGTAGGAAGATAAATTCTCCATCCCTCCCATCAAATATCAATATAATCTTAACACATTCAAATTCATAGTATTACAATGTATCATATCTAATATTGTTGAGTTTTTATAAGATGGAAAGAGTACAAGTGAGATAGACGAGATAATATAGACTAGCCTATTGAAAACTTTTACTTTGCCGTACATGTAGTATTAGTTTTTTATTGAAAATAATTGAAGCTAAGCATTGACCAAATTTCTCTCGAGATGTTACGTATAAGGATCCCATATAATCTAGGAGTTCTTGCTAATTAACTACTCCCTCATTAATAGAATATAAAAAGTTTTAGGATTGGACACGGTTATTAAGAAAATAGATAGAAGTGAGTGGTAGAGGGTTATAATTAGATGAGTAGTGAAGATAGGTGGAAAAAGTGAACGGTGGAGGGTTGTGATTGGTTGGGAAGAGAATGTTGATCGAGAAGTTATTATATTTTGGGACAGATCCTGAGGGCTATTTTGGGACGGAGGAAGTATAGTATTCCTCTGCAACAGTATATTGATGAACAGTGTTTGGCAATTTGGACCACTGCGTTTTGATGCACGGTGATTAATACTACTACTGCTAAAGTTAATTTCAGTTATACTGGCGGTTGCAGGTGATCTCCATTTTCGTCATGTCACACGCATGCAGGCACCACACCAACATGATCAAATCCAATTTCCCAATCTCCATTCTTGATTGGGAGTAAGCAGTCCACTCCAACAGACACAATTTTATACATTCACACACAGTGCTTCGTTGTTTTATATACATATAGTTGCAAATATCCCAGTTTCTTCCACACTATTGCTTGTCAACCCCAGTAGTGCTACCAATGGCGTCGGCTTTGTTCCTTTGGCTTTCATGGCTTGTGCTCTCCCTCCTCTCCATCTACCTCCTCGATCTCCTCGCACACTCCCGCCGCCGCCTCCCGCCGGGACCCCGCCCTCTCCCGCTCATCGGCAGCCTCCACCTGCTCGGCGACCAGCCACACCGCTCGCTCGCCGGCCTCGCCAAGACGTACGGCCCGCTCATGTCGCTCCGCCTGGGCGCGGTCACCACGGTGGTCGTCTCCTCGCCGGACGTCGCCCGCGAGTTCCTGCAGAAGCACGACGCCGTCTTCGCCACCCGGTCCGCCCCCGACGCCGCCGGTGACCACACAAGGAACTCCGTCCCGTGGCTTCCCCCGGGGCCGCGGTGGCGCGAGCTCCGCAAGATCATGGCGACGGAGCTGTTAGCGACGCACCGGCTCGATGCGCTCCACGAGCTCCGGCAGGAGAAGGTGTCGGAGCTGGTGGACCACGTCGCGAGGCTGGCGCGCGACGGCGCGGCGGTGGACGTCGGCCGCGTGGCGTTCACCACCAGCCTGAACCTCCTCTCGCGCACCATCTTCTCGCGCGACCTGACCAGCCTCGACGACCGTGGCGCGTCCAAGGAGTTCCAGCAGGTGGTCACGGACATCATGGGGGCGGCCGGAAGCCCCAACCTGTCGGACTTCTTCCCGGCGCTCGCCGCCGCCGACCTGCAGGGCTGGCGCCGGCGGCTGGCCGGGCTGTTCGAGCGGCTGCACCGGGTGTTCGACGCAGAGATCGAGCATCGCAGGCGTGTCGCCGGAGAGGAGCATGGGAAGGTGAAGGACGACTTTCTGAGGGTGCTCCTGAGGCTCGCCGCCCGCGACGACGACACGGCGGGGCTCGACGACGACACGCTCCGGTCAGTTTTCACGGTAAGGACATGCTCCCTCTGACCAAAATATAAAAACCTCGATTTTCTAGTGAATCTGAATAATCTATCCAAAATAATGGTAAATGTCTTGTAGAATTTTAGGTTCTTATATTTTACCACGAAGAGAGGGTTCAGCTTTTTCACATGCTGAAACGTCTAGCGAGTTCCATTGTAGCTACTGTAGGTAAACAGAAACAGCAATAGTTAAATTAGGTTTGCTGTCAATGTCGCATACTTCCGTTTTTTAACCCATATTGTTGTTAACTTATCGTTGTTGAATTTAGTTCCACGTCGGTAATTGATAATGGGATAGCACAACTTAAAAAGTGAGGGCAGTAATTATCCAAGACTAGTCTCACTAGTACTAGAGAAACAATTTTCCTGAATGAGCTATTTAGTTTACAGACGAACCCTTAAGAAGCCTGTAGGTGAAAATCGCATGCCAAAATAAACCGATTTTCTTATTTTTGCATGCGGGCATTGTTGGCCTCTTAAAAATATACTTACAAGTCAATCCTTCATCCTCTTTTCCCTCCTCTACACTTCAAAATTCAAAATTTCATCCTCTTTTTCCTCCTCAACACTTCAAAATTCAAAATTTCACCTTGCGGGCCTCTTGAAAACATGCCTACAAGTCTATCCTTCCTCCACTTATCCCTCCTCGACACCTCAAAATTTTATCTCATCCACCCATCCACGTCATTATCCTTTCTATCCTCTCTCTCACTCTCTATCCTCTTCCACTCTCTCACCTCTCTCTCCCGCGGCCGGCGTGGGCGCGGCCAGCGGCACCGCGCGGCTTGGCGGCGTCCTTAGCGGCAGCGACCGAGAGCGGTGAGCTCGGCAGCGTGTGCGCGCCGCTGCGGACGACCGCCCCTCACCTGAATCCAGTAGAGGCCGCTGCCCCACGCCCCGATCTGGCGGCGACGGTCGTCCCCCGCCCGGATCCGAAGGCGGTGGCGGCCTCAGCGGCATGCGCGCGGCGGCGACCGAGAGCGGCGGGTTCAGCGGCGCGTGCGCGCAGCGGCGGCGGTGGTGGCGGGCGGGCAGGCTCGGACGGTGGGGAGGCACCGGATCCGGCTACCGCGACGGCGACGGCGACGATGACGATGACGGAGACCGCGATGGCGACGACGACGGCGACCGTGAGGAGGGTTTTCTTTTTTTGGATATTTTTTTTGGTTTTTTATTTTTGCGTGCGGGCGACATAACCACCCCGCACGCGAAAATCGCGTGCGGGTGCGCCACCCACACGTAAAAATAGTGATTTTAAAGACACTTGGTTCCAGACAGTTGGAAGATCCGCACGCGAAAATCACTTTTGACCGCACAGAAGAATCATTTCTCTACTAGTGTGTTTAGGGCTGTATAGGTCCAGGACCTAAAGTTGTGACTCCGGTTGGTCCTATGGTAGATCAGGCCCAATGTGACCTGGATGGCCCACGGTTGGTGGGCCAGGCTACGCACTCTAATAAGTGGTATCATAGCTCAGGTTTGGAATCCGCAATGATTTCTATGGGTCACATGGGTTGATGTGACGGAAAAGATTGTTGACAAAAGTATGATATTTACACAAATATCAGATGGCTACCTCCTCGTGTGCAAAGTAGAGTTTTCACAAAGTTTGGAATCCGCAATGATTTCTATGGGTCACATGGGTTGATTGACGGAAGAGATTATTGACAAAAGTATGATATTTACACAAATATCGGACGGCTACCTCCTCATGTGCAAAGTAGAGCTTTCACACGATTATTACGCGGGTAATGCTGCAGGTGGCTTATCTATTCTATTTTCCTTTCTCTTCTCTCTCTTTTAACCACTTTTTAAAAAAAAATTAGACAATTTTTCCTTCTAAATTAATTATACGATTCATGATTCAATTTCATCATTACGTTCGTCATAACTAAATCTTTATAAATTGATTCTGCTTGATTATATTTATGAGAAAATATATAATATGATTACAGATCTAATTTAAACATTTTTATATTATACACGAAACAATGAGATGTAAATGTTGGAATATTAGAAAATACTCAATGAAACATTCAAAGTACAATACGTGCAATATTTCTGAATAAATAAGTAAAACATTAGAAAATAATGAAACATCCGATGACACTACATGCACCATTAACAAATAAACTATTGAAACATCACAAAATAATTATTGAAACATTAAAAAACACACCCGGTGTGACATTTAAAATAGATCCATTATAACACAAAACTTAAAAGATGCAGCATAGTCAAATTCTAATTGTAACATTTATTTCTCACACGTCAAACTTTTGTTGGAGAAAAGAACGGTACAGGTACAACTGCACTGAACCCGTCCCCCAATTTCTTCTTGTAAATACATATAGTTGCAAATATCCCAGTTTCTTCCCCAGTACTGCAATGGCGGCTTTGTTTCTTTGGCTTTCATGGCTTGTGCTCTCTCCCTCCTCTCCGTCTACCTCCTCGACCTCCTCGCACAATCCCGCCGCCGCCTCCCGCCGGGACCCCACCCTCTCCCGCTCATCGGCAGCCTCCACTTGCTCGGCGACCAGCCACACCGCTCGCTCGCCGGCCTCGCCAAGACGTATGGCCCGCTCATGTCGCTCCGCCTGGGCGCGGTCACCACGGTGGTCGTCTCCTCGCCGGACGTCGCACGCGAGTTCCTGCAGAAGCACGACGCCGTCTTCGCCACCCGGTCCGCCCCCGACGCCTCCGGTGACCACGCCAGGAACTCCGTCGCCTTGCTGCCCAACTCGCCGCGGTGGCGCGAGCTCCGCAAGATCATGGCGACGGAGCTGTTCTCAACGAGCCGGCTCGACGCGCTCCATGAGCTCCGGCAGGAGAAGGTGGTGGAGCTGGTGGACCACGTCGCGCGGCTGGCGCGCGAGGGCGCGGCGGTGGACGTCGGCCGCGTGGCGTTCACCACGAGCCTGAACCTCCTCTCCCACACCATCTTCTCACGCGACCTGACCAGCCTCGACGACCATGGCGCGTCCAAGGAGTTCCAGCAGGTGGTCACGGACATCATGGGGGCAGCCGGAAGCCCCAACCTATCGGACTTCTTCCCGGCGCTCGCCGCCGCCGACCTGCAGGGCTGGCGCCGGCGGCTGGCCGGGCTGTTCGAGCGGCTGCGCCGGGTGTTCGACGCAGAGATCGAACATCGCAGGCGTGTCGTCGGAAAGGAGCATGGGAAGGTGAAGGACGACTTTCTGAGGGTGCTCCTGAGGCTCGCCGCGCGCGATGACGACACGGCAGGCCTCCACGACGACGCGCTCCAGTCAATTTTCACGGTAAGGACATACTCCCTCCGTCCCATAAAACCCCATTCCTACCATCTGTGGCGAATCCAGGCCTATTTCGTGGAGTCGACTGACCCACAACTTTTTAAAAAACATCGTATAAACTTTGATTTTCATGTATAAATTCAAAAGAATTTAGAGAAATGACCCCACTTAAATACGAATCATTAGTAATTAACCCAGAAGCTTAAATTTTTAGCTCCGCCACTACCTACCATCTCAAGAAGAGATTAGTGAAGAGTAAAAAATTAACCAAAATACGTCTCATTATTGAAAAAAGTAGTAATGTTGATGGTAGATAAAGGGTATTTAAGGGAGAAAATTTCTCGTCTTATGTGCCGAGGTTAGATAGAATATTAGAAGTTGGTTTTTTTGAATAAAATTCAAATTTCAGAAGTTGAGTTATTTTAATGGAGGAAGTACATGGTATTTCCTCTGTCCAAAATATAAAAGCCTCGATTTTTTTAGTGAATCTAAATAATCTATCGAAATTAATGGTAAATGTCTCATCGAATTTTATGACGAAGAGGGTGTTCAGCTTTTTATGTGCTGAAACGTCTGGCGAGTTCCATTATAGCTAGTGTAGGCAACCACAAACAGCAATAGTTAAATTAGGTTTGCTGTCGATGTCGCATACTCCGTTCGGTTTTATTTTAATTGACATTTTGGACAATGATACGGTCTACAAAGATAATATATCTTTGACCTTATTTTTCTATTATAATATATACAATAAATAAATGCATGTATAATTTTATTATAGTGTTTTGAAAGACAAATCTATATATGTTGTTCTAGTTTTTTTAAACAAAATATTTTTAAAGTTATTGATGGTCAAAGTTATAAAAGTTTGACCTCAACCTTGTCCAAAGCGTCAATTATTATAGAATCGGAGGGAATACTCGTTCCTTTTTTAGCCGATACTGTTGTTAACTTATTATTGGGTTTAGTCCCGCATCGATAATTAATGATGATGAAGCATAACATAAAAGATAGGGGGTAGTCCTTACCTATCAGATAGTCTTTTGGGCTGTGTAGGTCCAGAACTTAAAGTTATGGCTTTGATTGGGTCTGTGGTGGAACAGGACGATCATACATCACCAGTCCTTAACTTTTTCAAATCGTTCAATTTACATCCCTTAGTTCAACATCTTAGTTCTAAGAAATACGCATGTAGCTCGGAAATCTTAATTCGTTATCTCTTCAATATTATAGACTATAGGAGATAGCTTAGAGCTTAAACACAATCATTTATACAAAGCATATAATGGGCCTGTTCGGCTGCCATTCTGGCGGCAGCGCTGCGACTGCAGCTCTTGCTTAGTGCGGCTGCAGCTGTGCTGCTTGCTGCAGCAGCTAGCTGTGTGCAGCTGCGAAAAATGGCAGCCGAACAGGCCCAATATCAATAGCATGTGCTAATGCACGGGTTAAGTTAGTGATTAGTGCTGAATAATTCATCACCTGAATGCTCTCTCATAATTAAGAGTGTGCTATATATTAATATCTCAAAGTGGTTTTTGTTGAAGGATTTGTTTGCTGCTGGAAGTGACACAAGCTCTAGCACTGTAGAATGGGCGATGGCAGAATTGCTTAGAAACCCATTACCAATGGCTAAAGCATGCGATGAACTGCAACGAGTTATTGGATCCACAAGAAGAATTGAAGAATCTGATATTGGTCGACTGCCCTATTTGCAAGCTGTCATCAAAGAAACATTTCGATTGCATCCACCTGTTCCATTTTTATTACCACGTCAAGCTACAACAACAATTCAAATATTGGGCTATACAATACCTAAAGGTGCAAAAGTGTTTATAAATGTCTGGGCTATGGGTCGAGATAAAGACATATGGCCAGAGGCAGAGAAGTTTATGCCGGAGAGATTTCTAGAAAGGGCAACTGACTTTAAAGGTGCGGATTTTGAGCTCATTCCATTCGGAGCTGGAAGACGGATCTGCCCTGGATTGCCATTAGCTGTTAGGATGGTCCATGTGGTTCTTGCATCACTACTAATTAATTTCAAGTGGAGACTCCCAGTCAAGGTCGAAAGAGATGGAGTTAATATGACAGAAAAGTTTGGTGTAACTCTAGCAAAAGCCATTCCTCTATGTGCTATGGCCACATCAACTTGAGTTAGAAGCCAGGCAGCCACTTCACTGGACTGCTCAAAAACATTGTATCAGGTATGACAATATTTTGCTGTCCAGTGGTCTCTTTTACCAATCATGATGGAAACGGATTGTCAGGTTTCTCTGCAGTTGCTTCAGTCCAAGGAGAAGGATAGGTCTGATTTGGCATATGTTATCAATGCAGTCAAGGATCTTATGGGCGGTGACAGGGAAATTCTCTTTAGTAAAGTCTGTCGTAGTCAAAACCGGGTTAGCCAATGTTTAGCGAATAAAGCTCGGTGTGAATCTCTGTCAGGCCTGTGGCCGGATAATAGTTGTAATTTCATTTCATGGTTAGCGAATAAAGCTCGGTGTGAGTCTCTGTCAGGCCTGTGTTTGAGTAATATAGATCCTTTTCCCCGAAAAAAAAATGTATGGCAATATTAGATGATTAATGTGGAATATTGTAATAAATCATTACGTGTATTTGTGGGGATATATTGTTCCAATAGGATAAATAAGCTGAGATTTGGATATTTACTTTTTCTTCCACTTGCTAGGAAAGCAAAAAACAAAAACCACAAGAAGATGAACACGACATTAAACTAATTGTATAAGTGGAACGACACGGCAAAAGAAGGCCAACATATAAACTATACAGTGTAGCTCTGAATATTATTTTTTACAAGATTAACAGGCAGCTCTGAATATTTTTCGAGATTAAAGTGTGCACATAGTCCTTAAACTTATTCAACATTCTAATCTATCTCCCCGTACTCTTAAAAAACGGATTTACGTATCACAACTTGTTAAAATGCATCATTCCGTTTTGAATTGCCATAACTTCTCTGCGATTCTACGTGGGGTTGAGATGACATGCCACACAAACACTAAAGTGGTATCATCACTAAGTCTACACTAACCGACAAATAAGACCCGCCTAGAAAATTTCTTTTTATTTTTTTCCTTCTATGTTTTTTCCTTTCTTTTTCATCTCCTTTTTCTCTCTTCAGCTGCAGCCGCCACCACCGCCACCAACCTCACCATCCTTCCTTCTCCTAGGGTGAGGAAATCCAAGTGTGAGGAAGCCCATGTTATGCCCACCACCGCAAAGCTCCACACCCCCGCCACCACAAAGCACGGCCTCACCGATTATGTCGCTAGTTGTGATAATGAAGCCCACATTCAAGATAACAAGTGGCCACCTAGCTGAGCTCGAGAATGTTGGCCCTCGGTGCGCGCTCGGTTGATTGGCATAAGTCCGTCGACCTCTGCTGCCTCAGCGTACTCGGCTTGGTGCCTAACGAGCATCTCCTGCTCCAGTTTGTCTATCTCCTCGGTCGTCATGGCAACCTTCGACTGTAGCCACCAGAGCTCATCATGCCCGCTGCCTATCTCACCATTGCCGAACACGAAAGTGTAGAAACCCTAGCTCAACCGCCAGAGAGAAATTGCTAAATCTGTCTGTACCGTTGGCCTCCTCCAAAACTAAAGGTACAATCACTTTCTTTATAACACTTCCACCGTTTCCCATCTCCTTCCCATTGTAACTGTTGTTGAATCTCACCTAATCATCGCGAGGCCGTGTCAGGGGGCTCCATGCATGAATATTTTCCATGTCACTCGTCCATGTCAGCGCCGGAGACAAGTCAGACACGTGGGTCACCCTGTATTTCTCAGTGATTTTGCAAAAGCGCCCCACTCTTATTCACATTTTGTTTTTTTTTCTCACGATGAATCAGTCACCTGAGGAATTGAGGGCAAAGGTGAGGTGGAGTGGTTGCCTGCCTGAGGAATCAACAACGAAGTAAAGGACGATGGCAACTTGGCGATGCCTTGAAAGTGGACAACGGAAATATCGCTCCACTGAGTGGCGTTGACGTGGCCAATGTGGTGGTGTCACATATAGCCTACAAGCAGCCAGTAGGCGCACGCATGGGCGGGGATTACCAGGAGGCCGGTGGGGAGGTGCCCGGTAGATGAAACTGACCAGGCGGCTGCGTGGGGCGTGCTTCAATGTGCTTTTGCTGAACTAGTGGTCGGAGTCGAATTGATCGAACAGGCAATCTCTGAATCTTCTTTTGATTTGCGAAGTAGGCATTGGCCAGAATCTTTTTTTATTTATTCCTAATTAATACACGAATCATAATTACCTCTAAATTTATTCCTAGTTTTGAATAAACTAGCAGTATATACATATTTCTAGATGGTTAATTCTATTTATTTTGAAAGATACTTTTAACACCACAAAAAATTACTTCTATTTTTCTAGAGAGTTACTTCATCTACCAATATAGCTACTTCTGAAACTGTGAAGAATTACTTTTAATACCGTGAAAAGTTATTTCGATTCTTCTAGATTTAGAGTGAAGAGTTAGTTCTATTTTTATTTTTCTTGATTCAGTTATTTTTCTTTAGTAATGTACTTCTAATACTGTAATTATTTTCTTAATTCTATAATTATTTTCTTAGAGTTATTTGTCCTTTGCTCTATAGGTACTTTTAATATCATCAACATTAATTATTTTCTTAATACTGTAATTATTTTCTTAGAGTTATTTTTCCCTAGGTATTTCTAATATCGTCAACGGTTACTACTATTCTCTTAGAGTTACTTTCCTATATTATGAAAATATTTTTTTCAAAAAAAATATATTTTAAAATAAAGATAATAATTGCATTTACTCGTGAATGTTGTCAACATTGTACTTCACAAAGTTTCTTATTTCAAAATTGTCCTTATTTTCAATGAAAAGAAGTAAATTACTTTTGAATGTTTAAATATATTTAACATTGAACTCGTTTTGTCATATATTTTGAATGGAGAGCTATACTTTAAATGGATTTTACAATAATACACGATTTAAAAATTATAAATCATGGAAAGTTGAAGGAAGCCATAAAAGAAAGGAGCTAGTGAATTGGTTGGTGTTAGGGCATGTACAACCTAAGGCACGGGTAGTAGTAGCCTCATGTGGGCCATACCACCTAGGCTACACAAAGGAATCTCTGTCTCCAATGGAGGATACACTCAAATAGGTCCTATAAAATCAAAGGGTACTATAGGAAGATATTACATCCCACAATGGGTGTTCTAGCCCACAAAACCACCAGTGTTGTTTTACTCTCCTAATTTTATTCGGCGATGCCTCCGACTCATCTATTTCCACCTCTTTCTCGTCGCCTCTCCACCTGCCCCAGAACGCCGCCTCTGACTTCGTCGGTTCGCCCCACCGCGCCACCGATGACTTCGCCACACTGCGCCACCGCTGACTCCGCCACACCGCGTCGCCCACAAGCTTCCGCCGCTCTCTCTCTCCCTCTCTCTTTCAAAGTGTGGGAGCAGCGGCGGCGAGGCCCACGAGGAGCACGAGCAGGAGGAGGACGCGGCGGCCGCAGCAGCGGCGGCGAGGCCCACAAGGAGCACAAGCAAGAGGTGGCGGAGTGAGATCCAGTCGGTCTTCTTCTCCAAGTCGTCACCGTCTCTCTCTCCCTTCGCCCGTCATCGCCGGATCTGGTAGGTCACGCCTCCTACTCCCCACCGTGCTACCGCCAACTCCGCCCCAACACGCCGCTGAGGGTGAAAGGGGAAACTACCACTGCGAGAGCGGGACCACAAGCGCAAGGCTTCGCCACATCATCACCCAACGCGAAGCCCCAAGCTGTGGCTTGACGAAAAGTAGTCGAGGAGCACGTCCCAAGGAGAGGAGGAGGCGAAAAGAAGTCAAGGAGCACGTCCCTCACAAAGACGTCGTGGCTCTACGCTGGCCGCTGGGGAACACCTCCAGCTCGAAAAGGTACGGCATTTGAACGGCGTCGCCAGGGATAGGCCCTTGGCCCCATATCCCCATCACATAAATAGGCATCCTGTGGAAGGTTAGTAGATTGTTGGTGTTAGCCCCATGCCCCATCACATAAATAGGCATCCTGTTCCACACTAGAGCTTCTCGATACAGAAGATCACATGTGCCCGGTACAACTAAGAAAATAGCTATAGGCCGTGTTTAGTTTCATTTAAAAAAAATAAAAATTTAAAGTATACTGACACATCAAATGTAATTAGACTCAAGATGTGCAATTGATTTTATTTTCACCATGCATACGTCAAATATTTAATGTGACAGAAAAGTTAAAAATTTAAAGGGAACTAATCACAGCCATAATAACAAAAGCCATACTCTCTGTATTAAAGATCCAACAGGTTCAGAGAACACGCAAGCTCAGAACTACACATCACCAAAATTGGAGCAAGTTTGGGGGTACATATCCGCTCATACAGTGGAGGATTTATTTCTCGATTCTACGAGCTTTTTAACTAGAGTTCGACCGGGAAGTCAATTACGGATAGAAATGAGCATCCTGTCTTCACCATCAAGTTTAGTAGGGCTCCACGGGTGCGCGGAACTTGGCACCAGCGTAGACAGCAGCCGCACCAAGCTCCTCCTCAATCCTAAGAAGCTGTTGAAATAAGAAATAGCATGAATTAGTATAATAATTTTACCCCTTTTTAATGACTAGCTTAAGCATATGCATGGATTCGTTAACGCCTGAACAAAAATATGCATGAATTAGTGGACAGTATTAACTGAACTACCCATTAACGCATGAAAGCATCTGAGAACAAAAAAAATCATGCTTGGGCTAAAGTAATCATTCAAGTCTTTCAGATCTAAACAGCACGTAAGAAATGCAGATAGAGGTTGGCTGGGTCAGCTGATTGGTTTTATACGGTACAAAATATGAAAAACTACTTGCCTGGTTGTATTTGGCAAGGCGCTCTGATCGGCAGGGTGCTCCAGTCTTGATCTGACCCTGTTTCAGAATGACAAAGATATATTCAGCCCTCACATTCAGTACAAGAGTAACAACTAATACAGGATGCCGTAAAGTTCACTACAGTGAATGTAGAGCACAGAATCTTACCGTGGCCAAACCAACAGCCAAATCAGCAATGAAGGTATCCTCAGTCTCACCACTGTGGCAATGAAACACAAGTCAATATACAAATGGTTGGTAGTCAGACCAGGTCCACCAGGAATAAAGACAGGTAAGCATATCAGTATACCTCCTGTGGCTGGTCATCACACCCCAGCCAGCACGCTTTGACATCTTCACGGCCTCAATACTCTCAGTGACAGATCCAATTTGGTTAACCTGTTGAAAGACAAGGGTGATATATTCGCACATGGAAGATAAACTATTAAACGTGAAGGAAAGAATCAATAGAACCATACCTTCAGCAGAAGAGCATTGCATGACTTCTCCTGGATTGCCTTTGCCACCCTCTGCATAACATATATTAATATTAATTATCAACCACACTGAAAGAGAGATCATATTTAGAAGTAATAGAAAACTATGCACTCACTGTTGGGTTGGTGACAAGGAGGTCATCACCGACAATCTGCACTTGCTCTCCAATTTCAGCGGTCATCTTAGCATAGTGTTCCCAGTCATCCTGGTCAAACGGATCCTCAATCGAGACAATGGGGTATTCACTGACAAATGACTTGTATACATTCTTCAGGCTATCACCAGATATCTTTTGTGAACCATCATTGTTCTACAACAAAAAGAATCACAAATGTTCCCAATAAGTTCACAGCATTATATACATCTACATGATATCAAACAGTGAGCCAATCCCTACTATCAAAAATGAAACAGATTGCCACCTACCTCCTCCTTGAAGTTAAGGTCATAGGTTTTGTCCTTGTCATTGTAGAATTCCGAAGCAGCAACATCCATTCCAATGACAACCTACCATATCAGGTTGCAAAAAAAGTCTCAAGCCTCAGTCAATCAAAAACATTAACTTATGCAGAAAGATAAACAATAAATTAATCAAAGTACACAAACCTTGCCAGTGTATCCAGCCTTTTCAATTGCAGTCTTCAAGAGCTCAAGACCCTCCTTGTTTTCCTGCAATATCACACAACACAAACGATTCAAACCACATGCTAAGTATATTCATTTAGATTTCTAATTACGGATTAGCTTCATACATCAAAACAGAAGTTATCTCAGCATCTAACATCAAGCAAATACAAAGCAAAACAGGGAAACATAATTGAAGTGAAGCACTTCACATGGATCAACAGCATAGTGGAAAGAAAGATAATTGAATTCACTGCTGCAGGCATAAGTACCTGAATGTTAGGAGCAAAACCACCTTCATCACCAACATTGGTGGCATCCTGACCATACTTCTTCTTGATAACAGACTGTACAGATAAAATTAATTAATTTTCAATGACGTAAGATGGGGAAAAGGTTTAAAATGAAGATGAAAGAATTACCTTCAGGTTGTGGTACACTTCAACACCCATCTTCATGGCCTCCTTGAATGAAGCGGCCCCAGTAGGAAGGATCATGAACTCCTGCAATATAGAGCACATCATTAAATAACTTTATGAGCAACACATAGAATGAGAAAATCTTAGTTCAGATCACTGCCTGCATGGCAAGCTTGTTTCCAGCATGTGATCCACCGTTAATGACGTTGAATGCAGGTACGGGCAAAACCAGTTGCTTGTTTCCAGCAAGGTTGGCAATGTGCTGCAAAACAGAACATATTATCAGTTGGCAAATTCATAAACGAATAGATAAGAGGGCAATAAATTGCACATCTTAACATGCAGCAAACCTGGTACAGAGGAATCTTCTTGATGATAGCTCCAGCTTTGCAAATGGCCAGTGACACAGCCAGGATTGCATTAGCACCAAGCTGCACATATTGATAAAAGACTTAGTAGAATCCACTTACAAATGGTACATCTACAATTTTCATGACTAAGGCCCATGACCAGATGGATTAGATAATACCTTCTGCTTGCACCACCCCCACTCATTTTTGGTTCCATCAAGCTGCTGAACCATGAAGTTATCAAGCTCAGCCTGTGACGTAGGGTCCTGCAGAAGAAATAGAGCATATAATGAATTCTGGATTTAGTCTCAAAATACAACAGAATAGGTGAACCATGAGACAAACCTTGCCAATCAGAGCTGGGGCAATAACCGAGTTCACATTGTCGACAGCCTGAAACAACAGAAAAAAAATGTAAAGAAACAAAAACAACAAAAATAAAACATTGTAACAGGTACCAGAAACAAATTGATTTTTTATAACCCATGAAACAAGTATACATCATGATGCAATAGGACCAGTATAGCAAGTTGACTAATTTATTTAAGCAGTTAAAAGGTGGACAAGTCATAATTGATTTGACTTTGTCTTTTTTTAGTTTAGCCAAGACAATATGACTTTCTCATCTGCCACTAATTATTTGATAGAGAGAACATAGAATCTGAACTCTTGAGTAGTTTAAATTATAGCACAGCAAGGAATGCAACTAGGAACATGCTCCCATGGCTACAAGGAATTTAACCAAAAATAGCATTTGTTTGGATTCAATCTCCGATGCTAAAATAGATATTATCAATAGACTCACTTTAAATGCTAAGAGAGCTTGATGCTGGTGAAGCAATAACATTGAATAAGGGCAGGATGTTTTATGTTAAAAAATCAACTGATCTCTTACATAGTTAAATATCTAAAATAGTTTGCAACATAAAAAGTATCAAAGGCAAACCTTGGAAACACCCTTTCCCAAGTAATCAGATCCACCGTCCCTCAATTCGAGAGCTTCATAGACACCTGTAGATTATGAAAGAGATGAGATTAGCTTCTAGCCAAACCATAATCACATCATTTAAGATAATGTGAAACCATGGTTATGAGCAAACAAAGCAAAAAAAAGAACATCTAAATAACCCACCAGTTGATGCACCACTGGGAACTGCAGCCCTTGCAAAGGTTCCATCTGAGCAGCACACATCGACCTGATGCACATATGTATCATAAATTATACTAGCAACCAAATAACATTTTGTCGCAACAGCATGAAAACAAAATGAAACATTTACTGTATACATGGTAAGAGTTGGATTTAGAACTATCGACCCACATCACAATTACCACACCCACGGTCAACAATGCTTCGACAATAATGAAGCCACGAGCAAGTGCAGGACCCACAGATCTGTACCATGCATCCTTCAAATCCGTAGAAAAATGTATGACAGGTGGGGGAATTCGTGCACGGCGCAGCATCTAATTGATCTAGGCGATAAATCAATATTCGCATTAAATCTAGGCGATACCTTAACCCTCGCTTTAAATCCAACACAACAGTCGTTCACTGTCTCCAGATCCCACCTACCCTCCACAAAACCCCTCGCGAAAAGGGGTTAAACCCTGCACCAAATTCCGCAAACAACCCCGCAAATCGCCTAAACCCCCAAACAACCTCGCCGGAAAAAACGAATCCACGGTCATCGCGACGGCCTCAGCGCCCCCCACCCCGCGAGATCGACGGAATCACCACACCGGAACGGCCCATCTGGCCAGATCGAAGCAGGGAGGCCGCGAGAGGAGGAAGAGATCAGATCGGCAGCGGGAGGGAGAGAGAAAGCTCGTCTCGGCGGCGGTACGTACCTCGACGGTGGGGTTGCCCCTGCTGTCGAAGATCTGGCGCGCCTTGACGGACACGATCGTCGCCGCCATGGGAGGAGGAGGAGAGCTTCTAGAAGGTTCTAGCAGCGGAGGAATGGAGGAAGGAGACGGGGTTGGTGCTAATAAAGTGGGGTTTCGATGGATGCGAGACATTTAGGGCAGACCGCCCATTTATAATGGAGGGTGGTGAGTTGGAAGCAGCCCTAATAGTTACGGTCACGAGGAGGGTCGACGTGCAGTGTCGCTGACAGTGGGCCCGGTTTGGGGTGGGATTGGGGTGTGGTCCCACGTGGAGGTGGGGTTGTCGATGTTCTCGATGCGGAAACTTGTGGGCGTGATGGAAATCGGCGCCGCCCTCGCGTCGCGGCCCGCCGATGGAAGGAGGTCTTCGCCAGCCGTCGGATTTTGAAAAGTTGGGAGAGAGAGGAGAGCACCGGTTTCCTGGCTGGTCTCGTTTTTTTTTTCTTGCTTCTAGGCGGCTGAGGGGGTCGTGCCATTAGTACGGTGGGTCCAGCCAGATGGAAGCGATGGACGCGAAGGCCGAATGAAGCCCTGGCGCATTGGGCAGTTGACAAGGGATTGAGAATTTGAAATACTCAACGGTATATTTCACCGCGCTTTTATCACATGGAGCCAACAACACATTAGACTTATATGTTAGTGATAAAAGCACGGTGCATTGACTATAGAGGATCCTGATTCGTTGACAAAAAGATTTAAGCATTATTAGGGAAACAATTTTAATCATCAAATCAAAAGGAATGTTCCCTTGTCATCTGAAAATTTTGATAAGAAATATTAATGATTCCACGTATACTCAAAAGCTCTTATATTTTGGGACAGAGGGTGAATGTGAATAGTTTTTTTATTCATGTGTTTGGTCATGGCCACATATTTTTTAGACGATCAACAACTAATCAGTGTGTTCGTTTATTAGCGCATGAGTAAATAGCATCATTGCAATCTCCACCTATGCATGCGCCTAACACCGAAGTGACTCCACACCTTTATCGATGAGATTTAGTTTCAAAATGAAGAGGGTTTTGTTGAGTTGGTCTCAGCATGATTTGTGAATAGACCGAAGGGAGAGTTGTTGCGTTTGTTGACAAATGAATCAATATAACATAGGTTCGAATGGTATGTAAAGGTACATCCAACTCCTGTTAGAACAAATAAGACTAGAAAAGATGTCTAATAACAAACCATGGAATGTTTTAAAGAGTGAAGTAAATGAACAGTACATAAACTTAAGCGGGTGTGATATCTAGGTCCTGAACTCTCAAAAATATTTTTAGTGCCTAAACATGTTTTGGGTGTTATGCAAGTTCAAATGGGTTTCCGTAAACTAACGTGGGGTGCCACGTAGCATCTACATATTAGTGCGATCCACATGTCCGTCACAAATTGAACGGTTATACTTCATATCAAAGTGGGTCCAGTAGTTGTAAATTGATGATAACATGGAAACATGTGGCCATGTGGGGAGAAATAGAAATTATTTAATACTCCCTCCATCTACTTTTCTACTTTTGATAGTTATATTTCCAAATCTGAAAAATTTATTTTTGATAGGCATATTTCAATCCAACAACTTATCATCTTAATGGCTTTCTTGAATTTAATGCGTGACTCTTCATTCTTCCACACTAGATTGGCTACATGGGCATCGAGAAATGTAAATATTAATGAATCGTTTGTTTACGAGGAATGACTAGTAGCATATTTAAATGGATGATAAGTAGAATCACTTATTCTTGGTCTATGTGCTAAAATGAAATATGACTATCAAAAGTAGATGGAGGGAGTATAACTTAGTGACATGCAATTATATAGTCATAGGAGATCAGTTTTGCTATATGTTTATCAATAAATTTTTCTCCTAAAACTTTGTAATTGTAAATACAATGCAATCATAGTGTAATTACGTTGTAACCTGCATACAGTTTTCAATGTAACTGTTGACGAAAAAATCGAACACACCAGCCTAGGAGATCTGCTTAGCTCCAGTGCAGGTCCAAAGGTTGATGAGATGCGGACGTGCCAGTCAGTTTGATCCTGCAACTGACAAGATATGTAAACAGCAGATAAAACAGCCGATCGGCTGACAAGCCGATGGAGTAGTTCCAGCCGATAGCGATAGGGTTTAAGTAATCGGCAATATATCCAATGTAGATAATGATATAAAGGCAATCGGTTGATGATGATGTAATAAAATAACAATATAGTCCAGTATAAACCAATCGGCTAGCATTGATATAACAGAATAAGCACTAATCTGAAGGTTAAAGCATACATCGGCTGGAGGTCCGATGTCATGAAATCCACAAGATTAGATTAAACAGTAAAATCTTTGTTGCCATCGGCTAAATCCAACTTATATGTATATGCAATCCTTATGAGCCGATGCAACGTCTAGATAACTCACCGGCTGAAACCCCGATGAAACCCTTATTGGCAATCAAGAAGCAGGCTAGAGATTATGGTTCTAAACACGACTTAGTAGATCAAACTTAACTGATGCAGCACTAAGTATGAAAAGAAACATAATATCTAGGTAATCAAGCCGTTGACTGAGTTTTCAGGGTGGTAGATGTCTAAGCTAATCTAATCTAGCAACGCGATTTAGCCGATACCGGCAGAAACCCTAAAACGAGGAGCAGCCGATAGAGCTAAATTGATATGCTAAGACTAGATTAACAGAGACATATGATAAATAGGTAGGCAAATATATCATCCAAACTAGAGCAATCCAAGAGGTTGAATGTACTGATGCAGCCTTGAACGACGACGACGTAAACGATACAATTGCCTGGGCCGACGGAACATTAGACTTACCTCTTAGCTGGAGATCGAACACCGATGCAGCCCCGCGTCAGGTGCCAAGTCCCGCCGGACGATAAAATAAAGTAGAAAAGGTAAAAGGTGGCGATGCGCCGAATTGTAATGATCGTGAAGATAGTTTACAATGACTCTGAGTGTACATATTTATACCCATGGGTAGATACTAGTCCTTGTAGGACAAGAAAGAAACTTTCCTAAAGATAAAAGGAAAACATAAAGTCCTTATAGGACACTAAACACACTTTCCTAAAGATAAAAAGGAATCTAACAAACTATTCCTAATTAATAGATACAACTAACTTCTTCGGACTCGATCAGTACGTGGCAATCATCATGAAGCACGTCAACTCAATCCGACAATGATTCCAATATCACCTTGCCAGAATCGGCTACATCGGCTTGCCTTCTCCGATTCGGTAACTACCGATGCACACTGTAGCCGATGCGGTTCCGAAGCCGATTCATACCCTGTTTCTGTTATCGATTTCCTCCCAAATCCGCTTCGGCCTTAAATCCAAATCCGATGTAAATTTACCAAATTTGGTCGTTAACAATAACTTGTATGTAATTTGAATCATTTGGTTTGCTTCACGATTTGTACAAACAAGGAAGGAGAAAAATCACAACATGCGCATACATTAAGGGATTCAGTCCCACGACCTCTGCTTTGTGAAAATAGCATGTTATCATGAGATTTTTTTAAATTACATATACAAGTTATACATAGTTACATATAAGTTACAGTATAATTACACTACGATTGTACTATATTTATATTTTTCAATTTTTAAGAATAAATTTGTCGACAATTGTATAAGAGCAGGTACAATAGCAGACTATTCGCCAGCTACAACCATATTTTAATGAGATAAAAGATGAGAGAGAAGAGTAGCGGGCTACATATCTGTAGCCAGCTGCAGCACGGACTCCAAGACGTAATGTGTGTATGACAGGTGGGACCATATACTAATAGTATAGTAAGCATCTATTGTATGAATTGGCTATTACATTGGCTATAGATAAATTGGAGCTAGTAGTGGGCTATACTATTAAACTTGCTCTAAGTAATCCCATAGGAGATTAGCCCCTTCTTTTCTAGTAGTTTGCATTAGTATGGACTTGGCCTCACAACACCAATTAACTAGTAGTTGCTAAATGGTAGAATAAGGGTTTCGTCTCCAAGAAAAAATGAAAACAATTTATGCTGCAGTGAAGCGCATGCATGAACAAAATGAAGCAAAACAAATAGAATAGAGCAAGCATTGATTTTAGTAAGAACTCATAAACCAACTAATAGCACCCAAATACTTTCAAGTTAGTGTATATATTGTGCCATGAAAATTCATGTGAAAACAGATAGCTTTGACCGATTAGCGCATTGCCATACTACTATGCTCCCAGATAGAGTAGTGACATCCAACAAACTAGCAATAAGATGAAGCTATGAAGGAAAGCCTATGGAATACAACTTCATATATCAATAAACTAATAATAGGCCATCGCTAAGCTGGACGTAGGTTTATTACTCAAAGGAAACACCAAACATGTACAAAAACCTTCTTGAGTCTAATTGGTATCCCCTCAGGAGGGATGGCAAACAAACATGACCTAAATATCAAGTTTCGTATTGCCAAGATTTTCATTAACGACAAAAGGAAAGTAAAGTTTCCGTACCACCTCTATTGCATTCGCTCCTATGTTTTATTGACTACTAATATCCTTGTCGATCGCTATAATGGAATGATTATTTTTAGATTATGGAATATAATTAGGTGGGTTGTGTTGTCCTCATAAGTCCATCTCTATTGTGAATATAATATCTATCTCCATAATGACACCAACGTCTAGAGTTGAGTCCTCCTATCACTGAGAGCAGCAACAATGTAGTTTGATCATGTGTGAGGACAATGGGATGCATGGTCCCTCCAACCAAGGTGATAAGTTATCTACACCGCTAGAGGGCCATAGATTTGGTTGTGGCTTTGTGCACTATGCTCATCATTTTGAGTATCAGTTTTTGCATTTATTTAAATTATGCCAATTTGCAGGATGCAACATTTGCATCCTCTCCACGTGTGTGTTTATAGTTCCAACTTGTTTATTTTGTAGTCATGTACATATTTTTTTACTGTAATTATTATATACAAATTATAAATTTAGGATTTATGACGCATTTCATTCGATGTTGTTGCAAAGCATCAACCCTATACCAATACTGAGGATTACTTGTACCCATATTAGAATGTGATAATGCATTCGATGTTTGTACACGTTGGCAACACAAACATAGCCAAGGGGTCATGCATGTAGTTCTCTTTTTTTTTGTGTCACTTCTTTTTTTCTCCGTGAAAGCGTTTTCTTTTTTTTTCCAGTGATTATCTCGTCGCATACGATGTTTTTCACGAAATTTTTTATTGTATTTTATAAATTGAATCTGTCAGGGTTATGGATACCACATACCTAATAGTAGTTGACTAAATCTCGGCAGGACCCACCGCATACCATGTCTTATACGGAAACAACCTTCGCATATAGGAGGAGTTCCGCATAAGGAAGGATGACTAGAGTTCTACATGGAAACGACAAGGACTACTCGGATTGTATCCATATTGGTTTTCCTAGTTCTACTTGGACAAGGGGATACCCATGGGTATAAATACAAAACCCCCTAGGAGGAAAGGGGACACAATCAACATACAGGGACAACATAGACGCCACAAAGCCATAAGCCAATACAAGCCAACATACGCCAAGACAAGACGCCGGATATCGACTTCAGGGATAAGCACGGCTAGTCCCCTACAGTGTCTCCGGATACTGTCAGGAGAGACGAAAGCGCTATCTCTGATCTCGTCGGGCACAGATTCGAGGAGGAAGACTACCCTGTTGTCGACTACGAGTCGGAACTTCAGACCTCCATGTCGACAACAATTAGATAGGCTACCCCAAATATTGTACTGGTGTGATTATGGTGAATAAAGTGGAACTTCGGCTTCGGCCAACAGGATGTAGGGCTATTACCTGACAATTCAGGGGCCCGAATGTCACACCCCGAAGTTCTCCTCCCAAGCCTAAAATTTAATTTATAAATGACCCTAAGAAAATACCAGTGCAAAGCAAGAGTAAACCCTTTTAAATCAATGCAGATAATAATCGGAATTGACATGTGGAATTTTTCTTGAGTTCTACATGTCGAAATTCACTAACAGGATTTTTAGTGGAATTTTCAGAGCTCTAGAAATAATTTTAACCAATTAAAATTGAGCAAGCAATATTTTAATTCCAGGGAAAATCCTTTTTCCTTTTTCTTTTTCTTTTTCCTCCTTTTTTCGAATGGGCCGCTGGCCCATTCTCTCCTTTCCTCCCCCCCTCCTCCCTGCTGGGCCGGCCGCAGGCCGAGGCCCAGCCAGGCCGCCCCGCCGCCCTCCTCTCCCGGGGTCGCCGACAGGTGGGGCCCACCTGTCGGGTCCTTCCCCCACCTCCCGCCGCTCCCGCCGCGCCGCCGCGCCCGCAACCGCCGCCGCGCCCACGTCTCCGCCTCCTTCGGGCCACGACGACCACGCCCGCACGTGCGCCGCGTTCCCCGCGCCCACTCCCCTCTCTCTCCAGCTCGCGCCCGCGCCCGAGATGGCCGTGATTCGATTTTCGAATCCCGCCTCTCTCTCCTCCCCCACTTCCCCACGTCGGCCGGCGATTCCCGCCTCTCCCGGCCACGTCCGGTCCTCTCTCTCCCTATTTAAGCTCCTCCGTCGCCCCCCTCTCGCTTTTTCCCCATTTCGCCGAACTCTCCCGAGTCTCCCATCGCTCCCGCGCCGTGCAACCACCCGCCGCCGCCGTTTCCGCTACTCCGGCCGCCGCTAGCTGCCGCTAGGCTCGCCGCCGCACCGCGCCGTCGCCGCCGTCGGGTTCGCGTGGCCGAGATCCACCCCGTCCACCCCTCCTTCGTCGAGGTTCGCCGCCGGAGCGCCTTTCCCATCGTGCGACGATGAGGGTCGCCATGTCCGCCGCTTTCGGCCGGCATTCCCGTCTCCTATGGCCCCTCTCTTCCTCTCTAATCTCTTTCTTTTCGTTCTTTAGGTCATCCCGGTCGCCGTCCGCCGCGTGTCGACCTCCCTCCGTCGCCCCTCGTCGCCGGACGCCGCCGTCCCCTCCGGTGAGGACTCCCTCCCCTTTCTTTTTCTTCCCCAATTCCCCGTGCGTCGCCGCCGCCCGCGCTCGCCGTCGCCTTCGGTCGTTGCCGCCGTCCGCTGCCGCCGCTTTCGCGTCGCTTTTGCGCCGTCGCCTCCGCCGCCGGATGCCGTCGCCGGCAACGCGACGCGCGCGTGCCGCCGCCGGATGCCGTCGCCGGCAACGCGACGCGCGCGTGCCGCCGCCGTTAGCCCTGGCCGGCCGGTCGGCTTTGATGCCGAGCCGAGCCCGGCGGCCGCCTCTATCGCCGCCCGTCCGATCGGCCCCGAGGGCGATCTGGGCCGTCGGTTCCGTGGACCGGCGGTGGACCACCCGCGTGGTCCCGGTCCACGGTGAACCGCTCTCCCCTGAGCCGCTGACCAGTGGGCCCCGCTTGCTGGCGCCGCACCCCCTCCGTGCTGACGTCAGCCCTGGAAAATATTGCGCAATAAATTATTTAAGGATTTTTGTTATAGTAATAAACACAGTGAATCTTCTAAAATTCATAATTAATTCATCCGAGCTCCGTTTAAGCCCATTCAAGTCTCAGTAAATCAAGAAAAATGTGTAGAATCCATTAAAAATGGTTTTGTTCCCTGTTTCAGTAGTCTTATAGCCTGGTTGCAATGTTTGCTTTGTATGTCGCTAGATTCCGGTTCCTCCGACGCTCCGGTGTACTTCGAAATAGTCGCTGAGGTTCCTCCAGCAGCAGAGCAAGACAAGTCATGCTTATCACTTGAACATGTTGATCCTATATTGCAAATGCTCTATTGTTTTCTTTCAAATATTGCATTGTTTTATAATGTTACTATGGGATGTTTACCTATTGTCATAACCATGCTATTGTTGAACCATGTCTCTTTGTTAGCTTGGGGTTATAACATGATTAGAGTTTGGACTAGGAATTACTTAGCCATGCTTAGTTCAACTAGTTCACAATGGGGAAGATCTTATTAATGATTAGACTGTTGGTTCTAATGGTTTTGTTGGATTAGTGCCACCGCTTTGGTGGTGCATGGTTTTGCTGGTCGCACCCATGGCAGTTAAGGACCGGTTCGCGGGATGCCCTGGAAAAACTTATCGTACTTACCACAAGCCAGCGTGGGCAACGGCTGGGCTTGTAGTGTAGCTTTCCTCTAGCCGACGCATCCAGGCAAGGGTGGGCGTGATGGAGTTTGGATGGGCCCTGCGACGGCCTATGCGGCTTCCGGATTCACCTAGGCACGAGAGGGGACTTGCCCGCTGCCTTGCGAGGAGTGGGGGTGAAACCTGAGGTGTGGTGTGCTTGGTCAGAGGGGGTTATGCGAATGGTCCTGTCACGGCCTCTTTCCGGTATGTCGTGGTGGCATGTCGGCGCACGGAAATGTGTCGTGGGGCTGTGTCTTGTGGGTACAGTTGTACATCTCTGATCAGAGTAAAACTATTCGAATAGCCATGCCTGCGGTTATGGGCGGTCAACCAGATTCACCGTGATTAGTCTCACCCTAGTGTAATCTTTTGAAATTGGATAGTTTAGGTGGATGGTTGGGCCTGTCGCAACGTGGGATAGCGTTGGACAGTGGATAGTTAATATTAATTAATTATTACAACTGTTTAATCTTTCAACTTCTGTTTATAAATGCTCGCTTTATGCAAATGAACCACTTTAGCTCTTCTTTGATGATTCCCTGCATCATGCCTCTATTCCGGTATGACTTGCTGAGTACAGTGGGTAGTACTCAGTCTTGCTCTAATTTTCCCAACCCCAGAGCACGAGTATGTGTCAGACGAAGGTTTCTCCGAGGAGTAGGCTTCGTCCGTGCCGTCGAGGATGCCTGTGGAGTGGTGTTCCCGCTGCAGTTCTAGTCAAGGCTTAGCTTCTGTTGTCTTTCTTTCTTTCCGCTGCATTTATGTAAGACTTTTATGATGTTTGTAAGACGTGGATCTGAATGTCAACATTGTCGTCTGTGTACCCCGGCCGGTCCTGGACGGGGATTTTAATGCACATTCTGCTTGGAATTCTATTCGGGAATTTCTGGGCGTGGCAAGTTGGTATCAGAGCCGACCTTGACCGTAGGACAAGCCAAATGGAAAAACCTAAGAGCCCTCTGAATCCTTTTCATTGCATATGTTCTTTGCAATTGGATTTGTTCCGGGAAAATTGGGATCTGTTCTTGTGGTTCAAGGGAAAAATCTTGGTCGCTCGTTTAAGTGAGATTTGTCAAAAACAAGTCAGTCCAGGGTTTTAGTAAAACTGTTGAGATTTATTCGTCAGTCAGTTGGGATTTGATGGGTGAAATGCATTAGGTCCTAGCTCAAGAACATGGGTAGCAAGGTATTTATGCTCTTATTGTTATTATTAGTATGTATCTAATTTCCCCATTATTTTATCGTTATGTGAGTCTGTCTTATTTATTCGCTCTCATGCAAAATGATCTATGCATAAAATTTCGCTCTTATTCGATTCGCTTATTTGAGTCTTTTATTGCTTTATTTAAATTTGGATTTGAGCATGCATTGATCCTACTCCTTTGTCTTCTCTAGATGGCCGGCCACTCACCCAACCACCGTGGAGAAGGCATGATCGACTTTGTGGCAGAGTTGGCACGTATGACACTGGTGGTGGGCTACCCCAACGCGCCAGAGTACACGACGGTTCCACCGCTCAGTGGCGAGCTTCCTCACCGTGTTCGCTTGGAGGTCCACGGCTACGTGGGTACCTGCCTAGCTAATATGGTGGTTGAGGCATCTGGAGGCACAGCAGATCACGCCTGTCAGGAGGCAGCATACCTGATGATGGCCAGACTACGGGAGCGCCACAACTACATCTTCCACGACACGGCGTACCGATTTCACCCTCGTCGAGCCAGTGGTGATGATGTCAGTACCTTCCGTCCGACAGCCGGCGAGAACGACACCACCTTTGGTCACATGTGTGCTGTGATGAGAGGATTGGATAGGATGCACTCGGACCTGCACAAGGCGACCAAGGCCTTGAATGATGGGAAGCTCATGAGGATCGTCGCTCTGAAGGACGAGATAGCGCGCCTGAAGAGGGAGAATGCTCAGTTAAAGGGTCTTCCCGCGCCAGGAGGAGACGTGGATCTGAATGTCAACATTGTCGTCTGTGTACCCCGGCCGGTCCTGGACGGGGATTTTAATGCACATTCTGCTTGGAATTCTATTCGGGAATTTCTGGGCGTGGCACCGAACCTATATAAAAATCCATGTCTCCATCTCTTTTACCTCAATCTCGCATATATCCTAGTACCAACGATCCCCATATTATGCAAATACCGGAATCGCGACATCAAACGTCGATAGAATCTTTCAACTCAAATTTAAGTTGAAAGTTTTTGAAATTTAAGTTGAATGCTTTTGAATTTTGAGATGAAAATTTTCAAATTTAAATTGAATGCTTTGAATTTTGAGATGAAATTTTTTAAATTTGAGTTAAAAGTTTTCAAACCTGAGTTAAATTTTCAATCTCGACTTGATTTTTTTTAAATTTGAGTTTGATGTTTTCAACTCTGAGTTAAAAATTTTCAAATCTTCATTGAAAGTTTTTAAATCGGAGTTGAAAATTTCAAAAAGTTCAAAATCTTTAGCTTGAAAATTTTCAAACCCAAGTTAAAAGTTTCAAACATTAATTTGAAACTTTTTAAATCCTGACTTGAACGTTTAAATTTAAGTTGGATGTTTTTAAATCTTTGACTTGAAAATTTAAATTTTAACTTATTAGTTTTCAAATCTGAGTTGAAAGTTTTCAACGAGTGAAGAGAAAGTAGATTGGATAAGGTGTACGCTGCTTCGCTCACTTCCGTATGTCTCCTTCAAATAGAAACCCCTATAATCGCAGCTACTGGGATGAGGGCCTGTTTAGATTTCTTGGCAAAATTTTACACCCTATCACATCGAATGTTTGGACACATGCATGGAGTATTAAATATAAATGAAAAAAAAAACTAATTACACATATTGCGTGTAAATTGCGAGACGAATCTTTTAAGCCTAATTACGTCATGATTTGACAATGTGGTGGTACAGTAAATATTTGCTAATGACGGATTAATTAGGCTTAATAAATTTGTCTCGCGGTTTATAGGCGGATTCTGCAATTAGTTTTGTTATTAGACTATGTTTAATACTTCAAATATATGTCCGTACATTCAATGTTACAAGCTAAAACTTTAGCAGCATATGCCATGCTAGCCTTCGTACTACTACTTTGTAAGGAATTTTTTTTTCAGATTAGAGTTTCTATCTAGACTCTATTTTGGGCCTGTTCACTTTGATGCCATTTTCAACCTTACCAAATTTTAGTAAAGTTACCAAAAATATGGCTACATTTAATTTGCTGCCAAATTTTGTTAACTATATAAGAAATCCTTACCAGGTTTTTTTTAGCATCAAATTTAACAGGCGCTTGGATACTGAAAGATTGGAATTCAGTTTTCTACCCTTTGCGAATTTGCGAATCAGAACAGCAAAAACCTAAGCAAACCCTAGCTCCGGCGATGCCTCCCGCTGCCGCCGCGGAGGCGGAGATCTCCCCGCCGCCCCCGGCGGCCGACGGGGGGGCCATAGCGGATACGGCGGAGGCTGGTGTCGCGGCTGAGAAGGAGAGTGACGGGATGGAGGTGGAGGATCGCGGCGAGGTGGTCTCCCAGGAGGCCACGGCGGTGAAGCCGGATGAGGCGGAGGAGCCCGAGGAGGATCCTGAGGAAGTCGGCGAGGGGGCCGAGGAGGCGCCGGCGGCGGGTCCTGGAGACGTCGCGGCCGCCGCGGCTGAGTCGGGGCCCGTCGCGATGGAGGCCGGTGATGGGGAGCCGGCGCTGGAGGTGGCCATTACTGCCCATGAGCCGGTGGAAGAGGAGCCCAAGGATGTAATGGAGACGGGCGAGGAAGCAATAGAGCCGGAGGAGGATGAGGAACCAGAAGAGGCAGAGGTAGAGGAGGATGAGGAACCAGAAGAGTTGGAGATGGAGGAGGAGGAACCTGAAGATGCAGATTCAGAGGAGTCGATGGAGGAGGAGGCAGGCTCAGAGGTCTCTGAAGAAGAAGCTGCGGCGGATGGTACGTAGAACCTATGCATTTTGATTGTGTAGTTTCTTAATTTCTTAGTGCAATGGTAACTTCTATTTGGTAGAATCGGCAAAGACAGGGAGAGGCAGAGGGAGGCCTGGCCTCCCCTAACCGAATAATATTTGTCGAGTAGCTGCTAAGCACTCTTGTAATTTATATATGGTGTCTAATTGCTGCGTGTTAGACTTTACATGCCAATATGCTAGTCTGCAAAAAGCAATTGAGGCCTGGCCTCCCAACCGAATAATATCTGTCGAGTACCTGCTAAGCACTCCTATAATTATATATGGTGATTAATTGCTGCGCGTTAGATTTTACATGCCAATATGCTAGTCTGCAACAAACAATCCATCCCTAAAAAAAGAAAAAAACAATGAAAGAATCTTAAAGCGGAATTGCTAGGCCTCTTGGCTGTTACTAAGTAATTCATTATCTGATAAAAAAGCAAAAGCATGAACTTAGCCTCTAATATCCATTTATTTGTAACCACAGATTTACCTCGCCACTATAATTTCGATTCCTAAAATCTTAGCATGTTATATACTCCATCGGTCTCAAAATAAGTTATTTCTGGAGTTCAAAATTTGTCCCAAAATATGCTGATTTCTATCCATATTTTTATACTGGGTCCACAAATAGGGCATTTCTATCTATTCAATACCATTTACCTACCTACCGTATTAATTCTCTTCATACTAATTTGAATCCCGATTGATAGGAATCAATTTATTATGAGACCAAGGGAGTACATCTTGTGTTCCGCCGGTGATAAATGGTAGACGAAAAATACTATATTGTCCAAATATAGATATGTTGATATGATTTGTTATCCATGGAAAATGATTGAAATTTCCATGTATTGTCATGCTAAATTTCTACTATCATCGTCAGTCGGTATGTAAGGAATGTTGCCCCCTGCATGTTTAAATCCTGGCTCTGCCACTGACTCGTAGTTGGAACTGATAAGGTTGAGGGGCTATTCAGTTGAATGAACAAGATTTTGATGCGTACTGCATGAATATTCGGATACTTGTTGGATGGTACCAACTAGTCTTTACTTTTAAAATTACAGATTTATTTGCTTATTGAGAGGGAACAGTTGAGTCAAAAGGGCTGTAATGCTGTATGGTGTGAAAACAGCTGCTTGCTAATTTATCTTTGCCCAATATCAACATTTTGTCAGCCTGTTACACAAGGTTGGTTTCCGGCCAAAACCTCAAGTGTTATCTGAAACCATATCTTATGATGGCTAAACCCTTCAGTTTTGTTTTATTTGTTCAGTAATACCACATGTTAGAATCTAATTTGAGGTGCAAATAGTAGCAGGGGTCTCTACTGACTATATTTTTTTATAGATATTAAAATCTCTTTAACTAATTTCAAAGATTATTATGCTGAGATGAGCATTATGTACGAGAATATTTCTATTTCATTGTTTCTTGTGCCCTACCTTCTATGTCCAACTACCCAATAGTTATAGATGGGTCACCTTTTTTCCTTTGATACTCCAGACATGAAGGAAATAGCTGACAAGGATTCTGAAGAAGCTCAAGATGAAGATAAACATGGGGATAATCATAAGGGTGAAGTTGCTGACCAATTGAGCAATGATGAGGATGTTGGTGGACGTGAAAATGATGAATCACCAAATGATGAACTCGACACCTCATTGCTTGTGCTGGATTCAGTTCCAGATGGGAATGACAAAACCCTTGAATTATTTGTCGGTGGCTTGCCTAAGGACTGTGTTGAAGAGGACATTAGAGTGGTGTTTTCTCAATGTGGAGAGGTTGAATCTATTAGAATAGTTAAAAAGAGAAAGCGCATTGCATTCGTTCGTTATGCAGATATCAGTGCCACAAAGAAGGCTCTTACTGAATTTAAGGATGGAATCAAGGTTTTGATTTTATGATGCTTTCAGTCCTTTGAATGGTTTGACTTTGAATCAGTCGTTGCTTATGGAGTAATGATCGTATTCCCTCTTTCATGTTTTCGTTAGGTAAATGGCAAAAGTGTCAGAGTATCTGTTGCTGAACCTCATAGAAAATCTAGTGAGCAGAAGGCTCTTACGAAGGTAATAATCCAGTGCCAGTTTAGCATATTAAAGTTGTTCTCTGAAGTTCTATTTTTCTTTTCCTTATTTTATTCCTTCAACGTTTTTTTACTAGCACCTATTTGAACCATTCAATGGACTAGGCTTTTTAGTGGAATCCTGATTCAGAAACAACAGTTCAAGCGTCATGATTGATGACGGCATAGAAAGCCATGAGAGCATTGGTGGGGAGAGGAATGTTTTGTACTTAAATAAAACTTAAAACATTCTTTCTAGTGCTTTGGCTTGGAAGTTATTTTGCGCTTAATATAAAACATAAAGCATGCTATTTTTTCTTGCTCATATTGCTATTTCTGTAGGTTAAAACAGTATATCTGGAACATTTTCCTCGTTCTTGGGATGAGAGAAATATCGAAGAATGCTGTGAAGGATATGGGAATATTCAAAAAGTTAACATTTTGCGGTCAAAAAAGAAAGTTGTTTCTTTTGTTGAATTCTCATCACGGAAGAGTGCGTTAGCTTGTGTCGAAGGAATAAGCAAGGCCAAGATCAATGATAGGGAAGTTAAGGTATTTTATATCTTTACTCATACCACTGTTGAATCCAATCCAAGTACCACTTTTGCTTTCTTTGTTTTACCTAATTTGGCTGACATGGCTTTTCTCACTCCATATCTAGTTGGCTGCAAGTCTTGCTCGACCACAATCTAAAGTTCAACTGGCCAATGAGAGTAGTAAGGGTGGTTTCAATGTCCACAGTGGTGCAACTTCTAAAAGTCCTGATAAATCTAAAATGAAAAAGGACCAGACAGACGAGACTATTGTGAAGAAATCACAGCTTAAATTGTTGAAAGGTGATGAGAGCAAGCTGCCCTCCAAAGATGATGTGGAAGTGCCACAAACATCAACCCATTCCAAAGGAAAAGCGAAAGTTGGAAAGCGTCAAAATACATCTATAGATGAAAGGCCATCAAAGAAATCACGGGAGAGTGGTATGTTCTCTCTGTCAATTCTATGATGTGAATTATAATGTGAAATAGAACTCACCACGTTAATTTCTGAAAGGTGAGAGCAAGCTGACCTCTCAAGATGAAGGGGAAGTCGGGAAGAGCAAAAGTAAATCTGTAAATGAAAGGCCATTGAAGAAAGCATCGAAAAACCGTATGATCTCTCTGTCAATTTCGATTTTAAAATTATTTGATTAAGGAAGTGGTTATCAATAATAATTCACCAATGTAAACTACTGAAAGGTGATGACGTTAAGCTGCCTTCGCAAAGTGGTTTGGAAGAACCACAAACATCCAACCGTTCTAAGCGCAAAAGGAAAGTCCGGAAGAATAGAAGTACAACTGTAAATGAAAGACCAGTGGAGAAAGCATGGAAGAATCGTATGTTCTTTCTGTCGATTCTCGTTTTATAAGTTGTTTGATTAATGGATTGTATTTCTGATACTTTATATTCTGCAGGAAATATTAAGCATCCTGCAGGTTCTCGATATGTAACTAGCAACCAAGCTTACCCCACTGTGGGTGCAACTTCCAGATCTAAACCACATTCCCATGATTTGGTAGTATAGCACTTCAAGTTTATTGATCTTGAGTTATTGACATTCTTAATTCTAATGAACATTATTCTTGCATGTTTGTTTTGGTCACTGACGTGTTCATGTTTTTAGGCACCTCATGCTGGATTCATCCCTCCTTCAAGTCGTGTTCAAAGGACTCCTGCACGTGATCACCAAAGGTTCATTTTTTTTTTCAGCTTGTTACTTCTTTGGTTCTGATCAGATCTTAGCCTCTTACTAATCCTATTATTTCCATGTTTTTGCAGAACTGCACCGTACAATATCCGTCAGATCAGTGGTTCTCCTTATGCTAGAGGTACATTGTTGAAAATGATTCATTCTGTTTACATATGCATGTATTAATATTTTAGTAATTATCCCACATAGTATGCATTATCAGTGAGATGAGTTGCATCTGTTTTGTTATCTTTGTAATAATCTTTGTTTTAGTTTTATCTGGTGTTATTTTCGTAATTCTATTTTGTTGACAAAACTTATCGTGGGTCTACCTGGCATATGGTAGACTGTTTGACAACTGCAATTATATACCTGGAATAATTTACGCTATGGAGTACCTACTTCTGTGTCATGCCCTCTGACATTCCTTTTGTGCTCTTGTCCACAACCTGCCTTGCCATGGTCTTGTTGTGGCCATTTTGCTTAGGCTAGTACCAGAGTCTTTATCAGTCACACATATATTGCAATTGAAGTCTTACAACTGTTCAGTGTACAATTTTTTGCTTAGTCTGGCTACTAAGTGTACTATATACATAAAACAGATGTTCAGATTCTGTAGAAGTTTGCAATTTATACAATAATTTTAGAAGCTAGCAAAGCTTGTGGCACCATCTAGGTTTGTGAACCCTCAAGTTACCCTTCTATACAATGGGCCCTTTTGATTAATCGTAACTCTAGTTTAATACTCTATCACTGCAAGGGTCATATGAACCATAATCATGGAAATTTTCCGCTGAACCTAGCATCAAAAGAAAGGAATAAGTACATTTATTCCCTCCTTTTGTTTGAGTGGAGTTCACCCTTAACTATAAGCAGTCAAACTTCCATCTCATAACTATAAATTCTGCCAGTGTATTATGTGCACAACAAGATGGGACTCCCAGTTTGGTACTAGTGAATTGATATTACTTGAAATCTTTGTAGTCTGTCATTAGTTGTCAAGAAGATGCTGCCTAAGTTATAACTTTTTCACAACTCTTATAATTTGTAGTTTAATTTTCGTTTGTTCCTTTTGCCAGAAAGAGTAGCTCCGCGACCAGCATATTCTGTTCACACAAGCAATGCTGCTGGATACGAGGTATGTTGATTACTGATGTTGGCATGCTTGTTTAATTTACACTAGAATATGAGCTAGAATTGGTTAAGAGTCAATATGAATACAGATCTCTAGTGCCCACATGCACCTCGTTTGAAAGTTTATACGTGATTATAAATAAAAGATACCTCCTGAAGAAGTTACTAACATTTATAGTTTCTACTTTCTGGAAATAATCTTTACTGTTCTGCAGTAAATGTATTGCATTCCAACACAGGAAATTGCATTTAAACCAGATGAGAGATACAGTTCTTGTTACCTATCAACTTCTAAATAAGGACAAAGGCTCTCTTTGGATGTTTTTTTTTCCTTGAACACGCAAGAGACTTTGGATGGTTATTGGGGCTATAAAAACTTCTTATGCCACGTTAGAAATTTCTGATAACTTTGGTGATGCACATTTAATTATTCTTTTACAGCACGCTAGTAATTTTTCTAAATCAGCTTTGACAATCTTTTGGAAATTATATCATCATATTGGCCATGCTGATTTTTCCTTTTTTTTTGTTTTTTTTTTTGTGATGCCCTTGCAGGCTGGATATGCATACACCTACCTTCCCCCACCACCACCACCTCCACCTAGTATATCTTATCATCCACCTCCTCCGGCAAGTATATCTTATCATCCGGGGAGTGGCCCATACATCATACGAAGATACTACTGACTGAAAATCCAGGTGGCTACAGCAGTCAACATGCCTCACCATGGTCTCATGGTAACATACTTTACAGCTCAGTGGCAACCTTGATGCTGGAAATGTACAAGTTTAATTGAATTGTAGATAGTTTTGTTTGTTTCTTTCTTTGTGAAATCAGATGTACATGCTTTGGTTGTTCAGTTCAAAAATGTCGTTCTAGGGAAATAAGAACCTGTGCCTTGTCTCGTTGGCTATTAAAAAAGGGGTGAAAATAATAAGAAATGCAGAATGTCTGTTGTTAAGCATGATTTCTTGGAGGGGGCACAGCGTGGAACTATTTGTTTGTAAATTAATCTTTGACTGTACGAAATCATTGTCCACTAACAGTGGTCAAATTAGCATATACTACCAAACCACGCCCTATCAACACAGTGGTAGATTTTGTTTGTGGAATATGACTACTCACCATTAAAAAAAAAGAAAATACTGATTGGATTGCTACGTATACGTCACGTAGGATAAAACCGCTCTGGATTGAGGTAAGGGGGGTAATTTGTCCGGAATTAAAAGTTCAGGGTAAATGATGTCTGGTTTTCGAGTTTAGGGGGTAATTCGATCAACCACGATAGTTTAGGGGGTAATTCGTACTTTTTCCTATAAAAAAATAACGTTACTACGTGCAAGATATTTTCTTTTATCCTTGTCATTTACTTTAATATAAAAAAAAGAGAGTAAATTTCATAAAACTGCAAATATTTTGTACAGTCTATTATAAAACTACATATTTAAGAACTTTTCCACAAAATTAAAGATTCAGTGGCTTCATTTATCACAAAACTACAGGTACTTTGCACAATATATCACAAACTACAGATTTAAGTACTTTTATAATAAAACTACATATTTAATATCTTCATTTATCACAAAACTACAAGTTTAGTGTCTTCATTATCACAAAACTACAAGTTTGAGCATTGTTAAAAACATGTAGTTTTGTGATAATAGAGACAATAAATCTGTAGTTTCGTGATAAATGAAGACACTGAATGTGTAGTTTTGTGATAAACAAATACACGAAATCTATAGTTTTGTGAAATAAATTCTTAAATCTATAGTTTTGAGATAGATTGTACAAAGTACCTATAATTTTATAATAAACGGAGACACTAAATCTGTAGTTTTGTGAAAGCTCTTAAATCTTTAGTTTTATGATAAATTGTACAAAATACATATAGTTTTGTGAAATTTACTTAAAAAAAAACGTCACTACCTGCAAGACATTTTCTTTTATCTTTCTCATTACACAGTAGGCATCGTTTGCCAAGTACTGTTTGTTAGGCAGTAAGCAGTACTTTAGTTCAGTGTTAGATCAATGTGTACACTTGAATTCAACTGGTGTGACACTGTATGTCTTAAAGTCTTAACAATGCTAGCAAATTTTGAATGATTAGAAGCCTACAAGGATATCAGACAAACAGATCTACAGTGTATACCCTACATGATCTACCTCAAGTTAGCACTGTTCTTCAATTTTCCGAGCTCGTGGTATACCACACAAAGAAATGTTCATATTTTCCTAGTCGGATTTAGTGCTGAGACTTGGAAAGCTTGACTACAGGATTTGGAGACTCCTCAGCGTTCCTCTTCTTGGATTGACCAGCTAATCTCTTGACATAAGAAATGTAAGCGTCAACATCGAATTTTCTCTTGCAGCCAGCGTAATTCATGTAACGTATCTTTCCAAATACTGGACGCTCCTTCCAACCCTGAGAAAACAGCAGTGGTGTAAGGAATACTCGCTTCTAGAATGTCACCAACAATCTAATGCTTGTGAAAAGCAAAATTGTTTTTCCCTGTGAAGTGAGAAGTGATAACACAATGACCTGATCATGGAGGCCACATATGGACCACATACATCCGACGTAACCACTGGGGTCCCTGCCATCTATCTCATACTGCCACAAGATTGATTTGTAAGACTTTGTTGAAAAGCATAAATAAAATCCGTAGAAGTACTTCAATGCAAACAACTACTCCTATTAAAGAACGAGAACAATCCAGCTGGGGAAAGAATTGTAGGTTCAACTATGAAAATATCTTCGAGCAATTTCACATTCCTGAAAATTTATTTCCCCAGTTACTGTTTTGTATCTTTCTTCTGACAGGTAACCAAGAAAAAGGATAGTCCAGCTTATCCGAGGCGACCGTGAAGCTGATTTATTGTCTGGTTGTCCCTAGAAGGATGATGTTTTTAACTTAAGGGAAGATAAGATAATGAAAAGAGCACCAACCATACAATTTTCTGCCTTACATGAAAAGAATGTCAAATTATATATTTCTTAATTTGATAAATGTGACTCCAACTTTTCGGTTATCGGCGCAGGAACTAATTTAAGCATGGGCAGACTCTTCCAAGTTGCTATTCAATTACAATTTTTCATGTGAGCAGTTTCTTTATCATGTTCCATGTTTCTTTATCATGTTCCATGTGTTGAAATATAGCTATTTTAACTACAACTAGCAAAACTATAAAAAGGACAAATTCAAAATAACACAACTGTATTTCCCAAACATGTGTATAGGTCTTACCTTGTCATTTAAATAAATTGCAGTTGAAAGTGCTTCTTCTGGTCCACTAGTCCATTCTAGAATCTTTTTGGCCCAGTACATTCTACAGACAACTACTACATTAGGAAAGGAAAAAGTCCTTACAGGCACTGTTACCTTCAGAACTAAGAATCAATTAGATATAACATCATTCTTTGATGTTCGCCAAAACAACTTACTTTTCTTTCTTTCCAGATCCAAAACAAAAGTTGAACAAAAATAGTGTAAAAGGTTTGCCCAGAATCAAAGAGAATTATGTGCACCAAAGGCTTGCTACCAGACATATCACATAGATCATCATAAATTTATTGGAACTACACAAACTCTACAGAAAACTAATTTTTTAAGGAATGCTTTTTTTCAAATAACTTCATATTTTCTGACATAGGATAAAGTAAACCACAACGTCAGAAAATTCCCATCTATCCAACAAAGCAAACTAATCAGTTATGTCAGCAAAGATGGGGTGGGGGCAATCCAATGCCTTTAGGTTAGCACCACACCATCAGTATGATGGGTAAAATAACCATATGTTGTCAACAAGTGGGCCAATAGGTTATGGGCAACTAACTAGAATGTGCCATGGGTACAGAAGAAATATAACAAGCAGTTTCATAAAAAAAAAACTGTTCAATAAACATTTTATAATTGCGTGATTTTGTAAGAGTCTGGTCATGATATATTACCTCATGAATCCATGCATTTTTCCATGGTGAACCATCTCCAACTGCGATGCATTCCACAACTGATAATCATTTAGAAAAAAAATAACTCAGTGTGTTAGAGTAACTTCAATATCAGCAACAGAGTACACCACGTCCAATAGCACTTACAGGATCATGTGTTTTGGCATTCTCAAGCTGTTCCCTCCTAGCCAAAACAAAATGACAATTAACAAATAACCAATTAGAGCGAAGATCTTTTACCTTAACATCGTCAGGAAGATAATTTGGTTAAAATTGTGACAATAAATTATAAAGGGCAACTTACTCACGTATAGATATGCTCTCTTTTATCAGCAGCATGATCCATCAGTGTCTTCCTTGCCCATTCCCATGCACCAGACAGCGAATCATATTGAGGTTGGTAATAGCAGAAGTTGTCAGCTAATTCCCTCCTTACAACCAATTCCTCCAAGAAAGCATCGACGGACTGTTTCAGAACACATGTTACTTCAAACATCTATTAGGTAAACAACATCACTAAGAATTCTAGCCAGTTCACGGTAAAGAAAAACAATGCCATCTAACAATTTATTACATTGCAAGAGGATCATAACTCTTTTAATCATAACAAATCAGTTAAAGAACAGCACCTTGGGACTAAGATGTCGGCATTTCTTTGCCTCGAGCGCACACCGCTGTGCCGAAATGTGCCCAAAATGAAGGTATGGTGAAAGCCCAGACAATGCCCGTGGTTTCGTGGGATCATTCCGGTCAGTTTCATAGCTCTTGATCCTCTTCGTCAGGAATCCATCCTTGCTGCCGAGAAGCGCCTCTATGGCTGCTTCCTCTCCAGGCTCACACCAGTCAATCTCCGGCACATTCTCCGCCTCACTGCTCAAACAACCAAGAATCAATAGTCATCCATATCTACACAAACAAAATTACCACCCAATACACCTTAGAATTATCATCCGCACCTGCAAACCCTGGCGATGAGTGCGTCCCAGTCGACCCCCTCCGGCTGCTCCCTGTCCCATGGCACCACCGCCGGCAATTCAGGGAACTCCACAAGGTACTCATCCATCACCTTGCTCACCTTGCCTCTGAAGGTCTTGGCTGAATACTCCATCTTCGCCGACGCCGTCCACACAGGCACCACGTTGTGCGCGTCCACCTGCATTCGAAGAATTCCACAAGAATCTCTAAATTCTCCGGCGAATTCATTATCCATCCCCAAAAAGATTCCCAACTTTCTTGGAAGATTGATGCAAACAGCAATGCCACCACGCTCACCTGGTGCACGGCCACGCCGGGCGCCTCCCGCCGCAGGTCGCCGACCACCGCGTCGAGCGCCTCCCTCACCGGCCGCAGCGGCGAGAAGTCGGCGACCAGCGTCGACGCACCAAGGCGCCGCACCAGCGCCGGGATCTCCGCGGGCCCACCTGTCAGCGAGCCAGAGAAAAAGCCACGTCACATTTCGCAAGACGGGGTGGCCCACATGTCATCGTCACGGATGGAGACAAAAGAAAAAGAAAAAGAAAAAGAAAAAGAAAAGGGCGCGTACCGGTGAAGAGGAAGAAGGGGAGGTGGCGGGCGGCGGCGTCGGCGGCGAGGCGGCGGAGGCCGCGGAGGAGGAACCCGAGCTGGCGGCGGCGGGCGGAGAGGAGGAAGGGCCTCGGGAACAGCGCGAACGCGACGGCGAGCGGGGACGCGGAGGCGGCGGCGAGGCCGGCGGCGTGGAGGAGCGCCCAGTTGTCGGCGAGCCGCTGGTCCCGCAGCATCCAGTACACCACCGGCCCACCGGGCTTCCCGCCGCCCGGGTGGATCACCCGCACGCGGGACGGGTGTGCCGGGCTCGGGTTCGCCGGCCCCGGCGCTGTTCTTGGTGGGCTCACTGAGGTCGGCGGCATCGTGCGGCGCGGTGGGTCGCCGGCGTGCGGCGGGCGGCGACGGAGGTCTCTGAGCGCGCGCGCGCGCGTGCGGGCGTGCGTTTGTGGGTGTGAATTGGGTGCGCCCGGTGCAGGAGAGCCGGGAGTGTGGTAGGTGAAACGGCGGGGGTATGGGGGTTGGTGGTGTATGGACCAGTTGTTGGGAAGGAGACTGCGAGGGGGCGGGAGTTACGGTGGTGGGAGAAGCCACGTCGTCACGAGGCCCCCGGGTCCCTTTTTTTTTTTAAGAAAAAAAAGCCGCCCGGATCAGTTGTGGGCTAACTGGATTGAAGGCTTGAAGCTCTGGCGTGTTTGGTTACCTTGATTGAAGCTAATTTTTATCTTTATCAATTCTTTTGCTAGTATAACTTGGGTATTTGGCTAACCGTTTTTTTTTTCACCTCAGAACCAATTCTATACTATCAAATTTAAATTTGCTAGTGCTAAAATTTGATAGATTTCGTACACAAAGATCTTATCCTATAGGCCATGTAGGTTTGGTTTATGGGCTTTTTTGTTTGAAATCAATTTTTGTTGTATCAATTTTTTGGTAGTGCTAGCATGGCCTGTAGGGATAAGCTCTACATGTACGAAAATCGTCTGACTAGCAAGACAAGAGGGAATTGCTCAAATTGAGCTTCACTTCTCACCTGACTAAGTGCATGCAGTTGCGTGGACGAACGTCGGGATGCGAGGTTGTAAATGGTGAGCGAGGCGGGGATGCATCCCACCTCCCTTATTTGCTTCCTTGACTCCTCTTGAGTCGTCGTTGTAGTCTCCTCTCCGTTGCTGCACGATCGTCGTAGGCATCGCCATTGCCGTCAATGCTCGCCCAGCCTTCTAGCTGCCCGAGCTTGAAGGGACCATTGCCTGCTTTGGTGGCTACAACGTGCAGTGCTGAGCTCGCAGATCGTAGATCTGGGCTACTCCAAGCTTACCTTTGCCGGATCTAGCTGTGAGAAGCAACGATAGGTGGGGAGAAGGAGCAGTGAGCGGGCATGAGTGGTTGACAATTTAGCGGTTTTCACTTTGATGATTACTACTGTAATGATGTTTGTATTTTCAAATTAGCTATTGAGATATGGGAATTTTGAGAAAATCCAAGGAGTATTTTCAGGCATGGAGAATTTAAGAAAAGTAACACTAACCATGATTTATTAAGGAAATTTTATTTCCCTTATTTACTTCACTTGTCAATAAATTTACACATGAATATAAATTCTAAAAATGGTTTATTAGATAAGTTTAAATCCTTGAAAAAAAATCAAGGCGTGACAATCGCCCGCACGAGGGACGGCTAGGCCGGGCTCGGGTTCATTGGCCCAATGTTATTTTTGGGCTCACTGTGCTTGGATGAGTGATGCAGCGAGTAGGAAACGGAGAAAGCGGTATCTCTCTCCACGTCTCTGCAAAAGAGAATTTAATTATTTGCCACCCTTGCCAATTCTTCAAATGCCACATTTGCCTTTATTCATAAATTTTTGCCAATGGAAAAGCATCCATAGTCCCTTGCCACTTTTCCCACGTGACATGACATGTCCGACTACCATCATGAAAGCTAGAGGAGAAATATCCTTCTTGCCTCTAGTCGTACCACCTCTTCCTTCTATCTCCTATTGACGCTCATGGACTAAGACGTAGTGCTTGTCAAATTCACCTCACTGTCACCCTCCTTCTCCAGTGCACCCCCCTTGGCCAAGTGACACCATCCAACAGCATGGCCTGGGCAGCATCGAGGCCATCCTTCATCATATTTCTCACACCCATGATACAACCTCATCTATTGCCCTGGCAAAGCATAGCGTAGCCCTAGCCATAGACGATGGCGGACTTGAGCATCTGGAGTGCCTTGGCGGATGCGTCGGGATCCACCTTCGTGAACTGAATGATTTGACAACTTGTTGGCCACCTCCCTTTCCTCGCCAACGATATTGGTGACCAAGAACTCGACCATCCTGGTAGCATCGATTCTCTCCGCCAGCCACTCCCTCCCAGCGAAACGGGTGATCTCAGCACCGAGCTTTGTAGCTCGAAGTGAGCACATGTGTGCAATAAATATAATGGTGTAATTGAATCTCAACATATGAATAATTAACTAGGAGAAAGAACCATTTGAAGATTACTACTCCCTCCCTTTCAGACTATAAGTCATTTTGACTTTGGTCAAAGTTAAACTGCTCTAAGTTTAACTAAGTTTGTAGAAAATAATAATAATATTTTTAACCCAAGAAAAATATATTATGAAAATATATTCAATTATAGATTTAAATGAACTAATTTGGTGTTGTAAATATTAATATATTTATCTATAAAAACTAGCAAAATACCCGTGCGTTGCACCGGGTATTGAAGGGTGGCTGAAGTTTGATATTTACGATTTATCCAAAGCACACGAGATGATTATAAGCATCGGCGATATGAACAATTATAAAAAGATTATGTTTGTTTTTGATAATTAATTCTTTATATTTGCACGATGTGGATGACGCTTCTTACGTGTGTGGGCCTGATGGTAATGGCGAGGATCGAGTGGTGAACAAATTAATGCGTCTCCTTTTGCATAGAAGGTGACACATGTAAATTTATGTGATGAATAGAAAAATCAATATATTTTTAGTACCTTAACGAAAAATGAATGGAATTGATTAAGGGAACATTCGAGTTCATGACACAAGGACTTGTGAGAGCTGATGGAACATCTGAATCATAAAAATTGATGTCATTATTTTTTTACGAAAAGTCCGAATTACACCCTGAAACTATTGGGTGAGCGAAGTACCCCCTAAACCCAAAAACCAGATATTTTTTACCCTCAGCTATTAATACCGGACGAATTACCCCCCCACCCCCCACTCAAGCCGAAGTGGTTTTGATCCTACGTGGCAGTCCAATCAGTAATTTTTTTAAAAAAAATCGGCGGGTCCCACCTATTAGTCTCTCACCCTCTATATCTCTTTCTCCTCCCCTCTCTCTCTTTCCCTAATCCCCTCTCTTCTTATTCCTTCCCTCACCTCCATCTCTCTCGGCGGCCGATGGGGGCGGGCCGACGACGACCTGCCACGTCTACCTAGTGCGATTCGAGGCGGATGCGGTGGTGAACCGCCCCCCTGCAGCCACATCTTGCATCACGCCTACCTCGAGACATGGCTCGACTAAGACCATGCCACTTGCCTCGCTCTGTCACTCCCGCCTCCTCACTGTCGTTGGCCACTGCCTTGGCCCTCCGCCGCGAGACGCACGCAGCCGCTGACGCGTCTCCTCCTTGGCATCTGACAAGAGAGAGAGGGGTCTGAGGGGCGAAATAGATAATGAGGAGCGAAATAGATAATGAGGAGAGAGATCTAAAGGTGGGCCCTATCGACTTTTTAATAAAAGAATTATTGACTAGACTACCACGTAGGATCAAAACCGCTTACAAAGCTACCCGTGGTGGTTTTTCATCTAGTATTGATAGTTAAGGGTGAAAGATGTCTGGATTTTAGGTCTAGAGAGGTAAGTCGTACTCACCCAAAAGTTCAGGGGTGTAATTCAAACTTTTCCTTTTTTTTCTTAGGTAGTATTGTGTTTTATTTGTAAATTTCATTTGAAGTGAAATATCAATAAATATAGGGTAATTTTTATACTTGGGGAAAAATGGAAGCCAAACAGACCGGAAGAAAAAAAATACATAAAAAAAAATAAAAGCTGAGCCGACGGGAAGTGGAAAAAAGGAAAGCAGAAGAAATCTCTCGTTTATTCCAATCTTCTCAGTCTCTCTATTCCCCACGCTTGCACTGTGAAAGGCCTTATCCTTTTCCCTTTTAGGGCCCTTTGAATCGTATGAATGAAAAAACACAGGAATAGAAAAAACACAGGATTCTGACATGAATACAATTATAAAACAGAGGATTGCAAAATACAGAAAAAACACAGGAATGGCCGTTTGATTGGACCACAGGAAAAACGCAGGAATAAGATAAGAGAGATAGACTCAGAGAAAATGGCCGTTTGATTGGATCACAGGAAAAACGCAGGAATAAGATAAGAGAGATAGACTCAGAGAAAATGTTCCAAGAGGTTAGATCTCTTGCTAACTTTCCTCCAAAATATACATAGGATTACCCATTCCATAAAAATTTTAAAGGATTAGATAGGATACAATCTTTTGTTTCAAAGACCTTCGTAGGATTTTTTTTTCATAGAATTGAAATCCTCCAAAATTTCTACATTTTTTCTATAAATCAAAATGCCCCTTACTTTCTCCATCGACAGCTCTATCCCAGGAAGCCACAAAGCCAGCTAGCACCACCATGATTTTGCCTCCCTCTCGAACAGTTCCATAGCGAGGTGATGGTTTCCTTTTCCATTTTACTTTTCTCTTTCTAGGATTTATGGTGCTTGGTGAACAGTGTGTCCCCTTGTTGGCGACGTTGGATATGGAAGTGAGGGGTCAGAGGAGGAGCATGCTGCCCATCTCCGCCGGATCTGGACTCCCCTCTGCGGTGACCTCTCTCCCCAGGCGGCAGCGTTCGGATCAGCCCCTCAGCAGACGTGAGGCGCGAGCCATCGGCAGAGGGCTCCATGGCGGCGGTGTCCTGGCCTCCTAGGGGTCGGCGGAGTGGCCTCGGTGACGGCGTATCTTGTGCCGCTGGCACTCACCTCTCCCTCGCCATCTTCCTAGCCTCCGCCACCACTGCCCCTCCTCGTCGGACGACGAGCTTGATGGTGGCGGCGCAAGAGCAAGCCAGGGTCAGTCGTTCCTTACACCCCTTGCCTTTGCCCCCCACTCGCCAGATGGCGAGCTAGATGGTGCCGGCGCCCCTGCTCTCCTTTCTTGGCCGGCCATGAGGTGGGGTGGCAGATTGGAAGAAGGGGGCGACAACCTCGACGACGGCTGCACACATCAGCGGTGGAGCGGATCTAGAGTGGCCACGGTGAGTTCATCGTTGCAATAATGCAATCTTCTCTTCCTTGCTGACCGGCGCCCACAATCCCCCTGCCGTTCTATGCTCTCTTCAGCCCCTGAACCGCCAGAACCCTCTTCTTCCTTCTTGCTGGATCTGCGCTTCACGCGGCTTCGATCTGACCAATTGAGTCTTCCTCGATTGGTTGTTGTAGTAATCTAGTGGAATCCTTCTTGTATTTATGAGGTTTATTTCATCCCCCTTTTTAGTCCAAATTGAATCTGTAGTAATCGTTTTGGTTCTAGTAATCTCTTTCGTGTTGAACATGGTATCTGCCCTCTCTGTCTTTGTTCGATCGTAATGGCGCGAGCGATAGGCGACGGACTCAAATTTTGTGCAAACTACAGCCGTACTACTGCAACCAATTTTTTTTTCTCTTACGATGTAATATCTGATCACATGGTTTCCTGCTTTGTTTTGGTTGCAATGTGCATGCCTGATTGGTCATCTGTTTAGGAACACTCAATTCTGACATGTACCAATGTAGCACCAAAAAAAAAAAAATCAAACCTTAGTTTGCTATATGCCATGATGCTTTTATTTGATTTAAAGAAACTTTGTTTTGATATGTGATGGATATTTTTTCTTACTTGCATTTGTTTCCATGATGCAGGGACAGTATAGCGATATTGGAACCAAGGACTATACATCTAAATTATCAGTGTACTGAGGTTCATGATAGTGCTCTGCTGAAGAATGTGGAGATTATTGCAAAAAGACTCACTAATGCATCCGTGATTTAAGGTACTTCTGGTAGCATTGGAGTCTATAAAATTTCCCTACACATCTTTGATTTAAAATATTTTGCTTTATGCATGTGTATAGAATTGGAGCCTTTCTCAACAATAATATAAGCTTATGAACATGAAATTCTGAAAGATCATCAAGATATATCTTTCTTAATCTAAAGAGTTATGATGATCAGGTCAATTTTTTTTTCAGAATTAAGTTTAGTTGCATGGCTAAATTGGAACCTATTGTACTTGCTATGCCCCGTTGTAATGCTTTGGAATTTTTAAGAGCTCCATACTGATGTCTGCTGATCTGGATTGGTATAAGTGTTGGCTATGACATTGTTTTCAGGCAATTGGCAATGTCGTGCTGCATTGTGAACCTTCTTCTTATCACCCTTTGATGGGTTGGAGGTATAGAATCGAGATGATTGCCAAAAATATTCCGGTAATTACTGCCAATAAATAAGAATAAAAGCAGAGCGGACATAAGGTAAAAAGAAAGCAGAAAGACATTCATCTAGTCGTGTTGTATTTACTTGGTTTTTAGAGCATGATAAACATTAAGGTTCTTAGAGCATGATAAAAAATTGCAATAATTAAACGATGGTTCATCTGTCTGCACAGTTAATGTTTTTCTGCATAAAATTGCTCTTGCTGCAATTACCAATACTTTTTCTTTCTTCTAGTAATATATAAAGCCACTTAAAAAAGAGATTTTCATGTTTGGGTTTGCAACTCCTAGATTTTGTGGTGGTATGTTATGAAAATAGCCGCTGAGCAACTGAAATGAAAATATGCCTGTTGCTAACTTGCTATATGTTTCTGCATGGACAGAAAAAAGACCTTGGGTAGTTTTATTCAATATTAATCTTATAAATCTAATGAAATTGAAATTGCATTCAGGGTTGAGTTCATTGATAACCTGGAATCGACATTAATTGGAGGTGGCTTGACATCCTAGAGGAAGAAGAGCCTTGTGATCTATATCTTCTTGTGCGCTTCTATTATTTGTATTGCCTGTAATCATATTTGTGTATTTTGTCCTGCGAGAAAAATCTATAAAATCACGTTAGTGGGAGTGCTAGCTAAATATAGCGGAAACAAAAGCGGGATAGAATCTGACTCGGGATAGAATCGGGATAGAATCTAACTCCTGACTTGGGCTGCGCAAACAGGAGCAGGAAAAGGTGTGGGCGAACCAACCTGACTCGTATGCGATATTGTTTTCTTGCGTGAACCTGGTAAACCTGGACTCTGTTTTTTTGTATGTATATTTTGTGTGTGAACTGGACTCCTGTGTTTTTTGTGCGTGAACCTGGACTACTGTGTTTCTGTGCGTGAACATGGTGAACATGGATTCCTGTGGTTTTTTTCTTTTGTATATAAAAAACCGGGCCCATCAGAATCAACGGTTGGAAAAAAACCGGGCCCACAAAAAAATTGGACGCGGTGGGGAATATCCGGGCCCACCAAAAAACAATCGGACAAAAAAATCGGACAAAAACCACACGTAAAAAAACCGGAATCTGATAAAAACCGGCCAAAAAAACCGCGCGTGAGAAAAATACCGCGTGTGAAAAAAAATTGACGGACGAAAAAACCCTACCGAAAGCCTTACTTATTTTTTTAAGTAGGTATATTTTAAGTAGGTATATAGATTGATTAAATTTGAAGTAGTTTGATTTTGACCAAATTCAAAATGAACTTATAACGAAAAACGGAGGGAGTATTCAATTGCACAAGTATGTATACTGATTGCTGCATGCAAGCATCCGACTGACACTCATACGTACAGAGGAGATAGATATCGGCAGGAGCTTGCCGTTGGGCGAAATATTAAGCTGGGCAGCAATATTGGTATTGTTTCGAAAAAAAAAACATTTTACTAGTGTGGCTGTGGGCTGTGGCCGAGGCCCGTACAGAACGGCCCAAGCGCCCGCCTGTGGCTGAGATTTCTTAAACCCTAGACGTTCAGCAATCTCATACTCCCCCAAAGTATGAGATTTCTTCTCACTTCTCCGACCTTGCACCCGCCTCAGCTGATCAGGTCCGCCTCATCATCTTCTTCTTTTTTGATCGAGAGCCAATAATTTACTCTTCTTTTGCTTTATCTTTATTATCTTATCTGAGGTATTTATTTGCTTGGGTTTTTATGATGCCATCTTGGGCGATTCGACCGCAGGACGAGGTACTCCTCCTTCCTTCCTCACAAAGTCACAATTGTTTCCGATCCAAAGTTTGAGTTTCGGTTGATTGAAAGACGATGAGCCTCCCGCGGCGGTTTCTGAATCTGATCGTGGAGAACGGGGCGGATCCTGGCATCAGATCACTTAGCTGCATCGACTTGACACGCTACCCACTCTTTCACCCACCGTTACCAACGGCAACAACAATGGAAGCGTGCAGCAGCAGCAGCATTATTTCGCAGCAACAACAGACTGCTGATGCCTTCAATACGAAGAACAAACATGCGGATGGGGCAGCGTTTATGGTGCAGGAGAAGTTCCAGCTTCCCGACCCAATCTTCAGCTTCAAAGCTCAAGCGGCTGATCCTGATTACGGGTGGAATATCGACTGCTTCCCGCTTGCAGATCGCAAGGTTGTCTGCGTGGACCAGTCTGGCCGCGCATTCCTCTTCGACGCCGACACAGACCAGGTGGTGACAATGCCAAGCCTCAACAAACCCAAGTGGAGGCCCTTCTCCCTCTTCGTCCCCGGCACGGACAACGACGGCGGCGATGGTGAAGGCAACAGTCTCTACATCATGGAGAAAAGCCCCAAATCAGAGGCGGGGTGTAGCGCGCGGTGCATCGATCAGTTCGAGGCCTTTGTCTACCGCAAGCCCACGGTGACAGCGTCGTTCATGTCGTGGTACTGCCAGCTGCTCCCGCCACCGCCATACGTCCGCGATTACGCCTACAGCCAGAGACGCCATCGAATCACATCCTATGCCGTGGTTGCCGGCGATGACGACGGTTCGTGGCGCATCCTCGTATCGGCTGAGGACGCAGGAACCTACTGTTTGGACGTGGCCAGCAACATGTGGAGTCGAGTGGGCGAGTGGACGCTACCCTTCTTGGGCAAGGTCGAGTATGTTCCCGAGCTCAAGCTCTGGTTTGGCCTCTCTGCCGAGGACCAGCTGTTGGCTGCTGCTGATCTGTCAGCCATGGATTCCCAGCCAGAGCTAGTTAGCAGTTGGAAGGAACTTGAACAAAACAGGGTATGGCAGGTAACACAGGATCCTCAACTTGTTAACCTGGGCTCAGGCAGGTTCTGCATCGCAAGGTTCATTGAAAAACTGGAGTTGGGTGGCGATTTTGACAATAAATTGACTTGGCAGGATTTTGTAATCTTGACCGGTGTGGAGGTAACCAAGGTTGTGAATCACGGCAATTGCAGCGGAAACAGAAATGGGAGAGTGGAGCTTCAAATGACCACGCACAAGTCGCGATTTCACTTGGCTAATGGGGCTTACATTGATGCTGTGTTCTGAATAATGTTGGGGTTTTGTTTTCAAGACTCCCTGTTCTATCCGTTAGGTGTATCATCAGAATATTTTTGCGATTTGATTGTCAGAAACAACTATATTATTGTGACTTAATTGTCATAAACAACTCAGAATCATGTAGATTTCGGACTTGGACATGAATGTCTCCGTCTATTTTGTCTTTAGAATGAAAAACATTACTTCCTCCATTTCAAATTACTTGTTTTAACTCTATCCTAAGCCAATTTTCTTTTATTTTGCTTATCTTTCTTATCTGTGGTATTTATTTGCTAGGCTTTTGTAATGCTATCCTGGACTCTTAGATTTGAAGGTACCTCCTCAGGCTGAACTGTGGAGATCATGGGTACCACATATCCACTCAGCCTACGTATCCAATTGGAAATAGGAGGTGGGTTGGACCCATAGCATTATGTAATGGTCTTGGGCTTGAGAATAATGTTGGCTTGTATCATGCGGCATAGCCCATAGGTTTTGTTAGGTTATCATATAATAGATTAGAAAACTGATGCCGTGTTCAAATAGGTTTCTTCTCTGTAAATCTACCCCGAACCTATACAAGTGAGCAAGGAGCTCTCCGAGGACATAACCATAACTCGATCGCCAAATCAATACAACATCCGGCGGATACAATCCTCAAATAGGAGTAGGGTATTACCTCATTGAGAGTGCCTGAACATGTCTAAATCCTTATCTTCTTTATTCATCCACTTTTAGATCTCGTGCGCTGCTCCCTTTTGTTATTGCCGATCTCTATTTCCAATTTTTCTTTTCTTAAAATCATGTGGATAAGGTTTAAATGGGCCTTTAAGAACATATGCTCTCCGAACTGCATCTTGATCATTGACAAGATAACTTACAATGGGTAGTCTTTCCTCTTGATCATGTGGAAGGCTGTCAATGTCATAAACCGGCGGCGGTGGTGGTGAGACATCTTCTCAACGTCTTGTTCCTGAGTGTGCTCCTATACCACAACTGGGGAAGAAGGCAATTTAGAACTATTTTTCTTTGCTGCATGTTTCAACAATTAGCGATCTACAATATAGCGGAGAGTGGACTCGTAGTCTCGTCACGCTAGCCACTCGGCTTCGCGAGCGGTGGCCGGTGATAGGCGGGTGGCGGCGGCAGCCGGCGCTCGTGGAGTCGCAGTCCTCCGTCCTCTGCTCCTCTCCACATGGACTTGCTGTTGCAAATGCGGGTGGCAGGAGGCAGCGCGAAAAACGAGTAGTCAAGTGAGGAGAGGACGCGTAGCAATCGTGTGATGCTGCGCGCGACGTTTCGGTTTCCAATTCCAGGTTCATGCGCTTTTTTTCTATTATTTTTTCTATATATAGTTGGGTCGGTTGCCTTATTTTTTGTGTGGTCCCACCGGGACCACCCCACAGATTGGTAAACCTAGGCCGTCTGTTACACCACTGCCCAGAGGTGGATTAGGCCGAACGCACGGCGTTCCCAAGGGCTATGAGCGGATGGCAGCCTAGAAATCCCTAGGGGGGGGGGACATAGTGGATCCTGCCCGCTGACAGGATTAGCTAGCATCTGATCTACTCAACAATGTGGTAGTAGCACAGCAACTAGGGCTTAGACCATCATGGGTGTTTGCACGGTTCTCTTGGTTTTGTCCCTCTATCATACTATATAAAGGGCCGAGGGTTCCCCATGAAGGGGTTGAAAACATTTGAAGACAGACTCTCGAGTTATGTAGGAAAAATGATTTGGGTTTGTATATCCCTAGTTTATTCAATCCAAAAAAAGGAAATGTAGGAGTAGGATTGTTATCCTCAGGGAGGCCCGAAACTGGGTAGAAACTTGTGAGTTTTGCATGATCTAGAGGAGAGCAAGCAAATCAAAGCCTCAAACCCACTCCACCAAACACTGGTTTCACTAGATTTTGTACTGTCAGGCACAGTTCGTCGACACTGTTGCTGCACTAATTGTATCAAGTTGGGAAGAAGTTGTACTCGTAATATGATTTCTGTTGGATGCAGGTTAGTGAACCTTTCGACCTGCCTGCCGAAGCACCAAGGAACCAGAGAACCAGCATGGAGCAGAGCAAAGAGAGGATAAGCAAAGCGAAGCGAAGTGAGCCGGAGCAGGGCAACGATGGGTGAATCGTCTCAAGCGAGGACGAAGCACCTCAGACAACAAAGCAGGATAAGCTTCGCAAAAAAAAAAGAACAGAATAAGGTCCCCAAGGCCTAGTTGGCAACCCAAGATTATCCCAATAAGGCTAGTAGGCCGGTTAGGTAGGCTAAAGAATAGGATACCCTATAAACATCCTTATCAAGGGGATAATAATGTGGAAACACTTGCATGCCAAACCTTAGGGTTTGCAAACCCAGTTATCGACCTATAAATATCCCCTAGGGGGTGTGCAGTGGGGGAGCTAATTTTGAAGAAATTAATACACAACCACTATTTTCCTTTTCCACTCTTCAAGTGAAGCCTGCCTTTCGGCAGAAGTGGTTGTTTTTCGACAACAATTTCATTGCTGTTAATGTGCAGGCATTGATTAAGGCTGAAGGAGCAATGTCGGTGATGGAATTAGAATTGAACCTAGTGGGAGTTGGGGTCTAGACAATCAACGATGTTATGTGGGATGCTCAGGCTAAAGAACGATGCATGAAGAATCACTACTAGAAAAAGCATTTTTGCCGTTGTTGGGTATTTTTTTCGTAGGCAGGTATGGTCATCGGAGAAAAACTCCGCCGGCGAAAATGAGTACCGGGGAGGAGTTAGCGGTCCGTCTGTGAAGATAGGTTATGGCAGGCGGAGCACATAAGACGCCGCCTGCAAGAATCATCTTTGCAGGTCGTGGGATACCCGGTACCCATGTTTATGACATTTAATTATGAGAGAATGACGACCATTTATCGATGTGGAGATTATGGGTACCCCATACCCACACGGCATGGTTATCTGACTAGTTATAGGGGATAACTTATATCTATGGAATATGTAACAGATCATGACTTGGGTATTACGTTTCCTTGTATATTACGGAACGGCCTAAAGTCCTGGTTTGATAATATTGGAAACCGATACCGTATTGGTTAAGGTTTCTATCTTGTAATCCTGCCCTCCATCCTATATAAGGTGGGCAGGAGGCCCTCTAGGGGGCATGAGCACATATGATCGTCAGATCTATACTACACCTGGCGGATTCAAATCCCTAAACAGGAGTAGGGTATTACTTCTCATCGAGAGGGCCTGAACCTGTCTAAATCCTTTGTCTCCGCATCCATCCACTTTTAGGTCTCGTGTGCTACCCCTTTTATTATTGCTGAATTCATGTTTCAACAATCGATATCATATTTTTCTTTTAATCGCCGAATATCCGAAACATTACCAGTCTTAACCAATGTCGCAGTCATGAGTGATACATATTATTTTATTCGGTACATGATTCTAGTGACCACTCTGTCGATTATGAGATGAGGGGTGATTGTGCGGAAAACTAAGTTAATTGACTATCTCAGTGATCTAGATTAACAGCTGGACAATCACAAGCTAAATATATAAAAAAAAGGTATGCTGTAGGATTGGATCGATCAATATCGAGTTATATACTCCCTCCTTTCCTAAATGTTTAACGCCATTGACTTTTTAAACATGTTTGACTGTTCGTCTTATTCAAAAACTTTTGTGAAATGTGTAAAACTATATGTATACGTAAAAGTATACTTAACAATAAATCAAATGATAGGAAAAGAATTAATAATTACCTAAATTTTTTGAATAAGATGAACGGTCAAATATTTTTTAAAAAGTCAACGGCGTCAAATATTTTGAGATGGAGGGAGTATTAAGATATGTAAACTCCACAGCACTAGTTGATTCTCCTGAAACTCATTAATTTGAAAGGGAAGATTAAGCTCAATGCAGGAGTGCAGTGATTGTGCAGAAAAAATAATTTAACAACCCCAAGCCAGCTATGTTTGGACTACAATGATAGCTCGACGATCGCAAGCTGCATATGAAAATACGAATTAATGCTGAAATATTTGGGTACGGTATCGCATTCTAAACTAGTTTGCTCTACAATATTATATGTTAGTATTTATTAATTACATACTCTAATCTATAGTCTATCGTGAAAATAAGATACTATATATATTGAACATGGCAGGGATATTTTTCCTGTTATCTAAAAATAATAACGCGCGATGCAATGGAATTAATCATGATAGCAGCCAGGTACGTAGCAGCTCCTTCTAATATAATAAAGCTCGTGTAAAGATTTTGCTCATTTGATACTTTGCACGATGTTAGAGGACATGAAGTGGAAAAAGGGTCCTTGATCCAGACCACAGTAGCTGTGGATTGAATGGCAGACCCAACTTTAATTGTAAATTTAGAGTTTGGAAGATATGTCTTTTATAGTTCTCTTAATGTATGATTTTGTTCATGGCCATGTGATCAGGGTGTTACTACATATATTATGGTATTGAGTTATATATATATATTATATGTGGTCTATAGAAGAAAAATATTTCTATTTCATTTCATTAAACCCACGGAACATGTGACGATTTTTTGAGAATTTCTCTAAGCCATTTACTAATGCAGATAGAGTTCGTGGCTACCTAGTGCTAGGTAGCTGATATGCTTAGTATAAAAACACAGAGACAGCAGCAAGAGGCTCCATCCATAGACGCATCACATAATCTTCTATCTCTCTCAGGCTAACTAATTTCATAAGCACACATCTTCCATTTCCATCACCATGCCTGGAGCAGCTACCACCGCCGCCGTTGTTGACAGCCGCCGTAGCGCACAGCGCGCGGAAGGCCCCGCCACCATCATCGCCATCGGCACTGCAAACCCAGCTAATATTGTTCCTCAGGATAACTTTGCCGACTACTACTTCGGCCTAACCAAGAGCGAGCATCTTACTGAACTTAAGGACAAGATGAAGAGGATATGTAAGAAGATCGTTCAATCTACTTATCATATGACTATTATTAATTATTTTCCATTTACTTCAATCAGAAACAAGTTATGCAAGCTCTTACATTTCTAGCAATATCATGCCATGGTTCCTAAACCACACATATATTTATTCTATGTTGAAAAGAATGTAGGCTCTACGTGTCCTATATAGAGGTTAGATATATATGCCGCACTATCTAGTAATCAGAAATGAAGAGTATGATAATACTCGACTTTAGACACGCTTCATAAGTGTTTTTGCCATTTTGCAATCTAAGTGATAAATGCAGGTAAAAACCAAATTAATGGTCTTTGTCACGTTAAAAATCAGGCACGCACACCACAAGCACTTACCTATGAGTGAGGAGTTCCCACTTTTAATTAGATCTCAACAGAGGGAGTCACAACAATAATCTCTGGGTCTTACTAAATTTTTATTGAAATCTCACTAAATTGTTTATTATTGCTGGCCGGGACTAGGATTTAAATACTACATCATGAGACCATTGGTACTTCAACAAAACCATGTGCCAAGTCAATCTTTCCAAATTTTAAACATGTACAGCTTCCTAAATATTTGGAGAATACATACGAAAACAAATTGCGTGATTTTGTTCTGGAAAGAGCATTATAACATATATTTTAGTTTTGTAATTATTTGCAACAGAGATATAAATCTGCAATGATATGTTCTATATATTTTTTCTATCCTCAAGACTACTAGGTACAACCTAATTAATAGAGGCATTGGTTCTTCCTTTTAATTATAGGTAAAAAATCAGGCATAGAGAAGCGATACATCCACCTTGATGAGGAGATCATCCGTGCCCATCCAGAGATCATTGACAAACACCAGCCCTCCCTTGAAGCTCGTGTTGAAATCGCCGCCGCCGAGGTCCCAAAGCTCGCCGAGTCTGCTGCAAGGAAGGCCATTGCCAAGTGGGGCCGTCCAGCCACCGACATTACCCACCTCATCTTCAGCACCTACTCTGGATGTCGTGCCCCTAGCGCTGACCTCCAGCTGGCATCGCTCCTTGGCCTCCGTCCTTCTGTCTCCCGCACAATCCTCAGCCTCCACGGCTGCTCTGGCGGTGGCAGGGCGCTCCAACTCGCCAAGGAGCTTGCTGAGAACAACCGTGGTGCACGCGTCCTTGTAGCACTCTCAGAGCTAACCCTGGTATGTTTCTCCACCCCAGACGAAAGCAAAATTGTCGGACATGGACTGTTTGGGGATGGTGCCGGTGCAATAATCGTTGGCGCAGGCCCGTTTTCTGATGGCGAGTGCCCGTTGTTCGAGATGGTTGCTGCCTCACAGACCATGATACCAGGAACCGAGCACGCACTTGGCATGCAGGCCACTAGCACCGGCATAGATTTCCACCTCTCTGTCCAGGTGCCAATGCTGATCAAGGATAACATCCAGCAGAGCTTGCTCGAATCCTTCCAATCGGTCGGATACACAGATCCTGACTGGAACAATCTCTTCTGGGCGGTGCACCCCGGCGGCCGTGCTATCCTTGACAACATAGAGGGCAAGCTACAGTTGCAACCATGGAAGCTTGCAGCAAGCCGGCAAGTGCTACGCGAGTTTGGGAACATGAGTGGTGCAACTATTGCATTCGTTCTTGATGAACTATGCCACCGTCGGGAGAAGGACGAAGATGAGTCACAGCAGCATGAATGGGGAGTGATGCTGGCCTTTGGACCAGGGATCACAATTGAGACAATTGTTATGCGCAACCCATTGGCACGTGGTCTTAAGCAAAATTAGTTACCACTGTCATGAAAATAATGCAATCGGAATCATCTGATGCTTCGATATTTCACTACACTATGGAAATTAATTAATGGGTGACACTGAATCAATTGTTTATGCATGCTTAAGTATTCTCAACTCTACTACATGTTGTAAATAAACTTTTATCACTTCCATGTGTCCTCTGATTCATAAGCTTTATTGATTTGTAACAAAATTTGGAATACCCTGTGTCATGTGTATGTATAATTAAAATACTACCTCTGCCAATGCCCTGGTAATAAAAAGAACAATAATTACAACACAGGTTACAACATCGGAATTTATAAAATATTTATGCTGAAGTTTGTACCCATGATTGCCTAATGGGTTTGTCTTCCTCCTTTATCATTCGAGAACTTTTACGGTGTTTGCATTCCAAAAGGGTAAAGATCCAACAGTTCTCAATCACAGGTACTATGTAAAGGTATTTAAATATTAGTATAGATACTTAGGTACTAAGGATAAAAATATAATTTTGTTAATAGAGAAAAAGGGTAAAATTGTCCCTCCCCCCAAATTATAATAGGTACCACGTAGGTACGACTGTACGAGTTAACATCTACCTGGTACCACATGTTCTTATTTGCGTCTCTTTTGTGTGATTTCCTGTAGATTTACGTTGTGTTTGAGTTAGGTCATTTACCTGGCACTAGTGTAACATGTTCTTAATTCATTTTCTCTAGATTTACTTTTTTGTATTCTTTGATGTTCTCTTTTGCGTGATTTTTTTAGATTTACATATTGTGTTCTTATAACATGTTTCTGGCCTTGGGCTAGCAATTGGTGACGAATGTACTCGAAATCCATATAATTTTCATTTTCGTCATCCATGAAAGCCTCATTTTCATCACCAATCCCAGCTTCAGTAGTATCCATGTCATCCTCATTTAGGTCATTTGCTTGCTCATGAACTAGTTCCCGCAAGACCAACAAAGCAGATGGAGTTATAAAGAGAGGACCTTTCCGTAGATCTGTAGCACATGCGTGAATTGCACTCGCAGATTAGGCGACCGCGTCCATGTCTAGCGGCAAGCCGGTGAGTGCCATTAATCTGGTCGTTAGCGCCATGTCCAACCTGGGGAAGAGGAAGATGGCAACGGGTCCTCACCGACAATGGCGATGGGAGAGACGCAGGTTGCGCTGCCGCACCGACACCGGTGTGGGCGATGGGAGGGACGTAGGTGGCAGCGGAGGTGGCTGAACTGGTTCAAACCCTAGAACACGAATGAAACAAAAGGGAGAGAAGAAATGAGACACGATTTACTTTTTGATATAATTGAATCAATCGCTAAATCAACGGAGTATCCTTGATTTACTTTTTTCTCTACAGCGATACTGATAGCTACTACAATACACCGATCACTGGAAGGATATATTCAATTCAAATGTATTGCCTATGTTTTACTAGTTAATTACTCAAATGCCATCATGCTACAATAATTTTGTTCCGTACCTTGCCCCTCTCTGATCAACGGTGCACATTATTTCACCTTCAAGTACCTTGCAAACACCGTAAAAGATCTCTTATCATTTACATATGCAGAGTAATATCTTTCTTAAAGTTGGTTCTCATTAAGTTCCATGAAGATTATTATTGTTAAAAATATAATAATTTCTTATGATCCATATATGTTCCAAGTAAGAATGGCAATAGACTTGAATGAAGAAGGGTTTTCCAAACTTATTTTCTGTATGTCAAATCATATTAATAAAGCTCACATTTGTCTGTCAATCACTCCAAACATATTGCTAGCATCACTGCATCCCTGTAGGTTGGTAGATCACCGTAGAATCCATAGGAGGTGTTCTCCATTGCCCTTCACCGCGATTCTTACCTCCCTTCACCAATCACACCACTACCACTCGATTCTGGCCGATGCTCGGCGGATGTTGGTCACCACACCTGTCCCTTGGGGCAGGCGTTCGGTTTTCCCAGTTTTATCTGGTTTGTCTTTTCAGTTTCTTTAGAGTTCAGTTTTCACTAGAAAGAAAAAGACAACGAGGCAATAAAACCAAGAAAATTCGGTTCAGTTTTCAGTAGAATCCGAAGCACCGAAGAAATTGATAGGATGCAGAAGGGGCTGGGCAACCTCTCGGCAGTCCGTACCGTGCTGTGCTGCTCGTTGATTTCCGTTAATCTCATGGGCTACTCTGCAGTGGCATCCGAAGCATGGCGATGCTATCCTCCACCACCACCACCACAGGCGGACGGACGTCACCGATGCCTCGTTCTGCTTCGTCACAGCGTCCGCTGCATCGGTTCACAGCCCCCAGGTTGCCAGGCCTCCGGCGCTATTCTTTCTGTAGCTAGCATTCTTACCGCATGGCTCCACTCCATCGCAAGAGGCACTACTTGAGAAGTGCTCATCTCTCCCGGTTCGCAACCCCCTTTACTCCCGGGTAGCGAATCGGGAGGGAGAATCCGGGACTAAAGATGACGGTCTTTAGTCCCGGTTCAAATACCCAGGAGTAAATCTCCATCTTTAGTCCCGGTTGGTGACACCAACCGGGACTAAAGATGGCTGAGCCACGTGACCGGCAAAGCCATAACCGGGACTAAAGAATTTTCTTTTATTTTTTTTAATTTGGTTGTGCTGCCTGGTGTACATATATATATATATATATATATATATATATATATATATATATGCATAATATAGAAATGTATATATTACACACATGCATATATGTGTGCACTATATGTATATCTATACATATATATAATGCAATTATACATATAGTGCACACATATATGCATGTGTGTAATATATATATATATATATATATATATATATAGACCTAGGGTGCGTAATAGCTAAAATGCTCCTCTCACTTTCCCCTCTCTCTCTCCGCTTTTTACGGATCTAGCGGCGCAGCGGAGGCAAGGAGGAGAGCGATGGCTGCGGCGGTCGATGGAGCAGTTCAACAGCGGCGGCGTGCCCCGCCTACTGCCAAGGGTGGCGGCGTCCAGGCGACGGGCGGCCGACTTAATCACCACCCTCTCCCGCCGTTGCTCGAGGTGTGTTGCCCGGGGTTGTCGTCGGGTCGTGGCCGGATCGGCATGTGGTTCTTTTTGGTTAGATATGTAGTGCACCCGTTACCGGTGTCCGCATCCATTGTCTGCTGGAGGTCCTTGTATATGCTCATCATCGTTGGATCCATTCGCTTCTTGGGTTTCTTCGTGCCGGTTCTTGTTTTCTTGGTATTGCTTTGCTCATGGAGGTTCATGTTTTGTTGATGCATTGTCATGGTGGTGGATGCTGCATCTCAGCCTTTTGCATGATTAATTTCAGATTGTGCTTTCCTTTCTTGTGCAGTGCTGCTACTAGCATCTTACAAGGTCATTAAACTGTATGATGGGGGGATTGGTTCAATTAAGTATCTCGTTGATTCTCAGAGTTATTTTCTATATGGAAAAAAATATGTTTGCTTTCTTTTATGGCAAAGCAATTCACAACAGCAATATTATGGCTATGAAATACTAGGTTTAAGTGAAATCATATTTATTTTGCTGATTTGTGATACTTAGAAGTAACCTTCATTTTTTTTATCCAGATGGCTATGAGAATGCCTCTCCAGACGGCCGTGGTGACAGATATCTGTCGACAGGGAGGACTTGAGAATATGCAGCACTTCGTCGGCTCCATGTCGATTTGTTTTATTGGCGTTGTCTTGCTTGTTGGATTCGTGCATGCATAGATGGATCATTGACCTTGATCTACATTGTCGTATTAGTCTTGGCATCAATCTTCATCACCGTATCCTTCAGTGGTGTTGCTGTTGTGATTTTTTTACTGGAGCTGTTGTGATCTTTAATTAGTTCTGTTTATTCTACCAATGTACCACATTGCATGTGTGATCACATCGTTGATGTAATACCGAAATTAATTTACTCGATCAAAATTTTTTTAATCTAACTTGTGAGTAATTAATTTACTGATAGAAAGCGGGCTATAAGTTATGTCTACGCATAGAGTAATTCATCTAATGACATAAGACCACTAGAACCGGAACGGAATTCTTGCTAGATTCAATATGTTCTGGCAATAGTAATTTCTTTACATAAAAGCCAAAACCAAGGAGGGGAATGGATCAATATATTTCGTCGACAGTAATTTCTTTACTTAGAAGCCAAAACCAAGGAGAGGAATAAAATAAACCGGGAGTAATTTTTTTACTTAAAGCCAACACAAAGGAGGGGAGCAAAATAAACCGGGAGTAATTTATTTTACCGAAGAAAATTTCGTGGCAGCCAACAAAATAAAAATAAACCACCGGAAATAATTTATTTACCGAAGAAAAAATCATGGCAATATTTATTTGTTGATTATACGTAATTTATTTACTAAAAGAAAATTCGTGGCAAGATTAATATGTTGATTAGTAATTTATTTACTAAAAGGGAAGAGAAGCAGTGGGAATCAAAAAAAGGGTGGGAATGGAAGGGGTGGGTGGCGGTTGGCGGACGAGAGGGAAGTGGGGGTGGGAGCGGACGAGAGGGAGGTGGGGTGGGAGTGCCGACCAGCGGTGGGGTGGGGGTAGGGGGTGGGGTGGGGTGGGGTGGGGGTTGGTTGTGAGGGGAGCGTTTTAGTTATTACGCACCTTGGGTGCGGTTTAGCGCTGCCATATATATATATATATATATATATATATATATATATATATATATATATATATATATATATATATATATATATATATATATATATATATATATATATATATATATATATATATATATATATATATGTATGTATGTATGTATATACAAATATGTGTGCACTTAAGTAATTAGAGGTCATATGCATATATATATTAACAAAATATGAGTTTGCAAGTAAGTAAATATACACATATATTACCATACCAAGTACACAAAAGTAAATGCATGTGTGCATATATGAATATATAGATATATATTACAATTCGTTCGGACGTTGTAATCTTTGTTTCTGCTACTACGACTTGGTGGCATCGGAAGAAGAAGGACCGGCTTTATGAATAGTCGATCCATCGTAATAGAATTCTCCTGTGGGATCAAGAATATGCTTGTTGATGAATCCCATTATCTTTTCTTGAACAGCCCTTATGAAATCATCGTGGGTGGTGTTATCTATCAGGTAAATCATCTGTTATTTGGAAAAAAAGGGGATTATATATATGAAACCAGTAAGCAATAATTGACGAAAGAATAAATTTACGTACTTCAAGGTCCTGGCCAGTCCTGATTTGGTGTGCTAAGCAGTGCATGTAATGGCATACGTAATAGCCGCACAAGTTAGTCCCCTTTTCCTACTTTGCACACTGAAAGAGAAACAACGAGAGATTTAGTATGCATATCTGATTTAGAACAAAGAAGTGATTCAATACAAAATTGGAGCTAGCATGTACTAACCGGAAAATTGAACCTCCGGGTGAGTTTTTCATTCCAGATCCCGCGGACCAATGTACGGAACCGAATCCATGCTCTATTTAGAGTTGTTAGGAAGGATTAATTTATTATCCGAGACCTAGTAGTTATACAATGATTCATAATGACAGTGCAATATCTGACAATACCTATCTATCACTTCGAAAATCTTTGCGAAAGTTTTCTCTGGTTTATCCATTGAATCGTAGACATGAACTTTGGATTTCTCAAGATCGAAAAGAAGAAGGACCCAATGAAATCTGCAATTTGCATTACATGATACATAGTATGATTGTAGGAACTTTGTAGGAACAAAATTGAAGAAACAAAATTGAAGTTAATTATGATTGTAGGAACTCACGATGTGTTGTAGGGAAGTAGTATGAACCTCTTATAATGCTGTTGCACCAGGAAATGGACGATATTGTCCTCGGTTTGTTTCTCATATTGTTGTATCATCAGCGTGTTCACTTTGCGTGGGTCCATGAATCCAGTATTGAATTTGTTGTGTTGACGGCACAACTGAATCTCCATTCTACAACGGGGAAAAGGAATGTGTGTGAGCAACACTCAAAGGAGGAACAAAATTGAACTATAAATAGTACTTACAAAATCCACGCGTTGAGAATAGAGACGTCGAGGGCCTTCAGGTGGTATAAGTCGAAGACTTCCTTGTGCCGGATCCAAATAACATCTTCTCCTTGGTAATAATTTGAGTTTCGCACCCTAGCTCTGAACATCTCTCTACCCATCGCTGATTTGTCCATGTACCATTGATGGAACCGGTACATCTGTGTAGGTAGCTCTCTGATCTTATCAGGCGTGACTAGCGGTTCACCGAGTTTAAACGTGTACATGACCGGAGCCGTTTCAATAGGTCCGTCCTCTAGCAACTGCTCCATACTCAGTCCCGTATCTTTCAAGAAGTTGCATATCTCTAGTTGTGCCGGTTCTACGACTAACGGTTCAACCTCTTGTCGTGGCTGTTGCCCCAACTGAGGGACTTCCTTTCCGCACTTCACTGCTGAAGGCTTGGCTTTAAGAGCCTTCCTCAATGTTCGATCATAGTCAGAAACTTCGACCGGTTTGCCCGGTTCGGCCATCTTAATAAAGTGATCCTGAACATTCGGGGCTATAGGGATCTTCTTTTCCGGACTACATGGCTTCAACTGCTCCCTAACTTCTGCTCTAACGGCTTCATCGAGCTCCTCCGGAGTCAAGTCGTACGCCCTTTTCTTGAGAGCGGGGAGCCGTGGCTCGTCAGATCTAGCTTTCTTCTTCGGCCTTGATGGTGCGGGTTCATATGGGCGGGACCTTGACGGTGTAGACTTGGCAGCAGGTGCACGCGGAGGAGTAGTTGCCCGCGGGCCCGACGGTGCAGACTTGGCAGCTGGTGCACGCGGAGGAGGTGGTGGTGCAGGGGAAGGAGCCGGAGGAGACTGATGAGGCGGTGATGGCGGAGGAGACTGTGCTTGCGGCGGGGAACGAGGAGCGGGCGGCCGTTCTTGCCCGGGAAACACGATGTACTTCTTACGCCAGAGTATGATGGCGTGGGCTGTGTCTCCAAGTTTCTTCTCCCCGTCTCCTCCGGGGATGTCAAGCTCGAGATCCTCGTAGGTTCATTCCACCAGCTCTATCTCGACCTTCGCATATCCATGTGGAATGGGCCAGAAATGGTATGTACTCGAAGGGTCCGTGGGTATGGCCATGCCCGACACGACCTTCACAAGAAATATAGTTCATTAATTACTAATCAACATATATATGTAACAAATTTCGCATTTCGCATACCTTGATAGACAAGTTCCTGAAGGGAGTATGCATATCGCAGGGTGTTCGCTGCGTGATATCATCAACGGGGAAGTGGGTTGCTTCGTGAGCTGCCACTGCCTCAATGCCCTCTGATCCAACTTGGCCCGTTGATGCATAGCTGCTGCGGTTGCCCGAGGGGCTCACCATGACGGGTGCTTGTATTTCCATTCCGCGCTACTCGGCCAGGCATTGGTCCACCTGTCTTGTCACCTCCTCTTGCATCCTTGCCTCGTAGGTGGACACCCTATACTCAAGATCGATGACCTTAGCCTCTGTATCCCTCTTGCTCCTCATCTGACTCCTATACGTGTGGATGTCCTCTTTGAATCCATATTTCCAAGGAAGGACGCCTTTTCCTCGCGTTCGTCCTGGATGCTCAAGATTCTGTAGTGCGAGGGTGAGCTCGTCCTTCTCTCTGTCGGGCCGGAAAGTCCCCTGCGTAGAGGCTTCAATTGCATCCGCAAGTCAGCGTGCTGCATCTCGAATCTCATCGCCGAATATGAGGGAGCCATCACCTGGATTGAGCGATCCACCGTGTGCATAGAACCAGTTCCTCGATCGCGCAGGCCAATTAGCCGTGGCCGGCTTGATACCCCTTGCTATCAAGTCAGCTTCCAAACTTGTCCCACTTGGGGATTGCCTTTCCATATCCGCCTGACCCAAGCCGGTGATGGTATTTCTTCTTAGCTGCATTGGCTTTGTTCTTTTCTATCTGTGCTTGCCCTTGCGCTCCAATCTTGTATGCCACAAACGCATCCCAGTGATCCCTAAGCTTGTTATGCACGTTGAAATCAGTTGTCAAGCCCTTGAGGATTTATCTCTTGTACATATCTGATTTGTACCTCTGGAATAGTTCTGCCATTTTCTTCAGGGTCCATTCTTTGCATCTGGGACGATCTACCTCAGGGATCGTGAATGTCTCCAGCATGGTGGTCCACAACATGTCCTTCTCTGTGTCAGGGAGAAAGCTATCTTCATCCCCGCGTGACCTAGTTCGACGCCAGTACACTATGCTGATAGGGACGTTGTCTCTCACGACCCAACCACAATGATCCACAAACTTTCGTCCTATACCCGCCGGGGCTACTGGTTCGCCGTCTGGGGCAATCTCAGTAACGATGTGCCTTCCCTCAAGCTTCTTCGCGGGACCTCTTTTCCTGCGTGGCCTCTTCTGTCCGGCCGACGGTTGACTATCAGTCCCCTCCTCGGTCCCCTCCTGGTTAGCCTCCTGGTTACCCTCATCGTTGCCCTCCTTGTTCAGGTATTGGTTGGGATCCTCGTTCCCCTCATCATCCACCCAGTACTGACTACTGCCCTCTGCGATCGTGTCTAATAGGATTTGTTCGTCATCGCGGTCTGCCATCTGTGCGTGCAAAGAAAAAAAGACAGTGAGGTCATGGACATCAACATGTACAGCTCATACATCTAAACCCTACAAGTATACATGTATAATTCGCTAAGTCGTTGTTCTCATTAAGTCGTTAAGTCGCTAAGTCGTTGTTCTCGCTAAGTCGCTAACTCGCTAAGTCGCTAAGTCGTTGTCCGTCAAAGTCGCTAAGTCGTCGTTCGTGAAAGTCGCTAAGTCGTTGTTCTCGTTAAGTCGCTAAGTCGCTTAGTCGCTAAGACGTCGTTCTCGCTAAGTCGCTAAGTCGTCGTTCGTGAAAGTCGTTAAGTCGCTAAGACGTCGTTCTCGCTAAGTCGCTAAGTCATCATTCGTGAAAGTCGTTAAGTCGCTAAGTCGTCGTTCGTGAAAGTCGTTAAGTCGCTAAGTCGCTAAGACGTCGTTCTCGCTAAGTCGCTAAGTCGCTAAGTCGTCGTTCGCTAAAACGTTCTCGTTCAAACGTTCCACCATGGAGTCGGCGGTGGAGTCGGCGCGCGGCGGCGGAGGGCAGTGATGTCGGCGGCGGTGGTGGCGGCGGCGGTGGAGGTGGAGGTGGAGTTGGCGCGCAGCGGTGGAGGTGGAGTCAGCGCGCGGCGGCGGCGGCGGCGGTGGAGTCGGCGGTGGCGGTGGCGGCGGCGGTGGAGGTGGAGGTGGACTTGGCGCGCGGCGGCGGCGGTGGAGGTGGAGTCGGCGCGCGGCGGCGGTGGTGTCGGCGCGCGGCGGCAGCGGCGGCCGGCGGTGGAGTCAGCGACGACGATGGCGGCGAGGTCCGGTCGGCCGACGCGTGTCAAGATCGATCGAGAGAGAGAGAATGCGAGATCGGAGGCGCAAGATTTGCGCCCCTCACCTTGAGGGAGGCAATGCTGCCGATGGCGTTGGCAAGGGCGGATGAGCGCGGTGAGCATGGCGACGACGACGGCGGAGGCGGCGGCGATGTCTGGGGCGGTAATGGCGCGAGAGGAAGAAGATCGATCGTGGAGAAGTCTAAGTGTGGCGCGGGGAAGCCGATGCAGTGGATATTTATACCCGGTAATCTTTTGTCCTGGTTCGTGGCTTCAACCGGGACTAAAGATATCTTTAGTCCTGGTTGGTAGTAACAACTGGGAGTAAAGAACAAATGTTTACTCCTAAAGATGGTTGTTACTACTAAAGATGTGTACACAAAACCGATTTATGGCCTTCTTAAATTGTCTTACAAGTCGAAATAAATACCAATAAATCCAATATAATTAGCACATGGCCGATTTATATGGTTTCAAAGTCCAAATAAATACCAAAGTCGTACATAATTTACGTATGACCGAATTAAATGTTTTCAAAATTTTACTAAATAGAAATAAACAGGATATGCCTAAGTAAATGGTCTCAAAGTATAAATAAATAGAAATAATCATTTATAATTAACATAAGGCCAATTTAATTATATTCAAAGTGTAAATAAATAGAAATTATCATTTATAATTAAGATATGACCTACTTAATTGTTTTCAAAGTGGAAATAAATACCAATAATCAGTTATAAATAACATATTGCCTAATTAATTGTATTCAAAGTGTAAATAAATGGAAGTAACCATTTATAAATATCATATGGTTGAAAAATAGTAATACATTACAAATTAAGCAGTTGTGAATAATATATTGATCCAAATTGTTCGACCTTCAATACAATACAAATAATTTACATCTTCCATCAAACAACCTAGGTCACTGTCTTACTCACGTACTTTCTCCTCACTATTGTTCCTTCGCTATGATCGTTGCGTGAGTACGGCGTGTCCTCCTTTGATAGTATGATGCTCGGGTCAACCGTCACTGCAAACGGAGGTTGCCCCTCAAACAGATTGTAATTTTCGTCAGTCTTATCCTCGACTCCAACGATTTTCCTCTTGCCTAGGAGAACAACATGGCGTCTTGGCTCATCGGGCCCTTTCCCCTTCTTTGGTTTGCTATCCATGTCCTTCACGTAAAAAACTTGCGTTACATCATTGGCTAGAACGAATGGTTCATCTGAGTATCCTACCTTGTTTAGGTCAACCGTTGTCATCCCGCTGTCATCAATCGTTACGCCTCCACCAGTCAGCCTAACCCATTGGCACCGAAACAGAGGGACCTTTAGGGGTCTATACTCTAATTCCCAAATGTTGTCGATGACACCGTAATACGTGCTAGTTGGACCATCGTGTCCTATGGCATCGATACGAACACCACTGTTCTGGTTTGTGCTCTTTCTGTCTTGGGCTCTTGTGTAAAAAGTGTATCCATTGATTTCATAACCTTGGAATGTAGTTACCGAGCCGGAGGGTCCCCTAGCCAAGAAGGCTAGTTGTCGGTCAATCGTCTCGTTACCCAGGAGGTGTTCTCGCAGCCAAGCGGGGAAAGTATCAATATGATGGCGTGTAATCCAGGTATCGGACTTGCCACTGTTTTCTGAGCGAACAATCGCAAGGTGCTTATCGATGTAAGGAGCAACCAACGAAGATTGTTGCAAAACCGTGAAATGTGCTTTACGGAATAAATCGTTGTCTACAGTCATAATTGCTCTCCTTCCAAGTGTGCCCTTTCCCCGTAGTCTCCCCTCATGGATTGATTCGGGTACCTCGATTGGCTCGAGGTCTTTAATAAAATCTACGCAGAACTCAATGACCTCCTCTGTTCCATACCCCTTCGTGATGCTTGCTTCCGGACGAGAACGGTTACGAACGTACTTCTTTAGAACGCCCATGTACCTCTCGAAAGGAAACATGTTGTGTAGGTACACAGGACCGAGAATACCGATCTCTTTTACAAGGTGGCACAGAAGATGCGTCATTATATTGAAGAATGACGGTGGAAAGATCAACTCAAAGCTGACAAGGCATTGCACCACGTCATGCTGAAGGGCGGCTAAACTTTCTGGATCGATGACTTTCTGTGAAATTGCGTTCATGAAAGAACAAAGCTTCGTTATTGTTGCCTGCACATTATCAGGAAGGATACCACGAATTATAACAGGAAGCAGCTGTGTCATAAGCACGTGACAGTCATGAGACTTTAGGTTTGTGAACTTCTTATCCTTCGTGCTTATTATTCTCTTTACATTCGAGGAGTATCCGGACGGTACCTTGATGCTCTCTAGGCATTGAAACATACTCTCCTTCTCTTCCTTGCTTAGGGTGTAGCTCGCCGGACTTAAGTAATGGCTTCCTTTCTCGTTCGGTTCCGGATGAAGGCCCTCGCGTTGTTCCATATGCTTGAGATCATTGCGTGCTTCGAGTGTATCTTTGGACTTGCCATATACACCTAAGAAGCCCAGCAGGTTTACGCAAAGGTTCTTAGTGAGGTGCATCACGTCGATTGCGTGGCGAACGTCCAAGACCTCCCAATAGGGTAGCTCCCAAAAAATAGAGTTTTTCTTCCACATCGCCGCGTGACCATCTTCGCTTTCTATAGGTTGGCTGCCAGGCCCCTTTCCAAATACTACTTTCAGATCCTTCACCATTTCGAACACTGCTTTCCCGTTGCGATGTTTAGGCTTAGTACGATGGTCTGCCTTCTGTTCGAAGTGCTTGCCTTTTTTCCGTATAGGGTGGTTTGCAGCAAGGAATCGACGATGGCCCATGACACAACCTTCCTGCAATGCTTCAGATAAGTACTTTCAGTTTCATCCAAACAGTGAGTGCAAGCGTTGTACCCCTTGTTTGATTGTCCGGATAGGTTACTAAGTGCAGGCCATTCGTTAATTGTAACGAATAGCAACGCTCGTAGGTTAAATTGCTCCTGCTTGTCCTCATCCCACACAGGGACGCCCTCTTTCCTCCACAGCACTTTCAGATCTTCAACCAATGGTCTTAGGTACACATCAATGTCGTTACCAGGTTGCTTCGGGCCTTTAATAATAATCGGCATCATGATGTACTTCCGCTTCATGCATAGCCAAGGGGGAAGATTGTAGATACACATGGTGACTGGCCAGGTGCTATGGCCACTGCTCATCTCTCCATACGGATTCATTCCATCCGTGCTTAAACCGAACCTCACGTTTCGTGCATCCTTGCCGAAGTCTTTAAATGTTCTGTCGATATTTCGCCACTGCGACCCGTCAGCGGGGTGTCTCAGCATCTCATCCTGTTTACGTTCTTCTGCGTGCCACCGCATCATTCTAGCATGTGATTTGTTCCTGAAAAACCGCTTCAGCCTTGGTATTATAGGGAAATACCACATCACCTTAGCAGGAATTCTCTTCTTCAAAGGCTGTCCGTCAACTTCACCTGGATCATCTCGTCTTATCTTGTATCGTAGTGCTTTGCAAACAGGGCATGCTTCCAGGTTTTCGTACTCACCGCGATACAGGATACAGTCGTTCGGACACGCGTAAATCTTCTGTACTTCCAGACCTAGAGGGCAGACTGTCTTCTTAGCTTCGTACGTACTTTCGGGCAATTCGTTCCCCTCCGGAAGAATGTTCTTTACGAGTTTCAATAACTCGCCGAATGCCTTGTCACTCACACCATTTTTAGCCTTCCATTGCAAGAATTCTAGGATGGTACTCAACTTTTTGTAGCCCTTCTCGCAACCTGGGTACAACGCTGTTCTGTGGTCCGCTAACATGCGCTCCAGTTTCTGCACCTCCTTTTCACTTTCGCAGTCCTCCTGTAAGTCCCGCAATATTCGACCAAGTTCATCAGCACCATCATTCCCTTCAACATCCAGCTCCGCCTCGCCCATTGTGTTTTCTTCAAATCCGCCATACTGAGCCGAGTCCGGAATGTTCTCATCTTCTACTTCATCTTCTTCCATTGCAACCCCAACCTCTCCGTGCGAGGTCCAACATTTGTAGCTACGCATGAACCCCCATTGAAACAGGTGGGCATGAATAGTTTGTGTGGTGGAATACTTCTTCTGGTTTTTGTACTTATCGCATGGACAGCTTATAAAACCGTTACGCTTGTTATCATTGGCCACACCCAAAAAATAATGCACGCCGTCAATAAACTCTTTCGACCACCGATCCGCGTATATCCATTGCCGATTCATCTATATGAAATACATATAAATCGTAATTATACAAAATCCAAGATTTACAAGGTAATTACATAATAATACAATAATTGAATATAATTATTCATACAATTAATCATTACTATTAAATTCATTGTACATATTTTTCATGTTTTAATTACATTATAAACAAATATTTAATATGTTTTTCTTATTTTAATATTAAATTAGCTTAGTTTTATAATTTCATACAAAATTATATTTAATTATTCAAACAAGTATTTATAATCTTCTTTATTCCCTACACACACTTTCTCTCTCATCATCTTCCATCACATTTTCTAGAGGGAAAAATATGTAAAAAAATAGCTCCAAATGTAGATGCTAAGCAAAACAAAGAATAGGATGAAGTTACTAACCTTTTGAAGACCTCAAATTTGTATATTACCACAAAAAAAATTTGCTTAAAATTTTGACGGTACCTCCCTCCCTCAAAGCTTAATTTTGAAGCAATGGCTCGGGCTGGAGGAGGAAGAAGGAGTATATAAAGCTGTGCAACTTTAGTCCCAGTTGGTAACACCAACCGGGCATAAAGATCTCAAATCACATTAGTCCCGGTTTGTATTACCAACCGGGACTAAAGATATAATCTTTAGTCCCGGTTGGTAACACGAACAGGGACTAAAGATCCCAAGCCCCCCGACAGAGGTCTGACATGCCCTGTCAGGAGGCGAACCGGGACTAAAGATCCCTTTGTCCCGTTGAAGTAATAAACCGGGACTAATAAGCCACTTTAGTCCCGGTTCGTTTTGGAACCGGGACTATTGTGGAAATCGGCTGACCCTCCAAAGACTTCTTCTCTAGTAGTGAGGCACTCCGCAATTCCGCATGGCGGCGTTGATGGACACGAACCGGTGGGGGAAATAGCATTATTAGGGATTTGATGGACCGTTGGTCATGAAGGGTTGACAGATCGGTTGGCTGATTGATTGTTCTTCGGTTCTCATCGGTATTTTCGGTTTAACAAAGATCCAAACCGAGCTGTGTAACGAGTACCGAAATGCGTGAAAATAAAAACCATTCGCACCACCGAACACCTGAACAAACCGCTACTTTATATCTCGGTTCGGTTCGGTCTTATTGATGCACAAGATCGACAATGACAATTACTCACTGAAATTGACTTCAGCTATTTCTTGTGCCCTCACCAAATATATTGTCAAGTGGATGGATTTACCATTGTACGATTTCCTCTGAGATAGAAATATCCAAATCGGTAATTATCTACATACTATCAACTATTTTAAATACATATAAAAGATATAACATCAATGATCACGATCACACAGATAAACAATGCCTTAAGAAATACGGAAAAGGTAAAACTAGCCAGAAGAACAATGAGCAGAGAAAACGTTTCATAGAAAGAAAATCAAGCTGAACACTTGTCCCAAGTGGTGCAACTGTAAACATTGGTTGCGTGGGTAGATTAACTCAAGATATGCCATTATTTTGTGTTGGTTTCCGGAGTTCAAAAAGATTGAAAAGTCAAACCCGAAAATATGTTTTGTTCACTTCTGAACACAACATATTATCACAGAAGAGGACAAGAACATGATTGAAACCAATTGCCTCCGCCTCGCCTACTAACTAGACCTGACGTGGCTGACTACAAGGGATGGACAGGACTGTCATCACCTACCACCTATCGTCCCCTGTTGATCTAGATACCTTCCTAGATTACATAGGAATTAGGAACCGCACCGATGGTCGATCTTACTACTCTAACTTAGTTGATCGAAGCAGAGCAACCACACTAGAAGCCTACGAGTTAGAAATATATTCATTAAAACTGCCCGATAAAGATAATATCTAAAAGATAAATACTTGAAGTAAAGTAAAATGTATATTAAATGGATTCGGCATTTGGCTATTGCGACCATGATATTATTGATGACGTTGTTCAGCACCGAGATCTTGCAGTACGTGAAGCCTTGCGGCACCTCGAGCTGTGACATGGACACCGCCGACTAGCTTGTGAACCACCGCCGTCATAAGCCGTACGTGGAGCCGATGACGCCCATCTTTGTGCTGAAAAGCTCCATCACACACTGGTGGTAAGCAACCTTGGCCGGCCGGATGTACTGCCTCTACTAGAAAAACCATTTTTTTGCAGACGTTAGGTTTTTTTTTTTCAGACGGGTATCACCCTTGGAGACAAATGGCTGCCTACAAAAATGACATCTGTGGGGGTGAGATTGTTGTCCGCCTGCGAAAATACCTCTTTTTGACGATATTAAAAACGCCGCTACCCATCACCAAAATCTCTAAGTCCTCTCCTCTCGGCACCAAACGCCTCTCCCTCTCCGCCTCTCTCTCTCTCTCTCCGTTTCTCCCACCTCTCCTCTCCCGGGAGCTGTGGCGGTGACGGCGCGGAGGGCGGTGGCGGCGCGGAGGTGGCGGTTACTAGCGGGAGGCGGAGGGTGTATGGACAGCGGCGTCTCCCCTCCCTCCTCCAAGATCCGGTGGAGGCGCCAGAGCGGAGGGCAATGGCGGTGGCGGCGCGGATGTTGTAGCTACCGGTGGGAGGCGGAGGGTGCATGGGCGACGGCGTCTCCCCTCCATCCTCCCAGATCCGGTGGAGGAGGAGGCGAAGGGAGGTGGCGGCAGCGGCTACCGGTGGTGATGACGAGGAGGGTAGAGGCGGCGGCGTCGGCGGCAGCCCTCCCCTCTGGATCTGGCGTGGCGACAGTGACCCTCCCCTCCGAATCTAGCCGGTGGCGGCGACCTCCCCTCCGGCGACGACTGTGATGCTATGTATTTGTTTTGATTATGAACTATTTTGTTTCTATGTTAATTTGTGATGTTTATGTGAATTTGGTTTGACTGGATTTGATGGGAAATAGGAACCGAATTGGATGGGGAATGGGAACTGGATTTGGAAACATGAAGCTGCAGCCGGCCGAAACGGCGTGGCTGCCATTTTTTTAACGCTAGAAACTCTTTTTGCAGGCGGACCAATCACTATTTTTACAGGCGTTGCGTTGCACGTGGACCAGTTGTCCGCCTGTGAAAACTGTTTAGCCCGCGTGAAAAAATACTTTTTCTAGTAGTGTGCTGTATTAGCTAGCTGCGATGTCATATACACCGAGATCGACTACACACTTCATCACCATCGACAAGGCATAGCCCAGTGCATGCATGGTCATGGAACTTGCTGTCGTTGCAGCTAGAAAATCCCCAACCAAACTTGCTAATCTCCAGGAGCTGCATTCCTTACAGATGCGTGAGCCCCACTACCTCAGGACTGGAAGTTTATGCCATTTAATTATGAGAGCCTGACGATCACTTATCAATATCCTATTCTGCTTTTATTCTCCGAAGATCCGAAACATGCCAGTCTTAACACGTCGCAGTCATATGTTGATATGCATTATATATTCGGAACTTTAATTCACGTGGCCACTCAGTCGATTGTGAGATCAGGGGTGATTGTGCAGAGAACTAAGTTAATTAACTATCTCAATGATCTCTATTAACAGCTAGAGAGTCTCAAGCTAAATATGAAAAAAGGTATGATGTAAGATTGGATCGATTGATATCGAATTATATATTACGATATGTCATCTCTCCACAGCACGAGTTGATGCATATTTATTGGGTCGTTGATTCTCCTGAAACTCATTTGATAGTGAAGATCATGTTCAATGCATGAGTGCGGTGATTGTTCAGAAAAAAATAATTTAACAACCACAAGACTATATATGTTTGGACAAAATAGGACGAAAATATTTCGATTTTAAGTTCCCCAGGGAACATGTGATGATTTTTTGAGAATTTCTCCAAGTCATTAAATAATGCAGACAGAGTTGGGGCTAGCTAGAGCCAGATAGTCGATGTAATAGTATAAATCCACATAGCCAGCACCAAGAGTTTCCATCCATAGACGCATCACATAATCATCTCTCTCTGGCAACTAATTTCACAAGCACACATTCTTCCATTTCCATCGACCATGCCTGGAGCAGCTACCACCGCCGTTGTTGACAGCCGCCGGGGCACACAGCACGCGGAAGGCCCCGCCACCATCCTCGCCATCGGTACTGCAAACCCGACAAACATTGTGCCTCAGGATGAGTTTACTGATTACTACTTCGGTGTAACCAAGAGCGAGCACCTTACCGAGCTCAAGGACAAGATGAAGAGGATATGTAAGCAGATCGATCAATCTACTTATTATCACTATCATTAATTAGTTTTCATTAACTTCAATGAAAAAAAAATATGAAGGCCCTTACATTTCAAGGACTACCATGCAATGGTTTGTCCGAAACTGCACATATATGTCCAAAGAAAGTAGACAGTATATATGTATCCTTCTATATAGAGAGGTTATATCCACCGTCTCGAAATCACAAATGAACAGCGTTATATCATATATTTTAGTTTTTAATTTTTTTTATAATAAATGTCCAATGATATGTTTTACCGTTGTACCTCAGGAATATTAATTACTAACTAATAGAGATCTTCCTTATTCATTCCAGGTCTGAAATCGGGCATAGAGAAGCGCTACATCCATCTTGATGAAGAGATCATCTGTGCCCACCCAAACATAATCGATAAACAGCAGCCCTCCCTTGAAACTCGCGTAGAAATAGCCGCCACCGAGGTCCCCAAGCTCGCTGAGTCTGCCGCGAGGAAGGCCATTGCCGAGTGGGGCCGTCCAGCCACTGACATCACCCACCTCATCTTCAGCACCTACTCTGGTTGTCGTGCCCCCAGCGCCGACCTCTAGCTTGCATCGTTGCTCGGCCTTCGCCATTCTGTCTCCCGCACAATCCTTAGCCTCCACGGCTGCTCCGGAGGAGGCAGGGCGCTCCAGCTCGCCAAGGAGATTGCTGAGAACAACCATGGTGCGCGTGTCCTTGTAGCTCTCTCCGAGCTAACCCTGGTATGTTTTTCCACCCCTAATGAAAGCAAAATTGTTGGCCATGGACTATTTGGAGATGGCGCTGGCGCTATCATTGTCGGTGCGGGCTCCTTGGCCGATGGTGAGCGCCCGCTATTCAAGATGGTAGCTGCCTCGCAGACCACAATACCAGGAACCGGGCACGCACTTGGCATGCAGGCCACTGATAGCGGCATAGATTTCCACCTGTCCATCCAGGTGCCGACATTGATCAAGGATAACATCCAACAGACTTTGCTCGATACCTTTCGATCGGTCGGAAATAACAATCCTAACTGGAACGACCTCTTCTGGGCAGTGCACCCCGGCGGCCGCGCAATCCTCAACAACATAGAGGGTAAGCTCCAGCTGCAACCATGGAAGCTTGCGGCAAGCCGTCAAGTGTTGCACGATTACGGGAACATGAGTGGTGCGACAATCGCGTTCGTGCTTGATGAACTACGCCGCCGTCGGGAGAAAGAAGAACACGAGCTACAACAGCATGAATGGGGAGTGATGCTAGCGTTTGGACCAGGGATCACGATTGAGGCAATTGTCATGCGTAACCCCCAGCTAAGTGGTCTTAAAGAAAACTAATTACCACTATCAAGAAAATAATGCAAAGGGAATCATCTGATGTTCCGGAATTTCACGCCATGATGTTTATTTAACGGGTGACATTGAATCAGTTGTTCACGCTTAAGTGTTGTCAACTCTACTAGATGTTGTAAATAAAATTTTATCATGTTCATGTCTCCTCTTATTCTTAAACTTTCATGATTTGTAACGAAATTTGGAATACCCTGTCACCTGTCATCTGTATGTATAATTAAATTATTACCTCTGTCAATGTCCTGTAATAAAACTATGGTTAAGTGGATCTTATCATTGCAAATATACCATATTAGAAAAATGTTACCGTTATTCGAGATATTGGCTATGTCCCATTGGAATTTGGAGAAATTAAAACCATGCCACTCCCATCCAATTTAGTCAACCTCCGTCTAACCCCACCGAAAAGCGTCGTCACCCGCATTGAGTGGAGTTGGATCCATTGTCGTTGGCTCCAGGATAAGTTCGCCGTCCCCGAGTCCCGTTGACCACGCAGAGGCCAACCAGTGAGCTCTAGGAAGGTCAGTCGCGGCGATCGGTTGGTTGGAGGCATAGTTATTAAGACCGGACCGGACCGGCGGTCGGACTGGAAAAAACCGGAACCAGAGCCTCCACCGGTCCGGTCCAGGTAAAAGACCGGCTTACAATCAACCCGGTTAGACCGCCCGGTTTTAGGTAAAAACAGCTATTAAACCGGCATGTGGCTGCTGTACACGCGAGCAAGGGTGTGTTGGAAATTTGGTCATAATTCAGCATATTTTAATCCAAAATAACAAGATAATAAACATGATATTTACAATGGGATTTGATCCAGTGATAGTGGTGAATGTAATCAACATGAGCATGCTTAATGTAGAATAAGCATCAACAATCACATAATAACACAATATTGACATTGCGATGAACATTAACAGTAAAACTTCTAATTGAAATAATGTAAGAAGGTTATACCCCAAGAATGGTCCTCCGTTGGAGTTTGAGGCAGTGTTGCCTCCGTTGGTATTAACGGGAGCCTCCTTCTCCTTGTCTCCAGTGTTCGACATGTTGGTGAAGGTGAAGTAGATGTTGACGAACAGTGAGTAGTCGTGTCGTGCGCTCCCCAAAAACCTGATCGCCCGCTCGTCCATGCAAACGTTGCAGCAGCGCGTGGTTTCAGAGGCCTACTCTCCCAACGCGTGTGCACACACTCGTCGGGATAGGATTACCGTAGCAGCAACAATGCATCCTTCACTACACAACCATCAACCAATTAGGAATAATTGATATAAGATTTAAATAATTTAAATGGATCAATTACCCAATTAAATCTAACAGGGTGTTGGTGGGGGAAAATTCGCAAAAATATGGCTGTGGCTGCTGTACACGCGAGCAAGGTGTTGGTGGGGGAAAATTCGCGAAAATATGGCTTCGGTGGGCTTTGAACCCAGGACCATATGGGAGTTAGTAAACTCTCCAACCACTAGGCTACCTAGTTCCTTGTGTTTGCAATTAATAATTAATATATTTAAACGGTTATTGAACCGGATTAGACCACCGATTCAATCGGTTGAACCAGTGAATCATCGAACCGAGAGCCTCACCGGTTCGATTACTAGTCCGGTCTCAATAACTATGGTTGGAGGGGCAGCACGGTGGGTGATGATCTGGATCTCTTCCACCGCCGCCGCAGCCATAGACAACGCCAGCAGCCCTCCTCGCTAGATCTGGGCCAGACCCTTTGTCTTACACAGCTGTGGACCAAGACCATGAGTAATGCATCTAATTCCCCCTTATTAATTAAGGATTTGTTGCTCCCTCATTTAAATATTCAATTAATCAATCAAACAACATGTCAATTTTTATGACTAATGTGGATCGGATTGTGATATCTATACTCAAAAACGTTTTTTTTATCTTATTATATGTAGATAACTTGAGGTCAATCTTGGCCAATGGTGAGGACCATGATTATGCTCAAGGAGGAACGGACATCTAGCATACTCGGGATGCCATGTGATAATGTTGGACTAGAGCTTAGGTACTTGAGATTCAACTTCGGTCAACACTGGAATCAAGACTATACTTAGGGAGGAGGTGAGGTCGAGACAGTCAAAGATACCGGGTGATGAATTTGGAAACAAAGTCACAAACGGTTGGTGACGAAATAACTTTGTAATTGTCAGTATATTTCATCAACATACAAATGAACTAGGATTTCTACTCCTACTTTGAGTAGGAGGTATTGGGTATAAATAGATGAAGGATTGAGGCTCGAAATAATATAGCCGTAGGTGACTCTTAGAGATAAAAGTTAGGGTTTGTTTTGAGGCTACAATTCTAGTTCATGAGTTGAGAGATGAGTGCTTTGGTTGCATTTTGTAAACACAATTTGATGCAATAAAGTTAATCTATCTTCAATAGTATCTTCAATTTGTGTTTTTTTTGGATACGATAGTTTGACCGCAGTTCATTGGGCGATTAGACTGGCGGGCAGGTTGACTGGCGACAAAGAGTTCTGACCGACTTACTCCATAAGGATTGAAGGTTCTTTTTGTTTTGCAAAAAAAAAAATTATGCTTTTGATGTTCCTATCATTCACCTCCCATCTGGTTTCTTGTATTCGATCCTACGCTGCCCTCGGCCCCAAGGTCACCAATGGCCACCTCTCTGCCTCCCTCGAGATCCGGCCACCTCCTCCTCCACCCTCCACTCCAATGTCATCATCGACCACCTCTTTGCCATCCACGAGCTCCAGGCCACCAGATCCGGTCTGCAGGTGGTTGGGGACCACAGGTTCTGAATGCCTTGAGCTCTCTACCTCTACCATAAGGTCATCGTTGTCATCACCGGACCAAGCCTATCGTTCAAAACTCTATGAAGACTACTGCAATGGCAGCGACCACAGCCACCACCATCTCCAACAGCTCATCAAGAACCTAGCAGACATTCTCCCTCAGCTCGTCTATCGACCACGCCACCATCGTCTCTTACACCAACTACAACAAGCACATCATCAGGAATTTTGAGCCGTGATTGTGATCATTGAGATCCACCGATTTTTTTCCATAGATTTTTTGTCTTTAGAGATTATTGTGTGTTAGAATAGGTGTTGAATATACTAGTCCGTGGTTACAGTTGGACTTGGAGTGGTAATAGCTGGTAGGGGGTGGAGTTAGAGTCGGACTCTATAACCTGGCAACTCTCTTAAATAGAGGGGACACCACAATGTAATCATGGCGACTAGAATGCAGCGTAGACACGTAGGGAGATAATGGTGGCGAGGTCGTGGACCCGTAGTGGCTAGGTGCTCTATTGTTTGGGGAGGAGCGCCCATAACTAGAGTCTCGGAGATGTAGGCTTCGGCTTTGAACTTCGTTAACAAATATTGTGTGTTACTATATTGTCATCTAGTGTGTCTTGGGTGATCGATTACTGAAGCGATCAATAAAGTTAGTTCACGTTCCACTATATTGACGAACTTTTATAACAAGTGGTATCAAAGCCGAAGGTTTCAGAATTGGATTCAGAAGACATGTAGAGGAGGAAAAATGAGGTGAGATCGCACATCGACAGAAGATCGCCAATCGTGGCGAAGGGATCGATGGCGACAACGAGGACTTTGCGGAGGCGATGACCTCACTCACGATCAGACTGGCGATGGCGGAACGTGACCGGAAGACGAGGCCGGACGTGGCCAAAGGCGACCAGAGAGATCGGAGGGTGACGCTATGGACAGCGCGGCCGATGCATGCAGTGATTGTGGATCTATGGTGGTAGGGAGGCTGTGGCGGAAGGGCGAAACCGGCGAGTGTGGCGCGGTGAACAAGAGGGATGCGACTGCGGTGTGTTAGGGGCACGAATGTCATGTGTGAAGGCACGACTTGTGCAGACATACACACGTACAGTGTGGTTTCCAAGAGAGCAGAACCAATTGGTGGTTACGGTGTAAAGATGAAGGCAATGGAAGCAGGGAGTTTTGATCTACGTTGTTGGTGGGCTCGAGATATAGTTGGATTCAACAAGACAGTCAATGGACTTAAGCTTCAAGCAACCTAATCTCAGCACATCGGATGTATCGGGATTTAGGACTTGATCGATCGACGACTGCCTTGGGTGCGGAGAGGTCTGCTTTGTAGCAGGGAGAGGCAGCGGCGAGCTCCATCACGGAACAGCGTGGCTGCGGACTCTAGTGGACAATTAACGTCTTCTCCAATCCGAGTTTTACTCTTGGCTTTGGCTTAATTCCGAGGCGTGCGGCAGCGGTGACTCGGAGGAGGCGCTGGCTGCAGCTTGTAGCACCGGAGGAAGCGGAGCAATTGAGATTGAGTCGGGATCTGGCTTGGGTTTGGTACGGTTTTGGCTCATACGGAAAGCATGTGTGTGTAGGGAAGTACATGGAATGGTGTTAACCAATCGAACTAGGGTCAAGCGGTGGACAAAAGAAAGAACAGTAGTTTTTGCATGGTCACGATATGACATGGTGACATGCATGGTTGCCATAGTACGTGCATGCATACTACTGTGTCAGGGAGGCCAGCAAGCTGACTGTGTGGTGGTTCCGTTGGTCGTCAAGCTGAGCATGCGGATCAAAGCGTGAAAACATACTCCGTGGGATAGTGGGAGTCTAGGACCCAGGTTGGCACATGGTGGCGATTCGGCAAATGCACAGGCACAGGGGCAGTTAGTGTGGTGCTGCTAAGAGGAGTCAGAGGATCAAGACAACAGTTGTATGGTTTATGGTGATTTAAGAGAAGGTACACCATGTGGTATTCGGTCCCGTGTGGATTGAGGCTGGTTAGACCAGGCTGACAAGGTGATCCGACCAACGGACTGGTTGGATGACGGAGCTTGGACGGTTGGACCATGATGTAGCGGATGGGCAATTTGCTGCAGGAACTTGTAAATGGATCTAGGAGAAAGGCAAGAAGGCACTACAGATCTATATTTTGCAAGCGTGAAGGGTGAGTAGATTGGTGGCAACAGACTGGTCAGGTCAAATATAGAATTATCTGGTAGAAACATGATATATCTAGAACTCGGTGATGAGGAGTTGAGATATATGGAGTTGGACCAGAAATGAAGAGGAAGAGCAAGCATTATGGTGGTAATTTTTTCGAGTGATTAGAGGCAACGGTGAACTTCTAAAGTTATCATCGAGCTCGGTCTAAGGATGTGGAAAGCGTGGATGTTAGATTTGTTAGCTCATTTCATAAGACTACAAGGAAGAAAGGGTTGTTCATCGGTATGGCGAGTTTGATTTGTCTATTTGGTAATGACACGAGTTGTCTAGCCATGAGTTAGATAAAACCAAATTTAAGACATAAGATGAAGGTGAACATGGTCTTTAAGGAGTTTAGTATGTGGCAACTAGAGAGGTGTCCAATTTCGCATGGCAAGATGACTGCGATGATAAGAGATAAGGTTGAACAATGTTGCAGGAGGAGTCCAGTGAAAGATGTTATAGGGATAGCGGAGTCTCTTGATAGTGGCGGGTCTAGCGCAGACTTGTCGGGCGGCTTGCAGTGAAGCTGTAAAGAAGATAACCCTTGTCTGGAGGACCGGTGGATCAGCATGGTGATTCTACTACTTTTGCTTGGCATATATTTTTCAAGGTGGAGTTTGTTAGAATATGTGTCGAATATACTAGTACTATTTGATTACAGTTAGACTTGGAGTTGTAATAAGTGGTAGGAGGTGGAGTTAGAGTTGGACTCTGTAACTCGGAAACTCTCGTAAATAGAGGCGAGCACTACAATGTAATCAATGCGACTATGATGTAGTGTAGACACGCAGGAAGATGATATTGGTTAGGGAGGAGCACCCATAATCAGAGCCTCGGAGATGTAGGCTTCGGCTGAAGTTAGTTAATAATTATCGTGTGTTGCTATATTGTCATCTGACGTGTCTTGGCTGATCAATGACTGAAGTAATCGATAAGGTTAGTCGTTGTTCCTCTATATCGACCAAACTTTTATAACATTGTGAGTGATGAGTCCATGTAGTTTGAATGTGTGATTGAGATCCATTGTATTTTGTTTATTTTTTGTCTTTATATTTTCTTCTGAGTTCTGAATGAGGTGGCAACTAGGAAGAGTAAACATTTTTTTTATTTCACCAGTGATGGGTGGTGTTGAGTGCACCCGTTTCCCATTATCCAGACTTACAACGGGCATCAAACCAACCAATCGCAGGTGACTCACATGTGATGGATGGTAATAACACTCTTCATACGTGCCAACCTCATCAATGACCGATCTTTTTCTACTGCCCATCAGAGATAGTGTTCCATCATAGATGAGGCTGAGTTATCACTGACCATTCATCTATGACGAGAGGGGTCTACCCGTCACAAACGACTTTATCGAGCGTAGTAGTTTGCGCCATTGGCCATCATCAACGTTGACCATCGAACTCGACCCACCAATGGCGCAAACCTCAACTGTGGGGCGTAGCCCAGCGCATGGTCATCGAACTTGGCAAGGACAGCGAGCAAAGTCCTGCAGGACTCACTTTGGCCAACGGTGTTTCCTTTGCCTTGCCTACCATGGCTTTTACAGAGGATACGGTGTGATTAGAAGCTTAATTAATTAGGAAAACTAGAGACGTCGCTCATGCCCATTCCCAGGCAAACTTGCCAATATAATCTCCACGACCTGCATTCTTAGAGATGCGTGAGCCCCACTACCTCAGGAGTGGGAAGTTTATGACTGCATGTCATTGATCGATATCCTCCGAAGATCCAAAACATACCAGTCTTAACACGTCTCACTCATATGTTGCTATGTACTACGGAGTATTATTTATTCGGAACTTTATTCTCGTGGCCACTCAGTCGATTATCAGATCAGGGTAATTGTGCAAAAAAACTAAATTAATTATCTCAATGATCTACATTAACAGCTAGATGGTCTCAAGCTAAATATAAAAAAAGAATACTGTAGGATTGGATCGATTAATATCGAGTTATATATTATGCTATGTAATCTCCACAGCACGAGACTTGATCCATATTTACCAAGTTGTTTGATTCTTCTGAAACTCATGTGATTGTGAAGTTTAAGTTCAATGGAGTGCGGTGTTTGTGCAGATAAATAAATTCAACAACACCAAGACTAAGTTTTAACAACATATATAGAAACAATATATTTCGGTTTTAAGTACCCCATGGAAGAGTTGGGGCTAGCTAGTGCCAGATAGTTGATGCACTAGTATAAATCCAGAGGCAGCAACACGAGTTAATTTCCATCCATCCATAGACGCATCACATAATCATCTATCTCTCCCTCAGGGCAACTAATTTCACAAGCACACGTTCTTCCATTTCCATTGACCATGCCTGGAGCAGCTACCACCGCCGTTGTTGGCAGCCGCCGTGGCACACAGCACGCGGAAGGCCCGGCCACTATCATCGCCATCGGCACTGCAAACCCAGCTAACATTGTGCCCCAGGATGAGTTTGCCGACTACTACTTCGGTCTAACCAAGAGCGAGCACCTTACCGAGCTTAAAGACAAGATGAAGAGGATATGTAAGCAGATTGATCAATCTACTTATTATCACTATTATTTAATTTTTATTCATTAACTCTAGTGAGAAACAATGCAAATTATGCAAGCCCTTACATTTCCAGTACTATCATGCAATGGTTTGTTCTAAACCACATATATATTTATTCTATCTCCAAAAGAAAGCTAGGCTGTATAGAGGTTCAATATTCCCCACTGTCTCAATCAGAAATGAAGAGCACTATGTCATATACTTCCTCCGTTTCATAATGTGAGACTTTCTAACATTGCCCATATTCATATAGATGTTAATTAATCTAGATATATATGTGTGTATAGATTCATTAACATCTATCTATCTATCTATTATATACTAAAAGTCCATTAAACTTCCTAAAAACGCTCTCAAACCGCATGGCAATATCTAATCTTACCGTTGATTTTTACTTAAATTGGTGGTCCCAATATTTTAGACCATTAGATTAGATTTGTTATTAAAAATACTAATATTTTTCTCATTTATACATACACAGGATAAATATATCCGCACGTATGTACGATTAAAGAGAAACAAAGCTTACCTACAAATGTACGATTAAGAAGACGTACTTATGGGAAAAAAAGATAAAGCAGGAAAAACATATGTACCTCTAACACATCAACGATCTTTAAAATAAGATTTTCTACAATTAATAAAATATATTGCTTTTAAAAATATCTATGATCTATAAAATAAGATTTTCTACCGTTAATAAAATATATTATTTTAAAAATTTACGTAAATATACGTAGTTAAACTAGATCTATAATATAAATATAAAATGTCCAATGAATGCTCTTTGAACATTGGGATTATTTTAAAATTATATATCCACATAGCACTATCTATTATTGCCATTGATTTTCATCTAAATTGGTGGCTCTGGTATTTTAGACCATTACATCTATTAAAAAAAAGTAATACATTTATCATGTATCCATATAAAAAAATGTATCCGCATGTACGTACGCGCGTACTTACTTAAGAAAACAATAGAGCAAAAAAAAAATATAAGCACGTCTAATACCAGTGGGAAAAATCGACGGTCTTTAAAGTAGGATTTTCTACGAATAGTAAACTGTACAAATTTATGCAAATATACACAGTTGAACTAGATCTATAAATATAAATATAAATACAAACTATCCAATCAACTCTATTTGCACATTACGCCTTTGAAATTATTTTAAAATTATATATCCACATAGCACTATATACTTAAATTGATCCTGATATTTTCGACCATTAGATTAGATCTATATTATTAAAGAAAAGTAATATTTTTTCCTCCTATATGCTTATACATGAGAAATATATCCGTATGCAAGTATGATTAGCTTACCTGCTGTTCACAATAAGAAAAAAAAACATATGCACGTACTTACTAAAACAACCATAAAGCCAAAATAAACGTACATACATCTAATATATACCGGTGGAAAAAAAATGACGGTTTTTGAAATTGGATTTTCTACAATTGATAAAATATACTAATTTACACATATAACCAAATATATGTTGTTAAACTAGATCTATAATATAAATACAAAATATCCAATCAGCACTCTTTAAACGTTCTATCTTTTAATTATTTTAAAATTAGCTATCCAATTTACGATCATGTTGTATTTTTTAGTTAAATATAACAGATGATGTTAAATACGTCAAAACACATGAGACCGACATGTAATAATAATATTATGATAAGTATTTAAATAATTTCCATCATATTTTCGGGTGATAAATATCACTCGACGAATATAAAACACTAATTTAAATGTACATATTGAAAAAACCAACAAAAAGAACACAAACTTTTTCACGTAGATCTGATTTGAAAGTGTTTTTTGGTTTTTTTATAACTATTTGATAGTATTTGAGAAGTGAGCCAGACGTGAAAATATTATCAAAATATTTATGGCCAATGAACTTACCGTAACAGAGCCCCTTAATCCATCGTGAGATTTATGGCCATACATACATGTATTTTCTCTTTGGCAAATAGTTTTGACAAATAAACAATCACATAACATGTGCAATTAACTATTTATGATATATTTTCTTATAGTTGAGGAATTCCTCGGTGTCAGTTATTACACGAAACATGTCTAAAATGAAGTCAAATAATTTTTTAAAAATATCATCCACACAAACATTCGTAACAAAAATTCAAGCAACATTAAACAAGGTGTCCGCATATATCAAGGGTCCATTAAACTTCCTATAAACGCTATCAAGCCACCATGTGGCTCCTACAAATGCTCCTAAGCCGCCAGGTGTCGCTCTAATAAATTAGATAAGTCTAAGAAATTTCGATAAAAAAAGGAAAATATCCTGCCATTAATTTTTATTAATTTTCAGTTAATACGGTGGATCCATCATTTTACATTGTTAGATCTATGTATGTTAAAAGAAAATGTCAAGTACGTACACAACTCTCCCTCCTTTGTTCACACGAACATAGGAGTACACGTCTCTCCACCCCTCTCTTCTTCCTTCTTTCTATTTATAGTAGCAAAATTATATATATAAAAACACAGTAACTAAATAAAGAGAATATCTTATAATATATTCGATTTTAATTTGAACTATATTTACCATATTTTGGCATGTACATATATAAAAATATCATTTGACATAAACTCCTTTATATCACAACTAAATAGTAATAAAATATTATAAAAATAACATATATCATGCTATTGTAAATGATCTACTATTATCTCTCCTGCTCACTTTCTTATCCATATTTTCTAGCCAGCAGCTCAGTACATAAACAATATAAAATGCTATATTAACTATCTATGATATACTAATAGTCCATTAAACTCCTTACAAACACTCTCAATCTGTCATATAGTGTTCTACAAACACTCCTAAGACGTCATGTGGCGCTCAAATAAACTAGAATATCCTAGAAATTATGATAAAAAATTAAAACTATTGATTTTCCTTTAAATAGGTGAACCCAATAATTGTAACTACTACATCTCACAGAAATAAATCCGGTACCCCCATCTCAACCCCTACCATATGTGTGCACGCATGCACGTACGTACCTACTCCTTCCACCATCCTACTCACCTCTAGGATCCAACTCTCATCTTCTATTTTCTAGCTAACACATAATTAATGTATAAAAAATAATAATAGCTAAATACATGTACTTTTCTCAGTTTATTTGATTTGTTGTGTTATTTATAATTAAATACATAATCTGAGATCCATATTACCCATATTTACTATATAGAAGTTAGATAATGCGGCTGCTCTAACTACAAATATTTGAGCAAAATAGCAGTTTGAAAACAATCAACGAATTCAAATATGAGTCTAAAGTCCAAGTTCAATCACCACCAAGAAGCCTGGAACCATAATGCATACTTTGGGCCTGAATCCGAGGAAGGCGGAGCTACAATGAGGTGGACACTGATGACAGCAGCAGCATCGACTTCCTCAAGTTCCTGAGCCAAATAACGCGCTAGATAATTATGTGCAGGGCAAGGACTAACAGGAGGGGCAGAGAGAGATGTTCCATGTCTTCGACAAGGACTAGAAAACAACTTCATCTTTGCCACCGAGCCTCGCCACGTTATGTCCAATGCATCAAGAAAGGCTCACTGATGAGAAGGTCGACAATGATCCGCGAGGCTGATGGTGACAGGCGGATCACTACAAGGAGTTTGTACTTAAATTCAGAAAAAAATAAAAGAAGCAATTTGATTAAAACACATACAAAAATTATAAAATCATTAAAACTATAAAAAGAAACAAGATTCCATGTAGAATATAAAATATCAAGAGTCCATATAAAAGTATAAGTTATAAATATATGGAATTTGGAATAATAAAAGAAGTATTAAAAGAAGAGTCCAAATACAACACGATACATGATTAAGTACAATTTAAAATCCCTAAAGAAGACAATGTAGAATAAAACAATAATTTGATTTTAATACAAATTCTAGATAAGAATAAGTCAATCACTAAATTCAAAATACAATAAATATTTTTATTAGAATTTTTCTATATTTATTGATTCAAATGCATAACAAATTGCATATATATATATATATATATATATATATATATATATATATATATATATATATATATATATATATATATATATATATATATATATATATATATATATATATATATATATATATATATATATATATATATATATATATATATATATATATATATATATATATATATGAAGCAATTAAAAAGAGGGCTAGCAGAATGGTAGAAAAATACAGTTATTACCAATAAAATTTTGTCGAGATGTCTTCATAATGAACACTCAATTAAAAATAGGAAATACCTTACTTTAATTTCAATTTGTTTTGTTAGAACTATTTATGAAACAAACTAATACGCATGCCCGCGCGAATGCGCGGGCTATCTTCCTATTTTATATAAATGTGGGCAATGCTAGAAAGTCTTACATTATGAAGCGGAGGGATTATTTTAGTTTTGTAATTATTTTGAACAAATACTTAAATGTCCAATCATATGTTTTATTGTTTTATCAAACCTTAGGGGGTGCTAAGTACTAACTGATAGAGATATACATGGTTCTTCCTTATTCACTGCAGGTCAGAAATCGGGCATAGAGAAGCGCTACAACCATCCTTATGAGGAGATCATCACTGCCCACCCAGAGATCATTGATTGTCACACCCTAAAAATCCTAAATATATAAATTGTTGTTTAATTGGAATTATTAGAAATGATTTTAAAAGCCTAGAAGAGAAGATCTAATTTTAATTAATAAATTCCAATATAAAATGGGGCCAGATAAAATTTCATTAAATACTTTGCTTAACTCTATAATTCCTAGATTTTTCTGGGATTTATTTGAGCTAAGGAAGTATTTTTAATAGATGGAATTGCATTTAATGAATAATTTAAATTGAAAAAGGTTTTTAAAATCCTCTTTTGGCTTTGGGCCGAAAGTCGGCCCAAAACCTTCTCTCTCCCTCTCCCCGGCCCAAGCCAGCCCAGTCCGCCCGCCCGCGCTTGCGTTCGCCGCTGACAGGTGGGGCCCGCCTGTCAGGGTCATCGTCTTCCTCCCGACGAAACCCTAGCCGCACCGCGCCGCCGCCGCCATTCCAAATCTAACCGTCCCTTTCCGTTTCCGGTGAAATTGATTGAGGGGAAAGGATCCCCGTGATCCACTCTACCTTTTCCCTTTTGGAAACATCGTCTAAATCGCTTTGGAAATTCGCGGATTCGATCTCGAATCGGATTCGTCTCTCTCTCCCGAACCCTAATATTTCCATTGCGTCGCCGGTCGCCATGGGCCTTCGCCGCCGCGCCCTAGTCCCTATTTAAGCACCCCCAGGTCCTCCGCTACCCGTCGCCACCCTCGCCTTCATCTCTCGTCGCTGGTAGAGCCCTAGCACCGTGTAGCCTCGCGCCGCCGTCGCCGCCGCCGCTCCAGCCGTGTGTCGCCGTCGCTCCAGTCGTCGCCGTCGCTCGGGAAGACCGCCGTCGTGGTCGCCGTCGCGTCGCCATCCTCGTCGGCCCCTCCATCGTTGCTGTAGACCACCGGAGCACCGCCGTCGTCGTCAACCCGAAGGTTGCCGCCGGCGAGCTTGCACGCCCGAGCCGCCGCTGGTGATGACGTCATCGCCGACGCCATCGTTGCCATCCGTCGTAGACCGGTCGTAGACCGTTAAATCTTGGCCGTCCGTTGTGGATAGGATCGATCTCGGCCGTTCGTTTCCGTGAGCCGCCGCTGTGCACCCGGTTCACCGTGAACCCTAGCCGCTGACGCAATAATTCCCTTTTCCTTTTCAAAAATAATTCATTATTGCGTCATAATTCAATTAAAACCCATATAAATGTTGTAATCCGATTTAAACTTTAAAAATTCATAACTAATTCATCTTAGCTCGGATTTAGTTGGTTCAAGTCTCTAAATTTTTCTAAAATTGAGATCTACATGTTAAAAATATCCACATGTACTGTTCATGCTTGTTTATGTGTTGTTTTGGTGTTTTTTCTCTTTTCTGTTTAGATTCCGACGTTTCCGGAGAGTTCGTTTTCGCAGGAGAAAAATTTGAAGAGTTCCAAGGCCAGCAAGGCAAGTCACACAGATCCCAAACAATTAAGGACCGGTTCACGAGTTTCGGTTGTGAAACATTAACCGTGCCAACCACAAGCCAGCGTGGGCAACGGCTTTACCTTTTGTATAGCATGGTTCATTGCAGAGCACCAGACTGAGAAGTGGCGGAGATAAGCCCACGGGGGTCGCTTGGGAGTCCATGCCTTGTTTATAAGGGGGTGATTATGATCCAGGAACGGTGCACTGTGGTGGATTGTGTTGTGCGAGGGGTACTGTCACAGCTCCTTTCTGAGGTACCGTGGTGGTATCGAGGCGCATGGTGACATGTTGTGGGGCTGTGTCTTGTGGGTTCAGTGGTACATCTCTGGCCAGAGTAAAACTATTTGAATAGCCGTGCCCGCGGTTCTGGGCGGGTCTAACAATGTCTTTCGTGATTAGTTTCACACTTCTCATCATAATAGAAGATGCTATAACTGGTAATAATTTGATTAGCTCCTGGTTTGGAATGGTATATTCCTGGTGTGGAGATAGAACTGTGCAGCCGGGATGGTTGTTCAGAATGGTTGGGCCTATGCAACAGGGTATGTTGTATAGCGTTGGATTAATATTGTTTAATTATTACCTAACTGTTTTATTAAATTCTGAAATGTTTGTTAAATGCTGTTTATGCAAATGAAACCCTACTATGCCATCCTTTGTTATCCTGTGCACTTGCATATTTGCTGCGTGGCTTGCTGAGTATGTCATATACTCACCTTGCAATTATTTATCAGAGGAGGAGTTCTACAGTGATGCTGATGGTGTGGATGATTAGGCGTAGCCCTGGTCAAACTGCCTGTGGAGAGGAGTCGCCTGCGCTGTTTCTTATTTTTTTCCGCTGCTTAGATCTTTATTGATTGAGAGGAACTATCTACCTCTGTAATGACATTTTATTCGCTTATTAATTAGAGTAATAATTGTACTCTATTATCAATTTGTTATTGTGTGCCTCGGCTGATTCCTGGACGAGGGTTCACACACATGTAAGCGTTTGGAATTTTGGATAGAAATTCCGGGCATGACAAGTTGGTATCAGAGCCTCCTTGACCCTAGATTATGCCAAATGGTTACCCATAGAAGCCCTCTAAAAATATTGGAAAAGTAGAACTGTTCTGCTCCCTTTCTCTTTTAATTAAACCAAACTAATAGCACATGCACTTCATAATCTCTTTTAGTGGTTCTCATTGAAAATTTATTCCAGTGTTATTAGTACTGTACATCTGTTACTGTACTAATGGCTCATTTACCAGCAAAAGTTTTACAACATTGTTTTATTTAATCTTGCTGCAATGAAATAAATTTAGCATGTTGATTTTATAACTTTCTTTTATTTCTTTCGGAACCTGTTGTTCAAAAGTGCAAAATTTGTGATCTTGTTTCCAACTGTTTCAACTTATCTTGCAAGCCTGGTTTACTTTATTTACTTACCTTTTACTTAATCCAAAAACTTGTGCTATTAATTGAATAAATGTCATAACTCCCTCCTTTCACTTATCTTTAGATGCCGCGCTACAAGCCTGAGTACTTGTTTGGTGTTGAGGGATTTGTCCAGGAGTTGCGTACGATGTCCTTTGCCATAGGATTTGGGACTGCCCCTTTGTATGCCCAGATTCCCCATGATTGTGATGAAGAGAAGTGCCGAGTCAAAGTCACCTTGAACAGTAACAGTGAAGATATCCCATCAGTGATGTTCAAAGCTGGAGGAGGAAACTACATTCATGCATGTCAGGAGGTGGCAAGGATCGCCATAGGAGAGCTCCGCGATCGCTACAGTGATCAGTTGGCCGACACTGAGTATCGCTACCATCCTCGCCAACCCCAGGGAAGTGACCGTGGCAGCTACCTTGAGACCGAGGGGATTGAGAATGATGCTACCACAAGGCATTTGGTTGAGATGCTGTGGGCTATGGATGAGACCCACGCGGAGGTTGTGCTAGCAGCTCAAGATCGTGAAGACCGGAATCGTGGAAAGATTTGCAAGCTAGAAGACAAGGTGGAGCGTTTGGAGAAGGAACTAGCCGCGTTGAAGGGAGAAGCACCACCGCAGAAGGCCAGGGTTCGTCTTACCGCAAGGAAGAGAGCTCTATTCGTCCCTCGCTACCAATTGGCGCCAAAGGTCCGTGTGGTGGAGAAAGAAGTTACCCCAGCCCTAGCGAATCCTCCGATCGTCAACGTAAGTGATGATGAAGGAGAAGAATCGAAGCGCACCCACTCAAAGGTCGAATGGGGAGCTACTCAAGATGATGGAGACGAGCTGAACGAGCCTTCAATCAACTCCGATGCCCGGAAGACCTAGAATGCCTTGTCAAGCCGTTGTCCTAGATCGTTGTGTTAGTTTGCTTGTTTTAAGTTTGGTTGTGTGTGGGGGTCCTGCATGTGGTTTACATCTGTGGTGGGATGTAAGTGCATGCGTTTGTTTGCTTTCGAGTGTTAGGTAGTTGGTGAGTTTAGTGATGTGAGAGTCTTCAGTTTTGTAATAATGAAACTCAGTTAAGATCAATAAAAGTTAAGTTAGTAGAAAAATTAATTCTCTGTCCTAAGTAGTTTTCCCCGGTTTCTCTTCTTGTGCTCCTGCCCTTGCCAGATGGTGCTCACTCGCAGCAACGGGAATGGCCCCAACATCAATAATAACAACAACAACAATGGAGAGAATCCCACACTTGCCCAAGTCCTGGCTCAACAGGCACAGCTTATGAACATGATGATGCAGCAACTCCAGAACCAGCAGAACGAGGGAAATAACCATGCACCTCCCCAGAACAAGTTAGCAAAATTTCTTCGTGTGAGGCCGCCCACTTTCTCTAGCACCACTAATCCTGTTGAAGCTGGCAATTGGCTGCACGCCATAGAGAAGAAGTTGGATTTGCTTCAGTGCACTGATCAGGAGAAGGTCTCATTTGCATCACACCAACTGCATGGCCCTGCCTCTGAGTGGTGGGATCACTTCCGCCTTAACAGGACTACCGCTGAACCTATCTCTTGGTTTGAATTCACCGCTGCTTTCTGGAAGACGCATATACCATCGGGAGTGGTGTCTCTCAAGAAGAAGGAATTCAGGTCGCTCACCCAGGGATCTCGCACGGTAACCGAGTATCTGCAGGAGTTCAATCGTCTGGCTCGTTATGCTCCGGAAGATGTGCGCACTGATGAAGAGCGCCAGGAGAGGTTCTTGGAAGGACTTAATGATGAGCTTTCTTACCCACTCATGACTGGGGATTATCATGATTTCCAGAAGTTAGTAGATAAGGCTATTCGCCAGGAGGACAAGTACAACCGCATGGAGCAGAAGAAACGCCGGATTGCTCACTTCAAGGCACAACAGGGGAATAGTCAGAGGCCGCGTCTTACTTTGGGACCTCAGTCAATGTCACAGGGAGGTTCTTCGTTTGTTGTTCGTCCGCAGCGTCAGTTCTTCAACAACAATGCTGGCAACAACATCCGCAATCAAGCTCCACGCCCTGTTGCAACTTCGACACAGCAACAGCATGCCAAGAAGGAGCAAGGCAGCAAGCCCGGGGTGTGCTTCAACTGTGGAGACCCAGGACATTACTCTGACAAGTGTCCGAAGCCCTGACGCGTGAAGGTTGTCCCTGCCCAGAGCAACTCTACCGCACCAGCGCCAACCATGTTACTGCTGCAGAAGCTCAAGGTGCTCCAGATGTGATTTTGGGTACGTTCCTTGTTAACTCAGTTCCTGCAACAGTGCTTTTCGATTCTGGTGCTACACATTCATTTTTATCTATGAGTTTTGCGGGAAATCATAGGATGGAAGTAGAAGATCTTAGACGTCCTTTGATGGTTAGTACCCCAAGTAATCAAGCACTCTCTTTGCAACGTAGCCCCTCTATCAGAATAGAAATTCAAGAAGTACCATTTCTGGCCAATCTTACCCTGTTAGAATCCAAAGATCTTGATGTCATCCTAGGGATGGACTGGTTAGCCAGATATAAAGGTGTGATAGACTGTGCCAACAGAAAAGTAACTCTCACCAGCAATGATGGTCGAGTTGTAACTGTTCATGCATTGTCTTCTGAGTCTTTAAGGTCAAGTCTGAACCAAATGACTTTGGAAGAGATTCCTATAGTCCGGGAGTATCCCGATGTGTTCCCAGACGATTTACCTGGTATGCCGCCTAAAAGGGATATAGAGTTCAGAATAGATTTGGTACCAGGAACAACTCCGATCCATAAGAGACCTTATAGAATGGCGGCCAATGAATTAGCAGAAGTCAAGAGACAAGTAGATGATTTGCTTCAGAAAGGATACATCAGACCAAGTTCATCTCCATGGGGAGCTCCAGTTATTTTTGTGGAAAAGAAAGATCATACCCAGAGGATGTGTGTGGACTATCGTGCACTAAATAATGTGACTATCAAGAATAAGTACCTGCTGCCCAGAATTGATGATTTGTTTGATCAGCTTAAAGGTGCCACTGTTTTCTCCAAGATAGATCTTCGATCAGGGTATCACCAGTTGAGAATCAAAGAGGAAGATATACCTAAGACAGCTTTTACCACTAGGTATGGGTTGTTTAAATGTACTGTTATGTCTTTTGGACTTACCAATGCCCCCGCTTTCTTCATGAACTTGATGAATAAGGTGTTTACGGAATACCAAGACAAGTTCGTGGTGGTCTTTATTAATGACATTCGTATCTACTCCCGAACCAAAGAAGAGCATGAAGAACATCTTCGCCTTGCACTAGAGAAGCTACGAGAACATCAACTGTATGCCAAGTTTAGCAAGTGTGAATTTTGGTTGTCTGAAGTGAAGTTCCTTGGTCACGTCATCTCAGCCGGAGGAGTTGCCGTTGATCCTAGTAATGTGGAATCCGTAACCAACTGGAAACAACCAAAGACAGTTTCAGAGATTCGCAGTTTCCTAGGCCTCGCAGGATATTATCGGAGGTTTATAGAGAATTTTTCCAAGATTGCTAAGCCCATGACACGATTACTTCAAAAGGATGTAAAGTACAAGTGGTCAGAAGAATGTGCGCAGAGTTTTCAAGAGTTGAAGAATCGCTTAATATCAGCTCCTATTTTGATTTTGCCTGATCCAAAGAAGGGTTTTCAAGTGTATTGTAATGCATCCAAGTTTGGGTTAGCTTGTGTTCTGATGCAAGATGGGAAGGTGGTTGCCTATGCATCTCGTCAGTTACGTCCGCATGAGAAGAACTACCCTACTCATGATCTTGAGTTAGCTGCAGTGGTTCATGCGTTGAAAATTTGGCGTCATTATCTTTTTGGTACTCGTACAGAGGTGTACACCGATCACAAGAGTTTAAAGTATATCTTTACTCAACCAGATCTGAACATGAGACAACGGAGATAGTTGGAATTAATTAAGGATTATGATATGGGAATTCATTATCACCAGGGAAAGGCTAATGTTGTAGCAGATGCTCTTAGCAGGAAAGGCTATTGCAATGCTACGGAAGGACGACAGTTGCCATTGGAGTTATGCAAGGAATTTGAAAGATTAAATTTGGGAATTGTCAGTAGAGGTTTCGTTGCAGCCTTAGAAGCAAAGCCCACTCTAATCGATCAGGTTAGAGAAGCCCAAATTAATGATCCTGATATTCAAGAAATCAAGAAGAATATGAGAAGAGGAAAAGCTATCGGTTTCTTGGAAGATGAGCAAGGAACTGTATGGTTGGGCGAGAGAATCTGTGTCCCTGACAACAAAGATTTAAAAGATGCAATTCTGAAAGAAGCTCACGATACTTTATACTCCATTCACCCTAGTAGTACCAAGATGTACCAGGATCTCAAGGAGAGATTTTGGTGGGCAAGTATGAAGCGTGAAATCGCAGAATACGTAGCAGTATGTGATGTTTGTCAGCGGGTCAAGGCAGAACATCAGAAACCCGCCGGTTTGTTGCAGCCTTTGAAGATACCAGAGTGGAAGTGGGAGGAAATCGGTATGGATTTCATCACTGGCCTACCCAGAACGTCATCAGGCCACGACTCTATTTGGGTAATAGTCGACAGACTTACCAAAGTGGCTCATTTCATCCCAGTAAAGACAACATATTCCGGAAGCTGGTTGGCGGAATTGTATACGGCAAGGATTGTGTGTTTGCATGGCGTCCCTAAGAAAATAGTGTCTGATCGAGGTAGTTAGTTTACTTCAAAGTTTTGGAAGAAACTTCAAGAAGAGATGGGTTCTAAGCTAAACTTTAGTACTACTTATCATCCACAGACAGACGGACAAACCAAAAGGGTAAATCAGATTTTGGAAGACATGTCGAGAGCTTATGCTTTAGACTTCGGTGGAAGTTGGGATAAGAATCTACCTTATGCGGAATTTTTGTACAACAACAGTTATCAAGCTAGTCTCCAAATGGCTCCGTACGAAGCACTGTATGGTCGGAAGTGCCGCACTCCGCTTTTGTGGGATCAAACGGGAGAACGTCAGGTTTTCGGGAAGCAGAAGAGAAGGTAAAGATCATTCAAGAAAGGTTGCGTGTGGCTCAGTCTCGCCATAAGAGTTATGCCGACAATCGCCGCAGAGATTTGAGTTTTGAAGAAGGAGATTATGTGTACCTTCGTGTCACGCCTCTTCGAGGAGTTCATCGCTTCCACACTAAAGGAAAATTGGCACCGCGTTTCGTGGGACCTTACAAGATTGTCAGCAGAAGAGGAGAGGTCGCTTATCAGTTGGAGTTACCTCAATCTTTGGCAGGAGTCCATAATGTGTTCCATGTGTCGCAATTGAAAAAGTGTTTAAGGGTACCTACCGAAGAAGCTAATCTTGAACAGATAGAAGTCCAAGAGGATCTAACCTATGTTGAGAAACCAATCCGTATCTTAGAAATAGATGAGAGAAGAACCAGAAATCAAGTTATCCGTTTTTATAAAGTCCAATGGAGTAATCACTCGGAAGAAGAATCAACTTAGGAACAAGAAGATGAATTGAAGTCAGCTCATCCGCATCTATTCGCCAGTTCTTCCGAATCTCGAGGACGAGATTCCGTTTAAGGGGGTAGGTTTGTCACACCCTAAAAATCCTAAATATATAAATTGTTGTTTAATTGGAATTATTAGAAATGATTTTAAAAGCCTAGAAGAGAAGATCTAATTTTAATTAATAAATTCCAATATAAAATGGGGCCAGATAAAATTTCATTAAATACTTTGCTTAACTCTATAATTCCTAGATTTTTCTGGGATTTATTTGAGCTAAGGAAGTATTTTTAATAGATGGAATTGCATTTAATAAATAATTTAAATTGAAAAAGATTTTTAAAATCCTCTTTTGACATTGGGCCGAAAGTCAGCCTAAAACCTTCTCTCTCCCTCTCCCCGGCCCAAGCCGGCCCAGTCCGCCCGCAGCCGCCCGCCCGCGCGTGCGTTCGCCGCTGACAGGTGGGGACCGCCTGTCAGGGTCGTCGTCTTCCTCCCGACGAAACCCTAGCCGCACCGCGCCGCCGCCGCCATTCCAAATCTAACCGTCCCTTTCCGTTTCCGGTGAAATTGATTGAGGGGAAAGGATCCCCGTGATCCACTCTACCTTTTCCCTTTTGGAAACATCGTCTAAATCGCTTTGGAAATTCGCGGATTCGATCTCGAATCGGATTCGTCTCTCTCTCCCGAACCCTAATCTTTCCATCGCGTCGCTGGTCGCCGTGGGCATTCGCCGCCGCACCCTAGTCCCTATTTAAGCACCCCCAGGTCCTCCACTACCCGTCGCCACCCTCGCCTTCGTCTCTCGTCGCCGGTAGAGCCCTAGCACCGTGTAGCCTCGCACCGCCGTTGTCGCCGCCGCTCCAGCCGTGCGTCGCCGTCGCTCCAGTCGTCGCCGTCGCTCGGGAAGGCCGCCGTCGTGGTCGCCGTCGCGTCACCATCCTCGTCCGCCCCTCCATCGTTGCTGTAGACCACCGGAGCACCACCGTCGTCGTCAACCCGAAGGTTGCCGCCGCTTCTTCCTCGACGCCGTCGCCGTCCGTTGATCTTCCGCCGCCGTTTTGGTCACCGGTGAGTTCGCCGCGTCGCTCTCTACGTGCTGGTGCCCTCCGTTCGTGCCGTCGCGCCGTCGTTCGCCGGCGAGCTTGCACGCCCGAGCCGCCGCCGGTGATGACGTCATCGCCGACGCCATCGTTGCCATCCGTCGTAGACCGGTCGTAGACCGTTAAATCTTGGCCGTCCGTTGTGGATAGGATCGATCTCGGCCGTTCGTTTCCGTGAGCCGCCGCCGTGCACCCGGTTCACCGCGAACCCTAGCCGCTGACGCAATAATTCCCTTTTCCTTTTCAAAAATAATTCCTTATTGCGTCATAATTCAATTAAAACCCATATAAATGTTGTAATCCGATTTAAACTTTAAAAATTCATAACTAATTCATCTTAGCTCGGATTTAGTTGGTTCAAGTCTCTAAATTTTTCTAAAATTGAGATCTACATGTTAAAAATATCCACATGTACTGTTCATGCTTGTTTATGTGCTGTTTTGGTGTTTTTGCTCTTTTCTGTTTAGATTCTGACGTTTCCGGAGAGTTCGTTTTCGCAGGAGAAGAATTTGAAGAGTTCCAAGGCCAGCAAGGCAAGTCACACAGATCCCAAACAACCCTTTGAGCATGTTGATCCCGTTTAAAGCTATTGTTTCTATTCAACTATTGCATTTATTTTCGAATGTCATTGGGTGGAGTTAACCTATTGTTTGTTATAGCCCTTTTGTTCTTGATTACTTTATTCCTTGATACCTTGGGATATTATAACTTGACTAGTTGAGCTTTATATATTGGTTCAGCTAGATATTAGATATGATTGCTTAGTCATGCTTAGAAACATTAGCACACTATTGAGATAACTTATAATTCACTATTATTTAATGATGGCTTAATGATAGCTCACGATGGTCAATCGTGATTGGTTAATTAATTAAACTGCCAACTAAAACTTGCTAATGGTGGGTTGTGAGCACATGGTTTTGATGGTCGTGCTCATGATAATTAAGGACCGGTTCACGAGTTTTGGTTGTGAAACATTAACTGTGCCAACCACAAGCTAGCGTGGGCAACGGCTTTACCTTTTGTATAGCATGGTTCATTGCGGAGCACCAGACTGAGAAGTGGCGGAGATAAGCCCACGGGGGTCGCTGGGGAGTCCATGCCTTGTTTATAAGGGGGTGATTATGATCCAGGAACGGTGCACTGTGGTGGATTGTGTTGTGCTAGGGGTACTGTCACAGCTCCTTTCTGAGGTACCGTGGTGGTATCGAGGCGTATCGTGACATGTTGTAGGGCTGTGTCTTGTGGGTACAGTGGTACATCTCTGGCCAAAGTAAAACTATTCGAATAGCCGTGCCCGCGGTTATGGGCGGGTCTAACAATGTCTTTCGTGATTAGTTTCACACTTCTCAGCATAATAAAAGATGCTATAACTGGTAATAATTTGATTAGCTCCTGGTTTGGAATGGTATATTCCTGGTGTGGAGATAGAACTGTGCAGCCGGAATGGTTGTTCAGAATGGTTGGGCCTATGCAACAGGGTATGTTGTATAGCGTTGGATTAATATTGTTTAATTATTACCTAACTGTTTTATTAAATTCTGAAATGTTTGTTAAATGCTGTTTATGCAAATGAAACCCTACTATGCCATCCTTTGTTATCCTATGCACTTGCATATTTGCTGCGTGGCTTGCTAAGTATGTCATATACTCACCTTGCAATCATTCATCAGAGGAAGAGTTCTACAGTGATGCTGATGGTGTGGATGATTAGGCGTAGCCCTAGTCAAGCTGCCTATGGAGAGGAGTCGTCTGCGCTGTTTCTTATTTTTTTCCGCTGCTTAGATCTTTATTGATTGAGAGGAACTATCTACCTCTGTAATGACATTTTATTCGCTTATTAATTAGAGTAATAATTGTACTCTATTATCAATTTGTTATTGTGTGCCTCGGTTGATTCCTGGACGAGGGTTCACACACATGTAAGCGTTTGGAATTTTGGATAAAAATTCCGGGCGTGACATTGATAAACACATGCCCTCCCTTGAAGCTCGTGTAGACATCGTCGCTTCCGAGGTCCCGAAGCTTGCCGAGTCCGCCGCGCGGAAGGCCATTACTGAGTGGGGCCGTCCAGCCACTGATATCACCCACCTCATCTTTAGCACCTACTCTGGCTGCTGCGCCCCTAGTGCCGACCTGCAGCTAGCATCGCTCATTGGCCTCCGCCCTACCGTCTCCCGCACAATCCTCAGCCTCTATGGTTGCTCTGGTGGTGCTCGGGCACTCCAGCTTGCCAAGGAGCTCGTTGAGAACAATCGTGGCGCGCGCATCCTTGTAGCACTCTCCGAGCTGACCCTGATATGTTTCTCAGCCCCTGATGAAAGCAAAATTGTCGGGCATGGACTATTCGGGGATGGCGCTGGTGCAATCATCGTTGGCGCAGGCCCCTTGGCTGATGGCGAGCGCCCATTGTTCGAGATGGTCGCTGCCTCCCAGACCACGATACCAGGAACAGAGAACGCACTTGGCATGCAGGCCACTAGCAGCGGCATAGATTTCCACATCTCCATCCAGCTGCCGACGCTGATCAGGGATAACATCCAGGAGAGCTTGCTCCATTCATTCTGTTCGGTCGGAAACACAGATCCTAAATGGAACGACCTCTTCTGGGCGGTACACCCCGGTGGCCGCATGATCCTTGACAACATAGAGGGTGAGCTCTAACTACAGCCGTGGAAGCTTGCAGCAAGTCGTCAAGTTCTACGTGAGTACGGAAACATGAGTGGCGCGACGATTGCGTTTGTTCTTGATGAACTACGCCAGTGTCGGGAGAAGGAAAAACAAGAGCCAGAACAGCCTGAATGGGGAGTGATGCTGGCCTTTGGACCAGGGATCACTATTGAGACAATGATCCTGCGTAACCCATTGCCTCATGGTCTTATGGAAAATTAATTACCACTATCATGAAAAGAATGCAAAGGGAATCAACACGTGATGCACCAGTATTTCACTACGCTATGATAATTAATTAATGGATGACACTGATTGTTCACGCTTAAGTATTTCCAACTCTACTTGTTGCAAATATAACTTTTATTACTTCCATATGTCCTCTGGTTCTTTAGCTTTCTTGATTTGTAACAAAATTTGAAATACCCTTTTACCGTGTCATTTGTCAGTATAGTCGAATTATTACCTCTGTCAAGGCCCTGGTAATAAGATTATGTATTTTTTTTATTTCCAAAATCGCAAGAATACACTGATTTGGGGAAAATTTACACAAATATACCGTTGATGCTCTTTTGATGAGCGAGAGCGTTGCAGCCATGTCAATCTCGCACTTCGGGAGAGAGAAACCGCGATCTCGCTAAATGGCGGCGTGAAGGTTGTTGAAATTATAAGCACATAATAATTTAATTTATTCCATAAATAAATCATGATATTGCAGATGTAAACTAGCATGAACGTATCATAAGATCTATAACATGAACAACACGAACAGATCAAATATGCGCAAAATATTAAACACGTACCGAGATTGCGGAAAAACCTGTTGCTCGGCAAGAATTACTCGCGGTTGCGGGCGCCGACGAAGGCGCGCAGCACGCGAGCGGAGAGGAAGACGAGCCGTCGCGGACGAACAGGGAGCAGTCACGCAAAACGCTTTTCAAAAACCTTATTGCTGCCTTCTCCCGGTGCAAGACGTCGAAGGCAGAGGTTCCGGAGACCTGCTCTCCCGATTACCGGTGCACGCCGGCGAGCGGGATGGAGTAGTCTACGAGCGACGGCGCAGCACAGAGTAGGAGGCAAACCCTAGATTGGTTTCGCGTATGTTGCGTGAAGTCACCGGCTCGGTTTATATAGAGATAGGTCGCTTGATCAGGGCGCCCGCACGATCTCCACTCCGCTAACCGAACTGGATTAGTCGCGCGTAACTTATCCGGACTCCACGAACAAAACTAACAAAACAAATCCGAATTTCCCGCAGCAAAACAAGACTGCAAAGGAGGCTGCTTCTGCGCAAGGGTGAGGAACTAATTGTTCGGGCCATTCGACGCGTACATCGTGCACGCGCGCCGCCTGTACGGCCCGACGAGGCGAGGCGAGCGAGCGCATGTGTTCCACCTCTTCTCTCCACCACACATGCTTCAAGTGGCTAGGAGGGCATCCTCTCTTTTAAGGAGGTCCCTCTCTCCTACAATAAGTAAGGTGGTACTAAACTCCCCATGCATGCCATCCCATGAGATAGGCTTTTGTGATTTTCCAAAGAATTAATCTTCGAGTGGGCTAAGGCCCATCTATTAATTCCAACAAAGGTGATAGCGCTATATCGCTAATCTATCCAGCGGTATCGCTAATCCTTTAAGTGCGCCCAGGACTGTAACTGTCTCACGCTCCAAACAAGCAAGAGCTACTCGGTCTCGCACCCTTAATACGCGAGACCACCGGCCAAAACACACAACCCAGCATCGAGGTGGTGGAGCCCGTGAAGGAATTGGCCTCGCGCGGCTATCCGCGAGAGCGCCTCTCTGACGCACGTCGGGGCCCACCTTTGGTCTCGCACTTCCCCACCATGAAACCGAGTGCGATTTCGCATTCTCCCAGCGCGAGACCGAAATGTTAATTGCAAGGCTAAGTTGATTATATTTCGTGTGAAGACCGTGGAGTACGTATATATATTTTCTTTCATGATTTTTAGTAGTTATGTGTAATATATATATATATGAGAGAAAGTAGTAATTTAATTAGTGAGACTAGTCTTATCCACATTAACTGCGATTGATAAAATCATTACTTAATGAATTATAGTTAAATTAATATTATGGAGTACTTATTATATTATTATGTTGTTAATCGCAATAACATATCACGGCAAATAAACTTTTAGTGTAATTCTCATGGAGTCTGATGAGGACACAACTAGCTTGGATATAACCAAGACTACCTTATATATTAATCAACCAAAGGTGCATATGTTCTACATTAGATTTACTTGTTATATATTTGAACAAACGTTGCTACACAAAGAGTTTTGTGTGTTTTCGTTTGCAGAGGTACTTGCTTGGGGGAAGAAAAAGAAACCGAGCGTAACGAATGCACGAATGATTAAAGAAATTGATTGGAGACCAAACCAAGACCTTCTCCAAGTCTATTTCCATCTCACCACGTCACTTTTGGTCCATAGAAGACAAGAGATAAAGTTCTATACGTTTTGGATCCGGATTCGGGCCTCCTGACAAGATCAACTTAAAATGGACCTAGCCGCTGATCTAGATGGAATTTCGGGGCCTATGAGTACTTGTTGGAAGTCTTATGGAGTCTACTTTAAGATGGTTTTGGTCCCACATCAAAATTCCTACCAAGCTGCCGGGAATCTACAAAACAAGCCACATATCTCATCCAGTCCGAATCCGATTTGTGTTTTGGCCTTGATAGTGTCGTGGGCTTAGCCCAAGGGGGTCTGAGCACTACGGCAACCCTAGGACGTCCTTAATCATACTTAATCAGTAGTCGTCATCGCTTAGAGGCGGGTTTTGCTTAGATTAATTTGTTAAGAACAGTTTCGCCACTAGATCAGTTTGTAGAACCCCAAATTCGAGTGGTTAATCATTCATATGCAATTGTGTTGCAATCTATCTTATTCTTGCTTGTGTTCTTCGATTCGCACGTAGGGATTATCCTTCTCGGCCAGGTCAACCGGGTTTCGGCACGGTTGATAACCAGAGGAGACGTGGTGCTGCAATTGCGGGGCTCAGTAGCGTGTTCGTTCAGAAGCCGGATCGAGTTGTGTCGCGACTCCGCCCAAATCGATTGTTTATCAATACCTATCGGAAGATCGGGAGCTAACATCCCTCATCAGTTGGTATGAGAGCGCGGTTGCCCGTTAGGTAATTTATCTTCCCATAACCAGAAAATTGCCACACAAAAAAATATTCTTTACCTAGACAATGTGACCCGTTGCATTGTTCTATTAGATTTTCCTTTGTTGAATTCTAGATTGCATTGTCGTGTTGAGTGCTGGTTTAGTTTTAGATTTAATTTTAAGTTTTGAGTATTGCATCTGTTCATCACTTAGGCCTAGGGTTCATCACTCAAGTCGGTGTGAGTTGTACGTCAGTTTTAGGTCCAGTTTTTCATCTCAACGATTGTTGCTGGTATCTTGAAAAATTGAATCCTCTCTTCGTCGGGTAAAAAAAGGTAATGATAATGGTGCTACAACTACTCAAGGTATGTATATTTATGATGTGCCAACTATGTCTACTACTTATGCTACATTAGAGCAACCCATAGTGGAAACAATTGCTGAAATACCTTTGTCACAAAATAATTTGCTTGATGTTTCTTGTGATAAAGAAGAGTTGTGCGATGCTCCACTTATATCCATGCCACAACTAGTGAATGGACATGTTAGTTCTATAGTAGAGCCACCATGTGTTGAGTTTAAACATGTTATTAACATTGCTAGCGAGAATGAAGAGGTTAAATTATTATCTTCTTTAAATACATAGGGTTATATTCTATTTGATGATGTTTGTCCTATCAACTGTTCAGAGAAGAAATTATTTGCTAGATTTGAATTGCCATGCCCTTCTGATGTGATTTTTCATATTATTGGCAATTATGATAGTAAAGGAGAATATAATGTGCATCGAGTATATATTTGTTCGAAGTTCACTATACCTCCTTTTCATGATGAAATGTATTGTCTAGAGGACCGTCTGCGTATAAGTAATTCTCTATCTAGTTCCTCTAGTTGTTTAAATGAGTTACATGTTAGTTTGCAAGAAGGGGAGTGTTGTGGTTTTTCGACTACAAAGATTTTAGGATCCATCCATATGGCCACAAGAAATGTTCCTCACCGGATGTTGTGATAGATAAAGATAAGTTCAAAATGCTCCATGACAAGGTGAAACTGAGGACGGTTTCCAATCAAGAAGGGGAGGATGATGAGGACACAACTAGCTCGGATATAACCAAGACTACCTTATGTACTAATCAACCAAAGATGCATATGTTCTACATAATATTTACTTGTTATATATTTGAACAAATGTTACTACACAATGAGTTTTGTGTGTTTTCGTTTACAGTGGTACTTGCTTGGGTGAAGGAAAAGAGACCGAGCGTAACGAATGGATGGATGATTAAAGAAGTTGATTGGGGACCAAACCAAGACCTTCTGCAAGTCTACTTGCATATCACCACGTCACTTTTGGTCTATAAAAGACAAGAGATAAAGTTCTACACGTTTTGGATTCGGATTCGGGCCTCCTGACAGCATCAACTTAAAACGGGCCTAGCCGCTGATCTAGAAGATATTTTGGGGCCTATGAGTACCTGTTGGAAAACTTATAGAGTCTACTTTCATATGGTTTTGGTCCCACGCCAAAATTCCTACCGAGCTATCGGGAATCTGCAAAATAAGCCACATATCTCATTCAGTCCGAATCTAATTTGTGCTTTGGGCCTTGTAATTGTGTCGTGCTCTTAGCCCAAGGGGGTGTGTTAACAACCAAATTTGATAATTCAAGTATCGGAGATGAAGATAAAACCGAAGCGGAATCCGAGATAGAGATCGTTCCGGAAGCAGAGCAAGAATCGGCTAAAGTCCGAATCGGCTACGGTTAGGATCGCTAGAGTTCGAGTCAGACAAGGTTAGCCGATTGAGCCGATTCCGACAATATGACTCGATACATGACATCAGGTTGGGTTATGGTGCTTCATATGGATTGCCATGCACGGATTGAGTCCTAGAAAGGCAATTGTATATATTAATTAGGATATTCTATGTAATTTCCTTAGAGATAAGTTTGGACAAAAGTCTGCCGCAAAGACTTATGGTATCTTAGAGTTTGTTAGAGATAATAGTCGTGTCCGATATGGACATATTTTGTAATCTTGGGTATAAATAGACCCCGAACCCCATGTAATCAATCTAACACACGTTCAAATACAATGTCGGCGCATCGCCACACTTTTACTTTCGTTTTGTTTCGACGAGTTCTTGCTTTCGGGTTGAGCTGCATCTGTTTCGATCTTCAACTAGAGGTAAAACTTGTTTTGGCGGCTTGTGTTCTCGGGATTAGTGCTTCCATCTTTATGATACTCTAATCTTGTTTATGTAATTCGTCGAGTTATCATATATCTTATATAATCTCTGGCAATATTGTTATTTAACCCTCAATCCGCTAAAATCTATCGCTAGAAGGCGGCCGATCAGGTTAAATACCAATGTTGACTTAGATTATATAGGGTATCCACCACTCTATGAAACACCCAACGGCTTGATTGTCTAGACATTGTCCTTCTTTTCATACTTAATGCTGCATCAGTTAAGTTTGATCTATTAAGTCGTGCTTAGAATCTCAATCTCTAGCCTGCTTTTTGGTTGCTGATTAGGGTAATATCGGGGTTTCAGCCGATCTTACCTGATTTAGCTTTATGTTTCATGTGCTTAATTGATATGCTTGATCTGCCCTTTATGTTAAGATCTTATTACAATAAAGTATATTAGGCTTCTGTTTGGTATATTTTACTTGCTTTAATATCTTAATATAGAGTGGTATCGGAGTATTAGCCGATACATGCTAGATCTATCTGATTGGCTATGCTATTAGCGTCTATAATCTCATTGTTAATATATATTTCGATCTAAGTGATTTATACTGTCTCGGCATGGCGACCGATCTATCCCAATCACTTGATTTGAGTATATATCGACATAAAGATTACATACTGCTAATATCTACAGCCGATCGAATAGATTTAGTGCTCTCTTAATTATTAATGATTGCCAATCGATTCAAATATGACATCAGCTCAGAGATAAATGATATGTCATCGGCGATTAGCCGATCGGCTATCATTTATGGATTTAACCACTATTTTCCTGTCTTTGTTTCTTGTTGATTGCAGGATCAAATCAACTGGCATGCTCACGAACCTAAAGGCAAGATTTTCAGACCTAACATCCCTCATCAGAGTCCCAACGGTGTGCTGCACAGAAAATTAACGTCGCGTGTAGTGCAATAATGATAAGTTACAATATTTATATATTCATGGAGTCGCATTAGTTGGTACAACAATTTGGTAAATACTACCATTTTTATGTTCTAGCAAATAGGAAAATATCTTACTTATTGTTTTTTTATAAAACAATGGTCTCATTTAGTCATGAACAATAACTTCGTGCACTTGTTTTTTAAGGTCTATTAGGAGTACAATATTTTGCACTATGTATTGTGAGGTTTTGGAGTGATGTTTTATTTTTTTCGGAGTTCCTTTAACATTCCATATTAAATAGGACATCAATGCAAGAAATATTCCTCAAATACGAAACATCATGCACAACATATAGAATATTGTACAAAGACATCATGTTCAGTGCTACTCATTGTTGTGGTCAGTCGGAGTCCTAAAACTACCAGCTTGCATTTTCTTTGTCTGTTTCCTTGCACCTGCGGCATGTCGGGAGCTAAAAGAGAAACACGGTTGGGCTCACGGCGCTCATGGTTAATTCTATGCTGGTTGTTGTCGTTCCCTTCTAAACCACCAACTTCATCAGTCTGCAATGCCGAAATTCATTAGATACCGAGGACGACCCTCCACCCAAGCTACACATCTTGTCGTACGATGATGTCTACGGCCTAAACCCTGACATTAGTTTTGGGTGGTAGCCTACAGAAGCATAGTAGATATCAATCAAATTGTCAAACTAGAGCAGAGAACAATAACATAAACTAAAATATACAAACCTGTTGACGGTGCTTGCATATACAGAATTTCATTCGGATGCAAGAGATATTCACCAAATAGCCAATCACCTTGTTTCAACAAATCCATATAACCCTGCACTCCACCACTGAAAGTCGTACCTTGCATTCATGTTACATGTAGTACAAAGTTATTCTCTTAAGTTGCAGTTAGAGTCATGTATCGTAGAAAAGTACCGCCAATATGTAATGATTAACAATGACGGTTGTGAGCGTACCAGCATAATCCATGTATTGTCCTTGCCATGGGTTGGTACCATTTGTTGGTGGATGCATGGGAGAACCACCTGACTAGGCCCTGCAAATATCAGGAAGTAAATAGTTAAAAACATTCGTATCCATGCAAAATTAAATAATTGAACTGATAGTAGAAATTCATCCACTAAAACATACCGGCCTCATTACTCATGCGAGGAATCTCCATGCTTGTCCCTGTGAACTGGACACATCAGAAAGCATCAATAGTTGAGAAAAATAAGAAAATTGTGAAATTACATGGCAGCGGAGACCCAGCGCCGAATGACGCAAACCCTCCTTTACCTATAGTTGCCCTAGAAATTTGGGTCATGGTAGGGACCCCGTGGCTAGTCCTTGTAAATGCAATTAATTAGCATGAAGTGAAAGGACATGTGGACATATTGAAAGGACCTTGATGTCGCCTAGAAGGGGGTGAATAGGCAATGCGGAAGATAAAACTAAAAAGGGTTGGATTGTCTGATACCAGGTTAGAGAGTCCTATGGATCGGATTGTCCAAACTGAGATCGGATTATTTGACCTACATAGTAACAATCAAACAAGTAACAACCTAAAAGCTCTAGATCCAATTCACAAGTAAGGAGGAGAGCTCAACTAACAACATGATTGGCGTGGCACAAAGCAATGCAACAAGAAGGTAAAGAGAGTGAGGATATCACTAAGATTTACGTGATGATGTATTTTGCGGAGTTCAAATCCTTGAGGGGATTCCAATCTCCGTCGAGAAGCTTGCAAAGAGCCCGGTCTTTTTTCAACCCTATCCTCGTGAGGTTGCACAAATCCACTCCTCCTTTCACTAAGGGTATCTATTTCCTTGCGGAGGTGAGATCCGGCCTTCACAAACTTCTCTTGGCCAACCACAAGTAGATCGGTGGCCCAAGAATAACACCTAGCTGTCTAGGAGTCCTCAACCTCCAAGAGTAATAAACACCACACAACACTTTGACAAATCATAGTGCTCAAGATAAAGAAAAGTGCACACTAGGCTCCCAACCTGCAAATCCACACTCACAAAGATCCAAGTCACAAAGAACAAGGGGGATTTGAGATAGAGAGGGAGAGAGCTCAAAAATCCAAAGCACTTAGCACAAAGCTCAACCCAAAACAAGATTTGAATGAAATGAATTTGAGCAACTCTAGAAAACTGTTAGTGGGGGGTTTATAAAGATCCCCCCAAAATGTGACCATTGGAGGGGAATCTTTTAGCCCACGTCAGATAGTCCGATACTAAATCGGATAGTCTGAAAATTTAAATCTCCAAGGCAATGAGATACAAAGAACGAATTTCCATGAAATATCGGACTTTCTGAGACATTGGACTATCTGATGTTAAATGGGATAGTCTGATATTTTACAAGCAAAAACTTCATCCTCAAGTAGAGACTCAGGTTCCATGAAATTTCGAGGTCTATGTTTCATCAGACTATCTGATCCAACATCGAATACTCCAATACTTAGAAAAAAACTCACTCGAGAGGAGTTTTCAAAACAAGAAAGAGAGTGAAGTTCCATGAAAAATCGGATAGTCTAATTTCAAATCGGTAGTCTGATGTTGATGAAGAAAAATGCAATAACTTTTTTACTCCGAAGTCCAATTTTGATGATCTTGGACTTTAAAGAAACCTAGTTAGAGGATATCAAATACACCATAAAACATGAGACAAAACCTTCAAGAGATGTTGAAAAACTTGAAAAGAAACACGGTGTAAGTGTTGTGACATGTAAAACAACTCGCAGTTGGAATTTGCTTAGGTTTTTCAACTCACACAAAGATGAATTATTTTAAACACTAGTATTCAACCAATTATATGCATGTGGTATCCCTCTTAATAATACAGCATCCTAAACTCAAATGTAAAAAAGCAAAGTTATACCAATAGGAATACCTTCATACCATACTTGGAAGGTTACCAACGTCAAGGACATTTGATCATTGGGAAAATCTCATCTTCTTGATCTTTGGCATTTCATCTTCAATTTCTCAAATGATTGATGCGGATAATCCATGGCTTCAAATGGCCTCGCACGGTCCATCACAACAAAGTCTTCACTCGTCCTTCACCATCAGTTTCAGTTGGTCGGTGTCAAGCCCCTTGCTTGCTCTTCACCACCGCATGGTCCATCGCAGCAGAGCGTCACTTGCGCTTCACCGTCTTGCCATAGGTAGTCACTTCGTACCCCCTCATCTTCAATCTCTTCTCTTTAATTCTCATCCATCGATAAGTCCATCTTCTAGCTTCTTCATCGGACTAATCACTTGCTTATACACTCAATAAGCGCATTAGTCCCTTAATTGTTTGTCATCAATTAACCAAAATCCACTAAGGGCATAGATGCTCTTTCACATATGCGTAACAATGTTACCCAATCGAGCCGAACACGTGAATGATGCAAATCCTCCTTGCTAGTGTGAGGTTGCGACATCTAGAGCCTTGGGAGGAACCACTTGAGACATGGGACGAGGCATCTGAGGCATGGGATGGACCATTCGCGTTCCCTCTGTCATCAATTCAAAAACATCATTTAGTCGTGCAACAATTCCAATTGTCAAAAAGTAAGCATATTGCACAAAAATGTCTTACGTGCATACAACACAAACTCACCCTGCCACTGAGAGGTGATGGGCATTGAGCTTTGCGGGGGGTACCTATTCAGGGTGCGCTACAAAACAATATATTAGTTTATAATTGAATGACGCATATTTTATCATTCCATAAGAAGGTTTTTTACCTAGAACTAGGGCAAACCCACATAGGCGTTCCGAGATTTATGCGATCGTTGGAAAAGTGGGCACCTCACGAAAAGAAATTGACCATCCTGCATGAGCAGCAATTGATGATCGTGTGGAGGCTGAGGGGCGTGCTGAGGTGGACAGCTGGGAAGAGGTAGACAGCCGCTCCGGCATTGGCTCGAACGTCCTTCTTGTAGACATCTAACGAATGTCGGCACGACGGGAGGCACATGATTCACTTACTTTTTTCACGAAGAAAGTCGACCGTGGCCATAACTTCATGGTTAGTACCCACAATCCCATCTCTAAACTTCTCCCACAAAGTTTTGGCCTCCCTTACTAAATCCCCTGCAATTTCGGTATGCAAGGAAGGTAGTAACAAGTTTAGAAAGTGTCTTCGCATGAAGAACGAAACACCGATGCAACAAAATCTTTCAATCTGAAGTAGTACAGTCAAGTGAGCCAGGGTTGCTAGCTGCATCTCATATATTTGGTCAAGGTTGGCTAGTCCGCGCTTGTCGAGATCCTCGGGTGAAAACAGTCGGATGCGAGTCAGCGATGAGTACTAGGCCATGTATTTTCGTAAGTGTTGTGGTCGTATGCCTTGTTCTCTGCCTTGTTCTCCTGAACAACATCAGCCTGCGCTTGCGATTATGCCTCTATCCATGGGCTCATCCTTGAGTATATAGAACGACAATACATGTTGTCAGCTTGTCTCTTTTGCCTTCGGTGAAAATAGCATCAATAAACCATTACTTATTGCTCGTAGAATTTGGAGTAATGTACAAAATGAACTTATGTGTGCACTTCTGGTGGAACCATAAGTCCAATGGGAACTGGGACATCCAGATCTAACTCCAGAACTTCTACTAGCCTATTAATAACTACATTGAAGTAGCAGGATGAGGATGAATGGAAGATGTGATCTGTGAAGGCTAAAATATGGAGCTCCTGCACCCTTCTATTTATAGAGGGAGATACCTTGGACTATAATGGCCAAATGGGCCACCCATCCCGGCCCGGCGTGAGCATGACCAGGCACGGGCGCACGGCCCAAGATCAGCCGAGTCGGCACGGCCCGACCAACACGCCGAGCCATGTTGTGCCTACACATTGGCTGCACCAACGACCGAGGCATGACCCAATAAGACTCGGGTCATGTCGAGCTGTCCCAAAGGCACGACAAGCCCACCATGGTCCTTCTCGGAATAAGTCTATTTCTCCTCCCTAGTCTATTTGGGATATGTCCTAGGAATTCACTTTGACTCCCTTAACTAGTGACTGAATCTGATTCGTATCCCTGAACCACAATACCGGATATCTCGATCCCCCCCAACTATTAAAACCGGTGCAATTTGACTCTCTCGATGGTTTTGGAAAGCATATTAGTTGACGTGGCGCTTACGTAGCGGTATTGACCTGATCTTTGTTCCACGTGGCGCTTATGTAGGATTAGAACTAAAAAATATGTGTGGTACCCATTTGTCATTCACACAGAAATTATAGTGGGACCTAATGACATGTGGGGAAAACATGTCATCCTTTCTACTTACATTCTTCCTCCCACCTCTCTCTCCCTTATCTCTTTCTCCCCCCCTTCCCCTTTTCTTCGGCTGGCACCGGTAGGCGGGAGCAATGGCGGCGGGCAGCGAGCATTATTCCCAGAGCACTATCTTGGAGCCGTTGTGAACGCCGACGTGGTCCTTGCCGCCACGGAAGTGTTAGATGGATCTCCCTCCCCTTGAGCCCAACGGCTCAAGGGGGCCTTGACCCGCGCCCTGATCAAGGGCGCCTAGCCCAATGGCTGGTGGGCCCCCGTCACCCTGCGCAATATAAAGAGGGGTGGAGGCTGGGGTGGCACATGACACGAGGTTTGCGCTGCCAACTCCACCCCATAAACCCTAATCCGATCGAGAGGGGGCGCAGCCAGTGACGGGAATGCGCCACCGCCGCGCCACGCCTGATCGTCGACCACGACTCCCACTGCTACGACCACCGTCGCCGTCAAGCACATCGTCGCCGCCGTCCTTGTCAAGCAGAGCGACGACAACGACGATGGCCAGGACTTCCTCCTCATCCAACGCGTCAACCGGTCACATCCCTAAACCCTTTTCCCTTAATCTCTATTTTTTTCAATCATTCAACCCAAATAGAACAACCCAACTAGATCTAAACCTAGGTGATCCAATAGACAACCCTAACAATGGTATCATAGCAATCCTAGCATTTAGATTGGTTCGGGAAAGAAATCCAAAGATCAAAAGAAAGAACAGCACACGATCCGCACGGGTCGAAAAGAAAGAAACCCTACCTCGTCGCCGGCCGTCGCCGACGCCGGCAAAGAAAGAATGGGGCGGAGATCCCCGGAAAAGAGCAAGAAAGGGGGAATAGAGACTCACCGCCGCCGGCGTGCGCGGGAGTCAACCGCCGTCGGTCGCCATTACGCCAACGCAGGAGAGAAAAGAAGGGGTGGCACCGCGCCGCTGTGCTCGCCGGGCGCCGCCGCACAGCGCTCGACGGCTGCGCGCGCCGGCGAAAGGAGGTGCGACGGCGCCAGCGCGCCGTGCCGCCGGGCCGTGCAGCCGCCGTGCCGCCGTCGCACCATGGCTAGGGTTTCGGCCGAGAGAAGAGAAGAGTGGCTAGGGTTTGGCCAGCGGTTGGGGGCTCGGGTTTTGCTCTCCCGATCTCCCCGCTTGGCCGTCTGATCGAAACCCTAGCGATCGGACAGCCAACGTCGGCCGGACCGCTTTTGGCCCAAGAGGGGGCGCGCGCTAGGCCTCTTTCCCGGCCCAGGCCCAGGTTGCGGCCTAGAGAGGGGTGAGAGCCCGCATGTGCATATACCAGGGCCGCCAGAGTCCAATTTTGGTCCCTCGGGGCCGAAAGAAAAAGGAAAAGAGTCTATTTTTAGTCCCTGTTTCAGATGCATTTACAATTATAGTTATTAAATGTGTTTATTTCTAAGCAATTTGAGCCAACGTGAAAATTGTTTAGAGAATAGATAAATGTGAGAAATGCTTCTGAACATGTATTTTGTATATTTTCATGCAAATTACAATAGAATTTTGAATTGTTTTTGCATGATTTACCTCCGTTTAAGATTTGAACCGAAGGGTTAATTTTTACAGAGTGAATAACAGAATTTTGTCATTGTTTATATGAATTTTATATAGATCTTTTGCTGCAAATAGATGAAATTGATGAAAATTAGTGTTTCTAAAATTAAATTTTGAACCAACGGGATAATTTCATTTTAGGAACATTAATTATGTGCTATGATGTTGTAATTTTCTAACCAACGTTGATAATTGTAATGTTATAGTTATGGCTCTATGTGTTATGTCTATTTTCTGCCCAACGGTGATGTAGACTTAATACATAATAATTTTAATATTAATTTTGTTCTCACAATACATGATTATCTCAGGTGGCTACTCCTTGATGGGTTACATTAAAGATATTCCGACCCTAAAAGGATATAACTATGAAGAATGGAAAAGAGAACTCGACCTTGCTTTTATCTTGGGAGAGGTGGACTGGGTGTTGACTACCCCATGTCCTATAGAACCTGCGGACCTTGTCAGAGGTGAAAAAGAGTCAGATGCTGAATGGCAAAAGAGAGAGAGGGACAATGCTCCCCTCATCATGTCGTATGACATTGAACATGTGAAATGGTCCTTAGCCAACAAGAACTGTTTGGCTGCGGTAAAGGACACGATTGAGCCAACAATATTGGGCTCAATCCCAGAGTATGACACCGTCTCTAAGTACCTCGAAAGTATAAAGAGCCAGTTTACTGGTTCTTCAAAGTTTTATGCGACACAGCTGATAAAGCAGCTTGTGACAGAGAGGTACCATGGAGGTGGTGTAAAAGACCACATTCTTAGGATGAGCGACATGGCTTCCAAGTTGAAGCCAATGGATTTGGGCATCTCAGATGCCTTTTTGGTCCATCTGGTTATGACCTCATTGCCAAAGAACTTTGACAACTTTGTTGTCAACTACAAAATAAGTCCAGAGAAATGGAATCTTGAAGAGCTCATCTCTAATTGTGTGCAAGAGGAGGAAAGAATCAAAGAGACCAATGGTGCCTCCAATAACCTTGTTAAAGATAACAAGGAAAAGAGCCACTGGTCACCCCCCCCCCCTCAAAAGCAAAACAGCCTCAGCATCTGCCTCAGTAACAACAGTTCACAGTTAAGACAAGATCAGTGTCCCCACTATAAGAAGACAGGGCATTGCAAGAAAGTTCGTCCTGACTTCCTGATAGTGATCATGGCAAAGAAAGGTGAGAACATTATTACATTTGTAAATGAATCTCATTATGATTGGTTATTCTAGATCCACATGATGGATTGATTCTGGAGCAACTATTCATGTGTGTAATTGTTTAAAGGGATTCCGTTCGATGAGGACTACGCAAAGAAGCGAAAGATCCATTAGAGTTGCCAATGGAGTTGAAGCAAAAGTTGAAACTATTAGAGATCTTCGCCTAGAGCTCGCGAATGGCTTCACACTTTTACTTAGAGATGTTTTTTATGTCCCTTCTTTGCAAAGAAACTTAATAAGTGTATCCAAATTGGATTTTGATAGATATGATTGCCATTTTGGAAATGGCAAATGTGAACTATGGTATAATAATGCATGTATTAGTCTTGCTGTGTTGCAAGATGAGATTTATTTGTTATCTCTTTCTGAGAATGTGAATATTGTGTCCTCGTTGACAAAAGAAAAGAAAGCGAACTCCTGATGTCTCATAGAAATTATGGCACTGTCGTTTAGGCCATATTTCGAGGGGGAGAATTGAGAGACTGATTAAGAATGTAATTCTTTCTCCATTGGAGTTCTTAGTTTTAGAACAATGCATAGAATGCATCGGTGCCTAAAACACCGTATGAGCTATGGATCCTCCGTGTGGGGGGGAGTCTTGCAGAGGCTAAAGTATTTAACCTAAATCTTGGGAAGTTGGACCCCAGAACAATAGGCTGCCATTTTATTGGCTATCCTGAAAGATCAAAGGGTTATCATTTCTACTGTCCAAACAGTTATACAAAGTTTGTAGAAACGAGACACGTCGTCTTCTTGGATTAGGGGGAGCTCGGTAGTTCGAGAAATTGATCTTGAGGAGAGGCGGGTGTCTGTACCTGCTCCGTCGACTCAGGAACCTTTCTTCTCTCTACCTGCTGATGTTGTGCCTCCAATGCATGACGTTGCGGTACCAACACATGTTGTTATCTCTCCTGTGGCAACAATGAATGAAAGTGAGGAACCTATTCTACAGGATTCAACAGAAATTATTGCCACACTAGAGGAGGAGCTGCAACAGCCTCAAACAGATAATGTGCCAGAACAGGAGGCCCCTAGAAGGTCTGAAATAGACAGAAGATCGGCTATCCATGATGACTATCATGTTCATAATATAGAAGAGTCGCACATGGAGGATGATCCCACCTCATATGAAGAGGCCATGAGAAGCGCTCGCTCATCTGAATGGTTGGAAGCCATGAAAGATGAAATAAAATTAATGAAATTAAACAATGTCTGGGATTTAGAAGAAATTCCTAAAGAAGCCAAAACAGTAGGCTGTAAATGGGTCTATAAAACCAAATATGACTCCAGAGGGCATATGGAAAAGTTTAAAGCGCGACTTGTGGCAAAAGGCTTCACGCAAAGAGAAGGGATTGATTACAATGAGACATTTTCTCTAGTCTCTTGTAAAGATTCCTTAAGGATTACAATGGCACTAGTGGCACATTATGATTTAGAATTACATCAGATGGATGTAAAACGGCATTTCTAAATGGAGATTTGGAGGAAAAGTATACATGGCACAACCGAAAGGTTTCGTCATGAAAGGAAACGAAAATATGGGATGTCGTCTAAAGAGATCCATTTATGGATTAGAACAAGCTTCGAGACAGTGGTACTTGAAGTTTGATGGGACAATAAAGAAATTTTGGGTTTCAAGAGAATGTTGAGGACAACTGTATTTATTCAAAGTTTAAGAATGGGAAATTCATTTTCCTAATTATGTATGTGGATAATATTCTACTGGCTAGTAGTGATGTCAGTCTACTACAGGAAACAAAGAAATTCTAGTCCTCAAACTTTGACATGAAAGCCCTCGGTGAGGCTTTACATGTTTTGGGCATAGAGATTCACCGAGATAGAACAAAGTATGCATTGGGACTTTCTCAAAAGGCATATATAGAAAAGGTGTTGAAGAAATTCAACGTGTACAGATGCAGTGCTACACCTGCTCCTATAGTCAAAGGCGAAAACTATGGGGCATCGCAATGTCCTAGAAATCAGTATGAGCTCAATGAAATGAAAACAAAGTCATATGCGTCAGCTGTAGAAAGCCTACAGTACGCGCAAGTGTGCACACGACCTGACTTGGCATTTGTTACTAGGTTACTTGGAAGATTTCAGAGTAATCCAGGTCCAGAGCACTGGAAATTGGTATAAAAAGTCTTGCGTTATTTGCAAGGAACAAAAGACCTCATGCTGCCTTATAGAAAATCAGAATCGCTCTAGATAGTGGGGTATTCAGATTCTGACTTTGCAAAAGATAATACAAAGTCAATATCGGGATACGTGTTCACCCTGGCAGTAGGAGCTATTTCATGGAAAAGCTCAAAACAGACCATCACTGCAGGGTCTACTATGTATGCCGAGTTTATAGCATGCTATGAGGCAACGGGGCAGGTGAACTGGCTAAAGAAGTTTATACCCGGTTTTAAAGGTGGTTGACAGTATTGAGAAACCACTAAAGTTATACTGCAATAACGAATCCATAGTAATGTACACTCACAACGATCAGTCAAGTGGTGCTGCCAAACACATTGACATAAAGTACTATGTTGTGAAAGACAAAGTCCGAGATCAAACAATCAGTCTCGAGCACATTAGAACAGAAAGAATGCTCGCGGATCCGCTCACGAAAGGCCTACCTCCCAACGTGTTTAAGGAACATGTAGCATTCATGGGTTTAAGGGAAGCCTTATGAATCCTGGACTATAGGGCCCAAAAGTTAAAGTATATGTTTCTGAATAGAGATGTGTATAGTGGCTATTGAATCCATCGATGATTAACCGTGATGTGTAACATGCTCTATATGCAAATCTGTGATGTAATAGAAAAAGGCTAAAAGAAATAGTGATATCAAGGGGGAGAATGTTAGATGGATCTCCCTCCCCTTGAGCCGTTCTCAAGGGGGCCTTGACTCGCGCCCTGATCGGAGGCACCCAGCCCAATGGCTGGTGGGCCCCCATCACCCTGCGCCATATAAAGAGGGGTGGAGGCTGGGACGGCACTTGACACGAGGTTCGCCGCCGCCAACTCCACCCCACAAACCCTAATCCGATCGAGAGGGGGCGCAGCCAGTGACGGGAACGTGCCAGCGCCGCGCCACGCCTCATCGTCGACCGCGACTCCCACTGCTACAACCACCGTCCTCGTCAAGCAGAGCGACGACAACGACGATGGCCGGGACTTCCTCCTCATCCAACGCGTCAACCGGTCACATCCTAAACCCTTTTCCCTTAATCTCTATTGTTGTTCAATCATTCAACCCAAATAAACCACCCGACTAGATGTAAACCTAGTTGATCCAATAGACAACCCTAACAGGAAGGTGTCGAAGTTGAGGTAGATGTTCACCATCCGGACGCAGCGGAAGCCGTGGCCGATGTTCTTGCTCTCCGCCCACAGCACCGACTCATCCTGTTACTCCGGGTTGGATGGCAGCAGCCGAACCTGTTTGCACCAACACACGTACGCGTGCAGATGAACGAATATGTCAGATCATCATCAAAGACTAGTGGTTTTGCAACAAATTCACAACTTGTGACGCCAGGGCGGAAATAGTAAGCATGTGCGTTGATTGCTACTGCGCTCCAACCACTGCGTTAACTGATTTTTGACATATATGAAATAAACTGGATTAATTAATGAACAATAAGTATGTATGTACATATAGGGTGGCTCCGTCCGAGGTCCGAGGGAGTGCTTGATGGCTTGGCTGGTGGCCTTGTTCACCAGCGCGAACGCCAGGTAGCCTTCCTTGTCCTTGACACTGGCGGTGGACGGTAGCCATAGTCCGGCTCGTGGCTCGGTGGAGACGATATCTATACTAATATAAAAATGAGGAGTTGCCCCCTCCAATCTTACAGGTGAAATCATCTCGATCAATCCTTACCGTCCATCTGCGTCTGTCCTGATCCATATCCTCCATCCATCCGCCACGGATTGTCCGCTTCCTCCTTCTCGCGCGATGAACTTGCGCTGACCATGCTGGACTCGCGCTCCTCCTCGCCCCGATTCTCCTCGCCCCGCCTCAGTCCAACGGTGCTCCAGCCGATGCTCCTCCTCCTCCACCCTATTCCTCCTCGCATTCCCCGTTCGCGCCGCCGGAGGGTCGTCCCCTTCCGCCGACGCCGCCATACTCCACCGATGCCCTCGCTGGAACCGATTTCTTCCCCTTCCGCCGGCACCGCAATCCACATCACAGGTTCACAGGTCCTCGCCGGAACCGATTTCTTCCCCTTCCGCCGTGCCACCGTCGCCGCAATCCACTTCACAGGTTCATCTTGCGCCGATTGGTTCCCGTCAGATTTGAGTAGGAACTAAAGGAACCATCACTATTCCCCTGAACCCTAAGGTAATACCAATTTCTCCTATTTTACATGTTTTTGTGATGTGTCAATTTGTGGATCACCATTTGTTTTCTTGATCATTCACAATTGCCAATCAGAAATTGGCCATAGAGTTTGAAGATTTTAACATATCAATGGATTTGCATCCTTTCAGTTGATCCTGTGCAGCCCCTGTCAATGGATTTGTATCCTTTCTTTCTTCTGAACTTTTCAGATCACTGGAGGCTCTAAATTTTGCTTGTAATACAGATGATTAGCACTACTCACTGTGAAGCCATCCTACTGTTCTTGTTCGTAGTTACTGAAAAATATATAAAGCCATCCTACTGTTCTATAGGAGAATCTAAACCCAGTGGCAACATCACATGCAAAACACCTCCATATGAAATTAATCCTTCTTTTTCTTCCTATTTCCTTGCAGATCTTCAAATTTGTGGTTCCCCGAGTATATATATGCCCAGGTTGTATGCTTGAAGGTTGTAACTCCTAGCGATGGACGGCATTCCTAAATTAACTGCAAATGAATTAAGAAGACAAAGAGACCGAGAGCGGTACGCGGCACTCAGCGTTGAGGAGAAGGCAGCACGAGTTCAAAAGAACCGTGAAAATAGGAAGAGGAAGAAGTCTGCATCTACATCGGGCACAGGTGATGATATATTCATTCACTTCTTATTATGCTCACCCCTATTTCGTGGCAAACAATGCTGAAACCTGGGCAAACTCGATTGGATTGTAGTTTTGAATCAGAGCCTGTGCCTTTCTCCACACATGGTAATGTCTTGTGGAATCAATTTATAATATCAAATTGTTCTGTGCGTCTGTTTTTTTTTTTGGGGGGGGGGTTCAATCTAATAATATATTTCAACAGGTGTGCTTGGCGATATTAAAAATTTGAGTTTGCATAATGGAAGCCAAACTGTAGATTGTCAGCCATCATTTCAACCTGTGCCTTCCTCCACACCCGTGTCTTCCTGCACACCTGTTTGCAGAAACCGACAAACCTAAGGAAGTACTTTTTGCGGCACACTTGCCGTATACTGCTGCATGCAGCTCAGGCAATGTCACAGGTATGATTTCTTCGTTGCTTTACATAATTACAGTGCCTTGCTATATTTGCCAATTGATTTGTTCTCATCACTAAAATGGTGAAATTGGTGTAGTTATCATGCAGGCTCCCAATGAAGTGCTTTCCAAGTACCACTGAAATGGTGAAATTGGTGTAGTTATCATGCATGCTCCCAATGAGGTGCTTTCCGATTACCAATTGCAAATTAGGTTATTTCATTCCTAAACCATGCTTCTTACCCAACATTGATTTGTTGATTGATATCTCAGTTAATTATTTCAATGGTGTGCGTCAATTGTATATTTGTATCTTCCTTACAATTTTCCTCGAATTTCTGTGATTTTGCAGCCCTGATCGAGTTGCCTATTTCCTTTATCATTTTGTTCAAGTAATCTGTAGTAGTATAAAACCAAAATATTTCTTATTGGTTCCAAGGCAGGTTTCCTGCTCACCAAGCAAGTTGATGCTTTGTTTCAGGAAATATAGGACAAATAAACAGATGACTGTTTTAGACAAGTTCACCCTATTGATAGCATTAAAATTAGATGCTCAAGATGGATGATAGTAACAACAAAAGCAAGTGGTTAAGTCCTCCAATGTTTCATCATTTACGGAGGAGTTCATAAGGTGAAACTGTAACCAGATTTTTGTGTTAGTCATGTATCCTCTTTCCAATTTTGCGAGATCTTTTACTGCATTTCATCTCAGCAAATGATGTGAATAATATGAGCCATTTGATGATATTTCTTTGCATACATTTTCATTTAACTACTGTTAGGCTTTTAATATTATTAACAGACTGTTATGGTTATTCCAACAGTTTACTATATATCATCTATACTAATATAAAACTACTATTATAATCTGTAGGCTTGCCCCAGTCTCTCTCGCGGCAATGGTCTGCGTGTGCTACAATCTGCATCCCTCCACGCCTGAGTAATCCCCTCCGTTCCCATGTTGACCGACGCGGCCGCCGCTGTCTCCTCCAAAGCAGCAGCGGTCCTAGCCGAATTGGCCATCCCCATTGCCAAACACCATCACTGGCGCCGGCAGCCTCAATCCGCGTCGAGTTTTTGTCTCCACCAGCATAGTGGTCTCTACACATGAGGTTGGTCTTAGGCTGCAACTTTTAACTCTTATTTTCCATCTTTTAATCGAACTCGATGCGAGCACGGGCTTAATGCATTCAAGCCACAGTCTCAAAGCATTCTGTATTTATGTTGATGTTGGTTGATTGCTCTTGATGTGCATGTCAGGTACTTGGAGGTTTTTTATTTCCCTCATGACGAGGACTTGTTTTCTCTTATCTTTCAGGCCTCGAGTGACAAATCAGAGCAGCAATCATGCTTTGTTGTGGCTTTTATCTCTGCCGATCTCACGGCAATCTATCGACATGCACATTTGTATTTTGTAGTTGGATAAAAAAAAAGTAGCAATAGTTGCCATCTTTTTCTCTAGGAAAAACTGATTTGTTTATATGCTTTCTCAGTTTATGTCAGAGAAAATGGTTAGTTGAGCTTGTCTCCTATACTGAATGTGCTTGGGGTTAACTGGGCTTTCAGTCAGTAAGCATGGTAACAGACTCTTCATTGAGTTAAGTAGTCCAATAATTATTTTTTAAAGCATTTTAGTCAGAGTAGAAACAATTATATTTTTTCTCTACTGACTGCATCTGGTATTTTTGGTAATTAGCTGGCATCACGTACTTATGTATATAGTCATATGGACATCAAGCATGTTTGTGGGATAATATAAGATGCTCTAGGCAGAGTAGAAACATTTATATTTTACATTCCTTTGTGTCATATTTTCCCTTTTTTAGGGAAGGGGGCAGATCACTGCTCAATAATAAATTTATTCATAGTTTATATTTTGTTTAATTAGATGATTGACTATGAAATTTCATCACCTGTTGTCGAGCTGGAGTCCCCAGTGAAGACCTCTGTATGGGACCATTATGCTTTCATTAAATTCCATCACCTTGGAAAACTGGTTTTGGGTAATAGTAATCCCTGTAATCTGTATATTTTGGTGTGTGCCTAATTGTATGAATTGAAAGATTGAATTAAGTTATGAGCACTAACCAAATGGACAGGCTTGCTTTCAGTCTCCTGACTTTTGCCTATTTGTCTCTATTCCTCTGAAATCCGTCATGCATGTGCAGCGTTTTGAGGATTTGGCTAAACAATACTTTATTGTCAACCTTGACGATAATGACTTCTCACGTACTGAGAATCATCACCAAGGTTTTTCATTTTTTATCTTATGAATTACTCTTTGTGGTTGCTTAAGGAATAGTGGACTTCTAACTGAATATGATACCGACGTGCCTTGCACGTGCACGATTACTAGTATAGGTAGAACTATGAGTCAGAGTCGTCGCCGCGAAGCTAGTCAACTCCGACGTGATGCTCGCCACCCGCTCACGGCGGCGGTGCTGCCCTTCAACGCACCTGACGTGGAGCTAGCCGCCGGGTTCCGCCCCTACGACGTCATCCTCTTCTCCGGCGAACCACGCTCTAGCACGTGCTAGCCGGTTCGTTTGCCGGACCGAAGTCGTTGGTCGTGAGGAAGCCTCACCAGGGCACCCCGTGGACCACTTGCCGCTCCTCGGGCTGCGCCGCCGCACTTCGGCCCTCACCGCAAGCCGCTTTCGTTGCTCCCAGTCCGAAGAGAAAGGAGGAGAAAGAGATGAGAGAGAGAGAGGTAGGAAGAAGGGAAGGAGAGAGGACGACATGCGGGCCCCACATGTCAGTGAGTCTCACAGTATATTTTTTCTATGAATGACAAATGGGTCCCATACATATTTTTAAATTCTAATGCCATATAATAGCCATGTCAATTCCACATGGAACGAAGACTAAGTCAATATCACCACGTCAGTAAAACCGCTCTCAAAACTGCCATAAGAGTCAAATTGCATCAGTTTAATAGTTGGGGTCGAGATATTTGGTACTGTGGTTCAAGAATACGAATCAGATTTAATCACTAGGTAAGGGAGCGAAAGTGAACTTATTACTATTTCTTATATGGCTGGAAATAAGTCTATTTTGTGTCCCTCATCTCTTTGCGCCATACACTTATATGGCTAGAATAAGTCTATTTTGGCGCCCTCATCTATTTTGCCTCCTTGTCGTTGGACCGAGTCGTGCCGGGACGGTCCATCGTGCTAAGAGGCCCAAGCACGACCCAACGGTCGTGCTAGGCTGGCACGGACCCGACACCAATTAAGCTGTGTCGTGCTTAGGCCAGACGAAAAACCCGTCCCGTGGGCCAGCCTGTCAGGCCCGGGCCTTTTAGCCAACTATACCTTGGAGTGGGTTTCCTCCCTTTACGTGACCACTCCTCTAGGGCTGCGTTCGTTCCCCTGGGTTGCACGGAAAACGGAGCAGTCCATTTGCAGGTGAGTAATTAAGTATTTGCTATTTTTTTAAAAAAAATAGATCAATATGATTTTTTAAGCAACTTTTGTATATAATTTTTTTAAAAAACACACCGTTTAATAGTTTGAAAAACGTGCGCGCGAAAAACAAGAGAGATGAGTTGGGAACCCTTACTATCAAACACAGCCCAGTTGATGCAGGTGACCGTTGGGTACTATGGAGCCACTAGCTTCCTTGACAACACGTACGCTCGATGTAACCTCGCCCATGCGACATCTCCGGTGCGAGACCGTACATTTTGTGGGGGTGGGGATGGTGAGCACTCACCGGAGCACGTGGACGCGCCACGCACGCGGGCATCAGTGTTTTGTGCTGTGAATTTGTAGTGTTTTGTGATGTTTGATTGAAAAGAAAAATTACAAGCAAAAACAGCTGCTCCTGTTTGTACGACACGCACGCAAATTCAGTCCTGCCATCCCACAACCATGACCATGGCGGCCCGCATGATCCTATCTTCTCGCAGCCCACACGCACACGATGCCGCGCGCCATCCCACAGCGTGGTACAGACAACAGACTTTTGGTCAGACCACTCCCTTGCACGTGACCACTCCTAGGCTGAACGACTCATAGACATGCGCCCACGCTCGCTCTAAAAACATTGGAAAAATAAACTGTCAAATAAGTGTGTTTTAATTATTATTTTGGGATGAATAATTAGCATGTGAGATAATTGATTTTGATATTTGGTGATAATTGAGGGAGTAGTATTTGTTTTCTTGATAGGACTGGTCAGACCGGGGTTTGTGTACTGTTCAGACCAAACAAAATATTGTGAATAGTGTTTACAATGAACAGGTTTTTTTTTGTCGTGTGAAGCTCTTCAGACCGAAATGCAACGTGCAGTCAGACCGGCTAGCCCAACGGTCTGACCGGCATAATTATATAATTATGATTAGAGTCGGTTTCGAGTTGTTTATTTTGATACTAGTGATTATCTCGTGGTTATGACTTCTAGATAATTTATATACGTGTGTAACATTGTTTTGTGATAATGTTGAGTCACGCTATGAAAAAATTTGTGCTCGGATATTGTTTCTTGTTTGATTCATATGTAGGTGTGTCTTGATGCTTCAGAAGAGTATTGCCAGTGATGGATTAGGAGTCAACTTGAGAGAATATGGCGTTCAGACGATCAAGATATCATGCGGGATGCTTAGGCTAAAGAACAGTGCACGTGATTAGTGAAGATTTCATGTGGCTTACAAGAGGAGGTTGTGTGCATATGGATGAGGAGTTGAATTTCGAGGGAGTCCAAATTTTTGACAATTGGAGTTAGAAGAGTTGGATACTTGTATGGGAAGGTTTCTGAATGCATTAGAAGTACTGCTACGAGTTGGAACGTGGCATTCGTACAGCCATCTCTGGATATAAATAGAAGAGGGGTTGATGTCTTTGGGTATCGATTTTGGAGTGAGTTGAGTTGAGTGAATAGTTAGGGTTTTAAGTTTACTCGAATTTTGAGAGAGTGAAGTTGTTGCACTTTGTGACACGAATAGAAGCAATAAAGGTATATCTATTTTCAAGAGTTCTTTAATTTGTGTTTGCTCGTGTTCAGCAGTTACATCGGCAAGCATATAGCGGTTAGACCGGCGACTATTCGGCGGTTAGACCGGCGGCTTCCTAGCGGTGTGACTAACAACATCAGGCGACATCAACGAAGGCAAGGAAGTTGGACCGGAGATACACCATCGGTCGGACTGATGGTATCCTGGCGGTCAGATCACCGCATCTACACCGGTCAAACCGTTCTCCATCAAGTTTGAAGGTAACTTTTAATTCCGCTAAAAGTGTTCTTAATTCCGCTAAAAGTGTTCGGTTCTTTATGTTCTACTATTTAATCCTCTTTGGTAGGCTTAGTTCTTGTTATTCGATCCTACGTAAACAAAAAAGATATAACGATTGGTTGTCCTAGATTACATGCAACATTCACTAGTACAAAAGTGATTTTTGCAGATAGCCCAAAAGAGGTTTTCGCATGCAGTAGGGCAGCCCGCATGCTCTGGAGAGTCTGCAAAAATTGCTATCTTTGCATATTGGGGCATTTTCGCGTGTGAGTGCTTATGTCGTCTGCATGCAAAAATAAAAATCGCAAAAAAAACCAAAACTCTAGCATCCCAGTGGCGGCGACTACGGCAGCGGATAGCCGGATTGAGCTGCCTCCTCCTCCTCCCGGCCACCTACTCCTCCTCCTTGTCGGCGGCACACGGCAGGGGACGGGGATGGCGCCACTCCCAGTCGTTGCCTCGCCGGTGGCTGTGGCGCCGCTGTTGGTATTTCTTAACAACATTAATAGAAATATAATTCCCAGCAATGGCGTAGAAATATTCATGGTATACTATAGTTACATATCATATCCACAAGCGCATGGATATACCATTGTAGCATTTCACCTGAGAGTATTCCAAGGGTATCGTATTTATTTAATCCCGAGGGAAGATTTATAAGAGAGAACTATGCTAATAATTTATATGGTACTTGTAATAGTCAGTCCAAACAGGAGTTAATTTAATTCATGGGTATAGTGACACGAAGCAGAAGAACTAAACACTCTCATACATACTAATGCTAGACTAAGTGGAGAAATAATAATAAAAGGATTCATTCCTATACCTCTATTATAAATACAACTTTAGTCTATAATTTCTAGTATACAATCATACAGTTAATACCCCCTTTACAATGCCCTCCTGGTGCTTCGAGAAACCACCCCTGATTATCGAGTTCGTTACAACAATCCGTCATGGCCATCCAACTGGTACTAAATACGGAGGAGTACCCTCCCTAGGAATATAACTTAGGATTATCTACTAATGTGGAGGAATACCTGATGAGGACATCAACACCAACGATACATCCATGCCTCCACAAGTACAACTTCATGGTCCTACTACACGCGCTCATGCACGTCAAATCAACTATCAAGTACATTTACTCTTAAATTCATATGATTCTTATTTATATCCCGGAGACACGTACACTTTTGTTTTACTCAGGAAAGTGGAGAGGATCAAACGGGGAGAGGATTCGGCGGGATGGATTCGGACTGCAGCACAACACCAACTTCTGACGGCCGCCACAACTTCATGCGAACTCCGATTTGGGTGTGCAAGTACTTCATGGAAATCTTGTCAAGTATACTTTCAAATGGATCCAGCCTCATGTCCATATCAGTTCTGGAGCGGCCGCAATCTTCGTTTTACTACCGAGTCCTTTTCTGTCCACAGTGCTGCGTCACCTCTTTGGGTCCAATGGGCCGTGTATCTTGTTGGGTCCATTAGAGACGCGTCCTAGGGTTAGAGAACGACCCCAGCACCCCTGTGGTCATCCTCTTCCTCTTCTTACAGCTTTCTCCGCTGCCAAGAATAATCGGGTTTTGTTTAGATCAAAGTGTAGCATCGCTACTTTGCCGAGTTGATCCCGTGATCGATTAGATCGCCGGATTGCTTGTTACTGAACCCCACTTGTTACTACTGTTGATTCAATCCAATATCTTTGATTCGCAAATTGAGTTGCTTGTTCATCTTGTTCTTGCTGATTCTCGATTGCTTGCAGGAACAAATACCCTCGTGGTTGGGTTGATCGTGCATCCGTCGAGATTCACGGCCGCCTTTGGAGTTGGTGTAACGATTGCTAAGGCACAACATCCTTGGATAGTTGTAGTCGGATCGCCAACATCGCTTCATCCAATCGACTTATCCCTCTCATCGAAAGATCGGGACACACTCGCGCACATCAATACCCATACTGAGTTGTCACCATCAGCGGTCCACCTTTACTGTTCCGCAGCATATAAACCCAAATAATGCTATTCAATAATCTAAGAACCACGCTTAAATTACTAAATAATACTCTACAATCATCGTCACAACTTAGAGTAGTCATTAACATGATCATTATACCCACACCAATGCATATCATGGGTAGGTTAGCTGTACAATTATAACAAGATAAATATATCGTCAAGTCGGTACTTGAATGATTAGGATAAAATAAAGTACCACAATTGTATATAGAAGAATATTCCATAAATCGTACAATCCTTACAAGAGAAGGAAAAGCTACTAGAGCCATACCCAAACTCTTCCGAAAACTCCGAGGACTAAGGAAACTATTTTATTCCTACTCCACTAGCTCTAGAATACTAACTAAACTTGAGAGAGAGCTTTGATCTTCTTGCTTGAGTATGTGTTGGAGTGGAGAATGAGCTCCTCCTTAAATAGGCTGCCAATGACGGTTGTGACGGTTAGAAATGTCCTAACTGCGCTGCAACCGTCATTGAAGAGTGATCTAAAGCATCCACGTGGAAGGCCAGGATGGGTGGCCTCGGCTAGGGTTCGGCCGAACCTAAGCTGGCCCATTCGGCCTTCATTTTTAGCAGGTGGATTCCTTGTTGGGCTTTGTTCCCAATGGCATGAGAGTTGTGCTTGTTTGCACGTGTTAACTTTGTGTTGTCAGCCCATCTATTCAGAAGTCTGCCACTCGACGGACGACAATTGATTGTTTGATTATTTTCCATCGATCTTCCTCCATTTTATGTAGCAAACTCTGCAAGCAAATAATATCCAAGTACAAGTGGAAATAGATTATTCTAAAACAAATATGTATTGCAAGCATAGCTAGCTCTCCTTTATTTTAGTAATATTGACTGTCGAAATTGGTCTATAACGACCGTCAATAGCCGCCACCGCCCCCTCCCGTACGTCGCTTGCTCCCAGCCGTGCTCGTCCTTGTCGGCAGCGGTGCCAAGCTGCCGCCGTCCGCCGCCCGCCATCGTCACCCGCCACCCCCACTGTCGTTGTCGTCGTCGCCGTAGGATCCGCCGCCGGTCGCTCCCGCTGTCGTGAGGAAGAGAGAGAGAGGAGGTGAGAATGAAAGGAGGGGAGGAAGTGAGAAGAAGATAAGGGAGAGAGAAACTCAGAGATAAGGTTTCAATTGTTTTTGAATATGATGAAAAGGAAAGAGGATGTAGCTCAGACTTCTGTGCGGACCTTTAAGAGGCCTGTCTACGAAAATATATTTTCTTGTGCAGTCGCTTAAGAGGCCCGTCTGAAAAAATAGCCCTATTTTCCTGTGCGGCTGCTTAAGAGGGCCGTATGCGAAAATATATTTTCGTATATGGGTCTCTTAAGGAGCCGTATGCGAAAATGAGGGTCGATGTTTGCAGACACGTATACTTACGTTCCGTCTGCAACCTATTGAGGTGCTCGTCCAGATAAATAATTTGCGTAGTAGTGATTATGAAGATGGAGCAATGGGAAAGGTAGAGTTGGATGTAATGCAGCGCGCGTTGGATGTAATTAACGTCAACGAGATTGGATCAGGGAACAATGACGACAGATAAAATAGTTAATTACTGTTTACTTGCTATATACGTTCGTTCCAATGCCCATCCAAAGGGACATCTTCCATACTGTTTTGTTTCTCGGTCCTCTGTTTAATTTCTCCAAAATCCTTCTTTATTCGTGTGTGATTTTTAGATCCTATGTTTCAAAGTGTCCTACAAGATTGTAGACCAAATTGGCATAATCAGATAAATTCTGATTCACTCGCAACTTCAGGAAGAACCACAATGCTGATTCAAGGCTCTGAAAATCATAGTTGCTCACGTGCACTCCGCTGAACTATGATAATGATCTGATGTTGTGCATCTCGCAGCATTATTGCTCACCCACATCACATAGACCTTTGACACATATTGATATTGTATTGCTCTGCGCCCCATCGATCATTACTCCAATAGAACATATTCTCGTGAACATACTAGCCGACTAAGGCTCAAACATAATAATCAATAAGCATTAGCCAGGATCCCAAGATAAGTGCCGTTTCTTAATGAAACATTTGCATGTGCACTCTTACCAGCCTATAGCACAATCTCGCAGATATGTTCCATGGAACATAGGAAAATATACAGTGAAAAGTGAAAACCAGAACTTAGGTTTAAACTCGTGTAAACTCCATTTAAAAATTCATCTAATTTCACCAAAAGTAATCACACATGTAGATAATTAAGATGATGTTAGAGAAAATCCTGTCCAAACACTAAACTCTCCACTTCTTAATAAAACTCATAGAGATCGGCACTATAGGTCTCAAAACAGTTAAGACTAACACCTATAGTGTTTGTTCCTCCTCCGTAGGCTGAAAACACATAAAACCAACACCTTTAAACAACTATAGGTGCCGGTTCTAAAGAAAAACCAGCACCTATAGTACTATAGGTGTCGGTTTTTTTAAAAAAGGGTACCTATAATTTATTATAGGTGTCGGTTATAGGTTTTAGTTTTCTAAAAAAACGGTACCTATACCGAGCTGAGCCAGTGAGCCGATCAAGCGCCGGCCTTATCCATCGTATGCATGCCTCCCATCCTTATCTTATCCCTTAATTTGCCCCCCCCCCCCCTCTCCCTCTCTCTCTCGCTGTCTCTGATTCACCGTCTGTCTCTCGCTCTCTTTGTCTCTCTCGCTCTCTCTATCTCTCTCTCACCTCTCTCTCTCTCCCTTGCTCTCTCTCGCTTGTCTCGGCGGCGATCTGGCGGAGGCAGCACCGGTGGCGACCACGCCCTTCCTTCTGCTAGATCCGGCCAGAGGGGAGATGGCGGACCTCAGCGACGGCAGCGGTGCGTTCATGGATGTTGATGGATGTTGATGCTATGTGTTCATTGATATTGATACTATGTGTTAATGTGTTCTTTAATTTAGATTTGAATCATGTATGTTTGATCTTGTTGGGATGAAGTGGGGTTGATTTGAATCTTGTATGTTTGATCTTTGTTGGGATGAAGTGCGGTTGCTCGATGGATCGTCTCGAGCCGATGCAGCGAGCTATTTTTTTTGTTCGTGTAGCCTCAAAGGTACCGGTTCCTAAACCGGCGTCTTTGAGGACACCTCAAAGGTGCTGACTAATAGGTGCTGGTTGGGAAACCGGCACCTATAGCCCTTTTTTAGTAGTGGTATGTCACGTATAAAAATACTAAATTTTGAACAATTATTTTTATATCTCACAAATGAAATCGAGTAATTTGGACAATATTTTTCACAACAAACATCTCATCTTTATATGCAATTAATTTGTTTGGTGAATTTAAATGACTTTTTCGTTGGGGTTCACATGAGTTTCCATCTATTTAAATTGAGTATCCACCACATATTTACCACTTTTTCTAAATGTCTCGGCACCTATATCTCCTCTTAACTTTACAATGTAATACTCAAGCCCTATTTCTCTTTAACCGTCTCTTGCAAGAATTAGCTCTATGTAAACTATGAACTAAAATAATTAATGATCATTGAAATTGGACTCAACCATTAAACATGCCTCCATGTTTCCTTGGATTATTTGGGACCAGACTACATAACGTGGAAATGGGGGGAGTACCTAGCTCGTTCTGACGACGCTTGGATCTACCGCTCTATGTGACACTGAGGTGGTCTCCCTTGAAGTGCTTGTGCTGGACTGCTGGCTGGGTACAATGCATCCACGCAAAACTCTCCTATTTTGCATCCACGAAAAACTCTCCTATAAAGTTAGAAAATTTTGATAACATAGATTAATACGTGATATGATATGTCACCCTCATAAATATGAGCAAGTTCACATTTATTAACTTCTACGTGTTGAAAAAAAAAAACAGGGCGAGTGCACGTATAATTAGAGTTTATTTTTTTTCTACAACTTGTTGCGATCGAAATTGAACTTGTATGGTTGTGAATGTTTCCCAAGTTACAAATCACATGTTAATTTATCTTATTATGTTAGAAAAATCATAGCTCTTCGTATTCCCCTCGAACGATTAGAATCGGTGTCCTGACCCATGCATGCATGGTTCAGCGAAGCTGCGGGAGGACACAGAGAGGCATTTGCTGGACGGCAAGCTCAGGGTGGCGGTCGCATCCAAGGCCAGTTAACCCGGTGATTATTACTAATATAATAACGAACTTGGCACTAATCTAATCAGAAACGGCAACTGGGTTGAGCTATAGCTAGCTAGCTAGCGAGCAGAGTTAACCCAACTTGCACGATTAGACCCCCAGCATCCCCGACCGAGACCACGTGAAGTTTCCCGTTGCAAACTAACACATGCGGTACGCTATGTACACGAGTAGGGGTAGTGTGGCAATATTGTTCTTATCAAGCCTGACAGTCTGACACCGCCGAGTTAAAAAAAACGCGAGGAAGATGACAACGCTTGGAACATGGGTCTTCTGTATCCTCTTGTATAATTTAGCCGGTCTCCGATCCGGTCTCTCCAAGCAGATCATCTCATAGCCGCCTATAAAACGTGTACACAAACTCCGAATTAATCGATCAATCAATCAGTGAGCCACAAACGCCTATAAGCTGTAGCTGAAATCTTGATCTGTGTAGCTCCATGGAGTCGGCCATGAGGAGGAAGATGGCCGTGGTGGTGATGTCGGTGTTGATGATGGCGGCGGCGGCGGCGGCGAACTACGCGGCGGAGCCGGAGGAGGACTGCGCGACGCAGACGACCTACTTCACCAACTGCCTGAGGCGCGGGATCAGGGAAGGCTGCTGCGGGGTGGTGAAGAACCACTGGTGCCTGTGCCAGGTGAAGCGGGAGGCGGAGGTGAAATGCATCCCCGGGCGCCGCTGCGACGTGCCCAAGGCCCTCAAGATCGCCGACATGGACCTCCCCTGCATGAGAAACCTCAGGTGCAGCAAGCACGCCTGATATAACCAAATCTGCTACGCTATATCCAACTTAATTAGATGCCTACTGCCTCCAAGTTATGTTACTCTGTTTGTTACTGCATCCTATGTTTTTTTTCTAGATGATTTTGTTGAAGCAATCAATCCCAACCTGATGTATACTGCTCATTGTCCTATATATTATTATTATGGTCGGCTCCGGATCTCATATTCACGATATATTCTAAATTTGTATTATTTAATTATAGTGGTTTAGAATTTTAAATTTTATTTAAAAAATAATGATTTATCCAAATGTTATCGACGAAATCGTAGATCTAGATCAAGAATTTATGGGGCTAGAAATAGCCAGCTACAAATAATCTTGGATCAGTTGTACAAAAGAGAGCCTCAATCGATCAGTTAAAAGGAGCTAACCACAGACCTTAACCTTCATGGTGTATTATATTTGCTTTTCCAAATCCAATTTAAATACCCAGGCAACGATTGAAGATAACTCACAACCCCTCTAGAACTGGAAAGCTAGTGGATGAAGCAGCCGCAGAGTGATGCCGTTTTTTTTTTTTGACAAATTGACCCTTTTCAAAAACTTATTTCGAAACTAACCCCTGCCAAAAACTTCAACCAAAAATAGGCTGTCGGCTCAGCGCCAAGCGCATTGGCGCTAAGGTTGGCCATGTCAGCGCCAACGGGGCTGGCGCTGATATCGTGCCACCGTGGTGGCCGGGCCAATCCCCCAGCTGACGTGGAAGCTACCTCAGCGCCAGCCGCATCGGCGCTGGACCTAGGGACCTGAGATGTGACTTGGTCCTAGGTATCTCAGCGCCATTTTGCCTAATCCCGTTGGCGCTGAGACGGCCAACCTCAGCGCCAATGCGCTTGGCGCTGAGCCGACAGTCTATTTTTGGTTGAAGTTTTTGGCAGGGGTTAGATTTGAAATAAGTTTTTACAAAGGGTCAATTTGTCAAAAAAAACGGCAGAGTGATGCTCTTGATGCCGCCCGCCGTAGGGTAAAGTTGCGGACATTGTTGTGTGTAGCTCCTGCCTCCACCACCGCATGGTGCAGTGCGAAGCCCCACCTCCGTCGTCGTGTCGACTGCAAATGACGCGGCCATCAGGTGAAGCTCCCACCTCCACGGCTCCACCGCCACGCGTCGGGTAAAACTCCCACTTCTGTCACTATAAAAAATCATTTTTTTTCAACGCCCGCTCTATCTAGACCTGTTTAGATGGGATATCACATCAGATGTTTGGATACTAATTATAAATATTAAGTATAGACTATTAATAAAACCCATACTATAACCCTGGACTAATTCGCGAGACAAATCTATTGAGCCTAATTAATCCATGATTAGCTTATGTGATGCTACAATAAACATGTGCTAATTATGGATTAATTAGTCTTAAAAAATTTGTCACGCGAATTAGCTCTCATCTATGTAATTAGTTTTATAAGTAGTTTATGTTTAATACTCCAAATTCATCCGATATGACAGGGACTAAAGTTTAGTCCCTGGATCCAAACACCCCCTTAGTCACAGGCGAGCTAAGAGCAGGTACATTAGCAGGCTATAAGCCAGCTATAAACATATTTTTAAAGAGATAAAGAAAAAGAGAGAAGAGCAGCGGACTATAGATTTATAGCTAGCTGTAGCACGGACTCCAAGACGTAATGTGTGTATGACAGGTGGGACCAGGTATTAATAGTATATTAAGCAACTATTGTATGAATTGGCTATTACATTGGATATAGATGATTTGTAGATAGTAGTTGACTATACTATTAAACTAAATAACATCGGTAAATAAAAGGATTTGGGTGATGTTTAGTTAAGGATTGTTTGTGAAAATCTATTTTTATAGATGTACGCTTTAAGCGAGAATCCTAATTCGCGCGCACGCCCGGCCTACACAGCCCAGCACGCGCGCGCCCGAATCTTTTTTTCGCGCTGTTTCTTCTCTTTTCTTTTTTCACTTTCTCTTTTTTTCTTTAATTTTTTTCCTTTTCCTTTTTTCAAATCTGGACTTGAAAGTTTTTAAATCTCGAGTTGAAAATTTTCAAAATTCAAGTTGAAAGTTTTCAAATCTCAAGTTGAAAGTTTCAAAAAAAATTTAAATCTGTACTTGAAAGTTTTCGAATCTGAGTTGAAAGTTTTCAAATCTGAGTTGAAAGTTTTTAAATATTTCAAATCTGGACTTGAAAGTTTTCGAATCTCGAGTTGAAAGTTTTTAAATCTCGAGTTGAAAATTTTCAAATCTCAAGTTGAAAGTTTTCTATTTTTTCAAATCTGGACTTGAAAGTTTTCGAATCTCGAGTTGAAAGTTTTCGAATCTGAGTTAACAGTTTTCAAATCTTGAGTCGAAAGTTTTCAAATCCGAGTCAAAAGTTTTCAAAATTTGACTTTAAAATTTAAATCTTAAATCAAAAGTTTTCAAATCTGACTTAAAAAAATTTCAATCTGTTAGTAAAAAATTCTTAAGAATCTTCCATAATTACCCATCATTAGTGTTAAGTGTTAACTAATATAGAGTAGTTATAGAGAGGGAAGGGAAGGAGATGTGCTCGCTGCTGGCACACACATGCCAGCTAGCAGGCCCCGCTTTAAGATACCCATCTGCGAAAATAGCATATTTTTAGGCTGGTTTAATTTCAGGCTGCCTGACCAGGCAACATTGGTTGCCTTCTCGGATGCTATATATTCACGCATACAAATTTCTAAGGCAGGGTGCTCATGGCTCCAACCAAACAGGCTCTTCATCCAGGATATTAAGAAGCCAAGATATCCCATTTGCCGCTGGAGGCGGTGATCTCAAGTCCAGTATTGGGTTTTTATTGCTTCATAAAAGGAAAAAGTACACCGAAGGTCCCTCAACTTGTCATCGAGTTACAAAATCATCTCTTAACCACAAAACCAGATATATGACATCCCTCAACTTATAATACCATTCACTTTAAATTTTTAGGTGGCTTTGACCCTGGTTTTGGTTTTATCTGATGTGGCGGCTTAATCAGCGTGGGTCCCACAAGTCAGGGCGTCCACGACAGCCCCCTCTCTATCCCTTTTTCTCTCCCTTCGTTCTCTCTCTCACCACTGCTGGTCAGCGGGCGGGGAGAACGCCGACGGGAGAGGAGGGCGTCGGCGGCCGCGAGCGCGCAGCGGACGAGAGCTGCAGCGAGCGGGCGGGCGGCGGAGCGGAGCGGCGGTGGCAGGCGAGCGAGCGGTCGTCCGACGGGGAGCTGCTCCGGTCGCTGCACCGCCTGGCACGCGACCTGTCCGCCGTCGACACACCCGCGCCGTTCCTGCGCGCCTTGTTCGCGTCCATCTCGAGGCGGTCGAAGCTACTGGCGGCCGCGTTGGATGACCTGCGGGGCGCCGCCGAGGAGTTGCCGCAGCCCGCAGGTTTATCTTTCCTTTCTGGTCTGTGTTTTCATGTTCCCTTCTATGTTCAATTTGATTCTTTTTTGGGACTGTCTAACAATCATTCGACAGATTTTCTTTAGAAAATCAGTCGAATTTTCAAGCCATCACCATGTGCTGCTCAAATGAAAACGTATCAATGTACGTCAGTCACTGGACATTAATCACGTCAGTGATGCTGCTAAAAAGAAAAGGAAAAACAAGCAACTTACATCAACTTACGCATGTAATTTTTGGGGTTACATATGTAATTTTGAAACTTACGCTATAAATATATTAAAATTACATATGTAATTTTAAAACTTACAGCGTAAATATATTAAAATTACATATGTAATTTTGAAGATTTACGATGTAAATACGTACCGATTATTTTTTTATGAAAAATATGACGGCATATATATAGTCCGAAAATATCAAATCACACCTCAAACAATTAGGTTAACTACAGTACAACAAAACAACCATGAGTAAAAAAATTACCATCCATGTAAAACAAAAATTACACCTGTATCTATTAAAAATTACACTGTAAATGTAGTGTACTTAACTATGAAACTGCGGTGAAAGTTTTAAAAACGTTAGGTATAGCAGCAAAGTAATCAGTCGCTTCTTGCACAGTTGGTACGATGCACGTCATGTTATCCCGACATCATGTGGTTGATTCCCTGCTCTAGCGGCATTTTTTTTTTCACTCGAAGGCACGCGCACAAATCTCAAAGTAAATCATACGGTGAAGAAATCGACAGATTTTTAACTGTCGACAGATATACAGCAATTCCGTTTTGGTTTTCATGGATCGATGGTATATGGTATTATGTTTTTTTTTCCTGTGTTTTGAATCGTCCTCTCTTGCTCCTGTTAAGGTTGGGGAACCAATATCTCCATGGTGTCACCATCTTTGCAAGAAGGGGATAGATCGACGCGTCAAGAAATCGTTTCTGTTGCCATGGCTCGAGTAAGCAATACGATTGTTGCTTGCGTACAATTTTTTCTTTTTGCGGGGTGCGTACAATTTTTTCTTGATGCAGACTAGTTTCTTTTCTTGTACCCTGTTTTAAAAAAATCTCACTCCTCTGTTTATATCTGTTCTGTTCATGCACCGTGCTAACCCCGGGCTTGTCGGACTGGAATCCTTTGAAGAATGAAGCCCCAATGAGGCAATGACTGTGCTAGATCCACCATGCCATTCAGTGTTGCAGGTCATGATGCTTTGAGCTCGTGATTGTGTCTGTGTCAGCGTAATGGATACATTCAGCTATCATATTTCCTCTAAAATATTCGTGTTTTCGTTCATTGGATTTACTTTGTTAGATTTGGCGGTTTGGCAATGATGATACAAACTTTCAGCTTACCATGCCAGTTCTGCTTCTGAGAATTCATGACAGATAAAGCTGATATAGATCTGAACTGAATGTTTTCTTTTGCATTATGAGTGTGCGGCGCCGCCGGGGAGCTGATATAGATATCGAGGCTGTGCGGCGCCGCCGGGAGTTGCCGCGGTTGGCGTCGCTATGCCTGCGGGAGGTGCTCCTGGTGCTGCAGCGGTTCAACGCCATCGTCGCCGATTGCTCGGTGCGAAGCCGGATGTGGCTGCTGCTGGAGTCGGACGAGATGGAGGCGGAGCTGCGGGAGCTCAACCACGACCTGGCCACGCTGCTCGACCTCTTGCCGGTCGTCGAGCTGGGCGCCTTGGCCTCGCCGACGACATGCTCGACGTCCTCTCCCTCGTGTCGCGCCAGTGCTGGCGGTGCTCGCCGGCACCGGAGGCGGTGCAGGCGCTGAACGCGAGCGTGCTGTCGCTGATACAAGAAATCGAGCCCCCGGCACCGCCGTCGGATTTCCGGTGCCCAATCTCTCTCGATCTAATGCGCGACCCCATCGTCGTCGCAAGCGGCCAGACGTACGATCGCGACTCGAGCGGCCGGTGGAGTGGAGCGGAGCGGCGGCGGCATCCAGCGACGCCCAGGGAAAAATGAGAGAGGAAGAGAGAGAAGAGGGGAAAGGGAGAATGTGTGCTGACGTGGCATTCTGACATGTGGGTCTCACATGGGTCCCACGCTGACTCAGCCTCCACGTAGGACAAAACCGGGGTCAAATCCACCCAAGGATCTATTGTGACCGGTTTTAATTAGTTAAGGGAATATCATATATCTGGTTTTACGGTTGGGGACGATTTTGTAACTTGATGACAAGTTGAGGGACCTTCGGTGTACTTTATCCTTCATAAAATCTTTTTGAATAAGTTCACATTGACTCCCTTAACTAGCGGTCGAATTTAATTCATATCCTTGAACCACAATATTACTGGATATATCCACCGTCAACTATTAAAACCGGTACAATTTGATTTCCTCGGTGGTTTTGGAGGGTGGTTTTGCCGACGTGGTGCTTACGTGGCAATATTGACCGAGTCTTCGTTCCATGTGGTGTTGAGGTGGCACTTAGGTGGCATTAGAATTAAAAAAATATGTGTAGGCCCTATTTATCATTCACAAAAAAAAAGGTGGGACCCACGGACACGTGGGCTGTCACACCCCGAAGTTTTCCTCCCAAGCCAAAATTGTAATTTTTATAAATGACCCTAAGAAAATACCGGTGCAAATCAAGAGAAAACCCTAAGAAAGTAATGCAAATAATAATCGGATTTGACATGTGGAATTTTTCTTGAGTTCTACATGTCGAAATTCATTAACAGGATTTTTAGTGGAATTTTCAGAGCTCTAGAAATAATTTTAACCAATTAAAATTGAGCAAGCAATACTTTTAATTCCTGGGAAAATCCTTTTTCCTTTTTCTTTTTCTTTTTCCTCTCTTTTTCCTCCTTTTTGTCAAATGGGCCGTCGGCCCATTTCTCCTTTCCTCCCCCTCCTCTCTGCTGGGCCGGCCGCAGGCCGAGGCCCAGCCAGGCCGCCCGCCGCCCTCCTCTCTCGGGGTCGCCGACAGGTGGGGCCCACCTGTCGGGTCCTTCCCCCACCTCCCGCCGCTCCCGCCGCGCCGCCGCGCCCGCAACCGCCGCCTTCGGCCATGGTTTCCGATCGCCGTGGTCCATCTCCCTCTCTCTAATCCCTCTCTTCTCCTTCCTTAGGGCACCCCGAAGCTCGTCCGCCCGCCGACGTCGTCCTCCCGTGGCTTGCCGTCACCGTTCGCCATCATCTTCCTCCGCGCCGGGCACCCTCGGTGAGGCACCCCCTCCCCTCTTTTCCCCTCCCTCTCCCTCCTAGCCGCCGCTTTAGCGCCGCCGCCCGTTAGTCGTCGCTTTAGCATCACCGCCCTTCGGCGCCGCCTTGCGCCGCCGTCTCCGCCGGCGTTGCCGTCGTCGGCAACGCGCGTGCGCGTGCGCGCGCCGTCGCCGTGACCGGTCGGCCGGCTTTGTGCCGAGCCGAGCCTAGCCTGGCCGCCGCCGCACCGTCCGATCGGCCCCGGGCCGATCCGGGCCGTCGATCCCGTATATCGGCGGTGGATCACCCGCGTGGTCCCGGTCCACGGTAGACCGGCCACCCTTGAGTCGCTGACCAGTGGGTCCCGCGTGCCGCCGCCCCTTCCTCTCTCTCCCGGGCCGCTGACCGGTGGGCCCCGCATGTCGGCGCCGCGCCCCGCCTTGATGACGTCAGCCCTGGAATATATTGCGCAATAAATGATTTAAGGTTTTTCTTTTATAGTAATAAAGACAGTGAATATTCTAAAATTCATAACTAATTCATCCGAGCTCCGTTTAAGCCCATTCAAGTCTCAGTAAATCAAGAAAAATGTGTAGAATCCATTAAAAATGGTTTTGTTCCCTGTTTTAGTAGTCTTATAGCCTGTTTGCAATGTTTGCTTTGTATGTCGCTAGATTCCGATTCCTCTGACGCTCCGGTGTACTTCGAGATAGTCGCCGAGGTTCCTCCAGCAGCAGAGCAAGGCAAGTCATGCTTGTCACTTGAACATGTTAATCCTATATTGCAAATGCCCTATTGTTTTCTTTCAAATATTGCACTGTTTTATAACATTACTATGGGATGGTTACCTATTGTTACAGCCATGCTTTTTGGATACCATGCTCCTTTGTTAGCTTGGGGTTATAACATGATTAGAGTTTGGACTAGGAATTGCTTAGCCATGCTTAGTTCAACTAGTTCACATGGGGGAAAATCATATTAATGTCTAGACTGTTGGTTCTAATGATAATGTTGGATTAGTACCACCGCTCTGGTGTTGGTTAAATAAAATGAATCACATAGTGGGCTGTGGGTGCATGGTTTTGCTGGTCGCACCCATGGCAGTTAAGGACCGGTTCGCGGGATGCCCTGGAAGAACTTATCCTACTTACCACAAGCCAGCGTGGGCAATGGCTGGGCTTGTAGTGTAGCTTCCTCTAGTCGACGCATCCAGGCAAGGGTGGGCGTGATGGAGCGGGGCGGGCCCTGCGACGGCCTCTGTCGCTTCCGGATTCACCTAGGCACGAGAGGGGACTGCCCGTTGCCCGCTGGGGACGGGGGTGAAACCTGAGGTGTGGTGTGCTTGGCTAGAGGGGGTTATGCGAAGGGTCCTGTCACGGCCTCTTTCCGGTATGTCGTGGTGGCATGTCGGCGCACGGAAACGTGTCGTGGGGCTGTGTCTTGTGGGTACAGTTGTACACCTCTGATCAGAGTAAAACTATTCGAATAGCCGTGCCCGCGGTTATGGGCGGTCAACCAGATTCACCGTGATTAGTCTCATCTTAGTGTAATCTTTTAATTTGGATAGCTTAGTGGATGGTTGGGCCTGTCGCAACGTGGGTTAACGTTGGACAGCGGATGATTAATATTAATTCATTATTACAACTGTTTAAATCTTTCAATTTCTGTTTATAAATGCTCGCTTTATGCAAGTGAACCACTTTAGCTCTTCTTTGATGATTCCCTGCATCATACCTCTATTCCGGTATGACTTGCTGAGTACAGTGGGTAGTACTCAGTCTTGCTCTACTTTTCCCAACCCCAGAGTTCGAGTTCGGGTCAGATGAAGGTTTCTCCGAGGAGTAGGCTTCGTCCGTGCCGTCGAGGATGCCTGTGGAGTGGTGTTCCCGCTGCAGTTTAGTCAAGGCTTAGCTCCTGTTGTCTTTCTTTTCTTCCGCTGCATTTATGTAAGACTTTTATGATGTTTGTAAGACGTGGATCTGGATGTCAACATTGTCGTTTGTGTACCCCGGCCGGTCCTGGACGGGGATTTTAATACACATTCTGCTTGAAATTCTATTCGGGAATTTCTGGGCGTGACAAGTTGGTATCAGAGCCGACCTTGACCGTAGGACAAGCCAAACGGAAAAAAAAACCTAAGAGCCCTCTGAATCCTTTCTCATTGCATATGTTCTTTGCAATTGGATTTATTCCGGGAAAATTGGGATCTGTTCTTGTGGTTCTTGGGAAAAATCTTGGTCGCTCGTTTAAGTGAGATTTTTCAAAACAAGTCAGTCCAGGGTTTTAGTAAAACTATTGGGATTTATTCGTCAGTCGGTTGGGATTTGATGGGCGAAATGCATTAGGTCTTAGCTCAGGAACATGGGTTGCAAGGTATTTATGCTTTATTTGTTATCATTAGTATGTATCTAATTTCTCATTATTTTATCGTTATGTGAGTCTGTCTTATTTATTCGCTCTCATGCAAAATGATCTATGCATAAAATTTCGCTCTTATTCGATTCCCTTATTTGAGTCTTTATTGCTTTGTTTAAATTTGGATTTGAGCATGCATTGATCCTACTCCTTTTGTCTTCTCTAGATGGCCGGTCACCCACCCAACCACCGCGGAGAAGGCATGATCGACTTTGTGGCAGAGTTGGCACGCATGACACTGGTGGTAGGCTACCCCAACGCGCCAGAGTACACGACGATTCCACCGCTCAGTGGCGAGCTTCCTCACCGTGTTCGCTTGGAGGTCCACGGCTACGTGGGTACTTGCCTAGCTAACATGGTGGTCGAGGCAGCTGGAGGCACAGCAGATCACGCCTGTCAGGAGGCAGCATACCTGATGATGGCCAGACTACGAGAGCGCCACAACTACATCTTCCACGACACGGCATACCGGTTTCACCCTCGTCGAGCCAGCAATGATGATGTCAGTTCCTTCCGTCCGACAGCTGGCGAGAACGACACCACCTTTGGTCACATGTGTGCTGTGATGAGGGGATTGGACAGGATGCACTCGGACCTGCACAAGGCGACCAAGGCCTTGAACGATGGGAAGCTCATGAGGATCGTCGCTCTGAAGGACGAGATAACGCGCCTGAAGAGGGAGAACGCCCAGTTAAAGGGTCTTCCCGCGCCAGGAGGAGTCTGGATCCGCACTACGCCCCGCAAGACTACGACGGCACCCGTGCGCATCCAGCTTGCGCCCAGGAACCCACCTCCATCAGCAGCTCCCGCAGCACCTCCAGTTCCACCCACAGTTCCTGCAGCTCCAGCTCCAGCTCCCGCGTCCGCTCTCTCCTTCGCTCCAGCATCAGCCGCCAGAGGTCCAGCCAGTGGCACCGGAGGTTGGTTGTCTGCTACTCCCAGTGGCAGCCGCGATCTCAGCAGCAGCAGCTCCAGTGGCTCAGAGTCAGGCAGCAGCGAGACTTATCTGCCAGGCTCCAGGAGTCGCTCAGAGGGACCTGGTGACGAGCAGGAGGACGCCTTCGACTCCACCGACCGCAGAAGCCGTTCCGAGCATTAGGCTCGTTTTTTCCCATTAGTTTATCGACTGTCTAGCTTCTGCTTGTTAGTTTGTGTGTTTAGGTTGTTTGTTTGGGGTCAGTCGACGGTCGATATCATGTGCCTATGATATGGCTGTCTTAATAAGGATTTTTGCTTGCTTTTTAAGTGTTTTAATTCAGATCAGAACAATTGCAGTTAATTTCTTATGTAATAAAGCTTAGTTTCTGAGCATCTGTTTTTCTTCTTTTCCCCGTCTGCTTTTCCCTCCAGATGGTCTACACCAGGAATGGTAGCCGCGCAACAGGCGAGGGCAGCAACGGCGAAGAGCGCACTGATGGGGCGCACCCCCACAGCGATTCTGGCAATGGTCCGCCACCACTTCCCGAGAATCCGACCCTTGCCCAAGTTATGGCACATCAGACTCAGATGATGGCAGCCATGATGCAGCAGATGCAGCAGCAGCACCAGCAGATGCACCAGAGGATGATGCAGCACGTCGAACAGCAGCACCAGCACTTTGGTCCCCCTCCCCCTCAGTCCAAGTTGCCTGAGTTCTTACGTGTCAGGCCACCCACCTTCTCCAGCACCACCAACCCTATGGAGGCGAATGACTGGCTCCATGCAATAGAGAAGAAGCTGAATCTCCTGCAGTGCAATGATCAGGAGAAGGTCGCTTTTGCCACACACCAGCTTCAAGGTCCTGCGTCGGCTTGGTGGGACAACCACATGGCCACCCGCCCACCGGGTACTGAAGTCACATGGGCAGAGTTCTGCCGTAGCTTCAGGAAGGCACAGGTGCCAGATGGGGTCGTGGCACAAAAGAAGAGGGAATTTCGCGCACTCCATCAGGGCAACAGGACTGTGACAGAGTACCTCCACGAGTTCAATCGCCTCACGCGATATGCACCAGAGGATGTCCGTACCGACGCCGAGAAGCAGGAGAAGTTCATGGCGGGTCTGGATGACGAGCTGACCAACCAACTGATATCTGGGGACTACGCCGACTTTGAGAGGCTAGTCGACAAGGCAATTCGTCAGGAGGATCAACGCAACAAGATGGATAGGAAGAGGAAGGCCACACAGTTCAGGGCACCTCAGGGAAGTCACCAGAGGCCGCGCTTCACTCCCGGACAGCAGGGTGGACCTACCACCATGATCGTCCGCCAGTACCGCCCGTTCAATCCTAGCAACTTTCCCCAGGGCTCTAGTGGCAGTCAGAACCACCATGGAGGTCAATCCAACCGCGGTGCAGCTCCACGCCCACCAATGGCACCGGCACAGTCAGGCCCGTCCGCGCAAGCTAAGAAGGAGACTGGGGCAAAACCAGGGTCCTGCTTCAACTGTGGCGAGCTTGGCCACTTCGCTGACAAATGCCCGAAGCCTAGGCGTGCCGGGCCAAGGTTTATCCAGGCTCGTGTCAACCACGCATCTGCGGAGGAGGCACAAGCAGCACCAGAGGTCGTACTGGGTACGTTCCCTGTTAACTCGATCCCTGCAATAGTACTTTTTGATTCTGGTGCGACGCATTCTTTCATTTCAAAGAAATTTGTCGGGATGCATGGGTTAATAAGAGAGAAACTTAGCACACCGATGCGGGTTCATACCCCAGGGAATAGCTCCACTTCGGTTCAATTCAGCCCTTCTATAACAATAGAAATTCAAAGATCACCATTTCTAGCCAACCTCATTCTTCTCGAATCCAAAGATCTAGATGTCATTCTTGGGATGGATTGGCTGACCAAGTTCAAGGGAGTCATCGATTGTGCGAATCGCACAGTCACCTTGACCAACGAGAAGGGGAAAACGGTAGTGTACAAATCACCAGACTCACCAAAGCAAGGAGTCTCCTTGAATCAGATTGAAGCGGAAATCCCAGTGGACACCGTGGAGAAGAATTTGAGGAAATTGGAAGACATACCCATAGTCTCCGAGTACCCAGAAGTGTTCCCCGAAGACCTCACTACCATGCCACCCAAGAGAGAGATTGAATTCCGGATTGACTTGGCACCGGGAACCGCTCCAATTTACAAGAGACCGTACAGAATGGCGGCCAACGAATTAGCCGAGGTCAAGAAGCAGGTTGATGAGCAGCTGCAGAAAGGGTACATTCGACCAAGTACTTCACCGTGGGGTGCTCCGGTCATTTTTGTGGAGAAAAAGGATAAGACGAAGAGGATGTGCGTTGATTATCGTGCACTCAACGAGGTCACAATCAAGAACAAATATCCCTTGCCGCGAATCGACGATTTATTTGATCAACTGAAAGGAGCTAAAGTGTTTTCTAAGATAGACCTGCGATCAGGCTACCACCAGTTGAGAATTCGGGAAGAGGATATTCCGAAGACGGCCTTCACCACTCGGTACGGGCTATATGAGTGCACGGTTATGTCCTTCGGACTTACCAACGCACCCGCATTCTTCATGAATCTGATGAACAAAGTGTTCATGGAATTTCTGGACAAGTTTGTTGTGGTGTTCATCGACGACATTCTTATCTATTCAAAGTCCGAAGAAGAGCATGAACAACATCTCCGTCTGGTACTCGAGAAGTTGAAGGAGCACCAGCTATACGCCAAGTTCAGCAAGTGTGACTTCTGGATGACGGAAGTCAAATTTCTGGGTCATGTCATTACAGCTCAGGGTGTGGCAGTCGACCCATCGAACGTAGAGTCAGTCACCAAGTGGACCCCACCGAAGACCGTGTCACAGATTCGAAGTTTTCTAGGACTGGCAGGTTATTACCGCCGATTCATCGAAAACTTCTCCAGAATCGCCCGACCCATGACTCAGTTGCTTAAGAAAGATGAGAAGTTTAAATGGACAGCTGAGTGCGATAAGAGTTTCGAGGAGCTCAAGAAGAAATTAGTATCCGCACTAGTTTTGATTCTGCCTGACCAGATGAAAGACTTCCAAGTCTATTGCGATGCATCCCGTCACGGACTTGGATGTGTCCTAATGCAAGAGGGCAGAGTGGTTGCGTATGCCTCGCGGCAGTTGCGTCCACACGAAGGAAATTATCCAACTCATGACTTGGAATTGGCAGCAGTGGTTCATGCTTTGAAGATCTAGAGGCACTATCTGATTGGCAACCGCTGCGAAGTATATACGGACCATAAGAGTCTGAAATACATCTTCACCCAACCGGACCTAAATCTCCGACAACGAAGATGGTTGGAACTAATCAAAGACTATGACATGAGTATTCACTACCACCCGGGTAAAGCCAATGTGGTGGCAGACGCATTAAGCCGGAAAAGTTACTGCACTGCCCTATGCATCGAGGGCATGTGTGAGGAATTGCGGCAGGAGTTTGAGCATCTCAACGTGGGAGTTGTTGAACATGGGTTCGTAGCCGCTCTGGAGGCACGGCCTACGCTCGTGGATCAAGTCAGAGCAGCTCAAGTAAATGATTCTGAAATAGCAGAGCTGAAAAAGAACATGAGAGTCGGAAAAGCCCGGGATTTTCACGAAGATGAGCATGGCACAATCTGGTTGGGAGAAAGATTGTGTGTACCTGACGACAAGGAACTGAAGGATCTGATACTCACCGAGGCTCATCAGACCCAGTACTCCATTCATCCAGGCAGCACCAAAATGTATCAAGACCTCAAAGAAAAGTTTTGGTGGGTCAGCATGAGGAGAGAAATAGCTGAATTCGTCGCACTCTGCGATGTTTGCCAACGAGTGAAGGCAGAGCACCAAAGACCAGCAGGTTTACTCCAACCTCTTCAAATCCCGGAATGGAAATGGGAGGAGATTGGAATGGACTTTATAACAGGACTGCCCCGGACATCATCGGGTCACGATTCGATCTGGGTAGTCGTGGATCGACTCACTAAGGTTGATCACTTCATACCAGTACATACCACATATACGGGCAAAAGGTTGGCGAAGCTTTACCTTTCGAGAATCATGTGCCTACATGGAGTACCCAAAAAGATTGTATCCGACCGAGGGAGTCAGTTCACCTCAAAATTCTGGCAGAAGCTGCAGGAAGAATTGGGGACCCGTTTAAATTTCAGCACGGCCTATCACCCGCAAACGGATGGTCAGACCGAGCGAGTCAATCAAATCTTGGAAGATATGTTGAGAGCTTGCGCTCTTGATTTTGGTGGAGCTTGGGACAAAAGCTTACCATATGCGGAATTCTCGTACAACAACAGCTACCAGGCCAGTCTACAGATGGCACCGTTTGAAGCTTTATACGGCCGGAAGTGCCGCACACCTCTCTTCTGGGATCAGACAGGCGAGCGTCAATTGTTCGGGATAGAGGTATTAGTGGAAGCAGAAGAGAAAGTCAGAATTATCAGGGAAAGGTTGAAGATTGCCCAGTCTTGACAGAAGAGCTACGCGGATAACCGTCGAAGGGAGCTCACTTTTGAGGCAGGAGATTACGTGTATCTTCGTGTCACTCCGCTCCGGGGAGTACACCGTTTTCAGACAAAAGGCAAGTTGGCACCACGCTTCGTGGGGCCATACAAAATCCTGGAACGAAGGGGGGAAGTTGCTTATCAGTTAGAGCTTCCATCCAATATGATTGGCATCCATGACGTGTTCCATGTGTCCCAACTAAAGAAGTGCTTAAGGGTACCGGAAGAACAGGCTGATTCGGAGCACATTGATATCCAGGAGGACCTAACATATGTGGAGAAGCCGGTTCGTATACTTGATACCAGCGAAAGGAGAACCAGAAACAAGGTCACCCGGTTTTGCCGAGTTCAGTGGAGTCATCATTCAGAAGAGGAAGCAACCTGGGAAAGGGAAGATGAGTTGAAAGCCGCCCATCCGCACCTCTTCGCCAGCTCCTCCGAATCTCGGGGCCGAGATTCCGTTTAAGGGGGGTAGGTTTGTCACACCCCGAAGTTTTCCTCCCAAGCCAAAATTGTAATTTTTATAAATGACCCTAAGAAAATACCGGTGCAAATCAAGAGAAAACCCTAAGAAAGTAATGCAAATAATAATTGGATTTGACATGTGGAATTTTTCTTGAGTTCTACATGTCGAAATTCATTAACAGGATTTTTAGTGGAATTTTCAGATCTCTAGAAATAATTTTAACCAATTAAAATTGAGCAAGCAATATTTTTAATTCCTGGGAAAATCCTTTTTCCTTTTTCTTTTTCTTTTTCCTCTCTTTTTCCTCCTTTTTGTCAAATGGGCCGTCGGCCCATTTCTCCTTTCCTCCCCCTCCTCTCTGCTGGGCCGGCCGCAGGCCGAGGCCCAGCCAGGCCGCCCGCCGCCCTCCTCTCTCGGGGTCGCCGACAGGTGGGGCCCACCTGTCGGGTCCTTCCCCCACCTCCCGCCGCGCCGCCGCGCCCGCAACCGCCGCCTTCGGCCATGGTTTCCGATCGCCGTGGTCCATCTCCCTCTCTCTAATCCCTCTCTTCTCCTTCCTTAGGGCACCCCGAAGCTCGTCCGCCCGCCGACGTCGTCCTCCCGTGGCTTGCCGTCGCCGTTCGCCATCATCTTCCTCCGCGCCGGCCACCCTCGGTGAGGCACCCCCTCCCCTCTTTTCCCCTCCCTCTCCCTCCTAGCCGCCGCTTTAGCGCCGCCGCCCGTTAGTCGTCGCTTTAGCATCACCGCCCTTCGGCGCCGCCTTGCGCCGCCGTCTCCGCCGGCGTTGCCATCGTCGGCAACGCGCGTGCGCGTGCGCGCGTCGTCGCCGTGACCGGTCGGCCGGCTTTGTGCCGAGCCGAGCCTAGCCTGGCCGCCGCCGCACCGTCCGATCGGCCCCGGGCCGATCCGGGCCGTCGATCCCGTGGATCGGCGGTGGATCACCCGCGTTGTCCCGGTCCACGGTAGACCGGCCACCCTTGAGTCGCTGACCAGTGGGTCCCGCGTGCCGCCGCCCCTTCCTCTCTCTCCCGGGCCGCTGACCGGTGGGCCCCGCATGTCGGCGCCGCGCCCCACCTTGATGATGTCAGCCCTGGAATATATTGCGCAATAAATGATTTAAGGTTTTTCTTTTATAATAATAAAGACAATGAATCTTCTAAAATTCATAACTAATTCATCCGAGCTCCGTTTAAGCCCATTCAAGTCTCAGTAAATCAAGAAAAATGTGTAAAATCCATTAAAAATGGTTTTGTTCCCTGTTTCAGTAGTCTTATAGCCTGTTGCAATGTTTGCTTTGTATGTCGCTAGATTCCGATTCCTCTGACGCTCCGGTGTACTTCGAGATAGTCGCCGAGGTTCCTCCAGCAGCAGAGCAAGGCAAGTCATGCTTGTCACTTGAACATGTTGATCCTATATTGCAAATGCCCTATTGTTTTCTTTCAAATATTGCACTGTTTTATAATATTGCTATGGGATGGTTACCTATTGTTACAGCCATGCTTTTTGGATACCATGCTCCTTTGTTAGCTTGGGGTTATAACATGATTAGAGTTTGGACTAGGAATTGCTTAGCCATGCTTAGTTCAACTAGTTCACATGGGGGAAAATCATATTAATGTCTAGACTGTTGGTTCTAATGATAATGTTGGATTAGTACCACCGCTCTGGTGTTGGTTAAATAAAATGAATCACATGGTGGGCTGTGGGTGCATGGTTTTGCTGGTCGCACCCATGGCAGTTAAGGACCGGTTCGCGGGATGCCCTGGAAGAACTTATCGTACTTACCACAAGCCAGCGTGGGCAACGGCTGGGCTTGTAGTGTAGCTTCCTCTAGTCGACGCATCCAGGCAAGGGTGGGCGTGATGGAGCGGGGTGGGCCCTGCGACGGCCTCTGTCGCTTCCGGATTCACTTAGGCACGAGAGGGGACTGCCCGTTGCCCGCTGGGGACGGGGGTGAAACCTGAGATGTGGTGTGCTTGGCTAGAGGGGGTTATGCGAAGGGTCCTGTCACGGCCTCTTTCCGGTATGTCGTGGTGGCATGTCGGCGCACGGAAACGTGTCGTGGGGCTGTGTCTTGTGGGTACAGTTGTACACCTCTGATCAGAGTAAAACTATTCGAATAGCCGTGCCCGCGGTTATGGGCGGTCAACCAGATTCACCGTGATTAGTCTCATCTTAGTGTAATCTTTTAATTTGGATAGCTTAGGTGGATGGTTGGGCCTGTCGCAACATGGGTTAACGTTGGACAGCGGATGATTAATATTAATTCATTATTACAACTGTTTAAATCTTTCAATTTCTGTTTATAAATGCTCGCTTTATGCAAGTGAACCACTTTAGCTCTTCTTTGATGATTCCCTGCATCATACCTTTATTCCGGTATGACTTGCTGAGTACAGTGGGTAGTACTCAGTCTTGCTCTACTTTTCCCAACCCCAGAGTTCAAGTTCGGGTCAGATGAAGGTTTCTCCGAGGAGTAGGCTTCGTCCGTGCCGTCGAGGATGCCTGTGGAGTGGTGTTCCCGCTGCAGTTTAGTCAAGGCTTAGCTCCTGTTGTCTTTCTTTTCTTCCGCTGCATTTATGTAAGACTTTTATGATGTTTGTAAGACGTGGATCTGGATGTCAACATTGTCGTTTGTGTACCCCGGCCGGTCCTGGACGGGGATTTTAATGCACATTCTGCTTGAAATTCTATTCGGGAATTTCTGGGCGTGACATGGGCCCCACATGAACAACCACTCTCTTCCGTTTCTTCCTCCTCCCCTCTATCTCTCGCTTCTCTCTTTTTCTCCCCCGACCTTTCTCTTCACCACCGGAGCGGCAGTGGGGACGACGGCGGGTAGCGGCGGCGGTGGCATCTGGCATTAGGGAGCGGCAGCGCTGGCATCCAATGGTGGAGAGCCGGCTGGGTGGGAGCACCGTGTCGGGGAAAGAGGAACGGCAATGGCGGCGGGCAAGCAAAGACGGCGACGAGCGGCAGAGACGCGTGTGTGGCGGGGAGCGAAGACAGCGGCATCCGCCGCTATGGACAGGGATCTCCCCGACAACGTCCTCCTCAGCGTCACTACCCACCTCCCCTGTAGTGCCGACCACATCCGCATCGGGCGGAGCCACCCCCACCGCGCCCTCTTATAGCTGGTGGCGGCGGCCACCACCGCCATGGCGTGAAGGCCGGCCGTGTGCTCCCCCTCCATCCTCGCGCCGCTGCGCCACCGCCTCCTCCCCCTTGACTGCGTGTGCCACGCTGCTCCCTCGGGCATCGCGCACCACCCGCTACGCCTATGCTCTGGAGCCGTGCCCGCCGTCCCCCCCTCCCCAGGGCACGCCGCGCCCACGGCGCCACCCTCGTCGTCCACGCAGTGGCCGTTGTCCTCACCACCACCGCCACCGCCGTTCCCCTCCGCACTCCTGCCAGACAAACAAAAGGTCGGCGAAAAGAAAGAGAGATAAGAGAAATAGGAGGAGAAAGAAGGGAAGGAGAAAGGATAATATGTGGGCCCTACATATCAGTAGGTCTCATAATACTTTTTGAATGAGAAAAGGGTCCTATGCATATTTTTTTATTTTAATGCCATATAAGCGCCACGTGGAATAAGGACCCGATTAATACCGCCACGTAGGCACCAAGTCAACAAAACCACCCCGAAAGCCACCGAGAGAGTCAAATTAGACCGGTTTTAATACTTGGGGGTCGGGATATCCAGTATTATAGTTCAAAGGATATGAATCAGATTCGACCACTAATTAAGGGAGTCAAAGCGAACTTATTCCAATCTTTTTCAATATTCTTGGGCCTTGGGCCCTCGCGGTGAAGAATCCAATCGTGGCCATGTGGCCGGTCAAGTGCCCAGATGGAATGTTCAGATTTCTTTACCATGAACATTTTGTGCACATGTATCACGACATGGAGGGGGCAAGTTGTATTTTCTTATCTTCCGCACAGTCTGTTATGGAGTAGAGTAAGTTTGAAGTAAATCTAGCTGTCTGTACTTTTTTTTTTACATGACTACATAGCTAGTGGTAACTACCACTTCATCTATAAGAGACACCATCCACCTATACTTCAAATATAATTATCTCTTAAACTACTCATCAATATACGATCTGATTACACCGTTGTGTTCGTAACAATTAAATCTTTACAACAAGATCTCATATGATTATATTTCGATGAAAAATCACAAATTATTTTTATGATATGTCTAAATTACTTTTAGATTTCACTAAGTTACTTCTTAGATATACAAAAGTAAATTCAGTAAAGCTTAAAAGTAATTTACATATATTATAGAAGTAACTTATAACAAAAAGAAAGTAACTTTAATTAAACCTTTTTTCATTGAACAAATTATCATATATATATATATATATAAGTTACTTTTAGATTTGATTAAAATACTTCCTGTACATTCATAATGCTATGAGGTGATTACCTTTATTATTGTTTTTAGTTAATTCCATAATTTGTGCTGATTAATTTAATTTCCAGATAGTCATGTTTTTATCTCTACAACGGATTTACTTTAAATGACATGCCAAAGTTACCTTCGTTTTGTTCTAAGTTACTTATATAATATATGTAAATTAGTTTTAGGCTTTAATGAATTTACTTTTATATATATAAGAAGTAACTTAGTGAAATCTAAAAGTAATTTAGACATATCATAAAAGTAATTTGTGATTTTTCATCAAAATATAATCATGTGAGATCTTGTTGTAAAGATTTAATTGTTACGAACACAATGGTATAATCGGATCGTAGATCAGATGAGTAGTTTAAGAGAAAATTTCATAAGAAGAAAAAAAATATGCACAACCTAATAGCAAAAACTACTTGCATGCATGTCTGTCACGCTACTAGTACTTCTCACGTAATTGTCTGTGTCGCTCGTTAAGTCTAAATCGATATGCCTCTCGAAATAGATTTTGCGTTTTTCCCCTTTATAAAGACATTACAAGCGGGGACACTTCCAATGTGCACATTCCTATCAACGCACGCACGTACATCTATCTCCAAAAAACTGGACCGACATATCTCGAGATTGATAAAGTCATCATGGATATCATTTTTCTTATTACAATTACTAGAAAAATACACGTGTGTTGTAAGGGGAATACTAATATGTAAAACATTGATTAGGATTTAATGTTTGTGATCGAAGCCCTTTAACAAAACTATATCAAGCATACCAAGGTCTTTTCTGCCTATCATAGTTTTGACCCACCAAAGTCATCATCCTCATCCATTACCCCCTCCTCCATCTCTATACTTGGAGTCATCATATACATGCCTAAGGTCGTCATAGTTGCAGATCTGAAATTGTACACCATATGTGTTTGAGTTGGTTTTTAGTTGGTTTTTTTGGCAAACTTCCGTTTGTCATCGATGAAGTCTGATTCTACCATGTACAACTAGCAAGCCCACTCTTCAGTTTGATTAGTTCATCCCGTTTTTGATTTGGATTAGGATGGTACATATGTAAGTCCATGTCCCACAATTTCTTTCGTATGTGTAGCTGCACGACTCCGAACACCACAAGAACCATGTATCATTCAAAATTTTCTTATTACTGCTCATCAAAATAGAGATCGATGCGATCAATTCAATGAGAACGACTTGATTAAAACACGTTTGCGAACTCGATAATGTCTATGTTTTTGGAGGGGATGTCCATATTGGCTGGAACGTCAATTTCAGATCTGCAATTGTGACGACCTTAGGCATGTATATGATGACTCCAAGTATAGAGATGGAGGAGGGGGTAATGGATGATGACTTTGGTCAGTCAAAACAATGATAGGCTGAAAAGATCTTCGTATGCTTGATAATGTTTTGTTAAAGGGCTTCGATCACAAAAATTAAATCCTAATCAATGTTTTGCATATTAATATACCAAAATCCTGGTAGAAACATCTTTATTTTTTATAATAATAGAGATAACACACCCACACCACATTCACATCTGTAAAATGAACTTAGTAACATACACATTAAAGATACTGATTTCAGCGGACATTCTTATTATTACTACTACAGTCGTACTGAAAACACCCCCATGTGTGATGAGGGCTAGGGTCCCTATCTTCCGTTAGGTACTAGATAGGTCGATTGTGGAGATTCGATTTTGATGATCCTAATGGTTCATTCAGGATGACCGAATCCCTCACAATCACTACACCACCCCCTCCGTTGGTTATCACCCAAGCCGAAACATAACCGACCTCACCCATAAGCCTATCTCCTGCAAGCGAATAGAACACAAGCAAGAGAGTAGAAGATCCAATCTAAATATATTGCGAATTTAAGATGAATCTCACAAGTTGAGGTTCCACAAACCGAACTAGCGGTGAAACTATAACAGCAAAAAAAATCTAAGCAAAATCCCAACCCTAGTTCAATGATGGATACTGATTAAATAGGTTCTAGGGTCATCCAAGGACCCCTGGATGTGTCCCTAATGGACTCAAACAAGATACTCGGGCCTAAAGACAGTGACGCAACACCCGGACAGATTCTGGACGCTCTATTGTTTTGAAGATTCTCATTGATTTGGAAGAAATTTTTACGTGAAACCAGTTCCATTGGAAAGATGCTCTCGTTAGCTTTCCATACATATGTAGAACGTCGAAAATGGAGTCCCAATGAGGCCTGAGCAACGATTTTAGTGCGGCCTGCTCCTAGATGATGAGGCGGGTTCGAACTTGATATGAATTGGACCTCCATCTCCTAGCCTTCTGCTTATCCAAAGGAGTGATATCCTCATCAGTGTATGCATATTAATACATCTTTCAATTCTATGAAAATAACTGTGGAAAGTGAAAATATCAAGTTGCTTAGGTTTTACTAGGCTAGCCACGTTCTAGCAGGCATACTTTCCTTCTTGTACATTTTTTCATTAATACTTCTTAGAAATCTTTATTTTTCAAATCAAGCTATCAACCTTCTAATATTTGTAATGTATTGATTTATGCCCTCAAATAATGCTTATTAATTAACTTAATTTCATCTATCATGACTCCTAATCAGTGGCGGAGGAAAAAAAATGAGGTGTGGCGGTGTCGCTGGTGTGGCCGCAGAGAAAGGAAAAAAACAATCTCAATGCACTATATTATATGACGCAACATTGTCCCATCATGACGCAATCTCAAACATGACAACAAACACTAGTCATAAGTTCATAAATCATCCATTTGCCAAAAGTGTAAATAAAAGAGGCACTGAAAAATACCTCAAGATTCCAGCTGTCAGCTCCTCCTCCTCCTCCTCCTCCTCCTCCTCCATCTCTACTGCAGCATTTCCGCTTGCATGAGTACTTGCGCTTGCAGAGCCCCGGTTCCAAACTCTTCAAATCTGCAAAACAAATTACACAAATGCAATTTTAGTATCAAATTTGTATACATCAAAGTTCAAACCAACAAAAATAATGTTCTGAAATTGTCAAAATTTGAAGAATATGTACCTCTTTGTGAAACTGTCAAATCTGAAATTGTCAAACTGTTGATTGCACTCCTCGGTTGCTCACAGCTCACTTGCTCTTCTTGCTGCCTGCCCCGCGCCTGCCTGCCTGGCCAGCCGCTGCGCCTCTGCTCCACGCCGCTGCCTCGCGGCGCCGCGGCGCCTTGCCGATCGCTGCTACCTCGTGCCGCCGCTCCACACGACCGAGCCCCACCCTGCCGCCCTGCGCTGCGGCCCCGAGCCTCACCCCGTCGCCGTTGGCCATAGTCCGCACTCCTCAGCGCCGCACCGCCGCCGCTCGCCTGTTCGATGGGGATTGGGGAGATGGATTGGGGAATTGGGGAATTGGGGAAATTCGTGATAGGGTTTCATCATTCATGGTCAAAAGGTCCATTTACACAAAAACAAGACCAATGGGCCTAATTGGTTGGCCTGGTTCGCTCTCTCGCGCCGCGTTCTTGCTCTCCCTCTCTCGATCGTGTTGGTGCGGCGTACTGGGAACTGGGAAGGAGGACGAGCCAGGGGGAGGGGGGGAGGTCGCGGGAGGATCAAGGTATGGCGAGTGTCACACCTCACCATACAAGTCCTCCGCCCCTGCTCCTAATGCTTACCCGTGAAGTTTCATCTATCATCACTCCTAATGCTTACCCTTGAAAGCCCCGCTTGGGATTTTCCTTGTTGTGTCATTTTTTTCTAGATTTTTAAAATAAAGTTAAGAGCAGGCACTCACACACGCACAATCATCCTTACGAATGCACGCACACCCCACCTTTACAAGCACTTTCAGAAGACTGGCTCGGTATATCTTGAGATCGACGAAATCGTCATGAATGGCTTGTTGTCAATCGTCATGGATGGGGTTGAGGACGATGGCGGCGGCGGCTCCCGAGTCCTTCTGCCGCGGAAGGGGTCGAGGACGATGGCGGCTCCCGAGCCCTCCCACTGAGGACGGGAGAAGGTCGACGACAACGGCAGATCTCGAACCCTCCTGCCATGGATGGGGTCACAGACAATGATGATGGCTCCTGAGCCCTCCCGCTGAGAATGGGAGGAGGTCGACGACGGCAACGGTGACTGTGGTGGCTCCCAAGCCCTCCCACCACGGAGGTGATCGATGACAGTGGCAGCGATAGTGATGGAGGATGATGAGCGTCGGAGAGAGAGCGAGACTGGGGAGAGAGAGGGGTAGGGGAAAGAGAAGGAAGGGGAGGGAGGTGAAGAAGATGGAACTGGCAACTAGGTTCCACGTGTAGTTAGGGCTAATGGAGATTTTTGATAGATATTGTGACGGAGTGACATGTTTCAATTTCCCTAAATTCCAGTGGCACGTAACCGATATCGTGAAATAGTAGTTGTATTTATCTAAAATAGCATATTTCTATTAGCGTGGATCCAATTATACACTATGCCTCCGTCCATGAAGCTAATGACTTTTTTAAGGTATTACCATAGCTAACAGGTAGACATTTTAGGAGATATATTAATCCCACTTTTCGAAAGTAACATGACCAGAATAAATAAATTCATTCATCAATTTATCATGGTCTTGTAGCACCATGTGGTCATGCATATGTTTGCAGGAGCGGAGGCATGCATGCAGGCCTAACATAGCTAGTGCTAAAGTCCTTACGCTTACCTGTTTTAGAGTTTAAACCCCTTTAAATCATCATATGATATTTGGATTAATGATCTAAACATCATCTCTATAACAAAGCAAATACAAAAGGCAGGTTTTTTTTTATCTCATGGCCGCACGGAATCGTGGAGATGTCCATTAAACTCATAAATTATTAAGTGTATTGGTTATTTGGCTACAAAAGTGTGTCACTACAAATTAGTCGCCGGCTCTCTTTTTACATAATTGATAGAAATTCGATCTTTATATTTATAAGTGGATATATACAGGTAAAAGTTTCACGGCTGCATATACTCATATCTCATGACTGAGATACATACAAATACAAACAAATCAAAAATAAAATATTAGAAGTCTACCTACAAGATTGTTCTCATCGCTTTCAACTGGAAGGATAGCCCTCTCCATGCCGTCTCACTACCATTGCAGCAATCAAAAGCTTCCCCATTTCGTCATGAGCAAATACGAAGGCTAGAACTAGTCCGCCTAATTGTTGGCTCTCTTATCTCTTCATCTATTTTCATTCCACGTAAGATTATACTAATATCAACTAACTTGTAGCTAGTCTATTTATTGACTACTTCCTCGTTTCACAATACAAGACTTTCGACTTTGAATAAATTCATACATCAATCCAAATATATGCCTTATATACGTGTTAAAGTTTATATAGATATTAGTGTATCTAACCGAGGGATGGAGAAGCTATAATATCTTATAACGTGAAACAAGCATAGTATCGGAGTATATCTTATTGTACCTGCTCTAACAATTAGCCGATCATTGTCATCTTATTGCCCTGCTTATTTCCAATAGTCAATTTGATCCCTAAAATGATGATGGGTGGGATTGCCTTTCTCGAATCCTGTTCCACCACAGGATCGAAGAGATCTCAGATCGCCGGTGCTTCCACGGAGAAGACGAACAAGCGCCATTGTCCAGATCCCTATGGCCGAACTACCCGTGGATTGTCCAGATCCCCATGGCCGAAGCACCCCGTGGGGCCCACCTGTCGGAACCCGCCAAGCGAAACACACCCTCTTCTCTTCGTCAAGCTGGATCGCAACGCAAGGGCCCGCGTCCTCTTCCCTTTCCAGCCAAACCGACGCCGATGCTGTTCCACTGCAGGGCGGGCCCCACCACCTCTTCCCGAGCCATGGGTCCACCCGTCAGTCACCCAAGAAAAAAACTAATTGCTATTGTGGGTGGGGTCCACCCCCTCCACGTCCACGTGGGCCACGCGGCATCCGGGCCCACTTTCAGTGAGCGAGGGGCTCCCTTCTTCTTAACACCGGAGGAGAGATCCTTCCCGGCCGTCTCCTCCTTCCCCTCTCCGCTCGCCTCCGCGATTCCCTTCCCATTTCGCCGCCGATGAAGGGCGGCGGGGGCGCGGCGGCGGCGTCGGCGGCGCCGGGGGACTACGTCTACTTCAAGTCCGTCGTCCCGCTCCACAAGATCTCGGTAAGCAATTTTGCACGGTGGAGGAGCTCCCCCCCTCTCTCGCGTGCGCCTCGCTAGTGCTGCTGGCGGCGTGGATTTCGGTCCTCGGCGGTGGAATTTGGTGCGGTTGGTTGTGGGGATTGTGGTTGAGGAGGGTTCCCATGCGGGTTTTTGGGGTTGATTTTGCGGGGAGGATTTAGCATGCGGGATCTACGGGATCACAATGTCTGGGTTGGATGGATAACGGGGTCCAAGTATGTGTATGGTTTAGTTCTAGTTTTAGGGAGGGAGGAAATGGGTTTAGGTTGATTGGCATTTCCCCGTTCTGGATGATGGCATTTGGTGCGGTTTTTGTCTAGATCATGATCATCAATTCGTCATGATCATGAGTAATTCGGGCAGCATCTTTTGCTCCGTTGGATGAGATGCCGACAATGATTCGAAGCTCCGATGTTTATGTCGTCATTTCTCTCCAGTGCCTTGATTCATAGTATCTGGTTATGATCCTCTCTTTTTTTTAGAGAGATAAAGAGCGTTAAGCTTTAGTATTCCTTAGTTACTTTGCCTTAAATTTCTTAAAATCTCGTCAACTCCACCGTCTAGCAAGTGAACAAATCAAGTTATCTAGTAGCAATTAGGGGTTGGTTTGGTTAGATGTAACCTGCTGACTAAATTTGGTACCTATGGGAGTTATCCGTATATATTTTTTATCTTTGCCTTCTTGAGTGTCATATGCAGTGTGTCTTGGTGATTCTGTGCAGAATTGACACTAGTAATGTGATCTGAATTGCGATGTATGATGGGATTGGCTTATGGTGTCCCAGAGTCCCCATGTTTTTATTGATCTTCTTTTTTCCTGCAATTTCTTTCTTTTTTTTTATTGCTTTTACCTTGCTATTGAAATATGTGTGCTTGACTGCTTGCTTTTCGCTATGCATAATAGAATATCTTAGATTAAGCTATTTTGCTTTGTCTACTTAACTTATTCATCGATTATAACAGCAGATATGCATATTGCATCATTCTCTGCTTACGAGTTTCCTCAATCTGTACAAAGTGAACTGTAGGATGTACAAATTTTGAATGTGAATATGCGTTACATGCCAACTTCTTCTCAACTTTGTATTATTATAATGTGTGATGGATGCCATTCTAATAAAAACCAAGCTGCTTTCTTCAATTCTTTGCATGAATTTCTCAATTTTATTCATATGGTTGACCAGTTTCTCTGCTTTGTTCTTCAACATGGCAGAATTATAATTTGTGATGTATCCCTTTTTGAAGAAAATAAATTTGCTGCCTTCATTTTTTTAAGAACTAATTTTTTAATCATTACATACGATTGGCTAGATTCTAATCTGTTTCCTTATTGGAGGTTTTGTAGATTGGACCGAAATTATGGAGGTACTATGATTTTGGACCAAAGACTGTTCCACCTCTTGTCTGCATCCCAGGAATTGCAGGAACGGCTGATGTGTACTACAAACAGATCATGTCTCTCTCTATGAAGGTTCCTAGTATCTGCTTTGAGACTATTTTTTTCATACCTGATCTGGTTTTGGTTTTCAGTTTCATGCATACCTACAAACATATACCGATATGTTTATTATTTGCATTTGTAGTCTTGTAGTGCTAAGTTTTTTTTAAAAAAAAAACTACAAAAAAGTCATGGTCAAGTGTTCTGTACTTGGTCCTTGGACCTGTTCTCAATCATTCTACCAAACAATAATTTCGCTCTCAACATAAACAGTTTTTATCTTGAACTACTAAAATTTGAAGTATCAATGAAGATCTGAAGTAATTTGGAAATATTAGTACATGATGCATAGTAAGACTGTTAATATGATCAAGAATCCTTGTATTCTTGGTGCAGCTTTAGTACCTTTGGATGTATTCATCTTTAGGTTATATTTAGTGTGTCAGTTTTGAATACGAACATCTCCATCTACTTGTAATTAATTTGAATGCCACTCATATATTTCTGAAACCTTGTTGATCTCTGTTCTATAGGCAATTAGTTAATCGCAATTTACTACACCCTTCATTTCTCACTTCTCTTTCAGGGTTATCGAGTGATGTCAATTGATGTTCCTCAAGTTTGGAATCACCAGGAATGGATTCATTCATTTGAAAAATTTTTGGACTCCATGAATATCCATCATGTAAGGAAGTCTTCCCTTCCTTCTGCATTTCTTTTATGCATTGCAGTCTTAGAACTGTCCAACCATTCATATTTTAAGCCATGTATTCTTCATTTCCACTCTTCTTGTGCCTCTTGCAACCTATAAGGCTGTGTTCGTTTTGTTGTTTTGGGGGGGGGGGACCCTTCTCCCCAGCACGCAAAACGGAGTGGTGGATTAGCGCATGATTAATTAATTTTTAACTCAAAAACTTGGAAAATAGATTAATATGATTTTTTTAAAAGCAACGTTCCTATATAAAGTTTTTGTAAAAAATACACCGTTTAGTAGTTTAGGAAGCGTGCGCATGGAAAACAAGGGAAATAGAAATTGGGAAAGTGTAGTGTAGAACGCAGCAAAGTATGTACTCCCTCTATTCCATTATATAAGACACAACCACTTTTCTTAGATGTTTCATAATATAAGGCATGCATGCAAGCATGAAATTAACTATTACATCTTCTCCATTAAATTATTACTTTTTTAAATACTCCATTCTCATGTTATCTAATCCTATTGGATGCATGCATTATATTTATTAGGATGATTCAAACTAGAAGATGATAATAATTATTTCTTGGTCTTTGGGTTAAGGGTGGTTGTGCCTTATATTTTGGAATGGAGGGAGTATACAGGATTGTCATAGCAGTGAGAATATAAATATGCTATAGTCAGCTCTGAACAATGTGAAATCAATTTGATGTTACCTACTACTTCGTGAAAGACTGCTTTTGCTTATTCTTTCTGCAATTCCCAGTTTGCATGATTCACTTCTTTATTAAGGAGTCTATAGTAGAGTGTGTTAGTTTGTTCCTTGTATGTCAGCAGAAGTTTTTGTTTCATTTCGTTGAGTTTTGAGTTATTTAGTACTAATTTATTTATTTTTTCATTGGAGAAAACAGGTTCATATTTATGGTACATCTCTTGGTGGATTTCTTGCACAAATATTTGCTCAACACCGTCCAAGGAGAGTAAAGTCCTTGGTCCTATCAAATACTTTTCTTGAGACACATAAGTTTGCTGCTGCTACGCCATGGTCTCCTGTGTATGTATTCTTTCTGAGATTTGTTATGGTTGCATCATAATCTGTTCATATGCCATGATCCTGCAAACTTTCAGCCCCATCTTTTCGCTTATGCTTATCAGCCAAAATTTGAATTTTCAACCTTAAATTTGGAGTTGATTTTGAGGTTTTTTTCATCGAAGTTTATTTTTCAGCCTTTGCTTTTAAATCGCTGACTACACGTATATATAAGTTTTATCCACAAATTATTTTTTGTTTGCAAATATGCCGAATAAGCGAAACAATGGGGGTGTTTCTTTTATCAGGATTGTGTCCTGAGGCCAAAGTCATTTCATACAACTAGAAGTGCATCACTAGAAAAAAAATGTAACACATTGGTGGACATCATATACTCATAAGTTCTGATTTTTCCATATAAAAGTATACTTTATTATTGGATGTAAATTATAGAGAATAATTCTGTCAAACAACTTTTTTGACATTGCAGTGTTAATTGGACCCCTTCTTTTTTGCTGAAGCGGTACCTATTGACAGGAATCCGAGATGGCCCCCATGAACCGTTTATTGCAGACTCAGTGGATTTTGTTGTGAGTCAGGTCAGGATCAACTGTAAACATTTTATTTGATGTTTGAACTAATTTCATACATGTTATAAATATGAGCATTCAAACTTTATCTGAAATTGTAATGTTAGGTATTGCTAGTTAGATGACTACTCTGTGCTTGACAACGCATTGTTACTCAGTGTTGCTCTTCTATTTTACTGGGCTTGTTATTGTTGTTAACAAATTAAAATCTAAATTTTGCATGCCAGGTTGAGACGCTGTCAAGAGATGATCTCTCATCAAGGTTGATGTTAAATGTTAATGTTGCATCAGTTGGATCATTAATGCTACCTGATTCACTCATCACTATAATGGATGTAAGTTACCTCGACCCAAATAATACAAGTGATTCTCATGTGTTTCTGTTTATATAGGGTTTATTTATTATTATTTTCCATTCTATTGATTGGCTGCACCAGTTAAGAGATAATCTAAGGCTAGCATGGTATTAAGAAGGAATGATTCTTAATCAGTATGTCATGTGTAGGTATGCTGGGAGATAAGCATGCTAAATTTTTGTACCTTAGAAGTTACAATCAAGTATGAAGTTGAAATCATCAGAAAAGGGTGCCCAAGGGTTCCCATTATCAGAGACCTTGAGCATCCCAGTGTCCCTTGAATGCTAACTGTGTGTGTTGAACATATTTGCACAGACAAACGACTATTCCGCTGTTCCTCAGCAGTTAAAGGACCAAGTGAATGAAAGGTACCCAGGTGCAAGGCGTGCAGTACTAAAGACGGGTGGTGATTTCCCCTTCCTGTCACGTCCTGATGAGGTTAATTTGTACCTTCAGGTATTGTAAACGCTTCTTCTGCAATCTTTCAGTTTTGAAGGATTTATGAATGACAATTTTGAAAACAATGGCAGCTACATTTGAGACGAGTTGGAGTAGAACCTAGACCAGATCTGGTCCAAGGTTTCACACGTAATGGCAGTGCTGGGAGCTCAAAGGACCAAAAAGATGGTGGAAACAATTTTGACAATCATCCTGGAGATAATGGTGGCCCTGGTTCAGGGGGTCATGATCATGAGACACAGAATTCTGGATCAGAATCACATGATTCTGATGAATCAATACCAACGAGCACAATGCTTGCCAATACCATTCTAGGTACGGTTAGCTCAACCCTGCAAGCTTCACTATGTGTGCTCTTGATACATCATTACTATGAGTCTGCTTTGTATATTTCGTCGAGACAGCCATTGGATGTATGAAGTAGGGAATCACCCCTTTTGCCCCCATGTAGAGCTCGCTTTGTAGAATATCATCGTGGTACGAGTGTCATAGCTTCTTTGGAGTGGGTTCTTACTTCGTTGCTGCCAACGGGAAAGGCACATCAACAACCAGGAAAACAACTTCTGTATGTTTGTATATTAGCTCTTGTTTCTTTATCAATCCTTCTTTTTGTGTTTCTAGGCCTGTAAATTGAATTTGATCTGCCTGAGACATGAATATGATTGCTTAATTTTCTTGTAGTTGCACCATAAAAAGTTGCGTACAGTTTCATGATTTCATCCAACTTATTTTTCACCAATTCATGATTGTTATGCCTATTATTATATTTGATTGCCATCAACATATCTATCATGAACAGATCGTGCCAATCTTCTTGTGGCAATTTCTGTACATGGAGGGATAATCAGATTCAGTTGAAGTATCTACCTTTGCTATTTCTGTTACTTGTTTTTATCCATCCCTTCTCTCTTTTTCTTCTCGTTTCGTTGGGACTACTAGGTGAGGTAGGGCGGATTTCATAGCCTACCATTTTGATCCTGAAGGTGTTTTTCCTTCCTCCGTCCATTTTCCATTGCACTGTTTGTAAACCAGGTGAAATTATTTCTATCTTGATGCATGTCCATAGCTAAGATATGTGCCGCTTGGTTGCAGTGCGCCGTACCGAATTGATATTGAAATCTTCAAAAGCCTCACCCTTTGTTTTTTATTTTTATTTTTTGGCCATCGTATGAGTCCCCATGTATCAATCGTTCAGGAAAATCAACAATATATTTCGTACCTGTACACTGTCAGTTTCTAGGATTATTTCTGTACTCCTATTTCTTCTGTTAGCTGGAACCAGCATCTTCGCTAGCGTAGCATCGTTGTGAAGTACTTCATTCCGTTGATTAGTGCTTAATTAAGAACTTATAGTACACTGGAGGCAAGTAGAACAGCCGCTCCAGTGGCATATACAGAGTAGTTATTGTATAACCAATATTGTTCTACTTATTAGTCTAGTTTCCTCTCATCTCTCACGAAGTACTGTCATCTTAAAGATATAAATTGTACGAGCAATAAGGCTAAAGTCACATGGCTACAGAGAATATCCATCTTAAATCTCATGTGTATCATTTTATCATACAAAATTTTCCATAGCAACAATCAGGGTTACTTGTACGAATGTACGATTGTAGTTTCAGATGGGGCTTTTGTTATTCATCATTTGCCTGAATTTTTCTAATCTAGTACCATTTTTTTTTCACAACAGCTCACATCGCATTGTGACTCGTACAACTTCAAACCATCTTTGTCCCCCTACCTGCGGCGTCACACACTGCACCCACCACTGGCATCGGCCACCTCTCCTCGTGTGCTACCTCCCTTCCTCGCCGGTGTGCGAAACTCCACCGTCTCTGATAGCTTGTACCACTAAGATGCCATCATCTTCCGCCTCATAACCAATGTATATCTACACTGGTCCGCTGCCCTCCTTCATTCTTATGGCTTTGACGCCACCAGCAACACACCACGGCCTATCTATGTCCATCGTTCATCGTCAGTCTTCCACCACCCCGCCCATCACTCTAAAGCCACCATCACCGCCCTCTGCCTCCATCCCATCGTGGCCAACCCTGAAACCCTAATTTGTATTGGAGTTCGTGGGTTGTAGGCAGAAAGTTTGTCGCTGTTATCACTATCGTTGTCTACGTCTATGGTGAGTCGTGTTGACCAAGAGTTATGAAAATATAATGTGGACTAATCAATAGTATTCCTTCCATTTTGAATTACTTATCGTTATAAATTTCTCCTAAGTCAAACATTTTAATCTTTGGCATATAGTTTATCTTTATAAGATTTACATTATTAAAAAAAAAGGAGATTTGGAGGGAGAGACGTCCCTCTAAATATTTTAAAGAAGAAATTATGAGCATGTTAGAGATTGAACACGACACATCAGGATTGAAACCACATACCACATACCCCTTACCACTGCACTATCAACATCTCATAAGATTTACATTATTAGATTCACTATAAGAAATTTTGATATAATTCACATGTAACTAATGGTCAAATATCAATAAGTTTGACTCGACGGAATAAGAGAGATCAAATATTGATAAGCCATTCCCAATTCGCCCAAATCGTGGCCTTTATGAACAATCCTAGCAATGCAAGAAATAATGACACATTAATTTGAGTTTTTTTCAATTAAAAACGTATGTAGTTCACTGATATGGAAATGCATTGAACTTAAATGACACAATTTTTTGTTGGAGACTAGAAGAACACGCACGCCAAGTTAAAGCAGAGACAGCAAGCTCGTCACACGATAATACTTAAGTCGAACCATGTAGCTTCGTCCCCGACGCCTCCTCCGGCGTCACCTCGCCGCGGTGCCCTTCCACCGCCGGCGCCGGCGCCGCCGCCTTGAACCTCGCGTAGATGTCCCCCCTGTAGAACCCCCTCGTCCTCCACACCAGCACCAGCGACACGATCACGGCGAAGAACGTCGCCGCCGTCACGATCAGGAACGACGCCCTGAAGCACCGCACGCCGGCGCACGCCCTGTGTCCGGCGGCGCCGCCGCCGCCGTTCTGCCTCGCCGCCTCGGCGTCGTACAGCGCGCCGGCGACGCGCACGTTGAATATGTACGCGCCGATGGGGCTCGCCACCATGCCCAGGTTGTAGAGCGTGGCGTAGTACTTGAGCCCGAACACCTCGGAGACGATGGAGAAGAGCAGCGTGTACAGCCCGCCGAAGCTGAAGCCGACGACGACGGACGCCGCGTACAGGCCGTGCGGCACGCCGAGCGCGATGAGGAGGTAGCCGGCGCTGGAGACGACGAGCACCAGCGTGAGCATCAGCGGCCGCGGAAACCTGTAGCGCGACAGGAGGAGCTCCGAGAGCGAGCCGACGCCGGCGCGGCCGGCGTACATCCAGATGTTGATGAGCGAGGCGAAGGTGTTCACGCTCCTCGCCGGGTAACCCAGCGACTGGCTGATCTGCCCCATGTTGTCGATCGCCGTCAGCGAGCCGCCGGCGCCGCAGATGACGCACACGAACAGCACAACCATGTCCACGCTCAACGCCGCCTGCGGGATCGTGTAGTCCTCCCCGTGCGCCGGCGGGTTGAACGTTCGCTTCAGGCACGAGCCGACGCCGCATGTCGTCGCCGGTGGTGGTGGTGGTGTCTCGACGACGGGCTGAGGCGGCGGCGCCGCCGCGGGGAGAGTTTCTTGGACATCGGCCTCCCTCCGGCTTCTGAGCTCCTGTCTGATGACGACCGCGAGGGGGAGGAGGAGGAGGATGAGGAGGAGCACGATGGCCGTCGCGGCGTAGGCGGCGTGCGAGAAGCTGATGGTTTTCTGGAGCACGATCATGACGAGGAGGTAGGAGGCGACGGCGAAGGAGATGTAGAGGAAGGAGAAGATGGGGCCATTGCTGCCTCCGCCGCCGACGCGGCCGTTCGTCGGCCGGTGCGGCATGACGCGGACGACGCGGAGGAACACGAGGGAGATGGCGGCGGGGAGCCAGGCGATGAGCAGTATCAGCGACCCGGCGTCGTGGCCGCCGCCGTAGATGGCGAGGTAGAGCTGCGGGAGGACGGCGCCGCTGAGCCCGGCGAACCCCTTGAGGAGGCCGACGACGACGCCGCGGCTCTCCGGGAAGCTCTTGACGCAGGTGACGAGCGCGCCGGTGTTGGCGAAGGCCTGCGAGTCGGCGCCGGCGGAGATGCAGGCGCACATGAGCCAGAGCGGCGGGCGCGCGACGCGGCCGGCGACGGCGAGGTAGACGACGAGGTAGCCCGCGAGGCTCATGCAGGCGCCCACGGCGAGCACGGCCGACGGCGGCGCCACCTCGGCGACGAGGCCGGAGACGATGCCGGCGTTGGCGCCGAGCTCCTTGAAGAAGGAGAGCGTGTTGAGCGTCCGTTGGTCGTAGCCCAGCGACGACTTGAGCGCGCCGGAGTAGATGCTGAAGATGTTGGTGCCGCCCGACGCCGACATGATCACCATGCACGCGAGCATCATGAACCACCGCCCCGTCACCACCTGCTTCGCGAACAGCGCCGCCGCCGGCATCTTCCCCAGCCGCGGCCACGGTCTCCCGCCGCCGCCGGCGCCCGCGCCGAACACCATGGCGCGCGACGCGACGCGACGCGCGCTTACGTAGCTGGCTTGCTCTAGCTACGTACTCGAGCTTGTCGCTTGCAGCTGGGATAGCGTGAGTGTTGTACATGTATTTATAGAGTGTTGAAGGAATACGGTACGTACGTAACGTATCTGAAATTCCACCTGCATAAATTAGGAAAGTTTATTTTCAAAATAAAAATTGCTTCAAGCTTCTTAAATTAGAAGAGTCTACCACTTCAAAAGGAGGGGAAAAATACAGAGAAATGTGTGTATTGCTCGATTATAAATTAAAATTCGTGAAGGTTTCTGGTTTTAATGTAAAAGACTCAACCGTTTGATACAGCTCCTAGGAGAATTAGGAGAATGAAGCGGAGCTGATGAGTGGTGAGAATATCCCTCCATCCTCGTATTGTAATTTTTTAGCAACGGAGCGATAGCTTCGTTATATGTTATCTAAGATTTTGAAAGTGTTTGATAGAGTTATAGCTCTATGGGACAAAAACATCAAAGTAAAAGTTGTATCAAACGGTGTTTTGTTTATTCTGAATAAATATCCGAAATTCAGAGAGAGAATCTTAGTACAAGCGATGGATGCATAAAGAAGTATTGCATGAGTAGAATGAGAGGTTGGGGAGAATAAATATTGACATATTCTACCTAAAAGATAGAAAATGACCATGTGTGACAACTTAGTTAGTTATTTGTACATCGTCAAGGGGTTGAACTCCGTGGCTCATTGGTCTTTGCACGAACTCGACCACCCTAGCTCAGCCACCGGTCCTCACTCCTCGCTCCTCGGTTAGTTTGTGAAGCAGGGGCAAAAAATTTCCAGCGACACTTTCACAAAAATACATTTTAGCATTAGAAAAAATATTTTGTTGTCCGCACCATACTACCTTTAAAAAAAATCATTTGATGCTCAAGATATAAAACTCTTATCCCTCCATTCCTTTGTAACTTTTTTTTTCACAGAAAACTTGTTAGTGCGCCATTCCCAAGTCCTAACATGCGTTTTTTTCCAATTTTACCATTAACGGCACAAACAAAGTTTTTTTTCCTTTTTTCCCCTAAGACTGGAGCGTTTCCCTTGATTGGACAAGTATCAGTAGCTTTTTGCTCCATGTGCATTTTCCAACTAGATTGGGAGTACTTTAAACCAGGAGCATTTAGCCATCATGTACAAGTTCCTTAAGATAGACTAATCTTTTGCCATTCAAAGTTATTTCGTTTCCTGCTATCTTGTACTCCCTCCGTTTTAAGTCATAACACGTTTTAACTTTGGTCAAAGTCAAACTGCAAGTTTATCTAAATTTATAGATAAATATAGTAATATTTATAATACTAGATTAGTCTTATCAAATCAATAATTAAATATATTTTCATAATAAATTTATCTTGGGTTAAAAATGTTACTATTTTTTCTACAAACTTGGTCAAATTTAAAGCAGTTTGATTTTGACCAAAGTCGAAACGTCTTATAACTTGAAACGGAGGGACTACATTTTTGTTTTATGCTTGGCCCTTTCTTCATCGCCGATCTTTTTTTCTCTATAGCTTGCAAGTATTTTCGCATTAAACTTAACCACTGTCAAAAAAAATTAGAAATGTTTATTGTTGGATGGAGCCACGGAGGGAGTATATACGAACGGAGGAAGTAGAGTTTTTTTAAAGCATGGGTTGTACACATTTACATTAATTAAAAAAACATTTAGTCAACTCATGAGACTGAAATCAGAGTATTAATTAAGATGTGTCCGCTGTGTGTAAACTACTATCTTAGGTGATGCAGTTTCATTTTTTAGGGAAAAAAAAACGGTACACTTAAATCGTGAGATGCTGAAACCCTCTATTTCATAAATGAACTACTTGTCACTGTCCAAAGTTCAAACTTTTACAAGAATTATTTTTTCTAGAAATACGGTATAAACGCAGATGCTCACAATACGCGTATTATCGTCCCTATGAACACGCATATATGCACACGTTTTTCTCCTATGTGCATCTCTTTTCTCCTATATGCATCTCTGAAAAACTAGGCCGATATATATTAATATCGACAAGGTCACCACGAGCGACGCAACATATTTTAAGATCGATAAAGTCACCGCTAATGACACGATATATCTTAAAATTGACGAAGTAACTACGAGCGACACGACGTATCTTAAGTTTGACGAAGTCACCACGAACGGCTCGCTGTCGAAGGGTACGTCACCTACCATAAAAATAAATAGCTATAAATGTAAGGTAGCACACGTGTCAAGTTTAGAATTTAAACTCAGGTGGTGGTATCATAAAAAACTAGTTAAACCTAACTAGTTGAGCTATATCTCATTTTGCTTTTACGAGAAAATTATGCATAAAATTTATTTGTTTGCAGGGAATGTGTAAGTGTCATGTGTGCCTCTGTTCTGATCACGCGTACATCTGTTGTTACGATGTTATCACAGGATTATGCTATCGAAATTTCGTTCAATTTTATTAAGGTTCACTCGTGGCAATTTTTAATTTTTTTATGCAATCAGGATGTGCTCCATCGGCTCATGTCCATCCTAATCAGGGCTCTCTGTTACGGTGGCTGGGGGGTTGCTATCCTAGTGTTGACAAAAATATTAAAAGAACAGAAAAAAAGGACTATTAAACCAATGATTAGGACCAATATGAACTTAGTTAAATTCATGGCATGTGGGATACACAACATATATGTTCCCACTAGAATTAATAGTGATATTCCATTTGTATGTTGGATGGTAGTTACTTTTCTAAAGTCGAAGTCAATTTCCACAACCCAATTGGTCTGAGCAGGAAGTGACTTATGTTTAAGGAAGCAATAGTTTTAGTACAGAACTACAGGCACTACCATGGAATATTATGGAACACTTACATAAACTAGGACAGTTATAGTGCATTATTAGTATAGAGAATTTAGGACATTTCCCTTCAAATAAAAGAATTTAGGACATTTCCATTTATAAAACGAATTTAGGACATGTTTAGTTGTTGCCGAAAAAAGCTTATCAGGATTTGGTAATATGGAACTCTGCAACAGAAAATTTAGTGTTGCAACGTAGTTTAGTGTTGGCAGTGATATCTAACATTGCTTAATTATATCTACTGTTTTATTGTATTCAAATTATGATTTATAAATGATGCTTTTTGTGCAAATATTTTATAGCCTTTCCTTTGTGAATATCTTGCATCATACCTTCCTTTTGGTATGACTTATTGAGTACAGTGGTTGGTACTCAGTTTTACTTTATTTTTCCCCACCCCAGAAGCAGAGAATTGTTCAGATGGTGAGTTCTTTGAGGATTAAGCTTGTTCCGGACGTTGAGGATGCCTGTGGATTATGGAGGAAGCTATGTGTTTGGTCGTGAAGATTAAGTTTATATTATTTGTTTATTTCCACTACGTTTGTAAGAATTATTTATTATTTTTTGTAAGACGTGGATCTGTTTATCAATTTGTTGTTTGTATACTCTGGCTGATCATGGACAGAGATTTTAATACACATTCGGCTTAAAAATTTGAGTTAGCGAATTTCTAGGCGTGACAGCGGCATAAATAACCAACACGTAGTCGATGACATGGTAGTCTTCCTCCTTGAATACAGACTCATCGAGATCAGAGATGGCGCTAGATCCCTCTTGTCAGCCTCCGCAGGCACCATATTGGGTCTGTTTAGGCTTATCTCTGATGTCGATGTCTGGCGGCATGTGTTGCTAGTGTTGGTGTCTATTCTGACTTGTGTGTTGATCTGTGTTGGTCTTGTATGTTCTTTCTCCCTAGGGGGTCTTATATTTATACCTATAGATATCCCCTTGTCCAAATATGACTAGGGAGACCAATATGGAAACAATCCGAGTAGTACTTGTCGTTTCCATATAGAACCTACTCGTCCTTCCTTATCCGGAACTTCTTTTATATATTCTATATATGAGGTATGATTCCGTATAAGACTTGGTATATGGTGGACCCCGCCGAGTTTAGTCGATTACTATTGGGTATGTGGTATCCATAACCATGACACTAATATTCTCTAAATTTTTCACATTTCCTATTGCAACTCCGAATTCGTAAAAAAAATTAATGTATTTTTGAGATTTGGCAAAAAATGCCATATTTATCATCATAAGGTTAAACAACTGTTATATGGCATTCAAGCGTCGTAGCGATCGTGTCGACCATATGACCTGGAATGGTACAGGCTAGCTTAGTAGTTCTTTCTTAATGGCTTTATCCTGCGGGCTTAAGGACTTCCGCGAATCCCGTGAGCGTGGGCTAGCGATGAGGGTTGCCATTGTTGCGGAATCCGATTAGATGATGTGGATCGCCGTTGTTGCGGGATCCGATGATTCGCCGTTGTTGCGGGAATCACCCGCAGAGATAATTGCCAGATAGGATTGATGAAAAGCTTGTGACCTTAGTCTTGCCGGCATACACCATGAAGTGTGCTTAGGCGCTGGCGTGGTGGCGGTGTAGCGCGGGCGTTAAAATGTTTAAGGTGTCTATGGGTACAGCGACACACCTCTGCAGAGTGTATGAATTGTGATATGTCACTCCCTATTTCGGGTAGAAATTACGAACGCGGTAGGAAAGGAATCTATCGGAGGTTCTAATACCTGTGGTGCCTTATATGTAGTAGATTTTATAATTACTTAATGTAAGCTTTTACTACACTGTTTTATGAACATGCATAAAATTTCTTGTTGGATTATGGGATTTGGAGATATATGTATTATGCAGGTGGATTATGGGCTTATATTATTTGGATTGCTATAGTTGGACTTGTTGAGTACCATTCGTACTCATCCCCTATATATTATTCCTTGTAGTGTTGAGCTAACAATTAGGTGAAGAGAGGATTCTACAAAATTGATCAAGTGTTGCATACCTCTACATCAAATTACTGTTGAAGGTGATGAAGATCTATAAGAGCAAGGTACTGTTAGTGCTATTATTTTGGTAAAAACTAATTTCTTATGGTTTCTATTTAATGGGTTTCGCTACAATTGTTTCTGCTATGCTACTCTGGTGTGCCCATTTCTTGGTAAGTTGGTTCTTACTAAGGAATGAGCCGTAGACCGGTATTCTACCTCGGAAGTGGAATACGAGGGTCGCTACACAAGGTAACAAAAGGCTGAGTACAATAAGCATAAGAATAGGGAAAGGAAAAGGAAACTGGACTGGAATAAGAATAGTGCTCGGCTCGTCGTACTGTTGACGGTCCTTAAATCATAATATTTGACCGTCAATACCAGCATATAATAGAATAAAATGTGGTATCCAACTTAGTGGTAGGGATTATTACTAATCATTTCCACTAGTATTGGTGAAGTATGTGTATGTAGGTATTTTGAAAAGAAAACACATCCGTCAAGCGACAAACTGCACCTCCGCGCATTCAGGACGCATTTACACGGATTGGAGGCTCCATAAGTCAATTAAACAACTCCAAATGGGCCCAACTATCATGCCAATGGGCTGAGGGCCTCAAAATTAGTGTCCACGATGAAAAACGGGTTGAACGGAGCCGTCCCGGGTTCAGCCGAACTGTTCGGCCGAACCACTTTGGTGGCTGTTCATCGCCATCCTTTACATGGACAGTCCTGATTTCATCCCAATGACGGTTGCGTGGTAGTTTGGTCGTTTCCCATACCTGTAACCGTCATATGGAGGCTATAAATAGAGCTCCTCTCATTCATTCACAACACACAACTTTGAGCTAAATTACAAGAGGCTCTATTGTATCTTTTGTATATTAGAATAAGGTAGAGAGTGAGGAAAAGCTCTGGAGGAGTGCCCGGAAGTTTGGCACTCATCTGACTTCTACCTTGACGAGTGTAGCTTTCTAGGAGGAATTCTGGAGGAGTATCGAAGCTGTCGGTACACTCTGCTCTAGGTTCGGAGAACTTCTTCTATAAAGTAAGCATTCGTGTTCCTTTCTTATGTTATTTAAATACTTTGTTTAAGTAAGATATATTTCCATCTTTGCGGGTTCATTGTTTAGTATTCATACTAAGTGCTCTAGTACTAGGACTCTGGATAAAGAAGGAAGTTCCTGTACAAGTATTAGAGTAGTAATTAATAACTTAGATGTGATGTCTAGGTTAGAGATTACCTTTGTTTGTTGTGTATCCCACGGATTTGTCAGAAGTAGGCGGCAGGTGGTGACAACCCTGAATCCCGTCCTAGTAATCCTCCACGTTCGGATACATCATAGAGCTATAGCCGGAACCACGCTGGCAGACCAGCAGGGATCGATGCCCGAAGCAACAGATAGGGAATTATCTTTACTTAGCTTAGATAATTAAAACACATAGAGAGTCCTCTCTAGCCTGCCTACCTTTAGTTTTTGTCCTTGGATTGTCTTAGCCTTAGGTAGATTACACATGTTCCCTGAGTTCGATATCCTTTTGCGGTCACCCGAAGGTGAAGTGCTACAGCGGTATTCCGTGCGCTTGCGGATTTATCTGTGGTCGTAAGAAATACCAACACATACAAAACGGAACCGTGGCGGCAAAGGGGTTGGTAGATACGACGAACCGCGAACGGGGGGAGTGAACCGGGAATGGTTCACGACCAAAGGAGGGAGAGGAAAGAATTATTAATTCAACTCCTGACATTTTAACTTGACAGTATTACTTCCTCTACTCTGTATATTCCTCTGAACGTCCTGTTAATGATTTAAAGCAAAGCTAATACCAAAAAAATTCTCCCTGACCATTCCAATTATTAAATGCATTATTAATTAGGGTTTCCTCCTAGTTAACAGAGTTATATAGTTAACAGAGTTATAGATGATTCAACAATGATTTAGAAACTACGAAAAATGGAAAAACTCCAGGTGTGATAGCCGCCAAGTCAACCATAGCTAGATGCACTTGTGTGATTATGATGAATATAAAGCAACACCGGCTTCGACCAACAGGAGTATGGCTATTACCTATCAGATAAGGGGCCCGAGCGTGTATAAAAATTCTTGTCTCCATCTTTTTTACTTCAATCTCGCATATACCTTGGTACCGACAATCTCCATATCATGCAAATACCATAGTCGTGACTAAAAAGTCAACAATTAGGAAAAAGTATAGTCCATTTTATTCCTTGAATTTCGCTCGAAGGTTATTTTTCACCCCCGAAAGTTGGTTGTCACACCCAAACTTTTAAAACAAGATAAAATAACACCGTAAATCATATTTCATTGTAGTTTTATTTGGTAAAATGAACTTCAAGCTGTTAATTTTCATGGTTGTGTAATTAATTAACATCTACATTAACAAAAATATGCATAATAAGAGTATGGGATAGAAAACTGCCGCATTTCAGATAAAAACATCAGGAATATGTTATAGGATGTCACTAGTCTTTGATAACTGAGGATGAAAAACAACCTGCTTGTATTGAAAAACTGAATTTTGAACAAAGTTCAAGGCCCAAAAAAGGGCTTTACCCTTGAAAAAAAAATTACAATAGGAATAGTTAGCATATTTTTTTAACGATCCTAGACCAGTGGCTTGCTCCTGGTAGCTCCCTACCAGTTGAGCTATCCACTGTTTCTAGTCAGCATATTTCATATGATATAGAACATATTTTTTAGAAAAAAGAAATATAATCTAGGATGTTATTTATTTTATTTTGAAAGTTAAGGATGAAAAATAACCGGTTTGTAATTTAGGGTGAAAAATATGGACTGTGAACAAAATTCAACAGTAAAAAATGGCCCAAGAAAACATCAAAGTTACAATCTGAAAAATCAGAATATTCATATGTTATAAAAATAATTTTTAACAAATTAATATTACAATTTGAGTAGGAAATTTCGGAAAAAGCACAAACCAAAAACACACACAGAGACGAAGAAATAGCCAATAGCTCACTCTTTCTCGAAAGTGAAAACTGAAAACCCAAAAGCCCAAAACCCTAGCTCTGGTGCCCGGCTCGGCTACCCCGTCGCCACCGCCGTTCGTTTCCCAAATTCACACAAGCCATGGTGCTAGGCCTCTACGCCTTCGCCGACATCGCCGCCGACGGCGCCCCCCACCTCAACTCCGCCGCCGGGGAGGAGCTCGTCCGCGTCGAGCGCGCCGCTGCCGTCGCCCTCGGCTCCCGCGCGCCGGAGCCCCCCGGGACCCTGTTCATCACCACCAGGTAGTAACCGCGCTTCTCTTCGTTCTCCACTTCCCCCAAGTAGTTGCCTCTCCATTGCCTCTGACGCGGCGGAGCGTGCGCGTGTGCTTGTGTGTTGAGCTAGGAGGGTGATTTGGGTCAGTGAGGTGGAGAAGGGCAAGGCCTACGCGGTGGATTTCCTCGCCGTCTCGCTCCACGCCGTCTCTCGCGATCCGGAGGCGTACTCCTCCCCCTGCATCTACACGCAGGTAATTTCTTTCAACTGTAGTTTGAGATAGCTTGGGGGGCGAACATTTGTTTGATTTTAGAGTATTCACAGGGATTGGCTGATCAGCTGTAGGGTTTTATTAGTGACATATTTGAGAAATTTGTGCAGCTTGGGTAATATATAGGATACATTCCCTGTAATTACTACTAATTTAGTGTTTGAATTAGACTTATAATATGGATTGGCCATCATGGTCATGTTGTTATTCAATTTTATTTCTTAAGTTCGGGTATCTGTAATTCTGCATTGTTAGCTTTTGGTTGGGGCTTATGGTTCATGTGATGTTAGATATTTTTTTATTTTGTTTTTTTAATCACCAGCTATTGGTTTCAACAAAACAAAAAAAGAAAGGAACTAAGTAGCTCTAGGAAAGAAAAAGCTTGTGCGCTTGGAGTTTCAAGTGCTTCGGGTCCAACTGAGCTACTTCTCTTTGGAGTTTGGAATATGGCTTGGTCATGTTTTACACAATGTATTGTCTATAGCACTTATGAATAATCTTTCATGATAAGTTTTATATATTCATTTTATTGCTTATGTCGTGTATAGTTTCTTTGGATTACATTCATTTCTGGTGTATCATGGCTTGTTTGTATTCGACTGCTAAGTTAGTAATGCAACTATGTCACGGTCTCGAACTCGTAGGAGAGATTCGGTCGAGTAGAGAAGGGAAGAGATTGAGAGAGTTGGCTTGAGGAAGAAGAAGAAGAAGAATAACAGAACAGAATTGAACAGGAGAGAGATGGAATTGAATTTGAGTATGTTTGATTACATGATTCGATCCCCTTCCTCTCAATCCTGCTGGCTAATATAGCATCGCACTACACAGCCTCTCTCACTCACTGACAGTGGCCCAGCCAATCACTACTAGGTCCACACACTTACAGGGAAACGGGAGTTGGCTGCTTCTCCCTTCTGGGCCGATTCACAGGCTGGGCCGCTGGCTTCTGCTTTGAACTCCCTGCTACAGATGTTGCCGCTGTGACATCCCCTCCTCCTTCAGTTGAAGCTTGTCCCCAAGCTTCAGAGTCAGGAAAACGATGACGAAGTTCTTGAGCATTTTCCCAAGTGACCACATGCGGATCATCTACAGACCACCGAACCAGCAACTGCTCCACCATCTTGGATCCTTTCCGAATGAAGCGACGATCCAGCACTTGCGATGGAACAACTGACGTACCAGCAGTGGACTGAATTCTGGGCAATTGAGAATACACCACCTCACTTGGCACCAATGCTTTCTTAAGCTGTGAGACATGGACCACCGGGTGTATAAGACTGGTAGCTGGTAAAGCCAATTTGTAAGCCACTTCACCAACTCGAGAGAGCACCTGAAAAGGACCATAAAAACGAAAAGCCAACTTGCGATTAGCACGAGTGACCACTGACTGCTGCACAACCGGCTGTAATTTGAGATAAACCCAGTCGCTGACAACAAATGTTCTTTCAGAGCGATGTTGATCAGCCTGAAATTTCATACGAGCTTGAGCACGCAACAAATGATCCCGAATCAAACTCTGAATCTGCTCCCTTTCATGTAACCAGTCAGCTAACTCAGTCGACTGACAAGCTGCATTTGCTGACAAACCAAAATACCGTGGCTTATGTCCATATAATACTTCAAATGGAGTGGTCCCCAAGGCTGAATGGAAGGAAGTATTATACCAATACTCCGCTAGAGCCAGCCATCGACTCCACTGAGAAGGACAAGCATGCACAAAGCAGCGAAGGAAAGTCTCAAGACATTGATTCACACGCTCCGTTTGTCCATCAGTCTGAGGATGATAAGAAGAACTCAACCGGAGTTGTGTACCAGCCAACTTGAATAGAGTAGCCCACAGGGTGCTTGTGAAAATCCTATCACGATCAGAGATGAGTGACTAAGGTAATCCATGCAATTTATGAATAAACTGCATATAAGCTTCGGCCACATCCATAGCTGTGAAAGGGTGAGCAAGAGGAACAAAATGGCTATACTTGGAAAACTTGTCGACTACCACCAGGATACAATTAAAGGTAGCTGACTTTGGTAAGCCTTCAATAAAATCCAAAGAAACAACTTGCCAAGCATGGTCAGGTACAGGCAGTGGTTGCAACATTCCCGGATACTTGACATGTTCTGATTTGGCTTGTTGACAAACAGAGCAAGCAGTAACAAACTGCATAACTGTAGTGCGCAATTGAGGCCAAGCAAACAGTTGTTTCACCCTTTGGTAAGTGACATGAATGCCTGAATGACCCCCAACTGGTGCAGTATGCAAGTTAGCCAAAATCTTTTGTTGAACTAAGGTATTGTTACCTATCCACATCCTTTTGAGCAGGTGTATAACGGTAGGGACGCACATTGACTGGAGTAGCTCCTGGCATGGGTGGAATTGTATGATCAAAAACCCTGGACGGTGGTAATCCAGAAGGTTCTTCAAACACCTGTCCAAATTCTGCTAGCACTTGTTGAATTTCCACAGGAATTTGCTCCTTGTTTGAAGATTCTGACAGAGTGCACAACTGAATCAGGTGAGAGATGGCCTGTCTATCCTTCAACTCCAAAAACTGTTGAGAAGAGAGTTGAGAACACTGTTCAGTTTCTGACAAAATTCCCTGTAATGTAATGGATTCCTTTCTCCAGGAAACTGTCAAGAGCTTGTTAACCCAATCGACCTGCATAGGACTATGAGCCATCAACCAGTCCATGCCTAAAATCATGTCATAACTTCCCAGATTTAACACCTTTAAGTCAGTATAAAACACCCATCCTTGGGTCATCCATTCACACCTTGGTACTGAAGTAAGACAAGTAAGTATGGAACCGTTTGCTACTTTCACTTGTACTGGTGGTTCAAGAGTTACAACTCCTTGCAAGGTTTGAGCAATCTTAGAGCTAATAAAACTTGCTGTACTACCTGAATCCACCAATATAAGCACTTCTTTACCCTGAACATATCCCAACATTCTCATACAGCCCACTGTTTCAAAGCCATTTATAGCCTGAACTGAAATTGACATCAATCCAGGACTGTCCAGACCATCACTTTCGTCAGAAATACCCTGATCAGAGAGCAAATCGGATTGCAAAACTGTGAGCAATTCTTGAACTGCATGCAGTTGTATAGTGTTTGCACACTTATGGATTGGAGACCACTTCTCTGCACATATGTAACATAACCCCTGAGCTCTACGCTGAGCCTTCAGTGTAGAAATTTTATCATTACTGGTACCAGTCTTGGTATTGTCAAGAAACTTACGATCCTCTGATCGATTCAAAACACCAGAGCCACTTCCAAGGTTTGGAGGTAAGGGTAATGGTAATGCTCCTTTGAATGCGACATTTGGCCGAATCTGCAAATTTCCACCATCACTTTTCTTCAGATTTGGAACTGACACTGTCATTGTCTCAGAAATCACTTCTTCTTGCAACATTGCTACTGCCAAAGCATTCTCCAAATCTTTAGGACGTTGCAGCAGCACTGCATTCCTGATTTCTTGACGCAGTCCCTCAGTAAAACGATGTGTTAGATATCGCATATTCAAAACAGGATCATATGTCAGCAATTGATTCATTAATTCATCAAATCTCTCATAATATTCCCAAACTGTTCCTGTCTGCTTAATACTATCCATCTGTCTAATGAGAGTTTCATGTTGGTCCCTATCAAATTTGTGTGACACAGCAATACAAAAATTCTCCCACACAGGAAATCTAACATGAGCCTTAGAAGACCGTAACCAGGAAGCTGCCCTATCCAAAAAATAAATTGTGGCTATTCTAACCCACAACCCTGGAAAAGTATTATTCACATCAAAATAATGTTCACATCTCATTTTCCAATCCTCTGGGTCTGTTCCATCAAACTTAGGGAAATCTAACTTGGGAACCCTGTGATTATACTGACGCCCAAACTGATCCCCATCAAATTCCCCACCCCCCAACTCAAATTGATCAAAATTTTTCAGAGATGTGGAAGGAGATTCATACGCACCCTTGACCGGAGTCGGGCCTAGGGTTGCGTTCATCCCCAGTACCCTTCCCCGGTGTTCATGAGCTTGCAGTCGGCCACTGGCCAATTTGTTTCCGCCTTCCGCCGCGGCAGCTTGAGATGAAGTTGGCGGCGTAGGCAGCAGTGGCGCCTTCCTTTCCTCGTCCGTCAACGGAACTCGAGGGGAAGACGTCGCCGGAGAAGCCTGCTTCATTTTGCCGACGAGATCCAGTTGCTGACGAAGGTCGCCGACTTCCTCACGCAACTCCTGAACTGCTGCTTCTACTTGAGGTCTCCAACTGCTCACTTCGCGATCTAGCTTGACGACCGCTGCTTGAGTTTCGCCTTGAGCACGATTCAGCCTCACCAAGGACTCCTAGATCTCCATCAACACCTTGCCGAAATCAATGTTCTGCTTCTCCATCGCTTCGACTTGAAGTTGCAAACGGGAAGTATATCGTGGCTTCTCCAGGATCGAAATTGCTCTGATACCAAATTGTCACGGTCTCGAACTCGTAGGAGAGATTCGGTCGAGTAGAGAAGGGAAGAGATTGAGAGAGTTGGCTTGAGGAAGAAGAAGAAGAAGAACAGAACAGAATTGAACAGGAGAGAGATGGAATTGAATTTGAGTATGTTTGATTACATGATTCGATCCCCTTCCTCTCAATCCTGCCGGCTTATATAGCATCGCACTACACAGCCTCTCTCACTCACTGACAGTGGCCCAGCCAATCACTACTGGGTCCACACACTCGCAGGGAAACGGGAGTTGGGCTGCTTCTCCCTTCTGGGCCGATTCACAGGCTGGGCCGCTGGCTTCTGCTTTGAACTCCCTGCTACAGATGTTGCCGCCGTGACAAACTACAGGCTATGACCCATTTGACTAAGGTGGAGTTTATTTTCCTTTTCTTTGAGAGGATTGGCAGAAATTTTCTCCTTTGGTTCACCGGGTACTAACGGATGGACACTGCTATTGTTTATTCTCTTTGGTTTTATCCTTTTGATCTTATAGCATTAGTAGATTTCAGTTTGTACGCAGCAAACACCAGTGAAGGTGATTTTTGCTACTAGCATAGTAGCAAATAGTTGAAAGATAAATGTATGGATGTAATTTATCACGTGCAGCCTTTTTGTAATCTTCATAGAGCTGGTACATAATTTTCAACTCAAGAGTGATCCTAGTCTGGATATATCATTTGTCCTGTATGCTGGGTGGGTGCGGAGTTCTTCGTGGTTTTTGTTTAGAGCTCTTGTAGCTGCTAAATTTTGAATTCTGAAATGTGATGTTGATGTATTTAGTGAATTTGGCATATCACAATTGATTCTTTGTCTATTTTCGGTGTTATCTTTTATTATCTGATTCTAATGTTTGCTATTCCCTTTGTTGGAATTTTCAAAGATTGAGACAGAAGATGGTTCTGATGAGGAGTCCGATGAATCAGACTCCGAAGTAAATGTGGAAACAGAGCTATCGAAAGTCACTGAGATGCGTATCATACCATCTGATCCTTGTCAGTGTATCCTTTTTACAGTAAATTGTCTGATGTAGGAGCATTTATTGGTTTTCCTTGTATAAATCTACCTCTGATGCTTGCATACTAAATTTTGATATGAGTGCAGGTTTACATGAAATAACTATCATTTCTAATGCTCTATGTTCATTTTTCATTAGCTCTTTATTTTTAATTTATTCTCATGACTGTAGCAACTAATAGTCATGATTAGATTTGTTTATTCTTGAAGAGTAGGTCTTCACTCTAGAGGGTACTACTTTAAGAATGTAATGTGTGCATTCTGTTCCTTCACAAGTAAAAATTTGCTTGTCTTATGTTATTCAGTTACAAATGGTTCTCTGTTGGGATTAATAGCTAATCAAGAATAAACTACCTTGCATAATTAGTATCATACTGCAGATCATCATGGCAGATATATTTTTTATTTCCAGCAGTTTGAAATGCTATTTATTTGAAGAATTGACTAATACTATTTCTTGAAGCATTTGTATCTTCTATTATATATTCACATTATATCTTGGATCCTTGACAGAAGTTTCAGTGGATGGACTCTTTGAAGCATTCTCACATTGTGCTGAATTGAACCCCGATCCTAATGCTGGTAAGTTTTAATAGTTAATAAACAATAAAAGAATGTTCTTTGTTTGATGTATGCCTTTTTAATTACCAGAGAGTGATGAAGAGAATGGCTGGGCTCATAGAGATGAAGGTGATGAAGATATGACTGGTGGTAAGAATTCGCCCTGTTCATTTCTCTTTTGTGTTCATCCAAACGTTATGCATAATCTTTTATGTATTATCTTGCATTCAGGAAGTGATGCTGAATGTGAGTTTTCAGATGTCAACCCGATAGGTCAAACTGATGAACATGATATTACTCATGCTGTAGTTGAGGTATGCTGTTGGTTTGTTCTACCATTATGTTTTATGCTTTATATGATTCTGTGAAACGATTGCAAGTGAAATAAAACTCTTGTGTTATAAGCTTGGTTGTAAAGGTTTTTTCTTTTCTTCGGGCTCCTGTGAATATAATCTGTATTTACTACAACATATGGTATAGGAATTGGTAATGGCATCCTCTCACGTCATTTTATTTAGAAACTACGACCATATGTATATTTCTTACTGTTTTTGTCACATAATATGTTAAGGTATAGTTAATTCATATACAGATATACCGTGTGATTCAGGGTGGCAGTTGATTATCCTTTCAAAATTATTATAAACATCAAACAGTTACTTTCTGAACAGTTTGATCTGTATACTAAGATAAAACTCTTTTGTTCCTTCCCCTGCCAATCTCATGAGCTAACTCGAACAAAAACCTCATAATGTCCTTATGCAGCTTCAGATCAATGACCAACGTTTTGAGGATGCAGAGGAAGCAGAACATGAGACGCATGGAAATGGACACTAATGCAGGTGCCTTGTTATTTTCTTCTCTGAAGAAAAAAAAAACTGGTTTGTTGTACATCGCCAATGATGCACATTGTTGACTAAAGACTTATTTTTTGTTTGTTTCTTTTCCTTCCCTTTTGAGATGTCACAGATTAACTCCTTTGGGCCACCTTGTAAACTTGCATCAATGGCAACGTATGGGAGAAAAAAGGTCTTGCTACTGGTCAAGAAAAATGTAAGCTGAAAGCATGCTGGAGGTCTTTGTATGCGTTGTCTTCTGTAAAATACATGTATGATCATGCAACTTCATATTCAGAGATATTTTGACAATGTGCTCATGGAAAACATCCATACTTTGTAAGTGTTCAAGCTTAATTGTCAGATTTTTTTTTATTTACATCCTTGATCGACCAAAGATGTATGCTGATAGCTGAGCAACAAACATTTCCTTTTCTGTAGCATTTGCTACTGATGAATGGTCCTGTGCTCAATGTCCAAGGACTTGCAGCAGAATCCGTTAGCTCGTTTTATTGCTGTCAGTATTGTTCTTGTAGACATTTGTTCATGATGAACTTTTGCTCGGTTGAGTATGGTAATCTGAAGGTTAAGTTATTTTTTTTACACGATTTGAGGCAATGGGCAGGGAGCTCTGTGTTGAAGGGAGTACTCTGTTAAAGCATGATTTCTTTCGAATGTAGGAATTTGAAAACACTGGAGTAAGAAAAGGCAGGAATTCAATTTACACGTTGTTCAAACCCATGCTATGAACCCTCAAGGTTTCTATGCATTGGAATTTTGTAGCGCAGTCGTCCTTCTATCCCTTCTTCCACTGCACACAACGCGTCCGCACGTCTACCGAAGGGACACATTAGGTGATTTCCCACGCTTTCTACGGAAATTGCCAAGTAACTTCTAAATTTTTTTAATGATCGAGCTAAAAGTATAAAAGTATAAATTATATTAGTTATTAACAACAAATAAAATTGGTTTGTCAAAGTATGTTTAGAGAGAAATACATTTAGTATGAGATTGTAGATGAAATATGATATTCTACACTTTAATTGTATAGATGAATATATGTTAAGTAATATAGAAATGATGGATATATATATATATATATATATATATATATATATATATATATATGTTAAAAATATTGTGAAAAAATAATGTGAAGAAAAATGATTGGATGTTGATATGTAGAATTCAATGAATTATAGATATGTTGCATGCTTGCATAAGCTTGTTTGTAATTAGGGTAAATTGAAATCATGCTATTATAATTTTGCAAAGTTTAAGATATGTCATCGGTATCTCAATGACATGTAGAACTCATATGAGTCAATGACATGTGGTTCAGGATGGTATATCTTAAATTTTGCAAAATTATAATGGCATGGTTCCAATTTTTCCTTGTAATTATTACTAGTGGACGATGAGGTGGCATGTTATCGCGCTACATCCATGAATTTTTTCAGTTTTTTTCGATTTTTTCCGGAATTTTGAATTTGGTCAAAATTCATCCAAATCATATCGCCGGTTTCCCCTACCGTACCCCCGCGATAAGCGTGATAAGTGATGCGATTATCACACGATAAGTGAAACCCTGGTCCAACTCTAAAATATTTTATATTTTTTATTAGATGTTTCTATTAGGTGATTTATTTTTTGACCAATGTAGATTATAAATTAGTGTAAAATTATAATGTCATTATAGCTCCTAATAGTCGTTGTACCGCTGGAAAACGTCTTTTTCTAGTATAGACAAAAAATATTTTTTACATGAGTTCTTAGGGGAAAAGGAACTTACGTTAAAATGGTAAAAAGCTTAGAAAAATTGATGTTTTCTGCATGCTTTTTTTCCCTAAACACTAAAGGAAGCAGGGAGTGTACATTGCGAAGAAGTTGGATTCTTTTGTCTATTATATCAATCAAATTATTATTAGTACTGACGGAGCGTGGGGCTCCTCACCGGGAGACCGCGCAGGCCCCCCTTTGCCGGTTCGGCCGGGGGCGCTAAGTGAGGTTCTAAGCCCTCGGTCTGTGGAATATTCGCGAGAGAGGCAATGCACGAGACACGGGCGATGTAGACAGGTTCGGGCCGCTGAGAAGCGTAATACCCTACTCCTGTGTTCTGGTGGATCTGTGTATGAAGAAACTACAAAGAGTTCGAGAGCTAGAACAAGTTTAGACTCTAGAACTCGTTTGCTCCTCCTTTCCCCTTTTTTCTTCTCCGTCCCTCTCTTTGGTGGGCAAGGTCCTCCTTTTATAACTCAAGGGGATACCACATGCTCCACTTCTACCTACTCTTCTTTTGGGTGGGGACCCACCCTCTCTTGACCAAAACCCCGTTCGCCTTCTCTTGGAAGCTAAAATATAGCTTGTCTTTGAGTGTGGCCCAGCGTCCTCACTCGTCTGACATAGGGGATCACCCTGTCATTCCTTCATTAATGGGCGGAGATTTGCAATGGCTGCTATCCGAATGACCCTCCGATGGGATGGGTCATACCTACCTCCACTCCGCTGGAAGGAGGTGCAAAATGGGTGCGCGGTTGTCTGCCTATGACATGACCAGCGTCAGACCAGTCACAGACCGGTCATTGTTGTCCACCACGTGTCAGTTTAGCAAGCTGCATGTCTGCCCTTCTTCATACAACGACTTCCTTGCAATGGTTGCGATGAAGCCTGGAATATATCTGGGCGGGACTGACGTGCCAACTCCAGGAGGTAGCACGCCGGCTCCGGCTAGGGACGAGTGCCTGGAGGCTCTCATCAATCCGACGGGACGGGGCGAGGCGTGTGTCAGGCCGCCTGTTGCCACCTAACCCGCGATCTGACCGGTCTGTGACCGGTCACACACTGCGACCGGTCACGGACCGGATGAGCGCTGCGCTGCATTAAATGCGGCGTGGCGCGCTCGTCCAAACCGCAATAAATGCGGTTAGGTGAGCCCTGCTGTGCTCACCTAAACCATACACGTGGCGTCAAAACCACAGGGGGTCGGGGCGCCCCTGCCCTCGGGGCCGAAACGGGAGCGGCCCGACCCCTCGGGGAGACAAAAGGCGGGGAGGTCTCGTCACCCTCGGGCCCGACCCGGGCCACGTGGGTGACTGCGGCTACCCTAACCTCTAGTCATGATACCCTCGGCCCCATGTCATCGACAGTAGCCCCCGGCGTCACGCCAGGGCGATCGCCCCCCTCGAGGGAAGCGCTCGGGCGTGACGCCATTCTTTAGATCTGGTGACAGGTGGGGCCGGTCTCTACAGGCGGGTAGGAACTCAGCGGTCGCAAGTCGCACGCATTGGCAGGGAAAACTGATCGATAATAATGAGCGGCCTCTTCGAGACTGCCACATCACTCGAGCAGCGCGCGAATCGGGACGAGTCAGTTCGTTTCGCCTGGAGACGTGATGATGGCGCTTCGGTCGGCGAGCGAAGTTAACGCGCGCACGATATGTCCCATCTCGACTGCCACGGCCTCGTGCGCCGCAAACGGGCGAGTGGGATTAGCAGAGGCGTGGGCGCAAGAAACGAGGGGGCGAGATAGTGGGCGCGGGAAGCGAGGAGCCGGGCAGAGCGTTGGCAAGGGTATAAAGACGCCGAGGAAGAGATTCGTTTCCTTCCTCTCGCCATTATTCCCCTTGCCTTCGCCGCTTGCGCTCTAACTCTTCGTTTCCTGTGCCCTACCCTCGCCGCACTCGCTCGTTCTCAAGTTCCTCCTCTGCCGGCGTCATGGCACGGGGCTCCGCACCGCTCGATGGTAGCGTGCTGCCGCCTTCCCGCATCGTGAGCGAGAGGCAGGCTGGGCTACCGCGCCGCTTCATGCCGGAATCTGCCACCGGCCGGGAGATGGTCGCGCTGGGCGAGGGACGCCCGGCGCCACGTTACCCGGGGCGGTCCGTCTTCTTCCTCTCTTTTGCAATGGCAGGGCTAGTCCCGCCATTCTCTTCTTTCTTCATGGATGTTCTGGAGCATTATGATCTCCAGATGGCGCACCTCACCCCCAACGCGGTAATGACGTTGGCCATCTTCGCACACCTGTGCGAGATGTTTATCGGGGTGCGCCCATCTCTTCGGCTGTTCCGGTGGTTCTTCACCGTACAGCCAGTGTCGCCGCCGTCGGTGGTCGGTGGCTGCTACTTCCAGCCGCGGGGGCCGGTGCTGAGCCGCTACATTCCCTGCGTCCTGCGCAAGAAGTGGGACGACTGGAAGAGCGACTGGTTCTACACCCCCCTCGCCGACGAAGCGCGCCTCCGACTTCCGAGCCAGCCCCCGGCGCAGGCCTCCAGCTGGCGCGTGCCGGTAGATCTGGGAGACGGCTACGACACCGTCCTTGACCGCCTGGCGGGCCTGCGATCCTAGGGGCTCACGGGGGCCATGGTGTACGACGACTACCTTCGTCGCCGGATCGCGCCGCTCCAGCGGCGCGCCCGGGGCGCCTGGGAGTACACCGGGTCGAAGGACTACATGAGGACCCACCAGGGGGGCAGATGGGACTGGGCCCCTGAGGATTTCAAGATGGTGGTCCAACGGGTGCTGAATCTCAGCTCCGTGGAGGCGTCCCTCATCCCCCAAGGAGTCCTCCCCCTCTGCAGCGATCCAGATCGCGCCAACATCTTGACCATCATGATGGCGGTCGGGGCGTCGGAGGAGCGGGCTCCTCGAGGCCACGATGGCGCGGGCGGGAGCCGCAGGGGGGAACAATCTACCCCAGGAGGGGGTCGTGCTTCTGGGCCCCGCGACGGGGGCCCGGGGGGCAGCCGCCCTGCCGACGCCCGGGGGAAGAGGAAGCAGGAGGGTACCCCTTCCCCATCTCCTCCCCGAGGGGGCGGGGCGGTGCGTGCTAGCAGCAGGCGCTCGGAAGGTGCCGCGCCAACGCCGCAGCCCGAGGGGGAGCGGAAAAAGAAACGGCTCCGCAAGATGGGGGGGACCGAGCCAAGCCGGGGAAACCTCATCTCCCCCCCAAGGTGGTCGTTTAACCGACCTCCTCGCAGGTTCGTCCCCGCGCCTACTACGGCCGAATTCATTCTTTCAAAGCGAGTTTTCACTTACCTGTTTCTTTTTGTCTTCTGGTTTTTCTTCTGCTTCAGCGAGATCCCGTCGCGCCCCTCCCGCCATTCCAAGTCCGGCCGGTCTGAGGCCGAGGATACGGCGACCGCGGAGGCCCGGAGGCGGGAAGCTGACCGGCGAGAAGCCGCGGACCGCCTTCGGGAAGCCGAGGAGGCTGCCCAGGAGGCCGTCCGGGCTCGCCAGGCTGAGGAAGCCGCTCGGGAGGAGGCCAGGCTCCGCCGGGCCGAGGAGTCCGCCCGGGAGGCGGAGGTGGCACGCGCACGCCAGGCGGCCTGCCAAGCCCCCGACCCGACTCCGCCCGAGGCGACGATGACTTCCGAGGCCACCCACGACTAGGCCGCAGGCGCACCGCTCGGGCCCGACTCCTCGGGCGACGCTCAGGACGAGCCAGGTTCGGGGGACGTCCCCGAGTCCGGCACGTCGATCGGCGGGCCGAGCCGTGCGGCATTCTCACCGAGGCGGCTCTCTCCCATGCCTTCCGCTGCCCCACTGAGCGCGGAGCCCCTTCTGCAAGCCTTGGCCACTGCGAACACCACGGTGTTGGATGGGTTAAATGCCCAGATGGAGGTCCTGCAGGCAGAGCGGGCGGAGCTCGACGCGGCGTGAGCGCGTGTCGAAGAGGGGCAATGCTCGGTGGAGGCCATGGTGGAGGCGGGCCGCAAGGCACACCGCCGGCACACCTGAGAGCTCGAGGCCCGTCGGAAGGAGCTGGCGGAGATTGCCAGGGAGGTGGAGGAGAAGCGAGAGGCTGCCCTCATTGCCACCGCCGTGCTGAACGAGGCGCGGGACGATCTCCGCCTCCAATACGGGAGCTAGGCGGCGGAGCTAGGAAAGAAGCCGGCACACCTGAGAGCTCGAGGCCCGTCGGAAGGAGCTGGCGGAGATTGCCAGGGAGGTGGAGGAGAAGCGAGAGGCTGCCCTCATTGCCACCGCCGTGCTGAACGAGGCGCGGGACGATCTCCGCCTCCAATACGGGAGCTAGGCGGCGGAGCTAGGAAAGAAGCTCGACGCCGCCCGGGGGGTCCTTGACGCCGCCGCTGCCCGGGAACGGCGGGCGGCGAAGACCGAGGCGGCGTCCCGGCGGCGCGAAGAAGCCCTTGAGGCCCGCGCCATGGTGCTGGAGGGGAAGACGTCGCCGGAGAAGCCTGCTTCATTTTGCCGACGAGATCCAGTTGCTGACGAAGGTCGCCGACTTCCTCACGCAACTCCTGAACTGCTGCTTCTACTTGAGGTCTCCAACTGCTCACTTCGCGATCTAGCTTGACGACCGCTGCTTGAGTTTCGCCTTGAGCACGATTCAGCCTCACCAAGGACTCCTAGATCTCCATCAACACCTTGCCGAAATCAATGTTCTGCTTCTCCATCGCTTCGACTTGAAGTTGCAAACGGGAAGTATATCGTGGCTTCTCCAGGATCGAAATTGCTCTGATACCAAATTGTCACGGTCTCGAACTCGTAGGAGAGATTCGGTCGAGTAGAGAAGGGAAGAGATTGAGAGAGTTGGCTTGAGGAAGAAGAAGAAGAAGAACAGAACAGAATTGAACAGGAGAGAGATGGAATTGAATTTGAGTATGTTTGATTACATGATTCGATCCCCTTCCTCTCAATCCTGCCGGCTTATATAGCATCGCACTACACAGCCTCTCTCACTCACTGACAGTGGCCCAGCCAATCACTACTGGGTCCACACACTCGCAGGGAAACGGGAGTTGGGCTGCTTCTCCCTTCTGGGCCGATTCACAGGCTGGGCCGCTGGCTTCTGCTTTGAACTCCCTGCTACAGATGTTGCCGCCGTGACAAACTACAGGCTATGACCCATTTGACTAAGGTGGAGTTTATTTTCCTTTTCTTTGAGAGGATTGGCAGAAATTTTCTCCTTTGGTTCACCGGGTACTAACGGATGGACACTGCTATTGTTTATTCTCTTTGGTTTTATCCTTTTGATCTTATAGCATTAGTAGATTTCAGTTTGTACGCAGCAAACACCAGTGAAGGTGATTTTTGCTACTAGCATAGTAGCAAATAGTTGAAAGATAAATGTATGGATGTAATTTATCACGTGCAGCCTTTTTGTAATCTTCATAGAGCTGGTACATAATTTTCAACTCAAGAGTGATCCTAGTCTGGATATATCATTTGTCCTGTATGCTGGGTGGGTGCGGAGTTCTTCGTGGTTTTTGTTTAGAGCTCTTGTAGCTGCTAAATTTTGAATTCTGAAATGTGATGTTGATGTATTTAGTGAATTTGGCATATCACAATTGATTCTTTGTCTATTTTCGGTGTTATCTTTTATTATCTGATTCTAATGTTTGCTATTCCCTTTGTTGGAATTTTCAAAGATTGAGACAGAAGATGGTTCTGATGAGGAGTCCGATGAATCAGACTCCGAAGTAAATGTGGAAACAGAGCTATCGAAAGTCACTGAGATGCGTATCATACCATCTGATCCTTGTCAGTGTATCCTTTTTACAGTAAATTGTCTGATGTAGGAGCATTTATTGGTTTTCCTTGTATAAATCTACCTCTGATGCTTGCATACTAAATTTTGATATGAGTGCAGGTTTACATGAAATAACTATCATTTCTAATGCTCTATGTTCATTTTTCATTAGCTCTTTATTTTTAATTTATTCTCATGACTGTAGCAACTAATAGTCATGATTAGATTTGTTTATTCTTGAAGAGTAGGTCTTCACTCTAGAGGGTACTACTTTAAGAATGTAATGTGTGCATTCTGTTCCTTCACAAGTAAAAATTTGCTTGTCTTATGTTATTCAGTTACAAATGGTTCTCTGTTGGGATTAATAGCTAATCAAGAATAAACTACCTTGCATAATTAGTATCATACTGCAGATCATCATGGCAGATATATTTTTTATTTCCAGCAGTTTGAAATGCTATTTATTTGAAGAATTGACTAATACTATTTCTTGAAGCATTTGTATCTTCTATTATATATTCACATTATATCTTGGATCCTTGACAGAAGTTTCAGTGGATGGACTCTTTGAAGCATTCTCACATTGTGCTGAATTGAACCCCGATCCTAATGCTGGTAAGTTTTAATAGTTAATAAACAATAAAAGAATGTTCTTTGTTTGATGTATGCCTTTTTAATTACCAGAGAGTGATGAAGAGAATGGCTGGGCTCATAGAGATGAAGGTGATGAAGATATGACTGGTGGTAAGAATTCGCCCTGTTCATTTCTCTTTTGTGTTCATCCAAACGTTATGCATAATCTTTTATGTATTATCTTGCATTCAGGAAGTGATGCTGAATGTGAGTTTTCAGATGTCAACCCGATAGGTCAAACTGATGAACATGATATTACTCATGCTGTAGTTGAGGTATGCTGTTGGTTTGTTCTACCATTATGTTTTATGCTTTATATGATTCTGTGAAACGATTGCAAGTGAAATAAAACTCTTGTGTTATAAGCTTGGTTGTAAAGGTTTTTTCTTTTCTTCGGGCTCCTGTGAATATAATCTGTATTTACTACAACATATGGTATAGGAATTGGTAATGGCATCCTCTCACGTCATTTTATTTAGAAACTACGACCATATGTATATTTCTTACTGTTTTTGTCACATAATATGTTAAGGTATAGTTAATTCATATACAGATATACCGTGTGATTCAGGGTGGCAGTTGATTATCCTTTCAAAATTATTATAAACATCAAACAGTTACTTTCTGAACAGTTTGATCTGTATACTAAGATAAAACTCTTTTGTTCCTTCCCCTGCCAATCTCATGAGCTAACTCGAACAAAAACCTCATAATGTCCTTATGCAGCTTCAGATCAATGACCAACGTTTTGAGGATGCAGAGGAAGCAGAACATGAGACGCATGGAAATGGACACTAATGCAGGTGCCTTGTTATTTTCTTCTCTGAAGAAAAAAAAAACTGGTTTGTTGTACATCGCCAATGATGCACATTGTTGACTAAAGACTTATTTTTTGTTTGTTTCTTTTCCTTCCCTTTTGAGATGTCACAGATTAACTCCTTTGGGCCACCTTGTAAACTTGCATCAATGGCAACGTATGGGAGAAAAAAGGTCTTGCTACTGGTCAAGAAAAATGTAAGCTGAAAGCATGCTGGAGGTCTTTGTATGCGTTGTCTTCTGTAAAATACATGTATGATCATGCAACTTCATATTCAGAGATATTTTGACAATGTGCTCATGGAAAACATCCATACTTTGTAAGTGTTCAAGCTTAATTGTCAGATTTTTTTTTATTTACATCCTTGATCGACCAAAGATGTATGCTGATAGCTGAGCAACAAACATTTCCTTTTCTGTAGCATTTGCTACTGATGAATGGTCCTGTGCTCAATGTCCAAGGACTTGCAGCAGAATCCGTTAGCTCGTTTTATTGCTGTCAGTATTGTTCTTGTAGACATTTGTTCATGATGAACTTTTGCTCGGTTGAGTATGGTAATCTGAAGGTTAAGTTATTTTTTTTACACGATTTGAGGCAATGGGCAGGGAGCTCTGTGTTGAAGGGAGTACTCTGTTAAAGCATGATTTCTTTCGAATGTAGGAATTTGAAAACACTGGAGTAAGAAAAGGCAGGAATTCAATTTACACGTTGTTCAAACCCATGCTATGAACCCTCAAGGTTTCTATGCATTGGAATTTTGTAGCGCAGTCGTCCTTCTATCCCTTCTTCCACTGCACACAACGCGTCCGCACGTCTACCGAAGGGACACATTAGGTGATTTCCCACGCTTTCTACGGAAATTGCCAAGTAACTTCTAAATTTTTTTAATGATCGAGCTAAAAGTATAAAAGTATAAATTATATTAGTTATTAACAACAAATAAAATTGGTTTGTCAAAGTATGTTTAGAGAGAAATACATTTAGTATGAGATTGTAGATGAAATATGATATTCTACACTTTAATTGTATAGATGAATATATGTTAAGTAATATAGAAATGATGGATATATATATATATATATATATATATATATGTTAAAAATATTGTGAAAAAATAATGTGAAGAAAAATGATTGGATGTTGATATGTAGAATTCAATGAATTATAGATATGTTGCATGCTTGCATAAGCTTGTTTGTAATTAGGGTAAATTGAAATCATGCTATTATAATTTTGCAAAGTTTAAGATATGTCATCGGTATCTCAATGACATGTAGAACTCATATGAGTCAATGACATGTGGTTCAGGATGGTATATCTTAAATTTTGCAAAATTATAATGGCATGGTTCCAATTTTTCCTTGTAATTATTACTAGTGGACGATGAGGTGGCATGTTATCGCGCTACATCCATGAATTTTTTCAGTTTTTTTCGATTTTTTCCGGAATTTTGAATTTGGTCAAAATTCATCCAAATCATATCGCCGGTTTCCCCTACCGTACCCCCGCGATAAGCGTGATAAGTGATGCGATTATCACACGATAAGTGAAACCCTGGTCCAACTCTAAAATATTTTATATTTTTTATTAGATGTTTCTATTAGGTGATTTATTTTTTGACCAATGTAGATTATAAATTAGTGTAAAATTATAATGTCATTATAGCTCCTAATAGTCGTTGTACCGCTGGAAAACGTCTTTTTCTAGTATAGACAAAAAATATTTTTTACATGAGTTCTTAGGGGAAAAGGAACTTACGTTAAAATGGTAAAAAGCTTAGAAAAATTGATGTTTTCTGCATGCTTTTTTTCCCTAAACACTAAAGGAAGCAGGGAGTGTACATTGCGAAGAAGTTGGATTCTTTTGTCTATTATATCAATCAAATTATTATTAGTACTGACGGAGCGTGGGGCTCCTCACCGGGAGACCGCGCAGGCCCCCCTTTGCCGGTTCGGCCGGGGGCGCTAAGTGAGGTTCTAAGCCCTCGGTCTGTGGAATATTCGCGAGAGAGGCAATGCACGAGACACGGGCGATGTAGACAGGTTCGGGCCGCTGAGAAGCGTAATACCCTACTCCTGTGTTCTGGTGGATCTGTGTATGAAGAAACTACAAAGAGTTCGAGAGCTAGAACAAGTTTAGACTCTAGAACTCGTTTGCTCCTCCTTTCCCCTTTTTTCTTCTCCGTCCCTCTCTTTGGTGGGCAAGGTCCTCCTTTTATAACTCAAGGGGATACCACATGCTCCACTTCTACCTACTCTTCTTTTGGGTGGGGACCCACCCTCTCTTGACCAAAACCCCGTTCGCCTTCTCTTGGAAGCTAAAATATAGCTTGTCTTTGAGTGTGGCCCAGCGTCCTCACTCGTCTGACATAGGGGATCACCCTGTCATTCCTTCATTAATGGGCGGAGATTTGCAATGGCTGCTATCCGAATGACCCTCCGATGGGATGGGTCATACCTACCTCCACTCCGCTGGAAGGAGGTGCAAAATGGGTGCGCGGTTGTCTGCCTATGACATGACCAGCGTCAGACCAGTCACAGACCGGTCATTGTTGTCCACCACGTGTCAGTTTAGCAAGCTGCATGTCTGCCCTTCTTCATACAACGACTTCCTTGCAATGGTTGCGATGAAGCCTGGAATATATCTGGGCGGGACTGACGTGCCAACTCCAGGAGGTAGCACGCCGGCTCCGGCTAGGGACGAGTGCCTGGAGGCTCTCATCAATCCGACGGGACGGGGCGAGGCGTGTGTCAGGCCGCCTGTTGCCACCTAACCCGCGATCTGACCGGTCTGTGACCGGTCACACACTGCGACCGGTCACGGACCGGATGAGCGCTGCGCTGCATTAAATGCGGCGTGGCGCGCTCGTCCAAACCGCAATAAATGCGGTTAGGTGAGCCCTGCTGTGCTCACCTAAACCATACACGTGGCGTCAAAACCACAGGGGGTCGGGGCGCCCCTGCCCTCGGGGCCGAAACGGGAGCGGCCCGACCCCTCGGGGAGACAAAAGGCGGGGAGGTCTCGTCACCCTCGGGCCCGACCCGGGCCACGTGGGTGACTGCGGCTACCCTAACCTCTAGTCATGATACCCTCGGCCCCATGTCATCGACAGTAGCCCCCGGCGTCACGCCAGGGCGATCGCCCCCCTCGAGGGAAGCGCTCGGGCGTGACGCCATTCTTTAGATCTGGTGACAGGTGGGGCCGGTCTCTACAGGCGGGTAGGAACTCAGCGGTCGCAAGTCGCACGCATTGGCAGGGAAAACTGATCGATAATAATGAGCGGCCTCTTCGAGACTGCCACATCACTCGAGCAGCGCGCGAATCGGGACGAGTCAGTTCGTTTCGCCTGGAGACGTGATGATGGCGCTTCGGTCGGCGAGCGAAGTTAACGCGCGCACGATATGTCCCATCTCGACTGCCACGGCCTCGTGCGCCGCAAACGGGCGAGTGGGATTAGCAGAGGCGTGGGCGCAAGAAACGAGGGGGCGAGATAGTGGGCGCGGGAAGCGAGGAGCCGGGCAGAGCGTTGGCAAGGGTATAAAGACGCCGAGGAAGAGATTCGTTTCCTTCCTCTCGCCATTATTCCCCTTGCCTTCGCCGCTTGCGCTCTAACTCTTCGTTTCCTGTGCCCTACCCTCGCCGCACTCGCTCGTTCTCAAGTTCCTCCTCTGCCGGCGTCATGGCACGGGGCTCCGCACCGCTCGATGGTAGCGTGCTGCCGCCTTCCCGCATCGTGAGCGAGAGGCAGGCTGGGCTACCGCGCCGCTTCATGCCGGAATCTGCCACCGGCCGGGAGATGGTCGCGCTGGGCGAGGGACGCCCGGCGCCACGTTACCCGGGGCGGTCCGTCTTCTTCCTCTCTTTTGCAATGGCAGGGCTAGTCCCGCCATTCTCTTCTTTCTTCATGGATGTTCTGGAGCATTATGATCTCCAGATGGCGCACCTCACCCCCAACGCGGTAATGACGTTGGCCATCTTCGCACACCTGTGCGAGATGTTTATCGGGGTGCGCCCATCTCTTCGGCTGTTCCGGTGGTTCTTCACCGTACAGCCAGTGTCGCCGCCGTCGGTGGTCGGTGGCTGCTACTTCCAGCCGCGGGGGCCGGTGCTGAGCCGCTACATTCCCTGCGTCCTGCGCAAGAAGTGGGACGACTGGAAGAGCGACTGGTTCTACACCCCCCTCGCCGACGAAGCGCGCCTCCGACTTCCGAGCCAGCCCCCGGCGCAGGCCTCCAGCTGGCGCGTGCCGGTAGATCTGGGAGACGGCTACGACACCGTCCTTGACCGCCTGGCGGGCCTGCGATCCTAGGGGCTCACGGGGGCCATGGTGTACGACGACTACCTTCGTCGCCGGATCGCGCCGCTCCAGCGGCGCGCCCGGGGCGCCTGGGAGTACACCGGGTCGAAGGACTACATGAGGACCCACCAGGGGGGCAGATGGGACTGGGCCCCTGAGGATTTCAAGATGGTGGTCCAACGGGTGCTGAATCTCAGCTCCGTGGAGGCGTCCCTCATCCCCCAAGGAGTCCTCCCCCTCTGCAGCGATCCAGATCGCGCCAACATCTTGACCATCATGATGGCGGTCGGGGCGTCGGAGGAGCGGGCTCCTCGAGGCCACGATGGCGCGGGCGGGAGCCGCAGGGGGGAACAATCTACCCCAGGAGGGGGTCGTGCTTCTGGGCCCCGCGACGGGGGCCCGGGGGGCAGCCGCCCTGCCGACGCCCGGGGGAAGAGGAAGCAGGAGGGTACCCCTTCCCCATCTCCTCCCCGAGGGGGCGGGGCGGTGCGTGCTAGCAGCAGGCGCTCGGAAGGTGCCGCGCCAACGCCGCAGCCCGAGGGGGAGCGGAAAAAGAAACGGCTCCGCAAGATGGGGGGGACCGAGCCAAGCCGGGGAAACCTCATCTCCCCCCCAAGGTGGTCGTTTAACCGACCTCCTCGCAGGTTCGTCCCCGCGCCTACTACGGCCGAATTCATTCTTTCAAAGCGAGTTTTCACTTACCTGTTTCTTTTTGTCTTCTGGTTTTTCTTCTGCTTCAGCGAGATCCCGTCGCGCCCCTCCCGCCATTCCAAGTCCGGCCGGTCTGAGGCCGAGGATACGGCGACCGCGGAGGCCCGGAGGCGGGAAGCTGACCGGCGAGAAGCCGCGGACCGCCTTCGGGAAGCCGAGGAGGCTGCCCAGGAGGCCGTCCGGGCTCGCCAGGCTGAGGAAGCCGCTCGGGAGGAGGCCAGGCTCCGCCGGGCCGAGGAGTCCGCCCGGGAGGCGGAGGTGGCACGCGCACGCCAGGCGGCCTGCCAAGCCCCCGACCCGACTCCGCCCGAGGCGACGATGACTTCCGAGGCCACCCACGACTAGGCCGCAGGCGCACCGCTCGGGCCCGACTCCTCGGGCGACGCTCAGGACGAGCCAGGTTCGGGGGACGTCCCCGAGTCCGGCACGTCGATCGGCGGGCCGAGCCGTGCGGCATTCTCACCGAGGCGGCTCTCTCCCATGCCTTCCGCTGCCCCACTGAGCGCGGAGCCCCTTCTGCAAGCCTTGGCCACTGCGAACACCACGGTGTTGGATGGGTTAAATGCCCAGATGGAGGTCCTGCAGGCAGAGCGGGCGGAGCTCGACGCGGCGTGAGCGCGTGTCGAAGAGGGGCAATGCTCGGTGGAGGCCATGGTGGAGGCGGGCCGCAAGGCACACCGCCGGCACACCTGAGAGCTCGAGGCCCGTCGGAAGGAGCTGGCGGAGATTGCCAGGGAGGTGGAGGAGAAGCGAGAGGCTGCCCTCATTGCCACCGCCGTGCTGAACGAGGCGCGGGACGATCTCCGCCTCCAATACGGGAGCTAGGCGGCGGAGCTAGGAAAGAAGCCGGCACACCTGAGAGCTCGAGGCCCGTCGGAAGGAGCTGGCGGAGATTGCCAGGGAGGTGGAGGAGAAGCGAGAGGCTGCCCTCATTGCCACCGCCGTGCTGAACGAGGCGCGGGACGATCTCCGCCTCCAATACGGGAGCTAGGCGGCGGAGCTAGGAAAGAAGCTCGACGCCGCCCGGGGGGTCCTTGACGCCGCCGCTGCCCGGGAACGGCGGGCGGCGAAGACCGAGGCGGCGTCCCGGCGGCGCGAAGAAGCCCTTGAGGCCCGCGCCATGGTGCTGGAAGAGCGCGCCCGCGCGAAGGAGAGGGACCTGGCGGACCGCGAGGCCGCCGTCGCCATCCGGGAGACAACACTGGCGGCGCACGAGGCCGGCTGTGCCGAAGAGGAGTCCACACTCCGCCTCCGCGAGGATGCGCTCACCGAGCGGGAGAGAGCTCTCGAGGAGGCCGAGGCCGCGGCGCAAAGGCTGGCGGACAGCCTGTCCCTCCGCGAGGCGGCGCGGGAGGAACAAGCGCGCCGCAATCTGGAAGGTGCCCGCGCCGAGAGGGCCGCACTGGATCAGCGGACCGCTGAGCTCGAGGCGCGGGCAAGGGAGCTGGATGCGAGGGCACGCAGCGGCGGGGCGGCCGCGGGCGACGGGGACTTAGCAGCCCGCCTCGCAGCTGCTGAACACACCATCGCGGATCTGCAGGGCGCGCTGAACTCGTCCACGGGGGAGGTCGAGGCCCTCCGCTTGGCAGGCGAGATAGGGCCCAGCATGCTTCGCGACGGCGTCTCCCGTCTAGACCGCGCCGGGCGGTAGGTGGGTCTCTGGGGCGGGCGGACTGTGAAGTACGCCGCCAACCAGGGGGGCCTCGCCCAGCGCCTCTCCGAGATGGCCGGGACCCTCCAGCGGCTCCCCGAGGAGCTCGAGGAGACAATTAAGTCATCCTCGAGGGACCTCGCCCGAGGAGCGGTGGAGCTCGTACTGGCGAGCTACCAGGCCAGGGACCCTGACTTCTCCCCATGGGCAGCGCTGGACGAGTTCCCTCCCGGGACCGAGGACGGTGCGCGCGCGCAGGTCCGGGACGCCGCCGACCACATCGTCCACAACTTCGAGGGTACGGCCCCTCGGCTCGCGTTCGCCCTCGACTCCGACGAGGAGGGCGGTGACGGCGGTGACGAGGCCGGCGACCCGGGTGCGTCGGAGTGAGCCCCCAGGCCTCCGCCAATCTTTAAATAGTTTTTTCCTTCTTTTTCCGAGGCCTTCGGGCCCCCTTCTTGTATAGACTAACTTAATCTGCAATTAAATAAAGAGGAAATTTCTGTGTCAATTTCTTTTGTTGTGTGTATGAGACGAGGATGGTCTGTGCCACGGTCCTTCTGTGTCTTAGCTTGAACAAGGGCTCGTGCCCAGGTCCCAGCCTCAAATGGCGCGGGTCGGGGCTAGTGCCTGGGGAGATTCACGTGTCGAGACTGGCCAGGCCGGGAACGTGGTGACCGAGGGTTATGGATGACCCGATTGTGGGCCTTTGCCGATTCCCCCCCCGGGAGTTCACCACGCCCCGGGGCACGGCTCGGTTCTGGGCCCCTTTTGGCGATTTTAGCCGGCCCGGGCCACCAAGGGCAGGATCGAGCACGAGCGTGCTAATTCAAGCCAAGATTTTTCAAAAGGAAACAAAGGCACAGACGCAGTCCTTGGGAAATCGAAAATGCTTTTATTGAAATACGGAAGAAAAAAGATAAGAATATGCATGTGTGGTAGCCCCCGGCCAACCCTGCACGCCCGAGGGGGGTGCGGGGTTGGCCCGAGCCCGAGACCTGACATCCAACTCCCATTAGGGGTAGAAGCGACGAAGGTGTTCGATGTTCCACGGGTTAGGCAGCTCCGTGCCGTCGCCTGTGGCCAGCCGAACGGAGCCCGGCCGGGGGACGCCAATCACTCGATACGGACCCTCCCACATTGGTGAGAGCTTGCTCAATCCAGCACGCGTTTGGACGCGGCGTAGGACGAGGTCGTCGACGCAGAGTGATCGGGCCCGGACGTGGCGCTGATGGTAGCGCTGCAGGCTCTGCTGGTAGCGCGCGGCTCGGAGGGCCGCGCGCCGCCTTCGTTCTTCCAAGTAGTCGAGGTCATCTCTGCGAAGCTGATCTTGATCAGCCTCGCAGTACATGGTGGCCCGAGGGGACCTCAGGGTGAGCTCGGATGGGAGAACCGCCTCCGCGCCGTAGACAAGGAAGAAAGGCGTTTCCCCGGTTGCTCGGCTTGGCGTGGTTCGGTTCGCCCAGAGCACCGCTGGCAACTCCTCGATCCACGAGTCGCCGTGCTTCTTGAGGATGTTGAAGGTCTTGGTTTTAAGGCCCTTGAGGATTTCCGCGTTGGCGCGCTCCACTTGGCTATTGCTTCTGGGGTGGGCGGGGGAGGCGAAGCAGAGCTTGATGCCCATGTCTTCACAATAGTCACCGAAGAGTTCACTAGTGAACTGGGTGCTGTTATCCGTAATGATACGGTTAGGCACCCCAAACCGAGCAGTGATGCCCTTGATGAATTTAAGCGCGGAGTGCTTATCGATCTTGACGACCGGATAAGCCTCGGGCCACTTAGTGAACTTGTCGACAGCGACATACAGATACTCGAACCCGCCCGGGGCCCGCCTGAACGGACCTAGGATATCGAGCCCCCAGACAGCAAATGGCCATGAAAGAGGTATGGTCTGCAGGGCCTGGGCCAGCTGATGAGTCTGCTTGGCGTGGAATTGGCACGCCTTGCACTGCCGGACCAGGTCGACCGCATCGTTGAGAGCCGTCGGCCAATAGAAACCCTGGCGAAAGGCCTTGCCAACCAAGGTGCGTGAGGCGGAGTGGGCTCCGCACTCGCCTTCATGGATATCGGCAAGAAGCTCGACGCCTTATTCCCGAGGAATGCACTTCAGGAGGACTCCGTTAGCCGCGCGCCGATAGAGGGTCTCTTCCACCAGCACGTAGCGCTTGGAGATGCGCTGGACGCGTTCACTCCCTTCGCGGTCCTCGGGTAGAGTCTTATCTGCGAGGTACGCCTGGATCTGAGCGATTCCAAGCAATCAATCTAAGGGAGCTGGGAGCGCTCCCCTCGGGTCCCGAGGCTTGGACTCCGACGGGCCTCGGGGGCCGTTCAGGCGCGTCCGTCTCCCCTAGGGGGTCGGGTCGCGCCGACGGCTGGGCAAGCCTTTCTTCAAAGCTGCCCGGTGGGGTCTGGGCTCGCGAGGAAGCAAGCCTTGAGAGTTCGTCGGCGACCGCGTTATCCCGTCTGGGCACGTGCCGAAGCTCTATCCCGTCGAAATGGCGCTCCATACGCCGCACCTGGCGTACGTAAGCGTCCATCTCCGGGTCAGAGCACCGGTACTCCTTACAGACCTGGTTTACGACCAGCTGGGAGTCGCCTAACACAAGGAGGCGGCGGATCCCCAGTCCAGCTGCCACCCTGAGTCCTGCAAGGAGTCCCTCGTAGTCCGCCATATTGTTGGTTGCCCTAAAGTCGAGGCGAACCAGGTATCTGAGGACGTCTCCACTCGGCGAGGTCAACGTGACCCCCGCACCGGCGCCCTGAAGAGACAGGGAGCCGTCGAACTACATCACCCAGCAGGCGGTGTGAGGCAGCTGTGAGGGGCCCAAGCTGGCCTCGAGGGCGGAGACGGGCTCGAGAGCTGGGGTCCACTCTGCCACAAAGTCGGTGAGGGCCTGGCTCTTGATCGCGTGGCATGGTTCAAAGTGCAAATCAAATTCAGAGAGTTCGATTGCCCATTTCACCACCCGTCCAGTACCCTCTCGGTTATGCAAGATTTGGCCGAGGGGGTAAGACGTAACCACCGAGACCCGATGCGCCTGAAAATAATGGCGCAACTTCCTCGAAGTCATTAGAATAGCGTAAAGCATCTTCTGGGCCTGAGGGTATCGGGTCTTGGCGTCCCGGAGGGCCTCGCTAACGAAGTAGACGGGCCGCTGCACCTTTCGGCGGGGCCGATCCTCTTCGCTAAGGGCCGCATCTCCAGGGCGCTCTTCGTCCGAGAGGCCGCACGGGGCGCACTTGGCTTCTGCGCCGATGACCTCGGGGTCAGAGGGCGACAGGCGCGGCCTTCCCGCAGTGGCCCCGAGGCCATCCTGGGGGTCGGGGGCGCCTGGCACCGTCGGACAAGCGGGCGGAGGGCCAGCTCCGGCCGTCGGGGGCCTCGGGCCGCCGTTCGACTCGGGGGCCTCTCCTCCCTGCTCTCTCCCGGGTCGAGTCGACACAGGGTGGGGACGCGCGAAGTGAGGGTTGTCCTCGTCGCGCTCCACGACCAACGCTGCGCTGACCACCTGCGGGGTTGCCGCGAGGTAGAGTAGCAGCGGCTCATCTGGCTCCGGGGCGACCAGGATCGGGGGAGAACTGAGGTAATCCTTCAACTGAGTGAAGGCCCGCTCAGCCTCCTCTGTCCAGGTAAACGGCCTGGAGCGTTTGAGGAGCTTAAATAGGAGTAGCGCCTTCTCTCCCAGCCTCGATATGAACCGACTTAGGGCGGCCATGCAGCCGGTGATGCATTGCACATCCCTAAGCTGGCTGGGGGGCGCATCCGCTCTATAGCTCGTATCTTCTCGAGGTTGGCCTCGATGCCTCGGGCAGAGACCAAGAACCCGAGAAGCTTACCCGCAGGCACGCCGAACACGCATTTGTCGGGGTTCAGCTTTATGCGAGCGGAGCGGAGACTTTCGAAAGTTTCCGCTAAATCCAAGAGTAAGGTCTCTTGGTTGTGCGTCTTCACAACCAAGTCATCAACATAGGCCTCAACATTACGTCCTATTTGGCTACCCAAAGAAATTCGAGTAGTACGTTGAAAAGTAGGACCTGCATTCTTTAACCCGAAAGGCATTGTCGTATAACAATAAGTTCCTATGGGGGTAATGAATGCAGTTTTTTCCTCATCCTCCCTAGCCATGCGAATCTGATGATAACCAGAGTATGCATCTAGAAAACACAAAAGGTCGCACCCCGCAGTGGAGTCGACAATCTGATCTATGCGTGGAAGGGGGTAAGGGTCCTTAGGACATGTCTTGTTAAGGTCAGTGTAGTCGATGCACATCCGAAGCTTGCCGTTCGACTTGGGAACGACGACCGGGTTCGCCAGCCACTCCGGATGGATGACCTCTCGGATAAATCCGGCCTCCAGAAGTCGCGCCACCTCCTCGCAGATGAAGGCTTGACGTTCCGGGGCCTGCCGCCGCACTTTCTGCCGAACCGGCCTTGCGTCCGGCCGCACGGCGAGACGGTGCTCAATCACCTCCCTGGGGACCCCGGGCATGTCCGCCGGTCTCCATGCGAAGACGTCGGCGTTTGCCCGCAGGAAGGAGACGAGCGCGTCTTCCTATTTGTCGTCCAGAAGATCACCGATTCGAGTGGTCTTGGACGGGCCGTCGCCCAGGGCAACCTCCTTGACCGGGACCTTGTCGTACGTGATCATCCGCTGCCTCGGGGCGGCTGGGACGGAGGGTCTAAGCCTCTCGTCGCTGCCCGCGGGCTTGGACGCCGCGGCGAGGTGGTCCGCGCGCTGCTCCATACAAGCAAGCGCGACTTTGAGGTCGCCATGGACGGTGATGGGGCCACCGGGGCCCGGCATCTTCATCTGGAGGTAGGCATAGTGGACCGCCACCATGAACTTCACCAACGCGGGCCTCCCCAGGACCGCGTTGTAGGGCAGACTGAGGTCCGCCACATCGAAGCTCACCCGCTCCGTGCGGAAGTTGGCGGAACCACCGAAAGTGACCGGGAGGTCGATATGACCTAGCGGCCAAGTGTGCCCCGGCGTCACACCGATGATCGGCTGGGACGGTCGGAGCACCATCCCCGGGACCTTGATGGCGTCGAAGGCCGCGGGGGAAAGGATATTGAGGGCTGCGCCCCCATCTATGAGGACTCGCCCCAACTTCACATTGCAAATGGTGGGGGAAACCACCATCGCGATCTGCCCTCCCCGGGCAACGCACGGCGGGTGGTCGGTCTGGTCGAAGGTGAGGGTAACCTCCGACCATCGTGCCCGCCGCGTCGCCTCATGGGTAGGGGCAGCGGCCAAAAGCTCTCGCTTCATGGCCTTGAGGCTCCGGCGAGAAGCGTGAGTGCACGCTCCCCCATCGACGGTGGCGATGGTGGCCCCAGGTCGCCATCGTCGATGTCCTCGGTGGGTCCCTTTTGCTTGGCCTCACTTCGCCGGTTGCCGGAGGGAGCCGCCGGGGCCTTGCCCTCACGGCGCTCCTGCCTCCTCTCCTCTTCCCACTTCCTCGTCCGCTCAGCCAAACTTTTGACCGCGCGGCAGTCCGCGAGGTCGTGGAGGGAGGTGTTGTGCACGGTGCACCACTTGCCAGTCGGGCGCTCCCTGCTGGGAGCGCCGGCCTCCTTCTTTTTGTCGCTCGCAGGCCTCCCCTTTCGGGTGGCCCGCGAAGCACCCTCGACGGCGAGGACATGACCCTCGTCGTCGGAATGGGCCGACCTCTTCTTCCTCCTCCTGTCCCGCCGCCCTGACCGAGCAGCGGACCCGGGGGCGGCCGAAGCTGCCACACCGGAACCGGAGGAGTTCCAGGTCCAGGCCTCCTCCTTGCGAGCCACTCGGTCCGCGAGCTGAAAAAGCTCCGCGGTAGTCTGGGGCTCCTTGGAGGCGATCTTTTCGAGCATGCGGTTGTGCCGCACGCCCCCCTGAACGCGTAGATCACCACGTGTGCAGGGATGCATGGTATGGTGTTGCGGACTTGACAGAACCGCTGAATGTACGAGCGAAGTGACTCATCATCCCTTCGCTGTACCGCGTGCAAGTCCGCTTCTTCACCTGGGCGCTGATATGTGCCTTGGAAGTTCATGGTGAACTGCTGGCACAAATCCTCCCAAGAGTGGACCGACGCGGGTGGCAAGTTCATTAGCCAACCCCGCGCCTGTCCCTTCAGGGCCATGGGAAAGAAATTCGCCATGACCCTGTCGTCACCCCCGGCGTCCTCGATCCCGGTCGTGTAGACCTGGAGAAACTCGGCGGGGTTGACGCTTCCGTCATATTTTTCGGCGATGGTGGGCCGGAACCTTGGGGGCCAACGGACGTTTCGAAGGCTCGCCACAAAGGCTCTACAGCCAACACCACCAACCGGGGGCACGGAGGGCTGGCCCCCGCGCCCGTACTGAAGTGGCGCTCCGGACGAGGAGGCGCCCTCCGTTGCGTGGGCAGCACGACGACCATTGCGCCGACGCTCGAAACCGAGGCGGGCATCCGGCCCCCCACGCACATCTTCCTGGGTCGGAGGCGTTGACGAGAGAATGGCAGACGAACGGCGGGTAACAGCCGCCGCTCGCCGCGCCCTCCACCTCGACGACACGGAGCCGGCGGTAGCAGCGCCAGAGGCCTTGGTGGCGGAAGACCGCCCACCGGCACCTAGGCGCTGCTGCGCCGTCATGACCAAGTCGGCCACGTCATCCAACCAACGTCGGGCTAGAGTCTCTGGATCGGGGACGACGGGCGGGTGACGCAAGAGCGCGCCCGCAGCTTGGAGCACGCCCTGGGGCGTGCTGCCATCGCCGTAGACGAGGAGGCGACGCTCTCCGTCTCGCCGTCCTTCTCCATCGCTCGTGGGCGGCAAAGTTGCGGATCTTTCGACCCCCTCGAGCGCCTCCTCCCGCCTAAGACTTCGGCGAGAGGGGGGCGGTGGAGTACGAGCTCGACGGCGCGGGTTCTGCTCCCCGTCGTCACCGCTAGCACTCAGAGAGAGGTTGTGCGCTTTTGCTCGTTCGGCCATTGGGTTGAACGGGAGAAGCTTGGCGCACACGAAAGAGGATGAGAGCTTAGAAAAACACACGCGCCCCCTACATGGCGCGCCAGATGACGGAGCGTGGGGCTCCTCACCGAGAGACCGCGCAGGCCCCCCTTTGCCGGTTCGGCGGGGGGCGCTAAGTGAGGTTCTAAGCCCTCGGTCTGTGGAATATTCGCGAGAGAGGCAATGCACGAGACATGGGCGATGTAGACAGGTTCGGGCCGCTGAGAAGCGTAATACCCTACTCCTGTGTTCTGGTGGATCTGTGTATGAAGAAACTACAAAGAGTTCGAGAGCTAGAACAAGTTTAGACTCTAGAACTCGTTTGCTCCTCCTTTCCCCTTTTTTCTTCTCCGTCCCTCTCTTTGGTGGGCAAGGTCCTCCTTTTATAACTCAAGGGGATACCACATGCTCCACTTCTACCTACTCTTCTTTTGGGTGGGGACCCACCCTCTCTTGACCAAAACCCCGTTCGCCTTCTCTTGGAAGCTAAAATATAGCTTGTCTTTGAGTGTGGCCCAGCGTCCTCACTCGTCTGACATAGGGGATCACCCTGTCATTCCTTCATTAATGGGCGGAGATTTGCAATGGCTGCTGTCCGAATGACCCTCCGATGGGATGGGTCATACCTACCTCCACTCCGCTGGAAGGAAGTGCAAAATGGGTGCGCGGTTGTCTGCCTATGACATGACCAGCGTCAGACCAGTCACAGACCGGTCATTCTTGTCCACCACGTGTCAGTTTAGCAAGCTGCATGTCTGCCCTTCTTCATACAACGACTTCCTTGCAATGGTTGCGATGAAGCCTGGAATATATCTGGGCGGGACTAACGTGCCAACTCCAGGAGCTAGCACGCCGGCTCCGGCTAGGGACGAGTGCCTGGAGGCTCTCATCAATCCGACGGGACGGGGCGAGGCGTGTGTCAGGCCGCCTGTTGCCACCTAACCCGCGATCTGACCGGTCTGTGACCGGTCACACACTGCGACCGGTCACGGACCGGATGAGCGCTGCGCTGCATTAAATGCGGCGTGGCGCGCTCGTCCAAACCGCAATAAATGCGGTTAGGTGAGCCCTGCTGTGCTCACCTAACCCATACACGTGGCGTCAAAACCACAGGGGGTCGGGACGCCCCTGCCCTCGGGGCCGAAACGGGAGCGGCCCGACCCCTCGGGGAGATAAAAGGCGGGGAGGTCTCGTCACCCTCAGGCCCGACCCAAGGGTGACCGCGGCTACCCAAACCTCTAGTCATGATACCCTCGGCCCCATGTCATCGACAAGTACTACCTTTGTTTCAGGTTATAAGACTTTCTAGCATTGCGTACTACTAATCTAAAATCCCTTTTATTAATCTATTCTTGTTCTATATCCTTTATAAACAAATATTCCTAGAGAATAACCTGACAATAAACTAATAAAATCCTACAAAAGCATAAAAGATGGCCACTTTGAATCTTTGATTATGTTGCACCTCAAAAAAATATATATCATATATTACCCTAAAAAAACCATACACTTTTCCAATTTCAGACAGCCAAAAGAAGAGAGAGTGAGAGTCTGAGAGACAGCCCATTCAGAGGTTAGTTAGAGTTGGGCCGAGCCCATATCATCTCCTATATAAATGGCCCTTCCGAGCGAACCTCCGCCCCCTCCGAAACCCTAACGCCACCCGCGCCGCCATCCCCGAGCACCACCAACCCCACCCCCCGAGCGAGCGGAGCGGAGAACGCGAGGCGAGGCGAAGCAAACATGGCGGCGGCTGCGGTGTACGGCGCCGGCGGCGCGATGAAGGGCGGGAAGCTCGGCATGGAGGAGGCGCGGGAGCTGCAGCTCAACCGCATCCGCATCACCCTCTCCTCCAAGAACGTCAAGAACCTCGAGAAGGGTAATCCATTCTTTCTCTTTTTCTTCTATAGTTTCAGTTCGTTGTCGTTCAGAGAGGATTAGATTAGATCGGATTTTTTTTTGCTGAGAGCGCGAAGCTGATTCGTGTGTTTATGGTTGCAGTTTGCGCTGATCTGGTGAAGGGCGCCAAGGACAAGCAGCTGCGCGTCAAGGGCCCCGTCAGGATCCCCACCAAGGTGCTCCACATCACCACCCGCAAGTCGCCGTGCGGTGAAGGTATTGACCAGTTGCAGCCACCTCTAATTGCAATGCTTGATTGGGTTTGAATCCATTTGTTTTTGTGGTATGTTTCGACTCATGGGTATAGCTTTGGTTTAGGTGGTTAGGAAATGGATTGGTGGAGACAGATGCCACTGTATAGATGCCAGTGTATAGATGCTTGGTTAAGCTAGATCCTGGTCTAAATTAGTGCTCTTGGTTGGTGACTAGTGTGGATTGTGTGACCATTGGAATCATTTAGTCAAAACTATTTGATTTTTCAGGCAATCTCTTTGTTGAAATTTGCCTTAGTTAGAGTACTTCACTAAGTGTTATTGTTGTATGGCCATGTTCTTATAGTGACTTTCGGCTATCTAAAATCTGCAATAAAGACTACCAGCAACAAGTTGCCACCAAAATGTAATGAAGGATGAATGTTTAAGTTTTCGAGTGAAAGCACATGGTATAGCAAGTTGAGTAGAAGGGTTACTATTGGAGGTTTGTGGTGAATAAGTTTGGTTTACCTGTTCTTTGTCGACCCAACCATTTCATCACCCAACCATTTCATGCATGGAGATGGATGGGCAGCGGGATAGCAAGCGATGGACACTGTCAAGCTACAACAAACTAGGATATTCCTATGTTATTCACTTCTAGATAAGGGAATGATCTAGAGGCAAGCTCAGAAAACTTGCCGTTACCCCCACAGTCTCATATTAAGGGGGCAGAATATACAGACGTTTCTTCAATTTTAGTGTTATTATTCTCCACATGTCATAATTTTAAAGATAGCCAAGCCAAGTTCTGAAGTCAAGAAGGTTTAGTAAGATTTTGTTTAGCAGGGATTTGGAAGGCACATATGTTGGTATTCTATTGGAATGCAAGTGGGCTGGCTTTTGAACCCATTTATGGGCTATTCAAGTGGGTAAACCATAGGTTGGTGCACTTAAATGGCCTATAAGTGGGTTTGTGGGCTGGCCCTCTTGTATCCTGATAGTTTAGTATGATTGGTAATAATAGCAATGCTACTTTTAAATTTAAGGTTTGTTATGGACTAGTGATAACTGTTATGGGATCGAGTACCAGTGGCACAAGAAACTACTGGCTAGTCTCGTAGCTTGCTAGGTACTCCCTCTGTCCCAAAATAAACAAAGCTAGTACGGGGATGTGGCACTTCCTAGTCCTGTACTAGGTTTGTTTATTTTGGGACGGAGGGAGTATCATAGTTTGTTACTCCTCTGGTTACTATTTATCTTTTTGGCTCCTAACCTACAAAGGTCGCAGTGTAGTAAAACCTCCTGCCCAAAATGTAGCTCTCTTTGGCTTTGAATCTGGATATGAACTTGTCTAGATTCATAGCTAGATATAGTTACACCTTGGGATGGATGTAGTATTGTACTCCCTCTGTTTTTAAATGTATGACGCTGTTGACTTTTAGATATATGTTGACAATTCGTCTTATTCAAAAAATCGAGCAAATATAAAAATATAAGTGAGGCTTAAGGTATATTTGATGATAAAACAAGTCATGGCAAAATTAATGATACCTGTATAACTTTTTTGAGTAAGACGAGTGGTCAAACGTAGATTTAAAAGTCAACGGTGTCATATATTTATAAATGGAGGTAGTATTAGAGAAGGAATCCATTGATAAACAAGATTAGTGCTCTTCCCACTATTATAGCAACCATAGGCTCGAAGCCTGCATTGCGCAAGAGACTTGGTTGCAAAAAGACATCACTAAACTAAAGGATCAAACTTTACGCCCATTTAAGTGGACATGTGAGTTTGTTTCATGGGATTTATTATTATGTGAATTCATTGATTTGTTAATTGGACAAAGTACATGATATGTTTAACTTGTAATGTATATCCTTTTTGTGTGCCAATCATCCTGTACCCCTGTTTACCTATGCTCATGTAGTTGTAGCATATTGTTCTGATGATTGACAGTTTTTTTACTTTCATGCTTATCTTTCATCAATATATCTTCAGGTCAGTTTATGCTTGCAACAGTTAAACTGGACGCTCTTTGTTAGATGAAACCACTTTGGATGCTAGTTGCTTAAGCTAGGGAAATTTGCTGACATCTTGTTGGCTTAACTTCACATTGGTTGGGTTTTCTTGTGCTAATTCAGGACTATTTTGCGTTCTTTTCTGACCAGGAACAAACACATGGGATCGTTTCGAGTTCCGCATCCACAAGCGGGTGATCGATCTCATCAGCTCCCCAGATGTTGTGAAGCAGATCACCTCCATCACCATCGAGCCTGGTGTCGAGGTCGAGGTGACGATCGCTGATGTGTAATGCTGCCAAACTAGCACTACCTTAGACCTACCTGTCTTGTTTCTCTGCTGCTTAGAATCTCGGTTCCGATTGCCATGCGTGTAACGGACATCCAACTGGTTTAGTGTATCTGGGTCTTTTATATGTGCGCGGATGCTATGGATCTTTCTCATGTAAGAGGTGTGTAACTCGCCAGTTTTGCTTCAACCACATGAAATTTGGTATTGGATTCAATTTTTGTTTGTTCGGCCCCTTCTGTCGTGGGATTCCGTCGAATCCGGTGATTGTTACAGGAGGGTATTTGATCATGAAATACTCTCTACTGCTTGTCTCGCTCATTTCAAACATTCTTACGAATCTATAGAGAATACGAATCTGGACAAAAGGGCTAGAAAATGTCACATCCGTTTTACTCTCTCCGTCCTTAAGAAAAATGTCACATTCGTTTTACTCTCTCCGTCCTTAAAAAAAATGTCACATTCGTTTTACTCTCTCCGGACACATCTCTTTCTAAATTGATTTTTTTTTAATGGAGGGAGTAGCTTATATTTTGGGACGCAGCGCTACACACTTGATCCACTGAACCACTGAAGAAATATCGTCAAAGCATATCCTGCATTCCTACTGTAGGGCAGCCTCTCGATTAGAACTGTCCACCATTAGCAGTTTAACCGTCTGATCAGCAGTGGAACATTTTGACGGGCTATGGTCACGCATTTTACTAGGAATAAGTCCATTTGTCATCCCTCATCTTTCTGTCCATTATGTTTAAACCTCAATATCAGACATCTTCACCTAAATCTTTTTAAAACCGCAAAACCATTTAATGATATCGAGGTTTAATAAGTATGCTAATTAAACCAGACGGAAAGATGAGGGATGGTAAGTGCACTTATTCCATTTTACTATGCCTAAATAGCCCAACTACAGCATGTTGCATCCAGCCCAGTAGAAGACATGAGCGTTGATGGGCCAGTAAGCCCAAAAAGCCGTAGGCCCACTAATTAGGCCCATCCAACACGCCGTCCGACGCCGCCACAAGCCACGCCGCTCGCCGCGCTACGGCGCACGCCTCCACCATCCCCACCCGCCCCCCGCCAGATCTCGCCGCGGTTCGCTGACGGGATCCATGGCGGCGCCGGGGAGCCACACCCGCCGCCGCGCGTGGCCGCTGCTGTTCCTCGCCGTCCTCATGTTCCACTCGCTCGCCATCTACCTCTTCACCCGCGGCTTCCTCCTCACCCGCACCGAGCTCGACGTCCACAGCCACCGCGACGACCGCATCGGCATCTCCCCGGGCTGCTCCTCCTGGCCCCCGCCCGCCGTCGACCGCCTCGTCATCGTCGTCCTCGACGCCCTCAGGTAAAATCACCACCCCTCGAATCTTAGATTCCCCAAGAGAGAAATTAAATCTCTTGTTGGCTACTGCGATTATACTCAGTGTTGGGTTACCGAGAAAGTAGGATAAGTTTGGAGCTGACACAGTTGTGCAATGCACTGTCCTGCAGGTTCGATTTTGTGGCACCAAGTACATTCTTTCAAGGTGATTTACTCCTTTTATGTATTACTATAATGCTCAACGTGTAACATGTGAGAATGTGATTTGTAACTCTGAGATGAGGCCATGATTCGCTGCAGAGAGGCAACCATGGATGGACAAACTGCAGGTTCTGCAAAGATTGGCTGCTGATGAGAAGACCTCTGCTAGGATATTCAAAGCGCTTGCTGATCCACCGACGACTAGCCTTCAACGTCTTAAGGTGATCAACTCTGTTTCTGTTGTTGTTAATCCAGATATTCATTCATTCATCAACAGAGTTACCCTGAAAAATTGTTGTCCTTTCCTCAATTCAGTGCAGTATAAGATTATCGCATTATATGCATTCATGAATTGAGTTGACCTGATATGCTCTGCACGATTCAGTGCAATCAAATGGTTGTAACTTTGTGTGTTCTTCACCCCCCAGGCTTTAACATCCTTGCTGTAAAATTCTATACTCAGGCTCTGACGACAGGTGGTCTGCCTACATTTATTGATGTGGGAAATAGCTTTGGAGCTCCAGCAATAGTAGAAGACAACATAATGCATCAGGTTCTTGTCACAATCTCATCTTGCATCTAACATTACAAATATGGTGTCAGTAAACTTACTCAGTTTATTCTGGATAACTAACCGTGGAAGTATGTGTTGCCTATTGTTTCTTTGTACTCAATCAGTTTGCCAAAAATGGAAAGAGGGTCGTCATGATGGGAGACGATACTTGGATCCAGTTATACCCTGAACATTTCAACAAGTCATATCCTTACCCTTCTTTTAACGTTAAAGATCTTGACACAGTATGTCATATCTTTTGTACCATTCTTTTCCTTGTTCTGCAGTGCGAGTTTTTTTCCTCCCATAAATTTTCCATGAAATTACCAGTAATTGTATTTATCGTATATATCAGGTAGACAATGGTGTTATTGAGCACTTGCTTCCATCATTACACAAAAATGATTGGGACGTTCTTATTGCACATTTCCTTGGCGTGGTAAGTTATTGTGCATTCTCTTATGCCTTAGCTTAAAAATTTAATCCTTTTATCCTGTCCGTTTTGAATAAAGAACATGTGAGATCAACTTCCTTTAGGACCATGCAGGGCATATATTCGGTGTTGACTCTACCCCAATGATCCAGAAGTTGGAGCAATACAATCGGATCCTAGAGGTCAGTCACCTCATGCACAAATATATAATGTGGCTTTATGCTTACCTGCTTATCATTCTTTTAAATTTGACCTCATTATGTTCTTTATTCCCATATGATGGCCATATTAACTATGATAATCAAATGCTGCTATATTTAACTCATACAGGATGTAATTGACACATTGAAAAGTCTATCAACATCGGGTGGTCCCCATGAGAATACTTTACTTCTTGTAATGGGGGATCATGGCCAAACACTAAATGGTGATCATGGTGGAGGAACTGCTGAAGAGGTGATCTATCTTATGTTTTGTTGCTAAATGCTGAAGAGGAACACTAAATGGTAATCATGTCTACATAACTAATGCTGTTACTATTATAGGTTGAAACATCGCTCTTTGCATGGAGTCCGAAGACCCCACCAAATGCTGTCTTGTCTGTTCTTGGTAAAAATTTATGCAACGCTGATCTGGTACATTTTCTTATCCTATATGTTCTGCTAACTAATTATGATTTGAGCTATCTTGCCATGTATGGCGATAATGTTATGATCAGGACTAAGTTTTCAAACAATTATAATTAATATTCATTGGCCATATTATAACCTGAGTTACATTTTTTTTGTCTAGAACACTTAAACTAGAATTGCGTACAGAAGATATTTTTCTAATCCCTTGCTTCCATATTGAATGCCTTACTGTTGTATATTTGGTTTGACATCTAAAACCGTAGGGCAAAGTGATTGACTATTTTAAACTCTACTCTGACTGTGTTATGCATGGCTATGAAGTACTGCATGCAGCGTTTTTTAATGAAAAGAGTGGGAATGAGGGCCTGTAGATTTTAGGAATGTAAATTTGAAATAAGCAGTGATTGATGTAATACAGTTTTTGGCCAAGATACATGTTAATCGTAGTACATTTTGTTTAGCCAGATTTTGCTTGCTTTTATTTGTGACTGTAGTAATGTGCCTACTAATCACACGTTTATTTCTTTTCTAGCATGGTAAAGAGGTGTGCGTCAGCACTATGCAGCAGGTCAGTGCTAACTGCATTCTTTTATGTTGATGGCTTATATGATCAATATTGCTTAATTTTTCTCCTTGTTCTTAGCTTGATTTTGCAGTAACTATAGCAGCGCTACTTGGTATACCTTTTCCTTTTGGAAGGTGTGTACGCTTTACTTGGTACTTGCTTGTTTCTGTTGTTTGCAGTGTGTGCTACTATCTGGTTTGACTAGAGACACTATCTAGTTGCTTTTTTTTTTCATTATATATACTGATTCGACTTGATTTTATTTTTCAATTGCTATTGTCCCTACATCCTTCCATAGTTGTAGTACTTAATTCAGTATATTTACGAAATGTGTTCTATTGTGCCATATCTAGCATTGGACGTGTAAACCCAGAATTGTATGCTCTGAGTGCTGGAACATGGGATAATCAACAGATCGGTGCCAATGATTGTACACAGCAGAATGATCTAGAAGCATGGATGCGGAGATATGCTGAAGCTCTCTGTATAAATTGTTGGCAGGTAATATGAAAGTTCATTTGTATTTGTTTGGTTGGGTGGATTGCTGAAGCTCTACGCTGATTTTCAGTTAACCCTCATAGGTAAAGAGGTACATTGATCGATATTCTGCCACTTCTGTTATTGGATTTCGAGCAGAAGACCTGAACCATGTTGCAGATCTGTATTCAAAAGCTCAGGCAAATTGGTCCTCTGTCCTGAGGTCTACATGTCCAGTGGAAACAAGCAGTCAGGATGAATTAAAGGAGTGCGCAAATAAGGAATGCACAAGTTCAGCTCTGCGGTTGCAAATTGATGCATACTCTGACTTCTTGGAGAGCTTTGCAAAGCTTGCTCGCTCTGCATGGACTGAGTTTGATTTATGGCTGATGGGCATTGGTCTTTCAGTTATGATACTGTCAGTTAGTACTCAGGCATGTATGCTTGTGAAGTTGAATATTGATCAAATTTCAGAAAAGGAAAGAGCAAGTTCAAGTTTCATTCCGAAAAATTTCTTTGCTTTTGCATTGGTTGCAATTCGGGCAGCAAGTTTCCTATCCAATAGCTATATATGTGAGTTTGTCAGATATACCAACCTCATCAAATATTATAAATTTATTTGGTGCACCTGCTTATTCATGCATCTATTTCTTGTGATGCAGTGGCAGAAGGTAGAGTTGCAAACTTTCTTTTGGCCACGAGTTGCATTGCCAGTGTGTGGCACTCAGCCACAAAAGGAAAATTCATCATAGAAGTTAATATTCTTATCACAATTAATGCTCCCAATTTCCCTGTGTTGACCTCAGTTTTATTCTATTATTATGTATAGTCAACTTCTGATCTACTTTTACTCTATTTATTCGCAGGAGTTTGTTTTTCTCCTCCTTAATATTTTCATACGATTTGGGATTGAGTTTGGGATGTCAAAACAAATTTCTGGGTCAATAATTTCAAATGACCACCCAGTCAGCATTATTTGTGGCCTGTTTGGTTCAAGTTTTTGCAGTGATCTCATGGAAATATTCCCCATCATATCTCTTACCTTAGTGGCCTATATAATTTTGAAGTGCATATCCTATGCGATCAGTCATAGATTCTTGAAGTACTCTGTTATGTCTGGAAGCATCTTGAGTTATATATTTATAGCAATTCATTGGGCTTCTGAAAGTACTTTGCTCTCTCATACTAAAGCTACTAGAGAGACTGGAATAAGTTTAGCTCCTCGCCTTGTATACACTATTGGAGGTTTATCATTAGCAATATCTGCATTTTATCGGTTGTTTGGGTCAACTGATCATTTGAAGATGAATGAAAGGATAACTAGTTTGTCAGCTGTCATGCTGTGCTCCTGGAGTCCTACTATCTTGATCTTGTTGGGAAGACAAGGTCCCTTTGTGGCTCTAATTTGTATGACTATAGGTACTGTGAGCTCTATTCCTAGACATATGGTTGCTTCTCAGAACATGGCAATTACTACTTTGGGCACTATTTGAGATTCTTTTCCTGTTATGTCCTAATTAAGAGCATGGCATGTGATTTTCTTTTTCATTTTGCAGCATGGTGTATAATAAAGTTACAGCAGAAAAATCAGAGAGAGCTGAAACTTGACAAAGGAATACATGCTGCTGACTCTGTTTCAGTAACACAATGGAGCTTTCTGGCAGTTTGTCTATTTTATCTGACGGGTCATTGGTAATTTCTTTGCTGTGTGGATGTTACTGACCTTTATCTTTTAGTTAGAATTTATCTTTCTGTTAATAATGCATTTTTAGTATGCAATTTGTTTCCTAGTCTGGAATAAAATGCATGTACAATTTGTATTTTCTGTATCTGATGTGATTTAATTCATATTTTTAGATGGAGTTGTTGAAAATACATTGTTGATCAAAAATTATGTTTCAGGTGTACCTTTGATGGCCTCCGTTATGGTGCTGCATTCATTGGGTGAGTGTAATCATGTTCCAAATATAAATGCTGAAAGGCATCTCTCATGATGCACACGGTTTACTTATCACAACAATTAATTTTACAGGTTTGATCATTTCCATATTATCCGACAAGGCCTTCTTCTTTCCATTGATACTTTTGGCGTTTCTCACATACTGCCTGTTCTTAGTCTTCCGTTTATTGCCATATGCTGGTACAATTCTGCATCCAAGAACAGCAAGGTGAATGATGCCACTGTCACCAGATTAATACAGGTAATTAGTTAGAAATATGGAGTAGTTTTATTTTTTTCTGGACCAGTTTAACGTTACAAAGCAGCAGCCTAAAATACTAACTTCAAGGTATCTATGCCAAATTCAAATATACTGCAAGTAGTTAGGCACTAAAATATTGGATACAAAAAATAATTTGGAGCTCCCAGAATATAAACAATAGGACAAAGCGTAGTACTCCCTCTCGTTTCATAATTCTTGACGTTTTGGACAATGACACGGCCTTCAAAATACATCTTTGACTTTGTTTTTCTATTATAATATATATATACAATAAATAAATGCGTGTTTACTTTTTTATGTTGTTCTACTTCCTTTAAACTAAATATATTTATTTTTTATGTTGTTCTACTTCCTTTAAACTAAATATATTTAAAGTTATTGATGTTCAAAGTTACAAAAGTTTGACCTCAACCCTATCCAAAATGTTAAGAATCATGGAACCGGAGGGAGTACTGATCTTGCATGCATTATGGAACTCCATTTGGAGACCAAATTATGTTTTCTGTTTGTTTGCTTACTGATCGATGGGGCCCCTTGTCTGTTTTGTTTCACTTAGGTGCTTTTGATGTATGGTTTAATTACATCAATCACAACAACGCTTACAATCATTTGTGTTACCATTCAACGGCGTCACTTGATGGTAATTTTTACCCCAGCGCCACATAAGAATACCACGAGTATTCCTGCTTTTGCTAATTAATTATGGTGGACTTTATGTGACACTATGCAATGTCAAACTTTGCAGGTCTGGGGTTTATTTGCCCCAAAATACGTATTTGATGCTATCGGGCTTCTTCTGACCGACTTGTTAGTTGTTCTGGCATCTATCTATTACAGCTGACCTTGCTATTTTGTTTCTTCAGATAGACAGGTAGTTTTAAAATTAACGCATTTACGATTTGATTGCATCTATAGAGCTGAAATATTTTTTTTGTCACTACAGTCAGTGGTGTAAAATCATGTGTATATTCAATTAAATTCATGTATTATCGTTGAATCAAATTTGTCATTAACCCAAGGGCCAGATTCTTGGTCACTTTTCAGAGACTCCTAAAACAGCACTCCAACTGTCCAACATCCGTGTGCCACAAATCTGGTTATTGTATTTTTAGAAGCTAGCTAGAACTCACACTAAGGCCATTTACAATGCGGTGAGATGGCGTTCAGCCTCACTGCGCCAGCGCATAGATTCCTTGCCACGTTAGCTTCTGGCACACTTTTCTCAAGTCCGCGCGTCCAACTTTGGTCACGCGTTCCTCGGCCAAATCCAGGGCGAGCGGCGTGAGGAACAGGCACTTGCGCGCATTGTGGAGGTCGTGACCTCGTTTCGTCGTTCTCCCGCGCTCGCGTCGTCGTCGAGTTCATCCTGCCCCGCGTCGTCGTTGAGTTCATCCCACAGGAGAGAAGGGAATCCGGCCTCTGCAGATTCAATCACCAAATACTCCTTCAGTTTCGTCATCACCAAGACGAACAGAAGAAGAGAGAAGCGAGCAGAAGGAAAAAAAAAAGGAGCAAACATATATGCGAGAAACAGAATATTTGAGAAAGAAGAGAAGAATACCTTCGTTGGAGGCCATGGACGACATTAACTAAACGGGAGGAGCAATTGCTGCCGATGCTTTCTTGCATTGAAGTCGACCAACCGTTGAAGTAGAGAAGAAGCAAACCAAACCAACTCCCGGCGCCGCCTCTCCGCCCGAGCTGGATCTAGCCGCCTGCCGCCGCCGTCTCGTCAGCAAGCGCTGCCCGGAAGGAGAGAGAGAGACGCGCCCGCGCCATGGGGAGGCCGAAGGGCGGCGCCGCGGCGTCCTCCTCCTCGTCGAAGAAGCCCAAGGCGAAGCCGAAGCAGCGCGGTGGCGCCGCCGCCGCTTCAGGGGAGGAGAGGGTGGCCGCCTCGGCACCGTCGCCGACCGCGCCGCCGTCTCCGCCCCGTTGCCGCCGGCGCGCTCCGCTGAGCCCGCCTCGGGGTCATCCGCCGCTAGCGCCCTTCGCCGAGATCGCCTCAGGGTCGTCCGCCTTCGGCTCCCGCGCCGTGTCGCCGCCGGCGGGCCGCCAGATCCGGAGGGGGAGAGGGACGCCGGCGGAGGGGGAGAGGGGCGACGGCGGTGTGTGGGAGGCGCCGGCGGCGCACTAGAGGAGGGAGCAGTTTTGTGGCCTGGTTGGGGAAGGCAGGGAGAGATAGGAGAGGAGGTAAAAAGTGAGGAGAGAGAAGGGTGGGACCACTGTGAAGGAAAAAGAAGACCACGTGCACTGTGGAGGTTGTTGCATACAAAGTTCTTAGTCTAGGTGGCAGTGTTGGCTACGCACTGTGAGTGCCCTAAACAGCACAGCCTAAAGACACTTTATTCAAACATACTGGGCTCTTCATAGCCATCATCAAGATACTCCCTCCGTCTCAAGTATTTTGGTGGATGTGATATATTTTAGTACAATAATTCTAGACATGGAGTCTATTTAGAATGATTGTACTAGGATGTATGTGTCATATTTACCTAAAATTCTTTATATTTTAGGACGAAGGGAGTAAGACATAAGGAACATAGGGGAACCGAGGACCAGTTCGTAAACCGTTCCCTAGAAAATTAAACATAAGTGTTTCTACAATTAAACAAACAACACATGGCACTTGTAAGGGGTCACCAAGACTTAAAAACTTTGACTCTTCTACAGACAGCCATCCAATGTGTCACCAGCTGGTAAGGGCAACCACAATGTTGAACAAAAAGCAGGTAACAAGTAATTAATATAGACTTATAACCAGGTAAGAAGCATTGTGGGTAGAGACAATAACTACTACCGGGCCACTGTGCTACTGCCGGTAACAAGAGAATAAACAATATTTTCTGTAGATATGGGAATCTTTTTGTACTAGCATGGCTATAGGAGATAGTTTTACAATGATTCTTTTTAAGGTGGACCCCACCTTAATTTGCAGAATAGGCATAGCACATTGTGAGATTTGTAATAACTGTTACCACCTGAACCCTGGGCCCACATTATTATCCACTTTGGTAGTATACATTGCGGTTGCTCTTATCACTAGATTTGTGAACCTTGAGTCTTCTGCAAAAGTCATCCAATGTGTCACCAGCTATCATAATCTCACAACCAAGAAGAGTCGCAAAATAATAGAGGCATACATTCTGGTGACTCTTTCATCCGTGGGTCATGGGAAAGGGTCGCTAAATGCCCTTATTCTTGTGGCGAGAATAACAAATTAACAATCTTGCATTAAAACATGTGGAAGTACCTGAGCTTACATTTCAACTCTTGGATAACTGTCCTATACTTTGAATGATTGAACTCTTCTTCAGATAGCATATTCACCACATGTAACATATCCGTTTTCAGAATCAACTCTGCAACTCCCATTTTTATAGCCAGACTCAGAGCCCCTTGGCATGCTAATATATGCTGCCCCCAAAATCTTACCCTTGTTATTCCTCAGAACTACTCTAGCTAGCAGCTCCCAGACCCCTTAAGTTCAGACGCCATGAATGCTCCATCTATGTTCACCTTGAACCAGCCGCTAGAAGGCGTTTGCCACCATTTCGCCGGGTAGTGAACAGCTGGTGATTTACCACTATTCAGATTTGCCCATTCTTCCAACCAAAAAGCGATCCTCTCCATGACAACGTTAGGAGACTCTGGAACATCGATATGATGTACATCATTCCGAATCACCCAAAGATTGCACAGGGCAACAAAAAGTACCACCTGTAACCCTATAGCTTGAACCACATATTTTCTCGAACATGCAAGATAATTAGTATTGTGAGTCATTTCATTAAGAAGATACAAAAATTACGGAGGAAAAAACCCTCCCATCCAAACTCAATTTTCACTCCGTTCATTGCAAATGAATGATTCAAACGAGTTATAATGGATGTTAAAAGAAATACTTGAAACTCCTCTAATGTCAAGTTAAGTACATACAGAATGATTCTTCCCATTTGTTGCGAACCAATGATTCGCATGGGAATGTATATAAGAAAGCACTTGAAACTCCTATAATGTAACTTTTGATCCATGCAGGTATAAACTCAATTTTCATTACTTCAGTTGCGGACCGACGAGTCACACGCGTTGCAGTGGATGCAGGAAAAATACTTGAATCTCCTCTAATATAATAACACTTTTAATCCATATAGAATGATTGGTCTCTATTTGTTCTGAACTCAATATTCACTCCATTAATTTATTGTGAATGAATTGATTCACACGCGTTGTAGGGGATGTAGAAAAGCGCTTGAAGTCCTCGATTGTCATTTTGAGTGTACAAGGCATGATTTAACTCAATTTGATGTGAACTCTATGTGCACTCCATTCGTTACGAAATGATTCACACAAGTTGTAATGGACGTAAAAAAGTGCTTGAAACTCCTCCGTTGTCACTTTGAGTTCATACAGAATGACTTGAATACTTGAAGTGTCGAACTAATGATCCATACGTGTTCGAGTGGATGTAAACAAATATGTACCATGCTTAAGAAACTACAAATGACTGCGACCAAAAACAGTCACCAACATAAGACAGGCTATGTGCCTAATGCGAGACCCGAGCTTGAACAACACATGATAATATATATAAACTGATGTTCCTGATAGAGGGATCGCAGTGCCACGTCACACAGCTAGTGGTGCGACATGAGGTACTAGGTGTAAAGAAAAAACAAATTATGGGTAGCATGTCATTATTACATAAACCCTACATAGTGTTGACTCCCCAACCAACACCCGTCAGATGGTACTAACGAGGGGCACCAATGATATCCTTATTGGTAGTTTGGTACCCGTTCTAATTGGAATCGACAAATATAGGGGTATACCCGTTTTTTTATTTTTAGGGCTAAAAAAACAAAAAAAATATTTTGTATTTTACTACATATCCATGGTCATACTTTGGTTCCTACTCACAAGATTTACCGGATATAATTTAGAATCGACACTTATAAAGATGATTTTTTTTATTTTTATTGGCTCAAAATAAACCAAATGAATATTTCCCTATAAGGTGCACCTCTATTTTATTTTTACATGCTCGAAAAAAAACCCAAAAAATATTTTGTATTTTACTAGTCATTTATACATGGTCACACTTTGGTTTGGACAACTCACAATATTTTTTCATTATTTTCAAGCGCATGGAGTTAGAACGGTTCGAGCCCACAACCTCAATCTCCACTCAAAGTCTTTTTACTACTATTTAATACTATAAATGAGCTGAAATGAAAATATTTTCAACTACAAAATTATAGATCTCATTTAGATATATAACTTTCATATAGATTCTGCCTCCATCGGAGATCGTTTAGAAAATTTAGAAATTCACTTATCCAAATAGATCTAGGAACTTTTAGAAATTCACTTATCCAAAATAAATTCACATATTTCAGACTTCCAAATGATCTCAAATAAAAATATCATCAACTACAAAGATGCAGAACTTACCGTGCTCTAGAAATTTGATATAAAATTTATCTTCATCCGATTTTATATAAAAAAGTTATGTGCAAAACACACATATATTAGCAGCGCCAACGTAGGTGCCGCTTTTAATTTTCAACGGTCGGCAGATAAATGATGACCATATGTGCCGATTTCCAATAAAAATCGACACCTGTTACGATGCACTCATAGCTACCGGTTTATTACAAGAACGGCTACCTATAAGAACCGATACATATGAGTTGAGGGATTATTGGTGCCTTTTTTTATAAACCAACATATGTAAGTCATTATACCAGTTTTTATTTATAGACCTATGAAAAAAGGGAAAATCTCATATGTGTCGTTTTTTATGTACCAATACCTATGATAGTGCTTCCTATGAGGTTCTTTTTAAGTAGTGTATCATTTGAAAAAAATGATGCTCTAATATAAAGGAATATCTATATAAATTAGAACTGATCCACGATTAAGTAACTTTAGTTTGTTAACCTCAATCAACTCAGACCATCGAGAGCTCCATATGAACATCACAATCATATTAAGGGCAGAGCTGAGACGTAGGGCAAACCAAAGGTTAAGCTGAATAAATAAATAATTTTTCCATGAACTGAAAGTAGGCGAACTATCCAAGAAGTGGATGGTTTGGTGTGTGTTGGGTTGAGGGATAGCTCTTATGTGAAAACACCCTTCTACTAATATGTTTAGAGCGTTATATATTCTTAGAAGCAAAAATTTTTCCGCGTCTTTTTATACTTTTCTTCAAGGTTGAGGGGTTCTTCGAAACAAACACAAGCTGTCAGCTTGTGGGAGCTTCTGTTTAAAATTCTGCATATACACGAGAAACTTTTCCAAAGTAGTCCAATACACATTAAATTCTCCGAGAAGAAAAAAATATAAAAAGATATAAAAACAGAAAGTAATGGGGCGCTACGGGTTTTTATTAACTATGTATATCGGCATACTCTCTCTCCAATTTGGCATAGTACTAGTCTGGAAAAGTTTATTCCCCGAAATGCATCTGATCGATAAATGAATCCCAATTGATGAACAGGAGGTGGGAAAGAGCGTCATGCCCCGTACTCTTTACTGATAGACAGACAGATTAGCACTCATAGTCATCGGTCCTCACATTCAATGGCAAAATTTGCTACAGAACACCGAAAGATTGTGATCTTTGCTGTGAGACACCCAAAGATCGTTTATTTGCTCGTGGATACTGTAAAAAAGTGGTAATTAGCTGCTGAACACTCCTTCCATTATTTTATTATTTCCGGTCAAAATGGAGAGAGAAACTTTGGTTAAAGGCAAATTTGTCTATGGGCCCACTTGTCAATCTCTCTTTCTCTGTTCTTCTTCCTCTCTTTCTCTCCGTTCATCTCTTCCTCTCTTTCTCTGTCGCGGCACACCGGGCAGAGCTCCACGGCGAAGGTGTGCCAGCGAGGACGACGAGGCGGCGGCGTGCTTGGACGCGATGACCTGCAGTGGGTGACGGCCTGCACGATGGCGTGGGCGCGGCGTGCGGGGTCGCCGCTCTTGAAGATGCCCGAGCTGACGAAGACGCCGTCGCAGCCGGGCTGCATCATGAGGGCGGCGTCGGCGGGGGTGGCGACGTTGCCGGTCGCGAACTGCACGACGGGGAGGCGGCCCAGCTGCTTGGTCTGCATGACGAGGTCGTAGGGCGCGGCGATGCGGTTGGCGTAGGCGAAGACCTCGTCGTCGTCCATGTTGTGGAGCGCGCGGATTTCACCCATGATGGAGCACTCGTGGCGGACGGCCTCGACGACGTTGCCAGTGCCTCACAGACACGGCTGCGCGGCTTCCTCGGGCAGCTCACCGCGGAGCATGCGACGAGGGGGCGGTGTGCTTGGACGTGACGACGCGGGTGGGCCACGGCGAGGTGATGAGGTCGACGAGGCGGGCGGCATGGGAGCGCGACGCGAAGAAGTCGAGCCCGCCGCCGCCGCCGCGCATCGCGCCGACGCGGAGGGCGTCGCCGGCAGCGCCGTGGGCGATGCGCCGCCGCCGCCGCCCCGCCGTGGCCGAGCCGTCCCGGCTCGGGCCGGTTGCCGTCGCCCTCTGCTCCACTGCGAAGAAGAAGATGGGGAAAAGAAAAGAAGTGAGAGGAAGAACACTGTACAGGGGTATTTTGGTACTTACGCAACTCTTCTCTCTCCATTTTGACCGGAAATAATAAAATAATGGGATGAGTGTCCAGCAGCTAATTACCACTTTTTTATAGTGTCCACGAGCAAATACACGATCTTCGGGTGTCTCACAGCAAAGACCGTAATCTTTCAGTGTCTTGTAACAAATTTTGCCTAAAAGAATTGTAGTGGGGAGAGAAGCAAGGAGAGGAGGTGAGGAATTCCAGGGAAGAGAGAGAGGATTAGAGGGGACTGGCTTTAAAGATGAATCCAGCTCTTTTTGGATACAATGTATGTATTTGTAATACATGTGCGAGTTTTTTTTTAAAAAAAACTACTAACACATAAAATATCATCAACGTCGTTTTTTAATACATCGGCATATAACAACCGGCCTAGAGATGGCAATGGGTACCCGGTCCCCGGTCCCCCGTGGAGAATTCTCCCATTAGGTGATGGTGATGGTATTAATTGTGTCTCCATGGGGAATCAAATGGAGAGAAAGTATTCTCCGTCGGGTCTGGCGGGGGCGGGTTTGGTTCCCCGTCCCCCGTCCCCGCCCTCCGTGGAGGCCCGATATAAAAGTATGTGTGTAGTAATATCCTGTGTATTTGGCCCATATGGCCCATAAAAACCAGGCCCAAAGCATAGAGTATATAAAGCAATTGTGTAACCCTAACCATTCCAATCCTTATCCCCTCCGTCCCCATTCCCCAGTCCACGCCGCCGTCCGTCGGCCACAGCGACTGAGCGGCGCCGGCTCCCGATCTCGCGTCCGCGCCCGCGCGTGCAGGCGTCCGTGCGCTCAGGGCCGCCGCGCCCGCCGTGCCGGCATCCGCGCCCGCGCCCGCGCCGGGCCACCGCGCCCGCCGGCCCTTATCCCCTCCGTCCCCATTCCCCAGTCCACGCCGCCGTCCGTCGGCCACAGCGACTAAGCGGCGCCGGCTCCCGATCTCGCGTCCGCGCCCGCGCGTGCAGGCGTCCGTGCGCTCAGGGCCGCCGCGCCCGCCGTGCCGGCGTCCGCACCCGCGCCCGCGCCGGGCCGCTGCGCCCGCCGGCCCTTATCCCCTCCGTCCCCATTCCCCAGTCCACGCCGCCGTCCGTCGGCCACAGCGACTGAGCGGCGCCGGCTCCCGATCTCGCGCCCGCGCCCGCGCGTGCAGGCGTCCGTGCGCTCAGGGCCGCCGCGCCCGCCGTGCCGGCGTCCGCGCCCGCGCCGGGCCGCCGCGCCCGCCAGCCCTTATCCCCTCCGTCCCCATTCCCCAGTCCACGCCGCCGTCCGTCGGCCACAGCGACTGAGCGGCGCCGGCTCCCGATCTCGCGCCCGCGCCCGCGCGTGCAGGCGTCCGTGCGCTCAGGGCCGCCGCGCCCGCCGTGCCGGCGTCCGCGCCAGTGCCGGGCCGCCGCGCCCGCCGTGCCGGCGTCCGCCCCAGCGCCGTCCCGTTCCCTTCACTCCCAGCCTCCCAGGTCCGAGGACGCCGTGGACTCGGCACCGGCCACCGGACGTCGGCCTCCTCGTCCACCCTCCGTCAATATCTGATCCGTCATGTAGGCTTATTTGTTTTGCTCATGGTGGATGCAGGTGAAGGCTTCGGTGGCAAGAAAGGGGAAAACGACGAGTCCACACGACGACCAGCCGCTCGAGTCCGCCATGGCTTCGCCTTCACCACCGCTAAGCTCCGACGACGATGCAAGGTGAGCACATCTAGCTGTCCTACTCCCAACTCAGTACCCCTCCCTAGACGCCTACCTATAGTACCATATCCCCCTCCCCCTCCACTAAATTCCTCTTCCATGGCTGCATCATTGTCTCGTTGAGTCACTAACTCACGTTCGGCGGTCCACAATAAGGGACGCCAATGCGGAGTTGGACCAGCCATCGCATGCTATAAGCGCTGCAGCTGCAGCCACACCCGCTGTCGTGCCTGTTGCTGGATCTGCCATTGTTCATGTGGGCAGATCTGGTTCCTCCAACTCCGGTGCAAAGGCCTGCTGTCGGCCGCCGCAACCACCTATAAAAAGGACCACCACTAGGTCAAAAAGCCGTCTTGCGATTGCAGGAGCACCTTCTGCTTCGACTAAGGCAGGAGCTCCTTCTGCTCCAAGAACTCCAGAAGCTTCATCTTCCGCCAACGGCCTGCGCTTATTCAAATCCATGGGGTTCGATTTCACGCTAACCCTTTATACATTGTAGCTTCACTTTCGTAATCCTAAGTTCCTAACAATTTAGCATGTGCAATTTATTAATTTGCAGCTTGCTTGATTTTCTTAGATATTGAATGTTGTATTTAGAGTATCTGTAGAAAATTAGATATCTTTACATGTATATTGTATGGTTGTACATTGAATGTTGTTAAGTTATAAATATGTTATGAACTTAAGTTTTTGAAATTAAAGGAATCCGATTCTGTGTAGTGTAGATCATAAGAAATTTATTATTCTATAGGCTGTAGCAGATTTCAGTATGATTTATGTGTAGAGATTCTTCATTTCAAGTTTGCCAAGATTATTCTATAGGCTGAAAGATATATTGATCTATATTTATTTGTCATTTGTCAGATTTACCACGAATTCAACTGCTGGTACTGGTTGTGGGAGTAGCAGCCAGCAAGAATCGCAGTCACTTCCACCACAAGCAGAGTCTGTTAATGATTCTGAGCCAATACAAGTTGAAGATGATGAGCCAGAAGATGATTCTGAGAATTTTGGCACAAAGAGGAAGCTTACTTCTGTTGTTTGGAAGGATTTCAAGAAAGTCAAAGTCTGTGGTGATGTCAAGGCTGAATGCCTTCATTGCCACAAGCGGCTTGGAGGGAAGAGCAGCAATGGGACTTCACATCTACATGACCATTTGAAAATTTGCACATTGAGAAAGATCAAGATGGGGCCAAAGACACTTGCACAATCTTCATTGAGGTTCAATTCCATAGAGGGAGGGAAAGTTTCTGTGGACACATACACATTTGATCCAGCAGTGGCTAGGAGAGAGCTTGCTGCCATGATAATATTACATGAGTATCCTTTATCTATTGTTGACCATATTGGCTTTCGAAGATTTGTTAGTGCACTTCAGCCATTATTCAAGATGGTGACTCGGAACACTATTAGGTAATTTCAGTTCATCTATTATTTATTTGCTGGTTTTGCATTTCTGAAATTTGATTAGTTAGTGAGTTTATTGATTAATGTTTGAATATAGGAAGGACATTATGGATACATATGAGGAAGAAAAGAAAAGGGCATTAGCATATATGGCTGGAGCTAAGTCTAGAGTGGGTATTACTACTGACTTGTGGACCTCTGATAATCAAAAAAGAGGCTACATGGCTATCACAGCCCATTTCATCGATGATTCATGGACACTTAGAAGCATTATCATGAGGTACATGATTCACAAATGATTATCCTCTTGTCACCATCTTAAATTCAACATTTTAATCTTGCTGCAATATTCCATTTGTAGATTCATATATGTGCCCGCTCCACACACAGCAGAAGTTATTTGTGAACATCTTTATGAAGCGTTGGTTGAATGGAATCTTGATGAGAAGATATCAACTTTGACTCTTGATAACTGCACCACAAATGATAAGGTGATTTCTGAACTCATCAAAAAGATCGGCAAGCGTAAGCTTATGCTAGAGGGGAAACTTTTGCATATGCGTTGTGCTGCCCATATTCTTAACTTGATTGTGAGGGATGGTTTAGATGTGATAAAAGATTCAATTGCAAAGGTTCGTGAAAGTGTTGCCTTTTGGACAGCCACACCTAAAAGAGTAGAAAAGTTTGAGGAAATTGCAAAGCATGTGAAAGTTAAGATGGAAAACAAGTTAGGCCTTGATTGCAAAACTAGGTGGAATTCTACCTATAGGATGCTCAGTATTGCTTTACCTTGTGCACGTGCTTTTGACCGTGCAATACGGGTTGAGAAGCTATTTGATTGTGCTCCTAGTGAAGAAGAATGGGCTTTTGCTAGTGAGGTAGTTGATAGGCTCAAGTTGTTTAATGACATCACTGCAGTATTTTCTGGCACAAATTATGTGACTTCCAATATTCAACTACTTAAAATCTGTGAGGCTAAAGAGCAAATTAGGAAGTGGGCTGTTTGTGGTGATTCTACTATAGAGGAAATGTCAGTTGAAATGATTCAAAAGTTTGATAAGTACTGGAAAGATATTCAAGGGCCAATGGGGTTGGCCACCATTCTTGATCCTAGGTTTAAGATTGACTACCTCCTTGGGTTCATTGAAACCATCACTGGTCAGTCAAGTGAAGAGTGTGCAACGAAAGTTGCTGAGGTGAAAGACACTCTATATGATTTGATGAAGGAGTATGAAGTGGAAGATGATGAGGATAACACGGAATCTTCAGCTCCTCCACTTGTCAATTCTGATTTATTGTCTTCAATCACAGCACGTGTTACTAGTAGGAGACCAGCAGCAATACGTGTTAAATCAGAGCTAGACAGGTACTTAGAGGATGAGTTGGTTTCAATTAATACAGAAAACTTTAAGATTCTTGATTGGTGGAAAGTGGCTGGGACAAGCTTTCCTACATTGAGGAAGGTAGCACGAGATATATTTGCTATTCCTGTTAGCACTGTTGCATCTGAATCTGCATTTAGCACAAGTGGAAGGGTTCTTAGTGAGCATCGTAGCCGGCTTACTCCAGAACTCTTGGAGGCCTTAATGTGCTCACAAGATTGGCTGCGAAACAAGTATCGAGGTACATATGATGTTTTATTCATACATCATGCTTAGCATAGATTTTACAATGCAATGGATGCAAAATAATTGTTATAATTGTTATCTTGTAGCTGATAATGAAGAAGCAGCAAGCTTTTGGAGTTGCCTTCAAGATATCCAAGATCGGATTGAGGTATTCTTTCAACAACTTGAAATTAGCAATCAAACTCCTATTGCCATTATTTGTTATATCCTTATAAAATACTTGACTAATTGAATATCTTTTGCTACTTCTTTAATTTAGGGACTTGCTCTTGTTTGAAGACATGAATGTATGGACATGCACTGTTCTTGCAATGATTTTGGATGTTTGTAACCCCTGTTATGTGTCATGATAAACTTGTAAACCATGGCAATGCTTTTGGATATTTGGCACAAAAGACCTACTCCGAACTATGGTTTTACGTATGCCTGGACAACATGTGTTGTTGCTGCAATGTGGTGATAACTAATGAGTGATGACTGATGAATGATGAATGATCATGTATTATTGTGTTGTTGCTTAATCTGGGAATATGATGGATATTGTATTCTTGGGCACACTTTTGTTGCACTGCTTGTTGCTGCACTGCTGTTGTAAGTGATGAATTGATGATGTGCATTTGTGAACTGATGATGTGCATTTGCGAATTTGTGATCTGAATCTGTGAACTTGTGTTCTTGTAGTTGTTGTTCATGTGCTGAAATTGATGGCTGGAATTGCTATTTTGAGTGTTAATCTTTTATTGTTTGATATGAGAAATGCATACATGTTGACTGTTGAGTAAGTTGATAGCGGGGATGGAGGCTCCACGGGGATAAATTACCCGCACGGAGGCGGTGATGGGGAAAGATGTTGCCCCGTTGCATTTCACGGTGATGGTGATGGGGAAAATTCCCCACCGCGGAGGCGGGTATGGTGGAGTAACCTCCGACGGGGAATTCCCCGTTGCCATCTCTAAACCGGCCCATATAAAGACTTATCCATGCTGATTTTTAACTTAAGCTTCCTAAGGGACGCGGAATGGGCGGGAACTGCCTCCTAAGGTTTACCATTGATTTTTTTATATATTCTTGTCCAGCACAAATAAATTTTAGAGTAAATTTCACAAAAAGATAGTTTTGTCAAATTATCACAAAACTATAGATTTAAGGAGATGTATCATAAAACTTATAGTCAATTCAATCAAAAAACTTAGATGATTATAACTCAAATCACTGGTGGAGAAACTATCTTTGGTCGGTCGACCAGATTTCACAATAGTCCCGGTTGTATTAAAAACCGGGACTAAAAACATCTATAGTCCCGGTTTAAAAGCTCCAGGGGTACTTTCCAATCTTTAGTATTGGCTGGTGTTACCAACCGGGACTAAAGATCTATTTGTAGTCCCGGTTGATAATACCAACCAGAAAAAAAGATCGCCATACACTTTACTCCCGGTTGGTGTTACCAACCGGGACTAAAGATCTATCTGTAGTCCCGGTTGGTAATACCAACCGGGAAAAAAGATTGACGTGGAGATCGGAGAGGCCTGTGTGATCGGATCGAGGTATCTCCTCCTCTCCTTTAACTCCTCCCTCCTCCTCTCCTCAACCTTATCTCCTCCTCTCCTTTTAACTCTCTCCTCAACCTTATTTATTCCTCTCCTTATCTATTCTTCTCCTTCTCCTCTCTACACTGCAGCGGTGGGGCGAGGATGCCAGGCCGGGGCGAAGCGGCGGCGGCGCGGCGTGCGGCAAGGCGGCGGTGGCCTGGCGGCCGGCGCAAGGGCGGCGAGGCGGTGGTCATCGACGGCGGCCTGTGGCGGCGGGGCGCGGAGGGCCGGCCGGCCGGCGCGGCGAGGCGGCGCCTACGTTTTCAGTTTTTTTTTCTTTTTTTTTTTGGAGAATCTGAGCTGAGATTGTTGTATGATGTATTTGATTTGTGTGTGATGTGAATATGTGATGAATTTTGTAGAAGTTGTGATGTAATTTTTTTTTAAGATTTTATGATGTATTTGAGATGATCGATTTGTGGATTTGGAGGCAATTTGAGGATGATTGTTTTGGGATTTTGGGGACGGGATAGGGTGAAATCAATATATTAAAAATAATGAAGAAAAGAAAAGAATAAAGAAGCAACTAGATCTGCCTCTTTAGTTCCGGTTGGTGTTACCAACCGGTCCCGTTAGTGTTACCAATCGGGACTAAAAATCGATTTTTACTCCCGGTTATTTCACCCGGGACTAAAGATAGCGATCTTTAGTCCCGGATTTATAGTCCCGTTTGGAAAACCGGGACTATACAGGGGTTACGAACCGGGAGTAAAAACCACTTCTCCACCCGTGCATATAACACTAATGCTAAGGATTTAATCTCAAAAATCTATAGTTTTGTGATAAATTTATTGTTAAATCTGTAGTTTTATGATACATCTCCTTAAATATGTAGTTTTGTGATGATTTGACCAAACTATCTGTAGTTTTATGAAATTTACTCTAAATTTTAAGCTATCTATTTTGCATTTATCACAACATCAATATATTTAGTATTTTCTTTTTTATGTAAATGAGTAGGTCACGAACCACTTTTACCATAATTTTGTATACAAGAGTACCATAAATCAACGTTATACCTTGAATTCATGTAGTATAGAATAAAGGTTTAGAAGTTCACAGTTTTTCGATGAAAAATATGATGCCATAAGAGCGTTTGTATTTAGACCAACCATCGGCCACTGCAGAAAACACTATCCATGAGGTCAAATACATCTTTTTCTCCCCCCAAACAACGCTAGTATGACTGCTGTTTACGAAACAAAAAGGCCAATTCTATGATGGAACCATGGCAAATTGTCAGCTAGGCAACACAACTGTGCTATCGGCACGTCCGAATCGGACGAAAATGGACAAATGTTTTATTGGCCATTCATAGTGTGTACATGTGATGTTTTACCCCAATACGATTGCTCGGAGGTTCGCATCCACATCATGTGAAGAGCCGTGGATATCCTCGAAACAATATGGGTATAAGCACAAGTGGACAGACCTATCAACCCACTTATAATACAAATAGGCGTAGCCATTTATTTGCATTATAAATCGGTTTAGCTACTTATTTATACTATAAGTGGGTTTGTGGGTGTGACCGCTTACAATCTTGCGCTAAGATCCACATTCCTGGTGCTGTCAAGGTCTTGATCGTGGGCCCTGGTACTGCCAAGGTCCTTTTCAAGGTTACTGCTGTACTGTGATATGAAGGGAAAAGTACACCGGAGGTCCGTCAACTTATCATCGACTTACAAAATCGTCCCCCAACAGCAAAACCAGATATCGGAGGTCCCTCAACTTGAGGTCCCTCAACTTGAGGTCCTCTAGTGGTTTTGACCCCGGTTTTCTCTGACGTGGCGGGTGAGTTAGCGTGGGCCCCACATGGGTCCCACATGTCGTTATGCCAGCTCATCTCTCTCCCCCTCTTCTCTCCTTCCTCATCTCTCTCGCTTCTCTCCTCTCTGCAAAGTGGCTAGCATGTGGGGAGGAGGTCCGGCGACGACGACACGGGAGAAGGAGGCGACAGCAGCTATGACTGTGACTCTTGAGAAGGGAGAGGCGGCCGACGGCGAAGCGGGGTCTGCGGCGGGCGAGCGCGGGAAGAAGCTAGGTGGCGGCGCCGGCGCGGGAAGAAGCTGTCTTCGGCGTCCACCCAGCAGAGCTTGCCGGCGTCCATGGACGACAACGGCGGCAGCGTCCTTGCTCTCCCTTAGGATCACCCACGACGTGGATGGCGGAGGAGGAGGAGGAGGGGGAGGTGCCATTCGAGCTCGCTCAGATGACGCCGTACGAGTCTGGCCACGCTGTGCCACGGTGGCGGCAACGAGTATGCGGACGGCGGCGTTGCTTCGCCGGCGCGACGCAGGCCGCCGGATCTGCGGGGTCGTCCATGGCCGCAGACACGACGGAGGCGTGGGGAGGCCGGCGATCTCCACCGCGTGGAAAGGAAGGAGTCGGGGTGGCCGCGGTCGTCGGCGAGGAGCTCGAAGGCAGGGGCCCAGATGTGGCGGTGGCTCGGCAGCTGCCGCCCTCACCCATCTCCTCCCCCCGGCTGCAGACCGCGCCGTTCCGCTCCGCCGGCCGCTCGCCTGCCGCTCTGCGCCTCCGTTTCGCTCCGCCCTCCACCACGCACTCGCCCACCGCCGCTCTGCTCCGCCGGCCGCCGCGCACTCGCACGCCGCCTGCGCTGACCGCCGCTCAGCCCCGCTTGCCACCGCCCGTCTATTTCGAGCGTGCTCGGCGCCGGCACCGCGGCAACGGCGGCTGCGCCTCCGTGGGGCGGGAACCTGGACTCCAACACGCTCGTCGCCGAGTGACGCGGTCGGGGACGTCAGTGGCGAGGACGCGGCAGCCGAGTGATGACCACTAGGGGGCCTACTGGTTGCCTCTCCCCATCCGCTGGCCGCCACGCACTCGCCCGCCTCCGCTCCGCTTCGCCGGCTGCCCCGCACTCGCCTGCCGCCGCTCTGCTCCACCGGCTGCCACTTAGCCCCGCTCGCCGCCACCTTGCTTCCCCCGCCACTGACGACGTCTTTGCTCCCCCCACCGCCGCTTTGGGCAGAGCGTAGACGACGGGGCGAGCACGGCGGCCTCAGCCCAGAGCGAAGAGGGCGGGGGAGACCGGAGGCCGCAACCGCCGACTTGCTTCCCCCGCTGCGTGCCACCACCTTGCTCCCCTGCTCCCACCACCGCTGCCGCCTTTCTCAGTTGCTCCCCTGCCCAGAGAGCCCCGGAGAGAAGAGTAAGAGAGAGAGAGAGATGAGGAAGAGAGAGAAGAGGGGAAAGAGAGAGAGGAGGCTGACGTGGACACGCTGACTCAGCCGCCACGTAGGCTAAAACCGGTGTTAAAACCGCCGAGGGACCTCAAGCGAACTGTTTTGTTAGTTGAGGGACCTCTGATATCTGGGTCTGCGGTTTAAGGACGATTTTGTATCTTGATGACAAGTTGAGGGACCTTGGGTGTACTTTTCCCCGATATGAATGGCTTGAGCAGTTCTTGGGCTCGAATGAATGCTTGAGCCACGCCGTAACGTGGTCTTTGATTGTGAGCCAGAAAACTAGCTTGTCCAAATAGGACTCTTGCTAGTTGCCAAAAATGCAAAGGCGACACTACAATAGTGAATGATGAAGACCATATTATATCTCATTTGTATTATTAAAATGAAATTTCTCTTCGTCAACATATTGATAGTCAGGTTTTAAAATCTTGGTTCGAAATTTTGGAAATTTCGAATCCCCTGACAAGCAAACATCTCATCCGAAATTTTCGAATACTCTCATTTTTTTAATGAAGTTGGTGAAAATTTATTCAAATTCAGTCAAAATTTGTTAAACATTTAAATAATTTCGTGGAAAAAAAACCAATTGAAACTCTCGAAATTTCGGTGTTTACTGAAGTGCAAACCTTGCTGATAGTTTGCTATGATTGGCTTCAATCTACACCATTCTATAGAGATAGCGTAACAAACTTACTGTACGACACCTCACTGGCGATCCATATATATATAGCTGAGTGCACCAATACCATGCTCCCATCCGTTACAAAAGTTTGCAGGCTGGACAGAGCCATTGTCGCCATGGCTTGTCCCTACCCAGCCACTATTATCCCTACCGCAGCACCGTTGTGACTTTGATGGTCGCCGCATGATAGGAATGACAGCGCATCCCAAGAAGGACCCAGTCACTGGAGAGTTATTCGCGTTCCGTTATAGCTTGTTCTAGCCATTTCTCACGTATATTTGGTTTGACAAGGCTGGCAACAAGGCTGATGATGTGCCCATCTTCTCCTTGCAGCAACCATCAATGCTACATGACTTTGCAATCACGGAGCATTATGCCATCTTCCCTGAGTCGCAACTTGTCATGTGTCCGATGAACATGGCTCTACGTGGTGGCTCGCTGATAGGATTGGATAGTGCAATGGTACAACGGATTGGTGTGCTACCAAGGTATGCCGAGGACGAGTCAGAGATGAGGTGGTTCAAGGTCCCAGGATTCAATATGCTACATACAGCTAATGCCTGGGAGGAAGCTAATGGAGAGGAGATTATATTGGTGTCAACCAACAACTTATCTGTCACACATGCTTGGCAACATGGAACTCATGCAAGTTCAGGTTGACATGATACATATCAATCTCCGCACTGGTACCGTTTTGCGCACTGCACTCTCACTGGAGAGCCTTGAGTTTGGTGTAATTCATCAGGGCTACGTCGGTCGATACAACCGCTATGGATACTTTGGTGTAAGCGCACCGTTACCCAGGTTCTCTGGAATCAGAAAGCTCGACTTTGCCATGGTTGGTGCTGACGACTGCACGGTTGCACGCCGTGACTTTGGCCCCGGGTGCTTTGTTGGGGAGCCATTTTTCGTGCCAAGCAATGATAATGGGGATGGTAATGAGGACAATGGATATGTGGTGTGCTATACACACAAAGAGGATACCGGAGAGAGCCAGTTCGTGGTGATGGATGCCATGTCTCCAGAACTGGAAATTGTTGCAGCGGTGCAGCTGCCTGCCCGTGTTCCCTATGGCTTTCATGGTCGTTTTATCACGCAGGCCGAACTTTTGTCGCAGCAGAAATAATCACATATATCCTAGTTTCGTTGTAATTTATTTTATAACCATCAGCTGTGAATCATACAACTATGTGTCCACTTGTGCAGAATAGTTATTGTCAAAATATGAATATATCAAACAAAAAAAAAGCAGAAACGTTCCAATGGTTGGTAGCCATTTCTTTTGTCCTCGTGGATGACCATTAATGTTAAAGGCATAACAATAACAACACATTCTTCAGCGAATCAATGCAAATCTCAGGAAAGAATGGTGTAATGAGTTTTATTTAGTGATTCAATTGTTTCTTGGACATTGAACCCGACACGCATCATTGGTTAATCCAATAACTCAGTTCTCTAACCCCTGCCTTGATATGTTAATCTTCCATCTGATAAGTGTGTATCTTCAGAAATTTTCTCTTGCGTCATCTCGTAGAGAGTAATTTTCGTAGAATCGTCGAAAACGTGTGGTTATGATCTGCTTCATCACGCATGGAATCTCTGTCGCTATCCAAGATGGTTTTGTCCTTGCATTGCAATTAACCAGAGCACAGGGCGTGTAAGAATTTAGTAGTACATATGGCTTGTTTGTTAGAGCTCCAACTCCTAAATTTAGCTCCATGAGTTGGATTTGGAGTTAAGTTATGGAGCAGCCCAAATCCAGTTCCATCTCTCTAGTTCATTTTGTGAGAGAGCTTCACCCAGCTTCGCTCTTATTTTAGGTGGAGCTAAGGGCCTGTTTGGTACAGCTCCAACTCCTAAATTTAGCTCCAGGAGTTGGGTCTAGAGTGGAGTTGTGGAGCTGCCTAAACCCAGCTTCACAACTCTAGTTTATTTTGTGAGAGAGCTCCACCCAGCTCCACTCCCAGTTTTAGTGGAGCTGAAATTGTTTGGCTGAGCTCCCGCTCCAAGAGGGCTGGAGCTGGAGCTGGAGCTGTGCCAAACAGGCCCTAAAACTGTTTGGCTGAGCTCCAGTTCCAGGAGAGGTGGAGCTGGAGCTGGAGCTGTGCCAAATAAGCCCATAGCAAGATCCGTTGTGCTAAATTTAAGTTTTGTGATATCTTGGTTCAAGTAATTGATCAAATGTGAAAGGGCATATAGCCTAGTGGTTGCAGTACTCTGAATAGCACCCTAAAGTCCTGGGTTCAAATATCCATAAGAGCGAATCTCTTCGTAAGAAGAATACTTCGATCTTCTTGATTACCAAGTTGTTTATCGAGAATGGTTTGTATAATAATAGTGTTGAAGTTATCACGAGCTTTTATGAGTTAACGTGATGTAGAGAAAAAAACATCCAACTTAGAAACTGCTGGGATACGCGTAGGCTACGATAGCATAAATCAAAATTTTCTATTGCATAAACCAGGAACCATGCAAGTATTAGATCATAGATCGTTACCACTCGACGCGCTGCGTAGTGGAAGAAGACGCTGAGAAGTCGAAGGAACTCTCGTGAAGTAGCGCGCGTCGATGTAGAGGAAGTAGTCGATCGCACCGGATCGACCTTCTCCTCCTCATGCGTTCTCCTCGCCGTACTCCCACGCCGACCAGCACCACAAACTAGTGGCGCCTCTACCGGTATCCACACGTACAGGGACGGAACACCACGCGCAGATGTGCTAGCACCTGTGCACGGCTAGGGTTTTGCTCGGGGAGGGAAATGACGGCTAGGGTTTCTCACGTGATGCAATATCTCCGCCGGTCACACCCCTTACGAATATATAGGATCCATCACTCGGGCCTCCTAGGCCCATAGGACTCCTATTCGGATCCCTATCCGAATTAAGCTCATATTGGATCTCTATCCAATCCTCTTATTCCGGCCCATTAAGCGTGCGACCCTAGAGGTTCATATATACTCGGCTGTAACCCGAAAACTCCTTTTCGGTCCACGCATCAACAGCGGCCCCTAGCAGAATATATTAAGCCACAGGGCATACATAAAGATCATATCGGCTGAACCTCTAGTGTATATTTGTATGAACCCCTTTGCCTCAGGATATCGATTAAACTCAAGGCTAGATATGTGCCATCCTCTAATAGCTCAATCATTCACTCGAACCTGTTGATAGATTATATAACTTGTGATTGACTCCTCAATCACCTTTGGCATGGCCATACACTTCCATAATCTACAACATCGAGGGGCCCAGAGATATCTCTCCATAGGAGGGGCAAATCCCATCTTGATTATTCATATCCCATTACATGTTTCATAGCATACCCGAAAACTACTTTTATAACTACCCAATTATGGAGTATCGTTTAGCAGTCCCTAAGTAAGCTACTACCTTGTTAATGTATGTACTCTGGCTTAATCCAATTAGCCTCTTTGATCTATCTCTATAGATCCTTATGCCCAGAATATATGCTGCTTCCCCTAAGTCCTTCATTGAAAAACTATTTTTCAACGATGTTTTAACGGATTCAAGCATAGGAATATCATTCCCAATCAATAATATGTCATCTACATATAGGATTAGAAACATCAGTGCGCTCCCATTAATCTTCTTGTATACACAAGGCTCTTCTTCGTTTTTGACAAAGCCCAATGCCTTGATTACTTCGTCAAAACGAATATTCCAACTCCGAGATGCTTGCTTCAACCCATAAATGGATTTCTGCAATTTGCATATCTTTTTAGCTGATTGTGGATCAACAAATCCCTTGGGTTGTGTCATGTACACATCCTCATCAAGATTTCCGCTGAGGAAAGCTGTTTTGACATCCATTTGCCATATCTCATAATCGAAATAGGCAGCAATCGCTAAAACAATCCGAATAGATTTTAGCATGGCGACTGGCGAGAAAGTTTCATCATAATTAACACCTTGAATTTGTCTGAAACCTTTTGCCACCAATCGTGCCTTGTAGATGTGAACATTTCCATCTACATCTGTCTTTTTCTTAAAGACCCATTTGCACTCAATGGCTTTGACACTATCAAGTGGATCAACCAAGTTCCAAACTTGATTGACATGCATGGATTCTATTTTGGATTTCATGGCTCCAAGCCATTTCTCAGAGCCTGGTCCCACCATTGCTTCCTCATAGGTAGTAGGTTCATCGTTGCCTAACAACAATATATCACATTGTCCTGTAGTTAACAACGCATACCTCGCAGGTGTACGCCGTATCCTTTCGGACCTTCGTGAAGCCGGTGCTTCCACAACTGGTTCAACAACAACTTGTTCAACCTGTTGAACAACATCTTGCTCAGCTTGTTGTGGTTGTGTGGACGTTGAAGCGTTTTCCGGTGTTTCCTAAATTTCTTCAAGTCGCACCATGCTCCCACTATCCTTTCTTGAAATAAACTTTTTTTCCAAGAAAACACCGTGTCGGGCGACAAACACTTTGCCCTCTTCCCGATTATAAAAATAATATCCTTTCGTTTCCTTAGGATACCCCACAAAGAAGCATTTATCTGATTTAGATTTAGGTGTGAGTTTGTCCGATTGCAAACGTTTTACATAAACCTCACAGCCCCAAATCTTTAGGAAAGACAAACTGGGACGCTTCCCTGTCCATATCTCATATGGTGTCTTATCCATTGATTTTGATGGAACCCTGTTTACTGTGAACACAGCTGTCTCTAGAGCGTAACCCCAAAAGCTTAGCGGCAGATCAGTTTGGCTCATCATTGATCGCACCATGTCCAACAATGTACGATTCCTCCGTTTAGACACCCCATTCAACTGAGGCGTTCCTGGCGGAGTGAGTTGTGGAACAATTCCACACTCCTTTAGATGATTACCAAATTCAAGGCTCCAGTACTCTCCACCACGATCAGATCGTAGATACTTGATTGTCTTGTCCAAATGATTTTGTACCTCATTATGAAATTCCTTGAACTTTTCAAAGGACTCAGACTTATGCCTCATTAAGTAGACATAACCATATCTACTAAAGTCATCGGTAAAGATAATAAAGTACCCAAAACCACCTCTGGCAGTTGAGCTCATTGGTCCACATACATCAGTATGTACTAGTCTCAATAGTTCACTTGCCCTTTCACTTTGACCCGTGAAAGGTGCCTTTGTTATTTTGCCAAGTAAACAAGATTCGCATGTCTCAAATGATTCAAAATCAAACGAGTGTAGAAGTCCATCTCTATGAAGCTTCTCCATGCGTTTCTCATTTATATGACCCAAGACATGAAGGTCTTAGGGGCTACTGTGGAGATTATGGGTACCCCATACCCACACGGCATGGTATTACGTTTCCTTTTATATTATGGAGCGGCCTAAAGTCCTGATTTGATAATATTGTAAAATAGATTTAGGAAACCGATACCGTATTGGTTAAGGTTTCTATCTTGTAATCCTGCTCCCCATCCTATATAAGGTGGGCAGAAGGCCCTCTAAGGGCATGAGCATATATGATCGTTAGATCTATACTACACCCGGCGGATTCAAATCCCCAAACAGGAGTAGGGTATTACCTCTCATTGAGAGGGCCTGAACCTGTCTAAATCCTTGTCTCCGCATCCATCCACTTTTAGGTCTCGTGCGTTACCCCCTTTTATTATTGCCGAATTCATGTTTCGACACTTGGCAACAACTAACACTGTTGTTCCTTGGCATTACTCGGCTGGACTTGTCTGATGTAATGCCATGTGATCGGAATTCAAATGCTGGAATTAATCGTGAAAGAGATGGAAAGAAATGCTGCACTTTTAGGGTTGCCTGTCGTATATCAGTTGGAAGGAAGTGAACTCAATTTTTCATTAAATCCTCCGAGCGATCTCTAAGCAATTACTACTTTTAATTACCAACTAGATGTTCTGGTCTCGTCGTATATCAGTTGGAAGGAAGTGAACTCTATTTTTCATTAAATCCTCCAAGCAATCTCTAAGCAATTACTACTTTTAATTACCAGACGTCATGTCTGGTAATTAAAAGTAGTAATTGCTTAGAGATTGCTTGGAGAGATATCTAGTAATTAAAAGTAGTAATTGCTTAGATATCGCTTGGAGGATTTAATGAAAAATGAAGTTCACTTCCTTCCAACTGATATACAACAGGCAACCCTAACAGGGTAGCATTTCTTTCCATCTCTTTCACGGTTAATTCCAGCATTTGAATTCCGATCACATGGCATTACATCAGACAAGTCCAGCCGAGTAATGCCAAGGAACAACAGTGTTAGTTGTTGCCAAGGAATGAGCCATCATACAACAATCTTCAATGTACTTAACACCCTAGTTAAATGCAGTTTTTACTACTTAAACTATTTCTTAGATGTACTTAACACCCTAAATTATTATTTTTCTCAATTTACCCCTCAGATACTAATATGACTCTCACTCCAAATGATATTTCTATTTGAGTGAGTCAAAACGGTTCTAAAAAATAATAAATAATATGTGATGTGAGAGATATTATTGTTTAAATATTAGAATTATAAAAGTTTACCTGTACTAAGCTTGCTACTATGTATCTATGTATATTTGTATAGACAAAGAAAAACACTTTTAGCACTTGTGTTAACTTGTGACCATGCATAGTATCTTTTAGCAAAGATACTATGTATGGACAAAGATACATATATACAAAGATACATAGTAGCAAACTTAATACAAGTAAACTTTTAGGATTCTAATATTTAAACAATAATATCTCTCACATCATATATTGTTTTTTAGAACCGTTTTCACCATAATACTTTAAAACGACGTTACAGCGAGACAATAGTCCTGTTACTATATGATGATCGAGACAAAAATTCTTTTATAATGTTATTACTGTGGAAAGTAGTCGTGTTACCGCACATTGATTGTCCCATTACTACGCCGTTCTAGATAGACGAGAACTTAAAAAAAAGTAGATCTCAATCTTTAGAGGGCAATATCTCTCACATTATATAGTATTTTTCTAATCTGTCTGTACCATGATGTTTGTAAAAAAGTGCTTAACAAAACTAGATATATCATGACTAATTTTCGATGTTGTTACTGCGAGAAAGTTATCCTGTTACTGCACGATGACCGTCATGTTACTGCGGAATTCCTGCGAGACGTGAACATCAAAGTGGTTGGCGGGGAGGGAGTGAATGTGCGTGTTTGACGTGGGTTTGACCGGCGGGATGGGGTCACACGCGCCACCAATTTCCTGGCGCGCCTCCGCCCGTCCTGTCCTTGTTTTCCGTTTTTTTTGCCAGCGAATTTTCTAGCGCTTCTAACCGCCCCCTGCCACGTTCCCCATCCCCTGCCTGCATGTAGATTGAGGTGGTGTTTAGATCCAGGGACTTAAATTTAGTCCCTGTCTTTAGACACTAATTTAGAGTATTAAATATAGACTACTTACAAAACTAATTACATAAATAAAAGCTAATTCACGAGACAAATTTTTTAAGCCTAATTAATCTATAATTAGAGAATGTTTACTGTAGCATCACATAGGCTAATCATGGATTAATTAGGCTCATTAGATTCGTCTCGCAAATTAGTCCAAGATTATGGATGGGTTTTATTAATAGTCTACGTTTAATATTTATAATTAATTTTCAAACATCCGATGTGATAGGGACTTAAAAGTTTTAGTCCCATCTAAACAGGGCCTGAGTAAAAAATTTACTCGTGAAATAAATCCACATATGGAATATTTCTTGTTAAAATTTCACTTGTAGTGTAGTTTCAAGTTATCGTACACTCTTAGGTTAGAGTTAAAAAATAACCCATAGACATCGGTGCAGTAAGTTTGAACATAGAGTGTTTTGTGATGAGTAAAATTTTAATTTAAAGGTTATTTGATGATATTTTAATCGTGGCCGGCCCTGATTTTCCGGTTTTTTGGGTCCACCTGCAGCTTTCCACTTCTCTCCCCTGTGGTGCACCGCTCCTATAGAGAGTTAAAAAATTACTCATCTCTGTCATCTATTCTCAGTTCTAATTGAGTTGTCCTCCTGAACACAGAGTAAAAGAATTATTGTGCCTTCTTAGGAAAGAAATCGACGTCTCTGCCTCAGTGAAAAAATTACGTTGTTTAACCAGTATATATATAAATGGTAGTTTTATCAAGGTATACATGGCGAGACAGGCGATGCGCGCCAGCTAAACCGTGGCGCCACTCAGCGAGAGCCCGCATCCCCAGCACAGACCCGCCACCCCATCCCCATCCTGCAGGTGCAAACAGAGTAAAAAAATTACCGTGGGGCAAATCAGTTACAGTGGTTGGTTTATGAGAGAAACACGTGATTATCGACCACCCTGCCCCCCCCCGCAACAGACAACTGAGTAAAAAAATTACTCATTATGAGATTTGACTTGGAGCGGGCGTAATTGAAGTTAAAAAATTACTCATAGGGGTTGATTGCCGTGGTACGTTTAAATGAAATATACACGTGACAGGCGATCCTTCCAGTGAAAAAATCTTCTTGCCGTTGGTGAAATCTTTACTAATGGGTATTTTTGTTCGGTATATGATAGTAAATTTTTAACTAATCAATATTTCTTCTGTAAACGTAATATCCAGAGCAATTTATTAACTCACAAGGATTCTTTTGCTGCACAGTTTGCGAGTAAAATTTTAACTCATATTGACATGGACGAATATCGGGCGTCTATTTTTCGATCCAACGGTATTTTCTACGTTTGCATTATATATAGGGTTTGCACTACATATTTTTCCCTATAATACTTATCAGGGTTAGTAATGTTTTTACTTCCATATATTTTAAACATCACTCTCAGTGTGTTCATAGTAATATACTTACTCAATCTGTCCGTAAAAAAAGTGAGTGAAAATTTTTAAGCCATCAAAATACTAGTATCGCTATCCTTTTATGGCGCATATTTTGACACATACAGTCAATATTAGATTATGGAGTATTACAATCAATCATATGCATATCAATCGTACAAAAAATCCCCCGTGCATAACAAACTACAGAACCAACAAAGAGAAAAAAATGAAACGAAACCCCCGTCCACGGGAGGATAGAAACAACAGAGATGCGGATGACCCGAGAAGCACGCTGTACGTGGTGGTGGTGCATGCGCTAGGCTCCCTCCAGATCCGGCGCAGCAACCAACGTCTACATCGGTCTCCTGCCCTATACGCATCGACGCTGGCCTGGAAGCTAGTCGCCGGGCCTGAAGACCGTTGCCGCCGCACAAGGTGGAAAGCAACCTTCCCCTCCTTTCCGGCTTGAACGTTGTTTCAGGGCCACCACTGCCGCTGGCCACCTACTCGCGTGCTCCCTGAACCGACCATGAGGCACGCCATGGACGACGTAGCCGGCCGCCGCCACCCTCACGGGCTCCAAAGAAGAATGACCACCGGCGCCGGCCTTCAGATTGGGCACCTTCAAGAGGAGGGCAGCCCGACGCCAATCGCCCTCTCCTACCTGGATGCATGACGACACCACCCCTCACCGATGGATCTCCTCGCCACCACTCGGAGCTCAGCCTCCATGCCATCGCCCCGACGAGCAGACCAGTCACCCATCGACCGTCGCCGCTCTATCCCCAATTTCTCAGATCCGAAAAAAATGGAAGAGGACGGGAGTATGAATGGGGGTTTGGATACGGTGAGATGGTTATGGATGGTATAAATAGAACTATTGGTGTGAGTAAAAAAATTACTATCGTTTGGGTAGGAGCGTTGACAGGGTGGGGTGGGTGTGGCTCTTGGTGGTGCGCGAGTTAAAAATTTACTCGGATTATTGGAGTGGGGGTAGGGGTGCAGGGGTAGGATTGAGATTGATCGTCGATGAGTTAAATTTTAACTATATATATAGAACTACTAAGAAGTTGGATAGCATGAAGTAAAAAATTTACTCGGACTATAGGAGTGAGGGGAGGGGGCGCAGGGGTGGGATCAAGATTGGTCGTCGGTGAGTTAAATTTTAACTACGTACTATAGACCTGGTGGGAGCGTGGGTGGGTGGGGCTGGAGGCTGTATCAGGTGCTGTTTAATACGTCGCACCTTAGGGTGCTGTATAGTAGTTATATATATATATATATATATATATATATATATATATATATATATATATATATATATATATATATATATGAAAATGGATCTATACTCCTAGGGAGTACGTACTCCCCCTCCCATCCACCGTTCATCTGATCGATTAGATATGTTATACTCCCTCCCTCATCATAACGGGTTTGCCTCGGTGGATCCGATTAGTTTTTCTAATTAAAAAACCGAACTGCTTATCCCGAAATTTGGGGTTTGCTCGTAAGAGGCCGAACTGCTTATCCCGAAAATTGGGGTTTTGGGGGGCGGCGCGGCGACGGACCAGTGATTCAGCGGCGACTGGGGTGGCTGGCGGCGGTACAGAGATAGCAGCTCGTTCCTTCCTCCAGTGAAGACTCGTCCCCTTCCTCCAGCGATGGCTCCTCTCTCAATAGCCTATGTTTCTGAAGCAGAAGTAATCGATCTGGAGTCGGCTGAAATTGAATATATGTATGCCTGTAGAGAGGGATTATGTGTAGTTCGGTTCATGTACGCTCTCAGTTTCAGATGCTAAATTTCCCCTTTAGTGCATATGATGGTTTTTTGGGTGGATATAGTAAATGCTGTTTTAGCCCCCCCCCCCCCCCCCAAAAAAAAATATAGATGGTAGTATGTACTGAATTTTCCACGGTATATACTCATTGTTTCTTTGGAGGGATACTTACTGAACTCTGTTAAACGTTATTATGTACTGAATTTTTCTATGGCAGGGTTCTTACTGAACTCTTTGTTAGACGATAGTATATACTGAATTTTTATATGGGGAGCTTTCTACTGAACTTTGTTAGACGATAGTATATACTCATTTTTTTTAATGGAGGGGTTCTTTCTAATTTTTGTTGGTGTGTACTGTTTTTAGTTTATATATGAAATTCTGAATCACAAATCCACAGTTAGATGAGTATACACTATTTCTTATCCATCTTCCTTTTAATCTCTGTACGTATGTAGATAAAAATTAATCCTAGAGTTCAGAATGAAAAATACTAATTTTGTTTCGTTACACAGGTACAAACATTCAGTAGGCTGACGATACTGCGATAATTAACATGCCCACAACCATCAACTCCAATCAGATCCCTGAAGATGGCGGTGCATGCTAACATCTCGAGTGTATTTCTAATTCAGTATGTGACCTATGTAAGAAGAAATCAGTATATGACGCCCAGGTTAGTTTGTCTAATAATTCTGGGTCAATGGGGTACGGGCGCTTTGCTGAAAATATGTCCTATATATACTGCTTGAATAAGTATGCCTTTTGTTTTAGATGTGTATTCTTATCAGTGGAGTCTAATATCTCAATCTAGCTTATGCAAAATGTAGGCAAGTTGTTACTAAATGAGTGAATGTGTGCATCTCCTTCATTTCTTGGCTACTGCTGTACTGCACATACTGCACATACTGGATGGTGGTTTGGATGGATTTGTTTAGTTCCCTGAATGAATAAGCCCCTAATCTTTTTGTTGCTTGCAGATGGTATCCGGCCGGCCGTCGGCAGAACATGTCGACTCAACGCCGCAATCCAACGGCACCAGCGGAGATAGTATATATATATATATATATATATATACGCGCAAGGGGAAGGATCCTAGTTTTTACAAACTGCGATTTGGATGTACATTCTTTTTCAATCAGAAATTCAGCATATACTTCAATTCATGTTCTTGAACATGTTCTCATGTCTGTGAGGCTAGTTCTATTGGAACTATATATCTTTGAGAATATACGAAACTTTTGGATCATCATTACGTGCATGCAGCTCGAACACTGAGTTCTGCGGCAGGGTAAAAGCAAGTAATAAAAATAGCATATATACTGCTACTAACACTGAGTACTGCTACTGTTAAAAATGGTATATACTGCAATTATCTTAAGAATAGTATATACTTGCACCTTAAAGAAAGGTATATCTACCACCTTAAAAAGAAGAGTATATATATTGCTACCACCTAAGAAATAGTATATACTGGACTTAACTGAAGCACAGTACTGTATATACTGGACTTAACTGTAGCACAGTACTTATACTAGGTTGGTGAAGCACAGTACTAAGTAAAGAAAAAGAAGTATATATTGTCATAAAAAACACGTATGTGGGATATTTATCCGTATATATTTCTATACATGAAAAAGAAGTATATGGCAGCTGCCTATAAACTGCTACTACTAATAAAAAACAGTATATACCTTTGCTTACTAAAAACAGTACATACTTTTATTTTGAAATGGCAGCATATACTTATATAGGAATATACTGCAAGAAAAAGAATATAAACTTTCGTGTAGAAAATCAGTACATACCGTTTCTTACAAAAAAAACAGTATATACTTTCGTGTAGAAAATAACAGCATATACTTAGCTAGGAAATATACTGCACGTTGATTGGAGTGTGGCCGGTAATTTCAAAATTTGAACCCCGCTAAATTCTAGCCGATCCAATGCGCCTACATTCATGGTTTTTTTTTTCAAATTAAATATTTATTTATTTTTACACGGCAGTTTTTCCAATCCAGTTCAACAGGTCCTATTGGATCCATCGGGTGATCCAATACTGGGGAGGGAGTATGTACTCCCGGGAGTACATAATGGCATATATATATATATATAATATATATATATATATATATATATATTAAATTTGTTTGGTGCTCCATGGTGCCCGGGCACCATGATTGAAATTTACTATATACCCAATTCAAATGAGTATGAAACTTTTTCAAATATTTAGGTATTAACGTTAACTACTTTAATACATATATATATATATATATATATATATATATATATATATATATATATATATATATATATATATTAAATTTGTTTGGTGCTCCATGGTGCCCGGGCACCATGATTGAAATTTACTATATACCCAATTCAAATGAGTATGAAACTTTTTCAAATATTTAGGTATTAACGTTAACTACTTTACTAACTAGTTCAAAGCAAGTTTGAACTGAATTCAAACTTACTTTTGTTAGATTTTGATTCTAGGTATATAGCATCTAAATATATAATTAGTTAGGTATGTAATAATGGATTGTGAAATAAAGTTAAATTTGAGTTGTTTTGTTGCTAGGTATAGGTATGAAATGAATACTTATAAGTAGGTATATACTCACAATTTGAAAATTTTGAAACATTTGGGCGAATTTGTGTATTTCATACATGGTGCCCGGGCACCATGGTGCCCCATATGAGTGTCCACCAAACAAATTTACTATATAGGACACTCATATGGGGCACCATGGTATCTAATGCACAAAATCACTCAAATTTTTCAAAATTTTCAAATTGTGAGTATATACCTAGTTATAATAATTTGATTCATACATATACTTATCAACAAAACAACTCAAATTTAACTTTATTTCACAATCCATGATTACATACCTAACTAATTATATGTATGGATGCTATATACCTAGAATCAAAATCTAACAAAAACAAGTTCAAATTCAGTTCAAACTTGCTTTAAACTAGTTAGTAAAGTAGTTAATACCTAAGTAATTGAAAAAGTTTCATACTCATTTGAATTGGGTATATACTCAATTTCAACAATGGTGCCCGGGCACCATGGAGCACCAAACAAATTTAATATATATATATATATATATATATATATATATATATATATATATATATATATATATATATATATATATATATATATATATATATATATATATATATATATATGACTGCGGTTCATATGCACCTCGCAACCGTGTTCCATAGTGTCACTAATCACCATCAAAGATGAACCTACCCGGTGAAGTTGCTATATAGGCACATCATATAGTAGGTACTGTTGATATGAGTAGTACTGCTGCATTGAACACTCCAATTCATGCCACTGCATATTCGTGAGATGTTCGAGGAGACAGCTTTGGCCTGTGAGTTTTTTTTTTTCTGACAGAAAGTAAATTCCAGCTCTATTTGACCATTAAGTTCTGTTGATTTTCTTCATCAAACTAACCTACCACCACAGTCGATACTCTAACTTGTGCTGATTTTCTATTCTTTTACACTAACTTTGCCCTTATTTATAATATGTATTTTTTTATTTTTTATATATATAGACGTATCCACGTGTCCTTATTTGTTCAAAAATAATATATCCACGTATCACGTATCCGTTTCCCCGTATCTAGGTAACCTATGGAGAGCGGTGAACTGACTCTTTTCTTAGTTAGATTCATTGGCAACATTCAGATTACTCCACGCGATTAGATATTAGGTATGTTGATTTTTTTAAAGTTAATCTAAACAACTTGTTTTGTATTTTTTGAAATTTAATCTAAGTTTGGTTTTATTGGGACATAATATATCAAGATGATTCTCCACTCACCATGCGAATACAATATTTGCAAAAATAATGGAATTTCAAAAATGCCATTTCGCAAAACTGATGTCCAAAAATGACATTGTAAAAATGATATATGACTTGGCATATATTGAAATAAAAAACACATGACTGTTATTTTTACATATATATGCTACATTCCAAAATATAATCTTGTTATAATCTACAGAGAAAATAATGTGGACTACAGTTTGTTGACAATTCAGAAGTATCAGTTTGCAATATTGGTGTCCAAAAAATGACATTGTAAAAAATGATATATCACTAGGCATATATTAAATAAAAACACATGATTGTTATTTTACATATTTATGCTACATTCCAAAAAATAATTTTATTATAATCTACAGAGAAAAAAATGTTCACTATTGTTTGTTGATGCCAAAAATGTAACACAATGAAAATATCATTTTGCAAAGATATGTAAAAAAATGACGTTGCAAAATGATAGTGTTTTCTGAAATGGTCATGCATGCTACATTCCATTACATTCCATGGATACCAAGAAAAGAGAAAAGAAAGAATATTTAAATGGAGGGATAAATACACACAATGTGGTCAGCTTCTTCTCACCTACCATCTCTCTCTCATTAGTCAGGAAGTACCTCCTTAATACTTGGTAAGTATAGCATCCATTAATTGCTAAATCACCTTGTGCAGTAAGTATAAGTCTTTTGTTGGTATTTCTTAACGACATTACTAGAAATATAATTCCCAGCAATAGTGCAGAAATACTTCTGGTATATTATGGTTACAGAGTTCATCCGCAAATGCACGGATATACCATTGTAGCATTTCACCGAGAGTATTTCAAGGTATCGTATTTATTTTATTCCGTGAGAAGATCATGTAGAGAGAACTCAACTAATAATTTATATATTACTTGTGAGAATCATATTCTAAGTAGGGGTTAAGATAATCTAAGGGTAGAGTGACACACAAGCATTAACTACTCGTCCTCATAATATATCATATAGGCTAAGTGGAAAGAAAAGAGGAAGGAAATCTATTCCTATACTTCTAATATACATAGTATACATACATTCTAGTTAACTGGTATACTAGCTAATACCCTCTATCCGATGCCCTCCTGGTACTTCGAGAAGCCACCCCTGACTGCCGAGTTCCTTACGATAGCCCGTCATGACCATACAACCGGGGCTAAATACGGAGGAATACGCTCCTCAGGAAATTAACTTAGGATTATATATAGGCGCGGAGGAATACCCATACTGAGCTGTCACCATCAGCGGCCCACCTCTCATCCGCAATATATAACCCCAAATAATGATATCCCGTAATCTAGACACCAAGTCTAAACTATCAGATACTACTCTAATATCATCGTCATGACATAGAGTAATTGCATAAGCAAACACTATACCCGCACCAAAGCATCTCCTAGATAAGCTAGCCGTATATTCAGTATAACATGAACATAATGTAAAGTAGGTACTCATATACTCAGAAAGTATTTCAATACCATAAATCTATATAGAAGAGTATTCTAATAAAAGTACAAAGCTTACAAAAGAGGAAAGGAAAGCTGCTAGAGCCATACCCAAACTCTTCTGAAGACTTCAGGACTCCTGATTCCTATTCTAATTCTATTCCACCAGCTAGATACTACTAAACTAAACTTGAGAGGAATGAGAGAGCTCTTGCTTGAGGTGTGTGTTGAAGTGAAGAGAGTGAGCTCCTTATATAAAGGTAGTTATGACGGTTGTGGAAGGGGAATTGTCCGAAGTGCCCTCCAACCGTCATTGGGATGCAATCTTGGACGTCTATTCCAAAACCTGGATCCAACGGCGCCAGGATTGGTTCGGCCGAATCTAGCCCAATTTCGGCTGGTGGCCTCCTCTATTGCTCCACTCCACAGACTTGTGAATTTTGGCCCAATTCATCATGTCAGTTCTGAGTTCATGGCCTATTCACACACAAGTCTGGTTCTCGACATCGTCCGATTGATTTATAGTCTGAGGTGATGTCGATTCTCCTAATACTAGTGGAATATTATTATTCTAACATACTTATGCATTGCAAGCATCACTAGTTCTCTCCTATTTTAGTAATATTGACAGTCGAAACTGATCGATAATGACCGTCAACAGAGGATTACTAGGATTGTCACCACCTGCCGTCTACCTCTGACGAATCCGTGGGATACACAACAAACAAAGGTAATCTCTAACCTAGACACCACGCCTAAGTTATTAATTACTACTCTAATAATTACGCATGAACTTGCTTCTTTATCCAGAGTCCTAGTACTAGAGCACTTAGTATAAATACTAAACAATGAACCCACAAAGATGGAAATCTATCTTACTTAAGCAAAGTAATTAAATAACATAAGAAAGGAACACAAATGCTTACTTTATAGAAGAAGTTCTCCAGACCCGGAACAGAGTGTACCGATAGCTCCGGTACTCTTCTAGAATTCCTCCTAGGAAGCTACACTCGTCGAGGTAGAAGTCGGATGAGCACCAAACTTTCGGGCACTTCTCCAGAGTTTCCCCTCACTCTCTACCCTATTCTAATGTACAAAAGATACAATAGAGCCTCTTATAATTCAGCTCAAAGTTGTGTGTTGGAAATGAAAGTGAGCTCCTTCTTTTATAGGCAGGTATGACGGTTACAGCGTATGCGAAATGAGCAAACTACCCCGGAACCGCCATTAGAATGTGATCAAGGCCGTCCATGTAAAATTTGGAGATCAACGGCCACCAAAAGGGTTCGGCCGAACCCGGGACGGCTCTGTTCAGCCCATTTTTCCTCGTGGACACTAATTTTGAGGCCCTCAGCCCATTGGCATGATGGTTGGGCCCATTTAGAGTTGTTTAATTGACTTATAGGGCCTCCAATATGTGTAAATGTGTCCTGAATGCGCGGAGGTGCAGTTTGTCATTTGACGGATGTTTTTTCTTCTCAAAATACTTGCATACACATATTTCACCAATACTAGTGGAAATGATTAGTAATAATCCCTACCACTAAGTTGGATACCATAATTTAATTTTATTTTATGTAAGTATTGACGATCAAATATTATGATTTAAGGACCATCAACAACACCCCCACACTTAACCTTTGCTCGTCCCGAGTGAAGGCTATGGACTCTACAATAGGGTTATGACTTCCTTACTAATAATTATGCAAACAAATTATTCAAAGCCATACATGTACTTGTGGGTCTTTGTAGTGTCTACCATGCGATCCTGAGCAATTGAGAAATGGAACAATCTTGACTCAAGTCACCCTAACTTTTCATGAAGAACAACTTGGGGTTTTTTTTAAGTAACACAAAATTATAACTTTGCTTTGCTCCTCAATTGATTCTCTCGATCACTCAAAGTGTGGAATATTTATTGGATTCTTAGGACTCTATTTTGTTTTTTCTATGAATACTCTAGGTATTTCAACCAGAAGCCAGAAGGGTATAAAATCCCCAAAAAAAATCCATTGGTCTAAATATTCCTTATTTATCCATTCTCTATCCATCACCCTTGCTCACCCTTTTCCTCTTTCACTATTCATCATCTTGTTATACTATTCATTGGTTGATCTCCCAAATGTGAAATCATTGTCATAATTAATATTTGTGATGAACAATTGGCTTTGTAAAATAATTTAATCAATGAAAAGATGTGTGGATGTTGATGTGAGTGTGTGTGATTAATGTGGGTCAGGTTGTGATATATGTGCCCAGGAACAGTTGTTTTGTCTGATTGTGTGCAGGTGACTTGAGATCAGCATTAGTCAATGGTGAGGACCGGGAATATGCTCAGGGAGGAGAAGAGGTCTAGTGCGGTCGGGATACCATGTGACAAGGTGACTAGAGTCAGGATTCTTGGAGGTCAACTTCGGTCAACGGTGGGGATCGAGACTAGACTCAGGGAAGAGTTGAGGTCCAGATGGTCAAGGATACCGGGTGACGAAGTTGGATACGAGATGGCACACGGTGGATAGACATTGTATGAGAGAGATCTTCACAACGGGCTTCACGAGGTGTGCGTGTAAGTGCCGGTGTTCACGAAGGAGATTGGAGTGAGAAATTGAGAAATGAGTGCGTTCTGTGCAACACGCAGCATGCAGCGGCTCGGTTGGATGGAGACTGAGTCGGCCAAGTTGGCTGGGTGTAACGTACTAAAAATTAGCTATTTTCTAATTATGCATCATGCCGGTTCTTACGTTCTTATTAACCTTCTAAACATATGAAAATATAATTAGAGAGACCTCCTAAAAACTGACTTGCATAAAATCTCTTGTATTTCTTTTGTGGTTCTCCTTTAAAATTTATCTTGGGATATTTCCTGATTTGGTTTTAATTTAAAACCTTCTTTTGGCAAAATTCATTTTATTCAAATTTAGTTTGTAAACCCTTTTTATTTTATAAATTGTGGTCCAAGGAAAATCCTTCAAACCAAACCCTTGCAATTCCGATGTTATTGGAATTATTTGTTAACCTATCCTTTGATTCTTGATCCAAATATTCAAATCCTTTCTTTTAATCTACCCACCAATTTAATTCTTGTGGCTTGATTTTCTTCTCGGCACACAAATAATGTTGTCGAAGTGACAACCGCGTACGTCGAAGGACGTGGTTACTCAACAGTATTGGAAATAGTAAATATACTAATTGATTAAAATTTTTCTTGGGATCCCCCTTTACATGGCCCTAGGGGGCTATTTATAATCCTATTACAGGTTCCCGCATTAGGGTTTAGGTTTTACAGGGGAATTTACACGGTTGCCCTTATGAAAGGGACATTTATGTGGGTACACAGTGTAATTTGGATACATGGGCCTTCCATGAGCCGACTGGCGAATGTTAGCTTATTGGTGAATAGGCCTAAGAGGCCAGGATGGCCCATTGGGCTTGCTTGATGCCGAGCTCGTCGAGGCGAAGACTCCTTCCTTCGGCCCATACCCTTCGCCGTGCACCGGATGACCTATTGGACCTCCTCGGTATCGAGCTTGTCAAGGTGAAGTCTACACCCTTCGCCTCACATGGCTGGTCCTACGAGGTACCCACGCGGCTTTCTGGCCTTCGTCGTCTTCGTTCCGTAGCCTTCGTCATGGAGGCTTCACCTAAGTACACTTGACGTATTTGGCTTGAATCGTTGCTGGTAGCATGATTGACTGGGCGTGCCGAACTACTGGGTTTGAATCGAGCGTCGAGCTTTTCGGCACCATTTTCTACGCCACTGTAAACTCAAAGACTGTGGTCACCCCAGCAGGGACGAAGAAAACAGGGTTCGGGAGCGTGATCTTGTTGATGAGAAAATCGAACACATCGGCCTGGGAGATCTGCTTAGCTCCAGTGCAGGTCCAAATATGATGAGATGCGGGCGTGCCAGTCAGTTTGATCCTGCAACTGACAAGATATGCAAATAGTAGATCAAAACAGCCGATCGGCTGACAAGCCGATAGAGTAGTTCTAGCCGATAGCCGATAATAGACGATGCTGATACCAGCAGATAGCGATAGGGTTTAAGCAATCGGCTATATGTCCAATTTAGATAATGATATAAAGGCAATCGGCTGATGATGATGTAATATAGCAATATAATCCAGTAGAAACCAATCGGCTAACAATATGATATAGTAGAACAAGTATTGATCCGAAAGTTAAAGCACACATCGGCTGGTGGTCCGATGTCATGAAATCCACAAGATTAGATTAAACAGTGAAACCTTTATTGTCATCGGCTAAATCCAACTTATATGTATATGCAATCCTTATGAGCCGATGCAACGTTCAAATAACTCACCAGCTGAAACCCCGATGAAACCCTTATTGGCAATCAAGAAGCAGGCTAGAGATTATGGTTCTAAGCACGACTTAGTAGATCAAACTTAACTGATGCAGCACTAGGTATGAAAAGAAACACAATATCTAGACAATCAAGCCGTTGACTGATTTTCAGGGTGGTAGATGCCTAGGCTAATCTAATCTAGCAACGCGATTTAGCCGATACCGGCAGAAACCCTAAAGCGAGAGACAGCCGATAGAGCTAAATTGATATGCTAAGACTAGATTAACAGAGACATAATAAATAGGTAGGCAAATATATCATCCAAACTAGAGCAATCCAAGAGGTCGAATGTACTGATGCAGCCTTGAACGACGCCGACGTAAACGATACAATTGCCTGGGGCGACGGAACATTGGACTTACCCCTTCGCCGGAGATCGAACACCGATGCAGCCCCGCATCAGGTGTCAAGTCCCGCCGGACGATAAAATAAAGTAGAAAAGATAAAAGGTGGCGATGCGCCGAATTGTATTGATCGTGACGATAGATTACATAGAGCCCGGGTGTACATATTTATACCCATGGGTTGATACAAGTCCTTGTCGGACAAGAAAGAAACTAACCTAAAGGTAAAAGGAAAACATAAAGTCCTTATCGGACACTAAACACACCTTCCTAAAGATAAAAGGAAACTAACAAACTATTCCTAATTAATAGATAAACTGCCATGCCGCATCCTCTTTAAACTCGGTCACTTAGAGATAAGCTTCCTTTAGTAGATTGATTTCCTTAACCGAATATAGCAGGAATGCGACTATTGGCGACTTGATAACTCTCATCGACTGATTCCGAGATGCTGCAGCCGATGATGTCTTTGCCGATTACCAAATTTCACTATTAACAGAACTTCAATGTTCGTCCCGAGCAGATGCTGCAGCCGATAATGATTCTAAGCCAATGACGTCTTTGTCGATTAACAAATTTCACTGTTAACAAACTTCAATGTTCGTCCCGAGCGCTCCGATCTCTGGCCGGTTAACGCTTGTCACGCCTAGATATTTAGCACAAATTTCCAGACTATTTTGTGTATTAAATCCCTGTACAGGACCAGCCAGGGTACACAAAACGACAAGTAATTTACAGTTCCAAATGTAAATAAAGCGTAAAATACTTATAGAAGAGGCACTTAGTCCTCACACCGAAAAGAAAGCAGTAGCAGCGGAAAAAGCGATACTAGCGGGGCTTCAGCTCCACTCCACAGGCAAAACTCAACTGGTGTCTGAGCCTTGGTCTTCTAACTTCGTCTTCGGCTCAGAAGCTATACACTTCTTAAAAGGGGGAATAATAGCAAGGCTGAGTACAACCACCGTACTCAGCAAGCCACACCAATGATGCAGACGTGCAAGGGGAACGCAAGGATGATTTGTGGCTATTTGCATAAAGGCAGTTGTAAAACATTTTGTTGAGCAAAACAGTAAAACTGTTGAATAATTAAGGTAATATTAAATCTCCACTGATCAACACTACACCACGTTGAACAGGCCCAACCAACCCACATGAACTACAGTGCATTGGGTTGATTTATTAAGTGTAAGACTAATCACGGTGAATCTGGTCAATCGCCCATAACCGCGGGCACGGCTATTCGAATAGTTTTACTCTGGCCAGAGGTGCACAACTGTACCCACAAGACACAATCTACCGGCATGTCACCGCGTCCGCGCAGATACGTCACCATGTCGAGTGATTGTGATAAGACCCTCCGCATAACCCTCCCCTAACCATCCACACCACGCTAAGGTTTCACCCCCACCCCCTATCCCGGAGGTAGGCAGTCCCCTCGTGCGCCGCGGTGAATCCGGCAGCTGGACAACCGGATACCCCAGCCGACCCAACTCCATCATGCCCACCCTCGCCACTGGTGCCTAGGAAAGGGTCGAGTTATACTTTAGATCAAGCAGTTACCCACTCTCGCTTGTGGTAAGCACTATAAGTCTTCCAGGGTTTCCCGTGAACCGGTCCTTAATTGCCATGGGTGCGACTAGCAAAACCATGCACCCACAGCCCACCATTCAGTCGCATTTTAGTTGGATAATTATGACCATGAAACATGGCCAGATGTCTCGAGCAAGCAGCTCGTCTTGATACTAACAGGTCTAAAACTATAATTATCCCATCAACTGAGCTAGTGACAATTAAGCATGGCTAAGAATATAGTTATAGCTAGGTTAACATAAGTAACACAAGCTAGTCGAATTATCACCCACGGTTGACAAAGAACAGATATCAAGTAAACATGGCACAAGCAGGCAGATAGGTAAACCCTGATCCCATGTAATTAGCAAAACATGCATATTTATTTGCAAACGGCAAAACATTTATAAATTGGGATCAACATGCTCAAGGGGAATGTGTTACTTGCCTTGCTTCTTCAAACAATCTTCCAAACTCTTTTCCTTGTGACTGTGGACTTCCGAAACGACGGATTCTACACGCTGGCACGCAAAACGAGGAAAAACTCTAATAAAAACTATGGAAACAGTACATAAAAAGTAAACAAACATGTAGATCTCAATTTTAGATGAAAATTGCAAGTTGAATGGCCGAATTCGGAGTTCGGATGAATTAGATATGAATTTTAGAAGTTTTGAGCCATTTAAATGAATTTCTAGAATTATTATCGAATTATTGCGCAATAATTAATTATTTTCTCAAAGGAAAAGATTAAGCGCTGACGTCATCTAAGAGGCCGGCGCCGACAGGCGGGCCCCACACGTCAGCGGGTCAAGGGGCAGGCACACGGTGGACCGCGTCCACCGCGGCCTCGGGTGCGCCGTGGACCAGGACCACGGGCGGTCCACGGGCGGCACCCCCAATCGGCAAGGGAGGGGGGAGGCTGGCTGGCTCGCCAGCCAGACGGCCGCTGACGATGGTGGCGCGACGCGGCACCGGACACGGGAGGCAGCGGAGGGGGAAAAGGGTAGGAGGAGGGAGCACTCACCATGCGCCAAGGTGGCGAGGGCAACGGGCGGCGGTGGCGGTCCGACGGCGTACCGCGGACGCGAGGTGGAGGATGGCGACCTGGGGAGCGCGGTGGAAGGGTTAGGGAAAAGGGAGGAGGCGCGAGGCGACGTGAAAACTCAGCCGGAAGCCGGCAACGAGGGGAGAAGCTCACCTCTCACAGCGGGGAATGGATGCTGGCGACGAAGAGCTTTGATGAGGGGATGCCAGGCCTTCCCTTGAGATTGCGGAGCTGAGGAGGAGGGGCCCGAGGCCTAAGGAGGCCCGGAACGTCGACGCACGACCGCCGGAGTTAGAGGGCGACGACGGCGCTAGGGTGGCACGGTGAGGAGGGGGTTTTCGTGGTGGAAGGGGGAAATGGAGCAGAGACGTGGCCGGGCGAAGCAGCGCTCGCCGGCGGGAAGCGATGGAGTGGGCGGTGACGTGGAGTTCGTGGGGAGGTCAAACAGGCGCCCTTTTTTTGGGGGAAAGTCGTGGAGATGGTGGAGGACGTGGAGGGGGACCGATTTCACTCGGTTATGGCGCGAGGGTGCGAGCGGGAGAGGCCGAAATCGAGGGCGACGTGGGCGGCAACGGATGGCCATGGCGGCGGTTGTGGCCGGCGAGAGGAAGGGGATGGACCTGACAAGTGGGGTCTTCGGGCCCACCTGTCGGCGAAAGGGGGAGGGGATTCAGGGGGTTATTTAGACTTTGCGCGAGGAGAAGGGGAAACGGGCCAACGGCCCAAGAGAGGAGAGGGGAGGCCGGCCGAGGAAGGGAGAGAGGGGCACGGGCCGCGGGAGGGAAAGGGGGATTGGGCCGGGAGCGGCCCAAAGGGAGAGAGGAGGTTTTTAATTTGTTTTCTTTTTATTTAAATTATTTTAATGAACTTCATGACTTTAAAATTATTTCTTGAGCTCCAAAAATTCACGAAAAAATCCGGAGGGTATTTTAGGGCGCAAAGAATATTGTAAAATATTCTCGGCCAATGATTTTTGAGGGAAAATTTTAATTCTCCCAATAATTCACTTGATTAAATTTGCTTGAACTTTTATTTAATTTCTAGAAAATGCATTATTAAACGATTTTTAATCCCAAACGAATATCAGGGCATTACAGCGCTTCTATGTCCAAGTGGGATTGCCACTGGATGTCGAAGTGATTATACCACTCCATCCCCTTCGAGGCCAGGTCCGACGCGGCGAAAGCTCTCCGATGGCGGTGCAGGGCGATCGTGCCAAACAGGAAACCCAGGGTTGCCACTGATGGAGCTATGGAAGCCCATTTCGCCCTGCTTCGCAAGGTCTGCCTCCACCTTAGCTGCCGTGACCTGGTGGAAGAGTTTTGCATGCTTCGGATCTTTCCTCTCTCCTAGTCATGGCAAGTCGAGGTGAACCAGGACGAGGAGGTCGATGGCCTACCGAAGCTCGTCATGCCAAAGGGGGCGAAAGGTAGGCTTTTGCTTTCCCACATGCAGTTGCATTTCGCTCTTTTTTCCCTGCTTTGCGGCCAGTATGATGAGACGTTTCATTTTTGCAGTGCTAACTCTTGTTCAGGCTGAAACCGAAGCTCGGAAGATGGTCGGCGATGTGTCGATCACAGAATACAGCCAGCTGCTTACACGGAAGGCGGCTGGCCGAGCGAATCGTGTGCATGATGGCGATCTCCCCTCTCGGGAGAAGCCCTCCAAGGCCGATGGTGATGAAGGGACCTCGAAGAAGCGCAAACGCGAGCAAGCAAAATCGGCCCCTCAGAAGCGAAAGGCCCCTGCCTCCACTGACTCTGATGCCGACGATGAGGACACTGTCGATGACCAGTACGATGAAGAGGAGGGGGAGGATGAGGAGGAGGCGAAAGTTGCGGTCGAACCGGCCGCGAATGAGCCCGCCGACAACCGCACCGAGACGCACGGCTACACCCCAACCCCAAGCCCAGACCACGTCGTAACTGGGGTGGAGTCGAACAGCTCCCCCCTTCGCCGGAAGGATTTGCATAGGGCAAAGGCATTGGTTTCGATTGCGGCGGGCAAGGTGGTGAAGGGAGGGCCAGTTAAGAAAACCTCCAAAAAAAAGGGGTTCGTCGATGTCGCCTGTGTTTTCAGTGATGACGAGTCTTCGGATGAGACCTCTACTTCGGCCGCTGGGTGGAGCCAAGATCTTTCGACCGCTCCCGATGCTGCGACCGACACGGGCGAAGCGGGAGGGAGCGCTGCAGCTGGTACTTCAGGTTCTGCTGACCGGGTTGTGAAGGCTGCTGCCAGGCTCTTCGGGAGCCCTCCGCACAGTCCACCTACTTCACCGCTGGCCATCCAAAACGGGAAGAAGGCGGCCGTTGAGACGTCGGCTTCAGAGTATTCGCTCACGGCGCCCTGCTTCGTCCCTTGGGATTTCGAGACCCGGGTGGATCTTACCCCCTTCATCGAGGGGGTAAGTCATCTCGTTTCTCCGGCTGGAAGTCCGAGCCTGTTCACTGAGTTGAACGAGTTCAACGAGGGCTGTACCGCTGTCAAAAGCTTAGCCGTCTGGGTATGTCGTTCGCCCGCTTTAAATGTTGCTTTTCCACAACTTATGCTAATTTTCTTCATTTTAGCCCCCCCTTTTTTTTAGATACCCGCAGCTCATTGTTCGACCGAGCGAACCGTGAGGGCTCGCCTTGACAGCTTTAAAAGTCGTCTTCGGGCTAAGGATGAAGAACTGGGCCGCAAGGGGCTAGAAATGGAAAACCTAGCCAACACCCTTAAGGAGACGAAGACTGAGAATAAGCAGCTCCAAGTTGAGCTGGAGAAGGGGAGCGAGCGAAGGCCGAGATCGAGCGCCTCAAGGCTGAGCTTAAAAAAGAACGAGATTAGTCCACCGCCTTGACTGATTACTATAACCTTACCGAGCCGAAGATGGAGGCTCTTCGTCAGGAGGTCAGCAAGGTAGAAGCAGCCGCTAAGAGAGACGCACAACGGTTCGCGCGGGAGATGGTGAAGACCACTAAGTCCGCAAAGACCGTGTGCCGCACGCTTTGCCTTGCCCTTACCGACATGTGGGCGAAGGTGCGAGGAGTCCCCGACGAAGATGCTTCTGCCTTTGACTTCTCGGAGTGGACTCAATAGGCCAGTGGTGTGGTCTCTGATTGCACCACTGCATACGGCGATTGCTACGCGCGTGTGTTAGCGGCCTTTACCATGGGCCTGCTACAACAAAATGGGTGCGAGCATATCGCCGAGTTCCCCAAGTTGGTGAAGGGGGATTGGGAAGTCAGTTGTCAGGATCTTTCGGCCGCACTTCGTGCTTGGCGCAAACAATTCTGGCAAATGGACGGCTGATCTACTGCCAAGGCGCGCCTGCTCGAGCACTTGGCAAAGGCAGAGGCGGCGGATCAAGGCGAGGAGGCAGCGGGCGAAGGAGGTGGGGCAGATGCGGGCGCTGGGGTAGACATCGGCCATAATCACCCAGAGGTGTGAGGCCCTCCGCCCGCTCTTTAGATTTTTAGATTTTTTGCGTTGGCCACGGAAGGCGAACGATGTAAATTTGGCCGATGTTTCCCCCTTTTGTACTGTAGCCGAAAATGGCCTTTTTTATATGGAATAGATGAACCAAGTTTCGCCAATTATCCCGTTTTTAGGGCTTTGATATGTATGGTTGCATCATTTTGTACACGAATAGGGGCTACACTTTTTGCCCGCTTTATGAGCTTCGCCCTCTCTTAACCTTGTGCTTTCCCATTTGCCCCTTTTTATGTTGTTTTAGCAGGGTCTTCACTAGAAATTGTGTGTTCGGCTTCCTTTCAGAGATTGGCGTAAAAAGAATGAGAAATTCATCACAGTTGAAGGCTTGCTGAAATTTAAGTATTCATGTTGCGAGATGATAATAAATGGCAATAGTTACAAGGTTTTGAAAGTTTCCAGCTGGATGCGGGCACACCCCGGGCGAACCATGGACGACTACGACCGTGTCCATGTGGAGCATCGGGAGGACATGGCTCGCTTTTGGTGAAATCATCGGAGGACTGATCGTCAGGAAGCGATCGCCCAACGCCGTTACGGTCTAGTTTATGTCTCGCCCCCTTCTCCTCTTAGGGTAGTGTATAATATTAGTAGTGATGACGAACCAAGTTCGCCAGATCATACCTTAGGGCGTGGAGGGTGTTTTGGGGGTGGAGATGTAATTTTTTTGTAAGTTAGGCTGTAAAGCCCGTTACCTTCTTTCGCCTGTACCATGTTGTATGGCCTATATTTTTTTTCGAAGTTAATGAAGATGTGTTTTATTTCCTTTTCGCTATTGTACGCATAGTCACCTTTCATGATTTTGTTAGGTCGAAATATGTCGGCCCCCTTGCGTATATTAGCGAAATATGTCTGCTGACTTTTCAGCTTCCTACTTCCGTTTTCGATCTGTAGTATTCCGCGCTAAAGAAATGCTCGTGTTTTTCACATAGATCGAATATGACTGTGTTCGGTTATTTATTTCCCGAAACAAGATGTTGCGGTTTCAATGTTCAGCGAGCGATGCTTCGGTCGATTCATTTCGCCCCCCTGGCGCTTTCGCTTATCAGGTGTTTGCCTTAGGGTTTTTCCACGAATTATCATTTACACAAGTAAAAAGGTGAAAGACACATGGATTATATACTGGTTCGGGCCTCCAGGATGGATAATAGCCCTACATCCAGTTTTTTTCCTTTTTTTATTTTCCTCTTTTTTTGTATTTTTGTGCCGAAGGGCCTACATAATAGTATGTACATTTTTACAAGTTGGCGAATGGGGTGCCACCCCTTCTAGACATAGAAACGCTTAAGAGAAGCAGCGTTCCAGGAGTGGTCGAACTCTTCGCCTTCCAGCGTCGCCAAGCGAAAAGAGCCCGTCCTGGACCTGTTCTTGATGAGGTATGGCCCTTCCCACTTCGATTCAAGCTTTCCAACCGCCATTGGGTTCGCCTTCTTCCTTAGCCAGGCAGCAGCTCTATCGGTTGAACCTTTTTGTTGTAAGGTGCCAAAGTGCTCTTGGCATATTTGCGCATGTGTTCTAGTGCTTCGACTCTCACCCTTTCGAGGAGTTCGAGCAACACCTCGCGCCCATCTTCTCCTTCAGAAAACATTACCCTTGGTGAGTTAGCCTCTAACTCTGTTGGGGTCATTGCTTCGTCACCATAAAGGAGCATGAACAGGCTAAACTTGGTTGGCCTTGTGGGGGTCGTCCGAAGGGCCCAAAGAACAGATAACATTTCGTCCGGCCATTTGCCCTTCACCGCCCCTTCAAGCCTCTTCTTGAGCGCCTCAAGGATCTTGCCATTTGCTCATTCGACTGCCCCGTTCGATTGTGGGTGTGCGACAGAAGCGAACTTGATTTGCAGGTCTGGGCCTTCGCACATCTCTCTAAACTTGTCAGAATCAAACTGCTTGCCATTGTCAGTGATGAATTCTTTCGGCACTCCGAAATGGCAAACGATGTTCTTCCACACAAATTTTTATACAGCTGCCGAAGTGATCGCACCAAGCGATTCGGCTTCGATCCAACGAGAGAAGTATTCAATTGCTACAATTGCAAACTTGTACCCATTTCGTGCCACCGGGAAAGGGCCAATGATGTCCAACCCCCATCTGGCGTAAGGCCAGACTACTGCGATAGGCTACAGCTCGTACTGGGGTGCTGTCTGGCTTCGGCCATGCCGCTGGCAGCTTTTGCATTTCTTGGCTTGCTCCACACTGTCACGTCCCAAAACGACCCTAAAATATATCCTCTAAATGGTGCCTAGAATAATTAAAATCCGTGTGAAAGCCTCCAACAATTAAAATGTGCAAAGTTAAAAGTCAAATAAGGCTTAGAGGATTTTTGTATATTTCCTAAAAGCCTAAAATGCGTAAATAAATTTTAGTGGAATTTTCAGAGCACAAATAATAATTATTAAGAAATAAACAAAGTTAAAATGATTTTATAAAAAGAAAAACTCTGAAAAGTCCCCTTTCCCTCCCTCTCCCTCTTGGGCCGGCTCGGCCCATCCCCTTCCCCCTCCCTCTCCTCTCCCCGCGGCCCATCCGGCCTCTCCCCGCGCGCGCGCCACTGACGGGCGGGCCCGCCCGCCACCCGCGCTGACGGGGGGGGCCCACCCGTCATCCCCTTCCTCCCGCCGCTCCCGCCGCCTCGCCCGCGCCCTAGCGCCGCCGCCGCGAATCCCGCCGCCCCCGTCCTCCCCGCGTGCAATCAATAGGGGGGAATTATTCCCCGTGATTCCCTCTCCCTTTCCCCCCATTTTCCCCTCTCTCTCTCACGTTCAAACGCGCGGATTTGCCCCCGCAAATCTCGCCAGCGCCATTGATGGAGCCCGAGAGCGCCGCGCCGGTTTCCTTCCCCTCCGGCCGCCCTCTCCCCCTTCCAACTCTATTTAAACCCTCCCCGCACCTCCTCCGTCCGTTTCCACCTCTCGCCGCCCTTCGTCCTCGACGGAATCGAGCTCGCGCCGTTGCTCTCTCTCTCCACCGCCGCCGTCGAGCTCCGGTCCGCCGCCGCCGTCACCCCGGACCACCTCCCACCTCGGCGCCGCCTCCTTCGGCTTTGCCGCATCCTCACCGACCTCGTCCACCCCTCCGTTTCGCTCACCGACCGCCGGAACGCCGTCGACCCCGTCGACCCGAGCAGCGCTGCCGCCTTCCTCCGCACCGGCCGCCTTTTTCGTTGTCGCCGTCAACCTAGGGTGAGCCGTGGACTGCCGCTTCTTTTCCCCCTTCCCTTCCCCTCTCTCGGCCGCCGCTCCGCCGCGCCGGTGGTCACCGGCGGCGACCATCGGGGCGCGGGCGCGCCGCCTCCCGCCGGCTGCACAGGCTTGGCCGCCCTCGGGCGCGCCGAGTGGCTGCCGCGTGGGGCCCGGCCGTCAGCCGCGTGGGCCCCACTCCCGTGGACCCGGTCCGCGTGCCCCCTCCCCTCGGCTGACGCAATAAACCCTTTTTAAATTAAAATTTAAATGAAGAAATTCGCAAATATTCATTTAAAGAGCATATAAACTTCAAATGACTATAACTTGGCCATTTGAACTCGGAATTGGACCGTTCAAGTCTCTAATTTTTCCTTAAGAAGTCAAGAACCCATTTTTGTGCTTTGTTTCTGCTTGTTATATGGAGTTTATTAGAGTAAAGTCCTTTTCTTTTCTGTTGGTCGTGTAGACGCTGCAGCTTCGAAAGATCCGCTCTTCGTGGAGGTTGAAGCCGACGTTTGGGAAAGCGAGCAAGGCAAGTCACATCGTCCTTGAACATATTGAATCCCAGTTTATAAAATTATTTTGATTTAAATTATTGCATTACCGCTTTATTTAAATTCCCGCGTTATCACTGTTTTATTTAGCCATGCCTATTTACCTTTATTATGACCTTATTATTATTGTTATTGTTATTATTACCTTGTTCACCCTAGATTAAACAAAACCCCAACTAGTGGACACTCTACTCATGGTACCACTAGTATGATTTTAGGTAGATGCTTCACTGGTTAATTAGGCAACATTAGGTGGTTTTACAACTCTAGACCTTGGGAATACTCTTATCACCTGGACACTATGGAATTGTTGGATTATTGTGGAATTGGATTCACACCTCCCCCTCTATTCAAAATCCCCAAAATGGTTTTACGCTGGGCTCGGGGTGCATGGTTTTGATAGTAGCACCTCGGCCATATAAGGACCGGTCTTCGGGCCTCTGTTGCAAAGCACTACCGTACTTCCACATGTCTAGTGGGTAAGGCTTAGTTTGTGGCTCAGTCTGGTTATAAACAAAAGTACACAGATGGAGATGGACGAAGTCGGGGATCGATGGACATCTCTAGGACAAATGAAGGCTACATGAGCTGTGGCCCGGTAGTCGAGATGTCATGGCACAGGGCCGGTGTCCTGCTGCTCGGGGCTCAGTCCTGCCTACCTGTCCCAGGGGTTCCAGCCGTAGGTGGGGTTGGGTCGGTATTCTTGTCTATGGCTAGGATGGGTTGGAAACTATGTCACGTCTTCCGTCCGTATACCGTGGTGGTCTGCGGCACGTGGTTACACGTGAGGAAGATGTGTCTTGTGGGTAAAGATGTACACCTCTGATCAGAGTACAATCTATTCGAATTGCCGCGCCCTCGGTTATGGGCAAGCCGAGCAATGTACCCAAGTTAGTGTTTTAATTCTTAAAACCTGCTTAACAACTAAAATGTGGAATAATTGGCCTGGGTTGGCTTGGGACGAGCTGGGACCCAGGGTCGGGTTGCCAGTTCGGTCTGAATCATCGTAGGCCTTGGGTTAAGGCAGGTTCGTGTGGGTCCACGGCCTTGATTAATAATATTGTATAGCTCTAGAATCGTGTTTACAAAATAGCTTCGAGCAACTAAGTGTCTTTTAATGCTGTTTACTGCAAACCCTAACCCTTTATATTATAACCCCCTTGTACTCCCTTTCATTTATTCTGCACTTATGGGTGTGTATTGTTGAGTACGGTGGTTGTACTCAGTCTTGCTCAATTTTTCCCAAACCCAGAAGAGGAGTCCCTGGAAGATGAAGGCTTTGGTGTCTAGCTCGTGCCTACCGTCAAGCGCCTGTGGTCGTCGCCCTAGTCTTCTGCTGTTTCCCGTTTGTCTTTGTGTGTGCTGGGCCTTCGCCGCCCATGTAATAAATTAACTATTTACGCTTCCGCTTGTTGAACTCTGAACTGTATCAACTTTTGGTGTACCTTGCCTCCTGGGACAAGGAATAATGCACTCACGTAAGGAACACCCGTTGGGTTATTTTCGGTCGTGACACACACAAACTTTTAGCACAGTGGGCCAATATACACTCTGGCAAAAAACTTTGGAGGCAACCGTTCTTGCGGCTTGATGCGCACTGCACAGCCCCTAGTGTATTTCTTTCGCTATTTCCTCGCCTTTAGCAAAGGATATGCAGCGAAGCAAGCGTTGGAGCACCCCAGAGCGATACAACTGCCCTGAGTTTGTATCTTGTGGCTCTGAGCTGTAGGCGCTTCGCTTCTACTTCATCCTCTAGGAGCCAACCATTCTTGAGGTACTTCACGAACGGTGTTCGCCAGTCTTCTGGGTCTTCGCCCAGTTCTGCCTGGTCAATTGCCATGATGTCCAGGCTCTCTGTGGGCACACTTGGTGCGTACAAGACTTCAAAAAATATGCCTGGCGAATGTGGTCCTCCGCAAGCAGCGGATTTCGCCAGGGTGTCTGGCTCCTCGTTCTGGCCTCTAGGTAAGTGTTCGACCGTTATGCGGCGAAACACTTTTCCATAGATCGAACAGCCTCCAGATACCTCTTCATGCCTTCTTCCTTTGCCTCAAAAGATGTAACGCCCCGATTTTCGTTCGGGATTAAAACCCATTAAATAATGCATTTTCTAGATTTTTAATAAAAGTTAAAGCAATTTAATAAAGTGAAATAATGGGAGAATTTGAAATTTTCCTTAAAAATCATTTGGCCGGAAATATTTTGTAATATTCTCTGTGCCCTAATGAACTCTCTGAAATTTCCCGCGAATTTTCGGAGCTCAAGAAATAATTTTAAAGTCACAAAGATCATTTAATAAAATTAAATAAAAAGAAAAGCAAATAAAACCTCCCCTTCCTCCTTGGGCCATTTTCGGCCCCAGGTCCCTTCCTCCTCCCACGGCCCACGCCCCCTCTCTTCCTCTCTCGCCTCGGCCCGTTTCCCCTTCCCCTCGCGCAAAGTCTAAATAACCCCCTGGGTTCTCCTCCCTCTCTCCCTCCCCGACAGGTGGGCCCAGCGACCCCACTTCTTCTGTAAGTATTTTACGCTTTTATTTATGTTTGGAACTATATTTTACTTGTCGTTTTGTGTACCCTGGCTGGTCCTGGACAGGAATTTAATACACAAAATAGTCTAGAAATTTGGGCTAAATTTCTAGGCGTGACAAAAGACTTGTCAACGTGGCTTGCCACCAGTTTGGAGTCTGTTCGGATAAGCAAGCGCCGAACCCCCAATGCTTTCGCTTTTCTTAGGCCCATCAGTACAGCGTCATACTCTGTCGTGTTGTTGATCGTGTCGAACTGCAGCCTTGTGGCATATCGAATTGGCACGCCACCTGGCGAAGTGAGTACTGCCGCGGCGCCCGCCCCCTTGTGCGACCATGAGCCGTCAGAGTACATCACACAAGGTTGTTCGACAGGCTCAGGTTCAAAATGACACTTAAATTATATCCTGGTTTGGTCTTGTAATAATCTTTTAGATTTCTAATATTTTCTTCCCCATGGATTATAAGGATGGATCGTATTGTGGGAATGATATTGTTATTAGTTTAACTTATAATTGTCTGTCGTGGATGTCCGTATTTACAGGGGAGACTCTGCCGTAATTTCTAATAATTTTGGAAGTTAGTGGTTTGAGTGGTTTTTGGTGTGGCACTCTTGGTACGTGGTTATCTGGTGTGTTACAATTGGTATGTGAGTGGGCAGTAGGTCCATGGGAAGTAAATATGACAACTTAAAATATTGATCATGTTTTCCTTAGGATGGGAAAAATAGAAGTAAAATTTGAGTTAAATTTAAACCAATAAAATTTGACACACTGGTGCACAGTAGGATGGGTTTGGGTCATTCTTTGCATCACACTTCTGATTTATTTTATCGATTACTGATCTCTATCTCATTGTATTTGTGATTTCTGGAGTTATGTTGTTACTATATATATATATATATATATATATATATATATATATATATATGCTCTTCTACGAATAAGACCTGATTGCATAATAAGTAAAGCTAGGAGGTATAAAAAAATTATTCAGTTTTGATTCGTTGGTGTGGTGTATAGTGTGGAGATTAACGTTTGCGCATAACTATATTCGGAAAGCTATTAGGGAGAACAACATGGGGTGTTACAGTTATACTTGAGGTGTGTGAGTGTACATGATAAAGTTTTAGTTTCCCTAGACCTTAGTTAAACTAGTTTGATCATGGCTCTAACTTGTGTTAATCTCTTTTATAGAAGTAATTAATGTTGTATCCTATAAGACTCAATGGTCCTTTAAGAATAGGTAACTTTTCTTCCGTATAGGCAATGCAAAGTGGTTAGAGGAGGGGACTTTTTCTTTATTTTTTTTCCCAATGCCAAGTGAGGTTGTCCGAGTGTGAGTGTTAGGTCGTGATACATCTATCACTGTACCGAGTTAATAGTTTGGGTATGGGATGGATTGGCCCCCATGTCATCTACTCATTCTATTCTTTTCTTACAGTGGTGAGATGTGTCTACATGTTATGCATGATGCACCAAGGTAGTGATGTCTTCACCCGAAAAGCAAAGAAAAAAAGTAAGAAAAAAAAAGGATGTTCCATTTTTCAGACTTGAGATTCAAAGGCGATATGGCTTATTAGTTTCTTTTTGTGAGTTCTATTATGTGACTATGGTTGAGGTAATGAAAAAAAAAAACTTTCTCATTCGTGGTACACGTTCTGAAATAATTCCAAAAGGAAAACATTTGACTCTGCATTCATCACTTGGTGACAAATATTCTCCTGATTTCTATTTTTTTTTACTTTCAGAAAGGAATTAACACTAAATATTTATTTTAGTTTCACTTTTGTGGCTTTCATTCGCTTGGTTGTTCAAACATAAGTGTTGTGCGATTGCTTTGTACTGATAAATTATAAATTATTGATATGCACAATACTATTTGAAAATACTAATTTAAATCTTGTTATGGAGAACTTGTATTAAATTTGAATTTCTTTACCAAGTGATTTATTTTCATTACATGGCTCAGAACTGTGTGCAGTATTGATATTCTTGGATTGATGTCCACACTTATTTGATTATTAATCTTTATTTGAATTTTTTTATAGAATGGCTTTCGGATTCGCTATTTGAGTTGACAAACAAACTCCAAAACTTTGAATTTTGGTTTATGAGTTTATGGTAAAAAAATATTTCCTTTTTGTTTTTTTTTAAAAAAATCAAGTTGAAGAGGATGCTTCCTTCTACGCATTTTCTTCAAAAAGTGGTTTTATACTCGGTCCATGTTCTAAATATTTCCATTGTCTTTACGTGTGATTCTTGAATTTATTACAGATTGTCATTATCCTGATCTCAGATTTCTTAAGAAAACCGTGTTTGAGACTAAATATTCATTTTTTTATGTGTTTGTTTTGTTGCTTGACCTTCCATATTTGATTATTTCTTTCCAATTACATGCACCCAACAAATTGTTTTTTATTGAGTGGATTTAATTCATTTACTTTGGAATGTTTGAGTTTCTTAGAAAATTCAAGATCTATCGATGTTCAGAGCAGTTTTTGAGGATAATGCTTTCGTTCTAGTTACTCAGAATGTTCATTATAAGTGGAACAAGTGTGGCCTATGGTCCTTGAGATTGACTTCGTAGATATTGTTTATTACCTCTAAATAATTTGCAATCAAAGATAGACTTTTAGTTGTTGAAGATGAGCAACATACTAATAAGATGTGATGGGTGTGAGTGTTTATTTCTTTAAATTTTAAATTAAAAGCTTGTGTTGTATTCTCGATTCCCTTGAGCGTAAAGGTTGTTTTCACAATTTGTTTCATTGCTTTGTAGTAAGATTCTTCATGATGTGTTCCAATGATTTTTGTATATGTCCCAATTGGGTGTTTTAGTATGTGCATTGCACTTCTTTGGCAAGCCAATATTCCTGTCTAGTAGGTCCAAGTTGGTTTATTAGCTGCTTTTGAATTGTTGGCTACCATACTTTCTTATGCTAGTTAATTATTATCTACCATACCTAGACGCAAGCAGTGTTGCGAATATAGGAGATGTCCTCGAAATTGCTTGAGAGTCCTAACTACTTTATATGTATGTTTTGTGTATTCCTTTCCATCTTACGGTTTCTCAAGCTCTACAGTGGGCGAATTCGAGGGCGAATTCGATTGAAGGGGGAGGAATGTAATACCCCGTATATTAAAAGATATTTAGGTTTTTTTAAGTTTGGATTGACTTGTTAAAATAAAGATGTTAACAGAAATAAACAAAAGAAAAATATCTTTAGAAGTGGGCCAACATGTGAAGGCCCATAAACCAAGCCTGCTTTCAAGCGCGACTTAGACCATTTAAATGGCAAAATAAAAATATGCTTTCTACATGAAAGTTGTAGGTATTGTTCTGTAGATTTTTAAAATGTATACATTTTCAGTCATAGCCTTTTCATATTTCAAGATATAAAGATTTGAAGCAGCAGTCTTGTTTATAGTCCAAGCGGCGTTCCTTGTTATTGAGTTTTGATGGGATGGGGCAGTAGGTTCACCTTTTTCATTGTTTTATACGCATGTTCGAATGTGTTTGCTGAGGTTTTGTTTGTGATTAGGTGGTGGACCATTAGATCATGCATGATACCAATCTTTCGTTGGAGGCAAGTGCATGACGAACTAATTATGCGATTCAAAGATTGTTTGCTCTATCTATCTATTTGCGTTATATTTCTATGTGGTATGTGACTGCTTATGTTCAGACTGTTGTTAATGCCATTTATATTTCAAATTTATCTTATGTCACGACATTATTCATGTTTCATTATTTCGGATGTTTTATTTATATTATTCAAGGACCATGCGTAGTCATGGGAGTGTAATTTGGATCCTTATTCATGTTCCTGTCAGTAAGCGCTGATCACGCTTACTTGGATTTGCCGACAAATGCTAGGATGTATTCACTATTGTCCGAAATGGAAACTACTATTTCAATTCATGCCTGCCCAGGATGGGAACTTCTATATTCTTTGACATGGTGTTTGGAAATGTGTTTCCTATCAAAGAAAGAAAGCCTTATGTTCATGCTTTATCGTCAATGATGTGTATATGTGTTTTCTAGTTCCATATTGTACTTGCTGAGTATTTTTATACCCACTCTTGTGCAAGTAGATGTGTATATAAGGGTGCTACTTCCCGCCCATGCATGTCGGTCTCAATGCGTACCTAAAACCAAATAAAACACAAGAGTGGGTATAAAAATACTCAGCAAGTACAATATGGAACTAGAAAACACATCTACACAACATTGGCAATAAAGCATGAACATGGCTTTCTTTCTTTGATAGGAAACACATTTTGAAACAGCAAGTCAAAGAAGATAGTAGTTCCCATCCCGAGCAGGCATGAATTGAAATAGTAGTTTCCATCACGGATAATAGTGAATACATCCTAGCATTTGCCGGGAAAGCCGAGTAAGCGTGATTAGCGCTTACCCACAGGAACATGAATAAAAATCCAAATTGCACTCCCATGACTACGCATGGTTCTTGAATAATTGAAAACCAGAATCAAAGAACCAAAGTGAAACACATCCATGGCAAGCAGAGAACTTGAATTATTTAAGCAGAACAAGAATCCAGAATATTAAAACAAGAATAACATTGTACACATAAGATCAACTTGAAATCTAAATGGGGTGAACAATAATATGAACATAAGTAGTTACTTATCACGTTGAAATATATCAGAAATAAATAGATAGAGTAAACAATCCATGAATCACACAATTAGTTCGTCATGCACTTGCCCCCAACGAAGGATTGGTATCATGCACGATCTGATGGACCACCACCTAATCACAAACAAAACCTTAGAAAACACATTCAAACATGCGTAGAAAACAATGAAAAAGGTGAACCTACTGCCCCATCCCATCAAAACTCAATAACAAGGAACGCCGCTTGGACTATGCACAAGACTGCTGCTTCAAACCTTTATATCTTGAAATACCTACAACTTTCATGTAGAAAGCATAATTTTATTTTGCCATTTAAATGGTCTAATTTGCGCTTGAAAGAAGGCTTTAGAATCTGTCTAGAATTTCAGACTGTCCACACTGAAACAACCTAACTGGAGTTCTACTCGCCCAATCAGGGTGTACTTTACCAATATGAAAGCTATGAAAAACCTCTACAACTTTGTCTATAGGCGGCCTGGCTGATTCCACTGTTTAACCCCTTCAAAAACAGTTCAATCTACTACTATCCAGATTATGACACAAAAACAACAGTCATATTAAAAAAATTATATCTCCTAAACCACTTGAGATAAAATCGTTCCCTTTGGTCAGAAGATATATCCAAACATTATCTACAACTTCCTAGTTATACACTTTTGCAGAAAATAACATTTAGAGCCCCGAAACATCAAAACAGTGAAACACTGCAAATCTGCCCACATGCAGAACTGCAACAAACCGAACAGCAACTACCCAAACTCCTTCTCTAGCCTTCCCTAACCACGAATTAATACACTAAAGCCATGCTATAACAACTGATACAACAAGGGGACAAGCCTCACCTAGGCTTTCTTTAGAGAACTTGTGAGAAGACAATAGGGGAGACTCCAGTCTAACCACTCCTTCTACTCCTCTCCTCCTCCTCGTTCCGTTTTTCTACTTCGCTTCTTGATGCAAGCTATGAAGGTGGAGATCTAGGGAGAGCAATTTGCTGTAGATGGGAGAGATGCGAACACAATAGGAGGGGAGGAAGGAGGCGCCGGCCAAGAAGAGGGGTGGCGGCACTATGAGGGGAGGTGGGATTTGGTTCCCCTCTCTCTAGGTTTTAGGGGAGAACTAATAGGCTGAGTTTATGGGCCTTCTCATGTTGGCCCACTTCTAAAGATATTTTGCACTTATTTATTTCTGTTAACAACTTTATTTTAACAAGTCAACCCAAACTAAAAAAACCTAAATATCTTTTAATATACGGGGTATTACACTCATCAAAAGTAACTTCGCAAGTCTCAACAATTTTGTTAGTTTAAAAAACATGTACACGATAGCCACATGAATGTGTGGGGTAACCAAGAAACATTCCATTGGTAGAGTGTGCCGCAAACTTATCCAAATTTCCAGATTTCAAGACAAAGCATTTGCAACTAAAACCACGCAAATGTGAAACTTTGGGTTGACGTCCAACTCGAAGCTCGTAAGAAGTTTTACCAGGTTTAAACCTCAAGAAAATCCGATTTGAAATATAGCAAGCAGTGTTAACCGCATCAGCCCAAAATTTTCTAGGAGTATGATACTCATCCAACATCGTTCTAGCCATCTCAACCAAAGACCGATTCTTTCTTTCAACAACATTGTTTTATTGCGGAATATGAGAAGAAGAAAATTCATGTTCAAGACCCTTTTCGTTGAAAAATGGTTCAAATGAAGCATTTTTAAATTCACCACCATTATCACTTTGAATTCTTTTCAAAGAACTAGGAAACTCAAGATCCAATCAAAGATACAAACCACGAAAGTGTTGAAAAGCTTCATCCTTAGTTGCCATGAAGAAAACCCAAGAATATCTAGAAAAATCATTAACAATAACCAACACATACCACTTTCCTCCAACAGATTGCACTCTAACTGGACCAATAGTGTCCATGTGTAATAATTGTCCCGGTGCATCTGTCATCACAGAACCAATAGGAGCATGTGAAGAAGCAATCATCTTAGCACGACGACACAATGTACAAACCAGATCAAGATCTTTCTTAAGTTTAGACAAACCACGAACAAGATCCAAACCACTTAACCTCGTGAGATGATCAAATCCAATATGTCGAAGTTTACGATGCGAAAACATCGCATCCTTATTAAACTTAGAAACCAAACATGTTATCATAGGTAAAACAGAATTTTCAAAATCACCTTTAAACACTCTTCCATAGCGAGAGATATTCATCATAAAATCACCACAAGAATCAAATACTTTACTTACAATTTTCTTAAAGTGAACCTCAAAATTTTCATCGACAATTTGTGAAACTAAAAGCAAATTATACTTTAAGTCCTCAACCAAAGCTACATTTTTCAATTCAAACTTGTCATTTACCTTGACCAAACCTGTGGCATGAACGGCACTAGTAGAAGCATCACCAAAGATAATCGATTCAGTCTTGGATGCCTATTCGAGGGAGGAGAACCAATTTTTATTACCGGTCATGTGCCACGAACAACCGGAATCCATGATCTACATGTTCTTCTTCCTCGCCACCAAAGCCTACACACAAGAAGATGTCGAAGCCTTAGTATTGGGGCTAGATAATAAAAATTTAGGAATCCAGTACTGAGATACACGACCATTAGATCCAATAGGCATATATCCCTGTCACGCCGGGAATTTCTATCCAAAATTCCAAGCGCTTACATGTGTGTTAAACCCTCGTCCAGGAATCAACCGAGGCACATAATGACAATTTGATAATAGAGTACAAATAAATAACTATCGAATAATCGCAAATAATAAATTATTACAGAGGTGGATAGTTCCTCTCAAAGAAAAACATTCTACGCAGCGGAAAAAAAAAACTATAACAAACTACGGAACAGCTATGGCGACTCCACTCCACAGGCATCTTAACCGAGAACAAGCCTAATCCACCAGATCATCACCTTCACTGAGATACTCCTCTTCTGATGAATGAATATTGCAAGAATGAGCATATGACATACTCAACAAGTCACACAGCAAATATGCAAGTGCACAGGATAACAAAGGATGGCATAATATAGCTCATTTGCAGAAACAGCATTTAATAAATATTTAAGAGAATAGTAAAACGGTTGTATAATTAATCAATATTAAATAAACACCACACAACACACCCATGTTGCATAGGCCCAACCACATTTGAACAACCAACCCCAGTTGAACAAATTAAACCTCCTAACCAGGAATTATCCATTCCAAACTAGGAATTAAATTAATTACCACATTATTACCATTAATGAGTAGTGTGAGACTAATCACGAAAAACATTGCTCAACTCACCCATAACCGCGGGTACGGCTATTCGAATAGTTTAAACTCTGACCAGAGGTGTACCACTGTACCCACAAGACACAACCCCACATCATGTCACCATGTGCCTCAATACCACCACGGTACCTCGGAAAGGAGTTGTGACAATACCCCTTGCACAACATAACCCATTACAGCGCACCTTTCCTGGATCATAATCACCCCCTTATAAACAAGGTATGGACTCCCCAGCGACCCCCATGGACTTCTCGCCACTTCTCAGTCTGGCGCACTATAATGAATCACGCTATACAAAAGATAAAGCCGTTGCCCACGCTGGCTTGTGGTTGGCACGATAAATGTATCACAACAGTAGCTCGCGAACCGGTCCTTAATTGTCATGAGCACAACCATCAAAACCATATGCTCACAACCCACCTTAGCCAGGTTTTAATTATCAATTAATTAACATCACACGATTTACCATCGTGAGCTACCATTGAATATAACCCTAATTAATAATAAAATAATTTAGATTTAACCCCTTTAGTTAGCTAATGTTTCTAAGCATGGCTAAGCAAACATACATATATAGCATTTAGCTGAACCAATCCAATATATAAGGTTCATGCTAATCATATTATAACCCATAGGAAAATAAAGTCATCTTCGGCCATTAATTAACTGGGAAAGGTTCACCACCCGATGACATTCGAAAACAATGCATAGTTGAAATAAAATAATAGCTTTAAACGGGTTCAACATGCTCAAAGGGTTGTTTAGGATCTGTGTGACTTGCCTTGGGCTTCCGCAAACGCTTCGGAACCTTCCTCAACGGAAACGCTCTCCTCCGGAACGTCGGAAACTAAAGCAAATAAACAAAATCAACAAAACAGTACAAAAACAAGCATAAACAGTACATGTGGATATTTTTAACATGTAGATCTTGATTTTAGAAGAATTTAGCAACTTGAACCACCTAAAACGGATCTACGGTTATTTAGTTATGATTTTCCGAAGTTTTAATCTATTAGAAAATTGGAAAAAAGAAAAGAAAAAGGAGATGATGACGTCATGCTGACGTCAGCAATGGCGGCCGGTTAGGGTTTGCGAGCTCGCCGGAGCTAGGGCGGTCGACCGGGGGATTGGAGGACACCTACGCGTAGAGGACATCGAGACGAACCCGATGGTACTCACCACGACGACAAACGATGCACGACGACGGCCGGCGACGAGAGGGCAACGGCGGCGGCTCGGCTTGCGCGGCGACGGCGGGCTACGGCGGTCGGCGGCAAAGAAGGATGGGCGGCCGAGCTTCTCCTCACCACGGCGCTCCTATCAGCGGCGGCGGCAAGCGGCGGCGACGGCGGAGGCGGCGCAGCGACGACGCCGAAGACGGCCGGCGGCGGCGGCGAGCTTGGCGCGCGTGGCGGCGGCGCTATGGGGCACGGGAGAGGACGGGAAAGGGGGCAAACGGGAGAGGACGACGAGGGGATGCTTTATAAAGCATTAGATTGAAGAGATTGGACTCCAAACGAGAGGAATCGACTCGGGAAAAAATTCAAACTCGGTTTTAGGGATAAAATCAAAACGAACTCGATTCGGATCAAATCCTCAACGATTCGCTCCGATTCTTGGGGGAAAAGAAAGAGGAGAACGAGAGGAACAAAACCCCTCAAAAACCCGGAGGAATCGGGGTCGGATTGAGGCGGATTTGGAGGTAGAAGGCGGCGGCAAAGCGGCGGCTCGGGCGGCTCGGCCGGAGGTTGAAGACGAGCCCGACATGTGGGCCCCACATGTCGGTGACTCGAGAGAGAGGAGGGCGGGCGGCGGCTGGGCCGGCGTGGGCCGCGCGGAAGAGAGAGGATGTTGGGCCGAATTCGGCCCAACGGCTTAGGGAGGGGTTTCTTTGAACTTTTTCAAATAAAACAATTTGTGAAATGTTGTTTCAATTAATAAAAATACTTCCCTTGCTCAAATAATTCCCAGAAAAATCTAGAAAATAGAGGAGCAAGTATAGTATTTAATAAAATTTTATCTAGCTCATTTTTATATTGAAAATTTTCCTAGAAAATTAGGGTTTAGCTTGTAGGCTTTTAAAATAATTTCTAAAAATGATTTAAAATATGCATTTTTAATTTAGTTGATTTTTAGGGCGTGACAAACCTACCCCCCTTAAACGGAATCTCGTCCTTGAGATTCAGAAGAACTGGCGAACAGATGAGGATGAGCTGACTTCAATTCATCTTCTCGTTCCCAAGTGGCTTCTTCTTCTGAATGATTACTCCACTGAACCTTGCAGAACCGTATAACGCGATTCCTGGTATTCCTCTCGCTTACTTCCAAAATTCTGACTGGCTTCTCAACATAAGTTAAATCTTCTTGAAGCTCTATACGATCTGGATCTGCTTCCTCCGTAGGTACACATAAACATTTCTTCAACTGTGACACGTGGAACACGTCGTGTATTCCCGCCATTGACGGAGACAACTCTAACTGATAAGCTACTTCACCTCTTCGACTCACAATCTTAAAAGGTCCCACAAAACGCGGTGCCAATTTCCCTCACAATCTTAAAAGGTCCCACAAAACGCGGTGCCAATTTCCCTTTGGTTTGGAAACGATGAACACCTCGTAACGGCGTAACCCGAAGGTATACATAATCTCCTTCTTCAAAAGCCAAATCTCTACGACGATTGTCGGCATAGCTCTTCTGTCGTGACTGAGCAACGTGCAACCTTTATTGGATAATCTTCACTTTTTCTTCTGCCTGTCGCAATATGTCTGTCCCGAAGACTTGACGTTCACCGGTTTGATCCCAAAGGAGCGGCGTACGGCACTTTCGACCATATAATGCTTCATACGGAGCCATTTGCAAACTAGCTTGATAACTATTGTTATATGAGAATTCCGCGTACGGCAAATTCTTATCCCAACTTCCACCAAAATCTAGAACACAGGCTCTCAACATATCTTCTAAAATTTGGTTTACTCTTTCCGTCTGACCATCTGTTTGAGGGTGATAAGCAGTACTGAAATTCAAACGGGTACCCAATTCTAATTGTAATTTCTGCCAGAACTTCGAAGTAAACTGGCTACCTCTATCTGACACTATCTTCTTAGGAACACCATGCAAACATACCACTCTGGCCATGTATAACTCTGCAAGCTTATTCCCCGTATAGGTTGTTTTGACCGGTATGAAGTGAGCGACTTTTGTCAACCGATCAACCACTACCCAAATAGAATCATGTCCTGCCGACGTTCTAGGTAGACCGGTTATAAAATCCATTCCTATTTCTTCCCACTTCCACTCTGGAATCTTCAACGGTTGTAACAGACCAGCTGGTTTCTGATGTTCTGCCTTGACCCGCTGACATACATCACATAGTGCCACATATTCTGCTATCTCACGTCGCATACTGGCCCACCAGAATTGTTGCTTTAAGTCTTGGTACATCTTAGTGCTTCTAGGGTGAATGGAATACAAAGTTTCATGAGCTTCTTTCATGATAGTATCCTTCAACTCCTTATTTTCTGGGACGCAAATTCTTTCTCCTAACCACACAGTTCCTTGCTCATCTTCTACAAAACCGATGGCTTTTCCTCTTCTCATGTTCTTTTTAATTTCTTGTATATCAGGATCATTCACTTGAGCTTCTCTCACTTGATCAAACAGAGTAGGTTGAGCTTCCAAAGCGGCCACAAAACCTTTGCTGACTATTCCCAAATTCAACCTTTCAAATTCTTGGCATAACTCCCAAGGTAAATGTCGACCTTCTGACATATTACAGTAGCTTTTCCTGCTAAGGGCATCGGCTACAACATTTGCTTTCCCCGGGTGATAGTGGATTTCCATATCATAATCTTTAATCAACTCTAACCATCTTCGCTGACGCATGTTCAAATCAGGTTGAGTGAAAATGTACTTCAAACTTTTATGATCCGTATACATCTCTGTACGGTTACCGAAAAGATAATGACGCCAAATCTTCAATGCATGCACCACAGCTGCCAATTCTAGGTCATGCGTTGGGTAGTTATTCTCATGAGGACGTAATTGCCTAGATGCATAGGCAACCACCTTTCCTTCTTGCATCAACACACAACCCAAACCGAGTCGGGATGCATCACAATACACTTGGAAACCTTTCCTCGAATCAGGCAAAATTAACACAGGCGCAGTCACTAGCCTTTTCTTCAGTTCTTGGAAACTTCGTTCACAATCCTCTGTCCACTTGTACTTCACTTCCTTCTGAAGCAGACGAGTCATTGGTCTGGCGATCTTTGAAAAGTTCTCAATAAACCTGCAGTAATACCCAGCAAGTCCAAGGAAACTACGAATTTCTGAAACCGTCTTGGGTTGCTTCCAACTTAATACTGACTCCACATTGCTTGGATCTACTGCCACTCCTCCACACGAGATGACATGACCAAGAAACTTCACTTCGGACAACCAAAATTCACATTTACTGAACTTGGCATAAAGCTAATGCTCACGTAGTTTCTCTAAAGCTAGACGAAGATGCTCTTCATGTTCTTCCTTCGTCTTAGAGTAAATAAGAATGTCATCAATAAACACCACGACAAACTTATCCAGATATTCCATGAACACCTTGTTCATCAGATTCATGAAAAAGGCTGGGGCATTAGTGAGTCCAAACGACATAACGGTACATTCGAACAAACCATACCGAGTTGTGAAGGCGGTCTTTGGTATATCTTCCTCACGGATTCGAAGTTGATGATATCCGGAACGGAGATCTATCTTGGAGAAAACTGTAGCACCTTCCAGTTGATCGAACAGGTCATCAATTCTGGGTAGAGGATACTTATTCTTGATAGTGACCTCATTCAACGCTCGATAATCCACGCACATTCTCTGAGTATGATCTTTCTTCTCCACAAAGATGACTGGTGCTCCCCATGGCGAAGTACTGGGTCTGATGTATCCTTTCTGAAGCAAATCATCCACCTGTCTCTTCACCTCAGCTAACTCATTAGCTGCCATTCTGTATGGTCTCTTATGGATAGGGTTGGTTCCAGGTACCAAGTCTATCCGAAACTCTATGTCCCTCTTAGGTGGCATACCTGGCAAATCCTCGGGAAACACGTCGGGGTAGTCTTGTACTATGGGAATCTCTTGTAGAGCAACTTGGTTTAAGATCACACCATGATATTTAGGAGAGGACACAAAGAAAGAAACGGTTTCCCCATTGCTACTGGTTAAGGTCACCTTACGGTTGGCACAATCTATAACTCCTCTGTGACGAGATAACCAGTCCATCCCTAAGATAACATCTAGATCTTTGGATTCTAGCAAGATAAGCGAGGATGGGAAAGGAACTTCTTCTATTTCTATGGTAGCGGAAGGACAATACTGGGTCGAAAATACTTGGTTGCCTGGGGTATTAACTAGTAAAGGTCTCCCAAGACTAATAACTTCCATCCCATGATTGCTCGCAAAACTTTTAGACAAAAATGAATGTGTAGCACCGGAATCAAAAAGCACAGTTGCGGGTATAGAGTTAACAGGAAACGTACCCAAAACCACATCTGGTGCATTCTGAGCTTCTGCTGCTGCAACATGATTAACACGTGCCTTCGGTGCTGGAACATTAGAGTTGTTCGGGGTTGGGGCATTCTTCACACGCCGAGGCTTAGGACACTTATCAGCATAATGTCCTGGATCACCACAATTGAAGCATATCACTGGCTTGCTTCCCTGTTCCTTCCTAACGGGCTGGTTCTGAGCTGGAGTTGCTGCAGGACGAGCAACCGTGTTACGGTTGTCATTGCCACGATTACCAGTATTGTTGTTGTAGAACTGGCGTTGGGGGCAGACAACTGATGAAGATCCTCCTTGAGGGTACGGTGGAGCTTGAGGTCCAGTAACGAGACGCGGCCTCTGGTTACTGCCCTGTTGTGCCTTGAATTGGGCAGCCCTGTGCTTCTTCTGCTCCATCCGGTTATACTTGTCTTCCTGACGAATCGCCTTGTCCACCAACTGCTGGAAATCCCGGAAATCCGTAGACATCAAGGCATACGACAACTCATCATTCAGTCCCTCCAAGAACTTCTCCTGACGTTCCTCATCGGTACGAACATCCTCTGGAGCATAGCGAGCTAAACGGTTGAAATCATGGAGGTACTCGGTGACCGAACGAGATCCCTGGTTGAGTGCTCTAAATTCTCTCTTCTTTAGAGCTACAACACCCGTTGGTATGTGTGTCTTCTTGAAAGCGGCCATGAATTCCTGCCACGTAATAGGCTCTCCTTCAGCCCTGCCTTGGCGAAAATGATCCCACCATTCAGCAGCAGGTCTATGCAGTTGATGCGAAGCAAAAGAAACTTTCTCCTGCTCAGTACACTGGATCAAATCCAAATTCTTCTCCACCGCATGCAGCCAATCTCCTGCTTCTACTGGATTGGTGGTGCTTGAAAAGGTAGGGGGTCTCACACGTAAGAAATCTGCCAGCTTGTTTTGGGGAGGTGGGGTGGATTCTGATTCTGATTGTTTGCCTGCTGATTCTGTGCCTGCTGCACTAACAGATTGATCAGTTGTGTTTGTTGGGCCAGAATCTGAGCTAGCGTGGGATCTCCTCCATTGTTAGTAGCTCCACTTCCACTTCCGGTGCGCGTGTTCACCATCTGACGATAAGCAGAGACAACAGGAAAGAACGACAGAGAGACACCCTTAGAACGGAGTTATTTAATTAATTTAAATTCTATATTGCTATTAACTGTGTATGATTACATTTAAGTTGCATTAACACTATCTCACCAACTATCTTACACTCTGACAAGCAAAAGAACTAGACTCATGCTGTTACATCCCACCCATGATGTAAGCAACAACTAAAACCCACACACTCACAAGCAAACTTAAACAAGCAATCTAACACAGCGAACTACGGCAACGTTCTAACTAAGCGACTAATCCCGCCTTGCGTCGGAACGAAGCGATGAATCTTCTTCCTCTGGAGTAGCTGGCTCTCTTTCTTCAGGATCTTCCTCCTCTTCCTCATCACTTATGATGTCGATGACAGGTTCAGCACGATCGGGCACAGCTTCACCCATCACATGAATCTTCGAAGCTAACTGGAGACGAGGTGGCGGACAGATTCTCTTTCTTGGAGTGAGGCGAAGCTTGGGTGTTGGCGGCGGCGTTTCTCCTTTAAGTTCAGCTAATTCCTTCTGTAGACGGTACACCTTGCTCTCCAACTTGCAAATCTTGCCTCGATTCCAGTTTTCCCTGTCATGAGCTGCTTTGTCTCGTTCCACACTTACTGCATCCATAGCACTAAGCATATGCACCGCATGCATCAGAGTGGCACTCTCTTCACCATCAGGACAGGTATAGATTCCATAGTCTTGACCATGAGGCTTGTGAGGATGATACTGGAAAGCTGATGAATCCAACTCTTCTTCAAAGTGTTCACGCAACTCTCCAATGGCCACCAACGCTGCTTCTTGACAAGCATGGCAGTATGATCTTCCTCCAGCTTCGAACTTAAAAGACGGAAGGTCTTCACTATCACTAGCCAACGTCACACGAACACGACACTTCTCCTCGTCGGGGTCATGGGAAATTTGGCGATACTCGGGAGCAACTTCATAGCCTACCTCAAAAGCCATCAACCTCAGCTCCCTGACGAATCCTAACACCTTGATCAAATTTCTCAGTGAATGGGGCGGCATCTAAAGAAACATAGAAGAGAAGAATTAATGCATATTTTTCTAAGTTAGCTGCACCAACTAGACTTAACTGATTTTTGACCAAAAAGGAAGAAAAGAAAAGACACATACAAAGCTATTTTATAAATATTTTTAGAATTTAACTTTTTTGGACAGAGACAAAAAAATTTTTTTTTTTGACAAATAACAAAAATAAACTAAAATACTTATGATCTATTATAAGCACGGTACAGTGTCACCATAGGAAAGATGAGTAGTACTAGTGCTATCATGATTGTATCGATACCATAATGGATGTACAGTGCCGACAAATCAATAAGACTTGGTAAAGAGAGAAAGAAACATTTTGAGAAGGACGAATTTTTGCTTTTAAAAGAAAAGAAATTGAATTAAATAAATTTTTGTGCATAACCTTGCATGTGCTGCCAACTTAATTAATTTATAAGAGACTAGAGAAGAGCAGTTCTATTTTTTTCAAAATATTTTGAAGGCTACTTAAGGTTTACCATTTGGCTTATCCTAAGGTCAAGGTGGCTCTGATACCAACTTGTCATGCCGGGAATTTCTATCCAAAATTCCAAGCGCTTACATGTGTGTTAAACCCTCGTCCAGGAATCAACCGAGGCACACAATGACAATTTGATAATAGAGTACAAATAAATAACTATCGAATAATCGCAAATAATAAATTATTACAGAGGTGGATAGTTCCTCTCAAAGAAAAACATTCTACGCATCGGAAAAAAAAAACTATAACAAACTACGGAACAGCTATGGCGACTCCACTCCACAGGCATCTTAACCGAGAACAAGCCTAATCCACCAGATCATCACCTTCACTGAGATACTCCTCTTCTGATGAATGAATATTGCAAGAATGAGCATATGACATACTCAACAAGTCACACAGCAAATATGCAAGTGCACAGGATAACAAAGGATGGCATAATATAGCTCATTTGCAGAAACAGCATTTAATAAATATTTAAGAGAATAGTAAAACGGTTGTATAATTAATCAATATTAAATAAACACCACACAACACACCCATGTTGCATAGGCCCAACCACATTTGAACAACCAACCCCAGTTGAACAAATTAAACCTCCTAACCAGGAATTATCCATTCCAAACCAGGAATTAAATTAATTACCACATTATTACCATTAATGAGTAGTGTGAGACTAATCACGAAAAACATTGCTCAACTCACCCATAACCGCGGGTACGGCTATTCGAATAGTTTAAACTCTGACCAGAGGTGTACCACTGTACCCACAAGACACAACCCCACATCATGTCACCATGTGCCTCAATACCACCACGGTACCTCGGAAAGGAGTTGTGACAATACCCCTTGCACAACATAACCCATTACAGCGCACCTTTCCTGGATCATAATCACCCCCTTATAAACAAGGTATGGACTCCCCAGCGACCCCCATGGACTTCTCGCCACTTCTCAGTCTGGCGCACTATAATGAATCACGCTATACAAAAGATAAAGCCGTTGCCCACGCTGGCTTGTGGTTGGCACGATAAATGTATCACAACAGTAGCTCGCGAACCGGTCCTTAATTGTCATGAGCACAACCATCAAAACCATATGCTCACAACCCACCTTAGCCAGGTTTTAATTATCAATTAATTAACATCACACGATTTACCATCGTGAGCTACCATTGAATATAACCCTAATTAATAATAAAATAATTTAGATTTAACCCCTTTAGTTAGCTAATGTTTCTAAGCATGGCTAAGCAAACATACATATATAGCATTTAGCTGAACCAATCCAATATATAAGGTTCATGCTAATCATATTATAACCCATAGGAAAATAAAGTCATCTTCGGCCATTAATTAACTGGGAAAGGTTCACCACCCGATGACATTCGAAAACAATGCATAGTTGAAATAAAATAATAGCTTTAAACGGGTTCAACATGCTCAAAGGGTTGTTTAGGATCTGTGTGACTTGCCTTGGGCTTCCGCAAACGCTTCGGAACCTTCCTCAACGGAAACGCTCTCCTCCGGAACGTCGGAAACTAAAGCAAATAAACAAAATCAACAAAACAGTACAAAAACAAGCATAAACAGTACATGTGGATATTTTTAACATGTAGATCTTGATTTTAGAAGAATTTAGCAACTTGAACCACCTAAAACGGATCTACGGTTATTTAGTTATGATTTTCCGAAGTTTTAATCTATTAGAAAATTGGAAAAAAGAAAAGAAAAAGGAGATGATGACGTCATGCTGACGTCAGCAATGGCGGCCGGTTAGGGTTTGCGAGCTCGCCGGAGCTAGGGCGGTCGACCGGGGGATTGGAGGACACCTACGCGTAGAGGACATCGAGACGAACCCGATGGTACTCACCACGACGACAAACGATGCACGACGACGGCCGGCGACGAGAGGGCAACGGCGGCGGCTCGGCTTGCGCGGCGACGGCGGGCTACGGCGGTCGGCGGCAAAGAAGGATGGGCGGCCGAGCTTCTCCTCACCACGGCGCTCCTATCAGCGGCGGCGGCAAGCGGCGGCGACGGCGGAGGCGGCGCAGCGACGACGCCGAAGACGGCCGGCGGCGGCGGCGAGCTTGGCGCGCGTGGCGGCGGCGCTATGGGGCACGGGAGAGGACGGGAAAGGGGGCAAACGGGAGAGGACGACGAGGGGATGCTTTATAAAGCATTAGATTGAAGAGATTGGACTCCAAACGAGAGGAATCGACTCGGGAAAAAATTCAAACTCGGTTTTAGGGATAAAATCAAAACGAACTCGATTCGGATCAAATCCTCAACGATTCGCTCCGATTCTTGGGGGAAAAGAAAGAGGAGAACGAGAGGAACAAAACCCCTCAAAAACCCGGAGGAATCGGGGTCGGATTGAGGCGGATTTGGAGGTAGAAGGCGGCGGCAAAGCGGCGGCTCGGGCGGCTCGGCCGGAGGTTGAAGACGAGCCCGACATGTGGGCCCCACATGTCGGTGACTCGAGAGAGAGGAGGGCGGGCGGCGGCTGGGCCGGCGTGGGCCGCGCGGAAGAGAGAGGATGTTGGGCCGAATTCGGCCCAACGGCTTAGGGAGGGGTTTCTTTGAACTTTTTCAAATAAAACAATTTGTGAAATGTTGTTTCAATTAATAAAAATACTTCCCTTGCTCAAATAATTCCCAGAAAAATCTAGAAAATAGAGGAGCAAGTATAGTATTTAATAAAATTTTATCTAGCTCATTTTTATATTGAAAATTTTCCTAGAAAATTAGGGTTTAGCTTGTAGGCTTTTAAAATAATTTCTAAAAATGATTTAAAATATGCATTTTTAATTTAGTTGATTTTTAGGGCGTGACAATCCCCTTACAAAAACAGTTTGAAAATTTTCAGAAAAATTTCTCTGAGGCCGATCTGACCGAAGGTGTACAGCCGGTCTGACCAAGGGTCGGTCTGACCACTGCTGTACCGTTGGTCTGACTGGTGCTCAGTCTGACCGAAGCACAGCCGCCGGATTGACTGGTCGCCGGTCTGACCGCGGGACCCATTGCGGTCTGACCGGTTTCCTCGAGAAAACACCAGATTTTTGCCACTTTGATTTTGCAAAAGCAATTTCTCTCTGCTTTTTCTATCTATGAGCTAATCTAAAACAAAAACCAACAAGATGTCCATCTTTACCACAAAAAGAACAAGCATCCTTTTTCTTTAGAAGAAGATGGTTTTGAAATATTTGTTTTTGTTTATTTTAGTGTTGTAGAAAGAGAGGGCATAACTCCAGCAGACTTGAAAACTGTTTTCTTAGCACTAGGTTTGGTCAAAATTTAGCCATGTTCAGTCACACTCAAAACATTGGGTTGATTTTTTATTGAAAAAGTCATGAACATCAAAACGAACACCCCTATTGTAGCTAGTCACTTTAGATTGATCCAAAATAATGTTAAGTTGTTTCTTACCATCAGAAAATCTTTGCAAAGAACTTTTCAAATAAGAAACCTATTTTTCCAAATTAGCACAATTTTCACAATCTACCATGACACTTTTGCTTTTTCGACATTTGGGGCAAGAAAGCACTTCATTGGTTTTCACAACATCTTCCATGTACTCAACACGACCTAAAGCATGTTTTAGTTTCATCTTGTTTAGTGTGCATATTGAGCAATCAAAAACACTTTGTTGTTGTTGTTTTAACTTTTTAGCACAAACCATGTTAAACATCAAACTAGCATGAAAAGATATTTGATATTTTTTTCAACAACTTTTTAGTTAAAAACAACTCATCCAAAGTACGTGTGTGCAAGACAAAACCAAGAGCAAGACAAGATCTATTTTTCAAATGATGTGCAACGTTGACATCTCTAATTTTTGAAATTTCATGCATTAAAACCTCACAATTTTTGCAACCATCATCATTAGGAATAAGAGATTTTAATCTATAAATTTTAGAATTAAGGGATTCAATAATAAATTCCTGTTTTCTATACATCTTCTCACACTTCTTATTTTTTGTACTTAAAATAAGAATAGCTTCCTCAAAAGAACTCACATCATTGTCTTCACACTCTGAATCTGATTCACCATGTGCCATGAAGCAAACACCGGAGATGTTCTTTCCCTTATCTTCATCTTCACTTTCTCCATCTACATCGCTTAGTGGCTCAAAAGCGGCATAGACTTTCTCAAACATCTTCTTGAGATTCTCCTTGGTCTTCTTCCCCTTGAATGTGCTCTTAGACTTTGTTCTCCTTAGTCTTCTCTCCACCATTGTCTTCCTTTTTGCCTCTCCTAAGCTTAGGACAATGCGAACGATTGAGATCAAGAGCACCACATTCAAAGCAACGATCGATTTGGACCACTTCTTTTCCTGTACCTAACATTATTCATAGCTCGAGAAAACTTATTAATGACCAAAACCATGTCCTCCTCCTCGAACTATTCGAGTTGCTCATTCGACATGGCATTAATTAAAGCAAGAATAGTAGTAATTCGATGAAGAAGCACCAACATCCAAAGAAGTCAAGGAAGAAACCAAATCACTAGACTTAGAGTCAACTTTACAAGAAATAATATTCATCTCATGTGTTTTGAGTTTTGTGTAAAGCGAATCCAAAGTCAAAGTAAACATATCAACAGACTCCTGAATTGATGTAACTTTCATCTCCCAAATAGACATGTCAAGACCATTCAAAAAGTGACGAGAAACCTCAGATTGTGTGTAATTTATATCATAAGAAGAATCAACAGATTTAAGATCACTAAAAATTTTTTGAACCTAGAAAGATAGTCATTCAAAGCTTCTCCAGGTTTCATCTCAAATTTTATATACTCCTTTTTGAAAAGTTATCGATGAAGTTCTTTAATATTTGAAGTTCCTTGATGAAAGTTTTTCAAAGCGTTCCAAATCTCATTTGCAGTTTCAAGATGCGAAATACGATCAAAATCCGAACGAGAAATCCCACCCAAAAGAATATTGTGAGCTTTGCAATTATTTTCAAATTCAGTTTTTAAAGCAATAGTATTAATTTGATCAGGAATCACATAAGGATTAGAAACTTTTCTCAAAATATCAATATACTCAATCATAATGTAAGATTGCATCTTACTACACCAATAAAGAAAATCCGTTCCATCGAAAACATGGAGCTTAGTTGCAAACTTATTAGCCATGGCAAAAAAAACTCTAGATCAGTTAAAATCCAAAAAAAAAACAAGGTTCTAATACTACTTGTAGGATCGAATAGAAGAACTAAGCCAACCAGAGGGGGGGTGAATGGTTGGTATACCCAAAAACCCAAACTTTTTGTGGAATTAAAAGTTACACTCAAATTCGACGGATCGTGGTCTGACCGAAGTTGTCCCGTCGGTCTGACCACACTTGTGCCGTCGGTTTGACCGATGTAGATCGCCCGGTCTGACAGCCCCGAAGTCGCCACTGCCTCCTGATGCCACCGCCGGTCTGACCGCTGCGATGCCGTTGGTCTGACCGCCGGTGTTTCGCCGGGTAGACTGCTGAATCCGCGTAAACACAAATTGAAGAACTCAAGATGTAGATGACAACTTTATTACTTTTCTCTGTGTTTACAAAGTGCAACAACAGCACTCCTCATGAAAATCTCGACTAAACTCGAAATCCTAACTAAACTATCAACTCAATGGTCTCAGAAGCAATACCGGGAAGCCTCACGCTCCCTCTCTATTTATACATAAGGTAGGCAGCCTAAAGCCACGAACCAAACTCATACTAGAAGTCCTAATCCACATAGGAAACCTTCCCGTACAAAAAACAAACATTACAAACTCCAATCATACCAAATTTGGCCTTCCAAATTTAACTCCACATCCCATATGCACACAATACATCCATCGTATGCCATATGGAATCTTCACCAACCACGTGCATTGAATTCTAGCCTAAGTATCCGCATGATATCTAACCATCACGGACGTCGCCTTATCCCCAAGTCGACTCCCGATCTATCACCAGCAATACTCTCTAGAGACATCAAGTCACCTATACATGAATCAAACAAAGAAACCATATTCCGAGACTAAGCTATCTCCAACTTGACTCATTGTTAGCAAACAACAGTATTACATACGAATAGTATCCATCTAGAAGCCATAAACATGAAACAATCATGGATATCCAAACAAACAACCCGAAACCGAAACCGACACAGAGTCGGCCGGTCAGACCGCTCGCATAGCGCCAGTATGACCGGCAGCACCTGCCCGGTCTGACCGTACCCGACAAAACAGCAGCACCTGTTAATCACTTGAAAATCCAATCATCTCCAAAACCACTTCGCCAATAATCTCTAAATATCAAAACCAATAATTACAAATGCCAATTGTTCATCACAAAATAGGACTCAAAAACACTTTGATTTTACATCCAATACCTATTTAGATGTAGGTAATTGGGAGGGAGTTCTTTTCTAAGTACGATGTGATAAATATGAGCCATACATTATCACTTAAAATTCAATTCACATCCATACTTCCCATGATTCTCATCTCTACTATCAAACAAAGGAATAGGAATAAAAATGAAACTCCCATGATCAGTCGTCCTCTAAACTTCCAATCCGCTTTCCATCTCTTGCCAAACAGGCAGTATAAGGCCTACACAAGAACTATTTCAATTCAAAAATTCATACAAATCTCTATCATTTGCAGGGAGACCTAAATAAAAGCGCAATGGCGTCTTACATAACATTATCGAACATTTTGCATTAGCATTCATGTTTCCTTGGCCACAGCACGAAGTGGCTTAGCCATGGACAACACAAGACCAAACTCTTCTGCCATGTCCAAGTCATCACCCTTAACTTCATCAGGGATCGTCCACTCAAACCGATGCAGTAGTGATGCAAGCATCAGATGCAGGCATGCAGCATCCCTTCTGCTAATGGCATCCCAAGGCAGATGCGTCGTCCAGCACCAAACGGTATGAACTCAAAATTGGTTCCTAGAAAATTTATATCTCTACCCAAGAACCTGTATGGCATGAACTTGTCCAGATCATCCCAAATCTTAGCTCTCCTACAAATTGCCCATATATTCACATATACAGTTGTTCCCTGAGGTATCTTGTAGCCCTGGATTTCTACTGTGGCCTCAGCCTTGTTGAATGCTATTGGAACAGTTGGGTGAAGCCGGAGGGTCTCTTTGATGACAGCTTGGAGATAAGGAAGCTGGCTGATGTCTGATTCTGCAACGTGAGTTTTTGTGCCCATAAGGCCTTTGAGCTCCTCTGGAAGTTGTATCATGGACTTTGGATTTTGCAGTAACTCTGCCATTGCCCACTCTATTGTACTTGAGGTTGAGCCGCTTCCAGCGACGAGCAAATCCTGATAAATTGCAAAATATGTTTAAAACTAAACGTGCATTCCGTATGTGTGATGTGTCTTCCATATTAACTCAAACAATTCATACACCTATAACAAAATAAAGCTTAGGTGGACTTACGTATTTTCCTAAATACTGCCATTTTTGGCAAAAATATCATGTACTATCTTTTAGGTATCTAATGAAATAAACATAACAAACTTTTACTCACTGTAAAATTTTGCAAAATTGGCTGTCGAGAGAAAAAAAAACTGTATTAATAAAATGAAATTGAAAACCTGTAAAAATTGAATCACAATGGGACAGTATTAATATTACCATGAACATTCCCCTCATGGTGTCTTGGTTCATCACCCATCCTTCGCTTTCCACTTCTCCTTCCATGTCAAACGCCACATCCAGCAAGTCATTCTTGCGAGGCTCGCAGACGATGCGGCGGCGCCGCCGCCGGTCGATCTGCACATCGATGATGCCGTACACCCATCCGACGAGATTATCCATCCTTCGCCGCACGCCCATGACGTCGGCGGCAGCGATCACCGGGAAATAGTCAGACAGGTTCGGCGCTCCGGCGACCACCACCGCCTCCTCGATGACATCCCTCAGCTGCCGCGTCGTCGCGGCGTCCATGTCCTCAGAGAACATGCTCCACCACAGCACGCCAGCCACCGCTGCGAACGCCTCGCGTGCCACCGACACCGGCATGCCCCCGGCGCTCCCGTCGGACACGCGGTGCGCGAGCTCACGCGCCACCTCCTCCCGCATGGCATGTGTCACACCCTGAAGTTCTTCTCGCAAGTCTAAATTAATTTAATAAATTACCTCAAGAAATTATCTGTGTATTGGCAAGAGAGAAACCCTAATTTAATAAATGCAAATAATAATCGGAATTGGCATATGGAATTTTTGTTCACTTCTACAAGTCAAAATATGCTAACAGGATTTTCAGTAGAATTTTCAGAGGTCAAGAAATAATTTTAACCAATTAAAAATGAACACAAGCAATTATTAAATCCCTTGAAATCCCTTTTTTTTTCCCTTTTTCCTTCGAGTGGGCCATCGGCCCATTCTCCCCTCCCCTCCCCGTGCGCAAGCTGGGCTGGCCCGAGGCCGAGGCCTAGCAAGCGGCCCAGCCGCCGCCTCGCACCCCCCTCTCCCTCCCTCTGGGTCACCGACAGGTGGGGCCCACCTATCAGCCCCGTCCCCTACCTCCGGCCGGCGCCGCCCGCGCCCGCAACCGCCGCTCCCGCCTCTCCCGCACACGCCCGCGCATGTCGCCCACTCCCCGCACTCGCCCCGCACGTCCCGCAACTGCTGCCCCTCACCCGCCCATGCGCCCCACCGAGATGGCCGGGATTCAATTTTTGAATCCCGCCTCTATCTCCTCCCCACCTCCCCACGTCGCCGGCCGATTCCCGCGCCTCTCGGCTTCATCTCGCCCCCTTGTGCCTATAAAAAGCAACCCCGTCCCCTCCTCTACCATTTTCCCGTTCTCGTCGAGCTCTCCCGTGCACTCCACCACCCTAGCGTCGCGCACCACCCGCTGCCGCCGCTTCAGCCACCTCCGGCCGCCACTCGCCGCCACTCGTTGCCGCTAGAGCCCCCGCCGAGCCTCGCCGTCGCTGCCGTCGGGTTCACAAGCCCACGGGCCACGCCGCCCACCCCTTCCCCGTCCAATGCCGCCGCCGGAGTCCGGCTTCCACCGTGCGCCGGTCAGCTCGCCATTGCCACCTCCTTTGGCCGGCGATTTTGCCCATCTCGCTCCCTCTCTCCCTCTCTAATCACACTCATTTGCTTCCCTAGGTTACCCCGGAGCCCGTCCCGCCGTAGCCGTCGCTTCCCGCCGCTCACCGTCGTCGATCGCCGTCGGTGAGGCCCCTCCCCTTCTTCCCCTCTCTCTCCCGCGCCGCCTAGCGCTGCTGCTGCTTAACTGCCAAGCCTCCGCGCCGCCGCCTAGCTGCGTTGCCGTTGCTCGCTGCCGTCGGCTGCGCCGCCGCCTAGCCGTGTCGCCGCCGCTCGCCTCCTCGGGCCGCCGCGCGCCAGGGCCACCGGGCCAGCTTAAGCCGCCCGCGCGTGCGCTCGGCCGTACGCCGCCTTCGCCGTCTGATCTACCCTCGGGTAGATCGGGGCCATCCGTTGCCGCCCGCGTGGCAGCCCACGTGGCCGCCATGTGTGCGCCACGTGGCGCTCCCCATCCCCGATCCCGTGGACTCGGTCCACTGTGGACCAGCGGACTTGAGCCGATGACTTGTGGGGCTCGCATGTCGGCGCCCCCCCCCCTTCGCTGACGTCACCAGGGTTAATTATTGTGCAATGAATCAATTAAGTTTTTTCTTTTTATAGTAAAAAAACACAGTGAATCTTCTAAAATTCATAGATAATTCATCCGTGCTCTATAAGCCATTCAAGTCTCAGTAAATCAAGAAAAATTCAAAGAATCCAATTAAAATGGTTTTGTTCTCTATTTCAGTAGTCTTACAGCCTGTTTGCATTGTTTGCTTTGTATGTCGCATAGATTCCGACTCTCCCGACGCTCCAGTGTACTTCGAAATAGTCGCCGAGGTTCCTCCAGCCACAGAGCAAGGCAAGTCATGATTGTCACTTGAACATGTTGATCCCATATTGGAAATGCTCTATTGCTTTCCTTTAAATATTGCATTGTTTTATAATGTTACCATGGGATGATTACCTACTGTCTCAGCCATGCATGTTATTTGATACCTTTATACTTTGCTAGCTTGGGTTGTAACATGATTAGATGTTGGATTAGGGATTGCTTAGCCATGCCTAGTTCAACTAGTACACAATGGGGGAACTACATTAATACATAGACTTCAGATTCTAGTATTGATGTTGGATTAGTGCCACCGCTTTGGTGTTGGTTAACTAAAATATATTAAATGGTGGGCTGTGGGTGCATGGCTTTGATGGTCGCGCCCATGGCAATTAAGGACCGGTTCGCGGGATGCCCTGGAAGAATTTATCGTACTTACCACAAGCCAGCGTGGACAACGGCTGGGCTTGTAGTGTAGCTTTCCTCTAGCTGACGCATCCAGGCAAGGGTAGGCGTGATGGAGCGGGATGGGCCCTGCGACGGCCTTTGGTACTTCCGGATTCACCTAAACACGAGAGGGGACTGCCCGCTGCCTTGCAAGGAGTGGGGGTGAAACCTGAGGTATGGTGTGTTTGGTTAGAGGGGGTTATGCGAAGGGTCCTATCACGGCCTCTTTCCAGTATGCCGTGGTGGCATGTCGGCGCACGGGAACGTGTCGTGGGGCTGTGTCTTGTGGGTACAGTTGTACACCTCTGATCAGAGTAAAACTATTCGAATAGTCGTACCCGCGGTTATGGGCGTTCAACCAGATTCAACGTAATTAGTCTCACCCTAGTTTAGTCTAATGGAACTGATTAGTTCAGGTGGTGGTTTGGGCCTGTCCCAATGTGGTGTAGCGTTGAGCAGTGGCTGGTTTAATATTGGCTAATTATCACAACTGTTTTACTGCTTTCAACTACTGTTTATAAATGCTAGCTTTATGCAAATGAACTCCTTTAGCCTCCTTTGGTTATATCTTGCATCATACCTCCTCTTCCGGTATGACTTGCTGAGTATAGTGGGTAGTACTCAGTCTTGCTCTCTCTTCTCCACACCAGAGCTGAAGTTCTTCCCAGTTGGAGCCATCCCGAAAAAGTTGGTTTTGTCGCTGCCATCAAGGATGCCTGTGGAATGAAGTCACCTGCTGTAGGAGTCAAGTCTTCAGGCTTAGCTCGCTTTTACCTTCTCTGCTGCATTTGTAATCTTTTATATTTTTTTAAGCCGTGGATATGTATGTCAACAATTGTTGTTTGTGTACCCTAGCTGGTACTGGACAGGGGTTTAATGCACATTTAGCTTAGAAATTATAGTTCATTAATTTCTGGGCATGAAAGTGCGTAGCCCCGTGAGCCGTCTCGGCGTGAGCAGTGTCGACGTTTGATGTCGCGATTCCGGTATTTGCATAGTATGGGGATCGTTGGTATTAGGATATATGCGAGACTTAGGTAAAAGAGACAGAGGCGAGGATTTTTCTACAGGTTCGGGCCCTAGAATTGTCAGGTAATAGCCCTACATCCTGTTGGCCGAAGCCGGTCGTTGCTCTTATTCACCATAATCACACCAGTACAATATTTGGGGTAGCCTATCTATCTGTTGTCGACATAGCGGACTGAAGTATCATCACGTAGTCGACAACAGGGTAGTCTTCCTCCTCGAATCTGTGCCCGGCGAGATCAAATACAGCGCTAGATTCCTCTCTTTGGTTCCCGTAGATACCATATGAGGTTTTCCTAGGCTTATCTCTGATATCGATATCTGGCAGCTTGTCTTGGCGTATGTAGGCTTGTATTGGCTTGTGGTTTTGTGGCGTCTATGTTGTCCGTGTCCCCTCTCCTCCTAGAGGGCGTTGTATTTATACCCATAGGTGTCCTCTTGTCCAAGTAGAACTAGGAAGACCAATATGGATACAATCCGAGTACTCCTTGTCGTTTCCATGTAAAACTCTAGTTGTCTTTCTTTATCCGGAACTCCCTCCATATCCGAGGTCAGTTTCCATATAAAACATGGTATGTGATGGGTCCTGCCGAGATTTAGTCAACTACTATTAGGTATATGGTATCCATAATCCTAACAAGCAGCTCCTCCGTGCAGAGCATTCTCATGGCGCACCACTTCCAGCGCGGCCACAGCGCGATGCTGGAGTTGGCGTGGTGGCCGCAGGCGTGCCACGAGTCCATACCGCCGCGGCCGGTGATGTCGGCGTTGTTCCTCTGCAGGATCTCCCTCGCGGCGTCCGCGGACATGGCGACCACGGCGCGGACGCCGCCGAGCCTTATGGACATGAGCGGGCCATAGCGGTCGGCGAGGCGAGCGAACGCGTGGTGCGGGTTCTTGCCGATGTTGTGGAGGTTGCTGATGACCGGCAGCCGGTGAGGTCCTGGCGGAAAACGGCGGCGAGCATCGAGCAGAGGTTGGAAGATGTAGGAGATGATGAAGACAAGGAGAAGAGACGAGATGCATAGGTGGAAGAACGCCATCATTCTAGCTTGCGAGTTGCGACACTATGCAAAGTGCGCATGCATTGGCATTTGGTTCTATTTTGCTAGTTAGTTCTGTCAATTTTTTTCCGAAATTGCCAAAAAATACTGTCGCAAGTTTTTTTTAAAAAAAAACTTTCCAATGTTACTGTAGTTGCAGTGTAAGTATAATGTACATTACGGTGTAACTGCATTTAGATATAAAGTTGCATGTATTATTTTAATACTTATATACAAATTATATTATATTAGTTATAGTAAAATTATATTATAATTATACTATAGTTAGATTTGAAAGTTTTTGTCTTAAAAAACTCGTGGCAGATTTTCTTTTGATAGTCCTTTTTTTCTTATATATTTTTGAATGTTGGATGCCGTTTATTTTTTACACATGTGTTGAATCATTTCTTTTATAAAGCAAATAATATGATTTTTATTTATTTTGATTTGTTTTGTCACTGATGGTACTTTAAATATGACTAATATTTTTCTACATTTACACAAATTTTTTAACGAGAAATTAGTTAAATGTATGTTCATCCATATCAAACATTAAATACCGAAGGGTACACTTGCACGACATAAAAACAAAAGAGTTTCTAGCTAGGACTACTAATTTTAATGTAACGCCTAACCATTACTATTTCAGATGAGATCCGTAGGGACTTGAAGTACTTCTTCTGTCATGACGCGTACTAGTAATAATCATAACAAAGGTAGAATATATCAGTCTTTCGAAGATAATTGAATACTCCCTCTATTTCAAAATGTTTGACACCATTAATTTTTTATACATGTTTGACCGTTCGTCTTATTAAAAAAATTATAAAATATGTAAAACTATATGTTTACATGAAAGTATATTTAAGAATAAATCAAATGATATGAAAAGAATAAATAATTACTTAAATTTTTTGAATAAAACAAATGGTCAAACACGTACTAAAAGTGTCAAACATTTTGAAACGGAGGGAGTACTTTGGTACTACCGTGTGCTACACTTATTTTTCTGTGCATCAAATGGACATTTCAGTATTAGTACGTGATTGTGCTGTCTCGTATTAGTTGTACATGAAATGGGTGGAAAAAAAAGGAAATAACGAACGATGGAAAGGAAGTCAAGGTATTAAAAAATGATTCAAACTTTCCATGATATGATGATACAGTTGCACGGATCAAACTGAGCTTTCAGATCAGATTTAAATGAGGAACTTCGTTAATGCGACGTGGCCATTTCAACCTTCACTTCCAGATTTTAGCCTCGTGGCATGAATGTCTTTAATGTGATAGGACCATATCTCTGAACTCTATTAAAAACACGCACCAAATGGAATTCTTTTCCAAGATCCAACAATGCATAAGTTAGGGCTACCATGCATTCAAAGTATGACGTTTGATAATTTATCTTATTCAAATAATTCAAAGTAGTTACTCCCTGCATTTTGTTAATATCTTAGTACATGGCTCTGTTGGATTTTAGTATGACGTTTGATAATTCATCTTATTTAAATAAGTTATATATGCTTCATTTATTTTGATAATTGTGACTTATTTTATCACTAAAAGTTATATGATGATACCTACAAGCCAGATTGAATCAGCAGGAGTTACTGACAGATATTTTAGCTAATTTTGTTGAATTTATTTTATAGAGATATATTTTTACTATAATTAAAAACTTGATTGATATGTAAGGCATTTTAATCAGGATTTGAACCCATGTTAATATATGCCAACTAACTATATATAAGTAACATAGGGCACACATTTATCAGTAATGATACGATATTAAGATGGTTAATGCATTGAATATAGAAACGATTTACTGAAGAAATATTGAGTTCAAAAATTGGCAATAGTAGCCAGTGATAATATTTTTATCAATATTTCTCACATTGATTTTCTATGGTTGTGTATAATTTCATGCCTCTGGAAAACATTTTATAAATGCATCTTCGTTTATATTGACAGTATGTTGATCATAAGGTATTTCAGAAATGTCTCTATACTAATTTAAAGGCATTTTAAAAGTGCATGTATAGTATAAGAAAAATATCTTTACAAGGTATGTTTGTTGTAGTGTACACGACAAGAGTAAGGACAATCATATTCACTTATTCATTTTGTTTAAATATATATAAGTATAACATAGTATTTCAAACATTGGCATTGTCTTCAATATATAATTAATTAGACATTCTTAACATTTTAATGTTGAATATATAGCATTTTTTCGACTAAAAAATTAAAGTTACACAAGATTGATAGTATACTCTTTCAGATAATTTAGTGTGTTTCGCAAATCACGATCCAGGTGACATGTTCTTTAAGCGAACACATTTTTCGAGATTATGGAGTACTGAACTTCAGATTGATCTGACTACTGCTGGGATGTCTGAAAACACCGTTTCAAATTAATACTCCTAGGCACTGTTTTGATCCCTTCTCAAAAATTTTTATCCTGTCAGATCAAATAGACTAAAAAAATAACTAATTGTACAGATTGTGACTAATTTACAAGACGAATCTTTTAAACCTAATTACTCCATGTTTTGATAATGTGGTGCTAAGTAAATATTTGCTAATGACGGATTAATTAGGCTTAATAAATTCGTCTCGCAATTTACAGGCGGATTCTGTAATTTGTTTTATTATTAGACTACGTTTAATACTTTAAATATGTGTCCGTATATCTAATGTGGCACGCCAAAACTTTACACCCCTCGATCTAAACACCCCCTATTAACAAACAACGTGTCTTTACCTCCAACTATATATAAATGCATTTTCATCAATATTTCTGACCTATTATTTCCGATTGGGCGATATGATAGCTTGATTCGGATGCACATGTGCGTGTATCACCAGTTTTTATATTAGAGTTAGCTTATACAAGTGAATGTGCTGGACATTTTTCTATAGAAGCATTTATTTTCCTTGTAGCATAAGTTAGAGGAAACGTGTTACTGTACAAGCTTGACAAAAAATTGTCAGATTACCGGTGGACGATCATAATCAAATACTTTCTTTGTCCCATTTCAAGTGCATTTGTATGTTTCTGGGTTCAATATTTAACTGTCCATCTTATTTAAAAAATAAAAAAATAAGTTACAAAAATATTATTCATATTTTATCATCTGATAACAATAAAAATACTAATTGCAAAAATAATTCAAATAAGATGGATGATCAAACGTTGGGCATCGAAACCATAGCTGCACTTAAAATATTAAAATAGTACGGAGGAAGTAGCTTCTATTTGAAAATGTAAAACTTGTAGACACATGTGTTGTACAAAGCTCTTAACGACAAACCCAGAAGCACATAAATTTGATTACATAATATATTTTACTACCTCCATTACAAAATAAGTGTAGCCGTAAAAATCCGTATGCAACATTCGATCGTCCGTCTTATTTGAAAAAATTAAGAAAACAATTAAAAAAATTAGTCACACATAAAGTACTATTCATATTTTATCATCCAGTAACAATAAAAATACTAATCATAAAAAAATTTCAAATAAAACGAATGGTCAACGTTGGATATGAACAGTGTAAAACCACACCTTTTTTGGGACAAAGGGAGTATTATACAAGAATTAGGGTTTTTTTTACTAGATTCACCAAAGAAAGCATATATAGTTTGATCTGAGATTCATAAGATCGTTCTCATCCAATGGACTATATAACCCGATGGATTTTTGGTCTATTGTGAGTTTATAATTCTCAAATTCCTCTTATATACAATTAATCTCTAAATTTATAGGTAGCAGCAAGTTTTGCTAGCCAAATTGCATTTCTTCCTTAATTTCTTATATTCAAATTGCTTGTCAAACCTCCAATATAATTGTCGACAGACTCAAACTGTGGTTTAATTTCCTTTTAGTGACGTGGATTCCACGGACACATTAAATAGTATAGTGTCTTACTATATAAAGTTGATGCCCACTAACTACCAAAACTCAACATATAAGTGAGTTACATCATCACCCACTGGCAATTATTATGATTATTTTAAATCACATACAAGTCTGCCACATGATCATCCACTACCAATGATTATCTTGAGTATTTTAAATACCATACAAATATGACATATCATTTATAATTTTATTGTATTTTTAAGAACTCAATATGCAAGCAATGTCGAATCATTATCTTATTATTTTCACATTATTTAAGCATATACATCTATCATTTCTATAACTAGGAAGGTAGCCCGCGCATTCGCACGGACATGTATTGCACGGGCATTCATGTGGATTTGTATTTTTTAAAAAAAACTTATAGTGATAGAATGTATATCAACTGGATGACACCTACCACACTTTAAAAATACTATTTCTCTATAAATTTGGATAATTGTTTGAACCTATGTGTTAGCTTTAAACTATAAAATATTTAATTCATACCGGTATGAAATTAATTATAATATTTTTTATTATCTTGAAAGGAGGTTGACATAATTAGTTTAAAACAAATGCCAAACAAATTAAGTGTATATTAAAAATAAGGTGCTTAAGTTGAATTTTTTAGGTGCTCTATTTTCAAACAACTCCTACAAAATTATTATTACTGATAAATATGTTTTATTTGTACCATCAAGTTACCCCTCCTTCCAATTGGTTCATGCATGCTCATGCAATTTGCATATATATACGAATGAATAAAGAGGAGAGATCTACATATCTTGTTTCCGTATGATATGTGTGATCTATAGTATTTATTTAAATACGTATTCAACATAAGTCCTAAAATTTAAATGTTGTAGTAACAAATATAACTTTTAAACCATCTACTTGCTTTCACTGTGCAGATTATATATGCAATAATATATGAAAAAACTCCTAATGTCACGGTATATTGTACATAATAGATTGAATTATCATATTAGTATGTAAACGCTTTAAGCTGGTTATGGCAATAGAATAGGCATTTTTTTCCAATTTAAGTGAAAAATACAAAGCATTTTAATTAATTATATATATTTTTATCCAATTATTGGTTCAATCTAGTTAATTTTCTTGACGAAACATACAAATTCTCTCATTGGTAGTATGGGCTTTAAACTATTTATCTACTTATAAATAAATTAAACAACAGTCCAAACAACAGAAAAGTAGATATAACGTAAGAATTATGATCAGTTGTTATTGTTTCTATATTAATATAATAGTTAAAATAAGAGGGGAGGAAGGAATTGAATGAGAGAAGAGAGAAGAGGAGGGGAGAGTATGTGTGCATATAACTACGAAAAGAGAGAATATAAGGCACTGGAAGAAGGACGACCAGATGGGATATGAGGGGCGGGGATTTTTTTTTATAGATTCAAGGGTTTGTTGGAACCATGCCACCCTAATTTTGCAAAATTTGAGATATGTCACCCGTATCTCAATGACATGTAGGACCCACATGAGTCAATGACATGTGGGTCAGGGTGGCATATCACAAATTTTGTGGCATGTTTCAAATTTTCCCTAGATTTGGTTTGTTGGAACTTGGATTATTAAGATCTAATGATACAAAATAATAGGTCCACTGCATTAAATGGATTTTGGTAGAAAAACTATTATAAATATATATTTTTGCCAGTTACAAATTTGATTTGTTTCAGTTACTATTACCTTATTAGCTGAAAATAGAATGATAGTTTTATTAATTAATAAGATCTATATTTACTCATTGTTTCCTATAGTATATTAGTAGTAGATACTAAAACCCTGAATTATAGTAGTTTATGACTAACCTAATAATGTTATTTTGACTTACAATAATTTCATAATGAGGGAAGTATTTTTTTTGGAACAATCACTTACAGTTAGGTCCATTTTACTTTCATTATTATCATAGACCTAATTTAATTGTTGTGAACTTGCATAGGACGATAAAAATCTATATCATTGTTTTTTCATTTTTTTTTCACAATTGGTTGAGTGGCACCGCAACTCAACAAACATAACCAAAAGTAACATATTTCTTTCTTTCGAATGTTAACATATATGGAAAATAAGCTTTAAGTATAAATTTAGTAATAAATAATATGACAAATAAGTGGATAAAAATAGTTGTATATTTTTGTTTTAGAGTTTTCTTAATTTTTTATCACAAAATTTGCTTTCGAAAGTATAGCAAAAAAAAATGGGATAGGTACATGATTTAGAGAGAGCGAGTGAATAACTGGGGAATAACAGGGGAGGGGCGGATGATGGGAGTAAGCATGTCCGCATCCACATATAGGCCAGGGTGGTGTTTGGGATATTGGTTGAAACTAATGGGTTTATCATATTAAATAAAAATTAATAGCTAGATGTTTTATTTTTTTCATAGAATTCGTAGAAATCTCTCATAATTTCTTAAAGCGTCACATGGCGGTGCAGGAATTCTCCACGGATATGAAATCATGTGACTAAAAAACCATATTTTTTTACAAGGTTATTAATGTTTATGCGGTGGCTTAGTCTACTAATTTAAAATTATGTAGCAAATTCTTACAGTATAATAATATCTATTTTAAGTTAAAGTACAAGTCAATATGGGTTTTAAATTATCAGTTTAGTTGTAAATATAATGTTGAGTATATAAAAAAATGTGATGTACTTCCTCCATCTCAGAATATACCAACTTTTAGCTACGGACCTATATATATACAAATCCAGATTCATAGCTAAAAGATGTTATATTCTACTATAATTTTCAAGTTATGACTGTTTAAAATTTATTATGATAAAATTTTATCTGATACTGCTGTACGTAAAAATAAAGAGAGAAAATAGGAGATGGAGTATATTTACTAACCAGCAAGCAAATCAACCAGTGTATTCACTAAGAAACCACAGGTACATGTGTGATGTGTGTGTGAATAACAAAATTAAAGAGCCAAAAGTGAATATTAATCATCAGCCATGGTGGGACATACGAGCAGGAGCAGGATGACTACGACGATGGCGCTGAGCCGTGGTTCCGGCGGCGCTAGGTTATTTTAATCTTAATTAAGTTTGACGGCTAAAAATATTTGAACCACTGATTTAAGTAAAAATTGAAGGATGAATTTTATTAGCTTCATATGACAGTTTGAGAGCGTTTTGAGGATTGGCACGTGGCAGCGTGAGAGCGTTTTAAGAAAGTTTAATAGATTTTTAGTGTTCAACAATTAATATAAAACAAAATATTAAATTCTCTAATATTATTAAATTATTAAATTATGGTCCTTAACGCAATAATTCAATAATATATTCCGGGTTATCAAATTTTGTAATATTTATTAAGAGAAGCGGGCTAATCTAGTAGTCTAACATATTGCGTGTTTTTATAGTAGAAAATCTTAATTTAAAAAGACGATATAATTTTTTCTACTGATGTACATACATATTTTAAGGGTGTTATAGTTTTTTTTACTCGTGCATAAAACAATATCTAAAGGTTTTTTAATAGTTTTTCTTGTCGTACTTATGTACGTTTCTTTGTTTCCATCGTTAGTACGTGCGCTAGTTTCTGATACGCACGTTATACTGAGAGGAAGCAAAAATAGATCTAATATAACAGTCTATTTAGTCCACCAATTTAAATGAAAATCGACGGTGAGATTATAAAATGCCATATGGTGATTTAGGAGCGTTTGTAGGGATGCCAAATGACGGCTTAGGAACGTTTATAAGAAGATTAATGGACTTTAGTATATAATAGATAGATAGATGTATACATGCATCACTCATCCATATATTTGCAACAAAGCGCGGGGTATCAACTAGTTTATATATGAGAAGATATGAGACAGTGGATGTTTAATTTATAGACATAATTATTGGTGTGATTATTTCTGATTTTTAAGAAGTGCTATTACTCGATCTTTATACCATATATTGTTGGAACCAAACACTCATTATGCATTGAGCCACATCATCTAGAAAATAATAGTTTTTTTTCCTATTAATACTTTGATCACAACCATTCATATATCATATTCATTGACAATCCACTTAGCATAGTTATTATCGTAAAGCTCAACATTAATTGAGTTATGCCACCTTAGAAAAATAATACCCACTGCATTTCTCTCATGCTTCATCGTATCCGATCATGTGTCATGCCTAAACTGTTATAGAAGTTTAAATATTATCCTTTAAGCATTATGACTACATATTTTCTAAATTGTTTTCTTTGAACTATTTTATAATTATTTCTAAAATTCCCACGGCAATATGTGGGGTATCCACTAGTGAATATTATAAGTGTGCACAATGAACCCAATTAGCAAAAATTTTCCTTCTGTCGAGCAATCATCGTTAGGAAGTACAATAATATATGTTTGCTTGGATGGGAGAATAAGCTGTATATAACGGATAAACATTAAACAGGTGAAATGAGTTCTTGAAGTTACCTTAGGTACTACTTATTGCTTCATTTCTTATTATTCATCTCTCTTTACTTGTCGTTCTGTAGCTTATTGATGTTTTTCTTTTTCTGATATAAATAAGGACACGGCCCTGATTTACAATTTGTAGAAATCAAGCGTACGTAGTTGTTCATTTCAAGAGTCGTCAAGTCTGCACAGCAACGAGGAGAATAAGATCATGAGCCCGTTTGGTATTACTCCATACTATGAAGTGATACAGAGTATTGGTTTGCAAAAGCAACGGAAATCACCATATATATGGCATCCCCTTTTTTTCACGAAACACGGCAAAGTCGCAGGTGCTTATATAAATGCACACACATTCCTCCTTATAAACACACCATACCTCTGTAATTGCCTCTGAAAACTAGGTTGGCATATCTTGAGATTCATAGAGTCATTATAGGTGTCTCGCTGTCAACAGATATGTCGTGTAACATTGAAAGAATAATTAGCCGTAAATACGAGCACTCATCTCAAGTTGAATAACCGGATAGGTAGGTTTCATCACAAGAAACATTGCCAGTTGAATTACACTCACTTCACATCCTATTTTTGTTTTACAATACTTCGTGTATCAGAAAATATCTTGGGTGATTACATATTTAGAGCAGCTATCATCGCATTACATTTGTAATGTTCTTCTATTCTTCATCATAAAAAAGTCACATGTTTCTTATTGTATTTCTTGAGCTATTACATAGAGGGGAGCAACAAATGATAGTGTTAACCCAAACCTCTCCCTCATATCCACTCCATTTTTCCCAGCCTCAGCTGGCAATGTCCATGTGAATCGGTGTAGCAACGAGCCAAGCATCAAATGGACCATTCTGTGAGCTAGTGGCAATCCAAGGCAAATGCGCTTTCCAGCTCCAAAAGGAATTAGTTGAAAATCCCTCCCCATGAAAGTAATGTCACTATCGTAGAACCTCTCTGGCATGAACTTATCTGGCTCGGTCCATGTGTTGGCGCATCGATTGATCGCCCACAAGTTTATAAGCACTTTCGCTCCCTTAGGAATGGTGTAACCTTGTATTTCTATCGTGGCTTCGGCCTCGTATGGTGGTAGGGCAGTTTGGTAATATCATGTTCATCCATTTGTTGTTTGCTGCCTATCACACTCTTGAGTTCGTGCACCCTTCTCATCGAGTTTGGACACTGCAATAGTTCTGCCATTGCACACTCCATTGTGTGAGAAGTCGTCTCTCCACCAGTGAACAAATCCTACAGCAAATGAAACTTGAGTTTAGAATTATCAATGAAATTTACTTGGTTAAATTACAAAATTTAATCAAAACGAAAAATTGTAATCCAAATTTAAATTAGAAAGCTGGTTCAATAATTTTAGCTAAATTAAATAAATTAGTCATGCATGATAACAAGGGTCTTATCTTTTCGCTTATGCTTATATTTATCAGTCAAAATTTGAATTTCAACCTTAAATTTGGATCTGATTTTGAGGTTTTTAATCGAAGTTTATTTTTCAGCTGATGGTTTTAGATCGCTAAGAACACGTATATAAAAGTTTGTTTTATTCACAAATTAATATCCGTCCGCAAGTTGTACAAGTACTCACTGTAAAAAGTCCACGGATGGCATCACGGTTAATTTCGTTGCTATCTTCTTTACTCTCCCCCTCCTCCAGCATCACGTCGAGCAGGTCGTTCTTGCGTGGCTCGCCGGCGGTGCGGCCATGCATCCTCCGCTCGATCTGCTCGTCAATGATGGCGTACATCCTCTTCACCAGCCTCGCCATCCTCCGGCGAACTCCCTGGAGGTCGGCCGGCGCGATCGCCGGGAAGAAGTCGGAGACGTTCGGCCCGGTGCCCAGCACCGACGCCTCGTCCACGATGTCGCTCACCTCGCGCGCCGCCTCGGGGTCGAGGTCGACGGAGAACATGGTGCGCGACAGGACGCCCAGCGCGGCGACGTGCGCGGCGTGGCCCACGTCCACGGCCTCGCCGCGCGCGGCGTGGCCGGACACGCGGCGGACAAGCTCGGCCACCTTCTCCTCCAGGAGAGCCCTCATGGCGTCGAGCCGGCGCGGCGAGAAGAGCCCGACGGTGCTGAGCCGCCGCAGGGCGCGCCACCTGCGGCGCGGGGGCAGGCAAACCACGGAGTTCTCGCAGTGGCCGCCGGCGCGCATGGAGTCGCCGAAGGACCTGGCGGCGATGTCGGCGTTGTGCCGCTGCAGGACCTCCCGCGCCATCTCCGGCGACGACGCGACGACGGCGCGCACGGTGCCGAGGCGGAGCGACATGAGCGGCCCGTGGCGCGCGGCGAGGCGCGCGAGGGAGCGGTGCGGCAGGTGGTCGAGCTGGTGGAGGTTGCCGATCAGCGGCAGCGGCCACGGGCCTGGCGGCAGCCGGCGGCGAGCGTCGGCGAGGAGCTGGAGGACGTAGGCGGAGATGACGGCGAGGAAGAGGGAGAACGCGAGAGGGAGGAAGAACGCCATGGTCGTAGCAAAACGTGCAACTCACCTCACCTGTCCTTGTGTGTATATACTGCTGCATTGCTTGCTGATGAAGACTGTTTATTGTTTGCCATTTCGGTCGTAACATACTCTATGTTCCCAACCTAGGTGTGTTTAGATCCTAAAAATTTTTGGCCAAAAATATCACATCAAATGTTTGGACATATGTATAGGGCATTAAATATGGACGAAAAAAATTAATTGTATAGTTTACATGTAAATTGTGAGACGAATCTTTTGAGCCTAATTGCGCCATGATTTGACAATGTGATGCTACAGTAAACATTTGCTAATGACAGATTAATTAGGCTTTATAAATTCGTCTCGCAATTTACAGGCGGAATCTGTAATTTGTATTATTATTAGTCTACATCTAATACTTCAAAGGTGTGTACGTATAATTAAAAAAATTTTGGCCCAAAGAACTATACACGGCCCTAATTTCTAATGAAAATTTTGGTTGGAAGTGAAGGAACTCAAGTCATGGATGACAACCAGAAAGGACTATGATAATGCTGAGATTGACTATAATAATTTTTATATAACTAGATCGAAGAAACGTATCAGATCGTGCGGCTACGAACGGAGGGATCACTGTTGCACTGTAGCAAGAGGAATGCGGCCACGTAGCGACGGCAAAAACAATAAGTTTATTATGATATGATATGCATGGTTCATACAGTGCCTGTAGTGGCTATGGTAGTAGCAGTGGCAGTAGTAGTATTTGTAGTAGTAGCAGTAACGTTAATATGGTTAGTAGCAATATCTGTAGCAGTACTTGTGAATTTCTAGTGTACTGCATATTTGCTGAGCTTTTAGGGTTTGTGTATTATTACGCTGTTATCGCTCGAGGCTTGTCTTGAGCTGTATCTATGGTATTGTAATAACTGGAACCAATACGATGTTTCTGCTATGCTACTCTGATGTGCATATCTCTGAGTAAACGATGTTTATGAAGATATATGCTATAGACTTATATTCTACTCTTCTTGTGGAATATGTCGGTCGTTTCAGAGCGGTTGCGGTGAGGAGGTGGCGTCGCCGTTGCCGCTCGCCACACAGCCGCCCCCGCCACCGCCCACCTCCCACCCATGCGCGCCCTGTGAGAGAGATAGTGGAGAGAGAGGGGAAGGAGATGTATGACAGATGGGTCCCATAATTTTTTTAAAAAGAAAATACTATACAGAAACAAGGTGTTGCATCACCTACAATGAGCCTATGGGCTTGTTTGGCGCATTCCATCTTGTTTGGCGCAATCACAGAAACAAGGTGTTACATCACCTACAATGGGTCTATGGGCTTGTAACTAGGGGTGGGCAAAATAAGACCGAACCGAAGAACCGAACCGAAAAGACCGACACCAAGACCGAGAAATTCGGTTAGTAGTCCGGTCTTGGCCATTGAAAGACTGAAATTTATTCGGGTAATTCGGTCATTGCTCTCAGTTAACCGAATTAACCGAGAAAACCGAATTGTGTCCCAATAAGCCTAGGATGCCCAATAAGCCCAGTAAACTACTAAACCCTAGAGGCAACCACACAGCCACTCCCTCCTCCCACGGTCCCACGAGCCTCATGCAGCGCCGCCTCTCCCCAATTCCCCATCGCGTCGCGCACTCGCGCTCGGCTCGGTCACGGCGCCTCCACCGCGCCGCCTCCGGTTCCACGGCGCCGGCACCGCCTCCGCCTTCCGCCTCCACAGTGCCGCCTCGGCCTCCACCGTGCCGGCGCCGCCTCCACCTCCGCGGCTCCGCCTTCAGCCTCTAGCCCTCCACCGCACTGGCACCGGCGCCGCCTCCGCTCTCCGCCCTCCGCCCTCCACCCTCCGTGCTCCGCCAGTCCGCCTCCATCGCGCCGCCTCCCCGGCCCGTCATCCTCGACCTCTATCGCCCCGGCGCTGCATCCGCCGGTCCGTCCTCGGCCTCCGTCGCGCCGACGCCGCCTCTGCCCTTCGCTGTCATGCCCTAAAAATCAACTAAATTAAAAATGCATATTTTAAATCATTTTTAGAAATTATTTTAAAAGCCTACAAGCTAAACCCTAATTTTCTAGGAAAATTTTCAACATAAAAATGAGCTAGATAAAATTTTATTAAATACTATGCTTGCTCTTCTATTTTCTAGAATTTTCTGGGAATTATTTGAGCAAGGGAAGTATTTTTAATAATTGAAACAACATTTCACAAATTGTTTTATTTTAAAAAGTTCAAAAACCCCTCCTTTAGGTTATTGGGCCGATTTTGGCCCAATACTCTCTCTCCCGCGCGGCCCAAGCCGGCCCAGCCGCCGCCCGCCCTCCTCTCTCTCGTGTCACCGACATGTGGGGCCCACATGTCGGGCCTTTCTTCAAGCTCCAGCCGGCCGGCCGACCGAGCCCGAGCCGCCCCGCCGCGCCGCCTTCTCCTCTCAAATCCGCTCCAATCCGACCCCGTTTCTTCCGGATTTTTGAGGGGTTTTGATCCTCTCGTTCTCCTCTATCTTTCCCCTCAAGAATCGGAGCAAATCGTTGGGTATTTTGTCCGAGTTTTTTGTTTCCGGCTTCGATTCCTCTCGTTTGGAGTCCGATCTCTTCAATCCAAGGCTATATATAGGACCACCTCGTCGCCCTCTTTCGTTTGCCCTCTCTCTCGTGGTCTCCCGTGCCTCCTAGCCGCCGCGCCGCCGCCTTTTAGCCCGCCGCCGCCGGCCGTCTTCGGTTGCGCCGCCACGCCGCTCCTGCCGTCGCCGCCGCTTGCCGCCGCCGTCTTTAGGTGCGCCGTGGTGAGGGGAACCTCGGCCGCCCCTTCCCCATCGTTGCCGGTCGCCGTAGCTCGCCGTCGCCGCGCAAGCCGAGCCACCGCCGTCGCCTCCTCGTCGCCGGCCGTCGTCGTGCGTCGTTTGTCGTTGTGGTGAGTACCGTTGGGTTCGTCTTGTCGTCCTCTACGTGTACTTGTCCTCCAAAGCCCCGGCCGACCGTTCTAGCTCCGGCGAGGTGGCCAACCCTAGCCGGCCGGCCATTGATGACGTCATGCTGACGTCATCAGTTTTCCTTTTTCCCAATTTTCTAATAGATTAAAACTTCGGAAAATCATAACTAAATAACCGTAGATCCGTTTCAGGTGGTTCAAGTTGCTAAATTTTTCTAAAATCAAGATCTACATGTAAAAATATCCACATGTACTGTTTATGCTTGTTTTTGTACTGTTTTGTTGATTTTTTGTTTAATTGCTTTAGTTTCCGACGTTCCGGAGGAGAGTGTTTCCGTTGAGGAAGGTTCCGAAGCGTTTGCGGAAGCCCAAGGCAAGTCACACAGATCCCAAACAACCCTTTGAGCATGTTGAACCCGTTTAAAGCTATTATTTTATTTCAACTATGCATTGTTTTCGAATGTCATCGGGTGGTGAACCTTTCCCAATTAAATAATGGCCGAAGATGACTTTATTTTCCTATGGGTTATAATTTGATTAGCATGAACCTTATATATTGGATTGGTTCAGCTAAATGCTATATGTAAGTTTGCTTAGCCATGCTTAGAAACATTAGCTAACTAAAGGGGTTAAATATTAATTGATAATTAAAATCTGGTTAAGGTGGGTTGTGAGCATATGGTTTTGATGGTTGTGCTCATGACAATTAAGGACCGGTTCGCGAGCTACTGTTGTGAAACATTTATCGTGCCAACCACAAGCCAGCGTGGGCAACGGCTTTATCTTTTGTATAGCGTGATTCATTAAAGTGCGCCAGACTGAGAAGTGGCGAGAAGTCCATAGGGGTCGCTGGGGAGTCCATGCCTTGTTTATAAGGGGGTGATTATGATCCAGGAAAGGTGCGCCGTAATGGGTTATGTTGTGCGAGGGGTATTGTCACAACTCCTCTCCGAGGTACCGTGGTGGTATTGAGGCACCTGGTGACATGATGTGGGGTTGTGTCTTGTGGGTACAGTGGTACACCTCTCATCAGAGTTTAAACTATTCGAATAGCCGTACCCGCGGTTATGGGTGAGTTGAGCAATGTTTTTCGTGATTAGTCTCACACTACTCATCAATGTTAATAATGTGGTAATTAATTTGACTCCTGGTTTGGAATGGATAATTCCTGGTTTGGAGGTTTAATTTGTTCAACTGGGGTTGGTTGTTCAAATGTGGTTGGGCCTATGCAACATGGGTGTGTTGTATGGTGTTATTTAATATTGATTAATTATTCAACTGTTTTTACTATTCTCTTAAATATTTATTAAATGCTGTTTCTGCAAATGAGCTATATTATGCCATCCTTTGTTATCTTGTGCACTTGCATATTTGCTGTGTGACTTGTTGAGTATGTTATATGCTCATTCTTGCAATATTCATTCATCAGAGGAGGAGTATCTCAGTGAAGGTGATGATCTGGAGGATTAGGCTTGTTCTTGGTTAAGATGCCTGTGGAGTGGAGTCGCCATAGCTGTTCCGTAGTTTGTTATAGTTTTTTTTTTCCGCTGCGTAGAACGTTATTCTTTGAGAGGAACTATCTACCTCTGTAATAATTAGTTATTTGCGAATATTAAATAGTTATTTATTTGTACTCTATTATTAATTTGTCATTGTGTGCCTCGGTTGATTCCTGGACGAGGGTTTAACACACATGTAAGCGTTCGGAATTTTGGATAGAAATTCCGGGCGTGACATTCGCCTACATCACGCCGCCTCCGTCGGTCCGCCCTCTGCGAGCCCGCCTCTGCCTCAATGCTGCCACCGCGTCGCCTCCGTCTCCAGCCAGACTGCGGTGGGGGATTTGATGCGGTCGCGTTCGATCCGGTCTCTTCTCTGTCAAAATTCGGTTAGACCGAGATCGAGACCGAATTTGTCGGTCCTAAGTTTTTTAGGAAGAAATTCGGTCCTCACTTTTCAAAGACCAAAATGACCGAAAGACCGAAGACCGAGACCGAATTTTGGTCAAACCGAATGCCCACCCCTACTTGTAACTTCATTTGGGACCCAGGCCCAAGTAGGGCCCACGTGGGGTGCACCCCAAACAGGTGGAGCATGACCCTAGGGACTCCTAGGTCATCCTCCCACCTCTTTAAATAGCTAGGTGCCTCTTCAGGGTTTCTCGGGTTTTTTCAGACTAAAGTTTAGCTTCGTTACTTGGCCGTATAATCCCGTGATCGGTTAGATCGCCGGTTTGTTCGTTACAGAACCCTAACTTATCATTTGTATTCAATTGCTATTTGCAATTTAGATTGCTTTTATCTTGTTCTTGATTGTTTCTTCGATTTGCTTATAGGAATAAGGTTGATCTGCACCGACAAGATTAACAACCCACGGAGTTAAGGCGCAACACAACAACGTCTCGTACGATTGTAGTTGGGTCGTCAACGTTTCTCCCAAATCGTAATTATCATCAACTCACCGAAAGATTGGGCCAATCCTAGCCATGAGCATCTCAAGTGGAGCTCAGGGTTCATCAGATAGGGTTGGAAAAGATCCGACTCATTGTGAACCTGTCAGCAGAGAGAAGAATCCCCTCAAGGGACACATCGTCTCACTCATCTAACTTTTCTTTTTGGTATTGCTAGTAGTTATATGCTGTTTGTGCAATCCTTTCCCTAATTTGTTTGTGGTGTGCCAAGGGAGTTTGTGAAGGTCGGATCTCACCTTCGAAGGGAAGAGATACCCTCAGTGGAAGGAGGAGTGCATTTGAGGAACCTTATGGGGATAGGGTTGGAAAAAACCGAGCTCATTGTGAGCTTGTTAACATATAGTAGAATCCCCTCAAGGAGTTGAATTTCGGGAACGCATCATCTTACAAGAACTCCGGTGATATCTCTCTCACTCATCTAGCTCTGCTGCTTGGTACCACTAGTAGTTTAGTTGTTGTTTGTGTAATCCTTTCCCTAATTGTGTTACTGTCACTTTTTTGCTCGACTTGTTAATTTACTTGTAAATCTGAGATTTTTGTAAATATCTGAAAATATTAGGAAATATTCGACAAATTCAGCTTATGCTTTTCCGTAAAGTTTGAAACGCCTATTAACCCCTCTCTAGACAATATCAAGGTCCTTTCAGCACCAAATTGTGCTTACCGCGTTAAGTGTAGCGCGTAGTCATACTAAATTTATCGATTAGTTTACATATTGATTTTCAATCTGTCATCTTCTTGGCAACCAGCTGCTTGAAGTTGAATGGAGTGGTGAAGTGGGACATGCCATCGTAGAAGGTGGCGGCGGTGAGCTGTGCGGACCTCTGGGAGGGATGCACACGGTCCCAGAAGAGAAAACCTTCATGGTCCGTGCAGAGTGTGGAGTTTGGCAAACAATCATCCTCGGCGCCCATTATTCCGCTCCCACAGCATGCGCTATCGGTGTTCGTGAACCCTGTAGCAAAACAGACACAAGGTAAACTCTACGTATATAGATCTTGGATGACATAGTGGAGCCATAAAATATTGTCTGACAAAACAGGGTATGTACTAATATACAACTCAAACAACTCAATAACCATAGGATATAACACAGGATAACACAATGTTTGGTAGAACAACTTAAGTAATATTATGATGAAAAAAGAACACATTGACTAGCCAACAGAGCAAAGCTTATTACATTGTATAGTGGCTACATATTGGTTCTTAACGAAATCAGCATAGCTTATGGTGTATTGGCCCCTGCCTTTGTGTGATTATATAACTCAACAAATTGTTTGTCATTTTACTTGCTTAGAAGGTAGAGGGTTGGAGATATATCACTTCTTGTTTCCAATAAATTATAAGCGAATGTTATTTGACGGAATCCCATCCCCACAATATTAACAAATATTAACAGGTGGCATATAGCTCCCAAGTCCCCACCACCGGTGCCACTATCTGCCGCAACTCCCAAAGTCCCCATCACCATGCTGTTTAGGGTGGAAAATAACATCTGAGATCTCGTTTGTTTAGAGATACATATATGTGCGGGCGTGCCAGTGTACCTAAATACACAATGTAAACAAAACATAGGGAACATGCTCTTTATTAATCTTAAATGATCATAAATACAAATTCCCAATGTAATATATATGTATGCGCGCTCCATAATCTGTCATTGGACAGATCTGACTTGTGCGATATGGTCTCCTGATTCCTGGGGCCTCGAGAAGCTCCCAGTTAATTACCTCCGTAGGTCTAGGCCTGCAAGAGAACCTCCGATTAAGCTGCTTGTGGTCGTCTCGTCGTCTCCGCTTCACGTTCTCCATGCATGGTTGTGATGATGATGTAGATGTGTGTGTGTGTGTGTAAGCGCCGGCAGCGATCCATGGCCTCGTCGGTCCGTGCGCTGGTGTTGGTCGCCCACCCTCCGTCGTCTAGCCTCGTCGGTCTTGAACAACGTGTCGACGTAGATTGTTGGTGAAGACATGCATGGAGTTGCATAGCTTGAACGACTTGACGTCACAGCAGTTGCGTCGAGATTAGATTAGAGAAGAATCAGGGAGGAATTATTGAAGATGGTTGATATAGACGGCGGCCGGATTTAATCAAAGCTCGGCATCTCATTTGGGACAAATAAGAAAAACCAACAGGACTTCTTCAGCCCACGCATTGGTTTGTGCATGGCACTGTAGCAGCGATGACATGTCATCCTCCAATTGGTTGGCCACGTTGCCACAATAATTTACTTAATCAACATGCATTAGCTAGCTTGTTGCCATCCAACAGCACTGGCTCACCGTCCTCCCGTCGTCCTTCCTCTGTACTGCAGCCATACTTGCCTCCATCGTCATCCGCTGGTTTCGACGCTATGCGTGATGCTTGACCTCCGGCATGAGAACTGATAGAAGTCTTGGCAGTCGGCGGCAGCTCCGGCGATCCTCGGCGCGCTCCGGCAGGGCGGCTTCCCGACGACCTCCTCCATGGTTAGCCCGCTCCAGTGCGGTGAAGCTTGCAAATCAAGGATGTCTGGTATCTCGGCGAGGTCGCAGCTTCGGGTAGATGCATCACCAGCGGCTTGAATTAGCAGCGTCGAGTCTAGGGACAAGTAGCACTACGTCGGCTTGAACAGACGCCGGCATCGATGAGGCTTCTGTGACGCGTAGATGAATCGGCCACCGCAAGTTCCCCGGCGACGACGATACGCGCAGATGGATCCCTATGCATGGATTTGTGCGTGCTGTAGATGAAAGAAAACGAAACAATCTTGCTAGCTTTTACCTGGACTAGCCATCAAGCTCCTCTCCTGCGCTTGCTGATGATCGGATCACCGCGCGTGCCCTCTCCTGCCGGACGCCGGGACTCCGGCCGAAGTCGCTCGCCGCCGCCGGTGCGTGTCGTCGATGGATGGATCGCCGATGAGAGTTGATGGATGGATGTGTTGATGCTGGATGGGTAGATGCGTTGATGATGGGTGGCTTGTGGATGCTAGATGCGTTGGTGAATGAATGTGTGGATGAGTTCGTGAATGCCCCTAGCTGCCGAGGGGTCGACGCCTTATATAGGGGTCTGAGGTCTGTGCTCGCCACGTCCGCACGCCGTTTCCTCCGCGTCAAGTTCGTTGTAGATAAGGCTTGATCGATCAATTTGTTATTTGTTCATATCCTTCTTTGATTTTATCTCTTAGCTTCTCCTAGCGTCAAATATCTGATTTGTAATTCGCTTTGTTTCTCTACTGCTGGGCCACAGTCCGGTGATAAGCGCCTCGCCAGCGCTCGCGCGAAGTAACTAACTAGATCAAGTTTGTTATAGAGATAAAATCAATTGGTTTGTTGGTTATCTCTTAATTCATCTGGTTTTATCTCTTCCGCATATTAACTTCTGAAATCTTGGCGCGTAGGCAGCTACCGTCTTCGGCCATGGGCCGAGCCCATGATTAATCACTCGGATATGCATAGGTTGCTTAATCACCCAGGCATGCACACACATACGACCGTCTACTGTAGTACATGCATGCATGCACGTGATTGCCTCACCAGCCAATCTTCACACGGCTAGTTATTGGTTAATTATACATGCACATATACTAATCCAAGTATATATATTCCCAGCTGCCTGTGCATGCATTTATTTGCGTGTATATACATGGCCGAGCATTGTGTAGAAATGATAAGCTAGCCAACTTACAAACTGCTTGTTTGCTTTGTCCATCATGAGTAAGTCTTGTGTACACATATAATCGCCAAAATACCATCAAACACATGCCCCCCACCAAGTAAATTTTGATCGTGGAGCGAGCGAAATTAACTTGGTGTCGTGTCGGCTCATGCGATACATGTCCGGTAGAGTTTAGTCATGCGACGAAAGGACTCCCATGTTGAAGCTTATCTCCGGCCGTGCGTTGAAAGAAAAACAAAGCTAGACCGTCATCGGCCAGGACTCCAAATCCTTGGCAGTTACGAGTAATTTGGATGAAGCCTATATATTGCTGGTCATGCCTGTGCATCGATTATGCAATATGGCGCCTCAGGTGTTTAACTCCATCGCAGGTATATATCCATTGTCGATTCTTTAGCCACCGGAATTAGGATGCTTCTTGATCATCCTGTACTTTTTCATCAGGCAACCATCTTGAGAGGGCCAGGGAAGACGGAGTATCCAGGGTTGCAGGCGAGCGTGGCGCCAGCGACCGGGGCGGCGGAGAGCGTGTCCCACGAGACGGGCGGAGAACGGGGGACAGGCGAGTAACATGAGACAGGCGCTCGGCAGGAGATAGACACACTGTCGAAGATAAGCGCCCGGGAGGATCCGGCGGCAAGCAACAGAAGGAGACCAAGGGTGACGACCCTTCCCAGCATATCACGAAGATCCCGGTCCATAGAGATGATCGAGGAGGATACAAACGCCACGGCGAGTCAATCGAATTCCTGCGTGACTGGCGTCATAAGAAGGAGAGAACTGCTCGTCCTAACAGACTTCCATTGCCGAAATCTTCTAAAAAGGGTCTGCGTATTGAAGATTCTCCACACCCCGAGCTGGACCGCACCATGCGTGAGAAGCGAGGAAAAAACCCCGTAGTTTATGAGAGGGTATCATCCACGGAGTCTTCAAGCGATGATCGTCGCCGCCGCCGCCGCTCTGTGGTTCCCGACACGGAGCTTGATGCTGTCCAGTTGAGTGACTCCTCCTCCTCTTCTTCTTCTTCTGATGGCACTAGCAAGGTATCCGTGTTTCCCCAATTCTTTTTTTTTCTCTTAAAATTCTTTGTCATAGTGGTTTGATAACCTGTCTCTTAGAACATACTTGCAACTCAGGATACTATAGAGCAGGCAACTGCATTGGGTGGACTTAAAGCTACTGCCTCTTCCGATGTTGCTCCGGTACCTATTGACGATGTACCTTCAGTTGTGCCGGCTGCTAATGCTCCTGTCCGCTCTTCTCCGGTGATGCCGGCGGCTGATGCCGCTTCAGCTCCGGGATCCTCGACTCAAAAGCATCAAGAAGGTAAGGATGATTAGACTCCTAATAGAGGTCATATTCTCCTTTGCTTTCTCTTGATGTATTTTCTTCTTTCTTTGCTTTTTCTGAGAAAAGTGTACTATACCCATTGTAGAAACTTCAGGCAATCCATCCGACACAGCTTGCCAGATGAACGAGTTGATGGAGAAGACGTCCCGTTACCTTGCTGAGTTCCGGACGGGCGGTCGCTATCTCCAACTTAACTCTGTGAGTTCGGCGAAACGTGTGCTTTCTCATGAGAAAATGATTTCAAATGCTATTCCAAATTAACCTACCAAAACCAAAGTGTGAAAAATGATTCAGGTGTTTCTTCGGAATATCCCTCCAAAAAAGGGTTTATATCTTTTTGCTGCTTGTAAAAAGAGAACTATTTTCAAAAGTGAGCTTTAGAGACTATAACAAAACCCACCTCAAATAGTTTTACTGGAATTTCGTTATACAGATTACAAACTAAAAGATTTCTTTCAAGTTTTGTTTTCAAAGTTCTTCAAAAACAAATCCCTTCCAAAGTAAGCTGTGATGAGATTCAATTTTAGTTACAGTCTAAAGTTTTTCTTGAGGACTGGATTGCAGAAACTGTGCTTAAAGCGTACCATCCAAAAATAAATTATTTCAAAAGCTTACGAAATCGTTAAACCAATTTTCTATGAAACATTGCTATTTGAATAAAACAGATCTCATTCTACATATTAGCAGGGGTGGGCCCACTAGTGATTCAAGGATATTCAGATGTATACCCAAGATTTTTGGACAAAAAATACGTATATGTACTCTATACTTCATATATGTATTCAAAAAATTAAAGAAGCTTTAAACTACTCATCTTGGGCCTTGTTTCACCATTTATTCTCGGAATAAGTTCACCAGAGATCCCCAACTTAACAACGAGATTTTTTGAGGTCCCTTAACCACAAAACCAGAAATGTGTACCCCTAAACTCTCTCAAACCGTTTACCGGAGGTCCCTCGGCAGTATTTTTGCCCAGTTTTGCTGACGTGGCATCCTAGTCAACAAAAAAAATTTAAAAAGTACGTGGGACCCACAAGTCAGCTCTCTTCTTCAGTGAGGCGGCCGGGCAGATGAGGGCGTGGCGACAGGCGGCGGTGCGGGCACAGCGGCGTGCGGGGAAGAAGCGGGAGAGGGGAGAGGAGGCGGGCGCGGCGTCGGGCGGCATGGAGCGAGCGCGCCAGCGGTGGCGGGAGAGGGGGAGAGAGGCGGCTGGGACGGCGGGAGTGGCGGGCAGGGCAGCGGGCGAGAGTGGCAGCGGAGCGGCGGCGCTCGTCATGCTCCAGCTCTTCACCACCGGCGTTGTCGTCGTGTTGGTTGACCTCCACGAGCGTGGTAGGCGGAGTAGTGGTGGGCGGAGGGCGGCGAGCGATTACGATGGAGCGGGGGGCTTGGTCGGCGAGCGGGGGGGAGGGGGGGCGCAAGTGTGGCGGCGGAGCAGCGGCAAGCGGTCGACGGCGACCTCTTCGCTGATGCGGAGCGCCACCCCTTCTCCCGCCGGCCTCATCTCCGCCCTTGAAGACAAGGTTGATAGGCTCCTCGTCGTCGTCGCCGTCCCCGGGTGGGAGCGGCGGCGTGGGGGGCTCGTAATCGTCGTCGTCGGGCAGGGCGGCATTGGCGCCCTTCTTGGCTTCTTGCCGGAGAGGAGAGAGAGCTGGCCGAGCTTCACTCGCGAGCTTGTCGGCGGCAATGGCGTCCCTCCGCGCACGAGAGAAGAAAGGCCAAAAGCCCGTGAACGCATGCATGCATGCAGTAGAGAGAAAAAGACCAAAGCAAAAGCAGCTTGTGATTGATTTGCAGGCTACACGGGTTGAAAGTGACAAGATCGATCGATCGAATATATATGTATATATTCATGAATGAATGCATACTCTAGGCCTCGCCCACGGCGACGACGATGGGGGAGAGCCGATGACGACGGCGGCCACGGCAAGCGGCTGCTCCGCCCGCAGCCTCCGCTCCGCCGCCGCGCTCCGCTGCCTCCGCTCCGCCGCCGGACGGCCGCGCCGCGTAGCCTCGCCCACAGCGACGACGACGGTGGAGAGCCGACGACGAGGGCGGCCACGGCGCGCGGCTGCTCCGCCCGCAGCCTCCGCTCCGCCGCCGCGCTCCGCTGCCTCCGCTCCGCCGCCGGACGGCCGCGCCGCGTCGCCTCGCCCACGGCGACGACGACGGTGGAGAGCCGACGACGAGGGCGGCCACGGTGCGCGGCTGCTCCGCCCGCAGCCTCCGCTCCGCCGCCGCGCTCCGCTGCCTCCGCTCCGCCGCCGAACGGCCGCGCCGTGTAGCCTCGCTCACGGCAACGACGACGGTGGAGAGCCGAAGACGACGGCGGCTACGGCGCGCGGCTGCTCCGCCCGCAGCCTGAAGGAGGAGAGGAGAGAGAAAAGAAAAGAAAAGAGAAGAGGAGAGAAGGAGATGAAAAGAGAAGAAAAAAAAAAGATGTGCAGCTGACATGTGAGTCCCACGTATTTTTTTAATTTATTTTTGCTGACTAGGATGCCACATCAGCAAAACCGGGCAAAAATACTGCTGAGAGACGTCTGGTGAACGGTTTGAGTGAGTTTAGGGGTAAACATTTCTGGTTTTGTGGTTAAGTAACCTTAAAAAATCTCGCTGTTAAGTTGAGGGACCTCTGGTGAACTTATTCATTTATTCTCTATTAGGCCCAAATTTCCCACTCCCCTCCCCCTTTCATCTCAGCCCGTACTCAGTTTGGGCCGCAACTCAGCCCATTTTTCCTCCCCGGCTAACCCAAATCCCCAAACCGGCCAACCCTAGACCTAGAGGAATGAGGGGGAGAGGGGTTGGAGCGGGGAGGCGGGCGGCGGTGGCCGGCGATTCGCGGCTTTCACACGGCGTGTGGCGGTGGCGACTGCGGCGCGGCTCGTCGGCGCGGGCGTGGCTTGGCGCCAGTGCGGCAGGAGGCGGCACGTCGGCGGCAGCTGCGGCGTGCGCGTCGGCGGCTGGAGGCGGCGCGTCGGCGGCTGCGGCGTGCAGTTGCCGACCTGCCGCCGAGATCAGACACCGACCCCGATCACGACCAGAGGTAGGAGCAGGACCGGTGGGCGCGCTAGTCCACCGACCACTCCTTCAGCATCAATGACCGCGAGGAGCTCCGTTTCGTCCTCCTTCCCCAGCTTTCCCACCTCCTCTCTTCCTTTCTCTCTTGCCAATTGCCAATTGGACATAAGGATCTCTCGGTAGAGCTAAACAGAGGAAACCTGTTGTGTGGTGAAATGGATCTATGACTGGGAAGGAAAACAAATTGTCAGGGGGAAATTAGTGGCCGATTGACACTGGCTAAAATAATAAATCTTCGGTTTAGACCTCTTGGCATCACTGTCACGGTCACCTGTGAATTGCATTCTTATCTTCATACTTGCAATGAAGATTTTAGGAGTGGGAACTACTTTCTCCGTTCCACAATGTAAGTTATTCTAGCATTTTCCACATTTATATTGATGTTAATGAATCTAGTCTGCTAGAATGACTTACATTGTGAAACGGAGGGAGTACAATTCATTGATTTAGTATACTTGCTTGCTTGCTTAGTTTGTAGAATTGTAGTTGCCTAGTTAAGTATCTGAGTAGTGGTCTAGTGGACACTGCACAATAGTTCATAGTTTATACCATATTATCATATTTGTTTAATTTTCATAACTTATGATTAATTTTATGTTATATACGCTATATATTATAATTATTAGTGTGTTATACTACACAAGCTATTTTTTAGGCTTTTAGGCGTATGAACATTTTTTTTACCTCTTCCCAGTTTGAATACACAAGTTCAAAAAGCTGGGCCCGCCACTACATATTAGCTGGTCTACGTTAGAAAAGGACGCACTCACACGAGACAAAGATATTGGAGAAGGAATCTCAAATGTTCCTAGCTATGGACTGCTAACATATCCCCAACAGATACATTGCACACGAAATAATATTATGAAGGGATAACATATCTGACTTTTTTCTTGTATTGTTTAGTCAAATGCATTTATCCTCTCATGAACAATAAGCTCAGATATCTTGCTACCTCGTCATCACCTATTTGTTTCGACATTTATTTTTTTTTTTTTTTGATATAGAGGTACAATGATGAGCATCTAATCTACTGACGTGGAAGATTTTATTTTGTAAGAAATAGGGGTATTTTTTGCTTAATATATCTTCCATACATCAGCCCAATCTGTACAATATAGATTTCACCAAAGGTCAGCACTAGATATATCAAACAAAAGACTCGTATCTCTACAAAATTCTCGTGTCAGAACCAATAGCAATAACCAGACATAAAATAGGAATAACTCAGAGATAAGCAGCCATTTCAGCTGACTTAACACAGTTTTTCCGATACCCTCTGCTAGTGGAAGCTCATGCACAACTTTTGCAAAACCTGTTAGGAGATTTGAACATCTATACTAATATAAAAAAAAGGAGTTGTACCCCTCCAATCCTACTAGCCAAATCACTCGGATTAATCCCTACCGTCCATCCGCGTGCACGAATTCACCACCGCATATACTAATATAAAAAGGAGGGGTTGTACCCCTCCAATCCTACTAGCCAAATCACTCGGATTAATCCCTACCGTCCATCCGCGCGCACGAATTTACCACCGCACGATTCCACACGCAAACTTCGCTCCTCCTCCACACGCGAAGACTTCGCTCCTCCTCCTCCACGCGTGGACTTCGCTTCTCCTCCTGCATGTAGCGCCGCCGCATCCTCGCCGTCGCCGGAGCTCCTCCCCGCGCGTACTGCCACCGCATCCTCGCCGGAGCCGCTGCCCACGCCGACATCTTCTGCTGCCGCCGCCAGATCCGGCTTCTTCCCTACCGTTGCGGCCGGATCCGACCTCGGCCCCATCCGCCGCCGCCGCCGAGGTCGGCCCCTCCCGTCCCTGCCGCCGGAGTACATCCATGTTTCCCTCCTCGCTGTCGTCCACAGGCTCCGCCAATGCAATGGCCTCTACCTTCCCTCGACCACCGTCTTCTGGACAAAAAACATTCTTTAAGACCTGTCAATATGAAAAGTACTTGCCATTGATGTTCTCATTTTTTACAACCACCAAACTATAACAGACAATGAGAACCCAGAAACGACTTAACATAATTTTCTGTTCTCTGCACTACGTCACTAATGTGCACACATAATTAAATAAACAACTTGAAGCAACTTGTTGGAGTCCCAATTAATAAGTGCGGAACTCACTACCGATTTCATATATATGCAGCATTTCCGATCCCTTCCTTGCTCATGGCAAATCTCATATACTACTCATTGCTCATCATTCTTCCTTTCCTACTCCTGATTAATTTCTACAAAGCTATGTTCAGCTCCCGCAAGCAAGCCGGACGGCTTCCACCGTGCCCATGGCAGCTCCCTATCATGGGTAGTATACACCATTTGATCGGTGATCTCCCACACCGCTCCTTACATGATCTATCACGACGGTATGGGCCTGTCATGTTACTCAAGTTTGGACAGGTACCATTCATTATTGTTTCTTCCCCGGAGGCTGCCAAGGATATCATGAAGACTCATGACAGCATATTTGCGATGAGACCGCAAAGCGAGATAATGAAGATCATTACAAAGAGAGGACAGGGGCTTGTGTTCGCGCCCTATGATGATCAATGGAGGCAGCTCCGTAAGATCTGCATCCGTGAGCTCTTGTGTGCCAAGCGTGTCCAGTCCTTCTGCGCCATCCGGGAAGAGGAGGCTGCACGCCTTGTGAAGTCCATATCAAGTGATCAAGCACATCTAGTGAACCTCAGTAAGAAGCTTGCCGACTATGCTACCGACGCAGCTATTCGCATCATCACTGGTACTAGGTTTGAGAATCAAGAGGTTCGCGACAAATTCCAGTACTACCAAGATGAGGGTGTTCATCTTGCGGCAAGCTTCTGCACAGCCAACCTATGCCCATCTCTCCAGCTTGGAAACACTCTGAGCCGAACTGCTCGCAAAGCAGAGATATATCGGGAGGGGATGTTTGCATTCATAGGTGGGATTATTGATGAACACCAGGAGAGGAGAGCACAAGATATGTATCATAAGGAAGACTTGATAGATGTACTCCTAAGGATCCAGCAGGAAGGCTCTCTTGAGTCCCCAGTTAGCATGGAAACAATCAAGTTCTTAATTTTTGTAAGATTTTTGCCATTAGCTACAGCAAAACTACATGAGTTTTCTCCTCATTTTTCTAACCTAATGTTTTTTTTCCAAATTCAATTTTAGGATATTTTGGCTGGGGGAAGTGAGACAGTGACAACAGTATTACAGTGGGCTATGACAGAACTAATGAGGAATCCAACAGTGATGTCCAAGGCGCAAGACGAAGTTAGGGAGGTTTTCAAGTGGAAAAAGATGGTAAGTAATGATGATATAAATAAACTCACTTACCTGCAGTTTGTTATTAAGGAGACTGTACGGTTACATACCCCGGGGCCACTTTTCATGAGGGAGTGCCAGGAGCAATGTCAAGTGATGGGCTATGACGTGCCAAAGGGTACAAAATTTCTACTAAATCTGTGGTCGATCTCAAGAGATCCGAAATATTGGGATGATCCAGAAACATTCAAACCTGAGAGATTCGAGAATGATGCAAGAGATTTCAAAGGAAATGACTTTGAATTCATTCCATTTGGTGCTGGGAGAAGGATGTGCCCTGGTATGTTGTTTGGGCTCGCCAATATTGAGCTGGCTCTTGCAAACCTTTTATTTTATTTTGACTGGAGTCTTCCCGACGGAGTTCTACCCAGTGAATTGGACATGACAGAAAACTTTGGAGTTACTGTCCGGAAGAAGGAAGATCTCTTGTTGCATGCTTCTCTATATGCACAACTTTCTTGCTGATTATTTCCATGGTGAATAATTCAATGGTTGTAATTTTAATGATTTATTATTTTGTCAGTATCCTCATTGTTTGAGGCTTTGATGTTGTGGTTTTCTTTAGCAGAATATACATCTGCTGCATATAGTATGTTTAAAAACTAATATCTGCAACAGTTCCCATCCGTCCAAAATATAAGCATCTTTAGTTTAGTTTTTTTATGGAGATTAAAGTGAAGTGAAAAAATTACAATACATTTAATTAAAATACACACATATCATTATTATAAAGCCCATCTATAACAGGTCAAAAGATAAGGACAAGATTTCCTTATAGCCTCCACAAGGAGTATATTCGACTCGGAGAAACATTCTTAATTAAAATGGTCAGTGTGTTAGGATAAGGACAAGATCTCTTTGTTTGAAGATTGCACTTTGCAACAGCCGACACACCTTGTGGAGTATTTTTCAGATCTTTCTCCCAGTCATTTGTGATGTTCATATGATGACTTTAGACTGAAATTAGAGTGCCCAGATGGTATTATTGAAGCCCCTCAATGAGAAGTGATAAAGGAATGGAAATGCGTTTTTGTTTATAATACTTGACTTGCAGCAACCATGGACGACTGCAGCTCCCATAATGTGTTTTTATTAAAATATTTGATTTGACTTGCAGCAAACATTCACAAAACTGCAGTTTAATTGACTGCAAAAGAGGCAAACCTAAACCAAGTGGGAGTCCATCTAGTTAATTTGGACTACTTAGGTGAAGTCCTTCATGTTTGCCGCAAATTTTATGGGTAGCCTGTTAATGTGTACATGGACAGGATAAACTTCCTGTTTTTCTACCATGTGACCCATTTGTACAAAACAAGCATTATGATGGTTTTCATAGGACTCATTCATTACTAAAGTACATGCATGCGCCATGTCCTCAGGGTATCGCAAGTAGAGTGGAAAATTCACCACAAAAAATGATTTTCGATCACAGTTGATTGGGAGTAGATTTATCTCGTTTTTAGCGCGCAAGCTTCCCGAACTACTAAACGGTACGTTGTTTGTAAAAATTTTCTATATGGAAGTTGTTTTAAAAATCATATATATTATCCACCTTTTACATTTGAAATAATTAATACTCAACTAATCATGAGCTAATGTCTCAGCTCATTTTGCGTAGCTTCTGATCAATCTTCTTGTTTTCCCTTCTCTCAAACAATCTATTAAAACTATACAGGTGGTTTATGAGGAACCCATGCAGTACGCCAGGTGCCGTGTCACCGTTTGCATGTGAAAATAGCCCTACTTTCATCATCTCGGGTGACTGCATCCAAAAATATTTTGGAAGCTGAGAAGCATAAGTCAACTGCCTAGAAAATATTTTGAAAGGTTCTTGTGTTAAGTCAAGTCTGTCGCATGTGCCAACGATTTCCACGAGCAATCGAATTATGTTTCGACCGGCGGCACATTCCCATCCATAGAAATACATCTTCCTTTTGTTAGATCCAGTCGCCCAAAGTGCCCATGCAAATACATTTTAGAAGTCTCTAGAAACTGTTGGACAAAAGTCTATTTTACACACCCAAACTATTTTATTGGATCGCTTAATCCTTCAAACTATTCTCTTGCTCATTTTAACCTGTAAAGTATTAAAATAGTTCACTTTAGTCATTTATTCTTTGTTTCTGTTTGTATGCTTGTATTTAACTTGATTTTTTTTAAGAATATTACTGAAACCATTATCAAATTTATAAGATATTTTAAATTTTTTTATGACTATTTGCTCGAAATTATAAACCTCAGTATTTAAATCAGTCATAGTGCTTTTCGACTTATGTAAATAGTGATTGAAAAATTCTAATAAACATTAATAGGTATGTTGTAATGCATCTATCTATCCTACCAAATTTTGGTGCAAAATACTATTTAGAGAGAATAAATTAAGAGAAATATGCTGGCGGTAAGGTGAACCCTTTTTAATAATTGGAGGTGTACAATGTTTAAGCAATCATGTGTGTTCCAGCAAAATAGTTCGGGGAGTACAATGAAATTTTTTTCTAACCTTTCGATGTGTTGATTTGGTTGTATGCAAACTCATACATTGAAACTTACAAACAAAACTCAATTATTGCTTGCGTAGTGTGTTTCTCCATATTTTTTTCTATACCTGCTCTGCTTCTACAGGTAGCTTACAAGATGGAAACAGGGGGTCCTAGCTAATTAGATTGGATGGAGTACACGCATGCTCACATGCTATTTTATACAGATGTTGTTTTCCCAGACTGCACACTGGAGTTATTTATACATGTGATGAAGTCTTTATTTATCATGATTCATAACTACGATTGTTAATTAGGCATTAGAATACAAAATTTCTACGTCGTCGTAATGGAATATGCTGTTTGTCAAGTTGTTGAGACGTCTTATTTCGTACAAATAGCTCGATAGTAAGCAGGTTGTTACTGGCTTTAATATCCTAATGTTGCAAAACAAAAAAAACAGAGTACACACAAACATCACGAGTGTTTCACTAACCTCATCAATTGTACATGTACGCTAAATAAATTGGCCGTCTATTTCACATGTTAATTTAATAACAATTTCATATTTCACGGACTTCTGTTGTTATTCAGTCACGTAAATAAATTGGCCGTCTATTTCACATCTGATTAAGACTTTGGGTTGAAATTGTTACGCAAGCAATTCGATCAATATCATATACTGGAACCATATGTCACCGGTTCAAACTATGACGGGCGCGCAAATAAATGCTAGTAGCATCTTGCGAGCACACATTGATCCTTATTTTATTTTTATCACAAGTTTAATTAATTAGTAGCGGGCATTAGTTAGAAGAGTGATTGATGCCCAGGTTGAATATATTGGCTCTCAGTACTCTACTCTAAACAACTATTTTAACTCAACATAAAAAAAAAAAACTACATCCACGGATAGAATGATACCTTCCACACGCTAGCTAGGTATTCGCGTTAGTCAATTGGCCGGTAGAAAATTCATTATTCCATAACGATAAGCTGACACTAGTGAGAAAATTATTATCTTAAATATCACTAATAGTAGCCTAATTAAGGCTATTAATACATAGGCTAACGACTACTTTCTCGAGTATATGCACGAGTATCAATTATCAAACTTTACAAAAGAGTAAAATGAATGGTATACACATTCTCAAACTTGGACCTATGTGTCATCTACGTCAACTTGTAAAATACCACTACTACAGAAACCCAGATTGGTGCCGGTTGGAAACAAGCCATAGGTACCGAATTTCCCAACAGGCACCCCGCAGACGGTACGATGACCAAAGTCATCGGTGCCGGTTTAGAACCGACACCTATAACAAATATAGGTGCCGATTGTGGGGTTTCAAACCGGCACCTAAGATGTTTTCACGAGCCAAAAAAACCGGCTCAATGCATCGGCTTGATTCGAGCCAATGCATCGAGCAACTTCCAATCACCCAAATCCGAGAAAACATCCATCAACATTCCTGTACCAAGATTCCATAACACATTTCTCACGATCTCACCGTCCATCCAACAACAACAAAGACGGGCAGTGGTGTATAATTTAATAAAAACAACACCACATTTCTTGCCGCATCCAACAACACATTAAACAACAACAACAAAATCAAAAACCAACAAGGAACACTGTTGTGGAGGCAGCCACTGCATCTTTGTGGAAGCCTCCGGCCACGCCCGGCCTCCACCACAGCCAACGTCCCCTGTGCCCAGCCTCCTCGACCACCACCCCCGGATCTGGCCTCCCCCAAGCGCCAGTGGGGAGGGGCGATGCCGGATTTGGCCGTCCCTGAGCGCCGGTGGCGATGGGGCATGCCGGATCTGGTTGCCCGAGCATCGATAGGAAGGTGGTGGGACGAAGAGGAGGAGGGACGGTGCCGGTGGCCTTCCCACGCCTCTGCCGCCTCCGCCGGGCCGTTGCCCGGCAGCCGCCGAGGTCCGCCGCCTCCCCTCTGGCTACATCAGGCAGACGGGAGGGCGCTATCACCGCTGCTGCCGCCTCCACCGGGCCACTGCCACCGCCACTCTGCCGGCCGCCGCCTAGACCGGTGAGAGAGAACGAGCGAGATAGAGAGGCGAGAGAGAGACGGAAAGAACGAGAGAGAGAGACGGAGAGGATAAGGACGGATCTGATGCGCGCGTTGTATTGTAAGGCCGGCGCTCGATCGGCTCGGCTTGGTAGAGATGCAGGTTCTAGGGTGGGCCCCGTGCCAACTAGTCCGATGGGATGGGTTCTAAAAGATGCCAGTTTTTTTTTTACAACCGGCCTCTATATCTGACAGGAGTAAAAGGTGCTGGTACCTTTTAGGTGACAAAGGTGCCAGTTCTTGCTCGTTTTGGCGTGTGGGCGGGCTGGTGGGCGGGAATGGCACTGTAGGGGCTGGTTTTTACCACTTTCAGTACCTATAGTTCCGACTTATATTAGTGTTTCTGTAGTAGTGTACATATATGGGACTAATCTTGATTTAATGTATCACGTAAGGTCCAAAATGCAATTGACAGCTCAATGCTAATTTGGCCATCCACAATGGAATAAAATCGCATTCAGCGGCGCCCTCTGCTATAGCATGACCAAGATCAGCTCAGTCCGCTAGTGTGCTTGTTCAAGAGGAGACAAAGAAACCGCGTTTACAGCGGTGGATCTCGTCGGTGATATGATGTCCTCGGAGCAAGGATGGATGACCTGATAGCACGAGGGTGATACCACACGTTGTATCGCCCATCTCAGCTCCAAGTAGCTCACAGGTTGCAGTGATTTGAGTAGCACTCTAAGGTCCTGTGTTCAAATCTCCATAGAAGCAAATTTTAGATTGGGTTATTTATGGGCTAAATTCCCTATTTGCTAGTTCCTAGTTTAATAAGGCTGCATATATCCGGTTGGATATAGAGCCGGTAAAAGAAATACCCATCTAAAAAAAGAGATTTTCTAAGGTGCTTGGGATATAGGAGAGCCGTTGATTTCTTATAATCTAAAAAAAATATCGGCTCCAAGTACCTTCTTTTGTTGTCCTCCGGGTACCCCCTTTGCCCCCTCTTTCACGAGCGTGATGGGAGTCGATCTGGAGGCATAATGTAGTGGAGGGGCTTAAATACAAAATTCTCATCAACGTAGATGGCCACATCACCGTCAGAGCTACATCATCTACATTTGAAATCTTGGGTGATAAACCAAGATTAATTATCTATATGTGTAGTTCACAAATTCAAAAACCTAGATGACACCCTAATCTAAATTTATGTCCTGCTCATGTATTTTACTCATAATAGAAAAAGTCCCAGGGTTTTGCAACCCGATTGCATAAAAATTTTGAGCTCCACCGAGATGAACGAATTTCGAAAAATTTGGACAAAGTTGATCAAATAGTAACCATATGAACCAAATCCAGACGAAATGGGAGTTAAATGTTGTCTCGGAGCTCACCGTAGTTGATGAAATTCTCTGAATTTCCACTATTAGGAATACTATTTTTAGTGACATAAATGGTCTTCGCAGGCGAACGGCCGGTCTGCCTTTACACAAAGACCTGTGAAATCTTCCATTTTTGCAGGCGGCCGGCCGGTCCATCTAGGAAGATGAATCTTCGCAGGCGGACAACCTAAGCTGTCCGCCTACGAAAATATTTCTTGCCATGCTGACAGAGTCAGAACATATCACCTACGAAAATATGATTACGCTGCTTGCAAAAATACGTAGTTCGGGTTTCATTTGAGTAGGATGGCCGCCGGAGAAAATATTCGAGCCAAAATATAAATTTTCATGTCAAATTTATTAATATTAATTTTTAATCAATAATGATGCAATTAATTAATTCATCAATACATAAATACATCCAACAGCTAACAAGGATATAATACACATATGTTTGATGCACTAATTACAGTACTATTGGCCATCATGTGTTGGCCATACAATAATATTTACAATACTATCATTTCTAACTATATTGTTAATTACACAAGCACGTAGTTCCACTTCCAAATGGATTTGTATTCTCCGTTCATCGCTAAGCTACCTTCGGGGTCGAAGAAAAATCCATCTTTATGACAACACTCACGGTAGATGAAGTGGTAGAGGTCCCACTGTATGTTTCTAATGCCTTCGTAGTGAAAGCTAGTTCGACGTTCGATTGTAGACAACTGCATACATGAAAGCACGAGAATATAATACAATATCAATTTGATATGCGCATTCCACTATTAGAGTTATACGTTCAGTCAAGAGACTTACATCCTCTTTATTGGTCCTATACCTCCCATTAACCCTATGAAATTCGCATATGTACTATCCGTAAAGGACACTGCCTTTAGGTTGCTTGTAATACTTCATTATAACACACATATAGAAGGAATTAGTTATACATTGCAGGAAAAAGAATTTAAATAGAGAAGTGTGCAGAGTAGTACCGGCCAATATATATGTATGCACTTGCAACTTCTCACTCGTTTGCGGTTGTTCCCTGCACTTTACTTTGTAGTAGTTGTACGCACTGTACGTATAGGATTTATGATTCATATTAATGAACAGAATGTAATAATTATGAACATTGCATTAGTACACATGCATAGATCAGAATCACTTACATTCTTAGGAATTGTTCTGTACGTCATATGATCATAATCGAGGGGGTGAATAACTGTAATGGTCACATACCGTTAGGTGTCACCTAGAAAGAATTATCTTCGGAGGCAGAACTCTTAAGTGGTTCACCTGGAAATATCCTCAATCTTTCCCCTGCTGGACCTCTTAAAGCTCCGTCTATAAAGATGTATCTTTCCAGGTGGCACCTTATATCGTCTGTCTAGGAAGATTAATCTTCGCAGACGGACGGCCATCTCACCCCACATTTTCTTCACCTGGGAAAACTGTAACACCTCGTCGGCAATAGTTTTGCCAGTAGTATCCAGAGTTCAGACATTTCAAAGCGAATCCCAAATCCCTATTCTGTACCATACTTTGGAGTAGGTGTGTTGGCGTTTTGCAGATATCGATGGTACCATTGATTAATTTAACTAACGACCTGTTTGTAGCATAATTTGGCTAATAGTTTGTTTTATTTGGGTAAGCCAGATTATTTAGTTTAGCTGTCATGATTTGGAGTGGTTGGTTTGAGAGCCAATTAATTGTGTGCGCGGCTGGCTAGGGAGGGTTAGCATTTATCATGGAATGGAAATATTATGGATTAGCTGAGCTTAACCATAGTCAAGGAAGGTTTTTGCGTTAATAAGTACTATTTGCATTAGCATGCAGATAGAGATCAGAGAGGTGAAGACTCGTGCAGCTGGTTGCAAGTGGAGATTAATTTGCTATAGTCGACAAGCTTCTGGCCGGGCTGATGATCACATACATGCAGGCGAGCAGAAATTTGCCGTGCTCTCGCTTGGCTGTTTTGTGCGGCTGCGTATTTGCACGAAGGTTGGAGCAGTGGCGTTGGTTTGGAGATGATGAGGCGTGATTAGCGCGTACGGCTGTTAGGAAGATAAGAGATAGATAGATTTTCTATTTTATCAGTTAGTTTCCTTTTCGGTTGGACCATGGTATCTGTATATATACAGGTCTACGGTCGATTGAAGAAACCCCGATCACAATTTATCAATCTACTATTTTTCTCGTTCTTTACTTTTCCTGTTTTTTCTATTTTGCTTTTATGGCTGAGTTCTAGCAACCCTAGAATTTGGTTTATCTTTGCCGTTTTGCGTTGAAAAACGGTCGTGCTTCTCCACGAAAGCGAGGAGGTTATCCTTTGCTAGTTTGCTCGGAAACTAGTCGTTCGTCGTCACGTAAGTACGATATTTATCTTCTTTACTAATTTGCTTGTAAATTAGTCGTGTGATTCCGCGAAAGTGAATTAATCTCGAAATCGGTTTCACTAGCCGATTTTGATATATCGATTTTGGCGACTCTATTGTTTACACCGCAAATCGTTAGGTGATCTTGTGTTGGCCACGAAAAAGCGTCGACATATTTTGGCGACTCCACTGGGGACGAGAATTTCGGGCATATTAATTTGACGGAAATCAATCCTGTACCATCGATCTATTTGGCTGTAGTTCGGCCGAATATTTTGATCTACTATTTGGTTTTTGTCGTAGAATCTTTCGGCCATAATCTATCTGCTATTCTTCTCATGCGCGCGCTGACGGTTATCTGATCAATCTGACGCGGTTGGTCATTGCCGTGCTGGAGCGGTGGAGCCACGCCGATCTGGAATTCTGCTAGCCGCCCAGTCACCGCTTGAGATAAAGTGTACGCTAATCTAGAAACACAACAGCAGCACACTTGCATTAACAGAAGGGAAGAAAGAAGCCATCAGGTCAGTGCTTGTCTGCGTTTTATTTTGATAAAATTTGGTTGATGTACAGATCAATTGCACAAAAAAAAAAGACTTGCTGGAAAATACATGGAGTCATACAGGAGTGCTACACCGCTGCCTCATTACGTCAATTGCGAGGTACAATCTGCAAATACTTTGCCTGTTCCTTCAAATTATTTTGCTAGTACAGTGAATTCTCATATAAATATTGCTAGACCTATTTTTAATGGACATATTGCATTTGGTAGTGATTATTCAAATAATTATTCGAGCTCTTTGAATTACGAAAATAATATGTCACTGCCTATGCAAAGTACTTCACATACTTTAAATTTTAGTAATGCTAGCAATATACAATATGTACACACACCTTTTAATTCATCGGCAATTATTTCACCACCTGTCACTACACCACTAACTATGCCGATGAATGACATGTATAGTTATGGCAATTATCCTACTAATTCTATTAATACATTACATGCCATGTCAAATACTGCTAAATCAGAGATTACTTCTCATGCTCATGTTCATGCTTATGGTTCACCTTATACAGTGTCTAGTAGTTATAATTCGGCTTCATGTGATGTTAATGATTATGGCCGAATTAGTGAAAATTCAGCAAGCAAGCATTTACCTCCATATAATTCCACAACATATAGTTTGTCCCCTGCACAGCCACAGAGTTTCGGCATCGAGCATATTCCATTGCCGAAACCAAGTGTTAATAATTTTCAACAAAATGGGTCATTTGTGCAGTCGACAACGCATAAAGCCGAAGACACGCATAGAACAAATGATACCAAATTAGCAAGTTCGGTTGGGGGGCAATTTGTGGATGATTTTAGTTCCAAGATAGATAACCTTATTGAAGAAATATATAGAGATGTGGAGGAGAAAATGAATGCATATATCTTAAGCAAGGGATCAAAACCAATTTTTAATCAACAATGGAAGCTGATAAATTTAGATTTATCGGCTAATGAAAAGGAGGTAGCTATGCTTGATTTCTCTGGAAACATAGGACCTTTTGTTTTGCCAGCTGAATTTCGTGCTAAGGAAGATGATGAACATCTTGACGATGGAGCACGAAATCATGACGACAAGGTGAAAATATTGGAGAGCCATCAAAGAACGAACCTAGACATCGCTCAGGTGAAAAAATTAGAATGCTTCTCCAACAAATCAGATCAGGTAAAGTCTGCAGGTAATGTAGTTATTTCCCAATTTGATCATTTATCTGAAAATCATACCTGCATCAGTAATATCATCATGAATAACTCCAAGGGATCGATTGGGGAGGTTAATGTTCTTATTGGCAATAGTAAAGTGCTTAGATTTTCCATATCATCTTTGCCAAAGTTTATGTCTACATGGTTTGCTTATAATAAATCTAGAGCTAGAAGCACAAAACTAAAATTGGAAAATATTAATGAGGTTGATGCTAATATAGTGGATAGTTCTAAATCAATGGATAAGGGAAATATAAGCAATTATGTAGCCGAATGGGTTGATGGAAAATCTGAACCATTTGTTTGCTTAGCTTTAAAACCATCTCCGCAGATGTGTCGGTTAAAGGAAAAGAAGTATACTTTTGATTGGACTATGTGCGATCATATTTTTGATGATTTGCTAAAAAATGGTTATATTAAATTGCTTGATCACTATGTCATGCAACCGCTTCCAGATTTAAAAGAATGAATTTATTGTAAGTGGCACAATTCATCCGATCATTGTACTAGTGATTGTAATATTTTTCGTCAGAAAATACAATCGGCTATTAATGAAGGCTGATTGCGTTTTGCAACTCCAAGAAAGTCATATGCCAAGGATGACCGTTTTGATAAAAGAAATCGGTCTAGGTGGTCTAGTAGGAAGTCTTCGGCACAGGCGGAAGGTAGTTCAACAAGGAAGCAAATCTGGGTGCCGAAGTCTAGAGGTCAAGAAAAGAGCTTAGCTGCTGGTGCACATGTGAGTGTACAAAATGCTTCAGTTCAGAAAAAGGCTATTGAACCTGGGGGGCATGCGCGTATACAACAGTTAGGAAATGTACACCATATGAATATGAAGCGAGAGGCATCTTCGGCAGAGTTAGTAACAAGTCAGAATCCGCCGAAGAGCTCGGGGGGCAATGGCAGCCAACTGAGACACTCACATGGCTTGTCAAATTGGCGAAAGAAGCAGCTCCACAAGCTAAGTGCAGAAAAGCTGAGGGAGAGAGGTATGGCATGGGTTCTTAAAGCAAGTGTTCAGGTACAGAATGAAACAGATGTTAAAGTTGGAGTGGGGGCAAAAAATGAGAAGGGAGTTAAGAGGTGTGCGCCAAATCAACGGTTTGCATCTAATCATCAGGTTCTTTCGCCACCATATTATACATATTCTTCACCTATGCCACCGATACCTATGTCATGGAATCAATTCTCAGGTATGCATGTTTATCCCTCATGGTTTTATTCTTATCCTTGGATATCATATGGGTCTTTATATTATGGAGGGATTTTACCGTATAGTTTTACACATTGACTATTAGTTGTAGGTGTTGTTATCACTTTTAGAGACCGAAATATTTAGGTGCTAGAAATAACCGTGATTTTTTATAACTCTTTAGAAATTATTTCGGTCGTATATAGTTTGTGTGAGTTGGCAAGGAGCTGGTGCTGTTTTAATTTTACTAAGTAATATTGCTTATGACACATCGGTCCCTATCAGTCCATTTAGAGCATGCTTGCACTTTAGACCGAGTAGATGCTCTATTATTCGGTTTGGAAAGTTTAGTCGATGTTGGTGTGAGGGATGTAGCTTTTGATGATTTACTTTTAATAGTCCGATAGAGTAATAGGAAGTTTTAGTGTTTCGGTGGACTGTTAAATAGTTATTTCGACCAATGTTTAGATTTAATTAAATTGCTAGATGTCTTAATTGTCCATCATATGGCTGACTTGAGGTGTGTTTTATAGTGGATAAACCGGCTATAATTAGCAGTGTTTGTTCGGATAATAAATCTATGCAAGCCGGTTTGTTTAATGGTGAAGGTACTGTGGTGCATCATGTGTGTGGTGGTAGCAATGTGTTAATGTTATGTTTCACGGCGGCGTTCCTGATGGTCTATATTTTTATTTGGCTGGGGTCACGCATGCTGCAGTTGATGGTAGTAGTGTTCATATACAAACTGCTGGCTGGTCGGTTGAGCACAGAAAAGGCCGAGCAGGGTTTAGAAGATTCGGTACGGAGGTCATCAGGGACAACCGAGTCAATAGGAAAGTTTAAGCCAAGTGATTGGAGGGATCCATTCGTTGATTATGTAAAAACCCGAGTTAAATGAGAGATAGAAAAGTTCGGCGACAAGTTTTAAGATATGCTTTATTGGATGATGAATTATATTGCCGAGCTATAAGATGAGTTATTTTTAACAGTATCGAAGTTTAGATGTGTTATTTTTAAGATATTTTGAATCTAAGAAATGTTAAGAATCAAGCTAATTCGGTTAGGTGGACATTAGGGACAACCGAATTAGTGGTGAAATTTGTACTACATGAGAAATATTTGAAAGGTTATTATCATTATGTACTACAGGAAACTTGATTGTCTCAAAACGAGTACTTATTTGAGTATCGTTTTAAGAGGACGACTGTGGATGGGCTTAGAACTGATACCATGTGTGGAGTATCGTTTTGAGAGGACAACTGTGGATGGGCTCAGGACCGATACCGTGTGTGGAGTATCGTTCTGAGATGACGGTTGTGGTTTAGGTTGGTTAGTTTTATGGTGTTTTCGGTAAAGCAAAAGTTACACGTTCTACTTATACCGAAAACAGGGGGGCATGTGTTTGTAGCATAATTTGGCTAATAGTTTGTTTTATTTGGGTAAGCCAGATTATTTAGTTTAGCTGTCATGATTTGGAGTGGTTGGTTTGAGAGCCGATTAAATGTGTGCGCGCGGCTGGCTAGGGAGGGTTAGCATTTATCATGGAATGGAAATATTATGGATTAGCTGATCTTAACCATAGTCAAGGAAGGTTTTTGCGTTAATAAGTACTATTTGCATTAGCATGCAGATAGAGATCAGAGAGGTGAAGACTCATGCAGCTGGTTGCAAGTGGAGATTAATTTGCTATAGTCGACAAGCTTCTGGCCGGGCTGATGATCACATACATGCAGGCGAGCAGAAATTTGCCGTGCTCTCGCTTGGCTGTTTTGTGCGGCTGCGTATTTGCACGAAGGTTGGAGCAGTGGCGTTGGTTTGGAGATGATGAGGCGTGATTAGCGCGTACGGCTGTTAGGAAGATAAGAGATAGATAGATTTTCTATTTTATCAGTTAGTTTCCTTTTCGGTTGGACCATGGTATCTGTATATATACAGGTCTACGGTCGATTGAAGAAACCCCGATCACAATTTATCAATCTACTATTTTTCTTATTCTTTACTTTTCCTGTTCTTTTCTATTTTGCTTTCATGGCTGAGTTCTAGCAACCCTAGAATTTGGTTTATCTTTGCCGTTTTGCGTTGAAAAACGGTCGTGCTTCTCCACGAATGCGAGGAGGTTATCATTTGCTAGTTTTCTCGGAAACTAGTCGTTCGTCGTCACATAAGTACGATATTTATCCTCTTTGCTAATTTGCTTGTAAATTAGTCGTGTGATTCCACGAAAGTGAATTAATCTCGAAATCGGTTTCACTAGCCGATTTTGATATATCGATTTTGGCGACTCTATTGTTTACACCGTAAATAGTTAGGTGATCTTGTGTTGGCCACGAAAAAGCGTCGACACGACCATCGAGCGTTAATCTATATCCATAATAATGCCGAGGTTGAAAAAAAAAAGTCATGTAGTCCAAAACAGACGTGCCACAGCTAGTTTTGTAGTTGCGATGCTCTCACGCCTTCTCCCTCCGCTCCGGCGAGGCGTTGGCGTCTGCGGGGGATGCTTCCTCGCCGGCGCCTCCTTATCACAGCTGTATGCCGCCACAACGACGGAATGCACGCAGTGCTCCTGCATCCACCGCCTCTGGTGGTGGAGCCTCCAACTACTCCGGCGATGGGGTTCTACCCGGCCGCGACGACGACACTGTCCACGGCTGCGCAGTGCGTTCTTGTCGTCGGAGGCATTCTTCTCGCTCGAGCCACAGTCCGCCAGGAGCACGGTCAGAGGCCGCTGCGGTTGCCATCGGGAAGCGGTCGTCGCCAGCTCCGGTTGTCGTCTAACGTGCCCGCCGGGAATCAGCTCCGGCGACGGCAGTTACGTCGTGAAGATCGTGCCCGCCATTACGTCTGGGGTCACGGCGATTCTGCCCACTTGCTCGGCGGCGGCGCCATTGCAATTCCAGACGTCTTCCTCGTCGGCGGCCTTGATGAAAGATGCATCAAACCGGCACAGTGCCATCCATCGGCTAGCTAAGCCATCCTAAACAAGTTTGTTTAATGCTAGTTTTGTTCTTAATTTGGCTCTGGTGGTACTACTTTGGAATACAGTAGCTGTCTGTGTCATTCAATAAAGGCTGTGTTTAGTTCACGTCAAAATTGAAAGTTTGGTTGAAATTAAAACGATGTGACGGAAAAGTTGGAAGTTTACGTGTGTAGAAAAGTTTTGATGTGATGGAAAAGTTCGAAGTTTGAAGAAATATTTTGGAACTAAACAAGGCGAAAGGCTAGATTTCACAAAACTACAACAGTTGTATCAAAACTATCATTTTGCTGAAATTTGTAGGTAGGAGTTTCAGTAAATTGCTACAACAAAAATTCATTTTATCATAGAATTATAGACTCTATTTACCTTAAAGGTCATATCCCACTTATCAGGCACACATGTAATACATTCATCCTTCGGACCCATCATTTCACTTATTCATGGAATAAGTCAAACGGCATATTTGCAAACGAAAATAATTTATAAATAAAACTTATATATATATATATATATATATATATATATATATATATATGTTCTTAGCGATCTAAAAGCAAAGGCTGAAAAATAAACTTCTATGAAAAAACCTTAAAATCAGCTCCAAATTTAATGTTGAAAATTCAAAGTTTAGCCGATAAGCATAAGCATAAGCAAAAATATGAGATCTTTTATCAGTTAGACTCACATGTCAACCACCGCTGTGGGTGAAAAGTTACGATTTTCTGACTCAATTGTTTGCTATTGTTCTAGTTTTGTGAAAATAGTAGCACTTAACAGTGAAATTTGGTAAGCCTCGAAGTCATCATTAGTCTATAGTCAGTATCAGCTTCAGAGTCCTGGAATTAGCCGATGGGAATTATCAAGGTGCAAATAGTCGGATTCTTACCATATCTAGAATAGACCGAGTTCAAGGGAGATGCAGCATGACAGTTTATCTATTAATTAGGAATAGTACATTAGTTTCCTGTTATCTTTAGGAAAGTGTGTTTAGTGTCTGATATGCACTTTATGTTTTCCATTTATCCTTAGGAAAGTTTCTTTCTTGTATAAGGACAAGTATCTATCCATAGGTATAAATATGTACATCCGAGGTCATTGAAAATTATCTCTCGATCAATACAACTACTCTCGGCGCATCACCACCCTCTTTTTCGAGGTTTTTAGTTATCATCGGCGGAACATCGCACCTGACGCAGGGCTGCATTGGCTTTCGATCACTACAACAAATCTGGGCTTCTATGACGATTACCTGATGACAGAACACATATCTGTCATAAACAGAGGCTGTTTATGACGACTGTTCACAGGATGACAACTGTTTATGATCAAACCGTGTATCTGTCATAATCATCGTCACAATATACTCTGCATGGGCTCTGTGACGATAGCACGATGACAATAGTGGATCGTCATAAAATATAGAACAATTATATTTTTTAAAAACAAAAAAAATCTTGTTATACTACATTGCTCCTAGACCATAAATCATTTGTCCTAGGTGTACTCTTCTTGTCTACTTCAATTCTAGTCTCTCATTTTAGGATTTTAGGATTGAAGTCATCTCTAGTCTCATTTTATGAATGAAAAAAAATCAAAATTATGGCGTTTCATTTTATGATTGAATGAAAAAACTAAAAAAAAACAAACTAAAATGGCTATAAGTTGGTTTGAACCTGCATTACTACAAGAAATATGACCTTCTGTGAAGAATTCCTCGTAACATCGGAGTTATTTGTTATTAGCACATTCCATTTTATGACAATTAATTAGTATGAGATGGGGAGGCTTAGTGACAAAAACATTTGCTTTAAAAATCATGGCCAAAAATATTTTTTTAATATTCTACGTGGTCTAAATTATTCTTTGAAATTTTTCGTGAATTTTCGGAGGTCAATAACTAATTTTAATACCACAAAGTTCATTTAACCTATTAAAATAAATGGAAAAAAATTAAAATTCCTCTCTCTATCCTTGGGCCTTTTTCGGCCCAAGTATTACTCTCCCTCTCTCAGCCCGCAGACTCCCTCTCCCTCCTCCTCCCTCTATGGGCCGCCGGCCCAGCCCTTTTAATCCTCCCTCGCCGAGAAGTCCATTTTAGCTCCCTCCTCTGAATTCAAATAACTTTTTGCGTAATAAATGATTTCAGATAAAAAAGTTATCAACAACAAAATTGTATAAATTATCAAGATTTACAACTTTTATTTTGTTCATTTTACTATATAACTTTGTTTCAATAATTTGAATTTGAATTTCAAATTATGACAAATTCAAACAACATTTTCAAATACTAAATGATTTCAATTGAAAAGTTTATCAACAACAAAGTTTTATAACTCATCAATACCTACAACTTTTGTTTTGGTAATTTTTCTATATGACTTTATTTTAATAATTTGAATTTAAATTTCAAATTATGACAACTTCAACCAATATTTTCAAATAATAAATGATTTCAACTGAAAAAGTCATCAACAAAAAAGTTGTATAACTCATCAATATCTATAACTTTTATTTTGGTCATTTCTTCATCCGAAAAAGTGATAGTAATATTGTTTATAAAATTTACATATCTCTTGTATGATATAATAAACTATAAGAGAGATATGTAAATTTTGTGAACAATGTTACTATCACTTTGTCGAATGAAGAAATGATCAAAATAAAAGTTATAGATATTGATGAGTTATACAACTTTCTTGTTGATGACTTTTTCAGTTGAAATCATTTGATATTTAAAAATATTGTTTGAAGTTGTCATAATTTGAAATTCAAATTCAAATTATTGAAACAAAGTCATATTGTAAAATGACCTAAATAAAAGTTATAGATATTGATGAGTTATACAACTTTGTTATTGGTGACTTTTTCATTTGAAATTATTTAGTATTTGAAAATGTTGTTTGAAGTTGTTATAATTTGAAATTCAAATTTTATATAGGTCAATAAAACTCAAATGGAGAAATAACCAAAATAACATTGGTAGATCTCAATAAGTTATACAACTTTGTTTTTGACAACCTTTTCAAATAAGTTCATTTATATGATTTTTTGTGTGTTACTTCACAATGCTACAATAAAATAAAAATAAAAAAAAGGTTAAACAGAGGTGGACTGAAACTAGGCCTATTATGGGCCAGCCCTTTTGCTAATTCCTCACCGAAAAGTTCATATTACATCCCTCCTTTCAATTAATTTCAAAATATTAAACTTCGAATCGAATTTTATCATACTAAACGAACTTACGTGAAAAAGTTGTCAAAAACAAAATTGTATAACTTATTGAGATGTACCAAATTTATTTTGGTTATTTCTCCATCTGAGTTTGACTGACCTATATAAAATTTGAATTTCAAATTATGACAACTTCAACCAACATTTTCAAATAATAAATGATTTCAACTGAAAATGTCATCAACAACAAAGTTGTATAACTCATCAATATCTAAAACATTTATTTTGGTTATAAACTATAAGAGATATGTAAATTTTATGAACAATGTTACTATCACTTTGTCGGATGAACAAATGACCAAAATAAAAATTATAGATCTAGATGGATTATACAAATTTGTTGTTGATGACTTTTTAAGTTGAAGTCGTTCACTAATAAAAAATTCTATTTGAAGTTCTCAAACTTTGAATTTTAAATTTCAAACTATTCAAATAGAGTCAGACGGAGAAATGACCAAAATAAAAATTTTGCATCTCGATGAGTTCTACAACTTTGGTTCTGACAACTTTTCCATTTGAAATCATTTATTAACCCAATTTTTGTTTGAAGTTGTCAAATTTTGAAAATTCAAAATTTGAATTGTTCAAATGAACTTATTTGTAAAAAGGAGCAATACAATAGTTGTAGATCTCGATGAGTCCTACAATTTTATTGTTTATGATTTTTGCATTTGAAACATAAAAATCAGCCTAAAATTAAATTTAAAGTTCTCATTAATTTAAGGTGAAATGCCCATTTTGACCATACAATTTTGTAACTACTGAGAACACACCAGGGACAGTTTGGTAAATTCGCGTCGGAATGCTTCTTATCCATATATACCTTGTTCTCCAAACCCTAGCCTAAACTCCATCCACAGTATCCACTCCGCCGCCACCACCGTCCCCTTCCTCCTCCTCCTCCTCCTCCTCCCACCCGCCGCCGCGGCCGCCGCTGCTCATCACCATCTCCTTCACCTTCTCTTTCCCCACACTCACGCCGCCGCCTACCACGCCGTCGTCGTCCTTCTCCGGGAACGGCCGGGAACTGCACCTCCATTCCCACCACCTCAGCCGAGCCCCTCCCCTCTCGACCTCTCGCGGCTCTCTCCCAACGCTCTCTCTCTCTCTCTCTCTCGCTGTCTCTCTCCCTCCCTTTTCTCAAGCCGTCTCATGGCGCCTGCCCACGGTCGGCGGCTGGCCAGCAAAGGCGGCAGCGGCAACCACGCCCTCCCCTCCGCCAGATCCGGCGGGAGGGCAGGCGCAGTGAGAGGGCCTCCTCCGACGTCGACCGCAAGACGGCCTCCGCGCCGCTATCTCATCTTCCCGTTCTCTCCCCACCCCGAGCGATCCATCCATTCCCCCTCCCCTCAAGCGATTCCCCGGTTCCCCTTCGCAATCCGCACTCAACTCCCTTCCAAGATCCGATTCCCCAACCACTGCTCAGTCGCCTAAACCCTAGCGCCGCCATGGATTCGGCTACGCTCTCGCCCACCACCACCAGCACGCAGCAGCTCGCCGCCGCGCTAGATCTGGGACTGGGAGGATGAGGGGTGGGTGGGTGTGGCTGCTTCTGCGGTCATCGACGCCGCCCCCGCCTCCTCCTGCTCCTTGTTATTCTCCTCCCTAGCATCCACGATCACGCTGCCTCCAGCCCTCTACTGGTACATCCACGCTACCTCCAGCCCTCCAGCCATCTAACCCGGGTCCTGCACATAGCTCCCCTGAGGAACGCCGCCATCATCCCTTCTGACCACATCAACCTCCACCTGGGATTCTAGATTTCAAGGAAGCAGAAGTACGAGGTTGTCTTGCCCCTCTCTCCTTCCTCTTCCCCTCCCCTCCCCTAACGCTTCTTCTTCTTGTGTGCATTTTTTTGCAGATGGGGGCAAAGGGGATGGGCACCTGGTTGTTCTTGTTCTTTTCTGATGGGGCAGATGGGATGGAGACTTGTGGGTGGAGCCGTGGAGGTAGAGACTGAATCTTATTTTTGTTTAGATCTGATGCTAATGAATGGATGTGATGTGAGATTTGGTGGCTGATTAGTTTGTGATGCAGTGCATATTCTGAAAATAGAGAATAACATTTTAGATGCAGATTATTTTTGCTTAGTGATGTTTGTAGTGGGATTTAGTGTAGTAAAAATTGCTTCTTCAATAGTGATTCTATTGACTGATTTTGTCTGCATTGGTTCCACAAGAAAATTTTTTTTTGGTCTGCAGATGCATATGTTGTGCACACTTGTGATTGCAATGTGAGGGTGGTTTGCTCCTGTATGCTGTAGCGTATTACTATATGAAAACCTAAGTAAGCATTGACTAAGATAAAAACAATATCGTGTTCTCTCTACATTGGTTCCACAAGAATTTTTTTTGGGTCTGCAGATGCATATGTTGTGCACACTTGTTCTTGCAATGTGTGGGTGGTTTGCTCCTGTATGCTGTAGCGTATTACTATATGAAAACCTAAGTAAGCATTGACTAAGATAAAATAGTATCGTGTTCTCTATTAGTACTTAAAAACTCTGCAGAAAATACTGATACATTCAAATTGATTTAGGCTGAAGCTGTCTCATCAGGAGAATCCTTGAAACTAAGTCCAGAGGAGCGGCTGCAGGACCAGAGAAAGTAACCATATATCAGCCACTCTAAAATCATGGTAGGTAATCAGGAGATTAAAATGAAATTGAAATCATATCCTGGCATGATTCTTGTGTGATGCATATACTAGTATGTGTAGGAGTTGGGAGTTGCATTCTCATCCATTAGAATATGAACAAGAGCATCTCTGAATTAGTAAAAGGACCATATAATAATTTCAGCTGTAGAACATGTGTAACTAATAGGATATAAATATTTTGATTTATCTAACAAGTAGAAAGATTAGTTATAGTTCAAAATTATGAGTGTGCCAGCTGAATTTCATGCTTATGGCTGTATTTGTTTGCTTTGCAGGCGACAAGGGTTTATTGCTTCGTGCACAAGGTTCCTGTCTGCGGCGAATGCATCCGCTTCCCGGAGCATCAGTTATGCGTGGTGAGCCTCTCGGCCTGTTGCATATCCTTGGATTCCAGAGTACAGTAGAGTGATTGCATTCTGAATAAGTTAAGCTATCATGAGACTATCACAATGTTTCTATATTGTTTTTTATGGTTGTATTTCACAGTTTCAGCTGCCTTGTTGGGTAATTGGGAATTGTTGGTTAATGATATATTGGGCTTGATTACCTTTAAACCTACAGTGATGTAATCAAAATGTTCACAAAACCTTGTGCCACTAACTTGATCCATTATCTTAAAAAAGTTTAGTAGGTGAGGCAGGTGATGTTTAGCAGATTTCATTTTGTGTGAGCTTATTACTTTGATTCGAGCACAAATTCATGTTTGGCTAGGTATATACATATTGGATATGAGGTACATTTGAGATCTTTTGATTCTGTCAGGAGGAATTGGAACATGCCAGCTACATCTGATAATTCTAGATTTATTATAGCAGTTTTCAGATTGACTATAAGATAATTCATGTAATCTTCCTGAGTTATTTAACCACATAGCTTCCTAAGATACATCAACATAAATTTGATATTCTCAGGTGGTAAAATAATTATTCCATAATCCAGTTTATAGCTCTGTTTGGATCAGCTCTATTTGCATTTTTAATGTAATAGTGACCACTGAAAACAAATGAAAATGGCGTTGCAAGGAAATGACAGATGCATAGTGGTTCTATTACTTATGCTATGTAACTGCGTCATGTGCAGGACAAATGTGCCAAAAACCAAATGTGATATCTGTTGGTTGCTTGCAGGTTGGCACTTTTAGTGGCCAGAGTATTTTTTTTTGCGTTGGTTGCTGGAACGCAGGATTTTTTGGCACTAGTTGCTGACTGCTGGCAGGATGCAGGCCGGAAGTGCAGCGGCTGCTTGGTGGAATTTTTTTGCTGGCTACTGGCAAGATGCACGCCGCCGAAACTTAGTGGCTGCTAGGTGGAATTTTTTGGTGCAGGAACTTGGCACTACCTGTAGGAACTTTGTAGTCAGCTGGGACTTGTGTAGTTGGATGGTGGATGGATCATTTTGTATTCATGTTTTGTGCTTTTGTATGGAAATATGTTGGAAACTGTATTTTGGAACTTGCTTTTGTATGGGCTAGAAAATTAATTATGGCTGGAATGTGATTATAATATAATTATGCAAATGGTTGTGGTTTATATTTTGTGATTGCTTTTTAATTGGGCTGGCCCATAATATGGGCTAGAATTGTATTGTTGGGCTATAGTGAAAAAAACGTAAAAGCAAATTTGTAGCTGGGTCAAAAACATATTTGGGCCAATTGGGCTGATTGTAATTGAAAATAAAAAAGCCCACGCTATATGGGCTGAATGTGAATTGCCATGTCATTTGCCACATCATCCGCCTTGTCATCAGTAACATTAGATGTCATCATACACGTGGCGTTATTCGGTTCAATTTGTTATGACGAATTTGTCTCGTCATTCATCAATGACAGGAGAACTATCGTCACAGTATCAATGACGATGTCCTCTGGTGGTCACAGAAGCTGGATAGTGACCCACCTTCTGTGATGACAGCCATTTCGTTATTGCAGCCAGGCAGTGACGAGAAACAGGCTGTTATCGTCATAATGTAATCGTCACAGAAGCCCAGAATTCCTGTAGTGGATCTCCGGCGAAGGGGTAAGTCCTACATTCCACCGGGCCTGGCAATTATGTCAACTATATTGGTGCTGTTTAAGGCTGCATCGCTTCGACCTCTTGGATCGCTCTGGTTTGATTGATATATTTGCCGACCTGCCTATCATGTATCTTAGTTAATCTAGTTTGATTGCTCGATTTACTTGTATTGGCTGGGATCTACTTTAGGGTTTTTGTCGGTATCGACTAAATCACTTTACTAGATTAGATTAGCTAAGGTATCTACCACTCTTAAAAATCAGTCAAAGGCTTGATTGTTTAGACTTTATGTTTGTTTGCAAACTCCTAGTTGCATTGACCTTAGTCGTGCTTATAACCATAAAAACTAACATGCCATTGATTGCCAATAAGGGTTTCATCGGGGTTTTAGCCGATGAGTTATATGGACGTTGTATCGGCTTATAGAGATTATATACAAGTTGGGTTTAGCCGATTGCAACAAAGGTTTCATTACTTATCTAATCGTTTGGATTTAATGACATCGGACCTTCAGCCGATGTATGCTTTAACATTCGGATCGTTGCTTATTCTATCATATCGTTATTAGCCGATTGATTTCTACTAGATTATATTGTTGCTTAATTACATTATTATCAGCCGATTGTCTATATATCATTATTTACTCAAGTATCATAATATACATTGGAAATATAGTTGATTGCTTATAACCCTATCGGCATCAGCTGGAATTGCTCCATAAGCTTGTCAGCCAATTGGTTATTTGATCTGTTGTTTACATATCTTGTCAGTTGCAGGATCAAACTGACAGGCACGCCCCCATCTCATCAATTCTAGGACCTACATTGGAGCTAAGCAGATATCCCAGGCTATTGCTATTGTCAACTTAGTTTGTACCAACACAGTTCCGGCACTATCGGCCGAGCGCCGATTTTTCATCACCACGTTGACTACAACAAAACCCCAAATATGTGAAACCTCATATGTGTTGTTCATCTATGAGCCATTTCTTGCCTTCTTAGGCCCACGCTGGTCAAATTTCAATGCTACTTTTTCTTAAAAAGAGCACTGATGCCCATTAAGAATACCTAATCGGGCTGGCTCGCTCTCATGGTCCCTCTCGGTTGTCTCTCATCTCTTTCCTTTTTACGGAGTGTCCTTCCATGGCTCTCTTTCATCTCTCTTGATCCTTCCTACGTCTCCCTCTCTCTCCCTCCCTGCTACACCACTGCCTGTCATCCTCCTCACCAGCGGAACCTCCACCCATATTGCTATTTGATACGGTAATAGATAAATCTGCAAGCACGTGGATAGCACTGTAGCATTTCATTTAAGAGTATTCCATGGGTGTCTTTATTTGTTTTTCTACATGGAAGGCGACAGTGTAAAATATAGACCGATATATTCTAATTACGCTATAATTAATATGCCATAGTCTAACAGAGAAAAGTGATAAAAATAATGATACTTGGGTAGTGTGGCACCCAGAAAATTAAAATCTATAAATAAACTAGCAAGTGGAGAAAGACAAAGGAAAGCTACGATTTAATATGTACTTATATATTTATCATGCTTAATCGTTACAATAATCATATACATATACATGGCTAGAACTTAATTGTAGACACCCAAGTACTACCGAGATACTACTTCCTGTTAGTTTGCCAGTGTGGTTAAGGCATTTTACGAACTCTTACGTCATATCCGAACGTGGTGGAATACAAAAGACGGACATGGCAATCACCACCTGTCATCTAATTCACATTCCGTGGGGCATACCGGTATCTAATGGCATTTAATGAATCTAAGCACCATGTTTATATTGCTTAATAATATCAATAATTCCCCCTGACTCCTACCCTTCAGATGGACAAGTTAGAACTAGTACAATCCGTTAAGTTTGTTGGACCGATGCCTTGGCATAGATCGACTAGCCTAAACATTTATATTTCATGAAAGAACTATAAACTAATGATAGGTCATACAATTGACAAAGTATGAACAACGAACACAATTAAATAAAGAAGATAATTTCATTACTAAGCTCATAGTCTTACAAAGAGAGCAAATTAATGAAGACATACCCGCATCTCCAACACGACTAGGAAACAAAGAACTATTCAAAGCCTAAACTAACTAATCTAGAGAGTATATAAGTATAAAATAGAGAGATTGCTTCTTGAGTGTGTGTTGTAAAGGGAGAATGCACCCTCCATTTTAAATCATCCAATGGCGGTTGCGAAGGTCGGTTTATCTGTGACCATCGGCAGGGAGGGTTGATGAGTCACCACGTGGAAGGTGGAGATGACGTATGGTCAGTCTGTTTTGCCAAACCTTGTTCCGGCCCAACCAGGGGCACCACCCTTCTCCACTGGCTTTCCCCTATAGGCTGACATGTGGGTTGATGAGGGATGTTAGGTCTCGATCTTCCGATAGGTATTGATAAACAGTCAATTTGGGCGGAGTCGTGACACAACTCGATCCGGCTTCTGAACGAACACGCTACTGAGCCCCGCAATCGAAGCACCACGTCTCCTCTAGTTATCAACCGTGCAGAAACCCGGTTGACCTCGCCGAGAAGGCTAATCCCTGCATGCGAATCGAAGAACACAAGCAAGAACAAGATAGATTGCAATCGCTCCATCGCTACATCGCTTCAATCCCTTTTGTAGCTCACCATAGTAATCATGTACAGATTTATCCCCTTGTTCTAAACGCTTCAGTTTCTTGTTTAAATCTCTAAGATAAGATGGAGGAACAAATGTATCACGCATAGCTACATTAAGTTCTTTCCTAGTAGTAGGTAAAGGTCTCCATACATCTAACCTAGTCCACCAAATATAAGCAAACTCTTTAAACTCACTAGTAGCTTGTCGAACTCTATGTTGCTCGGGCACAAGGTGGGTACTAATTTTTTTCTCTACTATCATCTCCCAATCAAAATATTTCTCAGCATCATAATAACCTGAAAAAGATGGTATTTTAAACTTAACCTTAGCATAAGGATCTTCGGGCACACGATTATGTCACCTTGTTGGTATCGCTGATTTTGAGCGCCACTCATACCTATCATTGCAAACATAAAAACTCTGCTACACGGTGTAGTGGTGCCTCTCAACAACTTAGGCAAATGGAGCACCTTATCAAGCTCTTACAAGTGTCTTATCAGCAATGCTAAGGACGGTACAACCGGTGGCTAGTTCATGTCACCTTGAAGGACGTGATGTGGCGATTGCAAGGATCAAAGCGATGCTGACCAGAAGTATATACGTGCAGCTTGGGAGGCATGATATATATTAGCAAAGGAACGCAATTGTGCTAATCAGAAAATGCAAAGTTGAATAATAGTTAAAAGTACTAGTCAATGTGCTGGCCTAGCCTAGACTCAACTCTAGCTCAAGCAAGCACCTGACAACACTAAGGACTAGATATGAATCAATGCACAACTCTGCATTATGAAAACATACTCAAAGAATGAATGATTTTTTTTTCTTTCTTGGTGCGGGTTTTTTAAGCACCTTTTCTGCCCTTTTTTTTTTCTTTTTTTAGGTGCAACTTTTTCTTTCTTTTTCTTTGCACCTTTCTGCCTTTTCTTTCTTTTTTATTTTTTACTATTTTTTAACAAAAACTGATCGCTGGCCTCGAATAGGGACTCAAATGTAAATATGAAAATTACAGGGACTCAAATGCAAAGTGTAAAACTAAATTAGATCTCCTCAAAAATGGAATGTATCATGTAGGTTCCGTTTTTACAAAAATATCTCTCAAATCTGGAACTTTAACACTTTCAATACTCGATGGAGAGAAACTACTTACGGAAGAGTTGGGGCTCGTCCTCTCCCCTCACATGCGCACTAACTCCCCAACACAGTAACTCTAAAAATCGAGCAACTCCAAAACCGTTGGATATTAACTTCTCCAAACTACGAAAACGGAAACCAACCATCGAGACGATTCAATTCTTCAAGGTCCCGGCAACAACCGACGGGATGAAAAACTAAATTCAAAACTGACGTACAACTCACAGACTTGAGTGATGAGTCCTAGACCTAAGTGATGAACAGATGCAATACTCAAAACTAAAAATGAAATCTAAAACTAAACCAGCACTCGACACGATGATGCAATCCAGAATTCAACAAAGCAAAATCTAATAGAACAACGCAACGGCTCAAATTGTCTAGGTAAAGAATAAATATTTTTGTGTGGCAATTTTCTGGTTATGGGAAGATAACTTACCTAACGGGCAACCACGCTTTGATACCAACTGATGAGGGATGCTAGGTTCCGATCTTCCGATAGGTATTGATAAACAGACGATTTGGGCAGAGTCGCGACACAACTCGATCCGGCTTATAAACGAACACGCTACTAAGCCCCGCAATTGCAGCACCACGTCTCCTCTGGTTATCAACCGTGCTGAAACCCGGTTGACCTCGCCGAGAAGGCTAATCCCTGCATGCGAATCGAAGAACACATGCAAGAACAAGATAGATTGCAACCAAATTGCTTATGAATGATTAAGCACTCGAATTTGGGTTCCACAAACCGATCTAGCAGCGAAACTGTTCTTGACAGAGTAATCTAAGCAAAACCCGACTCTAAGCGATGACGGCTATTGGTTAAGTATTATTAGGGACATCCTATGGTTGCCCTAGGGTGCACACCCTGATGGGCTAAGCCCACGACACAATTACAAGGCCCAAACCCAAATCAGATTCGGACTGGATGAGATACGTGGCTTGTTTTTCAGATTCCTGGAAACTCAGTAGGAATTTTGATGTAGTAATAAAACCATCTGAAAGTCAGCTACATAAGCTTTCCAACAAGTACTCATGGGCCTCGAAATTCTTTCTAGATCAGCGGCTAGGTCCGTTTGAAGTTGATGCTATCAGGAGGCCCGAATCCGAATCCAAAACGTGTAGAACTTTATCTCTTGTCTTCTATGGACCAAAAGTGACGTGGTGAGATACAAAAGACATGGAGAAGGTCTTGGTTTGGTCCTCAATCAACTTCTTTGATCATCCAAGCATTCGTTATGCTCGGCCTCTTTTCCTTCGTCCAAGCAAGTACCTCTGCAAACAAACACACAAAACTCATTATGTAGTAACGTTTGTTCAAATATATAACAAGTAAATCTAATGTAGAACATATGCATCTTTGGTTGATTAATACATAGGGTAGTCATGGTTATATCCGAGCTAGTTGTGTCCTCATCATGGGTCCTTATGATGGTGCACGTTGGGTTCACCCAAAATATGTTGGTTTGGTCTCGCTTTTGGGCCCTTCAGTCCATGTGCTTTCACGTGATTCACCGGAGGTGTTGCATGCTGGCACATATTCTCCTACACTTTATTGTATAATCCCTGCATTCAATGTATTCTCCAAGGATAAGTGGAACTACATTATTTGTAACTAATATGCGCATAAGAAATGCTAGTTCTCTTCTATTTATTAAGGTAATTGACGTTCGAATTTGGTACTTAACGACAGTCAACAACCACTAGTCCCCCTCCTACCATTGTGGCTCCGCCGGCCATCATCCTCACCACCCCCCACATCCTCATCGCGATATCAACTTTGGTGGCACCTCCTATCCACTCCCATGTTGTGGAAGCAATCTAGAGCTTAGGGACTGCCAGATCTAGCCACCAAGAGGTCGTGAGTAGTCAGATCTGGTTGCAATGAGCTTGGGGGTGACCGGATCTAGCCAGTGTACCCTGTTTGACTGTGGCGGTTCTCTCCCCCGACCCAACCATGGCCACGGTTTGTTTCCCCATTCAACAACATGGCCTTTTCCCCTTCACCGATACAGTGGTGGCTCCCTCCTCTTCAGCAGTGCCGGGGTGGCTCACTTGCATCACCCACATCTACATCCGCTCTCGTCGGTCTTTTCTTCTAGATCCGTTTTGTGAGGAAATAATGTCATTGCCTTGAGTTTTGATGATAATTACAGTTGATCCGATGCATTACTTCTTGATCTATTCATTGTGGTTATATTTATCAATGTTCTCGCGTTTACCGCACGAGAAACAAGAAAGATCATTAGCACATGATTAATTAAATATTAATTATTATAAACTTGAAAAATAAATTTATTTTATTTTTTAAACAACTTTTATGTAGAAACTATTTGCAAGAAACATACCATTTAATAGTTTCAAAAGTGTGCTAACGGAAAATGAGGAAGTCGAAAAAAACTAGGCCTTAGTAGCACTAACGTAGTACCGGTTCCAAATTAGGCAATATCCAGGTTGGAACCAACACAGAATTTCCCTCCAGTACTTATTCTTGCAAATTGATAGTTTTCATACGACATTTAAAAGTTTTGTGAAATTTAATCTAAAAAACAGAAAAAAAAACATGGACGGTTCTTAAACACGGACAGTGATGTCATTTATGTTGGTGATATTGTAAATCGTAAATTTAGATTCATAATCTTGGTTCAATGTAGCACTCATGATCCAAACCAACTTTGGCCACCTCCCTAGCTGACCCACCGTTTCAACAAATGTGCATTTTAACCTCCTTCATAGCTACCCTTGTCCCTAACCCGTTCCCTTAGTGAGGGGAGGGTGTGACAGCGAGGTAGGGTTGTGCGGGGTGTGGCCAGAGAGGGGAGGGGAGGGAAGCAGCGAAGTGTGCCATCACCACTCATGGCTTCCCTAAACAACACGTCACCTTCAAGTTGCCGGAGGAGAGAAGGCCGGAATACCATCGATACGGTCCCCATTGTCACGACCGGAAATAACCCAACGGGCGTTCCTGATGTGCGTGCATTAATCCTTGTCCCAGGAGGCAAGGTACACCAAAGGTTGATACAATTCAGAGTTTAACAAGCGGAAGCGTAAATAGTTAATTTATTACATGGGCGACGAAGGCCCAGCACACACAAAGACAAACGAGAAGCAACGGAAGACTAGGGCGACCACCACAGGCGCTTGACGGCAGGCACGAGCTAGACACCAAAGCCTTCATCTTCAAGGGGATCCTCTTCTGGGTTAGGAAAAATTGAGCAAGACTGAGTACAACCACCGTACTCAACAAGACACACCCACAAGTGCATAATAAATGCAAGGGAGAACAAAGGAGTTACAATATAAAGGGTTAGGGTTGCGGTAAACAGCATTTAAAGATATTTAGTTGCTCAAAGCTATTTGGTAAACACGATTCTAGAACTATACAATATTATTTATCAAGGCCGTGAACCCACACAAACCTACCTTAACCCAAGGCCTACGATGATTCAGACCGAACTGGCAACCCGACCCAGGGTCCCAGCTCGTCCCAAGCCAACCCAGGCCAACCATTCCACATTTTAGTTGTTAAGCAGGTTTTTAGAATTAAAACACTAACTTGGGTACATTGCTCGGCTTGTCCATAACCGAGGGCGCGGCTATTCGAATAGATTATACTCTGATCAGAGGTGTATATCTTTACCCACAAGACACATCTTCCTCACGTGTAGCCACGTGCCACATACCACCACGGTATACAGACGGAAGACGTGACATAGTTTCCAACCCATCCTAGCTATAGACAAGAGTACCGACCCAATCCCACCTACGGCCGTAACCCCCGGGACAGGCAGGCAGGACTGAGCCCCTAGCAGCAGGACACCGGCCCTGTGCCATGACATCTCGACTACCGAGCCGCAGCTCGTGTAGCCTTCATTTGCCCTGGAGATGTCCATCGACCCCCGACTTCTTCCATCTCCATCCGTGTACTTTTGTTTATAACCAGACTGAGCCACAAACTAAGCCTTACCCACTAGACATGTGGAAGTACGGTAGTGCTTTGCAACAGAGGCCCGAAGACCGGTCCTTATATGGCCGAGGTGCTACTATCAAAACCATGCACCCTGAGCCCAGCCTAAAATCATTTTGGGGATTTTGAATAGAGGGGGCGGTGTGAAGCCAGTTCCACAATAAACCAACAATTCCAAAGTGTCCAGGTGTTATGAACATTCCCAAAGTCTAGAGTTGTAAAACCGCCTAATGTTACCTAATTAAATTGCGAAGCATCTACCTAAAATTATACTAGTGGTACTATGAGTAGAGTGTCCACTAGTTGGGGTTTTGTTTAATCTAGGGTGAACAAGGTAATAATAACAATAACAATAATAAGGTCATAACAAAGGTAAATGGGCATAGCTAGATAAAACAGTGATAACGCGGGAATTTAAATAAAGCGATAATGCAATAATTTAAAGCAACATAATTTTATAAACTGGGATTCAATATGTTCAAAGATGATGTGACTTGCCTTGCTCGCTTTCCCAAACGTCGGTTTCGACTTCCACGAAGAGCGGATCTTCCGAAGCTGCAGCGTCTACACGACCAACGGAAAAGAAAAGGCTTTTACTCTAATAAACTCTATATAACAAGCAGAAACAAAGCACAAAAATGGGTTCTTGACTTCTTAAGGAAAAATTAGAGACTTGAACGGTCCAATTCCGAGTTCAAATGGCCAAGTTATGACTATTTGAAGGTTATATGCTCTTTAAATGGATATTTGCGAATTTCTTCATTTAAATTTTAATTTAAAATTAGATTTATTGCGTCAGCCGAGGGGAGGGGCGCGCGGACCGGGTCCACGGGAGTGGGGCCCACGCGGCAGCCTCACGGTCCACGGTGGACCGGGTGCACCCGGCTCACACCGGCCGGCGCCGTGGGTCCCATGCGTCAGCCGCACCCGAGGGCGCGGGCGGCTGACGGCCGGGCCCCACATGGCAGCCGTGGGACGCGCCCGAAGGCGGCCACGCCGGCACAGCCGACGGGAGGCGGCGCGCCCGCGCCCCTATGGTCGCCGGCGGCGGCCATAGGCACGGCGGAGCGGCGGCCGAGAGAGGGGAGGGAAGGGGGAAACGAAACGGCGGTCCACGGCTCACCCCGGGTCGACGGCGACGACGGGAACGGCGACCGGAGCGGAGAAAGGCGGCGGTGCGGCACGGGTCGACGGGGACGGCGGCGTTCCGGTGGTCGGCGACCGAAACGGAGAGGTGGACGAGGTCGGCGGGGATGCGGCGAAGCCGAAGGAGGCGACGCCGAAGCGGGAGAAGGTCCGGGGCGACGACGGCGGCGGACCGGAGCTCGGCGGTGACGGCAGAGAGAGAGAGCGACGGCGCGAGCTCGATTCCGGCGGAGAGAGAGAGAGCGGCGAGTGGCGAAAACGGCGGAGGGAGGCACGGGGAGTGTTTATATAGGGTTGGGAGGGGGAGAGAGCGGCCGGATGAGGGGGAAACGAGCGCGGAAGATCCGGCCGCCATTGATGCGCCGGCGAGGTTTAGGGGGAAAGATTTCGAACGAATCCGAGGGAGAGAGAGAGGGAAAAATGGGGGGAAAGAGGGAGGGAATCACGGGGAATATTTCCCCCCTCTTGATTGCACGCGGGACGGACGGGAGCGGCGGGATTCGCGGCGGCGGCGACGCTAGGGCACGGGCGAGGCGGCGGGAGCGACGGGAGGTAGGGGATGACGGGTGGGCCCCACCCGTCAGCGAGGGTGGCGGGCGGGCCCGCCCGTCAGCGGCGCGCGCGCGGGGAGGAAGCCGGATGGGCCGCGGGGGAGAGGGGAGAGAGGGAGAGAGATGGGCCGAGACGGCCCAAGAGGGGGGGGGAAAGACTTTTTAGGGTTTTTCTTTTTATAAAACCATTTTAACTTTGTTTATTTCTTCTTAATTATCATTGGTGCTCTGAAAATTCCACTAAAATTTATTTATGCATTTTAGGCTTTTGGGAAATATACAAAAATCCTCCAAGCCTTATTTGACTTTTAACTTAGCACATTTTAATTGTTGGAGGCTTTCACATGGATTTTATTTATTCTATGTATAATTTCGAGAATATATTTTAGAGTCGTTTTGGGACGCGACAAACCTACCCCCCTTAAACGGAATCTCGACCCCGAGATTCGGAAGAACTGGCGAAGAGATCGGGATGGGCTGCTTTCAGCTCGTCTTCACGCTCCCAGGTAGCTTCTTCTTCGGCGTGGTTGCTCCATTGGACCTTGCAAAAACGGATTACCCGGTTCCTGGTCCTGCGCTCCATGGTGTCCAGGATTTTCACTGGCCTCTCCACGTAGGTCAAGTCTTCGCGAACTTCAATTTGCTCTGAGTCGGCCTGCTCGGATGGCACTCGAAGACATTTCTTGAGTTGCGACACATGGAACACATCATGCACGTTGCCCAAGGAGGCGGGCAGCTCCAACTGGTAAGCGACTTCTCCGCGTCGAGCAATGATACGGAAAGGACCCACGAACCGAGGTGCGAGCTTCCCTTTTGTCTGAAACCTGTGTACACCCCGCAATGGCGTGACCCGAAGGTACACAAAATCGTCCACTGCGAATTCCAGGTCACGGCGACGGTTATCTGCATAACTTTTCTGCCGGGATTGTGCCACCTTTAGATTATCCCGAATGGTTCTGACCTTCGCTTCAGCCTCTCTCAGGATATCAGTCCCGAACACTTGGCTTTCCCCAACTTGGTCCCACTATAGCGGTGTCCGGCACTTGCGCCCATACAACGCTTCATAGGGTGCCATTTGTATGCTGGCTTGATAGCTGTTATTGTAGGAGAACTCGGCATAGGGGAGACTCTTATCCCAGGTCTTCCCGAAATCTAGGACGCATGCGCGAAGCATATCTTCTAGGATCTGATTTAGACGCTCGGTCTGTCCATCTGTCTGCGGGTGATACGCGGTGCTGAAATTTAATCGGGTACCCAGCTCTTCTTGGAGCTTCTTCCAAAAGTGAGAGGTGAATTGGCTTCCCCTATCAGATACGATTTTCTTGGGAACGCCATGGAGACTCACGATCCTAGCGAAGTAGAGCTCGGCTAGTTTGTTCCCTCCATAGGTGGTCTTCACAGGAATAAATCGAGCCACCTTGGTTAATCGATCCACAACTACCCATATAGAATCATATCCACCTTGGGTTTTTGGAAGTCCGGTGATGAAATCCATCCCAATTTCATCCCATTTCCATTCTGGTACTTGGAGAGGTTGGAGAAGTCCGGCCGGCCGTTGGTGTTCTGCCTTGACACGCTGGCACACATCACACAGGGCCACGAACTCTGCAATTTCCCGCTTCATACTAACCCACCAGTATTTCTTCTTCAAGTCTAAGTACATCTTCGTACTGCCAGGGTGGATGGAATAAGGACTTTCGTGAGCTTCCTGAAGTATCAGCTGTTTAAGTTCTCTGTTATCTGGAACGCATACCCGATTTCCGTTCCATAGGGTTCCGTGTTCATCCTCTGTGAAACCAGTGGCTTTACCCTGTTTCATATTCTTGAGGAGTCCACGCATGTCCGGATCATTCTTCTGAGCCTCGCGGATTTGATCGAGCAAGGTAGGCTTGGCTTCCAACGCAGCCAAGAATCCACGACCCACTATGCTTAGATTCAGGGCTTCCATCTGTTGGTTAAGTTCGAGTGGAATGCCACGGACGTTAAGAGTGTTGCAATGGCTCTTTCGACTTAGAGCGTCGGCGACCACGTTGGCCTTACCAGGATGATAGTGAATTCCCACATCATAATCCTTGATGAGTTCTAACCATCTCCTTTGCCGAAGATTCAGATCCGACTGGGTGAAGATGTATTTCAAACTCTTATGATCAGTATATATTTCACAGCAATTCCCAATGAGATAGTGCCGCCAGATTTTTAGAGCATGAACCACAGCGGCTAACTCCAAATCATGGGTAGGGTAATTGCCTTCATGAGGCCGTAGCTGGCGTGAGGCATAGGCCACCACATGACCGTCCTGCATGAGCACGCACCCCAATCCTTGGCGCGCAGCATCACAATACACCATAAAATCCTTGCGAGTATCTGGCAAGATTAACACTGGCGAGGAAACCAGCTTTTCTTTGAGAGTTTGGAACGCCTTCTCGCATTGCGGGCTCCACACAAATTTCTCTTCTTTCTTCAACAACTGTGTCATGGGTCGAGCGATTTTGGAGAAGTTCTCGATGAACCTCCGGTAGTATCCTGCCAAACCTAAGAAACTGCGAATTTGAGTGACGGTCTTGGGTTGCCTCCAATCAGTGACGGCGGTCACTGTTTCGGGGTCCACAGCAACTCCTTTAGCAGATATCACGTGCCCTAAGAATTTGACTTCGGACAACCAGAACTCACACTTGCTAAGTTTGGCATACAATTGATGTTCCCGCAACTTTCCCAACACCAGACGGAGATGGTGCTGATGGTCTTCCTCTGTTTGTGAGTATACCAGAATGTCATCAATGAAAACCACAACAAACTTATCCAAGTATTCCATGAACACTTTGTTCATTAAGTTCATGAAGAAGGCAGGTGCATTGGTTAAACCGAACGACATCACCGTGAATTCATACAGTCCGTATCGCGTGGTGAATGCGGTCTTCGGAATATCTTCTTCGCGGATACGTAACTGGTGATATCCGGAACGAAGATCAATCTTGGAGAATACCGTGGCACCTTTAAGCTGATCAAACAGATCATCGATCCGAGGAAGAGGGTACTTGTTTTTGATGGTGACTTCATTGAGAGCTCTGTAGTCAACGCACATCCTCTTCGTCTTGTCTTTCTTCTCCACAAAAATCACAGGAGCACCCCAGGGGGAAGTACTCGGACGTATATACCCCTTTTCTTTCAACTCTTCCAACTGTTTCTTGACTTCAGCGAGTTCATTTGCTGCCATACGGTAGGGTCGCTTGTACAGAGGAGTGGTTCCTGGAGCAAGATCTATCCGGAACTCAATCTCTCGTTTGGGTGGCATACCGGGTAGTTCTTCCGGAAACACGTCTCCGAACTCCCTGACGATGGGGATTTCTGACAGTCCTATCTGATGAAGTTCTGAACTACTGACAGAGGTTGGGGGTGCAAAGAATACAACCGGTTGTTCCGGCCCTCGGTACAGAGTGACAGTGCGTCTCGCGCAATCCACTACTCCTTGGAATTGAGCCAACCAATTCATCCCAAGGATCACATCCAAGTTCTTGGTGTCTAGCAGAATCAGATCCGAGGGAAAAGGAATCCCCTGAATTTCTATAGGGACGGCAGGACTATAATACTTTGCTGTCATAACCCCTCCAGGGGTGGTGATGAGGAGAGGGTTCCTAAGCCGTTCTACCCCCAACTGATTTCTCCCCACGAATGGCACAGATATAAACGAGTGGGAAGCTCCAGAGTCGAACAAAATGGTAGCAGGGATGGAATGAATGAGGAACGTACCAACGATGACGTCTGGAGTTGTCAGCACGTCCTCGGCCGTCACGTGGTTCACACGACCCCGAATGACATCCTTACCACCGTTGTTGGAGCGGGGAGGCGCTTGGCCTTGCTGGCGCCTCGGCTTCGGGCATTTATCCGCAAAGTGCCCGGGCTCGAAGCAGTTGAAGCACAGACGCTGCGGGCCTTGAGCGTCCCTGCGGCCTTGACCAGGCTGCACAGTTGGCGTAGAAGGACGGGGCGCACGAGTCCCTTGCTGACTCTGCTGTTGCTGGGGCTGTGGGACGCGCACCACGAATTGAGGTCGGGGCGCGGAGCGAGGTTGTTGCTGCTGTTGCTGCTGCGAGGACGATCCCCCTGGATAGGGATTGGTGTAGCGGACCCTTTGGTTAGCACCCTGTTGATTGCGGAAATTCGCCAAGCGGCGCTTGTGCGACTCCAGTTCCTTGTGCTTGGCTTCCAAGCGGATGCTCTTGTCCACCAGACGTTGGAAATCCGGATAGTCCCCGGAGACTAGACGGACGGACAGCTCAGGGTCCATTCCTGAACTTCTCTTGCTTCTCCTCATCTTCCCGCACATCCTCCGGGGCGTAACGGGCCAGGTTGTTGAACTCATGCAAATACTCCATCACGGAGAGGTTGCCTTGCTTCAACTCTCGGAATTCCCTTTTCTTAAGGGCCACGACTCCAGCGGGCACATGGGTTCTCCGGAAAGCGGCGGTGAAGCGAGCCCAAGTAATAGGCTGCCCCTCTGGCTGCGTAGCCTGGAAATGGTACCACCATAGAGATGCGGGCCCCTGCAGCTGGTGGGCGGCGAAGATGACTTTCTCCTCATCGCTGCACTGCACAGTGTCTAGCTTTTTCCCCACGGCATGCAACCAATCCAACGCATCCACGGGGTTGTTGGAGCTAGAGAAGGTGGGTGGACGGATGCGGAGGAACTCGGCGAGCTTAGAGTGTTGTGGGGGTGGTGGTGGAGCATTCTGTTGTAGCGGATTTTGGAGGTGGTGGAGGAAAGCAGTCATCATGTTGGCCTGCTGGGCGAGGATTTGGGTGAGAATGGCGTTGGTATCTGGTGGTGGTGGTGGAGGCGGAGGAGGAGGTGGAGGTGGGCTGCCATGGTTGTTGTGGTTGCTGCCCTCGGGTTGGTTGCCATCACCGGTATTAACACTTCTCCTGGTCGTCACCATCTGAAAACCCCACACATAACCAGCAAACAGAGAGAGCTGACAATTAAAGCTAACCACCCACGACTACCATAATTCTTAAATTTATTACTGCTATTAAATTGGTTCATTAAAGTTCAAATTGCTTAGGCAAATTAAATAAAGACAGGCTCCGACACAATTATACCACACACCGGCATAACCATGCCCCACACGACTCCAACAAGAAGACAAACGAGAAAGAACACACGCGCAAGCCTACTAACAGCTCGTCTACCGCTGCGACGGGCCAGGGCGGAAGGTGAGCAACAGCGCATCCTCCGTGCTACCAACGCCGGAGGCTTCCCCCTCCTGGGGAACCATGGGCGCGGGCTCGGCACGAGGGGTCTCCATGAAGCAGGTCCACGCCAGGGACTGACGAACAAGCTCGGGCCTGGAGGTGCTCTTGCGGGCGGTGATCTTCTGGCTGCGGCAGACGCGGCGGCGCTTGGGGCGACAGACCTCTCCCTGGGCGATCTTGAGCTGATGCAGCTGCGCCTCCACCGCGTCTAGGTCCTTCTTCAGCTGCAGATTCTCCTGACGCAGCTCCAGGATCTTCATGTTGTTCTCGACCATCCCACGGCGCACCATCTGATGGAAGTCGATACGAGCCGCGTCGTACGCCTCCACCATGCACGCTAGGTGCACGATGGTAGCGTCATCCTCCGAGCTAGCATCCCGGAAGGTGGCGTAGTCGCGGGCTCCTCCGCGACGAGGGTGGTAGCGGTAGGGCGAGTGCTGCAACTCGTCCGGGTAGCGCTGGTGAAGAGTGCCGATGGCGAGGAGAGCGGCGCTCTGGCAAGCGGCGGGGAAGGAATCTCCACCCGCGGTGACTGCCAACGAAGTCCGCTCGGGAGAGCCAGTGAGGATCACTGCAGTAACCTCCCAAGCAGCGTGGGGCTCTGCATCGTCACCCTCCTGCTCCGGAAGCGGCCTGGCCTGGTAGTCCACTCCATGCGGATACCCCAGGACAACGCACATGCCCCGCAGCTCCAAGACGAAGCCAGTCATGTCCAAACCACGACGGCTGACGCTGCCGGCCATCTACAAACAAAAACAAAAAGAAAAACAACATTTTAAAGGTCAGATTTTGGCGATAAATGAAGCAGCAAGACAGAGAGAGACTAGAGGATTTTCACAAATACAAAGGATTTTTATTTTTGAAGATATTGCTAAGGCTTGGGATCTACGGCTCGTCCTAGGGTCAAGGGTGGCTCTGATACCAACTTGTCACGACCGGAAATAACCCAACGGGCGTTCCTGACGTGCGTGCATTAATCCTTGTCCCAGGAGGCAAGGTACACCAAAGGTTGATACAATTCAGAGTTTAACAAGCGGAAGCGTAAATAGTTAATTCATTACATGGGCGACGAAGGCCCAACACACACAAAGACAAACGAGAAGCAACGGAAGACTAGGGCGACCACCACAGGCGCTTGACGGCAGGCACGAGCTAGACACCAAAGCCTTCATCTTCAAGGGGATCCTCTTCTGGGTTGGGAAAAATTGAGCAAGACTGAGTACAACCACCGTACTCAACAAGACACACCCACAAGTGCATAATAAATGCAAGGGAGAACAAAGGAGTTACAATATAAAGGGTTAGGGTTGTGGTAAACAGCATTTAAAGATATTTAGTTGCTCAAAGCTATTTGGTAAACACGATTCTAGAACTATACAATATTATTTATCAAGGCCGTGAACCCACACGAACCTGCCTTAACCCAAGGCCTACGATGATTCAGACCGAACTGGCAACCCGACCCTGGGTCCCAGCTCGTCCCAAGCCAACCCAGGCTAACCATTCCTCCTTTTAGTTGTTAAGCAGGTTTTAAGAATTAAAACACTAACTTGGGTACATTGCTCGGCTTGCCCATAACCGAGGGCACGGCTATTCGAATAGATTATACTCTGATCAGAGGTGTACATCTTTACCCACAAGACACATCTTCCTCACATGTAGCCACGTGCCACATACCACCACGGTATACAGACGGAAGACGTGACATAGTTTCCAACCCATTCTAGCTATAGACAAGAGTACCGACCCAATCCCACCTACGGCCGTAACCCCCGGGACAGGCAGGCAGGACTGAGCCCCTAGCAGCAGGACACCGGCCCTGTGCCATGACATCTCGACTACCGAGCCGCAGCTCGTGTAGCCTTCATTTGCCCTAGAGATGTCCATCGACCCCCGACTTCTTCCATCTCCATCCGTGTACTTTTGTTTATAACCAGACTGAGCCACAAACTAAGCCTTACCCACTAGACATGTGGAAGTACGGTAGTGCTTTGCAACAGAGGCCCGAAGACCGGTCCTTATATGGCCGAGGTGCTACTATCAAAACCATGCACCCCGAGCCCAGCCTAAAACCATTTTAGGGATTTTGAATAGAGGGGGCGGTGTGAAGCCAGTTCCACAATAAACCAACAATTCCAAAGTGTCCAGGTGTTATGAACATTCCCAAAGTCTAGAGTTGTAAAACCGCCTAATGTTACCTAATTAAATTGCGAAGCATCTACCTAAAATTATACTAGTGGTACTATGAGTAGAGTGTCCACTAGTTGGGGTTTTGTTTAATCTAGGGTGAACAAGGTAATAATAACAATAACAATAATAAGGTCATAACAAAGGTAAATGGGCATGGCTAGATAAAACAGTGATAACGCGAGAATTTAAATAAAGCGATAATGCAATAATTTAAAGCAACATAATTTTATAAACTGGGATTCAATATGTTCAAAGATGATGTGACTTGCCTTGCTCGCTTTCCCAAACGTCGGCTTCGACTTCCACGAAGAGCGGATCTTCCGAAGCTGCAGCGTCTACACGACCAACAGAAAAGAAAAAGCTTTTACTCTAATAAACTCCATATAACAAGCAGAAACAAAGCACAAAAATGGGTTCTTGACTTCTTAAGGAAAAATTAGAGACTTGAACGGTCCAATTCCGAGTTCAAATGGCCAAGTTATGCCCATTTGAAGGTTATATGCTCTTTAAATGGATATTTGCGAATTTCTTCATTTAAATTTTAATTTAAAATTAGATTTATTGCGTCAGCCGAGGGGAGGGGCGCGCGGACCGGGTCCACGGGAGTGGGGCCCACGCGGCAGCCTCACGGTCCACGGTGGACCGGGTGCACCCGGCTCACACCGGCCGGCGCCGTGGGTCCCATGCGTCAGCCGTACCCGAGGGCGCGGGCGGCTGACGGCCGGGCCCCACATGGCAGCCGCGGGACACGCCCGAAGGCGGCCACGCCGGCACAGCCGACGGGAGGCGGCGCGCCCGCGCCCCTATGGTCGCCGGCGGCGGCCATAGGCACTGCGGAGCGGCGGCCGAGAGAGGGGAGGGAAGGGGGAAACGAAACGGCGGTCCACGGCTCACCCCGGGTCGACGGCGACGACGGGAACGGCGACCGGAGCGGAGGAAGGCGGTGGTGCGGCACGGGTCGACGGGGACGGCGGCGTTCCGGCGGTCGGCGACCGGAACGGAGAGGTGGACAAGGTCGGCGAGGATGCGGCGAAGCCGAAGGAGGCGACGCCGAAGCGGGAGAAGGTCCGGGGCGACGACGGCGGCGGACCGGAGCTCGGCGGTGACGGCGGAGAGAGAGAGCGACGGCGCGAGCTCGATTCCGGCGGAGAGAGAGAGCGGCGAGTGGCGAAAACGGCGTAGGGAGGCACTGGGAGTGTTTATATAGGGTTGGGAGGGGGAGAGAGCGGCCGGATGAGGGGGAAACGAGCGCGGAAGATCCGGCCGCCATTGATGCGCCGGCGAGGTTTAGGGGGAAATATTTCGAACGAATCCGAGGGAGAGAGAGAGAGAGGGAAAAATGGGGGGAAAGAGGGAGGGAATCACGGGGAATATTTCCCCCCTCTTGATTGCACGCGGGACGGACGGGAGCGGCGGGATTCGCGGCGGCGGCGGCGCTAGGGCACGGGCGAGGCGGCGGGAGCGGCGGGAGGTAGGGGATGACGGGTGGGCCCCACCCGTCAGCGAGGGTGGTGGGCGGGCCCGCCCGTCAACGGCGCGCGCGCGGGGAGGAAGCCGGATGGGCCGCGGGGGAGAGGGGAGAGAGGGAGAGAGATGGGCCGAGACGGCCCAAGAGGGGGAGGGGGGGGGAAAAAGACTTTTTAGGGTTTTTCTTTTTATAAAACCATTTTAACTTTGTTTATTTCTTCTTAATTATCATTGGTGCTCTGAAAATTCCACTAAAATTTATTTACGCATTTTAGGCTTTTGGGAAATATACAAAAATCCTCCAAGCCTTATTTGACTTTTAACTTAGCACATTTTAATTGTTGGAGGCTTTCACATGGATTTTACTTATTCTATGCATAATTTCGAGAATGTATTTTAGAGTCGTTTCGGGACGCGACACCCATGATGCTGCAAGAAGGACCTCGTGAAGCACTTTGTGACTACAGATGCTACATCAGCACCCGAGACCAGTCAAAGATGATTTGAACCATGGTGCTATATCAAACCAAGATTACAGAACTAAATATGTAATGGCAAATTTGCTACATGACACTTAAAAAGTATGGTTTTTGCTGCTAGACACCACAAGAACGTGAATTTGCTCGAGGACACTTCAAAAGTATGTAATTTACCATAGAACACCAAACACATTAAAATACAATATCCATCCAATTAATGACAGAGAAACCATGTAAAAATGTCAGTTTTGTCCTCATCTACTTCTCCCTTCTCCCTTCTCACGTAATAAGGGATATTTACTGAAATCGAAACCTACGTATAAACCTTTTACCGATTTGTCTTAAACCATAGCAGTTCTATTACTGTTTTATGCGTAACTCATAAACCATCTAACAGAATGTGGCAACCAATACAACTTCGGCCATCTAGACAAAATTGTCTTCAACTTTCATGTTGCGCAAAGAATCAGATTATGCATCTGTTGGTGTCAGATTAAGGAAAAACGAACTGTTGTCTTTATTTTCAGACCCGGCAGCAGTATTATTTTTTTTTTGTTGTTTCTCCTAAACCGTTTGTAGGATTCGAGCGATGACTACAAACTTCATTTAGGACAACTAACCTGAAACCCGATTGTTTGCTACCAGTTTTGATAATACAGCCAGTGCATAATCAAAAACCTCAAAAAATTGTACAAACGACCAGCGAATTAATTTCTATTCAAATCTCTTACGTCTAGGGACTGAAAACAAGTTACCCTTGCAAAGGAGGAACACTAACTTGCAACAAATTTCCCTAATTTACGAGATCGCTGAATTCCTCAAAGTTGCTCTGCCTTTTCCTCTCCTTCCTCATGTTCAACTGCTTCCTGGTCTGCTCTCTGGACCCTTCTCTCTGATCGATGCAGCAGCAGCAGCAGCAAGGCCGAAGAGATCACATCAGCAGCAGCAGCAAACCATGCATTAGCAGCAGCAGAAAGGAATAGATCAGATCGGCAACAGCAGGAAACGGTAGAAGAAGAAGCAGCAGCAGCAGCAGGAACTCACCGGGAAAAAGCAAAACAGAAAGAAACAACCGGTTGCGATGGATGGCGACGGCTGCGGCCTCCAGCTATGGCCGTGGTGGCGGCGGAAAGACGGCGGCGGCAACCAGGACGACAGTGGCCGCGGCCACAGCACAGGAGTGTGGCGGCTAGGGCAGGCTGTAGCGTTCTCTCCTTTTTCCCTTTTTTTTATATAAAGAGACTAAAAGGAGATCTAACGGTTTCAATCCCCGGAACATCGTTTGGACTCCGATTACTATAAACTTCGAGTCTATTTTGCAGTACTCAACAAGTTCTATGCATCCACGGTTTTTGAGATTGCCTATTCGAACAACGGTTTAAACGTTGAACTTTTCTGTGTTTGTTCCAATTTTCCTCGAAATATACTAATTTGAAACTCGGGACATTACAAGTATAGGGCTCCACCAACATGTGTTTAATTCCAAGTCAAAGTATGCAGGTGAGCATGCATTAAATTCTCCATTAATCATGTTATATATAATTAAGAGAATTTCCTAAATTAAAATAATTTTACAAATTAACAGAGCGAGTAAGCAGGGTGTGTCTTTAAATAATATGCAAAAGCCAGTTTATTAAGACAACAATAGGCAGTTTATTAAGACAACAAGTAAATTTAGTAAAGCAGGTATTAATAAATACATATGTCCAATAACACATCAGAGATCTAATGGACCATTAGATAGATAATTGTTTTTACAACTCATGATCTACTTAACTAAATTATCTAAAAGGATGGGGACTAAAAGTTAAATTTGCTAATTTAATTAAAACTAACGTTAACGAAAAGGAAGAAAACATGTAAAGGGGTGGTGGGCCGAAATCAACATGATGCGGCCCACCAGGCTGGTTAGGGTTAGAAACGTAACCATCCCGCGGTTTCTCCGCCACCGCCACCGTCACCACCCATTTTCGCTGCCGCCATCAAGTCCACTTCGCCACCGCCGCCGAGTCCACCACCGTCACAACCCGTATCCACCGCCGCTTCCCCTTCGAGTGCATCGCCACCGCTGTTCGCATCCACTGTCGCTCCACCTTCCTCCGCTGCAGCATCCCCCTTTTCCGAAAGCGGCTTGCTGGCCGAAGTTAGGCCGATAGCCCCCACTCCTCATCGGAGTCAGAGTCCGGTCAGACCTATACGCTGTTCCCCACTCCGTCCGGAGCGTGCGGCTCGCAGAACCATGAGGAACAACGCGGAGGCCGGGGCGGTGTGCTGCAATGGCTCCGGCATTGACAGCAAGACGAGGACGGACTGAAGAGTGCCGGCTCCCCTGTGCACGTGGCTAGGATTCCGGTCCAGCCGAAACCCGGTGGCACGGGAGTTGGGGAACAGCATCGGATTGGCAACTGTGTGGTCATTGGAGATGGTGGAGGTGCAGTCGGTGGTGGCACGGTGACGACAAGCGGAACCGGTGGCTATTCCATCTCTTGCGGGAGGGATCACTACTCATCGGTGGGCGGCACCATCGCGGTTCATCCATGGTGAGTACAAAACTATACCCCTAGACTTGGATGCGGTGGAGCGCCCCCAGCGACCGGCGAGGCAGGGGCTGGCGGAGAAGGAGGAGGAGTGACCGGAATTGCAGCGACAAGAATTCAGTGTTGAGGGTGGTGGTGGTGGCCACCAACCCTAGTCCGACGCCTGTCATGCTGATGGTGGCAACTCCTCGTCGAGCGATGGTGGAGATGGCGAAGAAGGCGATGAAGAAGGCCAGGAATGGTGTCGATCATGGAACTGAAGGTAGGTATACCTTCTTTTCTTCATCACTTTTTCTCGTGAAGATCAAAGTACTGATAACGTGTTGAAAAGGCAATTGAGATTGTAAGAGTGAGAGAATATAACGTTGTGTGCTTTATTGATTAACTAGAAAATTTGCGTGCCAGTTGGCACGCCCAACTTTTATAGCCCGTAATATCGTTTGAAGGGCTTTTAAATTTGGGTTTAAAATACTGATGATCACACAAAAAATTTGCTGGCAGAGCTGTTGGTATTTTCTGTCCTGAGAAAATTCAATTAATATGAGTACTTTATAAAAACCATACATTCCACGAAACCCTTCAACAGGTTTTACTTTTGTGTTTGCAAAAAGGTTGTGGAAAAAGTAGTAACATACGTTAGCTAGGGGATATCGAGTTAATAAGTAAAATGTTTTTTAATAAAATTGCACGTTCACGTTTTTATGTTTTAGCACTCGGAATCTGTGGATTTGTTTTATTCAAAAAATGAACGATTTTTTTAGGAAGAAATATATATATTCCAACATGAATTCATTTTGGAATTGCATTTTTTTTAAACGCCTAACAATGCACCACTAATCTTAAGATCAGCACTCTTCTTTCCATTCTTCCCACATTCAGATGGGCTTGGATGGGCCATTGGAGCTGCATGTCACCTGCTGCATGCCTGCATGGCCCATGATGCTGCACGAGCATATTGCAAGCAAGCAACCGCGTAGAGCCGTGTATGCGCCGTGGGGAAAAAGGTACACTGAAGGTCCCTCAATTTGTCATCGAGTTCCAAGATCATCCCCCAACCATAAAACCTGATACAACGTATCCCCCAACTTACAAAACCAGTGCAAACTTAATCTCTTAGTGGTTTTGACCCGGTTTTATCTGACGTGGCGACTGTGTCAGCGTGGGACCCACGTGAGCCCCACATGTCAGGATGCCACGTCTGCACGCTAGCCTCTCCCTTCCTCTCTTATCATTTCTCCTTTCTTCTCACCACACAGCACCGGGCGGAGCAGAACAGCGAGCTCGCCGGCCCTGCCTCATCCCTCTTCGTGCGTCGCTGCCGGCCTCCCCGCCTTCCTCGCCGGCCTCACCGTCTCCTCCCTCTTCGCGCGTTATATGCAGCTGAAGACAAAGCGAGAGAGAGAGATGCAGCGGGTGGAAGTTGAAGCGGCTACTCAACATCGGGGAGGAGCGGAAGCTCCGCGACGTCATCCGTCTCGTTTCTGCCAGTAATGCCGGCAGGTCTAACCGCGTTCTTCTTGCTCCTTTCCAACCATCCCGAGGTGGCTGCCGCAATCCGGGACGAAGTCTTCCGCGTCGCCAGAGGCAGGGACCCTACGGCTAAGGGTGTAAGTTGCTAACCTGCGAAACCCACTTACAAGCTAAAATAAGCCGCGAGCCCGCTTATTTTGACCTATAAGTGGGTTCGCGGCTGACCCACTTACACACCTACCCACGACCGCGGACCGCCTCCTTCGAATTCGAAAAGCTAAAGTTCGACCCCACTGCCGCTTGGAGTATGCCAACTTCCTCGAGAGGGTTGAGATCCAGTTCGAGTTGGGTCGGCGCCGAGTCCCAGTGCAGCGGATGATGCCTGCCAGCCGCATGGGTATCCGGGAAGGTCGACGCCTTCTGGCCGGGGCTGAGCTTGAGCCTTGAGCTAGCTAGCTCTCGTCACCATTCATTCAGGTTGACGCCGCTCGAGGACTCGACGTCGTCGTCAACCGCGACGTGATCCCGTTTGGTTTGTTTTCTGACGAATTCCAATTTAACCAGACGGGTTGTTCGTCCTGGTCCTGAATCCTGGTTGGCTAGTCGATCGATATATGCAATGTGACATGCCGATTGAAATTCTTTTCAACACCATGCATGACAAATTTATCATTTCTTTTGGTCTGGGGAGTGTGCGCCGGCGACCTCCACTCCCTCCGCCACCGCATGCGCTCCCACAGCTTCCCCTACCCTTCACCTACTTCTACGCTACTAAGGTCTCCTCCGGTTCAAGCGGCGGCGGTACGTAGAGGCTGCGTGCCTCGGTGGCGCCTCCGGAGTTCATGGGCAAGCCGGTGACGGAGCAGTCGTGCTCGTTCGTCGGGGCGCTCGAGAGTACATGGCCCCAAAGGTGGCGAGCGACAGCGTGCATGGTGTCGCCGTGGACCACTGCTCGCCCGCTCCGACCGGCGCAGTGTGGCGAGGAGAAAAGAGCAGAGAGGAGAATGAGAATGAGTATGACATGAGGGTCCTATATGAAGCCATTATTTTTTAATTATTATCTAGTGTAACTGACACATGGGTCCCTATGGTATTTTTTCCCAATCGAATTGCCACGTAAGCGCAACGTCAATACCATATAGGACGAATACCTAGCTAAAGGAGCCACGTAGACATCACGTCAGCTAAAACCAGAGACAATACCACCAAAAGATCTTGTTTGTACTAGTTTTACAAGTTGGAGGATGCGCTGTATCCGATTTTGCGGTTCAAGCACGAAGACAAGTCTCTGTCTATGGTACTTTTTCCGCGCCGTGGTGTTTGCTCGAAGCTTCGCCTTAGCGTAACACGCGTCAAAAACTGATTTCGCCATCTGGACCAATCGGCAGCCGACGGAACCGCCAGCATGAGAATATTAGATGCGATTAGAGCAACCATAGGCGCGATGGCAACCCATCGCGCCTGTTGCCGAGGAGTGTCGAGAGGATCTGTTGCCAAGTATCGAGAGGATGAGAAGGGGCGGGGCACGGTACAATCGCCATGCCAAACCTTCGGTTACCAATCTGAGATTGATCATCTATTTATTTCATAACACCATAAATGGACAAATACATGCAAAAAAATTCGATAAAACATATGCATTCTCTTATCGGTAACAATAATATTATACATTCTAGATGCTACAAATACGTACGCAAAATAAGATGAACTCTTCTATTACACGTGTATTCTCTTAATTATGTGGTAGCCTTCTCAAAAAAAGAAAACTAAATCCTTTTCTGTACAGAAAATTGAAAAGGAGTGACGAGGGTAAGCCAGCCGGGGAGGGTGAGGAAGTGAAGCGAAGCAGCTACTTGTAGTGCCACGGCGGCCGGAACATCTGGAACGACGGCTTGTGCGACGCCAACACCAGCAGCACCGCCACCACCGCCGCGACGGCCCACGGCGACGCGCCGCCGCCGTCGTCCCCGCTACTACCACCGTAGCCGCCGCCCCACCGCCACGACACCGGCACGGCGACCCTCCCTCCGGCGTCCACCAGCGCGTGGCTCCCGAGCAGGACCAGTGCCACCGCCCCGAGCACCAGCAGCACCCACAGCCCGGCCTGCGTGCGCCGCCGTAGCTGCTCCTCGTACTCGTCCATCTGCCACGTCAGGTAGAGGAAGAACCCCACGATGGCGGAGACCGCCACCACCGGCGCCGGCGGCAGGCCGACGGCGAGCCATCCCTGCCGCCACTGGAGGTCACTCGACTCATCCATGTGAGCGAGCTACAAACGTGTGTATGTGTCTGCTTCATCGATCGCTGGTCGTATATATTTTGGAGGCAATCATGCAAGCGAAGGAGGTGGTATTGGAAGCGATGTGAGATTTGGTCTTGTGGTTGCGGATGAGTGGTGGGTGGTAGATGCTTGTGGAAGATGACACGGCGCGACGCGTGTCGTGGGTAGGAGTGAACGAGTGATGGCGTTGGAGTGGCCGGCGCTTTCAGCATCGCTGTGGAATGCTACTCGGCAGTCTGCCATCGGTTGCTCTGCCTTGCAGATCGCTTTAAGGATTTTCCTAGATCTTTTTCTTTGACCTGGAATTGGACTTTCTAGTGCTACGTCAACAAAAATCACTATCTGCATTGAAAGCCGGATGCTGATGATTTAGTAGTATTATTAAAGGTATATAAACCAGAAAACGTAACTAATGTTAAACTAGTTTAAAGACAAAATAAATTAAAACAAAATAGATTATAATCATATAATTTTCATAATATGAGAAATGATCGAACGAACTATAAAAGATCAATAACTTCATACAACAAAAAGAAGAAGAAAGAGTATGTGATTTCTTCGTTATAAACTATTTTAGACTCATACATGTATATACTTATTGTTTGTATATTATATATTCAAATGGTGATAAATATTTTTTTTAGAAAACATTAACAATAAAGATTAATATGTGATATATCACTTCACAAATACACAAGGTCATTGTCATGGTTATGGATACCACATACCTAATAGTAGTTGAGTAAACTTGGCATGGCCAACCATATACCATGTCTTATACGGAAACAAACCTCGTATATAGAACGAGTTCCGGATAAGAAAGGACAAATAGAGTTCTATATTGAACCAACAAGGATTACTCGGATTGTATCCATCTTTATCTCCCTAGTCTTACTTGGACAAGGTGCCATCTATGGATATAAATACAAGCCCTCCTAGGACGAGAGGGGACACGCCACAAAGCCACAAGCCAACACACGCCGCCGCATATCAATATCAGAGATAAGCCTAGACATACCCCATCCGGTGCCTACAGATGCCGGCAAGATGGATCTAGCGCCATATCTGATCTCGATGAGTTCATACTCAAGGAGGAAGACTACCCTGTCGTCGACTACGAGTTGGTGTTCATGCCGCCAAGTCGACGATGGCTAGATAGGTTATTTCAATTGTTGTGCTATGTGGTTTTCTATATTAATCCCATATAAACAGGATGTAGGGCTATTACCTATCATATAAGGGACCTGAACCTGTATAAAATCTTTGTCTTCATTTCTTTTACTTCAATCTCGCATATACCCTGGTACCAACGATCCCCATACCATCCAAATACCGTAGCCGTGATACCAAATTAATGTCGACAATGGCGCGTCAGATAGGGAAATTTTGGTGCTTTAAGGTTTTCGACGAGATGGGTTCAACACGTGGATTTTTCAACTACTCAACGTCTTTTGACTGTGGGAGTTACAATCCCATCGATGTGCGTTCTCCAACCAGATCAAAATCATCATCGCCAACTGTTTTATCTATCACGATCGAGCAAGCTTCAAGGCATTGTCATCGCAGATACCCGACAAATTCCGGAGTTGATCCGGTACCAATTCCTTCACATGTACGACATCAACCGGCGCGAGGACGCAGCACTGAACCCAACTCGGCAACAACGCAAGCAGTCTGGATCGGCTTACTTATATTAAACGTACTCGATCAGGACTGTCACTGACCAAACCGATTCATGCACGTGTACACATATAGAGCCTACCGTGTCCCTGTGCAACAGACAAACAATCGGACTACTACATCAAGCAAGCACGTGCACACGTGGACACAAAGCAGAACTAATGCACAAGCAGTGTCATTACACATGTACACAACAAAGGTAATTGGTGGATTAGTTTCTTAAATTAATCTACTAATTTTGGCATGTATCTACAAAGATACGCAATATTTTATATACAATTTACCGTATCTATATTTAGACTGTAAAATATTGTCAGATTTATAATTTATTATGTTTACCTAGAGCATGTTTTTTATACAATATTATTGTGCAAGTGTTTCCGGTGTTAGGCCGACTACGGTCTAATATTTATACAAATCATGCTTATTTACGGTTTACACAATGTCTAATATTTAATCTGCTCGTTATATCCATTCGCGCAGTCTTTTAAGTACATACTCGATATTCTCTACTATATATCTTGTCTTCTAGAAAATATTTTTCAGGAACAATTGAGCACTCTTGTAGGATGCGGTCGAGTACACCGCTTTATTGAGAACGTTCTTGAAAAATGCTGAGTTGTCACACCCAACCTACCAACGAAGACTGACGACTTATCTCATGTATAGCGCCGGCTGCGGCTGGACTATTTGAGAAAATGTTGTTAACGGATAATTCCTCGTGAACGTTGTCGGCTTGATCACCCGACATGATTGCGAATAGACATCCACGGATGGACTATTTGAGAAAATGTTGTTAACGGATAATTCCTCGTGAACGTTGTCGGCTTGATCACCCGACATGATTGCGAATAGACATGCGGATATGCTAAAAGTTGGTTATGTGAGTCATGCTAGCCACGTGAGATACACATGTAATCACCAACTCTAGCGCCTCTCCAGGTGATCAAGATACGTCTACACCTGGTCCTTGGCCAATAGATAGTAGCGATCTCTCACCAACTAAAAATTCATATTCAGGTGATTGAGATACGCCTACTCCTGGTCCTTGACCAATCGGTTACAGCAATATCTCGACATCTAACGCAACAGCCAACATTGTCGTGGTAGCGACAACCAAGACCCACTAGATCATCGTTGTCACCAGGACGACAACGTCCAGGATTAACGACATCAGGACGACAACAGACAAGGTTAACGACATCACGACATCACACGACGACGACGAAACTCGAGATCCCCAGACTTCTAGAGGGCCCGAGGATGAGGTAGTAGGTCCAGGAGCCGAACCTCTGACTACGGTAATTCTTCATTGCCTTCGTCATCATCAGGAGGCAGTTCTCGAAGTCACAAGAACGTCGTCTATCTATTACTCTGGATTCCCTTCAAATGGTCGAGGTACGACTACGACTAGTCTTCTACTAGCAACGTAGCGATCCTCGTACCACGACTTCTAATGGTCGAGTTACGACTACGGCTGGTCCCCGACCAGCAGCGTAGCGGTTCTCGTACCTCAATTTTCTAGTGGTCGAGTTATGACTACAATAGGTCTTTGACCAGCGGTGTAGCGATTCTCCCACTACTTTTGCGATTTGTTGAGTATAACTATACACCTGGTCTTCACCCGGTGTGGAAGTCGTCTCATCACGTCTTATACGTCAACTTCTGTAAGTGTTTATATGTGCAATATTCGTCCGATGATCCTCTTTTCTTATATTGCCTTCGTCCTGAAGTCGGTCCTACTATCCCTTTACACTGTTCATGTAAGAGTGCTCAATGGACGCGTATTAACCAAGCCGTGTAGTTGGAAAATGATTTTTCCAACTTCACTACTGGGAGCTAGGATTTGTCAAGCTTCTGCATGGTTTGTTATAAGATACAAGCTGTCTTTGTGGAAAATGGCTTTTCCATAAAAACAGCTGGGGGCTAGGAAGGGTACCAAACTCCGATTGCTGAGGGCGACTCTAGCGAGAGTACTCTTTTATTGTAACATGCAGATTCAATTTATTTTCAATTTTTCTATACATATCATGTCATGTTACCCTTGAGCGTTCGCTCGGGGGGCTATTTCAACATTGTTGAAGACTCCCTGTCTCTACGATTCTATACCGGGATCGACTAAGCGAGTACGGCAAATGTTCTGAGTATTGATTTCAGGAAAATCAGACATCAGAACAATCAAGTCAGATTTCAAGGCTTTGTCGCAGACTCTACGCCTACTCGATTACTCGAGAACGGTTGATGGGGCTCGACAAGGAATATGAAACAAAGCGATGGTGTACCCGCCGAGATGGAATTTCTTGACTTCAATCCAAATTCTCGATTACAGCAAGGCGGGAGACTTAGTCACATGCTCCATATCTTCTCGCTTGACATCGGAGATTAACCTAGACAAACCTAATAAAGTGCCTACAAAGGCCGATGAGATCTAGCCTTATTTCTGAACACACCGAGAACGGTCAAGCGAGCACGGCAATAGTTGTTCCAACGTCTTCGATCGAGAACCTTAACTCGTTCATTTGCTGATGAACCCAGAGTTCCACTCGACACTCAAGGCTGTTGTTGGCCCGATCTTTCGGTGAGTTGTAGCTAACTATGATTTGGGAGAAACGTTGACGATCTGATTACAACCGTACGAGACGTTGTGTTGCGCCTTAGCGATCGATACACCTCTCCGTGGGTTGTTGAACTTGCTGATGCAAATCAACCTTATTCCTGTAAACAAATCAAAGAAACAAGCAATAACAAGATAAAAGCAATCTGAATTGCAAATAGGAATGAATACACGAGATAAGTTGGGGTTTCGAATACAAGCAGACGGACGGTCTAGCCGACACGCGCGCTGTAAGGAAGTAGCAATGGCTAAACTTTCATCTAAACAAAACCCGAGAAACCCTAAAGGGGTACCTAACTATTTATGGAGGTGGGAGGATGACCTAGGGGTGCCTAGGTTCGTGCTCCACCTAGTTGGGGCGCACCCCACATGAGCCCCACTTGGGCCGGGGTCCCAAACGAAGTTACAAACCCATTGGCCCAATATAGGTGACCCAAGAACTTGTTTCTGTAATTGCGGCCAAACGACATGGAATTTGGCGATGAAACTAGATCTGTTGGAAAGAGGGCTCTGAGATCTTTCCATCAAGTACTCACGGGCCGAAAACGAAGGTCGTATGCAGATTCAGCGACCGTTTGAATACAGTAGTGTAGCATGTGGCCGCATCGGATTCTAGCACTTGGAGGACTTGATCTCTATATCTTCTTGTTCATCCATGATGTGAGCAATGGTTGCATCCATGGTAGCCTTGGTCACATCATCCTCCCCTTCTTCACGGAAAACCATCCTCGATTTTTCCATATGATGCTGTTTGCATAGTCCATTTACAACAACCTATTTCTACTAATCAAAACAAGGCAAATTCGAGACAATTTGGTTAGCAATAACATTTCTCTCTAGCTTGCATGTTTTATACACATGTACAGGAAGCTCTAAATCCGAGCAAATGTAAACTCTATGCACGAAATATATTCCAAGATCATTATATTTACCAAAGATGTAAAATATAACATTGGTTGGACATGGCAAATCAGACTTAGCAAATAATTTCTTCTTCAAATTATTGAGCTCACAAAAATCATCACACTGAACATAGCCCAAAGTATTTAAAGAAGATGTTAATTCACGTTCCTCTACTTCATTAGCAATGTGAATAACACGCTTAAAATCATCACATAAAGAACTAACATTAGAAAATAGCATGTTCATTCACTAGTTGAGACATTGATATAAGTGAAGCATTATCACACAACTCTGCTTTATCACAAGGAACAACAAACAAATCAACTTGTGACAAAGGAATCTCAGTAGTTGGTTCCACTAATGGTTGCTCTACCATAGCATAAAAAGTGGACAAATTCAATTCATTAACAACACACCCACCTTAATTAATTTCAGCACCATTAAGTTTACCTTTGATGCCCTCTTCAGATGATGGAGGTGCCTCGACTTTGAGTGTGAACAATGGGACTATCGGCTCTTTCATGTCTCTCTCCTCCATTTCATGATTATGCACTTCCTGCAAATGGTTAGTAATAGAAGACAAAAACATAGCATGTTGCTTCTTCATGACCTCCTCTATTTTACTTTCAGCATTGCAAGCAAGTTGTAACAAATGAGAAAGAGATGTATATCTTTGACAATCAAGCATGTCCTAAATTTCTTTGTTAAGCCCACGTAAAAACCTCAATTCTGTAGTTTCTTTGCATTCATCTAAACCACAACGTAATAAACAAGATGTTTCGTTGAACATTGCGGTTTGTTGAACAAGATGTTTCGTTGAACAACGTAATAAAGAGATGTATTCTGTAGCTTCTGTAACTTCTTGTTTTAAACATTGCAGTTTGTTGAACAAAATATCAGCATAATACATAGGAACATAAATATCTCTCAAATATCGTTTTAGGTCTTTCCAATATTGAGGTATTTTATTATGGTTACAAAGATGTTTCCAATCATTAGAAGCTTGATTAATTAAAACACTAGAGGCACACATAACCTTTTGTTTCTCAGACAAGCCATGCTTTTTAAATTTGCTATCAACTGCTAGCTCCCAATTAATGTAAACATGAGGATTATAATTTCCTTCGAAATAAGGTAGTCCATATTTGATCTTTCCAAGAACAATGTCACTTACCTCATCTTGGTCATGTTGATCATTCCTCATGACTCGACGAAGATGTCGATGTTGAGCATGATGGTCGCGTATTCCCTTGCTTAATCCTGCCATGGTTAGTAGTAAACAAGAAACACACACAAGAATATGTACGCTCCTATCAACTACTAGGTAGTGATAGCTCAAATATCACACACACTCAAACTTTTAACCAAATTCTTATAAGATCTTACCGAGGCAAGCGGAATGGTGACATACACCGACTCAACTAAGCACCCCAATGGAGGTTGGATATATCGATGCCTGTCGTAGGCTCTTCGGACCTTCCATTATATTTGAGAGATGAAGTGAATAATTCAAGTCATCAAACAAGCATAATGAAACATCCGACGCCTCGAGAGAGGAATATTGGAGACATTGTTAGGCCCTTAGCCTGCCAGTCAACTTCAGCCTGAGATGTGCCTGTCAACCACTCGAAGGCGGCGACCAGATGTGTTACACATTCAGGAGACTTGACAAAAATAGCTAAAGATCTACAACCTCTCAAATATTCCTAACTCATACTCATGTGAATCTAGTTCCCAGGATGTGCACTAGATCCATACTTTCATCTTAAGCATGATTATACATAGCAAACACAAGTAAGATGAAAGAAACTTAAGACTTACAACAACTTAATAATTACATAGGCTGATCGGCCAAATGGATTTATTAGAGAATAGCGGAAGCTTGACTACCCAATCACAAGCACACCAACTAGGGGTTTACCCCATTAAGTTCTCATCCTAGAAGAAGCAATCGGAACCCGCATCACTCAAAAACTAAGTCTAAACTTGCAAACAAAAGGTTATATCAACAGCAAGAGTCAGTACATTAAACAAGTTAACGTACTGGCAAGCACAAGTCAATCCTACCATACTACATGTAAGGCATATATTCAAATGAAGGCAATATGTAGTTCAATTTCAGCATAAAGCAAGTTTTGTTTCGCAATTCTTTAGTAAAAGAGTTGATGCTTCAATTAACAAAACAAATTTTAAGTTTCAATATTAAGTTCATCATAATTCCATCATAATCAATCTCTTGCTGTCATCCTTTGACAACAAGTCATAATATGTCACCTCACACACACAACTCAACACATTTATCAATTTCAAACTAATGTCACATGACCACATTTTAAAACATAAAGTCTATACTCATGACACATCACCAAAACGCTCATGACCGACGGCTAATCGATTAGTTTAAAGAACTCTGCAGAGTTTGTACACCTTTACCCACATGATGTGATAGAAGCCCGGAGGCTACACTCTAGGTGGTTCAGTGCCGGCCAAGCACCCCACACTCTACATTATGAGTGCGGACTAGAGGTCACAACGAAGCCTTTACACTACTTAGAGCCTAGCCTTGCACCAGCACGATACGTGTTACTCCATCCTAAGCCGTACACGTTATATGACCTAGAACCGTTAAGTGGCGGGCCCACGCCTTAAACTTAACGCCGTGGTGGCGGACACAACGGGAACCCACCACGTGGCACAATACCGTTGTATTGGACACGCTTAGTCACCTAAACTACCACTTCGGGGTAAATAGGAAGCTCCTCTGAATTATTTGAACTCATACACACCGGCCTACCAGAATGCAAGGCTAGTCCTAAATAGATTAATCAGCTTAGGCCATCCCATACTAGCACATGTGGATGTACGAATATCTTTAAATGGGTGACACAAGTTCGGTCCTTATGGACTTGGGCAAATACTCCCCCTATCGGTATGCAACTAACACCATATGCACACCACTTGCCGCCCAAGTATAAAATCACATTTTACACATTGTAGTTCGCAAATACCCATCATATTCATTTTATTCCAGCAAAGGTTCATGTATGAAAATCACATTTTAATTATAGATGGAATGAGCATTTGCATAGTTCTAAGTATGGCTAAGCAAGTAGTTGCACATAGAGCATATATAAACCCATTTGAGCACAAAGAGTGCACTCTAACCATTTCTAAGTGTTCAAATAGCAAGAAGATCAATTATTCAAGGTGGGGCAAATAGGTCATAACTACCTTAACCCAATTTTAAATACTGATATAATCTAAGTTCACATGCAACTTTGCAAACAAATATTTTCATTCCTCAAATCATGGGATTCAATGTGTTCAAAGGATGGGAGGAGAAAACTTGCCTTGATCAGAGAAATGTTAGCACCTAATCCACTCCTTCACCAATTATGCAATTATCTAGATAAAGGACACGTTATGCAATTAAACACCAAAAGAGCTGAAAATCCAAAATGCTCTAAAATGCATGATTTATGCACAGTGATTAGGTACTGGTCTAAAATTAATTTAGGTGAAAGAATTTTTATTTTATCTTATTTCATTAGGGAGTTATGAATTTTATAAGTTTTATCGGTTATAGTATTATAGTCTTAGGTAGTGTTATGAAATACTTTTGTAAAGTTATTTTTATTATATTAGACTTCACAGAGGTGTAGAGGTGTGTTTTATAAGACTAACTCATTTGGTTTCACAATTTTTGGAGTTATAATGATTTTCTTATAGATTTTACAAGTTACAACATGTTTTAGGCATATAGTGTTTTATATGTGCATGACTCTCAAGTTGTAGGTTCAGAACATACTACTTCCTGTTTAAGTTGAATAAAAGGAATAATTTGGTTAACTAAAACATTTTTAGTTCACATGTTTATGGTCTTTACTACTATGGTTCATATTTTATAAACTAGAGATGCTCTAATCTAAACTAGCAATATATTATATTAACCTAGAAATTGTTATATGAGCTAAGTTCTTCTAAGTTTTAGTGGATGAGGATGGAACTATGGCTTCACTGGTCAATTAAGTTTTTATTTAGGTTTAATTAGACCTAAAGTGTATATATACTTATACATGTTTATGTATTACTTAAACAACACTATGTGTTTAAATTCTTATTTCACTAGGTTAAGGTTTTGATCTATATTCTCTACAAAAGGTGCCAAATTTTATTTCACTATGTTGAAGCTAACTATTTGCTGGTTCTATAGAAACTTTGTTCATTTCATTTGGACTAAAAATGAATTTTCTACAAGTTTTACAAATTAAAGGCTACTCTATGTTAGTAAATCTTTATATGAATATTTAGAGACTTTTACTACACAGTAAGTATATAATCTTATTTCATAAACATGGAAATACATGTTTTGGTGATCCTACAGAACTTAAGTTTACTCAAACTGAAGCTAAATTGGGTTCTACATGAATTTCTAAACTTTAGCTTATCTACACTAATCATTCTAGAGATAATAGTTTTAGAGGCATTTGATGCAAAGTAAGTAATTACTTTTATTTCACCTAATCAGAGAGTGCATGATGATGAATCTGTAGAATTTGATTTTGTTTCAAAATGAGTTGAGATGAATTTTCTATGTATTTTATAAGTTTGTACATGTTTTATGTATGACCTATCTTAGATAAATTCTAGAAACATTATTTGTATAGTGAGTGTCAAGTTTTATATTTCTAAAATAGAGTTCATAACTTTAAGAATTCTACAGCAACTAGAATCATCTCAAAATGAGTTATATTTTACAAGTTTGGGTGTTTTCCTGTTAAACATTTAATGTTTTAGTTATTTTTCCTTTGCATTTTCAGATTTTTATACACATGGGTCCACTGATCGGTGGCTGAACCAATATACAAAAAGGTCCCTGGGCTTTATATAAACTGCATTTAGGTCCATAGGTCCACATGTAAACGGCTGAAGTTTTATAGTTTGAACCCTATGTTTTTAATCATTTACAGGACAAAGTCCTCATCTTCAACCTCCAGCAGCCCGATGGACTGGGAGCTTGGCCATGGCTTTGGCGAGCTAGTCGGCGACGATTGGTGGCTCGATTGGGAATGAGGTCAAAAGATAAAATGAAGAGAATGCTCTCACGATTCCATTCCTCTAGTTTTCTTGGCTAGGAGACATCGGAGTAGCGCCGATGGTGAGGGTGAGCGGAAGGTATACATGAGCTGTTACTGCATGTTGCCTAGGGCTTTGATTTTGCTAGATGCATCCATGCATGTGTTTCCTAAGAGGTCCAGGAGGCTCACCAAGCTGTAGGAAGAAATCGCCGAAGCTTGGATAGCAGCGGCTTTGGTTGGAACGGTTCGACGGCAGCGCTCCTCCTCGGGGGAACGGCGACGGCTCGAACAACTCAAGGACCTGCCATGCATGCATGTCCAAGATGTTCGTGAGGTTATGGAGATGGTGTATACGCGAGGAATCGAACAATGGCTCACCGAGGCAGCGGTAATCGACGATGATGGCGGAGGCGATCCTAGATCGGCGCCGGGAAGCAAAGGATGCGTTCTCCGAGTCCTTCACAACTCCGGCTAGGGTTCTTGAGGCGTCTTGAAGAGGTGGTCGAGGCGAGATTCTTGGCACAGCGGCTTGCTTCGGGATGGACAAGAATGGCCGGTCGACAACGATGTCGAAGCGGCGGCGCTCCGGTGCGTGCTCCAGGGCGTCATTGGCGTGGTCACGTTCCGGTGGCTGTGATGCACAAAACGAGAGGTGGTCAACAGAGAAGTGGTTCGGCATTGTGTGGAGAGATGGAAACGCGAAAGAGATAGAGGTGACCTTGACTCAAACGGAGATGGCGATGGTCGTCACCTCCATGGCCAGTGGTGAGGTCGCTGGTGAAGGAGAGGCAGAGGACCTGCTCCCCTCGGCTTCTTCGGCTCTGAGTGATGAGTGAGGAATGGCGACTCAGACTGGAGGAGAAGAGAGCGAGAAAAGGAAAGCCCGAGGTCGTCGACACGTTGTGGCCACGCGTCGGCTCGCTCGATCTCTCCGTGTCTGTGTTCTTGGTCGGCTGAGGGTGAGGCACAAAGAAAGGGCGAGCTGGAGAGGCTGCCAAGTGGGCCCAGGACGAAGTGCTCTAGGTGGAAGAGAGAGGTGTGGGTAAGATTCTGGGTGAACACGGTTTTAGACGAATTTTTAGATTATTTTCTCTCCCCTAACTTTGTAGCTTCATAACTTAATGTGTGGACCAAATTAATTAGTGTTATTTTTCTGGAGGTAAATGATTACACCTAGATTCCATTTTCTTTGGTTTCACTCAAAAATAATGGATAGACTGCTCACAGAAATTAAACAAAGATTGGCTATTAGAAAGGTAGATTGAATTTTTAAGAAGCCTAAACAGAGGAGGAAAATTCTAGAAAAATTATATTTAGGCATGACAAATAATCTAGTATTTGAATAAATTATTTTCCATGTTCACTTATGTGCAGTTAAATGTACTTTTGGATGAAGTATGGCTTTAGCCGATTAAAATTTAATTTGATTTCTTTTAGTTTTTTCTGCTTTGACTGATTAATTTGTGGTATTAAACTTAGTTATTAACTTGTACCAAGATTATAGTGAATTGTTTATGCTAAACATAGTTTACATAAATTTTTCCATGATTTCATCTTGCATAGATTATTTTAAAGAATAAGAATAACCTTTCTTTGTATATGTGTTCCTACTACATAATTGCACCTAATATTATTATAGGGATTACATTAAACTTCTTTTGGACTGAGAAAAAGATAATAGAATTTAATATTAAGTCCACATGTTATACTCATGAGACCTATTATAAAAAGCGAGACCAAAATCCAAATACACAATGGACTCAAGTCTAGGCATGCGTTATGCACAAGTATGCTGTCACACCTTGAAGTTCTTTTCCAAGCCTAAATTGAATTTATAAATCACCTAGAGAAAATATCGGTGTAAAAGAAAGAGAGAAACCCTAATAAATTAATGCAAATAATAATCGGAATTGGCATGTGGAATTTTTCTTGAGTTCTATATGTCGAAATATGCTAACAAGATTTTTAGTGAAATTTTTAGAGCTCTAGAACTAATTTTAAGCAATTAAAAATGAGCACAAGCAATATTTAATCCTAGGAAAATTCATTTCCTTCTTTTTCTTTTTCTTTTTCCCCTTTTTCTTTTTCGAATGGGCCGCCGGCCTATTCTTTTCCTCCTCCCCCTCCCCGCTGGGCCGGTCGAAGGCCACGGCCCAGCCGGAGGAGGCCGGTCTCCCAACTGCCGCTCCCGCCTCTCCCTCGCCTTCCGGGCCACGCCGCCCACGTTGCCGCCCTCCCCACGATCCCCGCGCCCACTCCCTCTCTCCCCCGCCTGCTCCCGCTCTCGAAATTCGAATTCCTCCTCTCTCTCCTCCCCACTTCTCCCCACTCCGCCGGCGAATTTGCGGCCATCCCGGCCACGATCGACCCCCGCGGGTCTATATAAAGCGTCCCCGCCTCCTCTTCTCTCTTTTTCGTTTTGCAACCACCCGCTCCCGTGCCCTCCATCGCCCTAGCGCTGTCGCCCTCCTCTCCGCCGCCGCCGCCACCGCTCCGGTCGCCGCTAGCCGCCGTGCCAAGCCACGCCGTCGATGCCGTCACGCTCACCGTCGTGCGGGCCGTCCCGTCCAACTCTCCTCCGTCAGAATCCGCCATTGGAACCCTCTCCGCCCCATGCGCCAGTGAGCACCGCCATGGCCGCCGCCTTCGGCCGGCGTTCTCACCCCTCCCATTTTCCTCCCTCCCTGTAACCCCTCTCATCTTTTTCGCTAGGTGGTTCCGGAGACCGTCCGCCGTTCGCCGTCGTCCCCCGGTCATTCCTCGCCGCGGTTCGCCGTCGTCCCCTCGTGCCGGCCGAACCCCGGTCAGCATCTCCCCGTCGTCTTTCCCCCTCTCCCTCTTAGCGCCGCTGCCTTGCTGCTCGGGGCCGCGCCGCCGCGCGCCACGGCCGTCGGGTCGGCTTGAGCCGTGCCCGTGAGCGCCCGCCCGCGAGCCGCCTCCGCCGTCCGATCTATTGGGCGGTAGATCGGGGCCGTCCAACCCCGCCACCCGCGTGGCTGCCACGTGGCCGCCACGTGTGCGCTAAGTCGGCGCCACGTGTGCACCATGTGGTGCGCCGCTCCTCCCCGGTCCATGGACCCGGTCCACCGTGGACCGCCCCCCCCGAGTCACTGCCAAGTGGGGCCCGCATGTCGGCGCCACCCCCTCTCTCCCCCGGATTTTAATTATTACGCAATAAATCAATTTTGGATTTTTCTGTTTATAGTAAAAACACAGTGAATCTTCTAAAATTCATATCTAATTCATCCGAGCTCCGTTTAAGCCCATTCAAGTCTCAGAAAATCAAGAAAAATGCATAGAATCCATTAAAAATGGTTTTGTTCTCTGTTTCAGTAATCTTATAGCCTGTTTGTATCATTTGCTTTGTATGTCGCTTAAATTCCGGCTCTCCCGACGCTCCGGTGTACTTTGAAATAGTCGCCGAGGTTCCTCCAGCAGTAGAGCAAGGCAATTCATGCTTGTCACTTGAACATGTTGATCCTAAATTGCAAATGCTCTACCGTTTTCCCTTAAATACTGCATTGTTTTATAATGTTACTATGGGATGTTTACCTACTGTTACAGCCATGCTATTTTTGTACCTTGTTCCTTTGTTAGCTTGAGGATATAACATGACTAGATATTGGACTAGGGATTGCTTAGCCATGCTTAGTTCAACTAGCACACAATGGGGGAAATCACATTAATGCTTAGACTTCAGGTTCTAGTGTTGGTGTTGGATTAAAGCCACCGTCCTGGTGTTAGTCAATTAAAATATAACATATGGTGGGCTGTGGGTGCTTGGTTTTGATGGTCGCACCCATGGCACTTAAAGACCGGTTCATAGGAAACCCTGGAAGAATTCCTCGTACTTGCCACAAGCCAGCGTGGGCAACGGCTGGGCTTGTAGTGTAGCTTTTCTCTAGCTGACGCATCCAGGCAAGGGTGGGCATGATGGAGTTTGGATGGGCCCTGCGACGGCCTATGCGGCTTCCTGATTCACCTAGGCACGAGAGGGGACTGCCCGCTGCCTTGCGAGGAGTGGGGGTGAAACCTGAGGTGTGGTGTGCTTGGTTAGAGGGGGTTATGCGAAGGGTCCTGTCACGGCCTCTATCCGGTATGTCGTGGTGGCATGTCGGCGCACGGGAACGTGTCGTGGGGCTGTGTCTTGTGGGTACAGTTGTACACCTCTGATCAGAGTAAAACTATTCGAATAGCCGTGCCCTCGGTTATGGACGGTCAACCAGATTCACCGTGATTAGTCTCACTCTAGTCAAGTCTAATGGAATTGATTAGTTCAGGTGGATGGTTGGGCCTGTTGCAACGTGGGGTAGCGTTGGACAGTGGATGGATAATATTGAGTAATTAATACAACTGTTTTACTGCTTTCAACTACTATTTTTAAATGCTTGATTTATGCAAATGAACCGCTCTAGCTATCCTTTGGTTATACCTTGCATCATACCCTCTATTCCGGTATGACTTGCTGGGTACGGTGGTTGTACTCAGTCTTGCTCTATTTTTCCCAAACCCCAGAGTTTGAGTATGCGTCAGATGGCGGTTTCTCCGAGGAGTAGGCTTCGTCCGTGCCGTCGAGGATGCCTGTGGAGTGGTGTTCCCGCTGCGCTCCAAGTCAAGGCTTAGCTCCAGTTATCTTTTAATTTTCCGCTGCATTTATGTAAGACTTTTATGGTGTTTGTAAGGTGTGGATCTGTATGTCAACTTTGTTGTTTGTGTACCCCGGCCACATTCTGCTTGGAATTCTATTCGGGAATTTCTGGGCGTGACATATGCTCAAATGCTTGCTGACATTTCTAGTCTAATGTTGGGAATGAAAATGTTTTATTTTGTTCTCAAATTTTAATCATGCAATGGTTTAAGTTGGTCATCACCTAAATTAAAACGGAAATTTTTGGCTCTCAAAATTGGATAAGTTAACCTCTAACTATTTTGACAAGAAATTTTAAGTCCTGAAATTTTGGGTATGTTATAATGCCTTAGCAAATACTCGTTGTACAGCTGCAATCAAATCTGTGGAGCTGTAGATAGCCTTAAATATGTAGCAAATGAATAGCAAATGCTCAAATCAGAGAATGCAAAGTTGAATAGTTGTTCAAAGTCAAGTACCGCGCCGGTTCTAGGCTAGAATGTACTAGAGATGTGAGCCTAGAGATAAATGATACCACAAGATAACACGAGAAACAACTCAAGCACACTGATATATCAAAATTCAGCTCAAAGATACAACTGATTTTTTTTCTTTCTTCTTCTTTCTTTTCTTCTTCCTTTTTTTCTTCTTCTTTTTTTTTGTGCGGCTTTTCTTTTCTTCTTTTTTTTACGGACCTTTCTGCCTTTTTCTCTATTTCTTTTCAACAAAAACTGAATCAAGGACCTCAATGTAAGGTCATAGGGACTCAAATGTAAATTTGAAAATTGCAGGGACTCAACTGTAAAAGTCCAAACCAAAATTAAAAATTATACAGAAATGGAATGCTGAGTTTATACCGGTTCTGTTTTTGCAAACTGAACTCGAAACCGACGCAAAACAAAAATTCACAAAAGTGTAATCGAGACGGTGGAGGTCGAAACCTCTAATAGGTAATCGATCGCCATGGTGATCGGCTAGCGATCATGAGGCGCCCCTCTCCCTCCACCTGGTTTTCTTTTTTGGCACCGCATTACTTTCCTATTTTAGTAAATTTATGCACCTAAAGTTTATACACCTCAAGTTTATACATCTAAAGTTTAGAGACCAAAAGTTTATAAGTCAAAAGTTTATATAACCGATTCAAATTTGAATTTGAATTCAAATATTTTTTATATATAGTATTTCTATACATCTGTCAAAAGTTTATATACCCGTTTCAAATTTGAATTTGAACTATATCCGATTTGAATTTGAATTCAAATATTTTTATATATAGTATTTATATACATCTAAGGTTTATAGACCCAAAGTTTATAGTCAAATGTTTATATACCCGTTTCAAATTTGAATTTGAATTATATCCGATTTAAATTTGAATTTAAATTCAAATATTTTCTATATATAGTATTTCTATATATCTAAAGTTTATACACCTAAAGTTTATAGATCCAAAGTTTATAAGTCAAAAGTTTATATAGCCGATTCAAATTTGAATTTGAATTTCAATTTTTTATATATAGTATTCCTATACATAAAATTTTCTAACTTTTTTTTTAAAAAAAATTTGTGGTGTACTGTAGTAGGAAGAGAAGAGGGAGGAGGAAGGGGGAGAGGAGGGAGGAGTGTATCTGAGGAGGGAGGGGGCGGACGCCATTAGGCGTGCCTGGTGGAGGTACGGTGGGGAAGGAAACCGAAAGGTGAGGGAGTCGGACTTTGGCCTCGGCAACTGGGCACGTAGGACTTACTCACATGGAAAGAAACGCACACGTGGGGGTGGAGGGAGAGGACTCGGCCAAATTGGAAAGGTCAGCCTTGGATGGAAACAAACCAACCTGATTGATCTAATCTACAAACAGACGCCCCCTTCCTTCTTCCTTTTTCAGGCGCAACAGCACGACCACGGGAGAGGGTTCAAACACACGACACAAAACCTGGATGCAACTCATCAACTTCAAAACCGACCAACAAAAATTTATGAAAACTACAAAATTAGAACCGTGGCAGCAAGCTGATTCCGTTTTTGTAGGTCCGGACAACAATAGAGACACGGTGGCGGTGACGACTGTGGTACAAAACGTAACTAGAACTCGAAACTCTAAACGGACTAGACACTAAAACCAGCAACTTGATTCGACGATGTAACGCAAAACACAACAAGGCAAAAACTGATAAGAACAATGCAATAGCACAATATGGCTAGGTAATAGATGAGTTTATTTATTTTTGGTTATTTTCTGGGAATAGGTAGATGAAAACTCACCGACCAACGAAAGCTCTGATACCACCTGATGAACCCTGAGTTTCACTCGAGATTCAAGGCTGTTGTTGGCCTGATCTTTCGGTGAGTTGTAGATAACTACAATTTGGGAGAAACATCACCGATCCGACTACAACCGTACGAGACGTTGTGTTGCGCCTTAGCGATCGACACACCTCTTCGTGGGTTGTTGATCTTGCCGATGCAAATCAACCTTATTCCTGCAAGCAAATCGAAGAAACAAGCAAGAACAAGATAAAAGCAATCTGAATTGCAAATAGAAATGAATACACGAGATAAGTTGGGGTTTCGAATACAAGCAGACGGACGGTCTAGCCGACACGTGCTCTGCAAGAAAGTAGCAATGGCTAAACTTTCATCTAAACAAAACCCGAGAAACCCTGAAGGGGTACCTAACTATTTATGGAGGTAGGAGGATGACCTAGGGATGCCTAGGGTCATGCTCCACCTGGTTGGGGCACACCCCACATGATCCCCACTTGGGCCGGGGTCCCAAACGATGTTACAAGCCCATTGGCCCAATATAGGTGACACAACACCTTGTTTCTGTAATTGCGGCCAAACGACATGTAATTTGGTGATGAAGCTGGATCCGTTGGAAAGAGGGCTCTGAGATCTTTCCATCAAGTACTCACGGGCCGAAAACGGAGGTCGTATACAGATTCGGCGACCGTTTGAATACAACAGTGTAGCATGTGGCCGAATCAGATTCCAGCACTTGGAGGACTTGATCTCGATATCTTCTTGTTCATACATGATGTAAGGAATGGTTGCATCCATGGTAGCATGGTCACATCATTTGCATTGAAGTCGGGGGGCTACTGTCATGGTTATGGATACCACATACCTAATAGTAGTGGACTAAACTCCGCAGGGCCCACCACATACCATGTCTTATACAGAAACAAACCTCGTATATAGAAGGAGTTCCGGATAAGAAAGGACAAATAGAGTTCTATATGGAAACGACAAGGATTACTCCAATTGTGTCCATTTTTATCTCCCTAGTCTTACTTGGACAAGGGGGCATCCATGGGTATAAATACAAGCCCCCCTAGGAGGAGTGGTGACACGCCACAAAGCCACAAGCCAACACACGCCGCCGGATATCAACATTAGAGATAAGCCTAGACATACCCCATCCGGTGCCTACGGAAGTCGGCAAGAGGGATCTAGCGCCATCTCTAATCTCGACGAGTTCATACTCGAGAAGGAAAACTACCCTGTCGTTGACTACGAGTTGGTGTTCACGCCGCCAAGTCGACGATGGCTAGATAGGTTATCCCAATTGTTGTACGCTGTGGTTTTCTATATCAATCCCATATAAACAGGATGTAGGGCTATTACCTGTCAGATAAGGGGCCCGAACCTGTATAAAAATCCCTGTCTTCGTCTCTTTTACTTTAATCTCGCATATATCCTGGTACCAACGATCCCATACCATCCAAATACCGTAGTCGCGATACCAAACGTCGACAGTCATGTTGCAAGAAAAAATAAATTTGATTACGGATATATCTTAGCTAGCTATAAACTTGATGCCTCTTGTTGTATTGGTTTAATGTGGTAACATAAATTCTCAATTTTTTTATTTTGCTATCACATCCACCTCCTAGTTCCAGATCTAGATCTAGATCTTGTAATATATAGAGAGAGAATAAAATTTTTAATTTCTATTTATTTGGTGCAATCAAAAAATAATTATATTAGTTTGTAATTGATGTGACCATGACTACTACGGATACAACCATTGCTCATATCATGGATGAACAAGGAGATATAAGGATCAAGTCCTCCAAGTGCTGGAATCCGATTCGGCCACCTGCTACACTGCTGACTTCAAACGGCCGCCGAATCTGCATACGACCTCCGTTTTCGGCCTGTGAGTACTTGATGGAAAGTTCTCGGAGCCCTCTTTCCAACGGATCCAGCCTCTTCTCCGAATTCCATCTCGTGTGGCCAGAATCACAGGAACAAGGTGTTGCGTCACCTATAATGGGCCTATGGGCTTGTAACTTTGTTTGGGACCCCGGCCCAAGTGGGGCCCATGTGGGGTGCGCCCCAAGCTAGTGGAGCACGACCCTAGGACCCTCTTGGTCATTCTCCCACATCCTATAAGTAGCTAGGTACCCCTTCAGGGTTTCTCGGGTTTTAATAGATTAAAGTTTAGCCATTGCTACTTGCTTGCAGCGCGCGTGTCGGCTAGACCGTCCGTCTGCTGGTTCTTCGGAACCCCAACTTATCATTTGTATTAAATTCCTATTTGCAATATCAGATTGCTTTTATCTTGTTCTTGCTTGTTTCTTCGATTTGCTTGCAGGAATAGGGTTGATCTGCACCGGCAAGATCAATAACCCACGGAGAGGTGTATCAATCGCTAAGGCGCAACACAACGTCTCGTACGGTTGTAGTCAGATCGTCAACGTTTCTTCCAAATCGTAGTTATCACAACTCACCGAAAGATCGGGCCAACAACAGCCTTGAGTGTCGAGAGGAACTCAGGGTCCATCAGGTGGTATCAGAGCTTTCTTTGCTCGGTGAGTTTTTATCTACCCATAACCAGAAAATAGCCATACAAAAAAATTTGTATCATTTACCTAGCCATATTGTGCCATTGAATTGTTCATTTCTATTTTTGCCTTGTTGAATTTTGTGTTGCATCGTCACGTCGTCTTGCTGGTCTTAGCATCTAGTTCGTTTAGAGTTTCGAGTTCTAGTCACGTTTTATACCACAGTCGTCGTCGCCTCCGTGTCTCTGTTGTCGTCGGGACCTACGAAATGGAATTGGCTCACTGCCACGGTTCTATTTTTGTAGTTTTCAGAAGTTTTTATCGGTCAGTTTTGGAGTTGCATCTAGCTTTTGCTTGAGTTTTGGTTTGCCCGTGAATAGATCGCTCGTGCTTGTTGCCGGCGCTGAGAGGAGGAAGAAGAATTTCCAAATTTGTTTTTGGAAGTTTGAGAGTTTAATTTGGAAAGAAATAGTAGATCAGATTGATTGAAGATCAGTTTCCCTTTTTCTCTCACCAAATCCGGACTCCTAGAGATGCCGTATCCATCCACCCGTCGCCCACTACCACCGTGAGGAGTCCGATTCCCTCCCTCTTCCGTTGGTTTAGATCCATACCGTGTCTTCCCGCATAGCTTGGTGAAAATTTTCAGTGTGTCCGATTGTAGATCCGTTTGGAAAAACGGAACCAGTATAAATTTAGCATTCCATTTTTGTATAATTTTAATTTTGGATTTGCACTTTTACAGTTGAGTCCCTGTAATTTTTATATTTACATTTGAGTCCCTATGACCTTATATTGAGGTCCTTGAGTCGGTTTTTGTTAAAAAAAAGGCAGAAAGGTGCTTAAAAAAAAGAAGAAAAAAAAGCCACACCAAAAAAAGAAAAGAAAAGAAAAAGAAAAGAAAAGCAGGAAAGACAAAAAAAAAAAAGAGAAAGAAAGAAAGAAGAAAAGGAGAAAATCATTTTGTTATCATTGAGCTGAACTTCATATATCAGAGTTGTGCATGAGTTGTTCCTAGTGCTATCTTGTGGTATCGTTTGTGTCTAGGCTCGCGTCTCTAGTACGTTCTAGCCTAGGACCAGCACGGTACTTGACTTTGAACAATTATTCAACTTTGCATTATCTGATTTGAGCATTTGCTATTCCTTTGCTACATATTTAAGCCTACCCAGAGCTGCACAGTTTTGATTACGGCCGTACCGCAAGTGTTTGCCAAGGCATCGATACACCCAACCTCCATTGGGGTGCTTGGTTGAGTCGGTGTACATTACCATTCCGCTTGCTTTGGTAAGAACTTGTAAGAGCTTGGTTAAAAGCTTGATTGTGTGTGATATTTGAGCTGCCACTACCTAGTAGTTGATAGGAGCGTGCATATTTTTGTGTGTTTCTTGTTTGCTACTAACCATGGCAGGATTGCGTAAGGGAATACGAGAACATCAACTTCTACACCTTCGACGAGATATCACGACTTCTCCACGTGATGCATATGAGGTACATGACTATAATTTTGAACAAGTTGCATCTAAGTTACCATTCTATGATGGGAAGTACGATTCTGTTGCATACATTGATTGGGAGCTAGCAGTAGACAATGAATTTGATATATATGATTTTTCTGATACTCAAATGATTAAGGCTGCTAGTAATAAGTTTACCTCTTCTGCATTATTTTGGTGGACTTATGTTAGTAATAAACCTGAAACTTGGGATGAATTGAAAACCATGATGAGAAAGCGCTCTGTGACATCTTATTACAAATGTACTCTTCGGGAGAAATTAGAACATCTGAAACAAGGTGATAGAACTGTTAGGGAGTACATTCATGAATTTAAGGTCTGTATCATCTACAGTGGTCTCAAAGAGTGCAATGAAAATACAATGCGTAGATTTTTCAATGGGCTTAATTCTGAAATTCAGGTTTTGCTTGATAATGTGACATATAATCATATTGGGCACCTATTCATGCTTGCTCGTAGCATTGAGAGTCAGATCATATCAAAGGCGAGGATGCATGACCAATGTGATTTATCTCCTATTTCTGAATCCCCAATATACTTATGTAATGATGATGTGCAAACATTGGAGGAGCAATCTTTTGTCTCCCCTGTTACTAACGTTTTGCAGGAAGATCAGCACATCCAAGAAAAGGAGAATGGTATACTTGAGAAGAAAGAGGATGAAGCACCTGCGATGTCTAAAGAAAGTTCGCAAGGTAAATTAAATGGTGCTGAGAGAAATGAAGGTGAGTATTCTCAAGGTGAGCTACACTTGTCCACTTTTCATGCTATAGTAGAGCAACCATTAGTAGAATCAATTGCTGAGTTGCCTTTGTCACAAGTTGATTTACTTGCTGTTCCTTGTCATAAAGAATAGTTGTGCGATAATGCTTCACTTATATCCATGCCACAACTAGTGAATGAACATGCTATTCCTGTTGTTAATACTAACTGCGCTGATTTTAAGCATGTTACCATGGCTACTACGGATACAACCATTGCTCACATCATGGATGAACAAGGAGATATAAGGATCAAGTCCTCCAAGTGCTGGAATCCGATTCGGCCACCTGCTACACTGCTGACTTCAAATGGCCGCCGAATCTGCATACGACCTCCGTTTTCGGCCCGTGAGTACTTGATGGAAAGTTCTCGGAACCCTCTTTCCAACGGATCCAGCTTCTTCTCCGAATTCCATCTCGTGTGGCCAGAATCACAGGAATAATGGGCCTATGGGCTTGTAACTTTGTTTGGGACCCCGGCCCAAGTGGGGCCCATGTGGGGTGCGCCCCAAGCTAGTGGAGCATGACCCTAGGACCCTCTTGATCATTCTCCCACATCCTATAAGTAGCTAGGTACCCCTTCAGGGTTTCTCGGGTTTTGATAGATTAAAGTTTAGCAATTGCTACTTGCTTGCAGCGCGCGTGTCGGCTAGACCGTCCGTCTGCTTGTTCTTCGGAACCCCAACTTATCATTTGTATAAAATTCCTATTTGCAATATCAGATTGCTTTTATCTTGTTCTTGCTTGTTTCTTCGATTTGCTTGTAGGAATAGGGTTGATCTGCACCGACAAGATCAATAACCCACGGAGAGGTGTATCGATCGCTAAGGCGCAACACAACGTCTCGTACGGTTGTAGTCGGATTGTCAACGTTTCTTCCAAATCGTAGTTATCATAACTCACCGAAAGATCGGGCCAACAACAGTCTTGAGTGTCGAGAGGAACTTAGGGTCCATCAGTAATATGCCGATGATATGATTTTGTTAGATTTTTCTAATATACTAATTTGGCATGTCTGTGTAAAAAAATTGAAATAAACTTTGTTTTTTTATTAATTTACAAATAACCTTTAGTTAATTAGTTTTTAATAGCGATAAGTTTTTTCAATAAACCCTACAAATTTGGTTTTAATTGTGCAAATAATTTATGTTCATTTTTTAGAGATATGGAAAGTCGGGAATGGATGTATCATTGGCCGAGGTTTTTGTCTCCATATAGAAACGAAGTGTCTAAATTTATTGCTATTGCCAAGGCACACGCTGAGAAGAACAATATGAGGAAGATAATTTGTCCATGTGCTGACTGTAAGAATGAAATAGCCTGGGACTTCGACGATGCTTTTAAAGTGAAGGAGCGCTTAGTAACTCGTGGATTTATGGACAAGTATGAAATATGGACACGTCATGGCGAAGAACAAGTGGACGGGCCTGAAAATGTAGTTCCGACACAAGTTGAAGACATGGTGCATGACGATGGTTCTGTTGAGGACAAAATCGACCTAGAGGAAATGTTACGTCATGCAGAACCCGAGGTGCTGATGGGGTCGGCTAGAGCTTTACAGAAGGCAGCTAAGGAAGTTTTGTACGATGAGTCAAAGGGCTGTGACAGTGAGTTCACAACACTACGGTCAGTTCTTGAACTTATGAGGTTAAAGGCGAAACATGGATGGTCTGATACCAGTTTCGACAGTCTGTTAGAACTTCTGCAGAAAATGCTCCTGAGGCCTAACTCACTACCATCCAGCACATATCAAGCGAAGAAACTCATATGTCCCCTTTCACTTGGTGTGGAAAAGATTCATGTGTGCGTTAATCACTGCATACTGTACAGGAAAGAGTACGCTTCTTTTGATGAATGTCCAACATGCAATGCTAGCCAGTACAAATCGAATAGCAATACTGGCCTAGAACCGTCTGACACAACTGAGGGAAGACAGAGAAAAATCCCGCAGCTTGTGATGTGGTACCTTCCTGTCAAAGACCGCATTAAACGGATATACTCAAACCCAAGAGATGCGGAACTAATGTGCTGGCATGAAGAAGGGCACAAGAAGGATGGGATGATTCGACACCCGGCAGATGCTCGTCAGTGGATAAACTTTGATGCTCAGTATAGAGAGTTTGCTAAAGACCCACGGAACATTAGATTTGCCCTGAGTATTGATGGAGTTAATCCTTTTGGAGACATGAGCAGCTCACATAGTACTTGGCCAGTGCTGTCACCATGTATAATCTTCCTACCTGGCTTTGTCAAAAGCGAAAATACGTACTACTCTGGATCCTCATACAGGGACCCCGTCAATCTGGTATTGATATTGACGTATTTCTTGAACCATTGTTGGAAGATATTGCTGATTTATGGAAAGAGGGATTGAAAGTGTGGGACGAGTACTTAAGGGAATACTTCACGATGAAGGCCATCATCTTCGTGACCATTAACGATTATCCAGCAATGTTTTCAGTTTCAGGTCAAATTAAAGGTAAAACAGGATGTGTGATCTGCTTGAATGGAACATACTATTGGTATCTCCCGGGTTCCAACAAGCTTGTGTACATGCGGCACCGGCGGTTCCTACGCACAAATCACAAGTACCGCAAGATGAAGGCGGAGTTCGAGGGCACTGAAGAGATTGATCCTGCACCAAAACCTACATCGGGGGAAAAAGTGTGTGCAATGACAGAAAATTGTTTGCGAATTTGGAAATGTGACTAAGAAACCATCAAAGGGGACAAAGCGCAAGAAACCCGAGAAGACTATGTGGGATAGTAAGAAGCAAGATGATAGTTCGAAGTCAGATGATAAACTCCCTTCCCCATTCAAAAAGCATTCCATATTCTTTAAGTACCTCCCGTACTGGAAAGATCTGGAGGTTCGGCATGCCATAGACGTCATGCATCTAGAGAAGAATGTGTTTGATAACATAGTTGGAACATTGTTAGACATGCCGAAGAAGACTAAAGATGGTCTGCAATCAAGGATGGACATAGTCGAGATGGGAATCAGGGAAGAGTTACACCCTCAAGAAGGAGAGAAGAATGGCAAAGTATATCTTCCACCGGCCTGTTTCACACTGACACCTGAGGAGAAGAAGTCATTTTGCAAGTCACTCCGTGATGTCAGAGTGCCCATAGGTTTCTTGTCAAACATCAGTCGACTAGTTTAAATGAAATATTTGTCGGTATCTGGTTATAATTCACACGATTGTCATGTCTTGCTCACCGTGTTTCTTGCAATTACAATAAGGGCCATAAAACCAGAGTATTTAAAGGTTGCTATCACAAGGTAGTGCTACTTTTTCAACGCAGTGTCACAGAAGGTCATTAGTCTCGAAGAGTTAGGAAATCTCCGTACATTCGCACATGAGACACAGTGCCAACTTGAGATGTGTTTCCCTCCGTCATTTTTTGATATGATGGAGCACCTCATTGTTCACATAGTGCCGCAGATGGTTGCGCTTGGCCCACTGTACCTACATCAAATGTGGTCATACGAGCGTTACATGGCGGTTTTGAAGGGTTACGTCCGAAATCGTGCACATCCAGAGGGATCAATGGTTGAGGGTTATAGTACTGGAGAGGTTGTCGAGTGCTGTATCGATTACCTCAAAGATGGATATGCAATTGGAGTACCTGTGCCCCGACACGAGGGCAGATTGAGTGGTAGGGGAACGATAGGAAAGAAGAGATTCGTCACCCATGATCACAAATCATTCCAAGAAGCTCACTTCAGTGTCCTTCATCAGTTTGCTATCGTTGAGCCTTACATCGATCAACATATCGAGCTAATACGAGCTAACAATAAGGGTCGCACCACCGAGTGGATAATGAAAGAACACAAGCGTCTCTTCATAGATTGGTTGAGAGACCTAGACTTACCTAAGGGACAAACTACAGATGAAATAACTATGAAACGGTTGGCTTGTGGTCCATCAACTACAGTAAATTCTTGGCAAGGATATGACATTAATGGATACTCGTTTAGTACAAGAGCCCGAGATAATAAAACCTGTACGCAAAACATCGGTGTCCGTGTGGAGGCAATTGATGAAGCCAGGGAAAAACAATCATACTTCGGGTTTATTGAAGAAATATGGGAAATCGACTATGGGCACACAATGCAATTCCCCATATTTAAGTGCCAGTGGCAAAAATACCCGAACGGGGTCAATGTTGATAAGTTCGGTCTTATTGTTGTTGACCTGGCGAGTGTGGGTCACAAGGATGACCCTTGGGTACTCGCCAATCGCGTGGCACAAGTGTTTTATGTGAAAGTCCCTTCAAATTTGAAGAAAGATATAGTGCTACCCGGGAAACAAAAGATATTGGGAGTGGATGGGGTTGAAGATGTCGAAGATTACAATCAATACGATAGTATGACACTTTATAGTCAGTTTGTACAGAAGATTAAGAATGTCGAGACATCTACTCAGAAGACCGTGAAGCCTTACATGCGCATGGACGGTGTGGGAAAAAAATGTTAAAGGGTAATGATTGTTGAGTCGCATGTAAGCATCTAAGAAGTTAGTAGTTATGTAATGGTGGTATGTAAGGCGATGTGTGATCATATCGCAAATTGATGAACAATTGCACTCAACATTTTGCATATTAGTTTGTACTATTTTTTATGTGCAATTACCATTTGTAGGGTAACATTTATAGTTTTTTATATTTTAAAAGTTTTATTTAAAAGAGGCTTAAAAATTTAGCCCGAGTAATTTTTTATGTTCACTTACCACATAAAAAATTGCTACTATATGTTTTTTTTAAAGTAGTAATATTAATGTTTCGAACATTGAAGTAATATTTACATTTGAAAAGTAGTAATCCTAAGGTTTGTCAATTTGTATGTACAATTACCATTTTTATTAAACTACTGTAGACAATTTCAAATCACAAAAATGATGGATTTATGCGTCAAGCACATGCTTTTGCCTCACCCCGAAACCAAAGAACCTGAGCCAGATTACCCCTTCGATGACCTCAAGGAGAATACACCCTGCAGATTGCACGTTCCCATTGGACGCTCCGGGAAAACTCTTGAGGCTGCTACAACCATTGCTATTCCTGGGAGAACATATAATGAAGAGTTCATACCTGATGCGTATGCCAAAGTGTAGCCGCAAGTGGTCCACGAAGGGTTTGAGTCCTACGACATTGACTTCCCTACTGCAGATGGTGTATCCTTACTTAGGGATGCGGTGGATCTTGTAATTCTCTGGCACAAGAATGACATATCCTTTGGATTGGGCACCGATGCCACGCAAAAACCTGTGGTGCCAAAACCGGAGTTGGGAAAACCTCCGAGACCTCCTAAGAAGAAGGTGACTGATAAGGCGGAGGATCCCGAGATGCATAAGGAAAATCCAGTGCCGGAAGTGCCACCAGAGATTGAAGTGCTGGAGGTGCCCATGGAGATTCCAGTGCTGGATGTCCAAATGGAGATTAAAGTGGCTGAATTAGAGGTGCAATTTGTGGCATCAGTAGGGACAGAAATAGAAGAAGTACCAGGATTGGAATGGAACGGTACAGAGTCAGAAATATTTGAAAACCCTTCTCCTACGAAAGACCCCGAGGTGCAAGACACCACGGTTCCTGAGAAGGCCACTACCAGTTCTGAGGTGCCTAGAGTGCTTAGGAGCCACGACTCCAAGTCCAAAGATGAGAACAAGGAGAAGTTCATAGTAACCGTCTTCAGAGGGGGTAAGGAACGTGCCAAGCTCAGAGATGATGACCCCCAGAAGGCCGCTGAACTAGCCGGGCCAACATACTATGTTGGTGTTTGGTGCATGTGAGTATGAGTTCTAATTAATTATATGAAAAATATGTACAATACGAATCCATGTGATTGTTACTAACAAACTTCTTCTATAGGATGCAATACATGGATGCTAAGAAGAAAAAAGAACCTATCGGCTTCTTGGATCAGGCTACTTAAGGTTTACCATTTGGCTTGTCCTAAGGTCAAGGTGGCTCTGATACCAACTTGTCACGCCCGGAATTTCTATCCAAAATTCCAAACGCTTACATGTGCATTAAATCCTCGTCCAGGAATCAGCTGAGGCACACAATAACAAATTGTTAATAGAGTACTATCAAACTACTAATTAATATTCGCAAAATAATAAATTATTACAGAGGTGGATAGTTCCTCTCAAAAGAATAAAATTCTACGCAGCAGAAATAAACAAAAGACTAAACAGCTATGGCGACTCCACTCCACAAGCAACTTGACCCGAACAAAGTCTATTCCTCTTGATCATCACCTTCAGTGAAGTACTCCTCCTCTGATGAATGAGTATTGCAAGAATGAGCATATGACATACTCAACAAGCAACACAGCAAATATGCAAGTGCATAGGATAACAAAGGATGGCATAGTATAGCTTATGTGCATAAACAACATTTAATAAACATTTGAAAGAATAGTAAAACAGTTGAGTAATTAAGCAATATTAAATAAACACTATACAACACACCCGTGTTGCATAGGCCCAACCTTATCTGAACAACCAACCCCGGTTGTACAAATCAAACCTCCATACCAAGAATATACCATTCCAAACCAGGAGTCAAATTAATTATCACAGTATTATCATTAATGAGTAGTGTGAGACTAATCACGAAAAACAATCTTAGACCTACCCATAACCGCGGGCATGGCTATTCGAATAGTTTTACTCTGGCCAGATATGTACAAGTACCACTGTACCCACAAGACACAGCTCCACGACATGTAACCATGCGCCTCAATACCACCACGTTACCTCGGAAAGGAACTGTGACAATACCCCTCGCACAACACAACTCACCACAGTGCACCATACCTGGATCACAATCACCCCCTCTACAACCAGAGGCATGGACTCCCCAGCGACCCCCACGGACTTCTCACCGCTTCTCAGTCTGGCACACTGTAATGAACCATGCTATACAAAAGATAAAGCCGTAGCCCACGCTATACAAAAGATAAAGCCGTAGCCCACGCTGGCTTGTGGTTGGCATGGTAAATGTTTCACAATAGTAGCTCGCGAACCGGTCCTTAATTGTCATGAGCACGACCATCAAAACCATGTGCTGACAACCCACCTTTAATCAGGTTTTAATTATTAATTAATTATCATAACACGATTAACCATCGTGAGCTACCATTAAATCTAACCATAAGTAACTAGTAATTTGCCCGTGCTAACGCTACGGAGAATGCAAATTAAACAACCAAAAAGATGATATTATTTGTGATCATTGGTTTACATAAATTTTGTGTTGAAGCATAAATTTGTAGATACAAATATTGAAACATCCGCCATCAGCTTGCTGATCTTCACATGATTCTATAGATTTTTCCACATCGTTATGAATTCTGTAGATTCCGAGATGAATCATATTGTAAGATTCAAACAACTTTGCATAAGAAAACAGCACAAAATTGTATAGTTATCAATCTCCATTTTTATTAATCTGGCATTAAACATGTACATGCTGCAAAATGTTCTGCTCATTCAGGTATAACTTAGCAAGTAGAAACAATTAGTTCACATTACTTATCAGATTATTTCCAGAACAATTGCAAGCAAGCAGCAAGCCGCAACATCATTGAAGTGCATGGCATCCCTGCAGCTCCACTTCCATCTTGTCCTGAAAGTTAAATATGATGTCATCAGAAATAGCAAAAGCACATTCTTTAGCACATCTATATTTAACATTTTAGACTGATATGTCCGGAGCGGTAAGGAAATGATATATAGGAATAATTTGCTGTATGAAATAGGCTTCATTGCTACAGAAACACCAGAATTAAATTCCATTCAACAGTGCGTATATGTAAATTTGAGCATGGAGAAATGCATAACTTGTCCCTATAATGCACAAGTAACAAGAATCACCTCAGAAATGTAGAACTGGCCTCTATCGTGAAGGCTTCCGCAGCCTCCCCTATTCAGTAAAATTAAGCATTTTAGTATTGATCAATCGCCTAACTAACACAATTCATAAGCCCAATCTATTTTTAGATACCTATTATACTTGCCAAATTTCATAAATCAGTATAACGTAGTCAGATAAAAAAAATGCAAATAGACATGGTACATACCATTTACCACATAAACATACTGGAGCGAAGTTACTATACACTGCAACAACTACATGTATCTCAATCCCATGATACGACCACTGATCAGCACCTTAATCTTGGAATACCGCCAATTTGAGTGTAGATGTATGTCAACCTAGTTTTCCCAAATTGATCCGTACTTATATATTGTCCATGCTTATCTTACATGTGGAATATTTCTGTAAGAAACAATCAAAATCTGCCATATATATAATCCCTCTAACATGAATGAAAATAACAGAATGACAATAAAAAGCACTATTTAGCCTAGTATTAACTACAGAAAGCAACAGCCTAGTGAATACAAACCTGAAAGTCATTAAGCTCCACATCACTGTGTGCTTCCCTGTCATGGTCACATAGACTAAATATCTGCTACAAAGCCCTCACAAACCGTCGCTTTAGAGATTGTGCCTCTTATAAAACAATGGAGCTATTGGGTTAAGCATAACCTTTTCAGCATAGTAGAAGACCTCCGGAACCTGCAAATATCCATAAATTATATTATATAGTTAATCCAAGCCTTGCACAATATCTGGAATTCTATCTCAGGGAAGGCACTGGTTAAAATTATCAAGTGCATAGTACAGTAGATGTTTGATCAGGTTACACAAAAAATTATCAAGGCAGATATGGGCAATACACGTAGTACATTGTTAGAGATGGACAGCACTGTGTTCTCAAACTGAGCATCAGGAAAATTAGTGATCCAAATTTATTACTAAAGCCCTGAAAATCAAGTATTAATTCCATAAGACTACAGAGCATTTCATCAAGCTGTAGCAATCAAGTTGTGTACATCAAAATAGCAGGCAATGCAATTAACCATGCATAAATGCAACAGTGGGATTTAGCTTGCACAACAACATGTATCTTCCATCACAGTATCAACACAGAGTCAGGAATGAAAAAAATGGGATTTAACTTGCACAACCAAATCATTATAGCTTCATGTGCCAACTCTTTCCCCTTAGCCTTCTATGTAACACATGATTGGAAATATGTGTAAATAGAAAAAAAAAATGTCTTATACCAAGGAATTTTAGTGCAAGTATTTTTTTTACAAAAATGTGGAGTAGGAAGCATTCCTTTCCTTCCAAATCACAGAAAAAATATACACTCTCCTGCTGAGGATTTTATACATGAAGGAATACAAAGGAATGTTAGAAATATTAACAAATATAATGCCGAGTTGATGCCAGGAGTGTATCGATCTTAGAACTGCTTTGATATATCGGGTTCCCACCCACCTAGTACGCGACAACTGTTTAGAAATTAGAAGAGTATCAAGGTTTGACATCCACCGAGAATTTTGAAAACAAATTACAATTACAGTTGATAGAAAATATTAGCCTACAGGATATCAATTATTAACTATTCACTCTTGAGAGTAGTTCAAAAAATATTTGCTTAATCTCCTGTCTTAGCACTTTGTCGAGCACTTGGCCGGCAGAATGTACTCAAGCAATTCATCAAGTCCTGCAAGGAAGAATCAAGCAATTCGTGAAGCACGTACCAATAATCAAGGCGGCCCGGCCCGTTGCCGATCACGATCATGTCCTGCACGATGTCATCCCATTGGTCCCGTGGCCGCCCGTCACCACCAACCAATGACCTGGGCGAAGCAACTGAGGGCGTCGAGCAGCAGGTGTTCGGGGACGAACGCCGCCACCACCAAGCACGCCGCCGCAGCACGGCCGCCCCGGGTCTTCGCCCGACACCGCCCAAGCACACGGGCGTCCGACGGCGCCCAGCCAGCCGCCAGCCTCACCGCTAGCCACGCCGGCTCTTCGGCCGGTGTCATCAACCGCTGCCACCCGCGTCCCACCAGCCAGCCACGCCATCGCCCGCGTCTCCCGTCGGCCGTCTCTCCCGCCAAACGCCGCCGTCCTCACGACACCTGCCGCCGTCGTCCGCTCCGTCAGCTCACCGGCCAGATCCGGTGGTGACGGGCCGGATCCAGCCACGGAAGGGCCGGATCCGACAGCGGCGGCGGCGGATCCGCAGCCACGCGCCGCGCCGCTGCGAGGCCTTCCCGGCGCACTGTGCCGCCTCCTCGCGCCGGAGACGGGCCGTCGCCGCCATCCCAGCGTCCACGCGGTTTCCGGCGGCGGCGAGGCGGTGAGAGGAGGGGAGGGTGGCGGCGGCCGGGGGCTCGCCCGCACGTGGACGACCGAAGGCGCGTGAAGCAAAATTTCAGTGTTCCTTCATACAAGAATGTCTCGGTCGTCTTCTTTGCCTGCAGGCGTCGGCGTCGGCCTCCTTGTTCTTCTTATTCCTCCTTCGCGTCAGCAGTAGGGTCTCGACAGTCGACGGCGGGGCGAGGAGATCATGGCGAAACTGGGGTGGGGGTGAGGTAGGCGCGGATGCGGTGCGGGGAGAGGCGGATCTGGGAGGGAGGTGAGAGAGGCGCAGATGCGCAAATCCAGTGGTGCCGTCGGATGTAATTTGTCGTATGATTTTGCACCGTTGGATATGTGATATGATAAATGATGAATGAGTAAAACCATTTGTTGAACTATATGGTAGATAATGTAATATGATTCATCCCATTAATGAGCTAATGTTTCTAAGCATGGCTAAGCAATTATATATAAAGCATTTAGTTGAACCAAACCAATATATAAAGTTCAAGCTAATCAATTTATTACCCATAGGAAAATAAAGTCATCTTTGGCCATTAATTAATTGGGAAAGGCCCACCACCCGATGACATTCAAAATTAATGCATAAGTTGAAATAAAACATTAACTTTAAACAAGTTCAACATGCTCAAAGGGTTGTTTGGGATCTGTGTGACTTTCCTTGAGCTTCTTCAAATGCTTTTGAACCTTCCTCAACGTAAACGCTCTCCTCCGGAACGTCGGAAACTAAAGCAAATAAACAAAATCAACAAAACAGTAAAAAACAAGCATAAACAGTATATGTGGATATTTTTAACATGTAGATCTCGATTTTAGATGAATTTAGCAACTCGAACCACTTGAATCTGAGTTACGATGATTTAGTTATGAATTTCTGAAGTTTAATCAGATTTTCATCTAATACAGAAAATTATTACTATTTAAATAAAGGATTTATGATGTCAGGATGACATCATCGTAGCCATGGCACTGGACCACGACTCCGCCAGCGATAGAGAGCTCGGGCGACTAAACCGAAGGCACCTACACAAAGAGGACGACGAGACGAACTCACCGAAGCAAAGAACTACGACAAACGACGGCGAACGAAGACCGACGACGAACTTGACGGCGGCACGGCTCGGCTCGATGTTGACGGCGACGCTCCGGCGAATTGCAGCAGCGGCGAAGGAGCGGACGGGACGCTCCTCCACCTGGCGAACCTGACGGTGGCGACGGAAAGCGGCAGCGACGACCACAGCGGCAACGCGGCGCGGCCGAAGCGGCTACGGCGGCGACGGCACTAGGGTTTACGCGGTGGCAGCGGCGCTATAGGCGACGGCTGCAGCTTGGACTTGAGGCAAACGGAAGAGGACGACTAGGGGATGCTTTAAATAGGCATGGTTGAGGGAGATCGGACTCCAATCGAGAGGATTTGAGCCGGAAAAATCCGATGGTTAGTTTGGAGAGATAAACTCGAAAACGAATCCAAATTCGCATCGAACTCAAAGGGATAAGATCGGATTTTTGGGGGAAGGGAGAGAAGAGGATAAGGGAAACAAATCCACTCAACTAATTTTAGAAATGCACGAGAGGAAAGGCCAGATTTGGAGGGGAAAAACCGAGCCAATTCGGCCTCAGGTCGGCTGCCTGAGGTTTGAAGAAGAACAGTGCACAGGGAAGCAAAGTAAACTTTCAGTCTTGGGCCGGCTGAAAATAAAATAGAGAAAGAAAGAGAAGGGGGAAGCTCGGCTGTGCTAACTGGGCTGCACAACCGTGCTCCCAAAGGAGGGAGATGGGCTAGAATCAGTCCAACGGCTTAGGGGAAGATTAAAAACTTTTTCAATTAAAATAATTCGTAAAATGATGTTTCATTTATTAAAAATACTTTCCTTGCTCAAATAATTCACAGAAAAATCTAGAAAATAGATAAACAAGCAAAGTATTTAATGAAATTTTATCTAACTCAGTTTTATGTTGCTATTTTTCCTAGATTATTAGAGTTTAACTTGTAAGCCTTTAAAATAATTTCTAAAAATGTGTTACAGAATGAATTATTAAATTAGGCGATTTTCAGGGCGTGACAAGCCTACCCCTCTTAAACGGAATCTCGTCCTCGAGATTCAGAAGAACTAGCAAAAAGATGAGAATGAGCTGACTTCAATTCATCTTCTCGCTCCCAAGTGGCTTCTTCTTCTGAATGATTGCTCCACTGAACCTTACAGAACCGTATGATGCGATTCCTGGTGTTTCTCTTATTCACCACAAGAATTCGGACTGGCTTCTCAACATAAGTTAAATCTTTTTGAAGCTCTATATGCTCAGGATCTGCTTCCTCCGTAGGTACACGCAAACATTTCTTCAACTGCGACACATGGAACACGTCATGTATTCCCGCCATTGACGGAGGCAACTCTAGTTGATAAGCTACTTCACCTCTCCGACTCACAATCTTAAAAGGTCCCACAAATCGCGGTGCCAATTTCCCTTTGGTCTGAAAACGATGAACTCCCCGCAGCAGCGTAACCCGTAGGTATACATAATCTCCTTCTTCGAAAGTCAAATCCCTACGACGATTGTCTGCATAGCTCTTCTAACGTGACTGGGCAATACGCAACCTTTCTTGGATAATCTTCACTTTTTCTTCTGCCTCTCGCAATATATCTGTCCCAAAAACTTGACGCTCACCGGTTTGATCCCAAATGGAGCGGTGTACGACACTTTCGACCATACAATGCTTCATATGGAGCCATTTGAAGACTAGCTTGATAACTGTTGATATAACCGAATTCGGCGTACGGCATATTCTTATCCCAACTTCCACCGAAATCTAGAACACAGGCTCTCAACATGTCTTCTAAAATTTGATTCACTCTTTTTGTCTGGCCATCAGTTTGAGGGTGATAAGTAGTACTGAAATTCAAACGAGTACGCATCTCTTCTTGTAGTTTCCGCCAAAACATCGAAGTAAACTGACTACCTCTGTCTGACACTATTTTCTTGGGAACACCATGTAAACATACAACTCTTGCCATATATAACTCTGCAAGCTTATTTCCCGAGTAGGTTGTTTTGACAGGTATAAAATGAGCAACTTTAGTAAGCCTATCAACCACTACCCAAATAGAATCTTGTCCTGCCGACGTTCTGGGTAGACCGGTGATATAATCCATTCCTATTTCCTCCCATTTCCACTCTAGAATCTTCAACGGTTGCAGCTGACAGGCTGGCTTCTGATGCTCCGCCTTGACTCGCTGACACACATCACATAGAGCCACATATTCCGCTATCTCTCATCGCATGCTAGCCCACCAGAATTGTTGCTTCAGGTCTTGATACATCTTAGTGCTCCCAGGATGAATGGAATACAAAGTTTCATGAGCTTCTTTCATGATAGTTGTTAACAGTGAAATTTGGTAATCGGCAAAGACGTCATCGGCTTAGAATCATTATCGGTTGTAGCATCTCGGAATCAGCCGATGGGAGTTATCAAGTCGCCAATAATCGGATTCCTGCTATATTCGGTTAAGGAAATCAATCTACTAAAGGAAGCTTATCCCTAAGTGACCGAGTTTAGAGAGGATGCGGCATGGCAGTTTATATATTAATTAGGAATAGTTTGTTAGTTTCCTTTTATCTTTAGGAAAGTGTGTTTAGTGTCCGATAAGGACTTCATATTTTCCTTTTATCTTTAGGTGAGTTTCTTTCTTGTCCGACAAGGACTTGTATCAACCCATGGTTATAAATATGTACACCCGGGGTCTATGTAATCTATCTCTACGATCAATACAATTCGGCTCATCGCCACCCTTTTTACTTCTACTTTTGTTTTTTACGTTCCGGCGGAACTTGGCACCCGACGCGGGGCTGCATCGTCTTCGATCTCCGGCGAAGGGATAAGTCCAATGTTCCGTCGGCCCAGGCAATTGTCTCATCTACGTCGGCGTCGTTCAAGGCTGCATCAGTATATTCGACCTCTTGGATTGCTCTGGTTTGAATGATATATTTGTCTACCTATTTATTATATGTCTCTGTTAATCTAGTCTTAGCATATCAATTTAGCTCTATCGGCTGCTTCTCGTTTTAGGGTTTCTGCCGGTATCGGCTAAATCGCGTTGCTAGATTAGATTAGCTTAGATATCTACCACCCTGAAAATCAGTCAACGGCTTGATTGTCTAGATATTGTGTTTCTTTTCATACTTAGTGCTGCATCAGTTAAGTTTGATCTACTAAGTCGTGCTTAGAACCATAATCTCTAGCCTGCTTCTTGATTGCCAATAGGGGTTGGGTTTCAGCCGATGAGTTATCTGGATGTTGCATCGGCTCATAAGGATTTCATATACATATAAGTTGGATTTAGCCGATGACAACAAAAGTTTCATTGTTTAATCTAATCTTGTGGATTTCATGGCATCGGACCACCAGCCGATGTGTGCTTTAACCTTCGGATCGATGCTTATCTATCATATAAATGCTAGCCGATTGGTTTATACTGGACTATATTATTGTTATATTTTATTATCAGTAGCCGATTGCCTTTATATCATCATCTACATTGGACATATAGCCGATTGCTTAAACCCTATCGCTATCGGCTGGTATCGGCATCGGCTATTATCGGCTATCGGCTGGAACTACTCCATCGGCTTGTCAGCCGATCGGCTTGTCAGCCGATCGGCTGTTTTGATCTACTATTTGCATATCTTGTCAGTTGCAGGATCAAACTGACTAGCACGCCCGCATCTCATCAATCTTTGGACTTGCACTGGAGCTAAGCAGATCTCCCAGGCCGGTGTGTTCGATTTTTTTTCGTCAACAATAGTATCCTTCAACTCCTTATTATCGGGCACGCAAATTCTTTCTCCTAGCCACACAGTTCCTTGCTCATCTTCTATATAACCGATGGTTTTTCCTCTTCTCATGTTCTTTTCAATTTCTTAGATATCAAGATCATTCACTTGAGCCTCTCTAACTTGATCAAAAAGAGTAGGTTGAGCTTCTAAAGCGGCAACAAAACCTTTATTGACTATTCCCAAGTTCAACTTTTCCAATTCCTGGCATAACTCCCAAGGTAGGTGTCGTCCTTCTGACATATTACAGTAGCTTTTCCTGCTGAGAGCATCTGCTACAACATTTGCTTTACCTGGATGATAATGAATTTCCATGTCATAATCCTTGATCAACTCTAACCATCTTCGTTGACGCATGTTCAGATTAGGTTGAGTGAAAATGTACTTTAAACATTTATGATCCGTATACATCTCCGTACGGTTATCAAAAAGGTAATGACGCCAAATCTTCAATTCATGAACCACAGCTGCCAACTCTACATCATGTGTTGGATAGTTATTCTCATGAGGGCGTAACTGCCTAGATGTATAGGCAACCACCTTCCCATCTTGCATCAAAACACAACCCAAACCATGTCTAGATGCATCACAATACACCTGAAAACCTTTCCTTGGATCAGGCAAGACTAACATTGGCGCAGTCACTAGCCTTTTCTTCAATTCTTGAAAACTCTGCTCACACTCTTCCGTCCACTTATACTTCACATCCTTCTGAAGCAGTCGAGACATTGGTCTAGCGATCTTTGAGAAGTTCTCAATAAACCTGCGGTAGTACCCCGCAGACCAAGGAAACTACGAATCTCTGAGACCATCTTAGGTTGCTTCCAATTTAGCACTCACTCCACATTGCTTGGATCCACGACAACTCCTCCAGCTGAGATGACATGACTAAGGAACTTCACTTCGGGCAACCAAATTCACATTTACTAAACTTGGCATAGAGCTGATGCTCACGTAGTTTCTCTAAAGCAAGACGAAGATGCTCTTCATGCTCTTCTTTTGTCTTGGAGTAAATAAGGATGTCATCAATAAACACCACGACAAACTTATCTAGATATTCCATAAACACGTTGTTCATCAAGTTCATGAAATAGGCCGGGGCATTAGTGAGTCCAAACGACATAACGGTACTTTCAAACAAACCATACCGTGTTGTAAAGGCGATCTTTGGTATATCCTCCTCACGGATTCAAAGTTGGTGATATCCGGAACAAAGATCTTTCTTGGAGAAGACTGTAGCACCTTCCAATTGATCAAACAAGTCATCAATCCTAGGTAGAGGATACTTATTCTTGATAGTGACCTCATTCAACGCTCGATAATCCACACACATTCTTTGGGTATGATCTTTCTTCTCCACAAAGATGACTGGTGCTCCCCACGGCGAAGTACTGGGTCTGATATATCCTTTCTGAAGCAAATCATCCACCTGTCTCTTTACCTCTGCTAACTCAATAGCTGCCATTCTGTAAGGTCTCTTATGGATAGGGTTGGTTCCAGGTACTAAGTTTATCCGGAACTCTATGTCTCTCTTAGGTGGCATACCTGGCAAATCCTCTGGGAACACATCTGGATAGTCTTGTACTATTGGGATCTCTTGCAAAGCAACTTGATTTAATGTCAAACCATGAGATCTAGGGGAGGACACAAAGAAAGACACTGTTTACCCATTGCTACTTGTTAAAGTCACCTTACGGTTAGCACAATCTATAACTCCTCTGTGATGGGTTAGCCAATCCACCCCTAAGATAACATCAAGATCTTTGGATTCTAGCAAGATAAGTGTGGATGGGAAAGGAATTTCTTGTATTTCTGTAGTAATGGAAGGACAGTACTGCGTTGAGGATACTTGATTGCCTGGGGTATTAACTAGTAAAGGCCTCCCAAGACTAATAACTTCCATTCCATGATTGCTCGCAAAACTTTTAGACAAAAAGGAATGTGTAGCACCGAAATCAAAAAGCACAGTTGCGGGTATAGAGTTAACAGGAAACGTACCCAAAACCACATCAGGTGCATTCTAGGCTTCTGCAGCTGCAACGTGATTAACACGAGCCTTCGGTGCTGGAGCATTGGAGTTGTTCTGGACAGGAGCATTCTTCACACGCCGAGGCTTTGGACACTTATCAGCATAATGTCCTGGATCACCACAATTGAAGCACACCCCTGGCTTGATTCCCTGTTCCTTCCTGACAGGCTGATTTTGAGTTGGAGCTGCTACAGGACGAGTGACCACATTACGATTGTCGTTGCTGTGATTACCAGTGTTGTTGTTGTAGAACTGGCGTTGAGGGCGAGCAACTGAAGAGGATCCTCCCTATGGGTATGGTGCAGCTTGAGGTCCCAAAGCAATGCGCGGCCTCTGGCTATTACCCTATTGAGCCTTGAAATAAGCAGCCCTACGCTTCTTCTGTTCCATCCTATTGTACTTGTCTTCTTGGCGAATCGCCTTGTCCACCAACTGCTGGAAATTCCGGTATTCTATAGCCATCAATGCATAAGACAACTCATCATTCAGTCCCTCTAAAAACTTCTCCTGACGTTCTTCATCAGTGCGAACATCATCTGGGACATAATGAGCTAGGCGATTAAAGTCATGGAGGTACTCTGTGACAGAACAGGATCCCTGATTGAGTGCTCTGAAATCTCTCTTCTTAAGTGCCACAACACCTGATGGTATATGTGTCTTCTTGAAAGTAGCAGTAAACTCCCGCCAAGTGATAGGCTCTCCCGCAGCTCTGTGTTTGACAAAAGTGATCCCACCACTCAGCAGCAGGACCATGCAACTGATGCAAAGCAAAGGAAACCTTCTCCTACTCGGTGCGCAGAATCAAATCTAACTTCTTTTCAACAGCATGCAGCCAATCACCTGCCTCTACTGGGTTAGTGGTGCTTGAGAAGGTAGGTGGTCTCACACGTAGAAAATCTGCCAACTTGTTCTTTGGAGGTGGTGGTTGATTGTTGTTATTTGCCTGCTGGTTCTGCGCTTGCTGCACTAGTAGATTAATCAACTGAGTTTGCTGAGCCGAAACTTGGGCAAGTGTGGGATCTCCTTCATTGTGACCACTTCCACTTCCAGTGCCGGTGTTCACCATCTGAAGAAAAGCACGGGCAAAAGGAAAGATTACATTTAAGTATGATTACATTTAAGTTGAATTAACACTATCTCACTAGCTAACTTACTCTTTGACAAGCAAAAGAACTAAACTCATGTAGTTACATCCCACCAATGATGTAAGCAACACGCAAAACCCACACACGCACAAGCAAACTAACACATCGAACTATGGCAACGGTCTAACTAGGCAACTAATCCCGCCTTGCATCGGAACGAAGAGATGGATCTTCTTCCTCTGGAGTAGCTGGCTCTCTTTCTTCTGGGTCTTCCTCCTCTTCATCATTACTTAAGACATGGATGATAGGTTCAGCATGATCAGGCACAACATCTCCCACCACACGAGTCTTCGAAGCCAACTGGATACGAGGTGGTGGACGGGTTCTCTTCCTTGCGGTGAGGCGAAGTTTGGGTGCTGGCGGTGGTGCTTCTCCCTTAAGCTCGGCCAGTTCCTTCTGCAGACGGTACACCTTGCTCTCCAACTTGCAAATCCTGCCACGGTTCCAGTTTTCCCTGTCATCAGCTGTTTTCTCCCGCTCCACGCCTACTGCATCCATGGCGCTAAGCATATACACAGCATGCTTCAGAGTGGTGCTATCTTCATCTTCAGGGCAGTGGTAAACTCCATAGTCTTGACCATGAGGCTTGTGTGGATGATACTGGAAAGCTGATGACTCTAACTCCTCATCAAAGCGATGACGTAGCTCTCCAATGGCCACCAAGGCTACCTCCTGACAAGCATGACTATACTTTCTTCCCCCAGCTTCAAACTTTATCGACAGAAGGTCTTCTCGATCACTAGTCAACGTCACGCGAACACGACACTTCTCCTCGTTGGGGTCATAGGGAATCTGGCGATACTCAGGGGCAACGTCGTAGCCTACTTCAAATGCCATCATTCTCAGCTCCCTGACGAATCCTACCGCATTGATCAAGCTTTCCGGCGGATGGGGCGGCGTCTAAAGGAGCACAGAAAGAAGGAATTAATGCATATATTTAAGTTAGCTGCACAAACTAGACTTAATTAATTTGACCCAAAAAGAAAAATAAAAGAAAAGGAGCAAACAGAACTAATTTTTTTATTTTTTTAATTAAATTTCGAATTTTTCTTATCTGGCCGAAACATAAATTTTTAGAAACCAATTCGTTTTATTTTTTCAGAATTTTTTTCGAAAATTTTTATTTATACAGGGGCATAGACTTTGGAACTAAACAAAAAGAAGCAAATATATTTTCTTCCTGTACAGTACTCGTGGGAACAGAATTAAACAAAGTTTTGTTTGGAAAATGAAATCAACTTTGGACAGACACAAATTGCTTTACACAAATGAATAAAATAAAACTAAAATACTTAGTATCTACCATAAGAACGGTACAGTGTCACCATTATATATTTTCTTCCTGTACAGTACTCGTGGGAACAGAATTAAACAAAGTTTTATTTGGAAAATGAAATCAATTTTGGACAGAGACAAATTGCTTTAGACAAATGAAGAAAATAAAACTAAAATACTTAGTATCTACCATAAGAACGGTACAGTCTCACCATTAACAAGGATGAGTAGTACTGGTGCTATCTTGATTGAATCGATACCATAATAGATGATAATAGATGTACAGTGCCGGCTAACCAATGAAATTCATAAAATCAAACTACTTAACACCATGAACAGTAAAGTTTTTTTTTTAAAAAAGAAAAGAACAGGTTTCTGTTTTGGTAAAGTAGGATTTAGTAAATTTTGTACATAACCTTGCATGTGCTGCAAACTTAATTAATTTATAAGAGAATAGAGAAAAGCAGTCCTATTTTTCAAAAAATTTTGAAGGCTACTTAAGGTTTACCATTTGGCTTGTCCTAAGGTCAAGGTGGCTCTGGTACCAACTTGTCACGCCCGAAATTTCTATCCAAAATTCCAAACGCTTACATGTGCTTAAATCCTCGTCCAGGAATCAGCCGAGGCACACAATAACAAATTGATAATAGAGTACTATCAAACTACTAATTAATATTCGCAAAATAATAAATTATTACAGAGATGGATAGTTCCTCTCAAAAGAATAAAATTCTACGCAGCGAAAAAACACAATAACAAATTGATAATAGAGTACTATCAAACTACTAATTAATATTTGCAAAATAATAAATTATTACAGAGGTGGATAGTTCCTCTCAAAAGAATAAAATTCTACGCAGCGAAAAAAAAACAAAAGACTAAACAGCTATGGCGACTCCACTCCGCAAGCAACTTGACCCAAACAAAGCCTACTCCTCCTGATCATCACCTTCACTGAAGTACTCCTCCTCTGAAGAATGAATATTGCAAGAATGAGCATATGACATACTCAACAAGCCACACAGCAAATATGCAACTGCACAGGATAGCAAAGGATGGCATAATAAAGCTCATTTGCACAAACAACACTTAACAAATATTTGAGAGAATAGTCAAACAGTTAAATAATTAAGCAATATTAAATAAACACTATACAACACACCCGTGTTGCATAGGCCCAACCTCATCTGAACAACCAACCCCGGTTGTACAAATCCAACCTCCATACCAGGAATATACCATTCCAAACCAGGAGTCAATTTAATTATCACAGGTTATCACCAATAATGAGTAATGTGAGACTAATCACGAAAAACATTGTTAGACCCGCCCATAACCGCCGGCACGGCTATTCGAATAGTTTTACTCTGGCTAGAGATGTACCACTGTACCCACAAGGCACAGCTCCACAACATGTCACCATGCGCCTCAATACCATCACGGTACCTCGGAAAGGAACTGTGATAATACCCCTTGCACAACACAACTCACCATAGTGCACCATACCTGGATCATCATCAACCCCTCTACAACCAGAGGCATGGACTCCCTAGCGACCCCATGGACTTCTCGCCGCTTCTCAGTCTGGCACCCCGTAATGAACCATGCTATACAAAAGGTAAAGCCGTTGCCCACGCTGGCTTGTGGTTGGCACGGTAAATGTTTCACAATAGTAGCTCGCGAACCGGTCCTTAATTGTCATGAGCACGACCATCCAAACCATGTGCTCACAACCCACCTTTAATCAGGTTTTAATTATCAAGTAATTATTGTCGCGTCCCAAAACGACTCTAAAATACATCCTCAAAATTGTGCCGAGAATAATTAAAATCCATGTGAAAGCCTCCAACAATTAAAATGTGCAAATTTAAAAGTCAAATAAGGCTTGGAGGATTTTTGTATATTTCCTAAAAGCCTAAAATGTGTAAATAAATTTTAGTGGAATTTTCAGAGCACAAATAATAATTGAGAAGAAATAAACAAAGTTAAAAAGGTTTTATAAAAAGAAAAACCCTAAAAGTCTTCTTTTCCCCCCCTTCCCTTCTTGGGCCGGCTCGGCCCAGTTCTCTCCCCCCCTCTCCTCTCCCCCGCGGCCCATCGGCTCTCCCCCGCGCGCGCGCCGCTGACGGGCGGGCCCGCCCGCCACCCTCGCTGACAGGTGGGGCCCACCCGTCATCCCCTACCTCGCGCCGCAGCCGCCGCCCCGCCCGTGCCCTAGCGCCGCCGCCGCCGCGGATTCCGCCGCATCCCGCCGTCCCCGCGCGCCATAAAGAGGGGGAAATCACTCCCCGTGATTCCCTCCCTCTTTTCCCCCTCTTTCCCCTCTCTCTCTCCCTCGGATTCGTCCGGATTCACTCCCGCGATCTTCGCCGACGCATCAATGGCGGCCGAGATTTCCGCGGCCGATTCCTTCCCCTCCGGCCGCTCTCTCCCTCTCCCGGCGCTATATAATCGTTCCCCGTGCTTCGCTCCTCCGTTTCCGCCACTCGCCGCCTCTCCTCCCCGTCGGAATCGAGCCCGCGCCGTCGCACCTTCTCTCCGCCGTCGCCGCCGAGCTCCGGTCAGCCGCCGTCGTCGCTCCGGACCGTCTCCCGCCCCGACGCCGCCCCCTTCGGCTTCGCCGCGTCCTCGCCGACCTCGTCCGCTCCTCCGTTTCGCCCGCCGACCGCCGGAGCGCCGTCGTCCTCGTCGACCCGAGCCGCGCCGCCGCCTTCCTCCGCTCCGGTCGTCGTTTCCGCCGCCCTCGTCGTCCCGGGGTGAGCCGTGGACCGCCCCTTTCGCTTCCCCCTTCCCTCCTCTCTCTCGGGTGCCGCTCCGCCGCGCCGTTGGTCGCCGGCGGCGACCATCGGGGCGCGGGTGCGCCGCCTCCTGTCGGCCGTGCCGGCGAGGCCGCCTTCGGGCGCGCCCCGCGGCTGCCAGGTGGGCCCGGCCGTCAGCCGCCCGCGCCCGCGGGTGCGGCTGACGCGTGGGACCCACGGCGCCGACCGGCGCCAGCCGCGTGCACCCGGTCCACCGTGGACCGTTCGGCTGACGCAATAAATCCGATTTTTAATTAAAATTTAAATGAAGAAATTCGCAAATATCCATTTAAAGAGCATATAAACTTCAAATGGCCATAACTTGGCCATTTGAACTCGGAATTGGACCGTTCAAGTCTCTAATTTTTCCTTATAAAGCCAAGAACCCATTTTTGTGCTTTGTTTCTGCTGTTATATGGAGTTTATTAGAGTAAAAGCCTTTTCTTTTCCGTTGGTCGTGTAGACGCTGCAGCTTCGGAAGATCCGCTCTTCGTGGAAGTTGAAGCCGACGTTTGGGAAAGCGAGCAAGGCAAGTCACATCATCTTTGAACATATTGAATCCCAGTTTGTAAAATTATGTTGATTTAAATTATTGCATTATCGCTTTATTTAAATTCCCGCGTTATCACTGTTTTATTTAGCCATGCCTATTTACCTTTGTTATGACCCTATGATTGTTATTGTTATTATTACCTTGTTCACCCTAGAATAAACAAAACCTCAACTAGTGGACACTCTACTCATGGCATCACTAGTTTAATTTTAGGTAGATGCTTCGCAATTTAATTAGGTAACATTAGGTGGTTTTTCAATTTTAGACTTTGGGAAATATTCATATCACCTGGATACTCTGGAATGGTCTGGTTATTGTGGAATTGGCTTCACACCGCTCCCTCTTTTCAAAACCCCCAAAATGGTTTTAGGCTGGGCTCGGGGTGCATGGTTTTGATAGTAGCACCTCGGCCATATAAGGACCGGTCTTCGGGCCTCTGTTGCAAAGCACTACCGTACTTCCACATGTCTAGTGGGTAAGGCTTAGTTTATGGCTCAGTCTGGTTATAAACAAAAGTACACAGATTGGAGATGGATGAAGTCGGGGGTCGATGGACATTCTCCAGGGCAAATGAAGGCTACACGAGCTGCGGCCCGGTAGTCGAGATGTCATGGCACAGGGCCGGTGTCCTGTTGCTGGGGGCTCAGTCCTGCCTGCCTATCCCGGGGGTTCCGGCCGTAGGTGGGATTGGGTCGGTACTCTTGTCTATGGCTAGGATGGGTTGGAAACTATGTCACGTCTTCCGTCTGTATACCGTGGTGGTATGTGGCACGTGGCTACACGTGAGGAAGATGTGTCTTGTGGGTAAAGATGTACACCTCTGATCAGAGTATAATCTATTCGAATAGCCGCGCCCTCGGTTATGGGCAAGCCGAGCAATGTACCCAAGTTAGTGTTTTAATTCTTAAAACTTGCTTATCAACTAAAATGTGGAATGGTTGGCCTCGGTTGGCTTGGGACGAGCTGGGACCCAGGGTCGGGTTGCCAGTTCGGTCTGAATCATCGTAGGCCTTGGGTTAAGGCAGGTCCGTGTGGGTTCACGGCCTTGATTAATAACATTGTATAGTTCTAGAATCGTGTTTACAAAATAGCTTTGGAGCAACTAAATATCTTTAAATGCTGTTTACTGCAACCCTAACCCTCTATAGTATAATTCCCTTGTACTCCCTTGCATTTATTCTGCACTTGCGGGTGTGTCTTGTTGAGTACGGTGGTTGTACTCAGTCTTGCTCAATTTTTCCCAACCCCAGAAGAGGAGTTCCTTGAAGATGAAGGCTTTGGTGTCTAGCTCGTGCCTGCCGTCAAGCGCCTGTGGTCGTCGCCCTAGTCTTCCGCTGTTTCCCGTTTGTCTTTGTGTGTGCTGGGCCTTCGCTGCCCATGTAATAAATTAACTATTTACGCTTCCGCTTGTTAAACTCTGAATTGTATCAACTTTTGGTGTACCTTGCCTCCTGGGACAAGGATTAATGCACGCACGTCAGGAACGCCCGTTGGGTTATTTCCGGTCGTGACAATTATCATAGTACGATTAACCATCATGAGCTACCAGTAAAAATAACCATAAATAATAATGTAGTATGATTCATCCCATTAATGAGCTAATGTTTCTAAGCATGGCTAAGCAATTATATATAAAGCATTTAGCTGAACCAAGTCAATATATAAGGTCCAAGCTAATCAATTTATTACCCATAGGAAAATAAAGTCATCTTCGGCCATTAATTAATTGGGAACGGCTCACCACCCGATGACATTCGAAAATAATGCATAAGTTGAAATAAAACATTAGATTTAAACGGGTTCAACATGCAAAAATGGTTGTTTGGGATCTGTGTGACTTGCCTTGAGCTTCTTCAAATGCTTCTAAACCTTCCTCAACGTAAACGCTCTACTTCAGAACGTCGGAAACTAAAGCAAATGAACAAAATCAACAAAACAGTACAAAACAAGCTTAAACAGTACATGAGGATATTTTTAACATGTAGATCTCGACTTTAGATGAATTTAGCAACTTGAACCACTTGAATCCGACTTACGATGATTTAGATATGGATTTCCGAAGTTTAATCAGATTTTCATCTAATACAGAAAATTATTACAATTTAAATAAAGGATTTATGATGTCTGGATAACATCATCGCAGCCATGGCACTGAACCACAACTCCGCCGGTGATAGAGAGCTCGGGCGACGAAACCGAAGGCACCTACACGAAGAGGACGACGAGACGAACTCACCGAAGACAAGAACTACGACGAATGACGGCGAACGAAGACCGACGACGAACTTGACGACGGCACGGCTCGGCTCTATGTCGACGGCGATTCTCCGGCGGATTGCAGCAGCAGCGAAGGGGCGGACGGGATGCTCCTCCACCTGGCGAACCCGGCGGTGGTGACGGAAGGCAGCGGCGACGACCACAGCGGTGGCGCAAAGCGGCTGAAGCGTCTACGGCGGCGACGGCGCTAGGGTTTACGCGGCGGCGGCGCCATAGGCGACGGCTGTGGCTTGGACTTGAGGCAAATGGAAGAGGACGACTAGGGAATGCTATATATAGGCATGGGTGAGGGAGATCGGTCTCCAAACGAAAGGATTTGAGCCGGAAAATCCGATGGTTAGTTTGGAGAGATAAACTCGAAAACGAATCCAAATTCGCATCGAACTCAAAGGGATAAAATCGGATTTTTGGGGGAAGGGATAGAAGAGGATAAGGGAAACAAATCCCCTCAACTAATTCTAGAAATGCACGAGACGAAAGGCCGGATTTGGAGGGGGAAAACCGAGCCAATTCGGTCTCAGGTCGGCTGGCAGAGCTTGAAGAAGTACAGTGCACAGGGAAGCAAAGTAGACTTTCAGCAATAGGCCGGACTGAGAAAAGGCAGCTCAGCTGGGCTGACTGGGCTGCACAGCCGTGCACACAAAGAAGGGAGATTTAAAAACTTTTTCAGTTAAAATAATTTGTGAAATGATGTTTCATTTATTAAAAATACTTCCCTTGCTCAAATAATTCCCAGAAAATTCCAGGAAACAGATAAACAAGCAAAGTATTTAATGAAATTTTATCTAGCTTAATTTTATGTTGCACTTTTTCCTAGATTATTACAGTTTAACTTGTAAGCTTTTAAAATAATTTCTAAAAAAGTATTAAAGAATGAATTATTAAATTAAGCGACTTTCAGGGCGTGACAAACTCGGATATGCCAAACACAACATACTGTGAGGCTAGCACCAGGGTCTGACCAGCTGGAGGGTAAGACTCCAAAAGAGATTGCTAAATACAAGAAGGGCTTGCACAAGGAGAAATTGATTATTGTCGCACAGAACATTGGACGAGGCTTCTTGCACTTTCAAAACAAGAGAGTCGTCATGGCTGCTTATAATTTTAAGTAAGTCTGGTACATTTATCTTGTACACATATATCTTATTTTAGCTGGTACTAACTAACTATACTGTTGTTAATATGTAGCGATCAATTATATCTGTTTACTCATCCACCCTAAAGACGGAACCGTGGTAGTCTTGGACCCTCTCGATTACGGTCACAAGCAATACAAAGAATTTCTAGCAATCTTACGGTAGTAAGTGATTATGACTCTTGCATTTTTATATGAATGTATTATAAATAAATATCCTCCTTAATGTGAAACGGTACGACATCCATACAATGCGTACCAATACTACAAGTTCAAGGGTGGAGAATAGACCCGAACAAGGGAGAAGCTGCTAGCACGTACCTTTTGGCCGGTAATACTCCACTCACTTAATGTTTTCCAATTGTTTTACTAATTGCAAATTTTAACTATTCTTTTCTATGATATGTCCTGAAGAGTCACAAGTAACCGCGAGGAATGGTCCTTTGCGGGTATTATGTGTGTGAATTTCTTAGGGTTAATGGGAGGTACAAGATTAACGCGGAGGATGTAAGTCTCTATACTATGTACTAGACAGCTTCACATATTTATGATACTAATATATTGATTAACTTCAATGCATGCAGTTGCCAAGATTAGAACGTCGAACAAGCTTTGACGATACAGACATCACAAATGTCCAGCGTGATCTGTGCCATTTCATCCACCATGAGTGCTGTCATGTGAAAGGAGATTTCTTCGACCCAGAGGGTGCCCTAGCGACAAGTGACGAATTCAAGGATCTTTGGGAGTGGAACACTGCTATGCCATAATGTAACTAGACGGCGTTATTTGAAGTGACAATGTAAAAAAATATTGTAATATATATATATATATATATATATATATATATTGGCAACACTTTAGATTTCTCAGTACTATACCAAATGCTCGATAATCTTCTAATATATGTACATAATAATCTACCTAGAAGAATTTCTATTAATGGGCAAATTATTATTAAATTTTAATATTTTCTACCTATTTTCGCAGGCGGATTTTTTTTTTGCAGGCGGCCGATTCCTATTTTCACAGGCGGACCGGACAAGCCAACGTCCACCTGCGAAAATTATCTTCGCAGGTGGACGGCCGCCCTGTCTGCGAATATCGGCGATCTTCTTCACAGTCGTTGGCTTATAGGCGGACGGCTGCCCCACCTGCGAAGACCGTTTTGGCCCGCTTGCGATAATGCTTTTCCTAGTAGTGGGCAGCCCCATGCACGGCCACCTTGAAGTTGTCGTGCTCATCTAAGCTGTCGATGTGCTCCTGCGCCGTCTTCACAAAATCGCTCACCACGCCGCCTCCAAAGTGCCTAGCCAATACATCCTCGTGTGGCGCGCACAATGCTCTCGCCGCGAACGCCGCCTTGTTCTTTGACTGGGAGGAGCTGCTGCGCTGCTGCCCGGCATGGTCACGAAGAGCTCCCGATACACAATCTCGAAGGAGCCCTCGGCGCTGACTGCCTCCACCACCTCCTCTGAGCAAGGCTCGTAAATGGGCAGATTGAACATCTCGAGCTTCTCCTTGTCAACCATTCCCTGATTAGACATGTATCGTACCATTACATCGAAATGAAATATGGAGATCATGGAGGTACCTCTATTTTTTAACGTTGTTCATAGTCATATGAAAATATATATAAGTCATGTCTAAAATATTTTTATGATAAAAAAGTCAAATATTTTTAATATATTTTTTTTAAAAAAATAAAACGAATGATCACATATTATTTTACCTGAGCTGCCATTTTATTGAGGATGATGGAGATGTGATCCCACATACGTGTGTCTCCGCTTCTGAGGTTGTCTATACATTTCCTCCCTTTTACGGAGATTACCAGCCATCCTCCCGGGATGATCTCCTTGCCTCGTGACTCGAGAAACAATGTGAAGTCGTTCATAAACTGTAGAGCGTATGCGTCACATACTTCCGGTGAACATATTTTGCCCGCACATATGCCCTCCTTGTTTGTCAGCTTGCCGATATGCACTTCTTCAGGGACCTAAATCAGTAATCACGATTAATTTCAAGAATAAGTTTCTCTGAAATCATTGTTTCTTCTGTGACAGTAATTAAGTCTCTGAATATCCTGAGGACGGCAACAAATGTGTTAGGAACGACTCCTAACTTAATACCATCTGCGTTACAAAAATAATTGACATTTTGGGGATAGCAAAATGGTCACCAGGATACTATTTTGATTATTAGTTACTCGTAAAAAGATTATTGTTGGCATCGAAAATCATTTCAGCACCAACATATAGAGATCATATAGCTCCCTTCTGTAAGCGTCACACCAAGAAGTGTAAAATCAAATGTGTTTTTGATTATTATTCTGTGATGAACAATTGGGCATTGGAGATTATTGGTTTTGTTATTTGTAATTTATTCACGAAGTGGTTTTGGAGATGATTGGATTTCACAGGTGAATATACAGGAACTGCTGTGGTTTTATGTGGACCGGTCAGACCGGGCTCTGGTAGCCGGTCAGACCGGCGTGTAATGCACGGTCAGACCGGCGCAGCCCGTGGTCTGACCGGCCGATACTGTGTTGGTTTCGGTTTCGGGTTGTTTATTTGGATATCCGAGTTTATTTCATGATTATGACTTCTGGATGGATACTATACGTATGTAATACTATTGTTTGCTGCTAATGAGTCAAGTTGGAGATAGCTTGGTCTCGGAATATGGTTTCTTTGTTTGTTCCATGTGTAGGTTACTCGATGTCTCGGGAGAGTATTTGCGGTGATGGACCGGGAGTCGGCTTGGGGATAAGACGACGTCCGTGGTGGTCAGAGATCATGCGGAATACTTAGGCTAGAGTTGTTGCACGTGGTTGATGGAGATTCCATATGGCATACGATGGAGGAATTGTGTGCGTATGGGATGCGGAGTCGAATTTGGAAGGAGTCCAAATTTGGTACGTTTGGTTATGTAAAGTTTATTTCTTCGATTTGTGTTTCACCGGGTTTCGGCGGTCTAACCGGCGGCGCACCGGCGGTCAGACCGGCAGCGCACCGGCGGTCAGACCGGCGGCATCTCGGCGGTTCGACCGGCGGGCACACGGCGGTCAGACCGGTGGCTACAGGAGTCAGCAACAGGCATTTTCGGCGGTTCGACCGATCGATCTACATCGGTCAGACCGACGTTCATCAGGCGGTCAGACCGGCGCAACTACTTCGGTTAGACCGTGATCCATCGATTTCGAGGGTAACTTTTATTTTCGCTAAAAGTTTTTGATTTTTGGGTATACCAACCATTCACCCCCCTCTGGTTGGCTTAGTTCCTGTGATTCGATCCTACAAGTGGTATCAGAGCCTCGTTTTCTTCTTTGGATTTTTATCGATCTAAAGTTTTTTTGCCATGGCTACTCCCGCTAGGTTTTCAACTAAGCCTCATGTTTTCGATGGAACGGATTTTTCTTATTGGTGTAGTAGGATGCAATCTTACATTATGTCTGAAAATTATGATATTTGGAGGAAAGTTTCTCATCCTTATGTGATTCCTGAAGCCATTAATACTGATGCTTTAAAAACTGAATTTGAAAATAATTGCAAAGCTCGTAATATTCTTTTGAGTGGGATTTCTCGTTCTGAATATGATCGTGTTGCACATCTTGAAACTGCTCATGAGATTTGGAATGCTTTGAGAAATTTTCATCAAGGAACAAATAACATTAAAGAGCTTCGTCGAGATCTTTTTAAAAAGGAGTACATTAAATTTGAGATGAAATCTGGAAAGGCTTTGGATAACTATCTTTCTAGATTTAATAAAATTTTGAGTGATCTTAGATCTGTTGATTCTTCTTATGATGTTAATTATCCACAATCTGAGATTTCTCGTCACTTTTTGAATGGTCTCGACATGTCTATTTGGGAGATGAAAGTTACATCTATTGAGGAGTCTGTTAATATGTCTACTTTGACTTTGGATTCACTTTATACTAAATTGAAAACACATGAGATGAATATTCTTTCTCGCAAAGTTGATTCTAAATCGAGTGTTTTGGTTTCTTCTTCTTCTTCTTTGATTGTTGATGCTTCTTCATCTATGCCTTCTTTTCTTGCTGCTTTTAATGCCACATCCGATTATCAACTCGAACAAATCGAGGAGGAGGATTTGGCTTTGGTTGCTAACAGAATTGCTCGAGCTATGAATAATGTCAGGAACAGGAAAAGAGGTGGTCCAAATCGTTGCTTTGAATGTGGTTCAATTGATTATCTTCGTTCGCATTGTCCTAAGCTTGGGAGAGGCAAAAGAGAAGACAAAGATGGTGAGAAGACCAACAACAACAAGCCTAACAACTACAAGTCGAAGGGTTCTAACCAAGGGAAGAAGATGGAGAATCATAGGAAGGCTTTTCAACAAGTTTGCGCCGCTTTCGAGCCACTAAGTGATGTAGATGGTGAAAGTGGAGATGATGATAAGGGAAAGAATGTCTCCGATGTTTGCTTCATGGTGCGTGGTGAATCTGACACAGAGTATGAAGATAATGAGGTGAGTGCTTTTGAGGAAGTTATTAATATTTTGAGTGCAAAAAATAAAAAGTGTGAGAAGATGTATAAAAAACAAGAATTTATCATTGAATCTCTTAAATCTAAAATTGATAGGTTAAAATCTCTTATTCCTAATGATGATGATTGTGAAAACTGTGAGGTTTTAATGAATGAGATTTCAAAAATTAGAGATGTTAATGCTGCACATGATTTAAAAAATAGATCTTCTTTTGCTTGTTGTTTTGCTTTGCACACACGCACTTTGGATGAGTTGTTTTTAACTAAAAAGTTATTGCAAAAATATCAAATTGCTTTTCATGCTAGTTTGATGTTTAACATGATTTCTGCTAAAAAGTTAAAACAACCTCATGATGTTTTGGATTGCTCAACATGTAATTTAAAAAAGATGAAACTAAAAGATGCTTTAGGTCGTGTTGAGTTTATGGAAGATGTTGTGAAAAACAATGAAGTGCTTTCTTGCCCCAAATGTCGTAAAAGCAAAGGTGTCATGGTAGATTGTGAAAATTGTGCTAATTTGGAAAAATAGGTTTCTATTTTGAAAAATTCTTTGCTAAGATTTTCTGATGGTAAAAAGAATCTTAATATGATTTTGGATCAATCAAAGGTTAGCACAAATAACCGTGGTTTAGGTTTTGATCCTTATGCTCATAACTCTAGACATCCTCCTGTTGTGTTAGGTGTTGGTGCTAGAGGTGGTGAGATTTTGATTAAAAATGATACTAATAAAACTGTGTTTAAATCTGCTGGTATCATGTCTACCATGAATTCATCTTCTTCAAAATCCAATGTTGTGCATGCAAAACCTCTTGTTTCTGCTTGTGTTGCTAAATCTTCTTGCTCTAACAATGTGTCTAAACAACGTGAGAAATATACTTGTTCTTTTTGTGGTAAAGATGGACATATTGTTGGTTTTTGTTTCAGATTAGCTCATAAACAGAAAAAGGAGAGAGAGATTGCTTTTGCAAAATCAAAGTGGCAAAAATCTGGTTTTCCCTCGAGGAAACCGGTCAGACCGCAGTGGGTCCCGCGGTCAGACCGGCAACCAGTCAGACCGGCTGAACAGCCTCGGTCAGACCGGATACCGGTCAGACCGGCGGTACAGAGGCGGTCAGACCGGCCCCCGGTCAGACCGGCCACTGTACTTCAGTCAGACCGGCCTCGGAGGAATTTTTTTGAAAATTCTAAAATTGATTTTGCACGTGGATATATGCCTATTGGATCTTCTGGTCGTGTGTCTCAGTACTGGATTCCTAAATTTTTATTATCTAACTCTAGTACTGAGGCTTCGACTTCTGCTGCTGTGTAGGCTTTGGTGGCAAGGAAGGAGAACGTGTGGATCGTGGATTCCGGTTGTTCGCGGCACATGACCGGTGATAAAAATTGGTTCTCCTCCCTCAAAAAGGCATCCAAGACTGAATCAATTGTCTTTGCTGATGCTTCTACTAGTGCCGTTGTCGCTACAGGTTTGGTTAAGGTAAATGAAAATTTTGAATTGAAGAATGTAGCTTTGGTTAAGGATTTAAAGTACAATTTGCTTTCAGTTTCACAAATTGTTGATGAAAATTTTGAGGTTCACTTTAAGAAAACTGGAAGTAAAGTTTTTGATTCTTGTGGTGATTCTGTGCTGAATATTTCTCGTTATGGAAGAGTGTTTAAAGCTGATTTTGAAAATTCTGTTTCACCTGTGATAACATGTTTGGTTGCTAAGTTTGATAAAGCTGTGATGTTTTGGCATCGTAGACTTGGACATGTTGGTTTTGATCATCTCACTAGGCTAAGTGGTTTGGATCTTGTTCGTGGTTTGCCTAAACTTAAGAAAGATTTTGATTTGGTTTGTACACCGTGTCGTCATGCTAAGATGATTTCTACTTCACATGCTCCTATTGTTTCTGTGATGATGGATGCACCGGGACAGCTATTACATATGGACACTGTTGGTCCAGCTAGAGTGCAATCTGTTGGAGGAAAGTGGTATGTGTTGGTTATTGTTGAAGATTTTTCTCGATATTCTTGGGTTTTCTTTATGGCAACAAAGGATGAAGCTTTTCAACACTTTCGTGGTTTGTTTCTTCGATTGGAGCTTGAATTTCCTGGTTCTTTGAAAAGAATTCGAAGTGATAATGGTGGAGAGTTTAAAAATGCTTCATTTGAACAATTTTGCAATGAAAGAGGTCTTGAACATGAATTTTCTTCTCCTTGTGTTCATCAACAAAACGGTGTTGTTGAAAGGAAAAATCGTGTTTTGGTTGAGATGGCTAGAACGATGTTGGATGAATACAAAACTCCTAGAAAATTTTGGGCTGAGGCGATTAACACTGCTTGTTATATTTCAAATCGAGTTTTCTTGCGATCTAAACTTGGAAAAACTTCTTATGAACTTCGATTTGGACATCAACCCAAAGTTTCACATTTGCGTGTTTTTGGTTGCAAATGCTTTGTCTTGAAATCTGGAAATTTGGATAAGTTTGAGGCACGTTCTACCGATGGATTGTTTCTTGGTTACCCCGCACATACTCGTGGCTATCGTGTACTTATTTTAGGGACTAACAAAATTGTTGGGACTTGCGAAGTTTCTTTTGATGAGGCTAGTCCTGGTACTAGACTCGATATTGCAGGTACACTGTCACAGGTTCAGGGGGAGGATGGTCGTATTTTTGAAGACGAGAGCGACTACGACGACGACGACGAGGTCGGCTCGGCCGGTCAGACCGGGCGCCAGGCCAGTCAGATCGCCGGCACACCTCCGGTCAGACCGGCTCATGAGGAGCGGTCAGACCGGCCAGGTTCGTCGGGTTCGGGTACTGTTGATGCTGATCGAGATGGTCCTCCAGAGAATTCAACTTCGACCAGTACTGAAACAGAACGTGGTTCAACTTCAGAAGTTGCTGCTCCTTTGCACATTCAACGACGACATCTGCCAGAACAAATTATTGGAAATATAGGTGAGCGGACTACAAGGTCTAAGGTAATGACTCATGATGTTTGTGCAAATTCTGCATTTGTTGCTTCTTTTGAACCCAAAGATGTGTCACATGCATTAACTGATGAATCGTGGATTAACGCCATGCATGAAGAACTTGAAAATTTTAAGAGAAACAAAGTTTGGACTTTAGTTGCACCACCTTCTGGACATAATGTTATTGGAACCAAGTGGGTTTTCAAAAATAAACAAAATGAGGATGGTTTGATTGTGAGAAATAAAGCTAGACTTATTGCTCAAGGTTTTACTCAAGTTGAGGGTTTGGGTTTTCATGAAACTTTTGCTCTTGTTGCTAGAATTGAGGCAATTAGACTTTTGTTGGCTTTTGCTGCTTCAAAAGGTTTTAATTTGTATCAAATGGATGTGAAAAGTGTTTTTCTAAATGGTTTTATACAGGAGGAAGTTTATGTCAAACAACCACCGGGTTTTGAAAATCCTGATTTTCCCAACCATGTTTTTAAATTGTCTAAAGCTTTGTATGGTTTGAAACTAGCTCCTAGGGCATGGTATGATAGGCTTAAGAACTTTTTGCTTGCGAAAGGTTTTACAATGGGAAAGGTTGACAAAACGCTTTTTGTTCTTAAGCATGGTGATAATCAACTTTTCGTTCAGATTTATGTGGATGATATTATCTTTGGTTGTTCGACTCACGCTGTGGTTGTAGATTTTGCTGAGACTATGCGCAGGGAATTTGAGATGAGCATGATGGGTGAGTTATCGTACTTTTTGGAATTGCAAATTAAGCAAACACCTCAAGGTACTTTTGTGCATCAAACGAAGTATACGAAGATCTTTTGCGACGGTTCAAGATGGAGAATTGCAAGCCAATTTCAACACCAATTGGTTCTACAGCTGTGTTGGATCCTGATGAAGATGGTGAAGCTGTTGATCAAAAGGAGTATAGAAGTATGAATGGATCTTTGTTGTATCTAACTGCTTCTAGGCCAGACATACAATTTGCTGTGTGTTTGTGTGCGCGCTTTCAAGCTTCTCCTCGTGCTTCACATCGTCAAGCGGTCAAGCGAATAATGAGGTATTTGAATCATACACTTGAGTTTGGAATTTGGTATTCTACTTCATCTTCTATATGCTTAAGTGGATATTCCGATGCTGATTTTGGAGGTTGTAGAATTGATAGGAAAAGTACTAGTGGAACATGTCATTTTCTTGGTACATCATTGATTGCATGGTCTTCTAGGAAACAATCTAGTGTTGCTCAATCAACTGCTGAATCCGAATATGTTGCTGCTGCTAGTTGTTGTTCTCAGATTCTTTGGCTTTTATCTACTTTGAAAGATTATGGTCTTACTTTTGAGAAAGTACCTCTCTTTTGTGATAATACTAGTGCTATCAATATTGCTAAGAATCCTGTTCAACACTCACGCACAAAGCACATTGATATTCGTTTTCACTTTTTGAGGGATCATGTTGAGAAAGGAGATGTTGAGTTGTAGTTTTTGGACACCAAGTTGCAAATTGCTGATATTTTCACTAAACCTTTGGATTCTAATCACTTTGCTTTTCTTCGTGGTGAATTGGGCATAATTCATCCTTTTGGCATGGTTTGAGGGGGAGTTTGTACCTCATGGTTTTATCAAGGAATAATATGACAACGAAAAAATTGAAAAGAGAGCTTTGTTTATGCATATGGTATTTTCTTGTGCATGCTAGCAATACTTTGAAGGTTTATTTGTCTCTAGCATAGCTTGTATGTATTCTAGTCTTTTCATGAGATTTAGATTTTGCTTTTAAGGGAGATGATACATGACACTTAAATTCTATACTTGAATTAAGAAAATATGCAATGTTGATGCTAGCATATGGTTTGATCTATAAATGCTTTATATATATGCTTTATTGACTTGTTATTCCTCAAATACCTTTAATTGCTCATTGTGCAAAAGAGAATAAAAATATGAAAAAAATGAATACCGAATCCTTGGAAATAGTCTTGACGACAAGAACGTATTCGATGTGAGCAAAATAATGGGTGCCGAATCCCTGGAAACAGTCTTGACGACAGGGACGTACCTGGAATAAAAAGAGAAAAATATGAGCAAAAAGGCTCAAGAAAAGAAAAAGTAAAAAAATTCTCTTGGTTATTTTGTGCTAAAGGTTATTTGAGAAAGAGTGATAAATGCAATAGGTCTATGTGTTTAATGTTTATTTTTCAACCTATGTGCTTGTTAAGATGTTGCATTATAAATCGTATGAAATCATGAATTTTGATTGTTGATTAAAGCTTAATTGTAAAATCTTTGGTTCATGGTTATACTTTAAAACATGCTTGTTATGTTCTAGATGGGTTCATCTTCTTTTTATTGCAACACATGACATGATATGCTATAAGTATGCTAAGCTCTTGAATATTAATAAACATAATTCGTATGCTTGATGAAATCATTGTCAAAAGGGGGAGAAGTAATGTGAAAAATTTTGGATTTTTGGAGAAGCAAAGTGAATCTTTGGAGAGTTGTTGAGAAGAGCATGTTGTTGGTTCAATTGGGGATTTCTTTCTTTTAAAAAGGGGAAAAAGTTTTCTTTTGGATTTTTGAGCACGATGTGTACTTTTGTAAGAAGTGTGCTTTTTACCACCAAATATCAAAACATTTTTATGCGTTTGCCAATGTGTTCATCAAGGGGGATTGTAAAATCAAAGGCATTTTTGATTATTATTCTGTGATGAACAACTGGGCATTGGAGATTATTGGTTTTGTTATTTGGAATTTATTCACGAAGTGGTTTTGGAGATGATTGGATTTCACAGGTGAATATACAGGAACTGCTGTGGTTTTATGTGGACCGGTCAGACCGAGCTCTGGTAGCCGGTCAGACCAGCGTGTAATGCGCGGTCAGACCGGCGCAGCCCGTGGTCTGACCGACCGATACTGTGTCGGTTTCGGTTTCGGGTTGTTTATTTGGATATCCGAGTTTATTTCATGATTATGACTTCTAGATGGATACTATACGTATGTAATACTATTGTTTGCTGCTAATGAGTCAAGTTGGAGATAGCTTGGTCTCGGAATATGGTTTCTTTGTTTGTTCCATGTGTAGGCGACTCGATGTCTCGGGAGAGTATTTGCGGTGATGGACCGGGAGTCGGCTTGGGGATAAGACGACGTCCGTGAGGCCGCCCGGGCCTCCGCCCACCGGCGCGCCGCCGCGAGGCTGCCGGCCGCCTAATGGGATGATGGGGAGGGAAGGAGAGGAGTTAGAGGAGGGATGATGGGGAGGGAAGGAGAGGAGTTAGAGGAGAAGTTAGAGAGGAGGAAGAGGAAGGGATGATGGGGGAGGGAAGGAGAGGAGTTAGAGGAGAGGAGGAGGAAGAGGAAGAGATGGGATGAAGAGATAATGTTAGTGGAGGAAGAGGTGAAGAGATAAGGCTGCCCGTCTCCTCCTCCTCGATCTCGCAGATGCCTCGTACTCTCCGCCACGATACCAACCGGGACTAAAGATAGATCTTTAGTCCCGGTTGGTGTTACCAACCGGGACTAAATTCCCGGTTGGTACTAAAGATTAAAAAGCAGCTCTAAACTTTTGAACCGGGACTAAAGATAATCTTTAATCCCAGTTTTTGTTGTAACCGGGACTATTGTGGATTTTGGCCAACCGAGCAAAGATGGTTTCTCCACCAGTGTTAGGTTGATTTGTTATATGTTTGAACAAATGTAATTGCACCTTACTTTAATTTGTATCTTCTCATTTGTAGCAATACTTGTGTGGGTGAAAGAAACAAGAGCGGCCTCACAAAGTGCTTGGATGATGAAATAAATTGATTGGAGAACAAATCAAGATCTTCCCTAAGTATACTCATACATCACCACATCACTTTCGGTCCATAGAAGACAATAGATGTAATTGTGGGCTAACCCCATGGAGATTTGCGCCCTAGGACAATCCTAGGACGTAACTAATCATATGTATTCCATTGCCATCATTGTTTATAGTCCGGTTTTGCATATATTATTTCCGTCATTGTATCGTCGATGCTATATCGGTTTGTGAAATCCTAAATTTCAGATCTTAATCATTTATCTGCAAATTCAGCTGCAATCTATCTTATTCTTACTTGTGCTCTACGATTCGCATATAGAGTTTAGCCTTCTCGACGAGGTCAACCGGTCAGTGCATGTTTTGAGACAAAATCGCTTGTACGATGCTATTTCAAGGAACTCGTACTTGTCGATGACATTTCTTAAGATTTTCTTTAGTTAAAAACCCTCTTGTGGGATACAAAACATGATGGTAAGAAAGTACTTTTCAGTCACGAGATATTCTAAGTTGAGTAACCGCGTCTTGTATTAATAAAACATAATGAACTTATATTTTTATACAAAGGGAGTAATAATACTTACGCAATTAGCATATGTAGGAAGTAAACCGTGACACTGAATAACAGGCGGTAATTAACAAACCTTGGAGAGCCAGTGCAGGCTGAAAGAAGAGCAGACGAGATGCATCGTTCGTTCAGGGAACAGCCTACCGTAGAACGTCCCTGGCACGACGGACACGAAGACGCCGGGCCAATAGTCGACGCCGCTGCCGACGACGGAGTGCTTCTGCCGGAGCAACGGCAGGCCAGTCATCGCGCTGGTGAAGTCGTTCGTCGGGAGGTCGTTCAATAACACGGTGAGCTCGTCGCACCGGCTCGCCGCCGCCGGTGCCGGCCCCAGAAGATGGTGGTGCACGGCGTTGATGGCGGTGGAGATGAGAGCAAGGGCGTTCGGCCCCGACGCGCAGTCCAAGTCAGCCACGCCAAATCTTGCCGGCAGACCGGCCTCGAACATGTCCACCACCGCTGCTTCGATGAGGGGTTTCATCTTTTCTAGAACGACGGTCTGCAGGCACCGCGAAACGATCAGATATATATATGTGCACGCATATATATAATCAACTAATGGTTTAAACTATTTTTATACATGCGCAATAATAGATTTAAACTTTGTCCATCGATGTATATGCATAGCTCTTGAGTATTTCGAATTAAGTTTTGAAACATTATGGGTAAATAGTTTTCTGGTTTTATATGCTAACAACTAATTTAATAGTCGAATAAGGTGAACTTGCCATATCCAAACTATGCCTTGTTCTTCGATAATGAACGAAAAATGTATATCCGGCCCATGCATGCACTGTGTGCACAAAGCCACCCATCAAAATGCAAAAGAACTTAAGAGTCGTGGCAGCGCCAAAACTGTCTTATTTAAATGGATATGCACATGCTCCCTCCGTCCCAAAATATAAGGGAATTTAAAGAGATGTGACGCATCCTAGTACTGAAAATCTAGATAGACACCCTCTAAAATCCATTATATTTTAGGACGGATGGAGTAATAATCAATAATATACTGAAATACACATTCTCCCATAGGGAATTCGCTACTAGAAAACCCCTACTATGACATGGTTCACATATACCGGTTCATTTAAAACTGACACATATGAATCATTTAAGACCAGAGCGAACCAGTAGCGCAACCATCCTTATCTGATCCAACCAGCTGCACGCGCATCCACCCAACATTCAAATCCATAACCCCCCCCCTACTATGGCCAACTGCACGCGCACCCACCCATCGTCCAAATCCATAACCTGCCCTTCCCCCCTACTATGGCATGGTTCATATATACAAATTCATTTAAAACTGACACATATAGATCATTTAAGAACAGAGCGAACCGGTGGCGCAACCATCCTTATCTGATCCAACCTGCTGCATGCGCACCCACCCATCGTCCAAATCCATAACCCGCCCCTATCTCTCGATCGCTTGCTCGCCACCCATCATCCAAATCCATAACCCGCCCCCCTATCTCTCGATCGCTTGCTCGCCACCCATCGTCGAAATCCATAACCCGCCCCTATCTCTCGATCGCCAACCACCTCTCTCCCCATCCTGGTGTCCCTCAGCCCCTTCACCGTATCCAGCCCCGCAGGCACCCATGGTCCATCGGGCCTTCACACACTATGTCCATCGGGCTAAAGATGTTAATCTAGCCAGACTCTGATACCAATTGTAAAATTGTAAAGGGCCTTTCCCACCCCAAAAGGTAGCCATTGAGGTGAGGGGCTCCCCCACTTATATCTTAGGTCCTTTGCTCTTCCACAATCAATGTGAGACTACCCCCACTTATATCTTAGATCCTTTGCTCTTCCACAATCAATGTAGGACTATTCAACACACGGCAGCTGCTAGGGTGGCAAGATCTGGCAGCGGCGGCACTTCTTGGACAGGGAGGCTGTCAGGGAGATGTGTTGGCTCACGGCAGAGGACATGCTGAGCTACTTCTCAGCTCAATCGGGCTGTTCTCCGCTTGCAGCAGGGTGCTGTGTGTTATATCCTGATTTTCGTTTCAGGATTTATAAAATATTTAATAAATTATTATTAGAATTTATACTAAATGTTCATTAATTTACAAGTGAAGTTAAATGTGGGAAATAAAATTTCCTAAATATAAAGCATGGTTGGATTTAATTTTTATTAAATTCTCCATGATTAATTATACTCTCTGAAATTTTCCCGGATTTTTCGGAGCTCAATTTCTAATTTTAATAATACAAAGAGAAGTTCAGCAATTATTTAAATAATAGATTAATCCTGAAATGGTCTAATTATAATCTTGTTAAGTACTTTGAGTGTCCAATTAGTTTCAGGATTTTTCTTGAAATTATCTGAGCATAGGAAGTATTTTTAACAATTCAAAGATCATTTTGGTGATTGATTTATTTGGAAAAGTAATAAAAATCATCCTCCTCAGCTTGGGCCCTTTTCGGACCATTCCTTCCTCCCTTCTCTCTGTTCCTCAGCCCAGCCTAAAGTCTGATTTGCTTCGCCCTCGCTACAGTGCGTCTTCAAGCTCCAGCCAGCTGTCCAGAGGCCGTGTTCTTCACGAGAGCCGCCGTCTCCTCCATCAAATTCGATGCATCCGTTGCTTCCCTTCCAAAATTGATTGCAAAAATGGATTCCTCTCAATCTCCTCTATCTTATCCCCAAGAACCCCCTTAAAATTCTGTCACGATCTATGCTCGAGTTGCCGGCGTTACGCTTAGCAATCGACTGGATTTTGGAATTTGAGGAAAAATTTTGGATTTGGGGAAGAATAGAGTTGGTACACAGAGAGAGAGATATTCGATTTTGATTTGTCTACTTTCATGATTCCCCCATGCCTCTGGCTCTGGGGTTTATATAGTGCTCATGGATACAAGTCTCGTTACACGGCTCATTGGCCCAATAACAATGCAGGCCCAATAACAATGTAGGCCAAATAATAGCTAGGCGTGACAATTCCCTTCCCTTAAGGAACAGCTTGACCCCAAGCTGGAGCATCAGGGAAGCGTTGTCGAAGTTAGCGCAGGTTCTCCCAGGTAGCCAGCTCTTCAGGCAATCCACTCCAGCGAATCAGACCATAGGGAACCGCCGCACCACCTCGCTTGATCAATTGCCGACGCAAAACAGCTTCAGGCTGAACATTCTGTTCCTGATCAACACAATGGACAGGCAAATCAGGACTTACCTGGGTGCCGGGTTTCACCATTTTCTTGAGCAAGGACACGTGCACCACTAGATGGATCAAGCTTCCAGGAGGTAATTCCAAACGGTAGGCTACTGCACCCACCCTTTCCAGCACTCGGTAAGGACCAAAATAGCGGAAACTGAGCTTCTGGCATGACCTTTTTGCTACAGTCATATGTACATATGGCTGAAGCTTAAGAAACACCAAATCTCCCACCGAGAATTCCCTCTCAGATCGATGCTAATCAGCCTGGTGCTTCATCCTCTGCTGTGCCCTAACTAACTGTTGGTGAAGCACTTCATTCATTTGAGCCATTTCTTGTAGCCAAACTTGAATATCAGGTACTGTGCTTTGGCCGATTTCAGTGACACCAAAGTCGCTGGGCTTCCTAGTAAAAAGGACTTCATAAGGAGACTTACCCAGAGTGCTGTGGTTGGAGGTATTGTACCAATACTGTGCCTGAGACAGCCATTGCGACCATTTATGTGGGCATGCATGAACAGTGCATCTTAGATAAGCCTCCAGGCATTGATTTAATCGCTCAGTCTACCCATTTGTTTGAGGATGATAAAATGAACTCATATTGAGTTTTACATCAGCTAGCCTGAAAAGTTCCTGCCACAATGCACTTGTAAACATCCTGTCCCGGTCTGAGATGATTACCCTGGGCATTCCAAACATCTCATACACATTTTGGATAAAAGCTTGAGCTACAGTCAAAGCTGTGAAAGGATGAGACAAGGCTATGAACTTGGCAAACTTGGTAAACTTGTCCACCACTGCCAGTATGGTATCAAACTTGCCAGATTTAGGTAGACCTTCAATAAAATCCAAGCTGACAGTAGACCAAGCTTGCAATGGCACGGGTAAAGTCTGCAGCAAGCCTGATAACTTACAATGCTCAGATTTTGCCTTTTGACAGACCTCACAACCCTGCACATATGTCTGAACATAATTCTTTAACCTAGACCAAGAGAAAAGAGTCTTAACTCTGTTATAGGTGGCTGTGATTCCTGAATGTCCTCCCACACCGCTGCTATGCAGAGCCAGTAAAACCGCCTGCTTAGCCTCCTCATGTTGCCCAAGCCAGATTTTGCCATTGTGTCTGATTATGCCTTGCATAAGCTGAAAATCCCCTTGCTTATCAGAATGAACACTCAGCTGGGTTAATAGTTGTTTAGTGGCCTCATCCTTTTCATATCCTTCTTGAATTATTTCCATCCACCTTGGCACACTTATTGACATTGAGTGTTGGTCTTCTTCAACCTGCCGTGACAAAGCATCAGCTGCTGTGTTCTCAAGTCCCTTCTTATACTTGATTTTGTATTGCAGTCCCATTAGCTTGAGAAAAGCCTTTTGCTGCATGCTAGTGACCAACTTCTGTTCAGTTAGATGGGTTAGATTCCTATGGTCTGTCACTATGGTAAAAACAGAGTGTTGGAGATAAGATCTCCACCTATCCACTGCCAACAGAATAGCCAGACATTCCTTTTCATAGGTGGACATCGCTTGTGATTGGGTTTTAGATAAAAGCTATAGGGTGCCCTTCTTGCATAAGTACTGCTCCAATTCCTTTTGCACTAGCATCTGTTTCAACCACGAACTCCTTAGTAAAATCAGGTAAAGCCAGCACTGGTGTAGCTACCATTGCCTGTTTCAACCTGTCCATAGCTTCTTGCTCTTGCTGCCCCCAATGATAGGGAACATCCTTTTTTAATAGATCAGTCAGGGGTTTTGCCATCATTCCATACCCTTTGATAAACCTCCTATAATATCCTGTTAACCCAAGGAATCCCCTCAACTGTTTCAGAGTTCTTGGACTACGCCAATTCTGCACTGCCTCAATTTTAGAAGGGTCACTAGCCACCCCTTGGACCCCAATGAGCCATCATATAAACGCTTAATCTCAGCCTTGACAGGTTCAAGCATATCGGCTTTGCCTCTCCTCGGAAGCTGCTGGTGCGGCCTAATCCCTGGTTTGATAGGTAGCCAATGTTCTACAATTGATCGGCTGAGTCCAGGCATCTCATAATACTCCCAAGCGAAGCAATCTCATAATGCCTGGACTCAGCCGATCAATTGTAGAACATCGGCTACCTATCAAACCAGGAGTTAGGCCGCACCAGCAGCCTCCGAGGAGATGCAAAGCCGATATGCTTGAACCTGTCAAGGCTGAGATTATGCGTTTATATGATGCTGGTTTTATTTGTCCTTGCCGATATGCTGAGTGGGTTTCTAGCATAGTTCCTGTCATCAAGAAGAACGGTAAGGTGAGTGTATCGGCTGGCCAATTCTTGGGATTTCTTGTCCATGAGAGGGGTATTGAGATAACTCAGAGAAGTATCAAGGCGATCAAGAAGATTAAGCCCCCAGAAAACAAGACCGAATTGTAGGAGATGATCGGCAAGATTAATTTTGTTCGAAGATTTATTTTTAATTTGTCCGGAAAGTTAGAGCCTTTTACAGCATTGTTGAGATTGAAGGCCGAACAACAGTTTACTTCGGGGGCAGAGCAGCAAAAGGCTTTGGATAATATTAAAGAATATCTTAGCTCCCCTCCTGTTTTGATTCCTCCACAAAAAGGATACCTTTTAGATTGTATCTGTTGGTTGGTGAGAAGTCAATCGGCTCAGTCTTGATTCAGGAGTTGGATGGAAAAGAACGAGTTGTATTTTATCTCAGTCGTCGGCTCTTAGATGCTGAAACTAGATATTCCCCTATGGAGAAGTTATGCTTGTGTATGTATTTTTCGTGTACAAGGTTGAGGCATTATCTACTATCCAACGAGTGTACTGTTATATGCAAAGCCGACGCTGTCAAATACATGTTATCGGCTCCAATATTGAAAGGAAGGGTTGGGAAGTGGATATTTTCCTTACCTGAGTTTGATCTTCGGTATGAACCGCCGAAGGCGATTAAGGGACAAGCTATAGCCGATTTTATTGTGGAACATCGTGATGATTCCATCGGCTCGGTTGAGATGGTGCCATGGACTTTGTTCTTTGATGGATCGGTGTGTACTCATGGTTGTGGTATAGGCTTGGTTATAATTTCCCCTCGAGGGGCATGTTTCGAGTTTGCTTATACTATTAAACCGTATGCGACTAATAATCAAGCTGAGTATGAGGCAGTGCTCAAAGGGTTGCTATTACTCAAGGAAGTTAAAGCCGATGCTATTGAAATCATTGGGATTCTTTGCTGGTAATCAGTCAATTGGCAGGAGAATATGAATGCAAGAATGATATGTTAATGGTTTATAATGAGAAGTGCCAAGAATTGATGAAGGAATTTCGGCTGGTTACTTTGAAGCATGTGTCTCGAGAACAAAATATTGAAGCTAATGATTTAGCCCAAGGGGCATCGGGATATAAGCCGATGGTCAAGGATGTTAAGGTTGAAGTTGCTGCCATAACAGGCGATGATTGGAGATATGGTGTTTATCGGTATTTACAGGATCCATCTCAATCGGCTTCCCGAAAGTTAAGATATAAGGCATTGAAGTATACACTGTTGGATGATGATCTTTATTATCGGACGATTGATGGAGTGTTAGTTAAGTGTTTGAGTGCCGATCAGGCTAAAGTTGCAATCGGCGAAGTTCATGAAGGAATTTGTGGCACTCACCAATCGGCTCATAAGGTGAAGTGGTTACTTCGGCGTGCAGGGTATTTTTGGCCGACAATGCTGGAGGATTGTTTCAGATATTATAAGGGGTGTCAAGATTGTCAGAAGTTTGGGGCAATTCAGCGAGCGCCGGCGTCGGCTATGAATCCTATTATTAAGCCATGGCCATTCAGATGTTGGGGAATTGATATGATCGGTATGATAAACCCACCATCAAGTAAAGGACATAAGTTTATATTGGTGGCGACTGATTATTTCACCAAGTGAGTGGAGGCGATTCCTTTGAAGAAAGTTGATTCTGGGGATGCAATTCAATTTGTTCAAGAACATATAATCTACCGATTTGGTATTTCTCAAACTATTACAACTGATCAAGGTTCAATCTTCGTGTCCGATGAGTTTGTTCAGTTTGCCGATAGCATGGGTATCAAATTGTTGAATTCTTCACCTTATTATGCACAAGCTAATGGGCAAGCCGAGGCATCTAATAAGAGTTTGATCGAATTGATTAAGCGGAAAATTTATGATTATCCTCGGCAATGGCATACTCGGTTGGCTGAAGCGTTGTGGTCTTATAGGATGGCTTGTCATGGATTGATCCAAGTCCCTCCTTACAAACTTGTTTATGGGCATGAGGCTGTTTTGCCGTGGGAGGTTAGAATCGGCTCTCGAAGAACGGAGTAACAAAATGATTTAATAGCCGACGAGTATTACAACCTTATGGCCGATGAGAGGGAGGATCTGGTTCAGTCGCGATTGCTAGCCCTTGCAAAAGTTACCAAGGACAAGGAGCGTATTGCTCGGCATTACAATAAGAAAGTGGTACCCAAGGATTTTTCGGAGGGGGAACTTGTATGGAAGTTGATTCTGCCGATTGGAACTCGGGATAGCAAATTTGGCAAATGGTCGCGGAATTGGGAAGGATCGTTTCAAATTTATAAGGTTGTGTCTAAAGGAGCTTATATGTTGCAAGGACTCGATGGGGAAGTTTATGGCAGAGCATTAAATGGCAAATATTTGAAGAAATATTACCCAAGTGTTTGGGTTAATGCATGATCGGCTAGTGTTGCCGATGCATGATAGCCGATGTGTTTGCATCGCCTTGAGATGGCCGATATTGCTATATCGCCCTTAGTTGTTTTTGTAATCGGTTGTGATTTGCTGATGTACAATGGCCGATATTGTTATATCGCCCTTAGTTGTTTTTATAATATTATCAATGCTGTTGACATTATAAAATTAGGGGGCCACATATGTATTAAAATAAAAGTCAAAATTTTTTAGCAAAATTAGAAGTTATGTTAATCGGCACAAAGGATTGTTAAAACAACAGAGTAAAACAACATAGCATTAAGGTATCTTAGCCGATTACAAAAATTTCTAAGTATCATTACACAAAAGTTATTGAGACAAGTATTGCTGGATAGCTGAAATAGCTCTTTGCCTAATTTGTTCAACTTCTTTAATAGCTTGGGCATCTTGAGCATCAGTTCCAGGAATGATCTTCAAAGACTTAGTCAGATCAGCAACATTCTTGATAGCCGATTTAAGTCTTGCTTTTTGCTCTTCGACAGACCGCGGGAGATCGGCTAGTTTCTTGTGCTCCAGATCTAATTCGGCATTGCATTCCTGAAGTTGTGCCAGGAGCTCAATCTTGCGAGCCTCGAGCCGATCAATGTTGGATTTGATCGGACCTTCTGAAAGCTGATCAAGTTTGGATTTTTCCTCATGCACAAGTTGCCGATTAGCTTGGATTTTAGCTTCAGTGTCTTTGCGTTCTCGCCGTTTGGCCAGTTTTAACTTGGCTTTCTCCAATTTAAATTGATGTTGCTCAAGATAAACAGCTAGAGTAAGGATATCAGCTAACTCGTCTGGGATCAGAGCTTGAATCTCATGTAGCCGAGTCCTAATTGACCCGCAATCAACTACCAAGCTATCTAGTGATGATGCCTCTAGCCGATGAGAAATATTTTCCAGAGTTTTTTTCACGTCATCGGATAAAGGGGCTAAGGCTTTGCTTGTGGTGTCTTCTTCTCCTTCATTAAGATAATCTTTGATGTCGAAAGAAAAAAGATCGGCTAAGACCTGCAGCGACGATTTAAAGAGAGTTAGGGGTCAAATAGGCATAGCCAATCTGAATGTTTTTTGTCAAAAGAAAACCTACTGGGATAGTTGGAACAGTTAGTTGAATTTCTTCTTCTATATGGTGACTTCCTATAGCTGATGGAGTCTGGTCACTTGTTGATTGCTGTACAGAAGGAGAAGGAGGAGGAGGAGGCTTAAAAAGAAACAAGTGTTAGGCAAAATCGGCTGAGAGTTAATTAATGAAAAATTGAGATTATCTTGCTGGTGGAGTTGGTTTAGATGTTGTCGCAGCCGATTTCTTTTTCACAGCAGTCTTCTTTTTCTACAATCATTAAATCTTTAAGTAATCGGCCATAAGATAAATGATTATAAAAGGGATTATGGGGAGCTATTTACTCTTGAAAAGTGGACTGGAGCAGAAGGAGTTGGAGGGGTTTGTTTGGGTGAAGCCGATGGTGTTCGTTCTATATCGCTTACTTTGGCTGCAGCCTCATCAACGTCATCTTCAATTATTTCTTCATCCAGAGCTTGTTCAATGGATGGATCTAGAGCAGGCAGATCATCAGCTGATGTGGTCTTCTTTGTCTTAGTCTTCTTCTTTGGAGCTAGGGCTGAAATATTTACAGCCGATGATCTGGTCCTTTCTTTTCTTGCCAGCATCGGCTGGTTCTCTGATAAGCCCTTGGAGAAGAGCTGAAGTCTTAGGGGCATTATAGCCGATGACGGGGGGAGATGGCCCACCTCCGTTGGGGATTAGTCCTGGGGCATACTCGATATCCCTGCCACTGTTGCTTTGGTGAGGGGGAGAGGATTCTGTTGTTTGCAAATCGGTTGGAAAGTTAGCTAAGGACTAATCAACCAAGTAGTTATTCAAATAAAATCAAGTGAGTTAGGACTTACTTGAGGGACAATATCTGGAAAGAGATCTGTCATATACATGGAAGCTGATTGATGGAATAAGTGTAGCTTCCATTCACCCCACCATCTGTCAAATGCTTTGCTCCTAAAGGTTGCCAGCTTTATGGTGTCAATGCTGCCTAGAGGAGGTCCTTGGAGATTGAGCGGCCGATCCATCATTAAAGATGATGAGATTTCTCCTTGGCATTGGATCTTATCGGCAAAGAATAAGCCGATTGGGAGTTGGCCCATTCCAAATTATCTGGCAGAACTCATTGGATGATAAAACTCGTAGGAAACTTGGATGTTTCTCCCTTGATGAATGCCGACTGGAAGGATGGATGGGGTGATTGCAGATAAGAAGATTTCTCTGGGCTTTTGATATCTGTCATTGTTGATGTCTTCGAATATGAGGTCCCATGGATTTTCCAGAAGTGTTGAGTCTCCATAGAGAAACCAAACTCAAGCATCCTTTTGGAACCCCTCATAAAAGCTGCAAAACCAATCTTTGAGCAGCTCAGCCGATAGTTTTGCTCCTGCATCAGTTGGTGTAGAGGCGTACTCTCCATATGATGTGCATCTCCGATGAGTGAGTTCCTCTCCGTCATCGTTGACAGTCGGCTCTAATCTTGGGAATTCAGTTTCTGTTACAGATGGCCGATTGACGAACCTCATGACTACCAAGTTTAGCCAGGATTGCAGCAGCCACCATGGTCCACCCGCTCTGTCGCGTCCCAAATCGACTCTAAAATTCATCCTCGAAAATGTGCTAAGAATAATTAAAATTCAATGTGAAAGCCTCCAACAATTAAAATGTGCAAAGATAAAAGTCAAATGAGGCTTGGAGGATTTTTGTATATTTCCTAAAAGCCTAAAATGCTTAAATAAATTTTAGTGGAATTTTCAGAGCACAAATAATAATTGAAAAGAAATAAACAAAGTTGAAAAGGTTTATAAAAAGAAAATCCTAAAAGAAGTTCTTTCCTCCCCCCTTCTCCTCTTGGGCCGGCTCGGCCCACTCCTCCCTCCCTCTCTCTCTCTCCTCCCCCGCGGCCCATCGGCGCCCCGCGCGCGCGCGCCGCTGACGGGCGGGCCCGCCCGCCACTCTCGCTGACGGGTGGGACCCACCCGTCGTCTTCCTCCTCGCGCCGCAGCCGCCGCCCGCCCGTGCCCTAGCGCCGCCGCCGCCGCCAAATCCGCCGCATCCCGCCGCTCCCGCGCGCCGTAATGAGAGGGGAATCATTCCCCGTGATTCCCTCTCCCGTTTCCCCCGATTTCCCCTCTCTCTCTCCCTCGGATTCGTTTGAATTTCATCCCGTAATCATCGCCGGCGCATCTATGGAGCCCGAAAACTCCGCGGCCGGTTTCCTCCCTCTCCGGCCGCTCTTTCCTTCTCCCGGCGCTATAAAATCGTCCCCCGTGCTCCGCTCTCCCGTTTCCGCCGCTCGCCGCTCGCCCTCGTCGTCGGAATCGTGCTCGCGCCGTGCTCCTCTCTCTCCGCCGTCGCCGCCGAGCTCCGTTCCGCCGCCGTCGCCGCTTCGGACCTCCTCCCGACTCGGCGACCCCTCCGTCCGCTTCGCCGTGTTGCCGCCGACCCCGTCCGCCGCTCCGCATCGTCCGCCGACCGCCGGAGCACCGTCGCCCTCGGCATCCCGAACCGCGCCGCCGCCTTCCTCCGCTTCGGTTCGCCGCCGCCGTCGCTCCGGTCCTCCTCCCGGCTCGGCGCCACCTCCCTCGGCTCCGCCGCATCGCCGTCGACCTTGTCCGCATCTCCGTTCCGCCCGCCGACCGCCGGAGCACCGCCGTCGTCGTCATCCCGAGCCGCTCCGCCGTCTTCCTCCGCCCGGCCGCCGTTTCCGTCGCCGTCGTTGTCCCGGGGTGAGCCGAGGACCGCCGTTCGCCTTCCCCCTTCCCTCCTCTCTCTCGTGCGCCGCTCCGCCGCGCCGGTGGTCGCCGGCGGTGACCATCGGGGCGCGGGCGTGCCGCTCCCGTCGGCCGCGCCGGCGAGGCCGCCCTCGGGCGCGCCCTCGCGGCTGCCAAGTGGGCCCGGCCGTCAGCCGCCCGCGCCCGCGGGTGCGGCTGACGCGCGGGACCCACGGCGCCGACCGCCGCCAGCCGCGTGCGCCCGGTCCACCGTGGACCGTGGGGCTGACGCGTGGGCCCCACTTCCCGTGGACCCGGCCCGCGCGCCCGCTCCCTCGGCTGACGCAATAAATGAGATTTTTAATTAAAATTTAAATGAAGAAATTCGCAAATATCCATTTAAAGAGCATATAAACTTCAAATGGCCATATCTTGGCCATTTGAACTCGGAATTGGACCGTTCAAGTCTCTAATTTTTCCTTAAGATGTAAAGAACCTATTTTTGTGCTTTGTTTCTGCTGTTATATGGAGTTATTTAGTGTTAAAGCCTTTTTCTTTTCCGTTGGTCGTGTAGACGCTGCAGCTTCGGAAGATCCGCTCTTCGTGGAGGTCGAAGCCGTCGATTGGGAAAGCGAGCAAGGCAAGACACATCATCTTGATCATATTGAATCCCAGTTTGCAAAATTATGTTGATTTAATTTATTGCATTATCGCTTTATTTAAATTCCCGCGTTATCACTGTTTTGTTTAGCCATGCCTATTTACCTTTGTTATGACCATATTGATATTGTTATTGCTATTATTATTACCTTGTTCACCCTAGACAAACAAAACCTCAACTAGTGGACACTCTACTCATAGTACCACTAGTATAATTTTAGGTAGATGCTTCGCAATTTAATTAGGTAACCTTAGGTGGTTTTACAACCTTAGACTTGGGAATTATTTCATATCACCTGGACACTCTGGAATTGTTGGTTATTGTGGAATTGGCTTCACACCGCTCCCTCTATTCAAAAGCTCCCAAAATGGTTTTAGGCTGGGCTCGGGGTGCATGGTTTTGATGGTAGCACCTCGGCCGTTTAAGGACCGGTCTTCGGGCCTCTGTTGCAAAGCACTACCGTACTACCACATGTCTAGTGGGTAAGGCTTAGTTTGTGGCTCAGTCTAGTCGTAAACAGAAGTACACGGATTGGAGATGGATGAAGTCGGGGGTCGATGGACATTCTCCAGGGCAAATGAAGGCTACACGAGCTGCGGCCCGGTAGTCGAGATGTCAAAAGCACAGGGTTGGTGCCCTGCTGCGAGGGGCTCAGTTCCGTCTGCCTGTCCCGGGGGTTCCGGCCGTAGGCGGGATTGGGTCGGTACTCTTGTCTATGGCTAGGATGGGTTGGAAACTATGTCACGTCTTTCGTCTGTATACCGTGGTGGTATGTGGCACGTGGTTACACGTGAGAAAGAGGTGTCTTGTGGGTAAAGATGTACACCTCTGATCAGAGTATAATCTATTCGAATAGCCGAGCCCTCGGTTATGGGCAAGCCGAGCAATGTACCCAAGTTAGTGTTTTAATTCTTAAAACCTGCTTAACAACTAAAATATGGAATGGTTGGCCTGGGTTGGCTTAGGACGAGCTGGGACCCAGGGTCGGGTTGCCAGTTCGGTCTGAATCATCAGAGGCCTTGGGTTAAGGCAGGTTCGTGTGGGTTCACGGCCTTGATTAATAACACTGTATAGTTTTAGGATCGTGTTTACAAAATAGCTTTGGGCAACTAAATGTCTTTAAATGCTGTTTACTGCAACTCTACCCCTTTATATTATAACTCCCTTTGTACTCCCGTGCATTTATTCTGCATCTGTGGGTGTGTCTTGTTGAGTACGGTGGTTGTACTCAGTCTTGCTTAATTTTCCCAAGCCCAGATGAGGAGTTCCTTGAAGATGAAGGCTTTGGTGTCTAGCTCGTGCCTGCCGTCAAGCGCCTGTGGTCGTCGCCCTAGTCTTCCGCTGTTTTTCGTTGTCTTTGTGTGTGCTGGGCCTTCGCTGCCCGTGTAATAATTTTATATACGCTTCCGCTTGTTAAACTCTGTATTGTATCAACTTTTGGTGTACCTTGCCTCCTGGGACAAGGAATAATACACGCACATCGGGAACGCCTGTTGGGTGATTTCCGGTCGTGACAAGTTGGTATCAGAGCCTCCCTTGACCCTAGGACGAGCCGTAGATCCCAAGCCTTAGCAAATATTTTCAAAAATAAAAATCCTTTGTTATTTGTGAAAACCCGCTATTCTCTCTCTGTCTTGCTGCTTCATTTATCCTCAAAATCTGATCTTTTAGATGTTGTTTTTCTTTTGATTTTGTTTGTAGATGGCCGGCAGCGTTACCCGTCGTGGTTTGGACATGACTGGCTTCGTCTTGGAGCTGCGGGGCATGTGCGTGGTCTTGGGGTATCCACATGGAGTGGATTACCAGGCCAGGCCGCTCCCGGAGCAGGAGGGTGAGGATGCAGAGCCTCACGCTGGTTGGGAGGTCACTGCCGTGATCCTCTCCGGCTCTCCCGAGCGGACTTCGCTGGCAGTCACCGCGGGTGGAGATTCCTTCCCCGCCGCTTGCCAGAACGCTGCTCTCCTCGCCATCGGCACCCTTCACCAGCGCTACCCGGACGAGTTGCAGCACTCGCCCTACCGCTACCACCCTCGTCGTGGAGGCGCCCGCGACCACGCCACCTTCCGAGATGCCAGCTCGGAGGATGACGCTACCGTCGTGCATCTGGCACGCATGGTGGAGGCATACGACGCGGCTCGTATCGACTTCCACCAGATGGTGCGCCGTGGCATGGTGGAGAACAACATGAAGATCCTGGAGCTGCGTCAGGAGAATCTGCAGCTCAAGAAGGACCTCGACGCGTTGGAGGCGCAGCTGCATCAGCTCAAGGTCGCCCAAGGAGAGGACAGCCGCCCCAAGCGCCGCCGCGTCTGCCGCAGCCAGAAGATCACCGCCCGCAAGAGCACCTCCAGGCCCGAGCTTGTTCGTCAGTCCCTGGCGTGGACCTGCTTCGTCGAGACCCCTCGTGCCGAGCCTGCGCCCGTGGTTCCCCAGGAGGGGGAAGCATCCGGCGTTGGTAGCACGGAGGATGCGCTGTTGCTCACCTTCCGCCCTGGCCCGTCGCAGCGGTAGACGAGCAGTTAGTAGGCTCGCGCGTGTGTTCTTCCTCGTTTTTCTTCTTGTCGAGTTGTGTGGGGCATGGTTACGCCGGTGTGTGGTGTAACTATGTCGGAGCCTGTCTTGTTTTTATTTGTTTAAGCAACTTGAACCCTAATGAACCAATTTAATATCAGTAATAAATTCATGATTTATAGTAGTCGTGGGTGGTTAGTTTTAATTGTTAGCTCTCTCTGTTGCTGGTTCTGTGTGGGGTTTTCAGATGGTGACGACCAGGAGAAATGTTAGCACCGGTGAAGGCAACCAACCCGAAGGCAGCAACCCCAACCCCCAAGGCAACCCACCTCCACCACCACCACCTGACACCAACGCCATTCTCACCCAAATCCTCGCCCAGCAAGCCAACCTGATGACCGCTTTCCTCCACCACCTCCAAAATCCGCCACAACAGAATGCTCCACCACTACCTCCCCAACACTCCAAACTCGCCGAATTCCTCCGCATCCGCCCACCCACCTTCTCTAGCTCCAACAATCCCGTGGATGCGTTGGATTGGTTGCATGCCGTGGGGAAGAAGCTAGACACGGTGCAGTGCAGCGACGAAGAGAAAGTCACCTTCGCCGCCCACCAACTGCAAGGGCCCGCATCTCTATGGTGGGACCACTTCCAGGCTACGCAGCCCGAGGGGCAACCGATCACTTGGGCTCGCTTCACCGCCGCTTTCCGGAGAACCCATGTGCCCGCCGGAGTAGTGGCTCTCAAGAAGAGGGAGTTCCGGGAGTTGAAACAAGGCAACCGCTCCGTGATGGAGTACTTGCACGAGTTCAACAATCTGGCCCGGTACGCTCCGGAGGATGTGCGGGAAGATGAGGAGAAGCAGGAGAAGTTTCTGGCAGGAATGGACCCTGAGCTGTCTGTTCGTCTGGTCTCTGGGGACTATCCAGACTTCCAACGTCTGGTGGACAAGAGCATCCGCTTGGAGGCCAAGCACAAGGAGCTGGAGTCGCACAAGCGCCGCTTGGCGAACTTCCGCAATCAGCAGGGTGCTAACCAGAGGGTCCGCTACACCAATCCCTATCCAGGGGGATCCTCCTCGCAGCAGCAGCAGCAGCAACCTCGTTCCGCGCCCCGACCTCAATTCGTGGTGCGCGTCCCACAGCCGCAGCAGCAGCAGAACCAACAAGGGACTCGTGCACCCCGTCCTCCTACGCCAGCCGTGCAGCCCGTTCAAGGCCGCAGGGACGCTTCAGGTCCGCAGCGTCTGTGCTTCAACTGCTTCGAGCCCGGGCACTTTGCGGATAAATGCCCAAAGCCGAGGCGCCAGCAAGGCCAAGCGCCTCCCCGCTCCAACAACGGTGGCAAGGACGTCATCCGGGGTCGTGTGAACCACGTGGCGGCCGAGGACGTGCTGACAACTCCAGACGTCATTGTTGGTACGTTCCTCATTCATTCCATCCCTGCTACCATTTTGTTCGACTCTGGAGCTTCCCACTCGTTCATATCTGTGCCATTCGTGGGGAAAAATCAGTTGGGGGTAGAAAGGCTTAGAAACCCTCTGCTCATCACCACCCCTGGAGGGGTTATGACAGCAAAGTATTATAGCCCTGCCGTCCCTATAGAAATCCAGGGGATTCCTTTTCCCTCGGATCTGATTCTGCTAGACACCAAGAATTTGGATGTGATCCTTGGGATGAATTGGTTGGCTCAATTCCAAGGAGTAGTGGATTGCGCGAGACGCACTGTCACTCTGTACCGAGGGCCAGAACAACCGGTTGTTTTCTTTGCACCACCAACCTCTGTCAGGAGTTCAGAACTTCATCAGATAGAACTGTCAGAAATCCCCGTTGTCAGAGAATTCGGAGATGTGTTTCCGGAAGAACTACCCGGTATGCCGCCCAAGCGAGAGATTGAGTTCCGGATAGATCTTGCTCCAGGAACCACTCCTCTGCACAAGCGACCCTACCGTATGGCAGCAAATGAACTGGCCGAAGTTAAGAAACAGTTGGAAGAGTTGAAAGAAAAGGGGTACATACGTCCGAGTACTTCCCCTTGGGGTGCTCCTGTGATTTTTGTGGAGAAGAAAGACAAAACGAAGAGGATGTGCGTTGACTACAGAGCTCTCAATGAAGTCACCATCAAAAACAAGTACCCTCTTCCCCGGATCGATGATCTGTTCGATCAGCTTAAAGGTGCCACTGTATTCTCCAAGATTGATCTTCGTTCCGGATATCACCAATTACGTATCCGTGAGGAAGATATTCCGAAGACCGCATTCACCACGCGATATGGGTTATATGAATTCACGGTGATGTCGTTCGGCTTGACCAATGCACCTGCATTCTTCATGAACTTAATGAATAAAGTGTTCATGGAATACTTGGACAAGTTTGTTGTGGTTTTCATTGATGACATTCTGATATACTCACAGTCAGAAGAAGACCATCAGCACCATCTCCGTCTGGTGTTGGGAAAGTTGCGGGAACATCAATTGTATGCCAAGCTTAGCAAGTGTGAGTTCTGGTTGTCCGAAGTCAAATTCTTGGGGCACGTGATATCTGCTAAAGGAGTTGCCGTGGACCCCGAAACAGTGACCGCCGTCACCGATTGGAAGCAACCCAAGACAGTTACCCAAGTCCGCAGTTTCTTGGGTTTGGCAGGATACTACCGGAGATTCATCGAGAACTTCTCCAAAATCGCTCGACCCATGACACAGTTGTTGAAGAAAGAAGAGAAATTTGTGTGGAGCCCGCAATGCGAGAAGGCGTTCCAAACTCTCAAAGAAAAGCTGGTTTCCTCGCCAGTGTTAATCTTGCCGGATACTCGCAAGGATTTCATGGTGTACTGTGATGCTTCGCGCCAAGGATTGGGGTGCGTACTCATGCAGGACGGTCATGTGGTAGCCTATGCCTCGCGTCAGCTGCGACCTCATGAAGGCAACTACCCTACACATGACCTGGAGTTAGCAGCGGTGGTTCACGCTCTGAAAATCTGGCGGCACTATCTCATTGGGAATCGCTGTGAAATATATACCGATCATAAGAGTTTGAAATACATCTTCACCCAGTCGGATCTGAATCTTCGGCAAAGAAGATGGTTAGAACTCATCAAGGATTATGATGTGGGAATTCACTACCATCCTGGTAAGGCCAATGTGGTTGCCGACGCTCTAAGTCGAAAGAGCCACTGCAACACTCTCAACGCCCGAGACATCCCACCCGAGCTTAATCAACAGATGGAAGCCTTGAACCTAAGCATAGTCGGTCGTGGATTCTTAGCTGCGTTGGAAGCTAAGCCTACCTTGCTCGATCAAATCCGCGAGGCTCAGAAGAATGATCCGGACATGCATGGACTCCTGAAGAATATGAAACAGGGTAAAGCCGCTGGTTTCACGGAGGATGAACACGGAACCCTATGGAACGGAAACCGGGTATGCGTTCCAGCTGACAAAGAACTTAAACAGCTGATACTTCAGGAAGCTCACGAAAGTCCTTACTCAATCCACCCGGGCAGTACCAAGATGTACTTAGACTTGAAGGGGAAATACTGGTGGGTCAGCATGAAGCGGGAAATTGCAGAGTTCGTGGCTCTTTGTGATGTGTGCCAGCGTGTCAAGGCAGAACACCAGCGACCGGCCGGACTTCTCCAACCTCTCCAAGTGCCAGAATGGAAGTGGGATGAAATTGGGATGGATTTCATCACCGGCCTTCCAAAAACCCAAGGTGGATATGATTCTATATGGGTAATTGTGGATCGATTAACAAAGGTAGCTCGATTTATTCCTGTGAAGACCACCTATGGAGGGAACAAACTAGCGGAACTCTACTTCGCTAGGATCGTGAGTCTCCATGGTATTCCCAAGAAAATCGTATCTGATAGGGGAAGCCAATTCACCTCTCACTTTTGGAAGAAGCTCCAAGAAGAGCTGGGTACTCGATTGAATTTCAGCACTGCCTATCACCCGCAGACAGATGGACAGACCGAGCGTCTAAATCAGATCCTAGAAGATATGCTTCGCGCATGTGTCCTAGATTTCGGGAAGACTTGGGATAAGAGTCTCCCCTATGCCGAGTTCTCCTACAATAACAGCTACCAAGCCAGCATACAAATGGCACCTTATGAAGCGTTGTACGGGCGCAAATGCCGGACACCGCTTTTGTGGGACCAAGTTGGGGAAAGCCAAGTGTTCGGGACTGATATCTTGAGAGAAGCTGAAGCTAAAGTCAGAATCATTCGGGATAATTTAAAGGTGGCACAGTCCCGGCAGAAAAGCTATGCAGACAACCGTCGCCGTGACCTGGAATTCGCGGTGGATGATTTTGTGTACCTCCGGGTCACACCATTGCGAGGTGTGCACAGGTTTCAGACAAAAGGGAAGCTTGCACCTCGGTATGTGGGTCCCTTCCGTGTCATCGCTCGACGCGGAGAAGTCGCTTACCAGCTGGAGTTGCCCGCCTCCTTGGGCAACGTGCATGATGTGTTCCATGTGTCGCAACTCAAGAAATGTCTCCGAGTGCCATCCGAGCAGGCCGACTCAGAGCAGATTGAAGTTCGCGAAGACCTGACTTATGTGGAGAGGCCAGTGAAAATCCTGGACACCATGGAGCGCAGGACCAGGAACCGGGTAATCCGTTTTTGCAAGGTCCAGTGGAGCAACCACGCCGAAGAAGAAGCTACGTGGGAGCGCGAAGACGAGCTGAAGGCCGCCCATCCCGATCTCTTCGCCAGTTCCTCCGAATCTCGGGGTCGAGATTCCGTTTAAGGGGGGTAGGTTTGTCGCGTCCCAAATCGACTCTAAAATTCATCCTCGAAAATGTGCTAAGAATAATTAAAATTCAATGTGAAAGCCTCCAACAATTAAAATGTGCAAAGATAAAAGTCAAATGAGGCTTGGAGGATTTTTGTATATTTCCTAAAAGCCTAAAATGCTTAAATAAATTTTAGTGGAATTTTCAGAGCACAAATAATAATTGAAAAGAAATAAACAAAGTTGAAAAGGTTTATAAAAAGAAAATCCTAAAAGAAGTTCTTTTCCCCCCCCTTCTCCTCTTGGGCCGGCTCGGCCCACTCCTCCCTCCCTCTCTCTCTCCTCCCCCGCGGCCCATCGGCGCCCCGCGCGCGCGCGCCGCTGACGGGCGGGCCCGCCCGCCACTCTCGCTGACGGGTGGGACCCACCCGTCGTCTTCCTCCTCGCGCCGCAGCCGCCGCCCGCCTGTGCCCTAGCGCCGCCGCCGCCGCCAAATCCGCCGCATCCCGCCGCTCCCGCGCGCCGTAATGAGAGGGGAATCATTCCCCGTGATTCCCTCTCCCGTTTCCACCGATTTCCCCTCTCTCTCTCCCTCGGATTCGTTTGAATTTCATCCCGTAATCATCGCCGGCGCATCTATGGAGCCCGAAAACTCCGCGGCCGGTTTCCTCCCTCTCCGGCCGCTCTTTCCTTCTCCCGGCGCTATAAAATCGTCCCCCGTGCTCCGCTCTTCCGTTTCCGCCGCTCGCCGCTCGCCCTCGTCGTCGGAATCGTGCTCGCGCCGTGCTCCTCTCTCTCCGCCGTCGCCGCCGAGCTCCGTTCCGCCGCCGTCGCCGCTTCGGACCTCCTCCCGACTCGGCGACCCCTCCGTCCGCTTCGCCGTGTTGCCGCCGACCCCGTCCGCCGCTCCGCATCGTCCGCCGACCGCCGGAGCACCGTCGCCCTCGGCATCCCGAACCGCGCCGCCGCCTTCCTCCGCTTCGGTTCGCCGCCGCCGTCGCTCCGGTCCTCCTCCCGGCTCGGCGCCACCTCCCTCGGCTCCGCCGCATCGCCGTCGACCTTGTCCGCATCTCCGTTCCGCCCGCCGACCGCCGGAGCACCGCCGTCGTCGTCATCCCGAGCCGCTCCGCCGTCTTCCTCCGCCCGGCCGCCGTTTCCGTCGCCGTCGTTGTCCCGGGGTGAGCCGAGGACCGCCGTTCGCCTTCCCCCTTCCCTCCTCTCTCTCGTGCGCCGCTCCGCCGCGCCGGTGGTCGCCGGCGGTGACCATCGGGGCGCGGGCGTGCCGCTCCCGTCGGCCGCGCCGGCGAGGCCGCCCTCGGGCGCGCCCTCGCGGCTGCCAAGTGGGCCCGGCCGTCAGCCGCCCGCGCCCGCGGGTGCGGCTGACGCGCGGGACCCACGGCGCCGACCGCCGCCAGCCGCGTGCGCCCGGTCCACCGTGGACCGTGGGGCTGACGCGTGGGCCCCACTTCCCGTGGACTCGGCCCGCGCGCCCGCTCCCTCGGCTGACGCAATAAATGAGATTTTTAATTAAAATTTAAATGAAGAAATTCGCAAATATCCATTTAAAGAGCATATAAACTTCAAATGGCCATATCTTGGCCATTTGAACTCGGAATTGGACCGTTCAAGTCTCTAATTTTTCCTTAAGATGTAAAGAACCTATTTTTGTGCTTTGTTTCTGCTGTTATATGGAGTTATTTAGTGTTAAAGCCTTTTTCTTTTCCGTTGGTCGTGTAGACGCTGCAGCTTCGGAAGATCCGCTCTTCGTGGAGGTCGAAGCCGTCGATTGGGAAAGCGAGCAAGGCAAGACACATCATCTTGATCATATTGAATCCCAGTTTGCAAAATTATGTTGATTTAATTTATTGCATTATCGCTTTATTTAAATTCCCGCGTTATCACTGTTTTGTTTAGCCATGCCTATTTACCTTTGTTATGACCATATTGATATTGTTATTGCTATTATTATTACCTTGTTCACCCTAGACAAACAAAACCTCAACTAGTGGACACTCTACTCATAGTACCACTAGTATAATTTTAGGTAGATGCTTCGCAATTTAATTAGGTAACCTTAGGTGGTTTTACAACCTTAGACTTGGGAATTATTTCATATCACCTGGACACTCTGGAATTGTTGGTTATTGTGGAATTGGCTTCACACCGCTCCCTCTATTCAAAAGCTCCCAAAATGGTTTTAGGCTGGGCTCGGGGTGCATGGTTTTGATGGTAGCACCTCGGCCGTTTAAGGACCGGTCTTCGGGCCTCTGTTGCAAAGCACTACCGTACTACCACATGTCTAGTGGGTAAGGCTTAGTTTGTGGCTCAGTCTAGTCGTAAACAGAAGTACACGGATTGGAGATGGATGAAGTCGGGGGTCGATGGACATTCTCCAGGGCAAATGAAGGCTACACGAGCTGCGGCCCGGTAGTCGAGATGTCAAAAGCACAGGGTTGGTGCCCTGCTGCGAGGGGCTCAGTTCCGTCTGCCTGTCCCGGGGGTTCCGGCCGTAGGCGGGATTGGGTCGGTACTCTTGTCTATGGCTAGGATGGGTTGGAAACTATGTCACGTCTTTCGTCTGTATACCGTGGTGGTATGTGGCACGTGGTTACACGTGAGAAAGAGGTGTCTTGTGGGTAAAGATGTACACCTCTGATCAGAGTATAATCTATTCGAATAGCCGAGCCCTCGGTTATGGGCAAGCCGAGCAATGTACCCAAGTTAGTGTTTTAATTCTTAAAACCTGCTTAACAACTAAAATATGGAATGGTTGGCCTGGGTTGGCTTAGGACGAGCTGGGACCCAGGGTCGGGTTGCCAGTTCGGTCTGAATCATCAGAGGCCTTGGGTTAAGGCAGGTTCGTGTGGGTTCACGGCCTTGATTAATAACACTGTATAGTTTTAGGATCGTGTTTACAAAATAGCTTTGGGCAACTAAATGTCTTTAAATGCTGTTTACTGCAACTCTACCCCTTTATATTATAACTCCCTTTGTACTCCCGTGCATTTATTCTGCATCTGTGGGTGTGTCTTGTTGAGTACGGTGGTTGTACTCAGTCTTGCTTAATTTTCCCAAGCCCAGATGAGGAGTTCCTTGAAGATGAAGGCTTTGGTGTCTAGCTCGTGCCTGCCGTCAAGCGCCTGTGGTCGTCGCCCTAGTCTTCCGCTGTTTTTCGTTGTCTTTGTGTGTGCTGGGCCTTCGCTGCCCGTGTAATAATTTTATATACGCTTCCGCTTGTTAAACTCTGTATTGTATCAACTTTTGGTGTACCTTGCCTCCTGGGACAAGGAATGATACACGCACGTCGGGAACGCCTGTTGGGTGATTTCCGGTCGTGACACGCTCCGACTAGTGAGCCGACAATTAGCTTAGCCGATGCATTATTTAGCATTTGGTACAAGTAGCCGAGGAGGATTTTGCCTAAATGAAATTGTCCTTTTGTCTCCAAGGCTTCGGCTACGAACTGCCAATTGGTTGTAGGACCGCAGCTAGACCCACAAAAGAGAAACTTTTCTAACCACATTAACAGGAAAGCCACATGTTCTCCCTGGCCCATATATGCTGCTACATAGCCTGACCAGCCGCCTATGCTCTTGGTCTTGAAGTCATATTTGTTCTTTGTATTCAAACTCATAGGGTTGGCCGATGAGGTGACATCCAGACCCGTGATCATGCTGATATCTATGAGAGTTGGGGTCATCGGCCCTTGATTAAACAAAAAGGCATTGATGGTGTTTGACCAGAAGTAAGAAGCAGATGCCATCAGGGGTTCATCTTTGGCCGAGTTTGCTATAGTGAGGTCAAGTGCTTGGCCAATTCCAATTTCGTCCCAGTGAACTCTTTTGCTTGCTGACACACGTTTGAACCATGTGGTCCAACTTTTCTCGGGTGGAACTTTCTCTAGAGACGACCAAGATTTAAAGGTATTCTTCCAGTGACCTAGATCTGGGTTGGTTAATCTGAAGGGAATCCTATTGGTTTCACCAATGATAAACTCAGTGGGATCTGGATTGCCGACTGGGCCGAGAAAGTAGTAGTTTTTTTGTGATAGGCTTGGAATCGCAACTAGGTTGGAGAGATGCTACAAATCCAAAGCAACCGAGGAAAAGAGAGCGATACAAGACAAGAGAAAATCGATCTGCTGCTAAGAAAGGGGATCTAGCCGACGAGAACTTACCTCAGCGTACTCCGCTGATGGCGCATCAGATGGGTTGGTGGAGGACGACATCGCTGCGGGCGGAAATCTCGCCGAAGATGAAGTCGCTTGGAAATCTCTTTTGCGTCGGAGGAATCGCCGGAGAGAGAGAGGACAAGGTTTCGCTTGAGCGGTGAAAACGGAAGTCACGGCGTGAGATTTCTCGAGGGTAGCGGTTAGTATTTAAAGAACTAGAATAACGGTCGAAAAACGGCGGAGTGCGAAACTTGCTCGGAGTTGGTACACGGCAAATCCGGAACATTACCAAATATCCCGGACTTGGGGGGCATGTGTTAACAACCAAATTTGGTAATATCAGCATCGGAGGTGAAGATGGGATCGAAGCGGAGTCAGAGATAAGGATTGTTGCGGGAACAAAGTAAGAATCGGCTGGAGTCCATATCAGCTACGACTAGAATCGGCTAAATCTGAATCAGACTGGGTTAGGTGATATAGCCGATTCCGACAATACGACTTGTATCCGATATTGGGTTTGAGTTGACGTACTTCAAGATGATTGCCATACATGGATAGAATCCTGAGAAGGCAATAGTATCTATTAATTAGGATGTTTTGTGTAATTTCCTTAGAGATATGTTTAGGGCAAAAGTCTGCCGCAAAGACTTATGGTATATTAGAGTATGTTAGAGATAATAGTTGTGTCTGGTATGGACATATCTTGTGAATTCTCGGGTATAAATAGACCCCGAGCCCTATGTAATTTTTAACACACGTTCAATACAATCTCGACGCATCGCCACCCTTTTTACTTTCGCTTTGTTTCGACGAGTTCTTGCTTTCGGGTTGAGCTGCATCGGTTTCGATCTTCAACAAGAGGTAAAACTTGTTATGACGACTTGTGTTCTCGAGATTAGTGCTTCTATCTTTATGACACTCTAATCTTGTCTATGTAATTCGTTGAGTTATCATATATCTTACATAATCTTCGGCAATATCATCATCTATCCTACAATCGGCTAACATCTGTCAGTAGAAGGCAGCCGATTAGGTTAAATAGTGGCGTTGGCTTAAATTATATAAGATATCTACCCCTTTATATGAAACATCCAGCGGCTTGATTGTCTAGATATTGTTCTTCTTTTCATACTTAATGCTGCATCAGTTGAGTTTGATCTATTAAGTCGTGCTTAGAATTTCAATCTCTAGCCTGCCTTCTGGTTGCCGATTAGGGTAGTATCGGTGTTTCAGCCGATCTTATCTGATTTAACTACTTTTACCTTATATGCTTGATTGATATGTTAAATCCGCCCTTTATATTAGGATATTGCTGCATTTAAGTATATTAAGCTCCTGTTTGGTGCATTCTACTTGCTTTAATATCTTAATATAGAGTAGTATCGGAGTATTAGCCGATACACGCTAGATCTATCTGATCGGCTATGTTATGAATATATATAATCTTATTGTTAATATATATTTCTATCTAAGTGATTTATACTGTCTCGGCAAGCTGACCGATCTATCCCAATCACTTGATTTAAGTATATATCGATATAAGGATTATAGATGATTAATATCTACAGCCGATCGAGTAGATTTAGTTTTGATTTGTTTATTAATACTTGCCGATCGATGTACATATGACATCAGCCTAAGATAAATGATATGTCATCGGCATCTAGCCGATCGGCAATCATTTATAGATTTAACCACGAATTCTTTGTCTTTGTGTCACGCCCGGAATTTCTATCCAAAATTCCAAACGCTTATATGTGTGTTAAACCCTCGTCCAGGAATCAACCGAGGCACACAATGACAATATTGATAATAGAGTACAAATAAATAACTATTTAATACTCGCAAATAATAAATTATTACAGAGGTGGATAGTTCCTCTCAAAGAAAAACATTCTACGCAGCGGAAAGATAAAACTAAAACAAACGACGGAACGGCTATGGCGACTCCACTCCACAGGCAACTTGACCGAGAACAAGCCTAATCCTCCAGATCATCACCTTCACTGAAGTACTCCTCTTCTGATGAATGAATATTGCAAGAATGAGCATATAACATACTCAACAAGCCACACAGCAAATATGCAAGTGCACAGGATAACAAAGGATGGCATAGTATAGTTCATTTGCAGAAAACAGCATTTAACAAATATTTAAGAGAATAGTAAAACAGTTGAATAATTAATCAATGTTAAACAAACACCATACAACATACCCATGTTGCATAGGCCCAGCCACATTTGAACAACCAACCCCAGTTGAACAAATATAACCTCCAGACCAGGAACTAACCATTCCAAACCAGGAACTAAATTAATTACCACATTAATGAGTAGTGTGAGACTAATCACGAAAAACATTGCTCAACTCACCCATGACCGCGGGTACGGCTATTCGAATAGTTTAAACTCTGATCAGAGGTGTACCACTGTACCCACAAGACACAACCCCACATCATGTTACCATGTGCCTCAGTACCACCACGATACCTCGGAAAGGAGTAGTGACAATACCCCTCGCATAACACAATTCACTACAGTGCACCGTACCTGGATCATAATCACCCCCTTTAAAACAAGGCATGGACTCCCCAGCGACCCCCATGGACTTCTCGCCACTTCTCAGTCTGGCGCACTATAATGAATCATGCTATACAAAAGATAAAGCCGTTGCCCACGCTGGCTTGTGGTTGGCACGATAAATGTTTCACAACAGTAGCTCGCGAACCGGTCCTTAATTGTCATGAGCACAACCATCAAAACCATATGCTCACAACCCACCTTAGTCAGGTTTTAGTTATCAATTAATTATCATCACACGATCGACCATCGTGAGCTACCATTAAATAACCACAATTAACAACATAAAATGATGAAATAGTTTACCATTATCCCTTTTAGTTAACTAATGTTTCTAAGCATGGCTAAGCAAACCTATATATAGCATTTTAGCTGAACCAATCCAATCTATAAGGTTCATGCTAATCAAATTATAACCCATAGGAAAATAAAGTCATCTTCGGCCAATAAATAACTGGGAAAGGTTCACCACCCGATGACATTCGAAAACAATGCATAGTTGAAATAAAATAATAGCTTTAAACGGGATCAACATGCTCAAAGGGTTGTTTGGGATCTGTGTGACTTGCCTTGGGCTTCCACAAATGCTTCGGAACCTTCCTCAACGGAAACGCTCTCCTCCGAAACGTCGGAAACTAAAGCAAATAAACAAAATCAACAAAACAGTACAAAAACAAGAATAAACAGTACATGTGGATATTTTTAACATGTAGATCTTGATTTTAGAAAAATTTAGAAACTTGAACCACCTAAAACGGATCTACGGTTATTTAGTTATGATTTTCCGAAGTTTTAATCTATTAGAAAATCGAGAAAAAGGAAAAAGAGAGAGAGATGACGTCAGCCCTGGCGTTGATGACGTCAGCCCTAGGGTTGACGTCATGCTGACGTCAGCACGACGGCCGGCTCGGGAAGGAGAACTCGCCGGCGCTAGACGGGTCGGCGGCGGAAACGGAGGGCACCTACGCGTAAAGGGCAACGAGGCGAACCCGTTGGTACTCACCACTACACGAAACGATGCACGACGGCGGCCGGCGACAAAGAAGAAGGCGGCGGCGGCTCGGGTTAGCGGCGACGGCGGCGCTCCGGTGGTCGACGGCGCAAACGGAGGGGCGGCCGAGCTTCTCCACACCACGGCGCACCTAACGGCGGCAACGGTGAGCGGCGGCGACGACGGAGGCGGCGGTGCGACGTGACCGAAGATGACCGACGACGGCGGCGGACTTCGTGCACGCGGCGGCGACGCTACGGAGCACGGGAAAGCACGGGAAAGGGGGCAAACGGAAGAGGAGAACACGAGGAAGCTGTCGCGTCCCAAAACGACCCTAAAATTCATCCTCGAAATTGTGCAAAGAATAATTAAAATTCAATGTGAAAGCCTTCAACAATTAAAATGTGCAAAGATAAAAGTCAAATGAGGCTTGGAGGATTTTTGTATATTTCCTAAAAGCCTAAAATGTGTAAATAAATTTTAGTGGAATTTTCAGAGCACAAATAATAATTGAAAAGAAATAAACAAAGTTAAAAAGGTTTATAAAAAGAAAAATCTTAAAAGAAGTTCTTTTCCCCCCCCCCTTTTCTTTTCTTGGGCCGGCTCGGCCCACTTCTCCCTCCCTCTCTCTCTCCTCCCCCGCGGCCCATCGGCTCCCCGCGCGCGCGCGCGCCGCTGACAGGCGGGCCCGCCCGCCACTCTCGCTGACGGGTGGGACCCACCTGTCATCGCCTTCCTCCCGCCACGCCCGCCGCCGCGCCCGTGCCCTAGCGCCGCCGCCGCCGCCGAATCCGCTCGCTCCCGCCGTCCCCGCGCGCCTTAATGAGAGGGGAATCATTCCCCGTGATTCCCTCTCCCGTTTCCCCCTCTTTCCCCTCTCTCTCTCCCTCGGATTCGCTCGGATTTAATCCCGTAATCCTCGCCGGCGTATCTATGGAGCCCGAGAACTCCGCGGCCGGTTTCCTTCCTCTCCGGCCGCTCTTTCCTTCTCCCGGCGCTATAAAAACGTCCCCCGTGCTCCGCTCTTCCGTTTCCGCCGCTCACCGCTCGCTCTCGCCGTCGGATTCGTGCTCGCGCCGTGCTCCGCTCTCTCCGCCATCGCCGCCGAGCTCCGTTCCGCCGCCGTCGTCGCTCCGGTCTTCCTCCCGGCTCGGCGCCACCTCCCTCGGCATCGCCGCATCCCCGTCGACCCCGTCCGCCGCTCCGCTTCGCCCGCCGACTGCCGGAGCACCGCCGTCATCGTCATCCCGAGCCGCGCCGCCGTCTCCCTCCGCTCCGGCCGCCGTTCTCGTCGTCGTCGTTGTCCCGGGGTGAGCCGAGGACCGCCGTTCGCCTTCCCCCTTCTCTCCTCTCTCTCGGGCGCCGCTCCGCCGCGCCGATGGTCGCCGGCGGTGACCATCGGGGCGCGGGCGCGTCGCTCCCGTCGGCCGTGCCGGCGAGGCCGCCTTCGGGCGCGCCCTCGCGGCTGCCAGGTGGGCCCGGCCGTCAGCCGCCCGCGCCCGCGGGTGCGGCTGACGCGCGGGACCCACGGCGCCGACCGCCGCCAGCCGCGTGCGCCCGGTCCACCGTGGACCGTGGGGCTGACGCGTGGGCCCCACTTCCCGTGGACCCGGTCCGCGCGCCCGCTCCCTCGGCTGACGCAATAAATAGGTTTTTTTTATTTAAAAAAATTAAATGAAGAAATTCGCAAATATCCATTTAAAGAGCATATAAACTTCAAATGGCCATATCTTGGCCATTTGAACTCGGAATTGGACCGTTCAAGTCTCTAATTTTTCCTTAAGATGTAAAGAACCCATTTTTGTGCTTTATTTCTGCTGTTATGTGGAGTTATTTAGTGTTTAAAGCCCTTTTCTTTTCCGTTGGTCGTGTAGACGCTGCAGCTTCGGAAGATCCGCTCTTCGTGGAGGTTGAAGCCGACGTTTGGGAAAGCGAGCAAGGCAAGACACATCATCTTGATCATATTGAATCCCAGTTTACAAAATTATGTTGATTTAAATTATTGCATTACCGCTTTATTTAAATTCCCGCGTTATCACTGTTTTATTTAGCCATGCCTATTTACCTTTGTTATGACCATATTACTATTGTTATTGTTATTATTATTACCTTGTTCACCCTAGACAAACAAAACCCCAACTAGTGGACACTTTACTCATGGTATCCCTAGTTTAATTTTAGGTAGATGCTTCGCACTCTAACTAGGTAACCTTAGGTGGTTTTACAACTCTAGACGTGGGAACTATTCATATCACCTGGACACTTTGGAATTGTTGGTTTATTGTGGAATTGGCTTCACACCGCTCTCTCCATTCAAAATCCCCAAAATGGTTTTAGGCTGGGCTCGGGGTGCATGGTTTTGATGGTAGCACCTCGGCTGTTTAAGGACCGGTCTTCGGGCCTCTGTTGCAAAGCACTACCGTACTACCACATGTCTAGTGGGTAAGGCTTAGTTTGTGGCTCAGTCTAGTCGTAAACAAAAGTACACGGATTGGAGGTGGATGAAGTCGGGGGTCGATGGACATTCTCCAGGGCAAATGAAGGCTACACGAGCTGCGGCCCGGTAGTCGAGATGTCGAATGGCAGAGGGTTGGTGCCCTGCTGCTAGGGGCTCAGTCCTGCCTGCCTGTCCCGGGGGTTCCGGCCGTAGGCGGGATTGGGTCGGTACTCTTGTCTATGGCTAGGATGGGTTGGAAACTATGTCACGTCTTTCGTCTGTATACCGTGGTGGTATGTGGCACGTGGTTGCACGTGAGAAAGATGTGTCTTGTGGGTAAAGATGTACACCTCTGATCAGAGTATAATCTATTCGAATAGCCGAGCCCTCGGTTATGGGCAAGCCGAGCAATGTACCCAAGTTAGTGTTTTAATTCTTAAAACTTGCTTAACAACTAAAATGTGGAATGGTTGGCCTGGGTTGGCTTGGGACGAGCTGGGACCCAGGGTCGGGTTGCCAGTTCGGTCTGAATCATCATAGGCCTTGGGTTAAGGCAGGTCCGTGTGGGTTCACGGCCTTGAATAATAACACTGTATAGTTTTAGGATCGTGTTTACAAAATAGCTTTGGGCAACTACATGTCTTTAAATGCTGTTTTCTGCAACCCTAACCCCTTATGGTATAATTCCCTTGTACTCCCTTGCATTTATTCTGCACTTGTGGGTGTGTCTTGTTGAGTACGGTGGTTGTACTCAGTCTTGCTCAATTTTTCCCAAGCCCAGATGAGGAGTTCCTGGAAGATGAAGGCTTTGGTGTCTAGCTCGTGCCTGCCGTCAAGCGCCTGTGGTCGTCGCCCTAGTCTTCCGCTGTTTTCTCGTTTGTCTCTGAGTGCTGGGCCTTCGCTGCCCGTGTAATAATTTTATATACGCTTCCGCTTGTTAAACTCTGATTTGTATCAACTGTTGGTGTACCTTGCCTCCTGGGACAAGGAATAATACACGCACGTCAGGAACGCCTGTTGGGTGATTTCCGGTCGTGACAAGTTGGTATCAGAGCCTTCCTTGACCCTAGGACGAGCCGTAGATCCCAAGCCTTAGCTATATTTTCAAAAAAATAAAAATCCTTTGTTATTTGTGAAAACCCGCTATTCCCTCTCTGTCTTGCTGCTTCATTTATCGTCAAAATCTGACCTTTAAAATGTTGTTTTCCTTTGTTTTTGTTTGTAGATGGCCGGCAGCGTTACCCGTCGTGGTTTGGACATGACTGGCTTCGTCTTGGAGCTGCGGGGCATGTGCGTGGTCTTGGGATATCCACATGGGGTGGATTACCAGGCCAGGCCGCTCCCGGAGCAGGAGGGTGAGGATGCAGAGCCTCATGCTGGTTGGGAGGTCACTGCAGTGATCCTCTCCGGCTCTCCCGAGCGGACTTCGCTGGCAGTCACCGCGGGTGGAGATTCCTTCCCCGCCGCTTGCCAGAACGCCGCTCTCCTCGCCATCGGCACCCTTCACCAGCGCTACCCGGACGAGTTGCAGCACTCGCCCTATCGCTACCACCCTCGTCGCGGAGGAGCCCGCGACCACGCCACCTTCCGAGATGCTAGCTCGGAGGATGACGCTACCGTCGTGCATCTGGCACGCATGGTGGAGGCATACGACGCGGCTCGTATCGACTTCCATCAGATGGTGCGCCGTGGCATGGTCGAGAACAACCTGAAGATCCTGGAGCTGCGTCAGGAGAACCTGCAGCTCAAGAAGGACCTCGACGCGTTGGAGGCGCAGCTGCATCAGCTCAAGGTCGCCCAAGGAGAGGACAGCCGCCCCAAGCGCCGCCGCGTCTGCCGCAGCCAGAAGATCACCGCCCGCAAGAGCACCTCCAGGCCCGAGCTTGTTCGTCAGTCCCTGGCGTGGACCTGCTTCGTCGAGACCCCTCGTGCCGAGCCTGCGCCCGTGGTTCCCCAGGGGGGGGAAGCATCCGGCGTTGGTAGCACGGAGGATGCGCTGTTGCTCACCTTCCGTCCTGGCCCGTCGCAGCGGTAGACGAGCAGTTAGTAGGCTTGCGCGAGTGTTTTTCTTCGTTTGTCTTCTTGAGTTGTGTGGGGCATGGTTACGCCGGTGTGTGGTGTAACTATGTCGGAGCCTGTCTTATTTTATTTGCTTAAGCAACTTGAACTCTAATGAACCAATTTAATATCAGTAATAAATTCAAGATTTATGGTAGTCGTGGGTGGTTAGTTTTAATCGTTAGCTCTCTCTGTTTGCTGGTCTGTGTGGGGTTTTCAGATGGTGACGACCAGGAGAAATGTTAGCACCGGTGAAAGCAACCAACCCGAAGGCAGCAACCCCAACCCCCAAGGCAATCCACCTCCGCCACCACCACCAGACACCAACGCCATTCTCACCCAAATCCTCGCCCAGCAAGCCAACATGATGACCGCTTTCCTCCACCACCTCCAAAATCCGCCACAACAGAATGCTCCACCACCACCCCCACAACACTCCAAGCTCGCCGAATTCCTCCGCATCCGCCCACCCACCTTCTCTAGCTCCAACAATCCCGTGGATGCGTTGGATTGGTTGCATGCCGTGGGGAAGAAGCTGGACACTGTGCAGTGCAGTGATGAGGAGAAGGTCATCTTTGCCGCCCATCAGCTGCAGGGGCCTGCATCTCTATGGTGGGACCATTTCCAGGCTACGCAGCCAGAGGGGCAACCTATCACTTGGGCCCGCTTCACCGCCGCCTTCCGGAGAACCCATGTGCCCGCCGGAGTCGTGGCTCTTAAGAAGAGGGAGTTCCGGGAGTTGAAGCAAGGCAACCGCTCCGTGATGGAGTACTTGCACGAGTTCAACAATCTGGCCCGGTACGCTCCGGAGGATGTGCAGGAGGACGAGGAGAAACAAGAGAAGTTCCTGGCAGGAATGGACCCTGAGCTGTCCGTTCGCCTAGTCTCTGGGGACTACCCGGACTTGCAACGCCTGTTGGGTGATTTCCGGTCGTGACAGAAGCTTTATATGAGCTTGGATTGAAGAGATCAAGCCGCAAATGGGAGGAATCGAGTCGGGAAGATCTCGGACTCGGTTTTTAGAGATAAAACAAAACGAACTCGATTCGGATCCAAAACTCAACGATTTGCTTAGCTTCTTGAGGGGAAAGAAAGAGGAGACCGAGAGGAACAAAACCCCTCAATCAATTTGAAGAAACGGAATCGGATTAGGACGAATTGAGAGGAGAAAGGGCGGCTAGGGTTCGGGCTCGGGCGGCGGCGGCGGCCGGAGGAGGGAGACGATCCCGACAGGTGGGCCCCACCTGTCGGCCTCCGCGAGAGGGGCGCGGGCGGCAGCGGCTTGGGCCGGCGTGGGCCGCGCGCGGAGGAGGGGAAGGAAAGAGAGAGTTGGGCCGAATTTGGCCCAAGGACCAAGAAGGGGAACTTTTGAACTTTTTTGAATAAAACAATTTGTAAAATGTTGTTTCAATTATTAAAAATACTTCCCTTGCTCAAATAATTCCCAGAAAATTCTAGAAAATAGAGGAGCAAGCATAGTATTTAATAAAATTTTATCTAGCTCATTTTTATGTTGAAAATTTTCCTAGAAAATTAGGGTTTAGCTTGTAGGCTTTTAAAATAATTTCTAAAAATTCCAATTAATCAACAATTTATATATTTAAGATTTTTAGGGTGTGACAAACCTACCCCCCTTAAACAGAATCTCGTCCTCGAGATTCAGAAGAACTAGAGAACAGATGAGGATGAGCTGACTTTAATTCATCTTCTCGCTCCCAAGTTGATTCTTCTTCTGAATGATTACTCCACTGAACCTTGCAGAATCGTATAACGCGATTCCTGGTATTCCTCTCGCTTACTTCCAAGATTCTGACTGGCTTCTCAACATAAGTTAAATCTTCCTGAAGCTCTATACGACCAGGATCTGCTTCCTCCGTAGGTACACGTAAACATTTCTTCAACTGAGACACATGAAACACATCATGTATTCCCGCCATTGACGGAGGCAACTCTAACTGGTAAGCTACTTCACCTCTTCGACTCACAATCTTAAAAGGTCCCACAAAACGCGGTGCCAATTTCCCTTTGGTTTGAAAACGATGAACACCTCGTAACGGCGTAACCCGAAGATATACATAATCTCCTTCTTCGAAAGCCAAATCTCTGCGACGATTGTCGGCATAGCTCTTCTGACGTGACTGAGCAACGCGCAACCTTTCTTGGATAATCTTCATTTTTTCTTCCGCCTCTCGTAATATGTCTGTCCCAAAAACTTGACGTTCACCGGTTTGATCCCAAAGAAGCGGCGTACGGCACTTGCGACCATATAATGCTTCATTCGGAGACATTTGCAAACTAGCTTGATAACTATTGTTATATGAGAATTCCGCATACGGTAAATTCTTATCCCAACTTCCACCAAAATCTAGAACACAGGCTCTCAACATATCTTCTAAAATTTGGTTTACTCTTTCCGTCTGACCATCTGTTTGAGGATGATAGGCAGTACTGAAATTCAAACGGGTACCCAATTCTGATTGTAATTTCTGCCAAAACTTCGAAGTAAACTGGCTACCTCTATCTGACACTATCTTTTTAGGAACACCATGCAAACATACCACTCTGGCCATATATAACTCTGCAAGCTTATGTCCCGTATAGGTTGTTTTGATCGGTATGAATTGAGCGACTTTTGTCAACCGATCAACCACTACCCAAATAGAATCATGTCCTGCCGACGTTCTGGGTAGACCGGTTATAAAATCCATTCCTATTTCTTCCCACTTCCACTCTGGAATCTTCAACGGTTGTAACAGACCAGCTGGTTTCTGATGTTCTGCTTTGACCCGCTGACATACATCACATAGAGCCACATATTCTGCTATCTCACGTCGCATACTAGCCCACCAGAATTGTAGCTTTAAGTCTTGGTACATCTTAGTGCTTCCAGGGTGAATGGAATACAAAGTTTCATGAGCTTCTTTCATGATAGTATTCTTCAACTCCTTATTTTCTGGGACACAAATTCTTTCTCCTAACCACACAGTTCCTTGCTCATCTTCTACAAAACCGATGGCCTTACCCCTTCTCATGTTCTTCTTTATTTCCTGGATATCAGGATCATTCATTTGAGCTTCTCTAATTTGATCAAACAAAGTAGGTTTAGCTTCCAATGTAGCCACAAAACCTTTGCTGACTATTCCCAAGTTCAACCTTTCAAATTCTTGGCACAACTCCCAAGGTAAACATCGACCTTCTGACATATTACAGTAACTTTTCCTGCTAAGGGCATCGGCTACCACATTTGCTTTTCCCGGGTGATAGTGGATTTCCATATCATAATCCTTAATCAACTCTAACCATCTTCGCTGTCGCATGTTCAAATCAGGTTGAGTGAAAATGTACTTCAAACTTTTATGATCCGTATATATCTCTGTACGATTACCGAAAAGATAATGACGCCAAATCTTCAATGCATGCACCACAGCTGCCAACTCTAGGTCATGCGTTGGGTAATTATTCTCATGAGGACATAATTGCCTAGATGCATAAGCAACCACCTTTCCTTCTTGCATCAACACACAACCCAAACCGTGTCGGGATGCATCACAATACACTTGGAAACCCTTCCTCGAATCAGGTAAAATTAACACAGGCGCAGTCACTAGCCTTTTCTTCAGTTCTTGGAAACTTTGTTCACAATCCTCCGTCCACTTGTACTTTACATCCTTCTGAAGCAGACGAGTCATTGGTCTAGCGATCTTTGAAAAGTTCTCAATAAACCTGCGGTAATACCCTGCAAGTCCAAGGAAACTACGAATTTCTGAAACCGTCTTGGGTTGCTTCCAACTTAACACTGACTCCACATTGCTTGGATCTACTGCCACTCCTCCAGACGAGATGACATGACCAAGAAACTTCACTTCGGACAACCAAAATTCACATTTACTGAACTTGGCATAAAGCTGATGCTCACGTAGTTTCTCTAAAGCTAGACGAAGATGCTCTTCATGTTCTTCCTTCGTCTTGGAGTAAATAAGAATGTCATCAATAAACACAACGACAAACTTATCCAGATATTCCATAAACACCTTGTTCATCAGATTCATGAAAAAGGCTGGGGCATTAGTGAGTCCAAATGACATAACGGTACACTCAAACAAACCATACCGAGTTGTGAAGGCGGTCTTTGGTATATCTTCCTCACGGATTCGAAGTTGATGATATCCAGAACGGAGATCTATCTTAGAGAAAACTGTAGCACCTTCGAGTTGATCGAACAGGTCATCAATTCTGGGTAAAGGGTACTTATTCTTGATAGTAACCTCATTCAACGCTCGATAATCCACGCACATTCTCTGAGTATGATCTTTCTTCTCCACAAAGATGACTGGTGCTCCCCATGGCGAAGTACTGGGTCTGATGTATCCTTTCTGAAGCAAATCATCCACCTGTTTCTTCACCTCAGCTAACTCATTAGCTGCCATTCTGTACGGTCTCTTATGGATAGGGTTAGTTCCAGGTACCAAGTCTATCCGAAACTCTATATCTCTCTTAGGTGGCATACCTGGCAAATCCTCCGGAAACACATCTGGGTAGTCTTGTACTATAGGTATCTCTTGTAGAGCAACTTGGTTTAAGACCTCACCATGAGATTTAGGAGAGGATGCAAAGAAAGAAACTGTTTCCCCATTGCTACTGGTTAAAGTCACCTTACGGTTGGCACAATCTATAACTCCTCTGTGACGAGATAACCAGTCCATCCCTAGGATAACATCTAGATCTTTGGATTCTAGCAAGATAAGAGAGGATGGGAAAGGAACTTCTTCTATTTCTATAGTAACAGAAGGACAATACCGTGTCGAAAATGCTTGATTGCCTGGGGTATTAACTAGTAAAGGTCTCCCAAGACTAACAACTTCCATCCCATGTTTGATTGCAAAACTTTTAGACAAAAAGGAATGTGTAGCACCGGAATCAAATAGCACAGTTGCGGGTATAGAGTTAACAGGAAACGTACCCAAAACAACATCTGGTGCATTCTGAGCTTCTGCGGCTGCAACATGATTGACACGAGCCTTCGGTGCTGGAACATTGAAGTTGTTCGGGGCTGGAGCGTTCTTCACACGCCGAGGCTTCGGACACTTATCAGCATAATGTCCCGGATCACCACAATTGAAGCATATCACTGGCTTGCTTCCCTGTTCCCTCCTAACGGGCTGGTTCTGAACTGGAGTTGCTGCAGGACGAGCAACCACATTACGGTTGTCATTGCCACGATTACCAGTATTGTTGTTGTAGAACTGGCGTTGGGGACGGACAACTGATGAAGATCCTCCTTGAGGGTACGATGGAACTTGAGGTCCAGTAACGAGACGCGGCCTCTGGTTACTGCCCTGTTGTGCCTTAAATTGGGCAGCCCTACGCTTCTTCTACTCCATCCGGTTGTACTTGTCTTCCTGACGAATCGCCTTGTCCACCAATTGTTGGAAATCCCGGAAATCCGTAGACATCAAAGCATAAGACAACTCATCATTTAGTCCTTCCAAAAACTTCTCCTGACGTTCCTCATCAGTGCAAACATCCTCTGGAGCATAACACGCTAAACGATTGAAATCATGGAGGTACTTGGTGACTGAACGAGATCCCTGATTGAGTGCTCTAAACTCCCTCTTCTTTAGAGCTACAACACCTGACGGTATATGCGTCTTCTTAAAAGCAGCTGTGAACTCCTGCCAAGTGATAGGTTCTCCTCCAGCCCTGCCTTGGCGAAAATGATCCCACCATTCAGCAGCGGGTCCATGCAACTGATGCGAAGCAAAAGAAACTTTCTCTTGCTCAGTACACTGAATCAAATCCAACTTCTTCTCCACTGCATGCAGCCAATCTCCTGCTTCAACTGGATTGGTGGTGCTTGAGAAGGTAGGGGGTCTCACACGTAAGAAATCTGCCAATTTGTTTTGGGGAGGTGGGGGTGGATTCTGGTTCTGATTATTTCCCTGCTGATTCTGTGCCTGCTGCACTAACAGATTGATCAGTTGTGTTTGTTGGGCCAGAATCTGGGCTAGCGTTGGTTCTCCCTCATTGTTATTGGCTCCACTTCCACTTCCACTTCCAGTGCCGGTGCGCGTGTTCACCATCTGACGATAAGCAGAGACAACAGGAAAGAAAGACAGAGAGACACCTTAGAACGAAGTTATTTAATTAATTTAAATTTCTATATTGCTCTTAACTGTGTATGATTACATTTAAGTTGCATTAACACTACCTCACCAACTTTCTTACACTCTGACAAGCAAAAGAACTAGACTCATGCTGTTACATCCCACCCATGATGTAAGCAACAACTAAAACCCACACACTCACAAGCAAACTTAAGCAAACAATCTAACACAACGATCTAAGGCAACGATCTAACTAGACGACTACTTCCACCTTGCGTCGGAACGAAGCGATGAATCTTCTTCCTCTGGAGTAGCTGGCTCTCTTTCTTCAGGATCTTCCTCTTCTTCCTCATCACTTATGATGTCGATGACAGGTTCAGCACGAACGGGCACAGCGTCACCCATCGCGCGAATCTTCGAAGCTAACTGGAGACGAGGTGGCGGACAGGTTCTCTTTCTTGCAGTGAGGCGAAGCTTGGATGTTGGCGGCGGCATTTCTCCTTTAAGTTCAGCTAATTCCTTCTGTAGACGGTGCACCTTGCTCTTCAACTTGCAAATCTTGCCTCGATTCCAGTTTTCCCGGTCATGAGCTGCTTTGTCTCGCTCCACACTTACTGCATCCATAGCACTAAGCATATGCACCACATGCACCAAAGTGGCACTCTCTTCACCATCCGGACAGGTATAGGTTCCATAATCTTGGCCATGAGGCTTGTGAGGATGATACTGGAAAGCTGATGAATCCAACTCTTCTTCAAAGTGTTGACGCAACTCTCCAATGGCCACCAAAGCTACTTCTTGACAAGCATGGCAGTACGATCTTCCTCCAGCTTCAAACTTAAAGGACGGAAGGTCTTCACTATCACTAGCCAATGTCACACGAACACGACATTTCTCCTCGTCGGGGTCATGAGGAATTTGGCGATACTCAGGAGCAACTTCATAGCCCACCTCAAAAGCCATCAACCTCAGCTCCCTGACGAATCCTAACACCTCGATCAAATTTCTCGGTGAATGGCGAGGCATCTAAAGAGACATAGAAGAGAAGAATTAAAGCATATTTTAAGTTAGCTGCACCAACTAGACTCAACTGATTTTGACCAAAAAGGTAGAAAAATAAAAGAGAAGACACATACAAAGCTATTTTATAAATATTTTTTTTAGAATTTAACTTTTTAAACAGAAACAAATATATTTTTTTTGACAAATAATTAAAATAAAACTGAAATAATTATGATCTATTATAAGCACGGTACAGTGTCACCATAGGAAAGATGAGTAGTACTAGTGCTAACATGATTAAATCGATACCATGATAAATGTACAGTGCCGACCAATCAATAAGATTTGGTAAAAAGTAAAAGGAACATTTTGAAAAGAACAACTTTTTGCTTTTAACAGAAAAGAAATTGAATTAAATATATTTTGTGCATAACCTTGCATATGCTGCCAACTTAATTAATTTATAAGAGAATAGAGAAGAGCAGTTCTATTTTCAAAATATTTTGAAGGCTACTTAAGGTTTACCATTTGGCTTATCCTAAGGTCAAGGTGGCTCTGATACCAACTTGTCACGCCCGGAATTTCTATCCAAAATTCCAAACGCTTACATGTGTGTTAAACCCTCGTCCAGGAATCAACCGAGGCACACAATGACAATATTGATAATAGAGTACAAATAAATAACTATTTAATACTCGCAAATAATAAATTATTACAGAGGTGGATAGTTCCTCTCAAAGAAAAACATTCTACGCAGCGGAAAGATAAAACTAAAACAAACGACGGAACGGCTATGGCGACTCCACTCCACAGGCAACTTGACCGAGAACAAGCCTAATCCTCCAGATCATCACCTTCACTGAAGTACTCCTCTTCTGATGAATGAATATTGCAAGAATGAGCATATAACATACTCAACAAGCCACACAGCAAATATGCAAGTGCACAGGATAACAAAGGATGGCATAGTATAGTTCATTTGCAGAAAACAGCATTTAACAAATATTTAAGAGAATAGTAAAACAGTTGAATAATTAATCAATATTAAACAAACACCATACAACATACCCATGTTGCATAGGCCCAGCCACATTTGAACAACCAACCCCAGTTGAACAAATATAACCTCCAGACCAGGAACTAACCATTCCAAACCAGGAACTAAATTAATTACCACATTAATGAGTAGTGTGAGACTAATCACGAAAAACATTGCTCAACTCACCCATGACCGCGGGTACGGCTATTCGAATAGTTTAAACTCTGATCAGAGGTGTACCACTGTACCCACAAGACACAACCCCACATCATGTTACCATGTGCCTCAGTACCACCACGATACCTCGGAAAGGAGTAGTGACAATACCCCTCGCATAACACAATTCACTACAGTGCACCGTACCTGGATCATAATCACCCCCTTTAAAACAAGGCATGGACTCCCCAGCGACCCCCATGGACTTCTCGCCACTTCTCAGTCTGGCGCATTATAATGAATCATGCTATACAAAAGATAAAGCCGTTGCCCACGCTGGCTTGTGGTTGGCACGATAAATGTTTCACAACAGTAGCTCGCGAACCGGTCCTTAATTGTCATGAGCACAACCATCAAAACCATATGCTCACAACCCACCTTAGTCAGGTTTTAGTTATCAATTAATTATCATCACACGATCGACCATCGTGAGCTACCATTAAATAACCACAACTAACAACATAAAATGATGAAATAGTTTACCATTATCCCTTTTAGTTAACTAATGTTTCTAAGCATGGCTAAGCAAACCTATATATAGCATTTTAGCTGAACCAATCCAATCTATAAGGTTCATGCTAATCAAATTATAACCCATAGGAAAATAAAGTCATCTTCGGCCAATAAATAACTGGGAAAGGTTCACCACCCGATGACATTCGAAAACAATGCATAGTTGAAATAAAATAATAGCTTTAAACGGGATCAACATGCTCAAAGGGTTGTTTGGGATCTGTGTGACTTGCCTTGGGCTTCCACAAACGCTTCGGAACCTTCCTCAACGGAAACGCTCTCCTCCGGAACGTCGGAAACTAAAGCAAATAAACAAAATCAACAAAACAGTACAAAAACAAGCATAAACAGTACATGTGGATATTTTTAACATGTAGATCTTGATTTTAGAAAAATTTAGAAACTTGAACCACCTAAAACGGATCTACGGTTATTTAGTTATGATTTTCCGAAGTTTTAATCTATTAGAAAATCGAGAAAAAGGAAAAAGAGAGAGAGATGACGTCAGCCCTGGCGTTGATGACGTCAGCCCTAGGGTTGACGTCATGCTGACGTCAGCACGACGGCCGGCTCGGGAAGGAGAACTCGCCGGCGCTAGACGGGTCGGCGGCGGAAACGGAGGGCATCTACGCGTAAAGGGCAACGAGGCGAACCCGTTGGTACTCACCACTACACGAAACGATGCACGACGGAGGCCGGCGACGAAGAAGAAGGCGGCGGCGGCTCGGGTTAGCGGCGACGGCGGCGGCGGCTCGGGTTAGCGGCGACGGCGGCGCTTCGGTGGTCGACGGCGCAAACGGAGGGGCGGCCGAGCTTCTCCACACCACGGCGCACCTAACGGCGGCAACGGCGAGCGGCGGCGACGACGGAGGCGGCGGTGCGACGTGACCGAAGATGACCGACGACGGCGGCGGACTTCGTGCACGCGGCGGCGACGCTACGGAGCACGGGAAAGCACGGGAAAGGGGGCAAACGGAAGAGGAGAACACGAGGAAGCTTTATATGAGCTTGGATTGAAGAGATCAAGCCGCAAACGGGAGGAATCGAGTCGGGAAGATCTCGGACTCGGTTTTTAGAGATAAAACAAAACGAACTCGATTCGGATCCAAAACTCAACGGTTTGCTTAGCTTCTTGAGGGGAAAGAAAGAGGAGACCGAGAGGAACAAAACCCCTCAATCAATTTGAAGAAACGGAATCGGATTAGGACGAATTGAGAGGAGAAAGGGCGGCTAGGGTTCGGGCTCGGGCGGCGGCGGCGGCCGGAGGAGGGAGACGATCCCGACAGGTGGGCCCCACCTGTCGGCCTCCGCGAGAGGGGCGCGGGCGGCAGCGGCTTGGGCCGGCGTGGGCCGTGCGCGGAGGAGGGGAAGGAAATAGAGAGTTGGGCCGAATTCGGCCCAAGGACCAAGAAGGGGAACTTTTGAACTTTTTTGAATAAAACAATTTGTAAAATGTTGTTTCAATTATTAAAAATACTTCCCTTGCTCAAATAATTCCCAGAAAATTCTAGAAAATAGAGGAGCAAGCATAGTATTTAATAAAATTTTATCTAGCACATTTTTATGTTGAAAATTTTCCTAGAAAATTAGGGTTTAGCTTGTAGGCTTTTAAAATAATTTCTAAAAATTCCAATTAATCAACAATTTATATATTTAAGATTTTTAGGGTGTGACACTTTGTTTCTTGTTAATTACAGGATCAAATCAACTGGCACGCTCATACATCCGAAGGCGAGTTTTGGACCTGCACTGGAGTTAAGCAGATCTCCCAGGCCTCGTGTTTTCTGTCAATACATGGCAAACATGATAATTAATTCATCCCCCCTAATGGGTCTAAGATCACCTCTAGGAAACGAAGTCATAGCAATCCATTTGTGCATGAGCCTAAGTGTATGATTGTGGATATCATTCGTCCTAGGTTTCTTGCAAATTGGAGCACCAGAACAAATCTCTGCCAACCAACAGCTTTCCAAATAACACGAAAATCAACATCCATACTGTCAGGGTTACGGGTCAGGCATACCCTCTACCCCTCGATATACGTCACGTATCGACATGGCATATCCACGCGTACACGGATAGTTCCTTTGACATCTAAGGAAACTCTTCGTGAAGTCAATGGACGAGGAGAGACCTTCTGGGAAAAGAATTGGGTTACCCACGTGTCGTGCCAGGTTTGGTATGTTCGAGTCCTACTCGGAGAGCACCCAACCTGCGGTATAAAAGGGACCCCCCGGGAAGGGCATAGATCATCCAATCTCAGAGCCAACACAACCCACACAGCCTACGAAGTCGGAGCCTGCAAAGAGCCAAGTCGACGTGAGCTAGTCGAAACATCTCGACTACAATCTCGCCAAATCCCCTGAGTTCCGTCTTTTCCTTTGTAATTTGTGTTTTCCACTATATAATCCCATATCAACTGGATTAGGGCTATTACCTATCAAGGGGCTTGAACCAGTATAATTCTTGTCTTTTGATTGCTCGATGTCGTACTACGTAGATCCTTATACCAGCGTACCCCAATACCCTCTATATCCGGTCTACGGGTATCCTCCGTCGACAGTGGCGCGCCAAGTAGGGGCACTTGGTATTCAAGGTTCTACTACTACGCCATCAAGCTTCGTCGACAACAACGCCAACACCAGCTTCGGTCAAGTTCTTCCTACTTCAACAATGCTGGTATGGACTCAAGTCGGTGAAATCGTCTACCCGGTTTACACTACAATGCCGATCTCAACCGGTCCCCCAATGACTGGGAACGAGAACGCGGTGGCCACGAACCAAGACGCCTCCATGTCGAAAAATCCACCCGTTGAAACGGAGAACGGATTACCGACTACATCCAAATTCGTGAAGGATTCTGATGCGGCCAGGCCTTGTCCCTCCGACACAAATCGCGGGCCAACAAAGATGACTTCCGAAACTACCAGGTCTTGGTGTCCTATCCATAAAACTGAGAAACATACTCTTCAAGATTGCTGGGTATTCGTCAACGTTCGTGCTGAAATCCGCGCCTGCAAAGAACGTGGGATTCGGCGTACATCTCCAACTCGGGACGTCTATTGTCCTATCCATAAGACAAAGAATCACGACCTCTCGAGTTGCAAAGTTCTACTCGGCGCCATGAAAACTCCGTCTCCTAAGTCATACGTCCTCGTCAGGGATAACGGCAAGGAACAAGGAGTGACTCCGGCCCCAGATCGATTCGTTGGGGTAATCGATCTCAATCCCCACGAACCATCTATTTTACATCTCCTCGAAGACTATGGGTCATCGACATTAGACGCGGCGCGGGAGGTGTTGGCTATCGATGACGTTGGCACGTCAGCACAAGCCGACGCGGAGACGGCGAATCAATCGACTACCCCAGCCCAACATATCAGGGCTGTTCAAGCCATACTGAGGGAAACACCTTACGATCCCGTTCTAAACAACGACCTCAAGCGTTGGACGGAACGACTACGGGCATCGGTGACTAACCTCAGTAATGCGTTCAAAGAAGCCGCCACTGCAGCACAACAAAACCGATCACCCGTCGGCGATGCTAACGGTGAAATTCCAGAACGGAGGGAATCACCTCGACAAGCTACCCCTCCACCTCGTGGCACTGGCGATCTTCGAGATCAAATCAATGGTCGTCGAGAAGCACGGCGCACATGGGATGACGCAAACCGTTCCCGACGTCATGTCTCCTCACGACGCCATAATCGAGGAAGTCGTCCAAACGAGGACCGAGACTACGACGATCGCGACCGGCGGGGGCCGGACAACACTGGTCATGGCCGTCGCCGTAATGACGAAGATGAAGGAGATCGGCATCGAGACAACAGCGATAGACGACGACAAGATTCCCGAGATCCAGGTCGTCATCCTCGTAATCGTACGCCGGAACCAAGCGACCCATCGTCATCATCATCATCATCCGCGTCCTCTTCATCGTCAGACTGGCATCCACGAAGGTCACGCGACCACCGACAACCCACCGCTCCCAATGCTGGGTGTAGGGCTTTCGGTCGTTCCCTACGTGATGTCCGATGGCCTGAGAGATTCCGACCCGGAGCTATTGAAAAGTATGATGGGAGCGCCGACCCAGAAGAATTCCTTCAAGTCTACTCGACAGTGCTTTATGCCACTGGAGCAGATGACAATGCGTTGGCGAACTATTTACCAGCCGCGTTGAAGGGTTCTGCACGTTCGTGGCTGATGCATCTCCCCCCTACACAATTTCTTCATGGTCAGACCTGTGGCAACAGTTTGTCGCCAATTTCCAAGGAACATACAAGCGCCACGCGATCAAAGACGATCTTCACGCGTTAACACAGAACTCAGGTGAATCTTTGAGGGAATACGTTTCACGCTTTAACGAGTGCAGGAACACCATCCCCGAGATCACCGACGCTTCTGTAATTCACGCCTTCAAGTCTGGTGTCAGAGATCGCTACACTACCCAGGAGTTGGCAACAAGGCGCATCACAACTACTCGAAGATTATTCGAGATCATTGAAAGATGTGCCCACGTGGATGACGCACTAAGACGCAAGAACGACAAGCCGAAGATTGGGGGAGAGAAGAAGTTAGCCGCAGACACATCTGAGTCGAACAAGAAGAAAAATCGCAAAAACGGGAAAAGGAAAGCTCACGCGGAAGTCCTCGCAGCAGGATACGCGAACCCTCCCAAGCGCCCGGACCCACAAGGCAGCGACACAAAGAAATCATGGTGCCCCATACACAAAACAGACAGACATTCTCTGGAGGATTGCCTTGTTTTCAAAAAGTCGCTCGAGAAGCACATGGCGTTTGAAAAAGGCAAGCGAGTACGGATTGTCTAGAAGAACGAGGAGTCACCTCCTCACGAATCGGACTCCGCGTACCCAGACTCCGATCTCCATGTTTCACACATCTTCGGTGGCTCCACGACGTACTCCTCCAAGCGAGAATACAAGAAAGTGGAACGCGAAGTTTGTTCGACGTGGCAGGGGGCTGCACCCAGGATGAAGTGGTCTGAGCAGAAGATGGAGTTCTCGGAAGCAGACCATCCCAAGACCTCGGTGATCCCGGGACGGTATCCGATCGTGGTCGAACCCACTATTCGGAACATCAAGGTAGCACGAGTTCTCATCGACGGGGGCAGCTCGATCAACCTCCTTTTTGCCAGCACTCTGGATGCAATGGGAATTCCACAAAGTGAGTTGACACCAACTGATCAACCCTTCTATGGAATCACTCCCCAATTATCATCCAGACCTTTGGGCAATATTACGTTGCCTGTGACCTTTGGCCAAGCCAACAACTTCCGAACAGAGCAGATCACCTTCGATGTCGCTGAATTCGATACAGCTTACAACGCCATCATCGGGAGAACTGAACTTACGAAGTTCATGGCCGCATCCCACTACGCATATCAAGTGCTCAAGATGCCGGGACCGAAGGGAATAATCACTATTCAAGGGAACGCAAAGCTAGCGGTGCAGTGTGACAAGCGGAGCCTCGACATGGTCGAGCAAACGCCCACTCCACCCGCCACGTTCGAGCCACCCAAGAAAGTGAGCAAGCCAAACAAGACGCCGAAGCCGGACGGCGCCATCAAGATCGTTCCGCTCTCTAGTGCTAACCCCGACAAGACTGTCAAAATCGGGGCTACACTAAATGGGAAATAGGAACTCGCGCTCATCACCTTCCTCCGCGATAATGCCGACGTATTCGCCTAGCAACTGTCCGACATGCCGGGGGTCCCCAGGGAGGTGATTGAGCACAAACTAATGGTGCGACCCGATGCCAAGCCAGTAAAGCAAAGACTGCGGAGATTCGCACCAGATCGAAAACAAGCCATACGAGAAGAGCTCGACAAACTTCTCAAAGCTGGCTTCATCAGAGAAATACTCCACCCATAGTGGCTTGCCAACCCAGTTATAGTGCGGAAAGCCAATGGAAAATAAAGAATGTGCGTCGACTTCACAGACCTCAACAAGGCGTGCCCCAAGGATCACTTTCCTCTCCATCGAATAGACCAACCGGTGGATTCAACAGCCGGATGCGAACTATTAAGCTTCCTCGACGCTTACTCTGGCTACCACCAAATCAGCATGGCGAAGGAGGACGAGGAAAAAACAGCGTTCATCACACCATTCGGGGTATTTTGCTATGTCAAGATGCCCTTCGGATTGATAACAGCTGGGAATACTTTCCAACGCACGGTCCAGGGCGCACTTAGCAATCAGCTTGGCAACAATGTCGAAGCGTACGTCAACGACATCGTTGTCAAAACCAAGACAAGCGACTCATTGATTGATGACCTCCGGGAAACGTTCGACAACCTCCGACGATATCGTCTCATGCTCAATCCAGAGAAGTGCACGTTCGGAGTACCGTCGGACAAGCTACTCGGATTCCTTGTTTCAGGCAGAGGAATAGAGGCAAATCCCGAGAAGATCAAAGCAATCGAGAACATGAAGTCGCCCACAAGACTCAAGGAGGTACAGAAGCTAACCGGATGCATGGCAGCATTAAGCAGATTCGTCGCTAGGATGGGAGAACGAGGACAGCCTTTTTTCGCCTTGTTGAAGAAACAAGACAAATTTGTATGGACACAGGAAGCCGAAGAGGCATTTATTGCACTCAAGCGCTACCTATTAAACCCCCCTATACTCGTTGCTCCCCAACCTAATGAAGAATTATTCCTTTATATTGCCGCTACGCCATACTCCGTTAGCACTGTCATTGTCGTCGAGCGAGAGAAAGTACAGTGACCAGTCTATTACGTCAGCGAAGCTCTCCATGACGCAAAGACAAGATACCCACAGATTCAAAAACTGCTCTACGTAGTCATTATGACATCAAGGAAGCTACGCCACTACTTTCAAGCCCACAGGGTCACAATTGTTTCCTCCTTCCCTCTTGGCGAAGTTGTCAGAAACAAAGACGTTGTCGGTCGCATCGCGAAATGGGTAGTCGAGCTAAGCCAATTTGATGTCCACTTCGTGCCGCGGAAAGCCATTAAATCTCAGGTACTTGCCGACTTCGTGGCCAATTGGACCATGCTAGATAACAAGTCAGATAACCAAGGCAACAATGAGACATGGACAATGGCGTTCGATGGCGCACTCAGTAGCCAAGGAGCAGGGGCTGGATTTATCTTAACATCTCCATCCGGAGATCAATTCAAACACGCAATCCACCTTAACTTCAGGGCAACGAATAACACTGCAGAATACGAAGGACTACTCGTCGGGATACGAGCTGCAGCCGCACTTGGGGCCAAGCGACTAATCGTCAAAGGGGACTCTGAGCTAGTCGCAAACCAAGTGCACAAAGACTATAAATGCTCTAACCCCGAGTTATCCAAGTACCTTGCAGAAGTCAGGAAGCTCGAGAAGAGGTTTGACAGGATCGAGGTTCGACACGTCTATCGCAAGGACAACGTCGAGCCAGACGACCCAGCCCGACGCGCATCCAGACGAGAACCGCTCGACCCCGGTACCTTTCTCGACATCCTGACGAAACCTTCGGTAAAAGAAGTAAGCGGCGAAGTTGGCCCGAGCACCCCCGACATCAGCTCGGAGGTCATGGAGGCAGAACGCGCCGTGGCTGACATTGAAACCACGGATGACTGGCGCACCCCATTAATCAAATTCATCAGCAGCGAGGAGTTACCCGAAGACGATAAAGAGGCCGAGAAAATAACCCGTAAAGCAAAAATATATTGTATGATCGGCAATGATCTATACAAAAAAGTGCCAAACGGGATACTTCTCAAATGCGTCTCTACCGACGACGGCAGACAACTCCTCCTCGACATACACAAAGGCATATGTGGGTCACACGTCGCCGGTCGGACATTGGTCAGCAAAGCCTTTCGACAAGGGTTTTTCTGGCCAACAGCCCTTAAAGATGCATGCGACATGGTCCAGCGATGTGAAGCCTGTCAATTCCACAGCAAACACACAAAACTACCTACACAAGCGCTTCAAACAATCCCTCTGACTTGGCCGTTCTCGTGCTGGGGGCTAGACATACTTGGGCCATTCCCACGAGGACAGGGCGGCTACAAATTCCTATTTGTAGCAATCGACAAGTTCACCAAATGGATCGAAGCAGTACCCACTGAAGAAATCAAGGCCGATAACGCCATCAAGTTCATCAGAGGGATATTTTGCAAATACGAACTACCGCACCGCATCATAACCGACAATGGCTCTCAATTCATCAGCGCCGATTTCCAAGATTACTGCATCGGCTTAGGAGTCAAAATATGCTTCGCCTCGGTTTCTCGCCCTGAAAGCGAGACATCGATGTAAACCTTCTCGAGGAGCATCGTGAGCGAGTTGCCGTTCGAGCAGCAAGCTATCAACAGGCCCTCCGTCGTTATCACGAGAAGCGCATCCGAGCACGCATACTTTCGATCGGCGACTATGTCCTCCGACGAGTTCAAACCCAAGCAGGGAGAAACAAACTCTCACCAAAGTGGGAAGTACCCTACACGATCACACAAGCCTAGCGGCCAGGCACATACAAAATCGCAGACGGCGACTGTCACATCCTGATTTTTGTTTCAGGATTTATAAACTATTTAATAAATTATTAATAGAATTTAAATTAAATGATCTTTAATTTACAAGTAAAGTTAAATGTGGGAAATAAAATTTCCTAAATATAAAGCATGGATGGATTTAATTTTTATTAAATTCTCCATGATTAAGTCAACTCTCTGAAATTTTCTCAGATTTTTCAGAGCTCAATTCCTAAATGATACAAAGAACAGTTCAGTAATTATTTGATCATTAATGATCTAATTATAATTGTTAAGTGCTTTTCTTGTTTAAAATCCTTAAATTATAAATTGTTGTTTAAAAGGAATTATTAGAAATGATTTTAAAAGCTTAAAAGAGAAGATCTAATTTTAATTTGTTAAATCTCAACATAAAATTGGGCTAGATAAAATTTTGTTAAATACTTTTCTTAATTCTATAATTCCTAGATTTTTCTGGGATTTATTTGAGCTAAGGAAGTATTTTTAATAAATGGAATTGCATTTAAGAAATAATTTAAATTGAAAAAGGTTGTAAAAGTCCTCTTTTGGCTTTGGGCCGAAAGTCGGCCCAAAATCCTCTCTCTCTCTTTCCCTCGGCCCAGTCCGGCCCAGTCCGCCGCGCGCGCGCGTCCGCCCGCTGACAGGTGTCCTTCGTCCTCCTCCGGCCGTCGCCGCCCGAAACCCTAGTTTCGCGCCTCCGCCGTTCCTTTCCAAATCCGGCCGCCCCTTTCCTTCTCCGGCCGAATTGATAGAGGGGAAATGATCCTCGGGATCTCCTCTACCTTTTCTCCTTTGGAATCATCGGCTAAATCGTTTTGGAAAGCGTTGGATTCGAGTTCGTCTCGGATTCGTTCTTCCCGAGCTTTCCTTCTCGTCGTCGGCCGCCGTGGGCCTTTGCCGCCGCCTCCGAGCCCCTTTAAAAGCCTCCCCGGTGTCTCCTCTACCCGCCGCCACCCTCGCCTTCACCTCTCGTCGTCGGAATCGCTCTAGCGCCGTGAGCCCTAGCTTCGCCGTCGCCGCCGCCGCTCTAGCCATGCTCCGCCGTCGCTCCAGCCGTCGCCGTCGCTCGGGAAGGACATCATCATGGTCGCCGTTGCGTCGCCGTCCTCGTCCGCCTCTTCACCGTCACCGGAGATCATCGGAGCAGCATCGCCGTCATCGACCCGAAGGTTCCCGCCGCTTCCTCCTCGTCGCCGGCGCCGTCCGTTGCCTCTCCGCCGTCGCTTTGGTCGCCGGTAAGTTCGCCGTGCCGTCCGCTACCCGTTGGTGCCCTCCGTTTGCGTCCTCGCGCCGCCGTTCGCCGGCGAGCGTGTGCCGCCCGAGCCATTCGCTCCGTCGAGCCGCCGCCGCCGTCGGTGACGTCATTGCCGACGTCATCAAGGCCGTCCGCCGTGAACCGCCGTGGACCCGATTGATCTCGGCCATCCGTTTGGATTGGATCGAATCTCGGCCGTCCGTTCGCGTGAACCGCCGCCCGTGCGCCCGGTCTACCGCAAACCCTAGCCCGCTGACACAATAAATCCCCTTTTCCTTTTCAAAAATAATTCATTATTGCGTCATAATTCAATTTAAACCGATTTAAGTGTTTTAATCCGATTTAATCTTTAAAAATTCATAACTAATTCATCTTAGCTCCAATTTAGTTGGTTCAAGTCTCTAAATTTTTCTAAAATTGAGATCTACATGTTAAAAATATCCACATGTACTGTTCATGCTTGTTTATGTGCTGTGTTTGGTGTTTTTGCTCTTTTCTGTTTAGATTCCGTCGTTTCCGGAGAGTCCGTTTTCGCCAGAGAAGAATTTGAAGAGTTCCAAGGCCAGCAAGGCAAGTCACACAGATCCCAAACAACCCTTTGAGCATGTTGATCCTATTTAAAGCTATTGTTTCTTTTCAACTATTGCATTTATTTTCGAATGTCATTGGGTGGAATTAACCTATTCTTTGTTATAGCCCCTTTTGTTCTTGATTACTTTATTCCTTGATACCTTGGGTTATTATAACTTGACTAGTTGAGCTTTATATATTGGTTCAACTAGATATAAGATACAATTGCTTAGCCCTGCTTAGAAACATTAGCTCACTATTGGGATAACTTATGACTCACTGTTATTTAATGATGGCTTAACGATAGTTCACGATGGTCAATCGTGATTGGTTAATTAATTAATGTGCCAACTAAAACCTGGTAATGGTGGGTTGTGAGCACATGGTTTTGATGGTCGTGCTCATGACAATTAAGGACCGGTTCACGAGTTTCGGTTGTGAAACATTAACCGTGCCAACCACAAGCCAGCATGGGCAACGGCTTTATCTTTTGTATCGCACGGTTCATTGCGGAGCACCAGACTGAGAAGTGGCGGAGATAAGCCCACGGGGGTCGCTGGGGAGTCCATGCCTTGTTTATAAGGGGGTGATTATGATCCAGGAAAGGTGCGCTGTAGTGGATTGTGTTGTGCGAAGGGTATTGTCACAACTCCTTTCCGAGGTACCGTGGTGGTATTGAGGCACATGGTGACATGATGTGGGGTTGTGTCTTGTGGGTACAGTGGTACACCTCTGATCAGAGTAAAACTATTCGAATAGCCGTGCCCGCGGTTATGGGCGGGTCTAATAATGTCTTTCGTCATTAGTTTCACACTTCTCACCATAGTAAATGATGCTATAACTGGTAATAATTTGATTAGCTCCTGGTTTGGAATGGTATATTCCTAGTTTGGAGATAGAACTGTGCAGCCGGGATGGTTGTTCAGAATGGTTGGGCCTATGCAACAGGGTATGTTGTATAGCGTTGGTTTAATATTGTTTAATTACTTAACTGTTTTACTAAATTCTCAAATGTTTGCTAAATGCTGCTTTTGCAAATGAAACCCTACTATGCCGTCCTTTGTTATCCTGTGCACTTGCATATTTGCTGCGTGGCTTGCTGAGTATGTCATATACTCACCTTGCAATCATTCATCAGAGGAAGAGTTCTACAGTGAAGCTGAAGGTGTGGAGGATTAGGTGTAGCCTTGGTCAAGCTGCCTGTGGAGTGGAGTCGTCTGCGCCGTTTATCTTATTTTCCGCTGCTTAGATCTTTATTGATTGAGAGGAACTATCTACCTCTGTAATGACATTTTATACGCTTAATAATTAGAGTAATAACTGTACTCTATTATCAATTTGTTATTGTGTGCCTCGGCTGATTCCTGGACGAGGGTTTACACACATGTAAGCGTTTGGAATTTTGGATAGAAATTCCGGGCGTGACAGCGACGGTCGCGAATTAGCAAATTCATGGAACATTGACCAACTACGTAAATTCTATGTATGAGTCAATACCATTGTACCTGTAAGCACCCTTACAGTATCAATAAAGATGACTTCTTGGTCTCATATAACGACCAAAGTGTTTTTACCCAACAACCCCTTACTCTGACGACGCCTAGCGTTGAAACCTGTCCTTATGTCCCTTTACGCCGTCTCGACAAGGCCTCCGAGGAACCCAAGGGATCTTCGGCTGGGGACGCCCAAAGCCGATAAGGCCTTGTCAGATCCTTCAGAGACGAAAGACCATGTAAGATCTGGTCGTGTAAGAGTTCTCGCCGTGCGTATTAACCAAACCGTGTAATCGGAAACTAAGCTTTCCAACTTCACGGCTGGAGGCTAAGATCAGAGCTTATTCAACCAAGACAGGCCAAGGGTCCAGAAGCCTTGTCACCCGAGGACATCCCTCCGACGACAAGGCTGAGGGCTAGGGAGAGTGTACAACTCAAACGGCTAACTCCCGGCACACCCTGGCCATCGAGGTGCAACAACTCTTCAGATAAGACGAGAACCACACCTCGCGGCCTCGGAGCGTTTCCACAGCTTGATCTTTCTTTACGGACAGCATTGCTCTCTCGAGTTCCGCCACTTCAAAATTCGTCTTCCAATATTGGATACGACGATCTTGGGTCGCAAGGGCATCCTCGAGATCTGCTGAACGTAATGTCGCGTCCCAAAACGACTCTAAAATACATCCTCAAAATTATGCCGAGAATAATTAAAATCCATGTGAAAGCCTCCAACAATTAAAATGTGCAAATTTAAAAGTCAAATAAGGCTTGGAGGATTTTTGTATATTTCCTAAAAACCTAAAATGCGTAAATAAATTTTAGTGGAATTTTCAGAGCACAAATAATAATTGAGAAGAAATAAACAAAGTTAAAATGGTTTTATAAAAAAAAAAACCCTAAAAAGTCTTCTTTTCCCCCCTTCCCTTCTTGGGCCGGCTCGGCCCAGCTCCCTCCCTCTGTCTCCTCTCCCCCGCGGCCCATCGGCCTTCCCCCGCGCGCGCGCCGCTGACGAGCGGGCCCGCCCGCCACCCTCGCTGACGGGTGGGGCCCACCCGTCATCCCCTACCTCGCGCCGCTCCCGCCGCCCGCCCGTGCCCTAGCGCCGCCGCCGCCGCCGAATCCGTCGCATCCCGCCGTCCCCGCGCGCCATAAAGAGGGGGAAATCACTCCCCGTGATTCCCTCCCTCTTTCCCCCCACTTTTCCCTCTCTCTCTCCCTCGGATTCGTTCGGATTTACTCCCGCGAACTTCGCCGGCGCATCAATGGCGACCGGATCTTCCGCGGCCGATTCCCCCTCATCCGGCCGCTCTCTCTCACTCCCGTCCCTATTTAAACGCTCCCCGTGCCTCTCTCCTCCGTTTCCGCCACTCGCCGCTGTCTCTCCCCGTCGGAATCGAGCCCGCGCCGTCGTCCTCTCTCTCCGCCGTCGCCACCGAGCTCCGGTTCGCCGCCGTCGTCGCCCCGGACCTCCTCCCGCTTCGGCATCGCCTCCTTCGGCTTCGCCGCGTTCTCGTCGACCTCGTCCACTCCTCCGTTTCGCCCGCCGACCGCCGGAGCACCGCCGTCCTCGTCGACCCGAGCCGCGCCGCCGCCTCTCTCCGCTTCGGTCGCCGTTCCCGTCGTCGCCGTCGACCCGGGGTGAGCCGAGGACCGCCATTTCGTTTCCCCCTTCCCTCCCCTCTCTCGGCCGCCGCTCCGCCGTGCATATGGCCGCCGCCGGCGACCATAGGGGCGCGGGCGCGCCGCCTCCCGTCGGCCGTGCCGGCGAGGCCGCCTTCGGGCGCGCCCCGCGGCTGCCAGGTGGGCCCGGCCGTCAGCCGCCCGCGCCCTCGGGTGCGGCTGACGCGTGGGACCCACGCCGCCGGCCGGCGCAAGACGCGTGCACCCGGTCCACCGTGGACCGTGAGGCTGCCGCGTGGGCCCCACTCCCGTGGACCCGGTCCGCGCGCCCTCTCTCCCGACTGACGCAATAAATCCGATTTTTAATTAAAATTTAAATGAAGAAATTCGCAAATATCCATTTAAAGAGCATATAAACTTCAAATGGCCATAACTTGGCCATTTGAACTCGGAATTGGACCGTTCAAGTCTCTAATTTTTCCTTAAGGAGTCAAGAACCCATTTTTGTGCTTTGTTTCTGCTTGTTATATGGAGTTTATTAGAGTAATAGCCTTTTCTTTTCCGTTGGTCGTGTAGACGCTGCAGCTTCGGAAGACCCGCTCTTCGTGGAAGTCGAAGCCGACGTTTGGGAAAGCGAGCAAGGCAAGTCACATCATCTTTGAACATATTGAACCCCAGTTTGTAAAATTATGTTGATTTAAATTATTGCATTATCGCTTTATTTAAATTCCCGCGTTATCACTGTTTTATTTAGCCATGCCTATTTACCTTTGTTATGACCTTATTATTATTGTTATTGTTATTATTCCCTTGTTCACCCTAGAATAAACAAAACCCCAACTAGTGGACACTCTACTTATGGTATCCCTAGTATGATTTTAGGTAGATGCTTCGCTTTTAACTAGGTAACATTAGGTGGTTTTTCAACCCTAGACTTTGGGAATATTCATATCACCTGGTCACTATGGAATGGTTTGGTTACTGTGGAATTAGCTTCACATCGCCCACTCTATTCAAAATCCCCAAAATGGTTTTAGGCTGGGCTCGGGGTGCATGGTTTTGATAGTAGCACCTCGGCCATATAAGGACCGGTCTTCGGGCCTCTGTTGCAAAGCACTACCGTACTTCCACATGTCTAGTGGGTAAGGCTTAGTTTGTGGCTCAGTCTGGTTATAAACAAAAGTACACGGATGGAGATGGATGAAGTCGGGGGTCGATGGACATTCTCCAGGGCAAATGAAGGCTACACGAGCTGCGGCCCGGTAGTCGAGATGTCATGGCACAGGGCCGGTGTCCTGCTGCTAGGGGCTCAGTCCTGCCTGCCTGTCCCGGGGGTTCCGGCCGTAGGTGGGATTGGGTCGGTACTCTTGTCTATGGCCAGGATGGGTTGGAAACTATGTCACGTCTTCCGTCTGTATACCGTGGTGGTATGTGGCACGTGGTTGCACGTGAGGAAGATGTGTCTTGTGGGTAAAGATGTACACCTCTGATCAGAGTATAATCTATTCGAATAGCCGCGCCCTCGGTTATGGGCAAGCCGAGCAATGTACCCAAGTTAGTGTTTTAATTCTTAAAACTTGCTTAACAACTAAAATGTGGAATGGTTGGCCTGGGTTGGCTTGGGACGAGCTGGGACCCAGGGTCGGGTTGCCAGTTCGGTCCGAATCATCATAGGCCTTGGGTTAAGGCAGGTTCGTGTGGGTTCACGGCCTTGATTAATAACATTGTATAGTACTAGAATCGTGTTTACAAAATAACTTGGGCAACTAAATGTCTTTAAATGCTGTTTACTGCAACCCTACCCCTTTATAGTATGACTCCTTTGTACTCCCTTGCATTTATTCCGCACTTGTGGGTGTGTCTTGTTGAGTACGGTGGTTGTACTCAGTCTTGCTCAATTTTTCCCAACCCCAGAAGAGGAGTTCCTGGTTGATGAAGGCTTCGGTGTCTAGCTCGTGCCTGCCGTCAAGCGCCTGTGGTCGTCGCCCTAGTCTTCCGCTGCTTCTCGTTTGTCTTTGTGTGTGCTGTGCCTTCGTCGCCCATGTAATAAATTAACTATTTACGCTTCCGCTTGTTAAACTCTGAATTGTATCAACTTTTGGTGTACCTTGCCTCCTGGGACAAGGATTAATGCACGCACGTAAGGAACGCCCGTTGGGTTATTTCCGGTCGTGACAAGTTGGTATCAAAGCCCCCTTGACCCTAGGACGAGCCGTAGATCCCAAGCCTTAGCAGTATTTTCGAAATAAAAATCCTTTGTTATTTGTGAAAATCCTCTAGTCTCTCTCTGTCTTGCTGCTTCATTTATCGCCAAAATCTGATCTCTAAAATGTTGTTTTTCTTTTTTGTTTTTTTTAGATGGCCGGCAGCGTCACCCATCGTGGTTTGGACATGACTGGCTTCGTCTTGGAGCTGCGGGGCATGTGCATTGTCCTGGGGTATCCACATGGAGTGGACTACCAGGCCAGGCCGCTTCCGGAGCAGGAGGGTGACGATGCAGAGCCCCATGCTGGTTGGGAGGTCACTGCAGTGATCCTCTCTGGCTCTCCCTAGCGGACTTCGCTGGCAGTCACCGCGGGTGGAGATTCCTTCCCAGCCGCCTGCCAGAGCGCCGCACTCCTCGCCATCGGCACTCTTCACCAGCGCTACCTGGACGAGTTGCAGCACTCGCCCTACCGCTACCACCCTCGTCGCGGAGGAGCCCGTGACTACGCCACCTTCCGGGATGCTAGCTCGGAGGATGACGCTACCATCGTGCACCTAGCGCGCATGGTGGAGGCGTACGACGCGGCTCGTATCGACTTCCATCAGATGGTGCGCCGTGGGATGGTCGAGAACAACTTGAAAATCCTAGAGCTGCGTCAGGAGAACCTGCAGCTCAAGAAGGACCTAGACGCGGTGGAGGCGCAGCTGCATCAGCTCAAGATCGCCCAGGGGGAGGTCTGCCGCCCCAAGCGTCGCCGCGTCTGCCGCAGCCAGAAGATCACCGCCCGCAAGAGCACCTCCAGGCCCGAGCTTGTTCGTCAGTCCCTGGTGTGGTCTTGCTTCGTCGAGACCCCTCGTGCCGAGCCCGCGCCCGTGGTTCCCCAGGAGGGGGAAGCCTCCGGCGTTGGTAGCACGGAGGATGCGCTGTTGCTCACCTTCCGCCCTGGCCCGTCGCAGCGGTAGACGAGCAGTTAGTAGGCTTGCGCGTGTGTTCTTTCTCGTTTGTCTTCTTGTTGGAGTTGTGTGAGGCATGGTTATGCCAGTGTGTGGCATAACTATGTCGGAGCCTGTCTTTATTTTATTTGCCTAAGCAACTTGAACTTTAATGAACCAATTTAATAGCAGTAATAAATTCAAGAATTATGGAAGTCGTGGGTGGTTAGTTTTAATTGTCAGCTCTCTCTGTTTGCTGGTCTGTGTGGGGTTTTCAGATGGTGACGACCAGGAGAAATGCTAATACCGGTGATGGCAACCAACCCGAAGGCAGCAACCACAACCACCAGGGCAACCCACCTCCACCTCCTCCTCCGCCTCCACCACCACCACCAGATACCAACGCCATTCTCACCCAAATCCTCGCACAGCAAGCCAACATGATGACGGCTTTCCTCCACCACCTCCAAAATCCGCCACAACATAATGCTCCCCCACCACCTCCCCAACACTCTAAACTCGCCGAGTTCCTCCGCATCCGCCCACCCACCTTCTCTAGCTCCAACAACCCTGTGGATGCGTTGGTTTGGTTGCATGCCGTGGGGAAAAAGCTAGACACCGTGCAGTGCAGCGATGAGGAGAAAGTCATCTTCGCCGCCCACCAGCTGCAGGGGCCCGCATCTCTATGGTGGGACCATTTCCAGGCTACGCAGCCAGAGGGGCAGCCTATTACTTGGGCCCGTTTCACCGCCGCTTTCCGGAGGACCCATGTGCCCGCCGGAGTCGTGGCTCTTAAGAAAAGGGAATTCCGAGAGTTGAAGCAAGGCAACCGCTCCGTGATGGAGTATTTGCATGAGTTCAACAACCTGGCCCGTTATGCCCCGGAGGATGTGCGGGAAGATGAGGAGAAGCAAGAGAAGTTCTTGGCAGGAATGGACCCTGAGCTGTCCGTCCATCTAGTCTCCGGGGACTACCCGGACTTCCAACGTCTGGTGGACAAGAGCATCCGCTTGGAAGCCAAGCACAAGGAGCTGGAGTCGCACAAGCGCCGCTTGGCGAATTTCCGCAATCAACAGGGTGCTAACCAAAGGGTCCGCTACACCAATCCCTACCCAGGGGGATCCTCCTCGCAGCAGCAACAACAGCAGCAGCAACCTCGCTCCGCGCCTCGACCTCAATTCGTGGTGCGCGTCCCACAGCCGCAGCAGCAGCAGAATCAACAAGGGACTCGTGCGCCCCGTCCTCCTACGCCAACTGTGCAGTCTGGTCAAGGCCGCAGGGACGCTCAAGGTCCGCAGCGTCTGTGCTACAACTGCTTCGAGCCCGGGCACTTTGCGGATAAATGCCCAAAGCCGAGGCGTCAGCAAGGCCAAGCGCCTCCCCGCTCCAACAACGGTGGGAAGGATGTCATTCGGGGTCGTGTGAACCATGTGACGGCCGAGGACGTGCTGACAACTCCAGACGTCATAGTTGGTACGTTCCTCATTCATTCCATCCCTGCTACCATTTTGTTCGACTCTGGAGCTTCCCACTCTTTTATATCTGTGCCATTCGTGGGGAGAAATCAGTTGGGGGTAGAAAGGCTTAGGAACCCCCTGCTCATCACCACTCCTGGAGGGGTTATGACAGCAAAGTATTATAGCCCTGCCGTTCCTATAGAAATTCAGGGGATTCCTTTCCCCTCGGATCTGATTCTGCTAGACACCAAGAACTTGGATGTGATCCTTGGGATGAATTGGTTGGCTCAATTCCAAGGAGTAGTGGAATGCGCGAGACGCACTGTCACTCTGTACCGAGGGCCGGAACAACCTGTTGTTTTCTTTGCACCCCCAACTTCTGTCAGAAGTTCAGAACTGCATCAGATCGGACTGTCAGAAATCCCCATAGTCAGGGAGTTCGGAGACGTGTTTCCGGAAGAACTACCCGGTATGCCGCCCAAGCGAGAGATTGAGTTCCGGATAGATCTTGCTCCAGGAACCACTCCTCTGTACAAGCGACCCTACCGTATGGCATGTCACATCCCAAAAATCCTAAATATTTAAATTGGTGTTTAATTGGAATTTTTAGAAATTATTTTAAAAGCCTACAAGCTAAACCCTAATTTTCTAGGAAAATTTCCAACATAAAAATGAGCTAGATAAAATTTTATTAAATACTATGCTTGCTCCTCTATTTTCTAGAATTTTCTGGGAATTATTTGAGCAAGGGAAGTATTTTTAATAATTGAAACAACATTTTACAAATTGTTTTATTCAAAAAAGTTCAAAATCTCCCCTCCTAGGCCGTTGGGCCGATTTCGGCCCAACTCCTCCCTCCTTTCTCTCTCTCCCGCGCTCGGCCCAGCTCGGCCCAAGCCGTCGCCCGCGCCCGCGCGCCCCTCTCTCCCGGAGGCTGACAGGTGGGGCCCACCTGTCAGGTCCTTCCCCTACCTCCCGCCGCCGCGCCGCCGGAGCCCGAACCCTAGCCGGTTTTGCGCCGTCGATTCCGACCGATTCCGATCCGACCCCGTCCAATTGATTGAGGGGTTTTGTTCCTCTCGGTCTCCTCTTCCTTTTCCCCCAAGAATCAAAGCAAATGGTTGAGTTTTGGATGAGATTTGAATTCGGTTTCGAGTTTATCTCCAAAAACGAGTCCGAGTTCTTCGCGATTTGATTCCTCCCGTTTGCGGCTCGATCTCTTCGATTTGAGCTCATATAAATGTTCCCCGTGATCTTCTCTCTCGTTTGCCCCCTTTCCCGAGTCCTCCCGTGCCTCCTAGCGCCGCCGCGACGCGTCGCAAGTTCGCCGCCGCCGCCGGCCTTCTCCGGCAACGCCGCCGCGCCGTCTCCGTCGTCGCCGCCGGTCGCCGTCACCGCCGTTAGCTTCGTCGTGAGGAGAGGAAGGCCGTCCGCCCCTCCGTTTGTGTCGCCGACCACCGGAGCCCGCCGTCCGCCGTCGACCCGAGCCGCCGCCGCCTTCTTCTTCGTCGCCGGCCGCCGTCGTGCATCGTCTCGTGTCGGGGTGGGTACCGTTGAGTTCGTCTCGTCGCCCTCTTCGCGTTGGTGCCCTCCAATCTCGCCGCCGATGTCCCTAGCGCCGGCGAGCTCGCGTGCCCGAGCCGGCCGCCGTCGCTGACGTCATGCCGACGTCAACCCTAGGGCTGACGTCATCAACGTCAGGGCTGACGTCATCCTTTGCTCTTTTTCCTTTTTCTCGATTTTCTAATAGATTAAAACTTTGAAAAATCATAACTAAATAACCGTAGATCCGTTTTAGGTGGTTCAAGTTTCTAAATTCTTCTAAAATCAAGATCTACAAATTTAAAAATATCCACATGTACTGTTTATGCTTGTTTTTGTACTGTTTTGTTGATTTTGTTTATTTGCTTTAGTTTCCGACGTTCCGGAGGAGAGCGTTTCCGTTGAGGAAGGTTCCGAAGCGTTTGTGGAAGCTCAAGGCAAGTCACACAGATCCCAAACAACCCTTTGAGCATGTTGATCCCGTTTAAAGCTATTATTTTATTTCAACTGTGCATTGTTTTCGAATGTCATTGGGTGGTGAGCCTTTCCCAGTAATTAATGACCGAAGTTGACTTTATTTTCCTATGGGTTATAAATTGATTAGCATGAACCTTATATATTGGATTGGTTCAGCTAAATGCTATTCATAGGTTTTGCTTAGCCATGCCTAGAAACATTAGCTAACTAAAAGGGTTAATGGTAAACTATATTTTATGTTAATAATTGTGGTTATTTAATGGTAGCTCACGATGGTCAATCGTGTGATGTTAACTAATTGATAACTAAAACCTGACTAAGGTGGGTTGTGAGCATATGGTTTTGATGGTTGTGCTCATGGCAATTAAGGACCGGTTCGCGAGCTACTGTTGTGAAACATTTATCGTGCCAACCACAAGCCAGCGTGGGCAACGGCTTTATTTTTCGTATAGCATGATTCATTATAGTGCATCAGACTGAGAAGTGGCGAGAAGTCCATGGGGGTCGCTGGGGAGTCCATGCCTTGTTTTAAAGGGGGTGATTATGATCCAGGAAAGGTGCACTGTGGTGAGTTGTGTTATGCGAGGGATATTGTCACAATTCCTTTCCGAGATACCGTGGTGGTACTGAGGCACATGGTAACATGATGTGGGGTTGTGTCTTGTGGGTACAGTGGTACACCTCTGATCAGAGTTTAAACTATTCGAATAGCCGTACCCGCGGTTATGGGTGAGTTGAGCAATGTTTTTCGTGATTAGTCTCACACTACTCATTAATGGTAATTGTGGTAACTAATTTAGTTCCTGGTTTGGAATGGTTAATTCCTGGTTTGGAGGGTTAATTTGTTCAGCCGGGGTTGGTTGTTCAAATGGGGTTGGGCCTATGCAACACGGGTGTGTTGTATGGTGTTGGTTAATATTGATTAATTATTCAACTGTTTTATTATTCTCTTAAATATTTATTAAATGCTGTTTTCTGCAAATGAGCTATATTATGCCATTCTTTGTTATCCTGTGCACTTGCATATTTGCTGTGTGGCTTGTTGAGTATGTTATATGCTCATTCTTGCAATATTCATTCATCAGAGGAGGAGTACTTCAGTGAAGGTGATGATCTTGAGGATTGAGTTTATTCTGGTTAAGTTGCCTGTGGAGTGGAGTTGCCGTCGCTGTTCCGTAGATTGTTTTAGTTTTATCTTTCCGCTGCGTAGAATGTTTATCTTTGAGAGGAACTATCCACCTCTGTAATAATTTATTATTTGTGAGTATTAAATAGTTATTTATTTGTACTCTATTATCAATATTGTCATTGTGTGCCTCGGTTGATTCCTGGACGAGGGTTTAACACATATGTAAGCGTTTGGAATTTTGGATAGAAATTCCGGGCGTGACAAGTTGGTATCAGAGCCACCTTGACCGTAGGATAAGCCAAATGGTAAACCTTAAGTAGCCTTCAAAATATTTTGAAAAATTTTGAACTGCTCTCCTCTATTCTCTTATAAATTAATTAAGTTGGCAGCACATGCAAGGTTCCTCACAAAAATTTATTTAATTCAAATTCTTTTCTTTTAAAAGCAAAAGCTGTTCTTTTCTTTTAAAAGCAAAAGTGGATCTTTTCAAAAGGTTTTCTTTCCCTTTACCCAAACCTTAATGATTAGTCGGCACTGTACATTTATTATGGTATCGAATTAATCATGTTAGCACTAGTACTACTCATCTTTCCTATGGTGACACTGTACCGTGCTTATAATAGATCATAATTGTTTTAGCTTTATTTTTGTCAAAAAAAAAATATAAATACATTTATAAAATGGTTTTTGTATGTGTCTTTTCTTCCTTTTTGGTCAAAAATCAGTAAAGTTAGCTGCACCAACTGGACCTAACTTAAAATATGCTTTATTTCTTCTCTTCTATGTCTCTTTAGATGCCGCACCGTTCACCGAGAAATTTGATCAAGGTATTAGGATTTGTCAGGGAGCTGAGGTTGATGGCTTTTGAAGTAGGCTATGAAGTTGCTCCTGAGTATCGCCAGATTCCCCATGACCCCGACGAGGAGAAGTGTCGGGTTCGTGCGACGTTGGCTAGTGATAGTGAAGACCTTCCGTCTTTTAAGTTCGAAGCTGGAGGAAGATCGTACAGCCATGCTTGTCAAGAAGTAGCTTTGGTGGCCATTGGAGAGTTGCGTCAACACTTTGAAGAAGAGTTGGATTCGTCAGCTTTCCAGTATCATCCCCACAAGCCTCATGGTCAAGACTATGGATCTTATACCTGTCCTGATGGCGAAGAGAGTGCTACTCTGATGCATGTGGTGCATATGCTTAATGCTATGGATACAGTAGGTGTGGAGCGAGAGAAGGCAGCTCATGACCGGGAAAACTGGAATCGAGATAAGATTTGTAAGTTGAAGAGCAAGGTGAACCGTCTACAGAAGGAATTAGCTGAACTTAAGGGAGAGACGCCGCCGCCAACATCCAAGCTTCGCCTCACTGCAAGAAAGAGAACCTGTCTGCCCCCTCGTCTCCAGTTAGCTTCGAAGATTCGCGTGATGGGAGAAGCTGTGCCTGATCGAGCTGAACCTGTTATCGACATCATAAGTGATGAGGAAGAAGAGGAAGATCCTGAAGAAAGAGAGCCAGCTACTCCAGAGGAAGAAGATTCATCGCTTCGTTCCGACGCAAGGCGGAATTAGTCGCTTAGTTAGATCGTTGCCATAGTTCGTTGTGTTAGATTGCTTGTTTAAGTTTGCTTGTGAGTGTGTGGGTTTTAGTTGTTGCTTACATCATGGGTGGGATGTAACAGCATGAGTCTAGTTCTTTGCTTGTCAGAGTGGTGAGGTAGTGTTAATGCAAGTTAAATGTAATCATACACAGTTAAGAGCAATATAGAATTTAAATTAATTAAATAACTCTGTTCTAGGGGTGTCTCTCTGTCTTTCTTTCCTGTTTTCTCTGCTTCGTCAGATGGTGAACACACGCACCGGCACTGGAAGTGGAAGTGGAAGTGGAAACAATAACAATGAGGGAGAACCTACGCTAGCTCAGATTTTGGCCCAACAAACACAACTGATCAATCTGTTAGTGCAGTAGGCACAGAATCAGCAAGGAAATAATCAGAACCAGAATCCACCCCCTCCTCCCCAAAATAAGCTGGCAGATTTCTTACGTGTCAGACCCCCTACCTTTTCAAGCACAACCAATCCAGTAGAAGCAGGAGATTGGTTGCATGCAGTGGAGAAGAAGTTGGACTTAATCCAGTGTACTGAGCAGGAGAAAGTTTCTTTTGCTTCGCATCAATTGCATGGACCTGCTGCTGAATGGTGGGATCATTTTCGCCAAGGCAGGGCTGGAGGAGAACCTATCACTTGGCAGGAATTCACAGCCGCTTTTAAGAAGACACATATACCAACGGGTGTTGTAGCTCTGAAGAAGAGGGAGTTTAGAGCACTCAACCAGGGATCTCGTTCGGTTACTGAGTATCTCCATGATTTTAACCGTTTAGCACGCTATGCTCCAGAAGATGTTCACACTGATGAGGAACGTCAGGAGAAGTTTTTGGAGGGACTAAATGATGAGTTGTCCTATACTTTGATGTCTACGGAATTCCGGGATTTCCAGCAGTTGGTGGACAAAGCGATTCGCCAGGAAGACAAGTATAATCGCATGGAACAGAAGAAGCGCAGGGCTGCTCAATTTAAGGCACAACAGGGCAGTAACCAGAGGCCGCGTCTTATTCCTGGACCTCAAGTCCCATCGTACCCGCAAGGAGGATCTTCATCAGTTGTCCGTCCCCAACGCCAGTTCTACAACAACAATACTGGTAATCGTGGCAATGAAAACCGCAACGTAGTCGCTCGTCCCGCAGCAACTCCAGTTCAGAACCAGCCTGTCAGGAAGGAACAGGGAAGCAAGCCGGTGATATGCTTCAATTGTGGTGATCCAGGACATTATGCTGATAAGTGTCCGAAGCCTCGGCATGTGAAGAACGTTCCGGTCCCGAATAACTCCAATGTCCCAGCACCAAAGGCACGTGTTAATCATGTTGCAGCCGCAGAAGCTCAGAATGCACCAGACGTGGTTTTGGGTACGTTTCCTGTTAACTCTATACCCGCAACTGTGCTTTTTGATTCCGGTGCTACACATTCCTTTTTGTCTAAAAGTTTTGCGACCAAACATGGGATGGAAGTTGTTAGTCTTGGGAGACCTTTACTAGTTAATACCCCAGGCAACCAAGTGTTTTCGACACGGTATTGTCCTTCCGTTACCATAGAAATAGAAGGAGTTCCTTTCCCATCCTCTCTTATCCTGCTAGAATCCAAAGATCTAGATGTTATCTTAGGGATGGATTGGTTATCTCGTCACAGAGGAGTTATAGATTGTGCCAATCGCAAGGTGACTTTAACCAATAGCAATGGGGAAACTGTTTCTTTCTTTGCGTCCTCTCCTAAATCTCATGGTGTGGTCTTAAACCAAGTTGCTCTACAAGAGATTCCTATAGTGCAAGACTACCCAGATGTATTTCCGGAGGATTTGCCAGGTATGCCACCTAAGAGAGATATAGAATTTCGGATAGACTTGGTACCTGGAACCAACCCAATCCATAAGAGACCATACAGAATGGCAGCTAATGAGTTGGCTGAGGTGAAGAAACAGGTGGATGATTTGCTTCAGAAAGGATACATCAGACCCAGTACTTCGCCATGGGGAGCACCAGTTATCTTTGTGGAGAAGAAAGATCATACTCAGAGAATGTGCGTGGATTATCGAGCGTTGAATGAGGTCACTATCAAAAATAAGTATCCTCTACCCAGAATTGATGATCTGTTTGATCAATTGAAAGGTGCTACAGTTTTCTCCAAGATAGATCTCCGTTCTGGATATCATCAACTTCGAATTCGTGAGGAGGATATACCAAAGACCGCCTTTACGACTCGGTATGGTTTGTTTGAGTGTACCGTCATGTCATTTGGACTCACTAATGCCCCAGCCTTTTTCATGAATCTGATGAACAAGGTGTTTATGGAATATCTGGATAAGTTTGTTGTGGTGTTTATTGATGACATTCTTATTTATTCCAAGACGAAGGAAGAACATAAAGAGCATCTTCGTCTAGCTTTAGAGAAACTACGTGAGCATCAGCTTTATGCCAAGTTCAGTAAATGTGAATTTTGGTTGTCCGAAGTGAAGTTTCTTGGTCATGTCATCTCATCTGGAGGAGTGGCAGTAGATCCAAGCAATGTGGAGTCAGTGTTAAGTTGGAAGCAACCCAAGACGGTTTCAGAAGTTCGTAGTTTCCTTGGACTTGCTGGGTATTACCGCAGGTTTATTGAGAACTTTTCAAAGATCGCCAGACCAATGACTCGTCTGCTTCAGAAGGAAGTGAAGTATAAGTGGACAGAAGATTGTGAGCAAAGTTTCCAAGAACTGAAGAAAAGGCTAGTGACTGCGCCTGTGTTAATTTTGCCTGATTCGAGGAAAGGTTTCCAAGTGTATTGTGATGCATCCCGACTCGGTTTGGGTTGTGTGTTGATGCAAGAAGGAAAGGTGGTTGCTTATGCATCTAGGCAATTACGTCCTCATGAGAATAACTACCCAACGCATGACCTAGAGTTGGCAGCAGTGGTGCATGCATTGAAGATTTGGCGTCATTATCTTTACGGTAACCGTACAGAGGTGTATACGGATCATAAAAGTCTGAAGTACATTTTCACTCAACCTGATTTGAACATGCGTCAGCGAAGATGGTTAGAGTTGATTAAAGACTATGATATGGAAATCCATTATCATCCGGGGAAAGCAAATGTTGTAGCCGATGCTCTTAGCAGGAAAAGCTACTGCAATATGTCAGAAGGTAGATGTTTACCTTGGGAGTTATGCCAAGAATTTGAAAAGTTGAACTTGGGAATAGTCAGCAAAGGTTTTGTAGCTGCTTTGGAAGCTAAACCTACTCTATTTGATCAAATTAGAGAGGCTCAAGTGAATGATCCTTATATCCAGGAAATAAAGAAGAACATGAGAAGAGGTAAAGCCATCGGTTTTGTAGAAGATGAGCAAGGTACTGTATGGTTAGGAGAAAGAATTTGCGTCCCAGAAAATAAGGAGTTGAAGGATACTATCATGAAAGAAGCTCATGAAACTTTGTATTCTATTCACCCTGGAAGCACTAAGATGTATCAGGATTTAAAGCAACAATTCTGGTGGGCCAGTATGCGACGTGAGATAGCAGAATATGTGGCTCTATGTGATGTTTGTCAGCGGGTCAAGGCAGAACATCAGAAGCCAGCCGGTCTATTACAGCCGTTGAAGATTCCAGAGTGGAAGTGGGAAGAAATAGGGATGGATTTTATAACCGGTCTACCCAGAACGTCGGCAGGACATGATTCTATTTGGGTAGTGGTTGATCGGTTGACCAAAGTCGCTCACTTCATACCAGTCAAAACAACTTATACGGGACATAAGCTTGCAGAGTTATACATGGCCAGAGTGGTATGTTTGCATGGTGTACCTAAGAAGATAGTGTCAGATAGAGGAAGTCAGTTTACTTCGAAGTTTTGGCAGAAGTTACAATCAGAATTGGGTACTCGTTTGAATTTCAGTACGGCTTATCACCCTCAAACAGATGGTCAGACGGAAAGAGTAAACCAAATTTTAGAGGATATGTTGAGAGCCTGTGTTCTAGATTTTGGTGGAAGTTGGGATAAGAATTTGCCGTATGCGGAATTCTCATATAACAATAGTTATCAAGCTAGTTTGCAAATGTCTCCGAATGAAGCATTATATGGTCGAAAGTGCCGTACGCCGCTTCTTTGGGATCAAACCGGTGAGCGTCAAGTTTTCGGGACAGACATATTGCGAGAAGCGGAAGAAAAAGTGAAGATTATCCAAGAAAGGTTGCGCGTTGCTCAGTCGTGTCAGAAGAGCTATGCCGACAATCGTCGCAGAGATTTAGTTTTTGAAGAAGGAGATTATGTGTATCTTCGGGTTACGCCGTTACGAGGAGTTCATCGTTTCCAAACCAAAGGGAAATTGGCACCGCGTTTTGTGGGACCTTTTAAGATCGTGAGTCGAAGAGGTGAAGTAGCTTATCAGTTAGAGTTGCCTCCGTCAATGGCGGGAATACATGATGTGTTCCATGTGTCTCAGTTGAAGAAATGCTTACGTGTACCTACGGAGGAAGCAGATCCTGATTGTATAGAGCTTCAGGAAGATTTAACTTATGTTGAGAAGCCAGTCAGAATCTTGGAAGTAAGCGAGAGGAAAACCAGAAATCGCGTTATACGGTTCTGTAAGGTTCAGTGGAGTAATCATTCAGAAGAAGAAGCCACTTGGGAGCGAGAAGATGAATTGAAGTCAGCTCATCCCCATCTGTTCTCTAGTTCTTCTGAATCTCGAGGACGAGATTCTGTTTAAGGGGGGTAGGTTTGTCACATCCCAAAAATCCTAAATATTTAAATTGGTGTTTAATTGGAATTTTTAGAAATTATTTTAAAAGCCTACAAGCTAAACCCTAATTTTCTAGGAAAATTTCCAACATAAAAATGAGCTAGATAAAATTTTATTAAATACTATGCTTGCTCCTCTATTTTCTAGAATTTTCTGGGAATTATTTGAGCAAGGGAAGTATTTTTAATAATTGAAACAACATTTTACAAATTGTTTTATTCAAAAAAGTTCAAAATCTCCCCTCCTAGGCCGTTGGGCCGATTCCGGCCCAACTCCTCCCTCCTTTCTCTCTCTCCCGCGCTCGGCCCAGCTCGGCCCAAGCCGTCGCCCGCGCCCGCGCGCCCCTCTCTCCCGGAGGCTGACAGGTGGGGCCCACCTGTCAGGTCCTTCCCCTACCTCCCGCCGCCGCGCCGCCGGAGCCCGAACCCTAGCCGGTTTTGCGCCGTCGATTCCGACCGATTCCGATCCGACCCCGTCCAATTGATTGAGGGGTTTTGTTCCTCTCGGTCTCCTCTTCCTTTTCCCCCAAGAATCAAAGCAAATGGTTGAGTTTTGGATGAGATTTGAATTCGGTTTCGAGTTTATCTCCAAAAACGAGTCCGAGTTCTTCCCGATTTGATTCCTCCCGTTTGCGGCTCGATCTCTTCGATTTGAGCTCATATAAATGTTCCCCGTGATCTTCTCTCTCGTTTGCCCCCTTTCCCGAGTCCTCCCGTGCCTCCTAGCGCCGCCGCGACGCGTCGCAAGTTCGCCGCCGCCGCCGGCCTTCTCCGGCAACGCCGCCGCGCCGTCTCCGTCGTCGCCGCCGGTCGCCGTCACCGCCGTTAGCTTCGTCGTGAGGAGAGGAAGGCCGTCCGCCCCTCCGTTTGTGTCGCCGACCACCGGAGCCCGCCGTCCGCCGTCGACCCGAGCCGCCGCCGCCTTCTTCTTCGTCGCCGGCCGCCGTCGTGCATCGTCTCGTGTCGGGGTGGGTACCGTTGAGTTCGTCTCGTCGCCCTCTTCGCGTTGGTGCCCTCCAATCTCGCCGCCGATGTCCCTAGCGCCGGCGAGCTCGCGTGCCCGAGCCGGCCGCCGTCGCTGACGTCATGCCGACGTCAACCCTAGGGCTGACGTCATCAACGTCAGGGCTGACGTCATCCTTTGCTCTTTTTCCTTTTTCTCGATTTTCTAATAGATTAAAACTTTGAAAAATCATAACTAAATAACCGTAGATCCGTTTTAGGTGGTTCAAGTTTCTAAATTCTTCTAAAATCAAGATCTACATGTTAAAAATATCCACATGTACTGTTTATGCTTGTTTTTGTACTGTTTTGTTGATTTTGTTTATTTGCTTTAGTTTCCGACGTTCCGGAGGAGAGCGTTTCCGTTGAGGAAGGTTCCGAAGCGTTTGTGGAAGCTCAAGGCAAGTCACACAGATCCCAAACAACCCTTTGAGCATGTTGATCCCGTTTAAAGCTATTATTTTATTTCAACTGTGCATTGTTTTCGAATGTCATTGGGTGGTGAGCCTTTCCCAGTAATTAATGACCGAAGTTGACTTTATTTTCCTATGGGTTATAAATTGATTAGCATGAACCTTATATATTGGATTGGTTCAGCTAAATGCTATTCATAGGTTTTGCTTAGCCATGCCTAGAAACATTAGCTAACTAAAAGGGTTAATGGTAAACTATATTTTATGTTAATAATTGTGGTTATTTAATGGTAGCTCACGATGGTCAATCGTGTGATGTTAACTAATTGATAACTAAAACCTGACTAAGGTGGGTTGTGAGCATATGGTTTTGATGGTTGTGCTCATGGCAATTAAGGACCGGTTCGCGAGCTACTGTTGTGAAACATTTATCGTGCCAACCACAAGCCAGCGTGGGCAACGGCTTTATTTTTCGTATAGCATGATTCATTATAGTGCATCAGACTGAGAAGTGGCGAGAAGTCCATGGGGGTCGCTGGGGAGTCCATGCCTTGTTTTAAAGGGGGTGATTATGATCCAGGAAAGGTGCACTGTGGTGAGTTGTGTTATGCGAGGGATATTGTCACAATTCCTTTCCGAGATACCGTGGTGGTACTGAGGCACATGGTAACATGATGTGGGGTTGTGTCTTGTGGGTACAGTGGTACACCTCTGATCAGAGTTTAAACTATTCGAATAGCCGTACCCGCGGTTATGGGTGAGTTGAGCAATGTTTTTCGTGATTAGTCTCACACTACTCATTAATGGTAATTGTGGTAACTAATTTAGTTCCTGGTTTGGAATGGTTAATTCCTGGTTTGGAGGGTTAATTTGTTCAGCCGGGGTTGGTTGTTCAAATGGGGTTGGGCCTATGCAACACGGGTGTGTTGTATGGTGTTGGTTAATATTGATTAATTATTCAACTGTTTTATTATTCTCTTAAATATTTATTAAATGCTGTTTTCTGCAAATGAGCTATATTATGCCATTCTTTGTTATCCTGTGCACTTGCATATTTGCTGTGTGGCTTGTTGAGTATGTTATATGCTCATTCTTGCAATATTCATTCATCAGAGGAGGAGTACTTCAGTGAAGGTGATGATCTTGAGGATTGAGTTTATTCTGGTTAAGTTGCCTGTGGAGTGGAGTTGCCGTCGCTCTTCCGTAGATTGTTTTAGTTTTATCTTTCCGCTGCGTAGAATGTTTATCTTTGAGAGGAACTATCCACCTCTGTAATAATTTATTATTTGTGAGTATTAAATAGTTATTTATTTGTACTCTATTATCAATATTGTCATTGTGTGCCTCGGTTGATTCCTGGACGAGGGTTTAACACACATGTAAGCGTTTGGAATTTTGGATAGAAATTCCGGGCGTGACATGGCAGCAAATGAACTGGCCGAAGTCAAGAAACAGTTGGAAGAGTTGAAAGAAAAGGGGTATATACGTCTGAGTACTTCCCCCTGGGGTGCTCTTGTGATTTTTGTGGAGAAGAAAGACAAGACGAAGAGGATGTGCGTTGACTACAGAGCTCTCAATGAAGTCACCATCAAAAACAAGTATCCTCTTCCCCGGATCGATGATCTGTTCGATCAGCTTAAGGGTGCCACTGTATTCTCCAAGATTGATCTTCGTTCCGGATATCACCAATTACGTATCCGTGAGGAAGATATCCCTAAGACCGCGTTCACCACGCGATACGGAGTGTATGAATTTACGGTGATGTCGTTCGGTTTAACCAATGCACCTGCCTTCTTCATGAACTTAATGAACAAAGTGTTCATGGAATACTTGGATAAGTTTGTTGTGGTTTTCATCGATGACATTCTGATATACTCGCAATCAGAGGAAGACCATCAGCACCATCTCCGTCTGGTGTTGGGAAAGTTGCGGGAACATCAATTGTATGCCAAACTTAGCAAGTGTGAGTTCTGGTTGTCCGAAGTCAAATTCCTAGGGCACGTGATATCTGCTAAAGGAGTTGCTGTGGACCCCGAAACAGTGACCGCCGTCACTGATTGGAAGCAACCCAAGACAGTCACCCAAATTCGCAGTTTCTTAGGTTTGGCAGGATACTACCGGAGATTCATCGAGAACTTCTCCAAAATCGCTCGACCCATGACACAGTTGTTGAAGAAAGAGGAGAAATTTGTGTGGAGCCCGCAATGCGAGAAGGCGTTCCAAACTCTCAAAGAAAAGCTGGTTTCCTCGCCGGTGTTAATCTTGCCGGATACTCGCAAGGACTTCGTGGTGTATTGTGACGCTTCGCGCCAAGGATTGGGGTGCGTGCTCATGCAGGACGGTCATGTGGTGGCCTACGCCTCACGCCAGCTACGGCCTCATGAAGGCAACTACCCTACCCATGATTTGGAGTTAGCAGCGGTGGTTCATGCTCTAAAAATCTGGCGGCACTATCTCATTGGGAATCGCTGTGAAATATATACGGATCATAAGAGTTTGAAATACATCTTCACTCAGTCGGACCTGAATCTTCAGCAGAGGAGATGGTAAGAGCTCATCAAGGATTATGATGTGGAAATTCACTATCATCCTGGTAACGGAACCCTATGGAACGGAAATCGGGTATGCGTTCCGGATAACAGGGAACTTAAACAGCTGATACTTCAGGAAGCTCACGAAAGTCCTTATTCCATCCACCCTGGCAGTACGAAGATGTACTTAGACTTGAAGGAGAAATACTGGTGGGTTAGTATGAAGCGGGAAATTGCAGAGTTCGTGGCCCTGTGTGATGTGTGCCAGCGTGTCAAGGCAGAGCACCAACGACCGGCCGGACTTCTCCAACCTCTCCAAGTACCAGAATGGAAATGGGATGAAATTGGGATGGATTTCATCACCGGACTTCCAAAAACCCAAGGCGGATATGATTCTATATGGGTAGTGGTGGATCGACTAACCAAGGTAGCTCGATTTATTCCTGTGAAGACCACCTATGGAGGGAACAAACTAGCCGAGCTCTACTTCGCTAGGATCGTGAGTCTCCATGGCGTTCCCAGGAAAATCGTATCTGATAGGGGAAGCCAATTCACCTCTCACTTTTGGAAGAAGCTCCAAGAAGAGCTGGGTACCCGATTAAATTTCAGCACCGCGTATCACCCGCAGACAGATGGACAGACCGAGCGTCTAAATCAGATCCTAGAAGATATGCTTCGCGCATGCGTCCTAGATTTCAGGAAGACCTAGGATAAGAGTCTCCCCTATGCCAAGTTCTCCTACAACAACAGCTACCAAGCCAGCATACAAATGGCACCTTATGAAGTGTTGTACGGGCGCAAATGCCGGACACCACTATTGTGGGACCAAGTTGGAGAAAGCCAAGTGTTCGGGACTGATATCCTGAGAGAAGCTGAAGCTAAAGTCAGAACCATTCGGGAGAATCTAAAGGTGGCCCAGTCTCGGCAGAAAAATTATGCGGATAACCGACGCCGTGATCTGGAATTCGCAGTGGATGACTTTGTGTATCTTCGGGTCACGCCATTGCGAGGTGTACACAGGTTTTAGACAAAGGGGAAGCTCGCACCTCGGTATGTGGGTCCTTTCCGTATCATTGCTCGGCGCGGGGAAGTCGCTTACCAGCTGGAGCTGCCCGCCTCCTTGGGCAACGTGCATGATGTGTTTCATGTGTCTCAACTCAAGAAATGTCTTCGAGTGCCATCCGAGCAGGCCGACTCAAAGCAAATTGAAGTTCGCGAAGATTTGACCTACGTGGAGAGGCCAGTGAAAATCCTGGACACCATGGAGCGCAGGACCAGGAACCGGGTAATCCGTTTTTGCAAGGTCCAGTGGAGCAACCACGCCGAAGAAGAAGCTACTTGGGAGCGTGAAGACGAGCTGAAGGCAGCCCATCCCGATCTCTTCGCCAGTTCTTCCGAATCTCGGGGTCGAGATTCCGTTTAAGGGGGGTAGGTTTGTCGCGTCCCAAAACGACTCTAAAATACATCCTCAAAATTATGCCGAGAATAATTAAAATCCATGTGAAAGCCTCCAACAATTAAAATGTGCAAATTTAAAAGTCAAATAAGGCTTGGAGGATTTTTGTATATTTCCTAAAAGCCAAAAATGCGTACATAAATTTTAGTGGAATTTTCAGAGCACAAATAATAATTGAGAAGAAATAAACAAAGTTAAAATGGTTTTATAAAAAGAAAAACCCTAAAAAGTCTTCTTTTCCCCCCCCTTCCCTTCTTGGGCCGGCTCGGCCCAGCTCCCTCCCTCTCTCTCCTCTCCCCCGCGGCCCATCGGCCTTCCCCCGCGCGCGCGCCGCTGACGGGTGGGCCCGCCCGCCACCCTCGCTGACGGGTGGGGCCCACCCGTCATCCCCTACCTCGCGCCGCTCCCGCCGCCCGCCCGTGCCCTAGCGCCGCCGCCGCCGCCGAATCCGTCGCATCCCGCCGTCCCCGCGCGCCATAAAGAGGGGGAAATCACTCCCCGTGATTCCCTCCCTCTTTCCCCCCACTTTTCCCTCTCTCTCTCCCTCGGATTCGTTCGGATTTACTCCCGCGAACTTCGCCGGCGCATCAATGGCGGCCGGATCTTCTGCGGCCGATTCCCCCTCATCCGCCCGCTCTCTCTCACTCCCGTCCCTATTTAAACGCTCCCCGTGCCTCCCTCCTCCGTTTCCGCCACTCGCCGCTGTCTCTCCCCGTCGGAATCGAGCCCGCGCCGTCGTCCTCTTTCTCCGCCGTCGCCGCCGAGCTCCGGTTCGCCGCCGTCGTCGCCCCGGACCTCCTCCCGCTTCGGCATCGCCTCCTTCGGCTTCGCCGCGTTCTCGTCGACCTCGTCCACTCCTCCGTTTCGCCCGCCGACCGCCGGAGCACCGCCGTCCTCGTCGACCCGAGCCACGCCGCCGCCTCTCTCCGCTTCGGTCGCCGTTCCCGTCGTCGCCGGCGACCCGGGGTGAGCCGAGGACCGCCATTTCGTTTCCCCCTTCCCTCCCCTCTCTTGGCCGCCGCTCCGCCATGCCTATGGCCGTCGCCGCCGACCATAGGGGCGCGGGCGCGCCGCCTCCCGTCGGCCGTGCCGGCGAGGCCGCCTTCGGGCGCGCCCCGCGGCTGCCAGGTGGGCCCGGCCGTCAGCCGCCCGCGCCCTCGGGTGCGGCTGACGCGTGGGACCCACGGCGCCGGCCGGCGCACGCCGCGTGCACCCGGTCCACCGTGGACCGTGAGGCTGCCGCGTGGGCCCCACTCCCGTGGACCCGGTCCGCGCGCCCTCTCTCCCGTGGACGCAATAAATCCGATTTTTAATTAAAATTTAAATGAAGAAATTCGCAAATATCCATTTAAAGAGCATATAAACTTCATATGGCCATAACTTGGCCATTTGAACTCGGAATTGGACCGTTCAAGTCTCTAATTTTTCCTTAAGGAGTCAAGAACCCATTTTTGTGCTTTGTTTCTGCTTGTTATATGGAGTTTATTAGAGTAATAGCCTTTTCTTTTCCGTTGATCGTGTAGACGCTGCAGCTTCGGAAGACCCGCTCTTCGTGGAAGTCGAAGCCGACGTTTGGGAAAGCAAGCAAGGCAAGTCACATCATCTTTGAACATATTGAACCCCAGTTTGTAAAATTATGTTTATTTAAATTATTGCATTATCGCTTTATTTAAATTCCCGCGTTATCACTGTTTTATTTAGCCATGCCTATTTACCTTTGTTATGACCTTATTATTATTGTTATTGTTATTATTCCCTTGTTCACCCTAGAATAAACAAAACCCCAACTAGTGGACACTCTACTTATGGTATCCCTAGTATGATTTTAGGTAGATGCTTCGCTTTTAACTAGGTAACATTAGGTGGTTTTTCAACCCTAGACTTTGGGAATATTCATATCACCTGGTCACTATGGAATGGTTTGGTTACTGTGGAATTAGCTTCACACCGCCCCCTCTATTCAAAATCCCCAAAATGGTTTTAGGCTGGGCTCGGGGTGCATGGTTTTGATAGTAGCACCTCGACCATATAAGGACCGGTCTTCGGGCCTCTGTTGCAAAGCACTACCGTACTTCCACATGTCTAGTGGGTAAGGCTTAGTTTGTGGCTCAGTCTGGTTATAAACAAAAGTACACGGATGGAGATGGATGAAGTCGGGGGTCGATGGACATTCTCCAGGGCAAATGAAGGCTACACGAGCTGTGGCCCGATAGTCGAGATGTCATGGCACAGGGCCGGTGTCCTGCTGCTAGGGGCTCAGTCCTGCCTGCCTGTCCCGGGGGTTCCGGCCGTAGGTGGGATTTGGTCGGTACTCTTGTCTATGGCCAGGATGGGTTGGAAACTATGTCACGTCTTCCGTCTGTATACCGTGGTGGTATGTGGCACGTGGTTGCACGTGAGGAAGATGTGTCTTGTGGGTAAAGATGTACACCTCTGATCAGAGTATAATCTATTCGAATAGCCGCGCCCTCGGTTATGGGCAAGCCGAGCAATGTACCCAAGTTAGTGTTTTAATTCTTAAAACTTGCTTAACAACTAAAATGTGGAATGGTTGGCCTGGGTTGGCTTGGGACGAGCTGGGACCCAGGGTCGGGTTGCCAGTTCGGTCCGAATCATCATAGGCCTTGGGTTAAGGCAGGTTCGTGTGGGTTCACGGCCTTGATTAATAACATTGTATAGTACTAGAATCGTGTTTACAAAATAGCTTGGGCAACTAAATGTCTTTAAATGCTGTTTACTGCAACCCTACCCCTTTATAGTATGACTCCTTTGTACTCCCTTGCATTTATTCCGCACTTGTGGGTGTGTCTTGTTGAGTACGGTGGTTGTACTCAGTCTTGCTCAATTTTTCCCAACCCCAGAAGAGGAGTTCCTGGTTGATGAAGGCTTCGGTGTCTAGCTCGTGCCTGCCGTCAAGCGCCTGTGGTCGTCGCCCTAGTCTTCCGCTGCTTCTCGTTTGTCTTTGTGTGTGCTGGGCCTTCGTCGCCCATGTAATAAATTAACTATTTTACGCTTCTGCTTGTTAAACTCTGAATTGTATCAACTTTTGGTGTACCTTGCCTCCTGGGACAAGGATTAATGCACGCACGTAAGGAACGCCCGTTGGGTTATTTCCGGTCGTGACACGTAACGACCACTAAGACAACTCGGAAAACCCCAAAACATCATCAAGGTTGATAGGCTACTCACTCGAAGCAGTTGCTGTTACTTCGACCTCCGTATCAAGAGTTTCGTCCTCGACGTCATGAGAGGCGCGTGGTTCAAACTCGAGTACCGGAATCATTGCCAGTGACTCGGGCTGCCCATGCTGCTAGACATCCTCATCATCAGCATCTCTACAATCAACAAGAGAGATTCCCGAAATCAATAGTGAACAAGGATGGTAATCATGCACGCAAAGGCAACTAGAATTTAAAGTTTACAAGTCAGAAAAAATACATGGGTCCTACTCTTCAAAAAGGGGGAGGATAGACTCCCCCAGATCACCGACTTCCTCCATCACCTCCTTCCGTGCGTTACTTGCCGCTCCCTGATCCAAGACCTCACGCAGGTCGAGTTCAGGACGCGACAACTTCACGCATGCGAGGACGTGACATGTCCCGGTATAGATACCGTTAGACGTCTCCTCCATGATCCTGGCCGCGTGCTTGGAGGGAATTTCCCCATCGCCGTCGCCATCTCCGCAAGGGAAGAGGTCAACGAGAACTCGTCGGGATTCACCGGAATCGTGGACTTAATGCTGCACTCCTCGGCGAGTTGGTGGAGACCGGTGTAGGTGACCCGCAGCGAACCTCGGATCTCGGAGAGGTTATCCCGAGTTCCGACATGCAGTCCTCGAGCCCTTTGCGCTGGCACTCGTTGCCGGCCACCAGCTCCCTCATCTTCGTGAGGTCTTCACGGGCTTCGGCCAGTTCCCGCGCCGGACGCTCAGCACGCGCGTTGGCCGCTACCGTCTCCGCCCTCACCTCCGAGACCTCGCAGCCAACGCCACGAGCACCGGCCTCGAGAAGACGCCCCATCTCGACATGGAGCTCCTCCCAGGTGAGGACGGCCTCTGACAGACCACGGCCGCCGACGGGATCGCCCACGGAGCCGCTTGGCGTCGCCTCCCGACTCCCGACCACGGGCACAACATCCGTTGACGCCGTGACAGCGGACGCGCTAGACGTTCCCCCGGACTTGCCGCGAGCAGCCTTCGACTTCGCCTCCCTGTTAACCGCCATGAGTCAAAACTCCGCTCGAACAGAAGACATAAGAGTCTAGAAATCCTTCACTTACTTCTCGCCGACCGTCACAATACGTTGACGTCGAGCAGGCGGGGGAAATACGTCGGAAGCCTACAAGACAACCGATATAGAGTGAGAACAAATTCTCCTCGCTGCACAACCTAACGACAAGGAGGAAATTACCAAGGGAGTTTCCGCCTTGCGGCGATTTCCGAGTACAGACAAGAATTTCCTCGCCTTAGTCGGAGTTTTGCCACCACTAGTGGTGGCAGCGTCGGACGCCTCCTGGACGACCTTCTCCTTCAGAGACGTCGCCACCTGATGATCCGCGAGCGGACCGATGACATCAGTCAAGGGAAGGGCCTACGCTAAATCACGTCATAAGCCGATTTTGAGTAAGGAAGGCGGACGCTTATTAAATGAACTCACATTGATGGCTTCGTCACATTCTGCCGCTCCCCTTTCACAAAGGGGCGCGGGAATGTCGCTTGCGGTTTGTCACGCCCGGAAATTCACTAGTAATTTCCGAACTTATTTGTGCATAAAACCCTCGTCCAAGAATCAGCTGAGGTACACAAACTGACAATTTAATATACAAATCCATCTTAATAATAACGTTACATACTTACAAAAGAAAAGAAAAACAGCAGCGAAATAACGATCTAACGATGGCTTCAGCTCCACTCCCACAGGCAGCTCAACTGGGGTATAAGCCAAACGTCTTCTCCTTCTGGATCCTTTTTCTTCAACTGAGGTTTGATGATTATTGTAAGAATGAGCATATGACATACTCAACAAGCCACACAACAAATATGCAAGTGCACAAGGATACCAAAGGATGGCATAATATAGGCTCATTTGCAAAGGCAGCATTTAGCAAACATTTAAGAGAAGTAAAACAGTAGAGTAATTAATCATCAATTTTAATCAACACTAAACAGCACGCCCATGCTGCTCAGGCCCAACCAAACCTGAACAACCAACCCCGGTCGTACAGATCTAACCTCCAAACCAGGAATTATCCATTCCAAACCAGGAGTCAAATTAATTATCACATTATTAACATTAATGAGTAGTGTGAGACTAATCACGAAAAACATTGCTCAACTCGCCCATAACTGCGGGCACGGCTATTCGAATAGTTTTACTCTGGCCAGAGGTGTACCACTGTACCCACAAGACACAGCATCAACATCATGTCTACCATGCGTCGCGATACTGGAAAGTACCCGAATAGAGGCTATGACAATACCCTCTGCACAACACAACTCACCACAGTGCACCGTTCCTGCATCATAATCTCCCCCTCAAAACCAGAGGCAATGGACTCCCCAGCGACCCCCACGAACTTCTCGCCGCTTCACAGTCTGGCACACCATAATGAATCATGCTATACAAAAGGTAAAGCCGTTGCCCACGCTGGCTTGTGGTTGGTACGGTAAATGTTTCACAACAGTAGCTCGCGAACCAGTCCTTAATTGTCATGAGCACAACAATCAAAACCATATGCTCACAACCCACCTTAACCAGGTTTTAATTATCAATTGATTAACATCACACGATTAACCATCGTGAGCTACCATTAAATATAACCATAATTAATAAGAATAATATAATATAATTTATATTTAACCCCTTTAGTTAGCTTATGTTTCTAAGCATGGCTAAGCAAAATACATATAACATTTAGCTGAACCAATCCAATATATAAGGTTCATGCTAATCAAATTATAACCCATAGGAAAATAAGGTCATCTTCGGCCATTAATTATTCGGGAAAAGGTTCACCACCCGATGACATTAAAAAATAATGCATAAGTTGAAATAAAATAATAGCTTTAAACGGGTTCAACATGCTCAAAGGGTTGTTTGGGATCTGTGTGACTTGCCTTGAGCTTCCGCAAACGCTTCGGAATCTTCCTCAACAGAAACACTCTCCTCCGGAACATCGGAAACTAAAGCAATTAAACAAAAATCAAAAAAACAGTACAAAAACAAGCATAAACAGTACATGTGGATATTTTTAACATGTAGATCTTGATTTTAGAAAAATTTAGCAACTTGAACCACTCGAATCGGATCTACGGTTATTTAGTTATGAATTTCCGAAGTTTTAATCTATTTAATCTATTAAAGAAAAACTGAAAAAGAGGAGATGATGACATCATGATGACATCATAATGGCCGGACCAAGATGGCGACCTCGCCGGAGATTGGATGGTCGGCTGCGACTTTGGAGGACATGTACACGTAGAGGACGACGAGACGAACCCAACGGTACTCACCCTCGAGCCAAACGACGAACGACGGTGGCCGACGACGAGGTGGACGGCGGCGGCGGCTCGGCCGGCGGTGGCGCCGGAGCTCCGGGGCACTAGAGAGCTCGGGAAAAGGGGCAAACGAAAGAGCAGGACTAGGGGGTCCTATTTATAGCCTTGGATTGAAGAGATCGGACTCCTCCCGCAAGAAATCGATCTGGGAAATCAAAAACTCGGTTTTGGAGATAAATTCGAAAATGAGTTCGATTCGGATAAAATACCCAACAATTTGCTCCGATTTTTGGGGTACACATAGAGGAAGATGTGGGGATCAAAATCCCTCAAACAATCGGAACAAAAAGGGAGAGATTGTGGAGGAAACGGTGCGGCAAACGGCCGACTCGGGCTCGGTCGGCCGGCTCGGCCGGATGGCTGGAGGAGGAAGATGCCTCCGACAGGTGGGGCCCACCTGTCGGTGGCTAGAGGAGGAGGGGGCGGGCGGCTGTGGCTGGGCCGGCTCGGCCGCACGGGAGAGAGAGGAGTGTTGGGCCGGATTCGGCCGAACGACTTTAGGGAGGGATTTAAAAACTTTTTCAATTAAAATAATCACTAAAATGATCTTTGAATTGTTAAAAATACTTCCAATGCTCAAATAATTTCAAGAAAAATCCTGAAAATACTTGGACACTCAAAGTACTTAACAAAATTATAATCAGACCATTTAATGATTAATTTAATATGTGGATAATTACTAAAATGTTCTTTGTATGATTAAAATTAGGAATTGAGCTCCGAAAAATCCGAGAAAATTCCAGAGAGTATAATTAACCATAGAGAATTTAATAAAAATTAAATCCATCCATGCTTTATATTTAGGAAATTTTATTTCCCACATTTAACTTCTCTTGTAAATTAATGAACATTTAATATAAATTCTAATAATAATTTATTAAATAATTTATAAATCCTGAAACGAAAATCAGGATGTGACACGGTTGTCGGGCCGCTGATCATCACTTGACCAACGCGCCGCTCCACGCCGTCGCTACTCAGACCTGTCAAGAAAGAATTAATTTTTGATAAGTCGAAAAGTAACGCGAGTACAGGCATATCAAAATGAATGCAAGAAGGCTACCCCAAGGAGAAACCCGGGTCGCTTCATCTGGCCCGGAATAGTTATATGCCGGGTGGGCCTGTGCCTGGAGCGGCTGGATTCGCCTACTGACGAAGTCTGCAACGACTTCATATCCCGATAAGCCCTGTTCTCGGAGATCATCGATGATGTCGATAAACGATTGGAGAGAGGGGGTCAAAGGGGGCTTGGCGGTCCAAATCGGAATCTTGTCCGGTTGCTCCTCAGGAACAACGAGGACCGGATTCGAATCCTTGATTTCAAGATAAAACCACCTGTTCCGCCATTTACTGCGAGAAGAGGGACACTGGAGGGGGACATAGCGCGACTTCATTCCATCACGAGGTCGGAACCCGACGCAACCAGACACCCTATTGGGTTCCATCCAGCGCAATTCGTAGTAAAAACGGAACAGATCAAGAAAAGGTTCTACCCCAATGTAGGCCTCACAAAAATGCACAAAGACGCTAAGGAAAGCAATGGAGTTGGGGTTCAAATGCAAAAGTGAAAGCCCTTAGAAATTCAAGACTAGCAGGAGGAATTCAGAAGGGGGAGGAAGAAACCCGCAGACAACATAATATTCGATCGCAACCATGCGACCTAAGAGGGGCTGTGGATTAGTACCTGCTGCTTCCCTCTCCGCCTTTTCGCGGCCAGGAAGGGCGCCCTCCTCTTGGAGCTTCTTCAGGGTCGCGCTGGTGGAAGTCGACTTGCCAAGATCCATCGCCGCCGGAGGATCACCGGAGATGGACGAAGATTGGCGAAGATAGGGTTCTTTGCGGTGGCGAAGAAGGCGAGGAGCGTTAATGAGCAGTGTTTGCTTAACGAAGTAGGCGGACTTCAAAACGCGCACCCAAAATCCCATTAAATAAGCGCACTCCCGACGGTGCGAATTCCAAGGAATTAAGAGAAATCCCCGCCGGAAATTTCTAGGTCCGTTGCGCAAGGTGGTTTTTGGTCTTCAGTTCAAAATTCACTCGTGACCGTTGGGATTCAAACGGTATGCTCGACTACACGTCATCTCCGTGGTTCTCGCACCTGGAATGACAACGTTCTCGACACCTGAAGTTGCAAATGGTCGCACGAGTTCATTTTTGAACAGAAGTCGGGGGCTACTGTCAGGGTTACGGGTCAGGCATACCCTCTACCCCTCGATATACATCACGTATCGGTATGCTCGACTACACGTCATCTCCGTGGTTCTCGCACCTGGAATGACAACGTTCTCGACACCTGAAGTTGCAAATGGTCGCACGAGTTCATTTTTGAACAGAAGTCGGGGGCTACTGTCAGGGTTACGGGTCAGGCATACCCTCTACCCCTCGATATACATCACGTATCGACATAGCATATCCACGCGTACACGGATAGTTCCTTTGACATCTAAGGAAACTCTTCGTGAAGTCAATGGACGAGGAGAGACCTTCTTGGAAAAGAATTGGGTTACCCACGTATCGTACCAAGTCTGGTATGTTCGAGTCCTACTCGGAGAGCACCCAACCTGCGGTATAAAAGGGACCCCCCGGGAAGGGCATAGATCATCGAATCTCAGAGCCAACACAACCCACACAGCCTACGAAGTCAGAGCCTGCAAGGAGCCAAGTCGACGAGAGAAAGTCGAATCATCTCGACTACAATCTCGCCAAATCCCTTGAGTTCCGTCTTTTCCTTTGTAATCTGTGTTTTCCACTATATAATCCCATATCAATTGGATTAGGGCTATTACCTATCAAGGGGCCTGAACCAGTATAATTCTTGTCTTTTGATTGCTCGATGTCGTACTACGTAGATCCTTATACCAGCGTACCCCAATACCCTCTATATCCGGTCTACGGGTATCCCCCGTCGACACATACCTATCCTTTTCAACAGCTCCGGAGAGTATTCTCGCGTGTGAGCATACTCTCGGTCACTCAGCATGTAGTAGGCTTGTCTTTCCCGATCATCGACAAGGTCGAGGTCGGCGTCGTTCAGGAGACGTCGCGGAGCGTCGACATCATCCATTGAGACATCAGCTAATGAACCAGTACTAGACTCGTCATGATGACTTGATGAAGAGCCGGACTGCTTGAACAGACAAGGCAGTTGCCTCCTCATTCTGCACAATGGAGCTAGAACGGACTATCTCGGCGGGGGTTAGAAATAGCACAAGTTTCACCCGCCGGTTAGTTTCACCAAAGCAACTTGTATATATGCAGCTAAGTGTTTGAATTTGAGGGAAAACTATCCAAGCTTGAATGAACTTGAGAGCAAACTTCGGGGAGGGAATGAAAATGTGTTGAAATGGGGTTGAATTCCCTCTCTCGGTCGTCTGGCTTTAATAGGGTACCCACAACGGTCAGAAATGACATGTGGGACCCACTAGCTGTTACCTGCCAAAAGTGGCAGGTAGCTGTTATATGGCTAGTTCGGGCGAACCCCTGGTGGGCCCAACCGGCCCCACTTTCGGCCGTTGGATTCCAACGGTCAGTGTGGTCGTGGCACAATGAATTTTCGTTGAAAATTTTGTTTTGGTTTGTGTTAACGACCAAATTTGGTAATATCAGCATCGGAAAAGAGAATTAGATCGAAGTGGAGTCGAAGGCGGAGATCGATTCGAGAACAGAGCAAGAATCGACTGGAATCCAAATCGGCTACGATTAGGATCGGCTGGGTCCGAGTAGGACTGGGTTAAGTGATACAGCTGATTCTGACAATACGACTTGTATCCGACATCGGGTTTGAGTTGACGTGCTTCAAGATGATTGCCATACATGGATAGAGTCATGGGAAGGCAATTGTATCTATTAATTAGGATATTTTATGTAAATTCCTTAGAGATAAATATGGGCAAAAGTCTGCCGCAAAGACTTATGATATCTTAGAGTTTATTAGAGATAATAGTCGTGTCCGGTATGGACATATCTTGTAATTCTCGGGTATAAATAGAACCCGAGCCCTATGTAATTATTAACACACACGTTCAATACAATTTCAGCGCATCGTCACCCTTTTGCTTTAGTTTTATTTCGACGAGTTCTTGCTTTCAGGTTGAGCTGCATCGGTTTCGATCTTCAACAAGAGGTAAAACTTGTTATGACGGCTTGTGTTCTCGGGATTAATGCTTCCATCTTTATGATACTCTAATCTTGTTTACGTAATTCGTCGAGTTATCATATATCTTACATAATCTCTAACAATATCGCCATCTAACCTACAATCGGCTAACATCTGGTGATAGAGGGCAGCCGATTAGGTTAAATATCGACGTTGGTTCAGATTATATAAGATATCTACCACTCTATGAAACTTCCAGCGGCTTGATTGTCTAGATATTGTTCTTCTTTTCATACTTAATGCTGCATCAGTTGAGTTTGATCTATTAAGTCGTGCTTAGAATATCAATCTCTAGCATGCCTTCTCATTACCGATTAGGGTAGCATCGGAGTTTCAGCCGATCTTCTCTGATTTAACTATATTTGCTCTACATGCTTCATTGATATGTTAGATCTGCCCTTTATATCAAGATATTATTGCATCTAAGTATATTAATGTCACACCCTAAAAATTCAAAAAAATATAAATTGTTGTTTAAATGGAATTTCTAGAATTTATTTTAAAAAGGCTTGAAAAGAAAATCAAATTTTAATAAATAAATTCCAATATAAAAGTGGCCAGATAAAATTTCATTAAATACTTTGCTTAATTCTATACTTCCTAGATTTTTCTGGGATTTATTTGAGCTAAGGAAGTACTTTTAATAAATGGAATTGCATTTAAGAAATAATTTAAATTGAAAAAGATTTTAAAAAAGTCTTCTTTTGGCTTTGGGCCGAAAGTCGGCCCAAAACCTTCTCTCTCTCCTCTCCTTCGTCCTCCTTCGGCCGCCGCCGCCGAAAACCCTAGCCCGCGCCGCCGCCGTTTCCCTTCCAAATCCGGCCGTCCCTTTCCTTCTCCGGCCGAATTGGTTGAGGGGAAATACTCTCCGGGATCTCCTCTACCTTTTTCCCTTTGGAATCGTCGGTTGAATCGCTTTGGAAAGCTTTGGAATCGAGTTCGATTCGGATCGGTTTTCTTCCTCTCCAAGCCGCGAGTTTCCTTCGCCGTTGCCGTCGCCGTGGGCCTCCGCCGTCGCCTCCGAGCCCCTTTAAAAGGATCCCCGTGCTCTTCTCTTTCCGTCGCCACCCTCGTCTTCGCCTCTCGTCGCCGGAGTCGTCCTAGCGCCATGCGCCCTAGCTTCGCTGCCGCCGCCGCCGCTCCAGCCGTGCGCCGCCGTCGTTCCAGCCGTCGCCGTCGCTCGGGAAGGCCGCCGTCGTGTTCGCCGTCGCGTCGCCGTCCTCGTCCGCCCCTTCGCCGCCGTCGGAGACCACTGGAGCATCGTCGCCGTCGTCAACCCGAAGAGCCCCGCCGTTTCCTCCTCGTCGCCGGCGCCGTCCGTTGCTTCTCCGCCGCCGTTGTGGTCATCGGTGAGTTCGTCGTGCCGTCCGCTACCCATTGGTGCCCTCCGTGTGCGTCCTCGCGCCGCCGTTCGCCGGCAAGCGTGTGCCGCCCGAGCCGTCCCCGCCCGCCGAGCCGCTGCCGCCGTCGGTGACGTCATCGCTGGCGTCATCGGGTCCGTCCGCCGTGAACCGCCGTGGACCCAATCAATCTCGGCCGTCCGATTTGGATTGGATCAATCTCGGCCGTCCGTTCGCGTGAACCACCGCCCGTGCGCCCGGTCCACCCAAACCCTAGCCGCTGACGCAATAAACCCTCTTTTCCTTTTCAAAAATAATTCAATATTGCGTCATAATTCAATTTTAACCGATTTAAGTGTTTTAACCCGATTTAATCTTTAAAAATTCATAACTAATTCATCTTAGCTCCAATTTAGTTGGTTCAAGTCTCTAAATTTTTCTAAAATTGAGATCTACACATTAAAAATATCCACATGTACTGTTCATGCTTGTTTATGTGCTGTTTTGGTGATTTTGCTTCTTTTTGCTTAGATTCCGTCGTTTCCGGAGAGTCCGTTTTCGCCGGAGAAGAGTTTGAAGAGTTCCAAGGCCAACAAGGCAAGTCACATAGATCCCAAACAACCCTTTGAGCATGTTGATCCTATTTAAAGCTATTGTTTTCATTCAACTTCTGCATTTATTTTCGAATGTCATTGGGTGGAAATAACCTATTCTTTGTTATAGCCCCTTTTTCTTGTTTACCTTATTCTTTGATACCTTGGGTTATTATAATTTGACTGGTTGAGCTTTATTTATACTGGTTCAACTAGATAGTAGATATAATTGCTTAGCCCTGCTTAGAAACATTAGCTCACTATTGGGATAACTAATGATTCACTATTATTTCATGATGGCTTAATGTTAGTTCACGATGGTCAATCGTGATTAGTTAATTAATTAATGTGCCAACTAAAACCTGATAATGGTGGGTTGTGAGCACATGGTTTTGATGGTCGTGCTCATGACAATTAAGGACCGGTTCACGAGTTTCGGTTGTGAAACATTAACCGTGCCAACCACAAGCCAGCATGGGCAACGGCTTTATCTTTTGTGTAGTATGGTTCATTGCGGAGCACCAGACTGAGAAGTGGCGGAGATAAGCCCACGGGGGTCGCTGGGGAGTCCATGCCTTGTTTATAAGGGGGTGATTATGATCCAGGAAGGTGCACTGCAGTGGATTGTGTTATGCGAGGGGTATTGTCACAACTCCTTTCCGAGGTATCGTGGTGATATTGAGGCACATGGCGACATGATGTGGGGTTGTGTCTTGTGGGTACAGTGGTACACCTCTGATCAGAGTAAAACTATTCGAATAGCCGTGCCCGCGGTTATGGGCGGGTCTAACAATGTCTTTCGTGATTAGTCTCACCCTTCTCACCATAGTAAATAATGCTATAACTGGTAATAATTTGGTTAGCTCCTGGTTTGGAATGGAATATTCCTGGTTTGGAGATAGAACTGTACAGCCGGGATGGTTGTTCAGAATGGTTGGGCCTATGCAACAGGGTATGTTGTATAGCGTTGGCTTAATATTGCTTAATTAATACTTAACTATTTTAAATTCTCAAATGTTTGCTAAATGCTGCTTTTTGCAAATGAAACCCTATTATGCCTTCCTTTGTTATCCTGTGCATTTGCATATTTGCTGCGTGGCTTGCTGAGTATGTCATATACTCACCTTGCAATCGTTCATCAGAAGAAGAGTTCTACGGTGAAGCTGATGGTGTGGAGGATTAGGTGTAGCCTTGGTCAAGCTGCCTGTGGAGTGGAGCCGTCTGCGCTGTTTATTTTTTTTTTCCGCTGCTTAGATCTTTATTGATTGAGAGGAACTATCTACCTCTGTAATGACATTTTATACGCTTAATAATTAGAGTAATAATTGTACTCTATTATCAATTTGTTATTGTGTGCCTCGGCTGATTCCTGGACGAGGGTTTACACACATGTAAGCGTTTGGAATTTTGGATAGAAATTCCGGGCGTGACAATTAAGCTTCTGTTTGGTATATTCTGCTTGTTTTAACATCTTAACATAGAGTCGTATCGGAGTACTAGCCGATACATGCTAGATATATTTGATCGGCTATGCTATAAACATATATAGTTATGTTATTAATATATATTACAATCTAAGTGATTTATATTGTCTCGGCATGGAGACCGATCTATCTCAATCACTTGATTTAAGTATACACCTGGTGGGCAATTTGCTCTGAAAAATTCATTTGAAGAATTTCCTCAAACCTAAATGCAATTTTGAAATTCAAACATGTGTTGATGCAAAAATTTAAATTGCTGAAAAACAAATACGAGGATACATACCAATTTACCTGTTGGCGAAGGTCGCGTCATTTTAGGTCCGATGTGCAAGACCGTACCTCCTTCCAGTTTAGTTCGCGAATTTCTACTCATCTCCGGAGGTGATGCAGCGAGCGTCTTTGGCTTTTCGTTCCACACCTTCTTTGGTTTTGGTGCGGAGGACGGCTTCCTCGCAGCCGACTGCTCTAGCTTCTTGGCCGGTGTGCTTGATTTGACCGGCGCCTTCCAATAACGGTTCCTGGGCATCTTTATTTCCTTCTCCAGGAAATTCTGCACGAACTTCACCGGACTATCCGTATTGTGTAATTAATGTTCTGCATCTAACTTGTGTTAATCTCTTTTATAGAAGTAATTAATGTTGTATGCTATAAGACTTAATGATCCTTTAAGAATAGGTAAATTTTCTTCCATATAGGCAATGCAAAGTGGTTAGAGGAGGGAACTTTTACTCTTTATTTTTTTTCCCAATGCCAAGTGAGGTTGTCCGAGTGTGAGTGTTAGGTCGTGATACATCTATCACTGTACCGAGTTAATAGTTTGGGTACGGGATGGATTGGCCCCCATGACATCTACTCATTCTATTCTTTTCTTACACTGGTGTGATGTGTCTATGTGTTATGCCTGACGCATCAAGGTAGTGATGTCTTCACCCGAAAAGCAAAGAAAAAAGGTAAGAAAAAAAAGAGGATGTACTATTTTTCAGACTTGAGATTCAAGGGTGATATGGCTTATTAGTTTCTTTTTTGTGAATTCTGTTATGTGACTATGGTTGAGGAAATGAAAAAAAAAATTTCTCATTCGTGGTACACGTTCTGAAATACTTCCAAAAGGAAAACATTTGACTTTGCAATCATCACTTGGTGACAAATATTCTCCTGATTTCTAATTTTGTTTTTTACTTTCAGAAAGGAATTAACACTAAATATTTATTTTAGTTTCACTTTTGTTGCTTTCATTCGCTTGGTTATTCAAACATAAGTGTTGTCTGATTGTTTTGTGCTGATAAATTATAAATTATTGATATGCACAATACTATTTGAAAATACTAATTTAAATCTTGTTATGGAGAACTTGTATTAAATCTGAATTTCTTTACCAAGTGATTTATTTTCATTACATGGCTCACAACTGTGTGCAGTATTGATATTCTTGGATTGAAGTTCACACTTATTTGATTATTAATCTTTATTTGAATTTTTTAATAGAATAGCGTCCGGATTCGCAGTTTGAGGTGACAAACAAACTTCAAAACTTTGATTTTCAGTTCATGAGTTTATGGTAAAAAAAATTTCCTTTTCGTTTTTTTTTAAAAAAAATCAAGTTGAAGAGGATGCTTCCTTCTACGCATTTTCTTCAAAAAGTGGTTTTATACTCGGTCCATGTTCTAAATATTTCCATTGTCTTTACGTGTGATTCTTGAAATTATTATAGGTAGTCATTATCCTGATCTCAGATTTCTTAAGAAAACCGCGTTTGAGACTAAATATTCATTTTTTTATGTTGTTTGTTTTGTTGCTTGACCTTTCATATTCGATTATTTCTTTTCAATTAAACGCACCCAACAAATTGTTTTTTATTGAGTGGATTTAATTCATTTACTTTGGAATGTTTGAGTTTCTTAGAAAATTCAAGATCTACTGATGTTCAGAGCAGTTTTTGAGGATAATGCTTTTGTTCTAGTTACCTCTAGGTGGAACAGGTGTGGCCTATGGTCCTTGAGACTGACTTCTTAGATATTGTTTATTACCTCTAAATAATTGGCAATCAAAGATAGACTTTTAGTTGTTGAAGGGGAGCAACATACTAATAAGATGTGATGGGTGTGAGTGTTTATTTCTTTAAATTTTAAGTTAAAGCTTATGTTGTATTCCCGATTCCCTTGAGCGTAAAGGTTGTTTTCACAAATTGTTCCATTGCTTTGTAGTAAGATTCTTCACGATGTGTTCCAATGATTTTTGAATATCTCCCAATTGGGTGTTTTAGTATGTGCATTGCGCTTGTTTGGCAAGCCAATATTCCTGTCTAGTAGGTCTGAGTTGGTTTATTAGCTGTTTTTGAATTGTTGGCTACCATACTTTCTTATGCTAGTTAATTATTATCTACCATACCTAGAAGCAAGCAGTGTTGCGAATATAGGAGATTTCCTCGAAATTGCTTGAGAGTACTAACTACTTTATATGTATGTTTTGTGTATTCCTTTCCTTCTTACGGTTTCTCAAGCTCTACAGTGGGCGAATTCGATTGAAGGGGGGAGCAATGTAATACCCCGTATATTAAAAAAATATTTAGGTTTTTTTAGTTTGGGTTGACTTGTTAAAATAAAGATGTTAACAAAAATAAATAAAAGAAAAATATCTTTAGAAGTGGGCCAACATGAGAAGGCCCACAAACCTAGCCCATTAGTTCTCCCTTAAAACCTAGAGAGAGGGGAATCAAATCCCACCTCCCCTCGTGGTGCCGCCACCCCTCTCCCTGGCCGGCGCCTCCTTCCTCCTCTCCTCCTGTGTTTGCATCTCTCCCCCTCTAGAGCAAATTGCTCTCCCTAGATCTCCATCTTCATAGCTTGGATCAAGAAGTAAAGTGGAAAAACGGAACAAGGAGGAGGAGAGGAGTACAAGGAGGGGTTACACCGGAGTCTCCCCTATTGTCTCCTCACAAGTTCTCTAAAGGAACCCAAGGTGAGGCTTATCCCCTTATTGTATGAGTTGTTCTAGGGTGGTTCTAGTGGTTTAATTCGTGGTTGAGGAGGGTTAGAGAAGCGTTTTGGACGTTGTGATTCGGATTGGTAGTTCTGGGCGTGGGCAGATTTATAGCGCCTCTGTTTTCCATTAATTTCATGGTCAAAATGATTTATTCTGATCAAAGTGTCCATATAAAAGTTGTAGATAATGTTTGGATCTATCTTCTGACCAAAGGGCGAGATTTTATATCAAGTGGTTTAGGAGATATAATTTTTTTTAGTATGACTGTTGTTTTTGTGTCATAATCTGGATAGTAGTAGATTAAACTGTTTTTGGAGGGGATAAACAGTGAAATCAGCCAGGCCGCCTATAGACAAAGTTGTAGAGGTTTTTCTTAGCTTTCCATATTGGTAAAGTACACCCTGATTGGGCGAGTAGAACTCCAGTTATGGTTGTTTTAGTGTGGACAGTCTGAAATTCTAGACAGATTCTGATGCGTACTTTCAAGCGCAAATTAGACCATATAAATTGTAGAATAAAAATATGCTTTCTACATCAAAGTTGTAGTTACTGTTCTGTAGAATTTCAAAATGTATATATTTTCAATCATAGACTTTTCATATTTCAAGATATAAAGGTTTGAAGCAGCAGTCTTGTGTATAGTCCAAGCGGCGTTCCTTGTTATTGCGTTTTGATGGGATGGGGCAGTAGGTTCACTTTTTTCATTGTTTTATACACATGTTTGAATGTGTTTGCTGAGGTTTTGTTTATGATTAGGTGGTGGCCCATCAGATCGTGCATGATACTGATTCTTCGTTGGAGGCAAGTGTATGACGAACTAATTGTGTGATTCATGGATTATTTACTCTATCTATTTATTTCCGACATATTTCTATGTTATACGTGACTACTTATGTTCAGATTATTGTTCACGCTATTTACATTTTGAGTTCATCTTATGTTTACGATGTTATTCTTATTTCAATATTCCGTATTTTGGATCTGGTTAAATAATTGTGCAATATGGTTTCAGTTTGGTTCTTTGATTCCGGTTTCAATTATTCAAGTACCATGCGTAGTCATGGGAGTGCAATTTGGATCTTTATTCAAGTTTCTATGGGTAAGCGCTGATCACGCTTACTCGGATTTGCCGGCAATGCTAGGATGTATTCACTATTGTTCGGGATGGAAACTACTATTTCAATTCATGCCTGCCCGGGATGGGAACTACTATCTTCTTTGACTTGGTGTTTGAAAATGTGTTTCCTATCAAAGAAAGAAAGCCTTGTGTTCATGCTTTATTGCCAATGATGTGTATATGTGTTTTCTAGTTCCATATTGTACTTTGCTGAGTATTTTTAAACTCACTCTTGTGTTTTATTTGGTTTTAGGTACATATTGAGACCGACATGCATGGGCGGGAAGTAGCACCCTTATATACACATTTATCTGCACAATATCAAACTATATTGCCTAGGTCCATAATGATACTTAAACTATATCATCGTTCGGTCTTGTAATAATGTTTTAGATTTCTAATAGTTTCTTCCCCATGGATTATAAGGATGGATCGTATTGTGGGAAGGATATTGTTATTAGTTTAACTTATAATTGCCTGTCGTTGATGTTCGTATTTACAGGGAAGATTCTGCCGAAATTTCTAATAATTTTGGGAGTTAGTGGTTTGAGTTTATTTTGGTGTGGCACTCTAGGTACATGGTTACCTGGGGTGTTACAGCCATAACATGAGGAGCTTCGCAGACAAGGTGACATTGCTCGACCTTGAGGTGTGTGCTTCAATTGATTACTATAGACATAGGACGACAACTTTCCAAGTATATATACTAACTTGGCGCCTTACATGCAGGAAAAACTTTCAAGGATCCCGGAAAACAACATCGATATCATTAGAGAGGAAATAGCACGATTCATACTAGATGATATCTTGTCAGCCCAAGGAATATTTAAAGTTAAGGTCTAGCTAGCTCGTCTCTGAATGGTTGAACATTTACAATGCTTGCGACTAACATTGGATTTATGTAAATATTCTTTCTAATACAATTTGCCACGATGTTATGTAAATTTTTGCATTTAAAATTACATATAAACTTATTCAAATTTATAACTCGGTTTTGCAGGTTTTGATGCATATCGGCGGTTTGTAGAGCACATAGGATGTGAATGACATATATATGTGAATGGGTTTGTGGATGTGAATGTGCATATGTTTGATTTTGTGAATGGGATGCAAATATGTGAATATGTGAATGGTGTTATGGAATATGTCAATGTTGTGATGGAATATGTGAATGGATGCTGGGAATGGGACTATACATATTGCTTCTATCATTTTTGCAGCAGGCATGACTAGCAAAAGCCTGAGTCTAGCAAAAAAAACAAATTTTATTTTTTTTGCTGATATACTCATCTCTGATGGGCATTTCAACTAGGCCCAAAAGAGATAGAGCCATCTGTGATAGGCTCCAACAAAGACCGATAGAGATATAGTCATCTGTGATGGGCTATTACTATAAGCCCGATAGAGATAATTCCTCCGGCCCGTGACTATTTTGACTCAACAAGTGGGTCAACCTGTCGGTGACGGCCTTTCCCTTAATGCCCGATTGAGATGACTAGTCATCCGTGACGGGCTTAGTAGTGTGCCCGATTAAGATTGGTCATCCGTGACGGGCTCTTTCCTTGCCTGGTTTGACTCGGGTTGCTTGGTCAATCTTATCTGTGACGGGCTTTGTTGTTGGCTTGATTGAGATGACTTTCATCCGTGACGGCCTTGTGCCTGATTGAGATATGTTCTCACATTAGTGACCTTTGCTTAGTGACAGGGACCCTACCTGAAAGAGACGAGGCTTTAAACCCGTTTGAGATAACCGATCCCGTTCTAGGGAATGCACGTTGAAATTCCTCTTTTTTTTCCTCTATCCTTTGGCCTGCAATGTGTCTAATTCGATGGAGCTGCCGTTCTACTTCTATCATATCAGGGCGTTTATCCTGGACAGGTTCTAAACATGCCACAGCAACTTCACTAACCATTTCAAGAATATTAATTTCCACATCTGGTGTAATCTCTTTATGGCATTTTTCCCTTTCTCTTTTATCAAGGTAGGCCTGAATGAAGTTTCGAACATAGCTCCTGTCGTCATCATATTTTGCGGGCTTCCTTGTAACAAGTTCAATAAGAACAATTCCAAAGCTATAGATGTCACTTTTCTCCGTGAGCATTCCATCTTCCATATATACTGGATCTATATAATTCATGTCCGCAGGAATGAATTTATCAGGCCTAAATTTATGACCTGCAACCAGTGATCTTGATGTTCCAAAGTCTGAAATTTTAGGGACGAAATTATTGTCTATAAGTATATTACCAGATTTGAGATCACCATGACGGATGGGAGTCTCCCGTGCTGTATGCATATAAGTTAGTCCTTCAGCTGATCCAATAGCGATCTCCAGAAGTGTATCTATTGCAATTTTATCCCCGCATTTGAAGAGGACATCATGCAAACTCACATTTTTGTTACCATCACATTCAACGAGTGCGTCGTGTACTTTCCCTTTCCCTTTCCCTTTCCCTTTCTTGTTATCATTGTATTTGGGTAGAACGTCATGTAAATTCCCTTTCATATTCTCATCACATTTGAAGAGGACATCATGTAAACTTCCTTTCACGGTAAACTCATACACTAACATAGGAACATCAACTTCAAGGCAACAACCAAAGAGCTGGATTATATTCTTGTGCTTCATTTCAGATTGGAGTATGACCTCTTGAGTGAATTCACTTTTTCTTTCTTCATCAACTTTTTTGGACTTCTTTATAGCCACTTGTTGTCCGCCCTTAAGAGTCCCCATATAAACTTTACCAGAGGCTCCTTCTCCAATGTCGCTGCTATAGTTACTCGTTATTTGTTTCAGTTCTTTCTTTGTGTAGATCTTTATATTTCTCACACCTTTCAATACCGGACCACCATTTTGTTCGTAGAACTTCTTAAGTTTTAGGTGTTGTTTCACCATAAAAATTAGGACGATGAAAACAATGAAGGAAGAAAGGCCTGCACGTGAGATTGGAAAATAGGTCAGCATTAGTAATTAAACAATTTTATTTGACAGTTCAGCAATCCTTAATTAACATACCAGTCAAGTCGTCAATAATACTATATATGCAAGATAAAAGCAAAATGAATATCTCTAGCTAGATTGAACTTTTTTTCAGAATCCACATGAGGATAAAATTATGACTTATATATTATGTTTCTCTGTAAGATTTTAAATTTCATAACAAAGGACATAAATGATATTATGAGGAGAAATTCCAACATGTTTGCAGAAGGAGTTGACACTTGTATATTCCTGAAACACCGGTAGCTTGTTTTAAGATGACTAGGTCTTGGGGAACATTTTAACTTATGAAATTCAAGATTGAAATGTAGAAAAAGACTGACAACAATCATCTTCCGAATTTGGTATCAACTTTTTTTGTGAATTATTAGAGCAAACAAATATTATGCAACACTCTAGCCTATGAAAGAACAAGTTGATGACTTATTATTAGTTAAATCCAAATTTAAATGCGTGCCGACTAGCTTACCGACAGCGGCTTTTGCTGCTGGTGGGAAATTCTCGGTGCATGTTCCTCTTTTGCCGTCGCCCGTCATTCCTCGTTTGCATGGACAATCAAAGCCTCCTGGTCTGTTTACGCATACGCTATTAAAGGAGCAATTGCTCATAATACCCGGAAGAGCGCACTCATCTATATCTGCAAAGTAAGAATTATACGTGTTAATATACACTGAGTTATCCATAGGATAATTTATATTTTTAAAAGGAATATTAACCGGATAATAAGTTCTTTGGTTTTCGAATATATTGTTTAATGTAGGCTAGGCTATTGTCACTACCCCATTCGATACCACTACTACAAAACCCTCGTAGGCACCAGTCTTATAGGTGCCGGTTCATTTAAAACCGACACCTATCGGCATATTTCTACCTCCGCACGATGAAAAAAATAAGAACCGGCATCTTTAAGAACTATAGGTACAAATAGTAGAGGTACTGATTTTTTAAAAGAACCAGCACCTATACTTACATTATAAGTGTCGGTTCTAGTGAAAAAAGGTACTAATATTATAGATGTTGGTTTTTTTATATACTAGAAAAAAATATTCGTGCATTGCAACGGGTGAAGGCTATTTTAATGTTATTACTGTGCTACAGTTTAGCTTAGGTGAAATTGATTGCTGGAATTCGCTTGTATATTTTTGTTTACAAAATCAAGAGCTGCAATTAGGAGTCCGATCAACTCAAATTAGCATGCGAGTATTTTTAAAGAGATTTCTTATACAACTCCTTATGTATTTCGTAAAACGAACGAACTTAAAAATTGACTCAAACATGCATCTGTATTTCCGAAATTGAATAAACTTAAAAACCGACTCAAATAAGAATGACATAACAAAGTATCAGAAAAACATCTTTAATTTTAATTTTTATAATAGTAGCCATAGTTGTCGGTTCCTTCGAAAAAAGGCACCTATAAAAAAACTGGCCGGAGCCGAGCCGCACAGCGCACGTTGCCACCTCGCATCCTCAGCCTTATCTCCTCGTCACGCCTCAACCTTATCCATCCCTCGTGTCCACTCACGTTCACTTATCTAGCTCGCACCGCCGCCTGCGAGGGGGTCGAGGCCAGGGAGGCCAGATCCATCGGGGGGAGGCGCTTCAGGATGCCGGGCTCGGTCCCCCGCTGTCGCAGCCACCGCCTTCTTCCCGGGGCGGGAGCGGCCACCGCGGCACTCGCGGTGGGAGCGGCGGAGGACGGCGAGGACGTAGCTGTCGAAGCCCTCGCGCGCGATGGTGGCGGTGAGGTCAGTCCCCTCGTTGTGGGGGACGCGGCGCGCGCGGCGGGGGCGCGCGAGCGAGGCCAAGATCTGCTGTGGTACAAGGCTCACCCGGTCGGCGACAACAGCGTGCAGTTTGCGGACTCCGAGGGAGGGGTGGACGAGGTCGACGGTTTGGTCGCTGTCAACAAAGACAGCAGCCAGTATGGCCGTCGGTGGTGAGGAAGGCGGTACATTTCCTTTCCCGCTTCTCCTTCTCCTCCTCTTCCTCTTCATCCCCTTTTGGTTTGATTTTGACTTTGTTTTCTCATATTCTGGTGATTGCTAGGGTGGTGGAAAGCGAGGTGGCGGCCGGCGGGCATTTTTTTGTTTCGCATATGTCTCATAGGTGCCGGTTATTAGTGATTTACCGGCACCTATAATTTTAGGAATATGTGTCGACCAATTGGTGCTGGGCCCAAAACCGGCACCTATAAGGTCTTTGGAACCGGTACCAATGAGTTTTTGTGTAGTTGTATACTGAGATTTGGTTGAGCTTATTAGCGGCACGTACAATGGCTTGGCTAATTAGCGTATCATAAATTAACTAATTTATTCGAATTTTCTAATAAAACTTTTATGTGGAAAATGTGGTAATGGAAAACAAGAAAGTTGCCAATTAACGTTTAGAATTTAGAACTCAGCCTAAGCCCATACATGATAGTTCAAAAACATCAAAAACATTAACGTGTAGAGTTTGGTACTCCTCCTACTTCATTGGGAACATATCGTATGCACGTATGCTTCCCGTGTATATAAAGTGTACACCAACTAGCAAATGTCACAGAAAATTCTAAAAAAATTGGACACATATTTCTAATAGTTCTACACCTACGTGTGAATTCTCATCTTCAAATTCATTATATTTTAGCCTTAAAAAGATAAAATTCTGGCAGATTATTTTTACCCTCAAAACTGTCAGATTTTTCACTTTTTTTGTTACGGCTAAATTATAATAAATTTGAATACAAGACTTTGCATATATGTATAATATATTAAGAATAAATGTTTAATTTGTTTTAGAATTTTTCGTAACATTTGCTAGTTGATGTGCACCAGTGTGCATAGAAAGCTTGTGTACATAGAAGAGAATATGTTACGGTACAAAGGACCGTCGTTATTTGTTATAGCATGTGAGCATCCAACGTTACTAATCCAGTTGTTATGGTATGGTAGGATTAGTTCCAATCATATATATATTTATGATCGAGATTGTTTAAGTTATAAGCTATGTACTCTTCGTATTAAACTAGGGACTATATATCTATACTCTATACAAACAGTTAGGCCAAATGCCCATAGTCCGGAGGCTGAAAAGAGCCATCCATCCATTTATCCACAAATTGTCTCTCAATACAAATACAGTATAATTATAAGTGTACTTCATTATAATTAACTCGCATTTAACTATTGTATAATTCGCTTGTAATCGGGCTCCCCTTACTATAGGTGTCGGTTTCCCAGCCGGCATCACTTTGCCGGCACCTTTACCCAACCGCATAGGTGTCGTTTGTAGAACCAGCACCTATAGAGATTCCATGTGGCAGTTCAATATATATAACCAACACCAATAATCTTCAGAATTATAAAAAAATATGGGCTAGGGGAGGTGCCACTGCTGTCAGGTGGAGCTCTAGTAGGAAGACGCTACCGCTGCCCAGAGGAGGGGGAGGACAGAGAGGAGGGGGGAGAGTGAGTCGAGACGCGCAGAGCAGTCGGCGTACCTGGACCACCGACAGAGTTGTCACGGGATGATGACGCCAGCGTTCTTGCACAACTCATCACTGTGCCTCTTTCGAGGACGACCGCTTCCCGCCCCGACATGGCAGCCCTCCTAGTGATCTCGAAGAACGTGACCGTGAACGCAGATAGAGCAGGGGCGGGGGCACAAGGGGAGCGAGATCGAGGAAGGAGACGGCCCACAGCCATACTGCCACCAACAGCAGTGCTGCTGTTGGCCCTACGCGTCGCTTCTAGCCACCACCACTGCCTCCATCTCCATCTCGTGCTCCCATTTTGCCTCAGTCCTCTGCGTGGGCGCCAATGAGATGGTGGTAGAGGGGAGCATGGTGACCGGAAGGGGAGGACGAGGACAGGTGCAAACATCGAGCTCGGAGACATCGTAGACGGTGACGCGGGTCCTCATCGAAGCACTTCACATGCCCGCGCGCCACCTTGAGGCACTGCTCCTCATCACACCGCTGCTTCATGCGGAAGGGCTACCCAGCTACCACCGTCGCCGTGGCTAGCAGCGGCCACAGGAGGTAGACCGCTGTGTGGCCACAGCGGCCTGCGTAGACCAACGCATCAGGGGAGGGGGATCGATGAGGAGGTAGACTAGCTAGCAGACGGGGAGGTGGATGGGGGAAGCACGCAGGTGGGCGAGAAGCATGCGATGGAGGCAAGGAGCCTGTGTGGTGTGGGGATGAGGATGGATGGATACGGTGTGGCGTGCGGTGGTGTGGAATATAATGATGGATGGGTATCGGTTATTCAGCTTGGATGGTTTTGTATGGTTACCCATTTCTTAGAAAAACCTAATACCTATAATATATTATAGGTCTGATTTTGGAGCTGGAATCAGTACCTATACTTTCCTCCGTATAGGTGCCTAAATAACTGACAGCTATTCCTAACTATATGTGCCGGTTTTAGGTTAAGAACCAACAACTAAACTATAGGTGATGGTTTTTTGTGCAAGCTAGTTCCAATTGAACCGACACCTATGAGCCGTCACCTGTAGGGGGTTCAGTAGGAGTGCCTGTTGCATGAATCTTGAAGAAAATCTAATTAGCGGTCAAAAATCCGCTAAATTATTTCTGAATTTATGTCGATAAATAGATAGCAAAATTATTTAAAATTAACTGTGCATGTGATGAGCTAGCTGTCATGTTTACTACTGTCTCCTTCCCAAAATAATTATATGGATTTAAAATTTATCCTAAGATAATTATCATAATAGTGTATTACTTAACCCATCAATCACCTCTCATTTAAATCTCTTCAAGTTCTAGCCTTAACCACTTACCCAGTTATAACCATACATCATCTAATAAGAGGTATTAGTCATTTTTTAATCAAATACTACTCTGTGCTAAATAACCTAAAACAATAGCTATTGTAAGATGGAGAGAGAAGTAGTGTCGTATGCATACCTTGGCATCCATTAGGCATATAAGGATTACCATTGTAGCCCTCTTTGCACTCGCATTTATATCCTCGGCCCTTTCCTGCATCGAGGCAAGAGCTGTTGCCGCTGACACAAGCATAGTCTTTTCCAGGTGGGCCACGATTTTCCTGTGGGCAGGACCCATTCCTGATAGCAAAGTCAAGCACAAGGGGTACACCCGTAGGATACTTGTCCGGTAGTACACCCCTGGGGTACTTGTTGGGAAAAGCAGGGTACTCAAACAGATCTTCTGTAGAGAAATTGTACCATGACTTCTCCACCAGCATGGCATATGAGCATGGATAGGTTCTCCACTTGCTGTTGTTCCTGTGCTGGAATCTCACAAGAGTCGTGTTGACGCCAGGAGGCAGTGTCTGCTGGCAGCAGCCAAGCCCCGTGGCATTCTCGCACGGTCCATTCCTCGCCTTGGACACTGAACTGAGGAAAGACAGGCAAATCGTCGAGTATTCTTCTCCGGCGTATGAATCCGCGAACATCGCGATGACGTTTTGGCCGACGCCAACTAGGGAATTATCATTTGCCGACAGGGTGAATGGACCTGACGGCTGAAGCTTGATTGACTGCTCAAATAGGATATGGTGTGTTTCATTCGTGCTGCAGTCGGAGTTGATGGCTGCATAAACACGTAGCTTGCTCTGATTAACCGAGATGTCGAGGAGCTCGAGAGGCCCTCGGGTGTAGTTGACCATTTCGCTGGGCATGCCTGCATCTGTGCCAGAGTAGTAGAAATTGGCCGTCACCGTGAATGGTTTACTGCTATTAACGTTCGGCGGCAACTTGTCGCCGAACAATGGCGGGTCGCCTGCGAGGAAGGCTCGCGGCGGGTTGAACGTGCGGTCGCAGATGACCTCGAAGCCGGCG